>NC_143569.1:51940500-53238500 GCF_054136105.1 Typopeltis vanoorti | reverse complement strand
CCTGCCAACCTTTTCCCGTCATGCTTTAGTAGCTCAACAAATCAACTCCTGTCTGAGTGCATTGCGATTCCTTAGTTCTTTAATCACCTTAATAATCTCAGTGCAACTCGGTTCCTCCACAAGAACATCTAGTTCCTTAAATTCTGTTTCTTCTTCTTTGCCTTGTTTTTCTGCTGGTAAATTCAAAATAACTTCGAAAGGCATTTTACTCATCTCTCCACTATGACATTCCTATTCCCAATTATTCCACGACCCTCTTCTTACAAGACGTCATTCTTGGCTTAAAACCATTTTAAATTTAGTATATTTTTAGTATTTAGTTTTCTTCTGAAAATATTTCTATATTATTTTATTTTTCCTTCTTTATCAGAAATTCGTTAAACGTGAATTCTCTTCTATCTTACTTATCGAAGAACTGCCATTGTTACATTATACTTGTTACATTATACATAACTAATCTATCAGTCTTCTTAGGTCTTAGACGATGCAAATTGGACATGTTCTGTTTCACTATTCTTATATCCTTTGTCCTCTTAACGTGTCCACATCATTTAATATTATCAATTAGGCACCCTCTTGTTTTTGCTTTTGTTACTATGAGCATTTTACGTCATGGAACTGTAAACTAAACTTCAAGCCCCCGCCCCTCCATCCAGGAGGTTCAGGTGGTCATTTCATTCTAGAGAGGCACTTCATATCCATTGGGGATACCTCTCCGTCCCACAAGGCAACAGGAGTGATTTTAATCTAACGTGACTCACCAGGTTTATTGGATATTCAGATTAACCTACTGTCTGAAAGCTGTTCCTCTATCCACAACTTGGGGATTCTCTCCATAGTTAACATTTACCTCTCCCCGTGTAATTTTATGTCTGTATATTATTATGTTCCATATCCCCTTGAGAAAATGGCTCAGCAACACAATAAATTTTCCGAAATGCTGATGAAAGTTTCTTATAGTGGATGGGCATAGCTATGGAACTAGATCACCATTCTGGTCTACCATGGTCACTATTCATGAATCTACAAAGGTATTTAAAAGATTTTTCTCACCATTCTTATGACGTAACGTTATAGATACTAATAGTATAAATAATTGTAATTCACTTACTATTTTTCATAATAATTTTATTATTTGCATATAGGATTATCAGAATACTTCAAGCTGGTCTTCCTATTAAATGGATTGATGAAGAAACCTTCCAGGAAGAATGGAAAGCCAAAATGAGAGATCCACCCTTGACTAAGAATTACCAAGTACTGACCTTCAAGCATTTTCGGGGTTCTTTTATTATGCTTGTGGGAGGGTATATATTGTCAGTTTTGTGTTTGTTGGGTGAGATGCTCAAAAAAACCGTTTGCGTTTCTCGAAATATGGTAAGCAGACGATAGTTGACTAGGACAAATTGCCGACTATAAGGAAATGGGTGAATCATTGAGCTAAACATATTGTTTGAAAATAAAGAATGATTTATGACATTTGCTCAAAATGCAAAATTGATTAAATTCCTTAATGGGTTTATCATCAGTGATTATATTAACTATGGTCGAAGGTTGAAGCTTCAATGTATGAAAATGTGTCCATTTCATACATCGTAACAAAATTTCGTGTCATTTTGAAATGTCCATTTCAAAAGCAAATGCCTCTCTTACGAAACATTCAAATTAAATAAATGAATAAAAACAACTGGTGTAAAATTTATTTAGTAAAATTCGAGTTAATGAAAAAGATTACACGAAAGAGAGAAAAAAATAATCAAGATAAAATAACATTTGATGTAATATTTTAATATTAAATGATCAAAAAGGGAACTTTTTTCATTCATGGTTCAAGTAATTAGTAACCACGTGTTCAAGATTATCGAATGAATGAAATTAAAATTGATACATTGAAAAGCAATTATTACTATGCTGATCACAAGAATATGATACAGTAAAACTAAATTAAATTACACTCTCTCCTTGATTATGGGCACAATCATGGAATAACGCAAACTGGGATGGCAGATAACGTTTTAAGATGAAAATATAGAACTTTGGTTTTAGATACAGTTCGTAGAACATTTGTAAAAAAAATTATTTCATAACAAAACAGGTGTCCCATCGCTACAGAACGACAAAATGAGAAAGTGCATAAATTAAGTCAATGTTGAATTTTACCAGAAATACTAATGAAGAATGAAATAATTTTTCTACAAAGAGACTAAAACTAAAGGAGGTAACGTAATATACGTTCTATTTTATTTTTATTTTCATGCATACAAGGCAGTTTGAGAGGGTTCAGAATTTTTTTTTTTTTTTTTTCAATCACCGTTTACAAAAACGCTAATGCAATAGAATGGGCTTACTTTTCGTAAAATATAACAAAAGTTAGATTGGAATTTTCGAAAGTCGATCCGTGTTTGACTTATGCACTTAACAGATATATGAATTTGTTTTGCCTAATTTTGCCGCTACAAACGATTGAAACCGAAATTGAAATAATATCAGAAATCTTAATCAGTATCCAAAATGCCAAATTTCATCTCTCTAATGAGGAATTATCACTAACGATTCGAACAGTTTTTGTTATATGTTGCCTATTAAAATGTCCCCATTAACGACGAAATTGAACCACATAGATAGACATATTTTCTAAATATGTCAAATAAAGACCAAAATGGTTTGATTGAAACAAAGCATGAAATGGATTGTCAAATGTTTGGCAAATCATTATCCAAATCTGTCTGGCATCGAACTTGTGAATGTACGCAAAGACTAAACGAATCTTATAAAGGCATTTTGCGAAAGAAACAGAAATCACAAAACTCTCTTTCCCCAGAATTATTTACCATAACATGGCTTTAAATGCGGGTAAAAATATTTCCGATCGGTTAGCCAACCTTCCTGGAAAACACGTTTTATAACTGATATGGACTGAACCCATTTCTATGGCCACCAGTCAAACAATTCCAGAGTGAGTAGTCGATTCATCTTGTTTTTTGAATAACATAAAAAATTATAGGGTCTATTTGATAAGGAGCGTCGTCCACTATTGATTGTTTAAATTTGGGTACATTAGCCTTTCTATTCATTTCACTTACAAGTTGCAACGTCCTTGAGTGCATTTTCCGAGCATTTGTGAGCATTCTAGGAAAGAAATAACTTACTGGATACTTAGAGAAGTAGTCAAATATTGAATTTATAGTTTTCGCATTACGAATGAGTTAAAATGCGATAAGATTTCATTTCACTCAATAATTTCTCCGATTTCTCAATCAACACGTTGCTTTCCTGTTCATGTAGAAAAATAAGTGGAAAGAACTTATACTTAGACTTTGTGACAATCAAAATTACAAAGATTTGATCAAATACAACATAAACGTCATGATTTAAAAGAAACTAGGCAAGCATAACTCATTTGATACATTCACATAAAAGTGTGGGCCCAACAGTGATGCGAATAATTATCATGGAGGTCTTCCTTGTTTTGTTAAGGAATAAATAGCAAATATCTAAAAAAATTCTATTACTTATATATCTAAAAATGTAATTTCACTCCACTTTTGTCGTCCTTTCAGCGTATTTAATAGATGTAAGAAGTGCAAAAAATTCGTTTATGCGTTTCATATTCTCTTTTTTTTTACTTCTCGGCGATATCTCGTATCGTCTTTATCTGATGCTATTGGTAGAGGTAACCGAAATATACATTTCTTTAATATTTTAATTTTAATTTTACAATTTTAATTTATTACCACACTGCTATATGAAAGTTTAAATTTTTTTCTAAATTTTAGTTCACTTTATTGTCTCTGATTACACGTAGCTCAATCAGTATCGACAATATCCTTTGGTTAGAAAGATCTGAGTGCGGTCCTCGAGAACACCAAGCAACAAGGACCTCTCAAGTAAGGATCATCTAACTCGTTCGTACAGAGGTGGAAATATATTTGTTTTCCTTCCCAGAAACTTGTGTTTATCATCGCCCAACATAGGCAAACCTGTCTGAAGAATTACATACCTAATACACTAGCCTCATGTCCTAGTAGTTTCGATAATTCCAAACAACACCTGTGATTATTATGTATATATTTAATTTTATAAAACCAAACCCTTTATTTCTTTCATTCTTATAAAATATAATTTAATGAGCGTTAATAGCATTTCTATTCCGTTGGATACGATAATGATAAACACTGCATATCAATAACGCTGAAATAATTCAAACATATCGGTGTGTCTCCCCAAAAGCAACACATATTGGTTGTCACTAGATTTAACGATAATTTAAAAAAAAAAAATGCTTTTCCATTATTCTCATCTGTACAGTTATATGTAACCAAGAGTGACCACATAACCTGGACCACTCTACTCATATTTCATTAAATTTCCTTAGCTCAACAATAGATGCCTGCTCAGTTTCTTCATAACTTCGTCGACAAAAGAAAAACCATCACATAATCTGGATACATTATATTTCGTTATTTATATTTATTTATTTATTCTTTCAGCTGGTTCTCGAATTAGACAAGCTTTGGCACAGGTAAGTAAATTTTTTTCCAGAAGAAACTCAGGTTTTCAATTCTACTATTCAACAAATCAGCCTTAGAACACACATTACATTAACATACATTAATATGCTAGTTAGGATTAGGGACAGGAGATGGCTGTAGTTGCCTGAGTATTCTCATGTGACTTTCGTCTGTTTGATGTCTAGAGTTCGGAAATGATGAAGGTAGATACCTGCCAACAACCGATTGCCAAAATAAAAGTTAGGCAAAAAGTGTTGCTTAGTACCTTTGGGATAGACAGCACTCTTTTATATATATATATATTCAAAAAAAAAAAAAACAGGCACAGAGCATGTCTTTTTAATAGTTTGCCGTTAAGAATTGTTGTATATGGTTTGAAATAGACCACTTATTATAATAATCGCAAATGGGAGTTAAGACTTACATGTAGAAAGCACATTTTATGAGGATTTTATTAGCTTTAGTATTCCGATTACAAAAAAAAAAAAAAAAAAAAAAAAAAAAGAAAAAAGAAATCATTCCGAGAATTGTTCGTATGGTAGCTGATTGGCTACTCTAAAATTAAAAAAGGACAGTTGTTCAAAATTAACGAAGTTCGGATCTGAACGTTCAAAGAAAATAAATTAAGGAATTCACTTACTTTGGAAATAAATATTCATTAAAAGCAACATTTGCAGCCTAGTTTCAAGATCATTCTTAATGTGAACCGTTTAAAGAGACAACAACCGAAAATTATTGTGCATCAAGAGGAAAGCCCGAACTGTAAATAGATTCAAGGAAGTGACAATGAAAGTATTATCACCTAATAAATTATTTAATACAGTCATGAGGAGTATTGAGTAAGATGACTTTCACAAACTGGAAAAATTTAATAAAGTCATTTTTGTTCAGGTTAGGACAGCTTTCTTTGGAGAACTTAGAATGGTTCTAATAAAAATCAGCTCCATTGTAAAATCTTAGTCTTATTCCAATGAATCCAGCTCGTATAACGTGACTGGCAAGACCTGACGTATCAGACTCACGGAGTTAGATGTAATCCTGATATTTTTCTAGAAGAACATGAGCAAGGAATTTTGTAAACACCTCTATAGGAGTTTACAGAATTAAGATAGGAGAGAGAGAGAGAGAGAGAGAGAGAGAGAGAGAGAGAGAGAGAGAGAGAGAGAGAGAGAGAGAGAGAGAGAGAGAGGATATTTATCCTTAGGAGAATGTAAGAATGAATGAATTTAGTGAACATATGCGAAAGTTCATCTGGAGCGTAAAAGTCTAGCGCGCACATCTCAGACACATTTCCTTATATAAAATAAGAAATGCAGACTCCAGATACTTCTTAACACGGAAGTTCTAGACTCTTCATTCTTTTTTCCTCTATGATACACTCATAAACCAAAATACTAGAGATCCATTTTAGCATTTAACATGCCTGAGTGCTAACTGGAATCCACTTGCAACACCTGATATTAGTAGGAGTTCGGCACGTGTCAGGTAGATATAAGCCGAAATTTTATTTCCACTTATATCTACCCGCCTACGGAGGTAGTGTGTGGCTCAAGTGTATGTGTAAACCTAGGTAAAGGTTATCGATAATGACCTGAGTGACTTTGAACGGGGTGTGATAGTGAGATCCAGCAGATCCTTTTAGAATGTATCAGATACATTTGCCGTGATAGAATGAAAACGTTCAGCAGTGTCTTTGTTATGATGAGAATGGGATGTTAAGCAGAAACCTGCAGACGCTATCTGGATAACATTGGACATGCAGCCGATTCACAGTAGATCTTCTAGTCAATGTTATATGCTTTTGTAGAAAGTTTATAATATAGAAAATTTAGAGTTTCTCCAAATATCTCCATGGAAATGTTTGCAAAAACTCTCGCAGCCGTTCTTGATTTTGCCACGACATTTGACAGGGCATAGTACAGAGGACTAGTTATAAGCTAATCTGTTAGGGTTTTTTAGCCTTTGTAATTCATTAGATAGTTTCTTCGCTGGTAGTACTTCACTACGAGGAAGCATTGTGGTGCTTCCTATTTTCAGAACTCCTTACCAGTTCCAGATACCCTCAGAATTCTGTACTTTTACCCAAGTTCTTCATTTCCATATATATAAATGACCTTTTATAATCCAAAATCCATCCCACCCACAGTTTTTTTGTTTTGTTGTTACTATTGGAATTACAGCTGAAACAAGTAAGTCAATGAAGTCAGTGTATTCGCACTGTTAACTGCGAATGCTCCTTTGACTGGCGTGCGTGTTTTGTGGAATGAAAAACCAAAATTTCCAGGAAGAAACTCTTACACTTCCGTATAAGGATGACTAATTCACCTTTTCAAAAGCTCTTATGAAGGTTATTCGTCTTCTAAAAGGGAATTTACAGGATATTTCCAACGAAAGGAGATTTTGCTGATGACAGAACACTCCATTTTTCTTCTCATTTGAAAAACTATAGTTTTAAAACAACTCAAGATAAAAATCTTATCTTCCCTAACTCTTGACCTGAATACTGATCTCCTTACCATTCTCCAATGGATGTGAAGATATTCTTGAAGACTTCAATGCTAACGAAACACAGTATCGTATTATTCTCGCATAAACGATCTCACTTGTCTTCATGTTATCTCTGACAAATTCCATATCTCCTGACAACATCGAATTTCTCTTTATGGACTACATCTCTGAATGTTTCTGTCAAAGATATATTATATCCATAGCCTCCTAAGAAATAGTTTTGCGTCTGCTCAAGTACAAATGTATTTGACGATTGACGATATCCAGAAAAGCGCAGTCCGATTAAAATACATCAACCGTACACATACTACAGTTCATAAGAATTTATACCATAGAGTTTACCAAAATGGAGCGAGCTGTCTTATATCGGTCATCAGGAAAAAATATCGGTTAATATAAGATATAAAATGTTACATATCTAAATACGTAAATATGTAAATATTCTGATTTAGATATTCGAAGAATATCTAAATCAGATGTTTGAAGAATATTTTCTTCCCTTTATAATACTGGATATGCATCACAAAAAGTATTCATATAATTCCTTCATATGAACAAATATGTACTACATGGAACAAGCGAGGGTATTTATTTTTATTTTGAACGAATAGAAATGAACTGCTAATACAGAAGTGAGCTACAGTTAATTACACAAAATCTTAAAAATATTACTACTAAATATGGAACGTATCTTCTCAGGAAAATAAAAATTATTGCACATTTAAAGGAAGGGAATAAGAAGTAAAACAGTTCTGATTAAGACATCAACTGAACAAATTAATAATTATCTTGGGCTGTAATATACCCTACAGTATTGAAGAAACAGTTCGAAAACAAAATTAAGAACTTCATCAAAATTATACATCAGTTTAGTATAAAATTAATGTAAAGCAATACAAGATTTAAAATATTCAATGTTTTAACTAGACCTATTATATTATACGTTATACACTGATTGGAAAGAGGTCAATCGACCCCCCCCCCCATGATGATTCGTTCAACAGAGGCCTCGGACCTCTGTTGAACATTGAACTCCGTTCTGGACAATGCAATCCTTTCTACTTTGTGGCGTTTCCATGGAACTCACCACTGTCTCTTCAGCAAGAAAATATAAGGATGCTGCTGTAACTGCGTGGTTGGTGGACATGGAGGTCACTGAACTTGACTGGCCGACACAGAACTAGACCTTCGGATGAGGTGAAGGGATGTTCAACCCGCACTCACAAGAGTACAATAACGATCGATTTTCATTGATCGCTATTGTACGCTTGTGAAAAGTATGCATCGTAGGATTACTGCAGTCATCGTAGGGAAAGGAGGTTCTACATCTTATTAAGGTGAGCGCCTCACATATTAAGGTGTTTGTTCCTCACATTTTCGTTTCCGTTGACTTCTTTCCAAGCAGTGTATTCCTGTTATGTTATATGGAAGTGACGCACGAGTAATGATAGTGCAACGAGGTATAACAGAAATGAAGTTTTTAAGGAGAATATCAGGTTACTTTAAACTGGATAAAAAAGAAAAAGAAATTTTATAAGAATTACACCAGGAATCAAGCAACAGTAATTATATAAACAAATGGATTCAACATGTGAACAGAATGTCACCCAACAGGCTAAACTAACATTACAATTTAAGCTAAAATGAAAAGAAATATGAAAAGAAATAGAGGGCCTAGTGTTTTGTTGGGACCTGTGAAAGGAAGAACAGAAAGAAGAAGGGTGAAGAATTGAAAAATTGATTAGTAGACGTGATTACTTTGAATCATGTTGGTTCAAATCAGATTCAAAGAAAAGAGAGTGTTAAATTTGGACTATCCGGTAAGGACCATTAGGTTTAGCGTGGATTTTCCATGGTGATTCTTTCTTTTTTTTTATATAGTAAAACAATATAAAGTTGGGAATATTGTATTTTTCATTAATCCGTGCATTCACCCCATAAGTTTTGATAATCGAGTCACAGTATACTTGATACTATTAGCTTCACTAAATTTAAAGAAAAAGCTCAAAAGTCTTTATGTAGCTTGGAGCAAATAATATATCTATTAAGCATAAATAGAAATTCGTTAAATGGTTTGTCTAATTTTCTCATAATAATTAACTCCTTGCTCATGTAACAGAAACATGCGGCGTTCTAGCATAAACAACAATAATAATCATGTTTTTAAATTCACTCCAAAAAGATGAATATTTACGATTATCTTTTACGATTAACCTTGTACTTACTATCTCCTGTCCTCTGGAACAGCTTTTCTCAAGAAATATTCCCAAACAACTACAACCTACAACTCTTCAAAAAAATTAAAAAATAATAAAAAAAAAACATTAATAAACTTATATCTCAGTCCTCATCTGCAACTCATACAGGGCACTTATAGGCCCCTCGACCTGTCATCTATGGGATCAATATATAAAAAAAGCGAAATGAAGTGATTAATTGACAAAAGCATTCATTTCAACATGTAAATTATGTATATCAGTATATAGTACATTTAGTACACATACGTGGGACTTGTTATAAATGTGAATTTGAGTAATTGAGGCGATTCATGCCTTTGCATGAATGGACGTATATGGACATATAATAGATGAACTTATTTCTCTCGGCGGAAAGTAACTTTGTGACGGTGTCACAAAGTTACTCATGAGCAGTAATAATAATAATGAGGTATTGCTATTATTATTTGTTAGACACGAAAATGTAAGCAGTAACACGATGAAACTTCAAAAGCAATGATAACATGAAGAAGAAGCTATCCTCCCCTTTCCACTGTCTACCTATGACGAAGGGAGAAAATACTGTTTTATTATAAAATATAGATTCACGAAATAGAAAAAAAAAACTTTAAGTGATAGAAATATTCCATTAGATTTTTGTAATGAATACGTATCGATCACCTACAACATCTATAATAAAAAAATAAATAAGAACAGTAACTTCATCCCTCATAGAATACCTATCACAATGGGAGACATGCACTATTTCAATGTCAGTATAAATGTTGAGTAGCAGAATATTGATGTTGTGTTGCCATGGTACTTTGAATAGTTTATCAATTGATTTTAAACGAAATGCGTGATGTACGAGATGCTTTCAAATACCTCACGAGAATATAACAATAATAATTAAATTTTAACAATGGCGATTGTTCCAAAACGTCGCAAAATGATTAATGTTTGAAGAAATAACTACACTGAAAACCTGTCACCTAGCAACCGATGAAAAGTACAAAATTAATCAATGGACCAAAACATTTTCATATCTTTCTCGTTCATATATCATTCGTATGGAAATGACAGGAGCAGAAAAAGGAATAGATAGCATGGTAGTTTTGCTCTTAATTTTGACGTTATTCCTTACAGTTATATGTCTTGGAGGACAGAAATATTCAGGTAATGATTCCATTAATTAATTAATAATTTTTTTGGTTTTACCATTCGGTGTAGTCATTCTTTATAGGTATTAAATACGAGTTTAGCACAGTTGATATCTTCGACTCCGTTTGCTTAGCAGAACCTGGATTCGAAACATACCTACGACGCTCGAAATTTATACTGGCTTTTCAATTAAATTTGGTTAGCTAGTTACATATGAACGCGAAAAGGAAAAAATCATTTGCATTAACAGACAATGGAGGATAATGAAAGCTAGGACTAACCTCCTAATAAGCATTAGGTTTATTGGAAAGACAAATTACTTTTCGGTGACGTCATTGAGTCTTATACATAAAATGTAGATCATAAGGGAATTAAATATAGGCAACAAACCTCATAGACAGCTATAGTATTTTTTAAATGAATAATATAAGTTATAACCGCTGTTTGTCAAGATTTAACTCTGCATTTATAAGAATAAGTCTAACCTGATTTTCTCGTGGAGAATCGACTTAGCCATCACGGAACGAGGTAAGGAAGTAGCCGTACTTCAATCTTTGTAAAGCTTGAATATTGAATCGAATGGTATTTAATATAATTCATTTTTTTTGTATTGTACTAAGCGATTCTTTTATAAATATCAAGAATATTAAAATAAACAAAATTTTTTAATATATAATTAGAGATATTTAAATGTAAACGTTGCATTTTTTAAAAATAAATCACTGTGCATTTAGGTTGGAAATGTTCTGCAATAATGGACGTTGCTATTGAGATTCAACGAAATACGCACGCATTTCCACCTGCCCTGGTCTATTTATATTCAAGAAATTCAGGTAGGTTACTTCAGTACAGCCATTTTTGAAATACATTTAAAGTGCGATTTATTGACAGTTTTTGAAAAGTTTATCATATAAACATAAAATGCACTTGTGAGTTATAAATTATATCTGAATTGTTATCACACAACATTAATAATCTGTAATGATTACGAATTATTTTTTCATGAATATTGTATTAAACAGCTTTTCATGAACAGGGCAGATTTTTTACCAAAACTATTTGTATTTAAATGTTTTTTTTCCTCTTTTTTTCATTTAAATGCTAAAAGTATAAGATATATCAAAGGCTTAGGTTTTGTATTTAAGCCGTATAGATTGCATATATTTCAGCGTATTACAGAAACAGAACTATCTGCAAATTATAAGAACCCCCCCCCTCCATGAATTACGTTATAAACAATGGACTGAGTAATGCCAAATTCTAAACTTGCACGTCAACATCATTATTGCATTGCATGATACATTTGAAATGAATCACCGACTCAACATTTTACGTATAATAAAAAATGCACTTATTTTTTTAACAGACATCAACTGAATCAGTAATATTTTGATATATCGCAATATCAAAATATTATTGATCTTCCCCTCTAGAATATTAAATATGAGGAAATTATTCATAGATTAAATTTATTCTTATTATAATATTTATTACAACTGTGTATAACCTCAGATGACAAATTATATTATTATTAATAATATAATATTCCGTATTCCTTATTCCGTATATATTAATTAATATATAATTAATAAATTATAATAAATAATATATAATATTATAATAAATATTATAATCAGCATCATCATCATGCGTATCAAGGATTTAGGCCTAGCGTGGCCTGTTCCGGCCGTAGAAGTTATCGTTGAATCGTTTAAGAGGACGTATTGGTTTTCTTTTTCCTAATGGCTTGTACTTTAAGGCTTGTTTTGGTAATCTTTCTGTTTTCATTCTTTGAACGTGTTCCATCCATTTATGTTTATATTTTTTAATTTTTTCAATTACTGGTTCTTGGTTTAATTCTTTCATAATTTCTTCGTTTCTTTTGTGATCAAATAGGGTATACTTTGCAGTTTTTCTCATAAACTTCATTTCTGCGGTTATTAATCGTTGTTTCTCTTTTTGTTTTATTGTCCAGATTTCACTTCCATACATTAAGACTGGGAGGGCTAACGCATTGTATACTTTTAGTCTGGCTTGTTTTTGAACTAGGTTTGGCTTAAATATAGAGTTAATTACACCTGCTATTTTTAAATATTTTGTAATTTTTACGTTTATATCTTTTTCATTTCCATTTTCATATGTGATCATACATCCTAGGTAGTTAAATGAATTTACCTGTTCTAAGATCTTGTTATCTATTACTATTTTAGTTCTTTCTGGATCTTGTCCTTTTAAGGCCATAGTTTTTGATTTTTCTGTTGATATTATCATACCATTCTTTGGCTATCTCATTTAGATCTAAAATAACTTTCTAAAGTTATCTTCAGAATTTGTAATTATTATTTGGTCGTCGGCAAAAAGGAGAGTGTTTACGTTCACTGCAGGAGAAAGTTTAATTATAAAATATATTATAATAAATAATATTTTAATACATAGTGTAAGTTTATTATATTATTATTATTATTATTAAATATTAAAGATACATTAAAATTAATAAATTTTAGGTAAAATAGCTAATAATAACTTGAATAAGAAGGCTAATCACAAATATACCATTTCTAATTTCTAATACTTAGAATATTTATAATTCACATGAGGATGAATTCATGGCAGTTCTGCTACCGAACAAAAGTCCTTTTTAGGACTTCCAGGATAACAAATGGCAATGCTGTAGCCAATGAAGTTTTAACTGAGGCTCGGCTATTGCCGTTACCCAGCCATGACTAGAGCCTCTTAGCTCGATAACACTCCGTCCACACAGATTCGCTTCATTCAGATGACGGGATAAAGAGTCAAGGACTCAGTCCATCGCCCAGTTCTTATAAGAACTATAAGAATATAAGAATTGATGGCAATGCTGCTGCCAACGAAGTTTAACTGGGGCTCGGCTATTGCTAATATTGCTAATATGAGTACGCTCTCTTAAGGATTTTGCCTTAAGGGAGGAATTTGGGAAAAGTGTTCTCCGGCACGGCCGGGTGAGGGACTTTATCGATGAATGCCTTTCTTCGGAATTTGTGCGGTTCTGCTCGGTGGTGGTAGGTGGAAGGCCATCACTGAGTGGAGCCACTGCTGAGATGGACGGTCTTTCGCCCACGACTGAGTGGCCTAGGGATCGTCCGAATTTTTTGAGACGGCTTTACCTTTAGATAAGGCTATTGCTATTACCCTCTTGCCATCATCAGAGCTTTAATAGCTCAAGAACACCTTATCCCTATTCTGTCCTCTACAGATAACGGGGAAGATGAAAAGCATTCTTGCTTCGCCCCTTTAAGTCAGTCCTTATAAGGATAATTCACATTACAATCCAAACAATCTTGATCAGTGAATCCCACCTCAGACCATCAAACAACCCAAAAGTAAGAGGTTATATTTTATATAGGACATACAGACTTCACTGTAGTGGAGGCGGCACAGCTATTTTTATTAAAAATTATTTGAGCCACAACTCGTTGACCATCCCCCAAACTCTAAACCTTGAGGTGACAGGTGTGGAGGTGCACACTAATAATGCAGGCAAACTCAAAATCTACGCAGCATACAATCCTCCTAGCATTCCACTATTGACAGCAGACTTAGACTCTATCCTTGGCTCCACGGATTCCATAATTACAGCAGGAGATCTAAACTCCAGGCCTGGTTCAGTTCGTCAATCAACTCCAAAGGCCGTACCTTATTAAACTACACGTCACTCAACTCATCAATAGTAGCTGGACCCACTGAGCCCACCCACTACAGCCCATCAGGAAGTTCTGATGTATTAGACATAGTTATCCTCAGAAACATCAAATATCAATACCATCTGGAGACATTAGAAGAGCTTAACTCAGATCATAATCCCACCCTTCTCAGGCTAGGACTTCAAGATGAGCTCTCTCCCCATCATTCTTTCTTACCATGGGACAAGCTCTCTAAGGTTCTCCCAGTCCACATCGGTCAATCCCCTGTCATTCGTAAAAAAAGAAGAAATAGACCAAGCTTTACAGCTTGGTCTATTTCTTCTTTTTAACTAGACATAGCAATTTAACTAGACATATCAACACAGCAATAGCATCAATCACTCAAACACTGTCTTCCATGCTCCCAACTGGATCCCAGAAGAGATAATGGACCGGATTAGGGCCAAAAATAAAGCCAGAAAGCGAAATCACAACACTCGAGCTCTGCAGGACAAAACAACCTTAAACAATCTGAACAGACAGGTTCGAGAAGCCCTCCAGATGCTGCACAGGAATTCCAAATGGGAATCCAAACTCATTGAAATCAACCCAGAAGATAACTCCATGTGGAACTTTGTAAAATTTCTTCGTACCAAAAGACAACCCCTTTCCCCCTTTGAAGACCAATGTTGGAATTGTACACTCAGATGAAGAAAAAGTAGAAGCCCTAATTGACAATCTGGAAAATCAACGCAGCCCATCTTATGTAAACTTATATATCAATCTCATTTACAAAGTTCATCGTAAAGTTAGAAATGCATTAAGACAGCCTAAGGATGATTCAGAAACCATCACCCCCACATCAGATGGGAAATAATATTATTTCCCATCTGAAGAACAAAAAGGCTCCTGGCCCTGACGACATTACCAATAGAATAATAAAGCTACTCCCACGGAAAGCCATAATTCATCTAGTTAATATTACCAATTCCATTTTAAGATTCCAGTACTTTCCCACATATTGGAAAATCGCTGACATTATACCTCTGAAAAAGCCTTTTAATAACCCACAACTTCCCCAAAGCTACAGGCTCATGGGTCTTCTTTCCGGTCTTGGCAAAGTAACAGAAAAGGTCATCCTATCAAGACTACAATCAGCAGTGGACAAACAGAAAATAATCCCAAATGAGCAATTTGGGTTTGGCAAAGCTCACAACACAGTACAACAAATTCATCGACTAACAAAACATATCACCCATGGTTTTAAATGGCACCTTCACACTGCAGCTGTATTTTTAGATGTTGCCAATGCCTTCGATAAGGTCTGGCATCAAGACCTTATCTTCAAACTAATTGAAAACAATATCCCAATTAAACTAGTGAAACTCATATACTCATCTATTAGTGAAAGATACATGCAAGCAAAACTCAACAGAATTGCATTATCAAGGTGCGAAATTCTGGTGGGAGTACCTCGGGGTTCACTTCTGGCCCCAATACTTTTCACAACTTACATGGCAGATATTCCTCTCAATTCAAGAACAACTATTACGGCCCTTTATGCCGACAACACTGCTATTCTAGCAAGATCGCTCAGCCCCCGCCTAGCAATCACCAGACTCCAAGGAAGTATCAATGAGCTAGCAAACTGGTTCACCAACTGGAGGATTCAAGTGAACCCACTCAAAAGCTCAGCCATGTTGTTTTCAAGAAGAAAGGTCTGCAATAAAGAAGACATCCTGCTCTCTGGTCATAAGATCCCATGGCAATCAGAGACCAAGTATCTTGGGGTATTAATGGATAAGAAACTCCTTTTTAACAAGCACATCAATCTCATTGGCTCCAAATCTTCCAAAGTAATAGCACAGCTCTACCTATTGATCAACCGCAAGAGCAAATTGAACCTACATAATAAATTGCTTCTTTACCGGATGGCAATACGTCCAGCCATTACCTACGCCTCGCCATCATGGAGTCACACTTCAGGATCAAACATTTCGAAGTTACAGAGAATCCAAAACAAATGCCTTAGAATGATCCTGGATGCATCCTGCTTCATCAGAAATTCACAGATTCACCGAGAAACCGGCATTCCATACATCTCCTCCTTTATTCGTGATTTTGCAGAAAAATTATTCGTGACGTCAAGTTCACATTCAAACCCACTGATCGTACAAGTTGTCAGTTACAATGAGACTGTTACTGCAAACACAAAAGACCGAAGGCTATTCTTCTCTCAACTGATCATAGCTAACACAACTGCGCTCAGAGGGCGAGCTTAATTGCTCACAAATCTCCCATTCCCAAACAACTCTCATTACAGATAAAGGGGAATATGAAAAGCACTAATGCTTTACCCGTCCTGTCAGTAACGTTAATGGTTAAGCATTCACAAAGATTATGGTTTTAATAAATTCTGCTTTTCGCTTCTGATGTGAACCGAAGTATTATTTTAGGAGCATGATTAGTTTGTTTACAAGGTTTTTCACGAAACGGTCATTGCACTGGCGCAGACACAGTTTGTTTCTTATGTGTCCCCCTCTGCATGAAACATGCAAGAGGTCTAATGGCCGGCAGACCCCACCCGCAATGAGGACGCGTGGCGGATTTATGGTTTTATTTAGGGAGGTAGGATTTCAATCTGTGGCCAAGTGAATTCGTGACACTCCTTTTCTCTACTGTAGGACAGCTAGTTGTATTTTATTGCTGGTAGACCCCTGAGAGTGTCTATGGGATTTGCTAGTGGACCCTCAAAAGCCCACAGGATTACCTGTAACCTGCTCGGGACACCTGAGCAATCTCTACTCTTTCTCCGTCTGTGTCTTTACACATTTCTAAATTATTCTAAATTATTGTTGTCATGGCAAAACTTCTGAATGAATCCAAATTCGAAGAAGTATACAATGAATTCCTCAGACTATGAAAGCTGCTGAGTGATAATTGGCCGGAAAAAGTCAAGCTCTTTGACACATCCCCCCCTCCGCAGTACCAGAGGACAATATGGATGACATAAGTGAAGATCCAATAACTCTGACGCAATCAGATTTTGCACACTCCCCCAAGTATGAAAGATCCTACATCCCAAGACAGCAGTTATTGAGATCTTGGAAACACATACAGAATTCCAAATGGTCAAAAAGAAGAGGAAAATCTCCATCAATGTTGAAGAATCCAAAACAACTGGGATGGAAACACTCAGTGTTCCTAAAGAAAAGATACCACCACCCATCTTAAGAGGATAAGGAAAAATGGATCCCTGTCTCATCAGCCCTCAGAGAACAAAACATCTCATTCTCATGTGCCAAAAACTCAGATGAGGTAGTTAAAATACAACCCACTACTGTCATGTATTACAGACAGATGACCAAATTTATGGACAATGTTAATGTCCCATTCCATACTTTCACTCTACCCAGCGAAAAGAACCTGAAGGTGGTCCTACGTGGGAGGATAGCTGAAGGTATCACTCCTGAAGATGTGAGCACTGATCTCTCTAGACAGGGCCTGTCCACAGTAAAAGTGAGCAGGATGCTCAGAGCAGATTAAAGACCCATGCCTTTGGTGCTGGTGAAAATAAGCAACACACAGAAACAAATCTACGATCTAACTGTAGTATGCGGACTCAAAATAACAACTGAGCCACTTAGAAAGAAGGCATCAGCTGGATAGTGTCAAAGGTGGCAAAGGTCCTGGCATGCCCAAAAATTATGTAAGGCAGCTTACAGGTGCTTGAAGTGCGACGAGGGACACCAGACCAGCACCTGCTCCAAGCCACGCACTACTCCTGCTTGCTGCACAAACAGCGGAGGACCTCATCCCACCAACTACAAGGGATGCCTTTCAATCCAAATATAATCTAGGGTCAGCAAACGCAAATCTTGCTCCTCCTCGTAATGACACTATAAGCAACCTGAATTACCTGAATCATAATACAATAGCAAATCCTCAAATTGTAAACCTCGAGGTGACTAGGGTGGCGGTACATACCAGCAATGCTGGCAGTCTCAAGATTTATGCTGCTTATATACCCCTGAGCATTCCTCTGTTAACAACTGATCTGGACTACATCCTTGGACAAAATGATTCCATAATAATAGCAGGAGACCTCAATTCAAAACACACAGCATGGCACAGCTCTTCAATTAACTCCAATGGCTACACACTATTCAACTACGCAATGCTGAACTCTGCAGTGGTGACAGGTCCCACCGAGCCCATTCACTTCAGACCTTCAGGTAGCCCGGATGTACTAGACATCGCCATTTTCAAAAATATAAGATACCAATATAAATTGGAAACAATTAACGAATTATCTTCTGACCACTGTCCCATAGTGCTTAGTCTAAGTTCATCAGATCAATTCTCTCCTCCACACACACACACATTCATACCTTGGGATAGGTTAGTCAAGGTTCTTCCAGATTATATTGGTACAGTGCCCAATATCAGTAAAAAGGAAGAGATTGACACTGCAGTAAATAACTTAACTATACAAATTCAGAAAGCAATACAATCAGTCAGGCAATCCACTGTCTTCCACCCAACCAACCATATCCCAGAAGAAATCATGGAGCTAATCAGAGAAACAAATAGAGCCAGAAAGAGATACCAAAATACTAGAGCCCCACAAGAGAAAACAATATTGAACAACCTAAACAGACAGGTCCAGGAAGCTCTCCAAAAACACAGGAACCACCAATGTTAATCCAAACTGGCTAACATGAAGACCGAAGATCACTCCGTCTGGAAATTCTTAAGAGCCATCAGCACCAAAAAGCAACTCATACCTTCTATACAAACAAAGAAAGGGACAGTTCACAAAGATGAAAAGAAAACTGAAGCACTGATAGATAACACTGAATCTCAATGCAATTCATCTTAGGCAAACCTTAATATTAACCTTATGTACAAAATTCACCGGCATGTTAGATCAACTTTATGGCAGCACACGGTTATTTCTGAATACATCACTCCGACTACTCCGGTTGAAGTAATAAATATCGTCACACACCTAAATAACAAAAAGGCTCCAGGACCTGATGGCACAACTAACCGAATAGTAAAACTACTCCCAAGAAAGGCCATAGTTCATCTCGTCAATATTACGAATGAAATTTTCAGATTCCAGCATTTTCCCACTGCGTGGAAATCAGCCACTACCGTGCCACTGAAGAAGCCAGAAAAAAAACCCTCACCTTCCCGAGAACTATAGACCAATCATCCTGTTTTTCCAGCCTCGGAAAGGTAACAGAGAAAATGATCCTCACAAGACTCCAAGCAGAAACGGATAGGTTAGGAGTTTTGCCTGACGAGCAGTTTGGCTTCCGCAAGGCCCATAGTACAGATCAACAAATCCACAGGCTAGTATAAATCATTACGAAAGGTTTCAATTGAAAAATCAGTACTGCTGCCATCTTCATCGATTCAGAGAAGGAGTTTGACAAAGTGTGACATCAACGCCTTCTCTACAAACTCATAAAGTTCGGCTTTCCAATCAAGTTGATAAGAATACTAAACTCATACCTGAAAGACAGATATATGCAGGTCAGGGTCGGAGAATCGATTTCGTCCAGACGCAGGAGTACCCCAGGGCTCTCTTCTGGCCCCTCTCCTGTTCTCAATCTGCGTAGCAGATATCCCTCTAAATCCGAGAAAAACATTCAGTGCATTATATGCAGATGATACTGCATTAATGGCAAGATCTCTGAGCCCAAAACTGGAAACTAGAAGATTGCAAATCAGTATACATATATTAGAGAGATGGCTGGCGGACTGGAGGATCCAAGGTAGCCCACAGAAGAGTTCAGCCATACTGTTTACAACGAAGAAAATCCACAATTTGGAGGACATTCATCTTTTGGGAGTTAAGATTCCGTGGCAGAGCGAAGTCAAATATCTCGGAGTGATCCTGGATAGAAAACGTCTATTCAGCAATCATATAAGACACATTACCTCAAAGACATCCAAAGTCATAGTCCAACTCTACCCTGTAATCAACAGACCAAGCAAATTGCATACACAAACAAAACTAATAATTTACAAGATGGTGATTCGGTCGTTCATCACTTATGCGTCCCCGCATGGAGCCACACCGCAAATACAAATATTCTAAAACTACAGAGATTGCAGAATAAGTGCCTGAGAATGATTCTGGAGGCTCCTTGGTTTATCAGAAACACTGCTAGATCTGGAAGAAGGGAAGAAATGTAAGGAATGTTGACTTCTCTATGGATCTGAGTGTTTCTGATAAACCAAGGAGCCTCCAGAATCATTCTCAGGCACTTATTCTGCAATCTCTGTAGTTTTAGAATATTTGTATTCTAATGAAGCGGAAAGCTACAAATATAAAAGGCCAAAATATATCTTAAGTACAGCTGAACACTGTTAATTTCACTGCCCTCACTGGGCGAGCATGTGGCTCATAAACACTCCATTCAAAGTTTTTCATTTCAGACAAAGGGGAATACGAAAAGCAATTTTGCTTCACCCATCTAGCCAGAAATGTTATTCGTTATTATTATTATTTAATAATGGAGGAAGAAGGAAAAACCTATCCTGGGAGGATAATGGATGGCAATGCTGTAGCCAATGAAGTTCTAACAGAGGCTCGGATATTGCTGTTACCCTCCTGCCATGATCAGGGCTTTAATAGCTCAATAACACCTTATCTCTACACTGTCCTCTAAAGATAACGGGGAATATGAAAAGCATTCTTGCTTCGTCCCTTTAACCCAGTCCTTTTAAGGACTTTATATGATTTAATATATGGAATATATGGAAATACAATGAGGTTATGCGGGTGGATAGTAGTTTATCTTTAGCAATGAAGAAGTTTTTTAATGTAGTTCGCGAGTATTATTAGTCATTGAGTTGAATTTTGGAATCCTGAAACTGCAAGATTCAATAGAACAGAAGTGATTGGGTTTTTTTAAAACAAAACATACACACAGGTAAGTGAACTGTATTTATTAGAGGGCGAATCTCTAGGCCTAACCGCCATTGTTAACTTACTGTACTAAATACTTCACAATGAGTGAAGAAGAAGAAGAAGATACTTATATTAAATCGCTCAACAACAAAGGGCATGTGATTAGCATTCTCAAAAAGATACTCAAAAAAGTGGAAAAGGAATGGCCCGGTAGTCTTAGTTTCTACTCCTTGCCCGGACAAATCGAAGAGTGTGAAGGCACTCCCCAATCAGAGGAGAAACTTGATTTTGTGATTTCCACTTCTACAGACTTCGAAGAAGCTCGGGCGCGCAAGAAACGTAAGACCTCTGACGCAGAACCTCTCATGGATTTAGGTATGGAAGAAGACACTCCCAGTTGTGATGACACAGCCTCCCCCAAAGAGAGGGTACCTCCGATTGTCCTCTGGGAAAAGAAAAAATGGACGCACTTAAGGTCCACCTTGACAAACCTACAAATACAGTACGTCTCGGCTAAAAATACGGATTATGGGATTAAAATCCAGCCTGCTACTGTAACTGACTTTAGAAAACTAACAAAAGAACCGGATTCAAATAATATCCAGTACCATACATTCTCTCTCTCTCTTGGCTCGGAACGAAATCTGAAGGTGGTCCTAAGGGGTGTTACAGAGGATATAATCTCTGACGAAATAGAGGCCGATCTCTGCCACCCATCAAGGTCAGCAGGATGACTAGAGCGGACAAAGCCCCTATGCCTCTAGTTTTAATAGAGATACATCAAGCTATAAAAACATCTATGACCTAAAACTATAAACTATCCCGGAAAAATGGGCCACCTCATACCGCCAATGGAGGCTGCACCCAAAAACCACAAAAAACAGACAGTCGGAAGCAGGCAGAGTCTCTTCCTCCCCTAGCAGATCTATCCCAGAGACGCACAGTCCCTCCACGGACAAGCAAAAACGCTCAGAAATCCATCCTCTGAAACCAGAGGTCTCTAAAAGATCATCTCAACAGAGTCAGACAAGGACAATATGCAGACGTAGTTCGTACAAAAAAGTCAACCCAGGAAAAGATTCAGCCAGCACCACTATCAAATTTGACAGCTATCATCACCGCCTCTCTAGCAAACATGCTGCTGGACTTTAGCAGATCCAACCCTTCACCATCCTCCACTAAAAGATTCCTAAAGGATACATAAACTATCATCACAGCACTCACTAATGAACATGAATAAATTAAAACCAGACTCACTAGAGATCATCGCGTGGAACTCGAACGGTCTGAGGAGTAAGATCTTAGTACTCCAGGACTTCACCCAAAAAATCAGCCGGATGTACTTTTAATAAACGAAACGCACCTAAGACTTTCAGAAAACTCCCAAAATTAGGGGATATCAACTGTACAGAACAGACAGACTGTCCCACAGAGAAGGCCATACTGCCATTTTCATTAAGAATTATATCACTCATCATTCTATAAACGCCGTCCTACCACTAACCTCGAGGTCACTGGCATTGAGATTCTCACGAGCTCGGCTCGCAAACTAAAGATCTTCGCAGCATATAATCCTCCACAAAAAATATTACCCTCCTCAGATTTTAACGCCATATTGGATAACAGAGAGCCTACCATCACGGCCGGCGACTTAAATGCCAAGCATCCAGTCTGGAATAGCTGTTCTACCAAAAAAAACGGACACATACTAGCAAACTATACAGGATTCAACAACGTGGTTGTGTTAGATCCGCCGAGTCCACCCATCACAACACATATGGTCGGACTGATATCTTGGACATAGCCATGCTACAGAATATCAGACTCCATTGCAGTATAATGACACTTAATGATCTATCATCTGACCACAATCCAATACTGTTAAAGTTATGAAACCAAGAAAAACTCTCTCTCCCCCTCCCACTCATTCATTCCTTGGGAAAGGTTGTCCAAGGTACTCCCGAAATATATTGGTCCCGTACCCATCATAAAATCCAGAGAGGAAATTGAAACAGCTGTAAAAGAACTAACTGAACAAATTATTGCAGCCTGTGCAACAGTTACTACATCCGCAACTACCCACAGATCCAACCACTTGCCAGAAGATATTATGAATCTGATCAGGGAAAAAAAAACAAACAAAGCAAGAAAAAGATACCACAACATCAGAGCACCACAAGACAAACGGATCTTAAACAGACTCAACTCCGCAGTGCCCTCACAGTCCATAGAAGTCAACTTTGGGAAGAAAAACTTACCTCCATCTCTCCTGATAACCACTCCATATGGAATCTTATCAGAAAGATTAAAAACAGAAATAAACCTCTTCCCCCTCTCCAAACAGATCTAGGCCTCATCCACACCGATGCAGATAAAGCTGAAGCAATAGCAAAACATTTAGAAAAGCAATGTAAACCCTCATATGATCATCTAGATTTCAATCACATATATAAGATCCATCGACACTTCAGATGTTCACTTAAATCTTCTGTCACATACTACAGTCAAATTGCACCATAACCTGCTGAAATATATGATATAATCAAGAAGTTAAACAACAAAAAGGCTCCCGGTCCTGACGGCATCTCCAACAAGGTGATAAACCTACTACCTCGCAGAGGCTATTGTGCATCTGACAAATATAATAAACTCCATCCTTCACTACAAATATTTCCCTCCCTACTGGAAGCTGGCGGACATAATGCCAATCCACAAGTCTGGAAAAGACCCGAGATTGCCTCAAAGTTACAGACCAATCAGCCTCATCTGAAATCTGGGCAAAATGGCCGAGAAGGTAATTCTTATCAGACTCCAACAATCACCACACAAGCTAAATATTCTTCCTGAGGAGCAGTTAGGGTTCAGTCAATTTTACAGCACCACGCAACAAATATACAGATTAGTAGAATATATCATCACGGGTTTTAACTGGTGTCAATGCACTGGGGCTATACTCCTTGACATAGCCAGTGCATTCAATAAGGTTTGGCATCATGGTTTGCTATGCAAACTGATATCAACTGGTATACCAATGGGAATCATTCATCTAATCAAGTCATACCTCTACGATAGGTGCATGAAAGTTAGGATGTGTGGGGCAGTTTCGACACAAAAACGCATCTTGGTTGCAGTTCAATAAGGATCCTTACTAGCACCGATTCTATTTTCCATATACAAATGTGATATCCCGCACAACCATTGTCATCAATCAAAGCCCTACACGCGGATGATACAGCGATATTAGCCAGATCTTTAAACCCGCACCTAGCCATCAAGAAACTACAAGAAAACCTATTGCTAATTGAACAATATTTTGCCAAATGGCAACTCCAAGTGAATCCTCAGAAGAGCGTAGCCGTGCTATTCTACAGAAGATTAATGCTTCCTAAAGGAGATATCCTCCTATTTAACACAAAAATTCCATGGCTAACTGAGATCAAATATCTGGGCGTATATTAGACAGAAAACTGACTTTCAGCTCTCGTATCAAGACTCTCTGTGTAAAAACATCAAGAACCATAGCCCAGCTCTGTCCACTAATTAATAGGAACAGTAAGCTGAGCACCAGAATCAAACTACTCATATATAAATTGACGGTTCGTCCAAGGCTCACCTACGCTTCTCCGGCCTGGAGCCATACCGCTAATACTAATATTCGTAAGTTACAACATGTGCAAAATAAATGTCTCAGAATGATCCTGAACGCCCCATGGTTCTACGAACTGTGCAACTTCGTCGGGACACAAATGTCCCCTATATTTACATTTTCATGCAGACTATAGTAACCAAATTCTTCACAAAAGCATCTGATCACCCTAACAAACTGATTCAACTAGCTGCGGATTATGACCCAACGGATTATTTCAAACATAAAAGACCAAAAGTCATCCTAAACTACAATATTGAGGACTAATCTTCAAGCTCACTCGGGGCGAGCAATTAGTTCATATAGTTTTCTCCACTCACAGTTTCTCTCCAGATAGCGGGGAATATGAAAAGCATATTAACCATTTGCTTCACTCCTTAGGTCAGTAATGTTGTTGTTTTTGTATGATTTAATGTCCCGGTGGTGGCCGTGATAAGAATAGCCCCAATGTACCTCATGCATGTCGTACGAGGCGACTAAAATGGGTATCCAGGTAGGATAATGGATAGCAATGCTGTAGCCAATGAAGTTCTATCTCGGCTATTGCTGTTACCCTTCTGCCATGATCAGAGCTTTAATAGCTCAATAATACCTTATCCCTACACTGTCCTCTACAGATAACGGGGAAGATGAAAAGCATTCTTGCTTCGCCCATCTAGCAGTCCTTTTAAGGACTTTAAGGATGATTTAATATTAGAATAAGAATATTTATTATGATGTAATATTGCGGTTGCTTGTATTGAGGCTTCTTGTAATTCTTGTTCCACCAAAAGGGTATTAATGTGGATCACGTATTTTTGTATTGCTTTCAGATTATCTGACAATCCAATGTGCTATAGAAAGGCTTCACAACGCAGCCATTTCTCTATACGTGCTAGAAGATTACGAGAGAACGGAATACATATTTCATTTTGCAGATCCATTTAGGGAAAAGTATCTGGATGGAAGAACTCAGAGCTTTGCAGTACTTTACGATGAAGACAGGGTAGAAAATGCCTTAATCAGACTTCACCAGATGGTAGGGAACATATATGTGACTGATAGCTAACAGTAACTAAATGCACAGGATTATTCCATTTTAGTATTATTGTATTATTCCATTATTGTATTTTAGCATTTCAGATTATTGGTATTAATTATAGTCCCAGGTAAAGGAAATAATTTTGCGATGTCGTAAACCCACTACTACTATCCTGTTTAAACTTATTTTATTCAAACATACTGCATACAGACATTTCTTCTCTGTTTGCTCTATATACAGATATTTAGGTAAAACTTCTGGATCCCAACCACTAACTTCTCTTCGCGTAGACTGGATTCATACCAAGGTATTTCCAACCAAAGGTTTTAGTCCAAAAAATACTTAGCTAAGGAGTTCTTGAACGACTCTTATACCATATCAAAATGTCAAATTTATATATCTAAATAATAAAATGGCAATTATTCGCTTTATTTCATCGGACCCACATGTCCTTTTTTTTACATAATCACGATTAAACAAAGGTAAAAAAAATTCAAAACGTATTTACACTAAAATAAAGATCCAAAAGGCTTCATTTGGCGATGTCAAATTATATAAGACAAGTGGATATTAGATCCAGCATTATTTCAAAGCCGAATGTAGAAACTATGAAAGTTTCGTAAAAATAAGTTGATCAGAGGGCTTACGGGAATACACTCACCAGCATTCACAAGTTGCCTTAGCGCGGACTACTTAGAAAACATAGGCGGCGCCCAAGCGGATATTCATTCGCTTTCTATTAGTCCATTTTGATAAGGTTTCACTGGCCTGACAGCTGTTTAGAGAATTGGTTGGTTCTCCTCAGAGACCAGACAGAAACCTTAAGAGAGCAAAAAACCTCTCGTTCAGTACTAAGGAACTTGAAATGTCGGAGGCGTGTATTTTTCGTAAGCGAACTCTCGCTCGGTGCGTAAAAGTATTTATAAAGAGACAAATAAAGGCTTCAGTTCGAAACAGCTGTCAGGCCAGTGAAACCTTATCAAAATGGACTAATCGAAAGCGAATGAATAGACGCTTGGGCGGCGCCTATGTTTTCTAAGTAGTCCGCGCTAAGGCAACTGGTGAATGCTGGTGAGTGTATTTCGCGTAGGCTCTCTAGTCAACATTATTTTTACGAAACTTTCATAGTTTCTATATTCGGTTTGAAATAATGTTGGATCTAATATCCACATTACTTATATAAATTTCAAAACGTATTCTGATTCCTAATATGTCCAAGGGAACGAAAATGCTCCCTGGCAACATGCTGGCGTATTTTATAGTATTTTAAATGACATGGAAGAAGTAATCTAATAAATATAACTATATAGTGCAGTCCTGGTTAGTTAAGGGGTTAGTATATTCGCTCTTCAATTAATAGATCGTGATTTTGAGTCCCTCCTTATGATAAATTTTTATGATTGTCTTTATGTGGGAGATGAATTGTGAGAGAGAGAGAGAGAGATTTTACAAATTTCTTATGAAGTGCAATTCCCTCTAAGTCTTATTGAAGAATGGGTTGTTTATGATTAATATCAAGACAATTAAGAATATGAAACGTTGTGATATGTCTGTTAACTGCATCTTTTACAAGGAATTTTCCACAAGCCATCACCTGCCTTATTAGAAAAGCGATAGAAAGTTTTCCTTATTTTCTTGACGGAATTCCATCCTATGACAGTTATACATCCTCCATCAGTGCCATGGGATTGCGGATTGCTTTAATTAAGGAAGAAAATACAAAGATGGTTATGAATATTCAATTACTTTCCATTGTGTTCCTATGCGTGCAGTTCTTCCTATATTAGTATACTAACACTCTTTGTATGTTTTTCAGGCGAAGGCAAGATCAAAATTCCAGATTAGCTGGTTTCTGTTTTCTCAAATGCCAACCGAAGACTCCTACATAATGCAGGAATTCACCTTTTCTCTACCAGCTGTTTGTGATCTGACAATTATAAGTCCTTCACGAGATAACACCGTTAATCAAAGCGAGGTAAGTATCCTAAAACCATGTATTATTTCCGGCTGCAGTCAGGATCGATTAAAAACGGATGAGTTGTGGTTATCATAGAAGATAATAGCAATGTTCTGCGAGTGGGATTTATAAATCACCTGATGAAATGGTTGATTTTTTAAATTTACAAATACTTGAAATGTAATGTAATGTTAATTTCATTTTGTTCTTTCTATAATAAATAAGTTGTGGATGTGTTTGGAATTGTGTAAACAAGTTCCTAGAGCCGAAGTTTATTCTCTTTGATGACGCACTAGTTCTGGAGAAATCGTTTGATCAATAAGCATTACTTTTAAATTAGTTCGCGCGGTTATCCTTGAGCTACTCACGTCGTCGACGGGAATCGAACCTAGGACACTCCTTCCCTAGGCATATGGTTGCCAACCACAGAGCCACTAGGCTAACTATTCCATAGCCAAGTTAGCCGGTCTTGGGCGTGGACAGCAAGGTTTTTCCCCACTTTATCTGGGATTTTTCATCCCGGAAGCAGGCAAACAGGCTCCGTGAACACACACGGATTACAATCATGAATAGGGGATGCAACAGAGGAGTGGCAAACCGGCTGCATTAATACGCCAGAAACCCCTCATTAGGAGGGGCTTCAACCTGTCCTAGACGGATGAGGAGGATAGGACTTTTAAATTCACCCTTCAGAAATTGGTTTGATGGTGTTAGTGTGACAGCGAACATTCTGCTATTATTAAAATGACCTTGACCTTTCCGCAGTTCCTTTATTTCGAAATTATCCTTTAGTATCTAAGAACTGTTATTTTTATAAAGTCATTCATAGTTTATTCAATCATTCTCATCTATAAAAAGATCTTCTATCCAATGCCTAGAATCGAAGAAGCAATTCCGGACTAGACGAATAAAAGACAATAATCATATTATTTTATTGGATTTTTTAAATATATATTTCACAGCGGTTGTTCTTAATAGATTTTTTTAAAAGAAAATATACACCTTAAAGGCACGTATTTCGTTTCAGAAAATTAGAAGTTATGAGATACGTATGTACAGGAGGCCAGTCTTTTTAGCATCGTATAATGCCACAAAGAAATGGTTCTATGAAGTAAAGAATTTTTCCAGAATTCCCGTAATCGTAAAACCAAAGTGTCAATACTCATCCAGTGTCACTGTTACTGGATCTGCAGTTCCCGTAAGTAAAAACGAAATTTAATCTAACGTTTCTATATGATGTGCGGATAGTTATATTGATTTTTAGTTCGTGCGTGCATGTAGAACATAGTTTGTTTGGCAAGGCTAGTCACTAAACCTGCACGACATAATATTATCAATCTTTTTTTGAGCCATTTTAGATGGCTCAAAAAAAGATTTTATAAAAGGATGAAGACTGTCTTTGTCTGTTTTGTACAGAAATCTATGATTGCGATAGTCACGTTATTGACTACTGCAACCATAGTTTATCCTTGTCCATGTTCAATCATTTTTTAAAAATTAATGTATTCCTTCTACCATTTCATAGTAGGCAGACAGACAAATAAACATCCAATATCAATTCTTTATCAGTGTGTTTAAAAATAAAGTGATCAATCAAGAGGAAATAAATAAATAAAAGAAAGTTCCACTCCAACAGTATATCATCAGCGTATAAAATGACAGGATTCAAAGACTTTTCTTTCTTTTTTCTTTTGTTATTTGTCTATCTTTTTTTCTTTCTTTCTGTTTTCGTTTTCTCGCTCTTCCTTTTTTTTTATTGTGAGGTATACAAGCTTTTTCCCTGCAATCAGATCTCAAGTGGCATGATCTATTCGAATACGCGTATTCTAATAATAAAAATAATAAAAAAACATATCTTAAGTATTTATTTATATTTCTTATTATTTTTTAAGCAGATTCTCCACAATAAACAAGGGAGATTCAAAATCTGCCAATATCCTCGTAGAGCACTCTTTTAAATTAACAACACTTTACTCTGGCCTGACATTATGAAGACGATAATTCTAAAACAGAATATGATTTTAATTATAAATTTATTCCAGATTTAAGATTATATATAAGCTATAAGATATAAGATATAACATTCCTTTTTTTTTTCAGCAAAAATATTATATTTCAATTTTCTCGATGAATTTTATCTTAAAATTATCATTATCTTTCCCTTTCATTTAGTTAATGTAAAACAATAAAATATATTATATTAATTAATTAAATTATCACACCGTCGTCTATTAGAATTATTAGAAATTTGGGACATTAATGATACCGTTAAAATGTCATTTTCTCTGTTTTACGGGTTTTGTCGAAACAATAACAATGGTGTACACTGTACGGCATAAACCACGATTATGGGATTAGTGGTTAAAAAGTAATCACTTTGAATTCAAAGAAGAGAGTTCAGAAATCAAATATACGTTAACGAAATAATAATGAAAGTATTTCATCATCATCACGAACCATAGGCTCGGTGCCCGTTGGTATCCGATGCCTCCTTCACTATCTTCTTTCACCTTTTTTTTTGTTTAGTGCACAGTGGCGCAGTTTCTGTAAACTCATTCCACACCAGGCCTTTATGTCGTCTATTCATTCTCTGTATGGTCTACGTCTTCTGTTTACACCATCCATAATACCAAGTATGAATGTCTTTATCTTCCGGTCCTCACTCATTCTGCAGATGTGTCCAAATAATTGCAGCTGCCGTTGTATAATCTTCTGCATTGGATTCTCCTATGGTTGTATCTTCATATAAAGCTCTGTATTTGTGATTTTCCATATCCATCCTATTCTTAGAATCTTCGTGTAACAAGTTCTTTCAAATTCCAAAATTCTTTTTCTTGATTCCTTATTTATTACCCACGTTTCAGATCCATTTAGTACACTGCTGACGATACATGTTTCCAACACTCTTAGTTTTGTTTGCAGGCTGATCACTTTACTTTTCCAGATATTATCCATGGCCTTTAGATTTGTTCTTCTCTTTGCAATCCTGATCTTTATTTCTTTTTTACAGTGCAAATCATATGTCACTTTACTTTCCAAATACATGAATTGTTCTACATTTTTTATATCAATTCCACCCACTTATATCTTTTGTTTCATGTTCTTTTCACCAAATATCAGTGTCCTTAATGAAGGGGATAAAAATCCTTTGATGTTTATCTGCCAGTAAGCGAAACCCTAAGAACTAGAACTAAGATCTATGAGTTTCATACCTAAAAACTATCAGCAAATCCAAGTGTAAGTAACCACTTGGTAGTACAACACCAAGGCAACTCGTATCAAAGGTGGAGCAAGCTCCCTCACTATCCTTGATATTTTCTCATAATGTAAAAACACAGCCCCTAGGGGATGTAATACTGTAATTACATTATTACGAGGAGAAGTCACTACCCAGACCGGTTTTAACATTTTTTGAGGTCTCATCAGTGAGTAGGTAGACCTACTCACTGATGAGACCAACTACTCGCTTACTGGCAGATAAACATCAAAGGATTTTTTATCCCTTTCATTATTATTAAGGTTGCCAGAAAAATAGCCTTTTGGCTTTCATTCTATGTTATAATATACAGACACACCTTTATGGCATTCGTATAGAGAAGGGATGTAAGTTCTTTTCACTTAAACCTTGTTATCTTCCAGGTCTACCTGCTCACTGATGAGACCTCAATAAAGGTTGAAACCGATCTGGGTAGTGACCTCTCCTCATAATAATGTAATTACAGTATTACATCCCCTAGGGGCTGTGTTTTTACATTATGAGAAAATATCAAGGATAGTGAGGGAGCTTGCTCCACCTTTGATACGAGTTGCCTTGGTGTTGTACTACCAAGTGGTTACTTACACTTGGATTTGCCGATAGTTTTTTGGTATGAAACTCATAGATCTTAGTTCTAGTTCTTAGAGTTTCGCTTACTGGCAGATAAACATCAAAGGATTTTTATCCCCTTCATTATTATTAAGGTTGCAAGAAAAATAGCCTTTAGGCTTTCATTCTATATCAGTGTCCTTGTTTTTCCAAGTTCATAACAAGTCCAAATCTCTCCCCTTCCTCATTTAACAGAATCTGTTTTGCAGTTCTCCTTGGTCTTCTTCAATAATAACATTGTCATATGCAAACCTGAGATTGTTAATTCTCATCCCATGTAGCGATATTCCTTTTGCATCTTCCTTCATTTTATCCATTGCTCTTTCTAAATGTGCGATGAAAATACTTATAATATTGGGTCCCCTGTCTAGTACCTCTGTTTGTTCTAAACTGTTTTCTCAAATCATCACCTATTCTAACCGCTGCAACTGCATTCTTATACACCTCTTTTAATATAGCTATTAGTTTTATATCAATTCCATAGCATTCTAGCACTGCTCATATCACTTTCTGGTCGATACTGTCTAATGCCTTCTGAAAATCAACAAAGCAAGTATATACGTTTTTGTTTTTTCTCTTAGCTTTCTCTGCTATTAACCACATTGTCAAAATCTGTTGAATTGCAGTTCTATCTTTCGTAAATCCTGCTTGCTCGTCTGCAAGTTATGCTTCCAATTGTGTATGAAATTGTAAATGAAAGTATTTACATGACACAAAATCCACGATCCATAACAAGTATATTAAACAGTATTAAATTTATCTGATTCATGACCTTCTTTTTTAGAATAAATCACCAATAGGATAACAACGGCATTTATATCAAAGGTCAAGCAAAGGCAGTTAAATTCCGATAGAGAAAACTCTCGTGGCTTGTTAAAAGGTGCTCTCTTAAGTGAAAATGGAATAAAAAATTAGTTGTTCTTAAAACAATTTGTTAACGCGAGTTTTTTCATCCCACAAATAGAAGAAAATTGACATTAAAACACCGCAAGTAATAGACATACAAAGAAAACACACTGGCAATTGCCTTACTTCAATCCAAATTCAAAACAAGCAAACTCATAGGTGCTCAAATGAGAATATACATATTAAAAATGTTCTTTTTAAATGATCTTTTCTTTCAGGAATCCATGTTAGTTTTAATCTTTTCTTTTGATTCTTCTGTATGTTCTGATGTTTATTAGTATTTTGAATAGCTTTTTTCCTTCATCAATTAAAAGAACCAAGATTATATTCTAACATAAGTTTTTCCTTCATCAATTAATTTTTTTTTACTTTTTTTTTGAAAAGCTACCTCCTTACATGAAGCTAAGCAACGATAAAAGAAATCCTAGAGTGCTTGGAGGATTGTTAGGATTTTTCTTCAAGGCACTATTAAGAAACATGAAGTAAGTTCATTTTATAGATTTCCAATAAATTCTTCCATGAGTTTACTTGAATATTATAATATCATGTTAACAATCTTATATAGCGACACCATTCATTGGCAAAAATTATAATTCTGTAAAAATATATTTCCGCTTTAGTTTGTAGAGAGGAATTGAACACGACGGTTAGGAGTGAGTTACACAAAGGAAAATGCCAAGGTTTGTTTTCAGTATCGCGAGGATGAAAAATTAATGAAGACATTAAAATTATTGGCTATTGCAGTTACTTTAACTGAGATCTGCTTTGTCAAATGTACTATTTAATTAGGATTTAATATTTTCATAGATATAAAATCAAAATACCTGAGAAACAAGATCTTCAAGAAGTGGTAGGAATGGTGAATAGACAGGTAATGACTTAAAACTTGCATTTGTGTCAATTCCAATATTTTTATGATAATCCTACGTCACCCATGATATGCTTGACTGATCATTATTCTATTAACGAATGTTTTTATTTATATTAGATATTTTATATATACAGAAGGTTTTTTATTACTATTTTTTATCGCAGAAGGCGGACATGACTGCCATTATCATTTCTAACAGTTTTACAAGGGCTCAGTTCGGAGACCCACTTCAGCCCTTTGGCTACTACAAGTTCTCGTTTGTTACAAGATCCCCGGGCGAAAAACTGAGCCCATCGATGATTTTATGTCCCTTTACAGAAGAGGTAAAATATTTATTTCTAAGTAATCACCATTTATTTTTGGTCTTTGGTATTACCGTGAGCTTAATATGACTTTAAGTACGTCCAGTTATTTTAAAGGTATTAAGTATGTTGACTTTTAGAAGGATTTAAGTTGTCCTCTAAGATAGCGTATTGTAATTTTGTTTTAATTCAAAATTATAATTCTACATTGGCTCCATCGTCTAATAGAATGCTCTTGATTTATTCCATCATTTAATAAAAAGTTTAATAATTAAAATGGTTTTCCTAAGATTAACGTTATTTAAAGTAATAGTTTTAAAGTTGTAGTTAAATGACGTCATACAGATTAATTCAAAAGTAACTGGACTGATGTTTTCTTACACATGTGGATGTATATTGGTATATCAACAGTTTTTATAACAGCGTGCCTGCATGGAGTGCTTTGGATGTCGGCAACTCTACACTACGATATTAAGGCAACTTGGACAGCGGTTCTATGGTTGGTGTTTGAATCTCTCCTAATACAAGGTAGGGAGAATACGTCATTATAGATTCAGTTTGCATGCAACACTCATGTTTAGCTTTTTTCCAGTTATGGCATAAAAATATTACTGTTTTCGTAATGATTTATTTGTCTTAACTTATTTGAAGATTAGTTGCATTTTGTTAAATAAATGTGATTATTTCTCTTTTTTTTCCCTCCTGATTATAGGGGCGAATAAGAAATACCTTCGTTATTCTTCCTCTAGAGTGCTATATGGATTCTGGAGGCTTTCTATGGTCGTAATTGTGGCTGCCTATAGCAGCGTGCTGTTATCGGTTTTGACATTCGTTGGTGAAGATGACCATATTGAAACAATTCCACAGCTAGCTGAAGCTTTAACTGCAAACAAACTGTCTTGTGGCACAACTATGAATGCTGCAGTAATTGATTTGCTTAAGGTAATCGTTTAGCCATATTTCAGTCTCTTTTGAGACACTGCTGTGAATGAATAGTATAATTCATGCCTTTGAAAACTGCCATATATTCTGTACTCATACTGTATGCCTAACGAGTCGTTTTCTAATAACAGTACATTAATAATAATATAAGCATTTCTTGTGGAATACAAAATAATATACCCGGAATGTAATGCCCTTAGGTTAGCATATACCAGTTGCTGAAGGAATGTTACAATGGTTTAATGCATCATATTGGATCCCACAATTGTCAACTGATTGAACATCTGAAGACCTCAGTTGATTCTTGCTCTGAGGACGCTTCTACTAATCACTACCCATTTGGAATGGTTTAACTGGGAATGGTTTTTATGACAACCTGAAAAAAAACAATATAGGGATATTCACCAACTTTCACAAAGATGCGCTGAAGTTCTTCAGGGTTATATAAATTAGCTCCCGATCTTCAGAGTTTAGATTCATTGGTTCTGATGAGTTGTTGTGCGAGTCTGAAATCTCATGAATTCCATGTTTTTTTTCTTCTTTTTCTTTTAAGATGAAACGATGAACTAGTAGTGCAGAAAAGCAAATGTGTCCAGATAATTAGGTGTTGCTTCAAAGTGTATCAGAGAATTCTTTTGCTACAAATACTTTATCAGCTGGTTAGTTACATGGAAGGGGGAAGGATACTAGTTCAAAAGCACAACTGTTAATCATACCAGTTAAAAGTTCGCTTGCCAGATTCTGATATTTTATGTCCCCAAACTCAGTGTCCTCTTTTTTTTAATTTTTTTAACTCTTAGTTAACCTGTTCACAATGTCTTCTTTTTAGGCTCGAAATATTAAAGCGCAAGAAAAGAAAACTCATCCTGCTTCAGGCCATTTCCTACATTCCACTGTCTGATTATATTAACTGACCTTAAATCAAGAGCCTTATCACCAGATTGTACACCATTGATGATTATACTCTATCATCAGATTGATCCTATTGTACACTCCCTCCGATATTCTTGCCTGAATTTAATGTATATTCTCAGAACGAGTTGTCTGTTTGTGGGATGAAAAAAATCGAATTATCTTGTCATCTTTACGTAAGCCCTGCTAGGGAACCTTCAACTAAAATGCTATTTTATTCAGAGGGAATAATGCATACCGCACTAACGAGAATCCTACCCAGCAGTTTTATCACCACAAGACTACAAGTCGTGGCCACAAGTCCTGTCAACTAAATTACTACGGAGGCAATCGCTTCAAGAGATATGTATTGATTATTGGTTTTGGATAGGTATAATGAAAAAAAATTAATTTTTTTAAAACTCTTTATTTGAGGATAAGAACTTTGCATTTTTCGCCTTTCCTTTCCTTATTTTATTTTTTTTACGGAGTCATAGTTATTAAACGCTAAGCAATAGAATAAGTTCGCTACACACATATAATCGAAGATGTGTAAATGCCTCACCATCTCCTGTTTTATACATTACCTAAATTTGAAAATAAAATTTATCATTTTTCATGTTTGAATGAAATTAATTAATTATTATTTTATTTTATTTTTAACAGGATTCCACTAGCGAATCCCTTCAGATAATTGGAAGGCATATGAATTCGCCTAATTCACTAGTAGGAACTTGCGATGAAGGCATGCAGAAAGTTCTTAAAGAAAATTATGCTTTCATTTACGGCGATTCACCTATTCGATATTATGCAGTGAAGTATATCCAAGAGAATTTTTTCATAAGTCGGGATTGCTTCTATTCTACTTTTGGGGGCATCCACATCCACCGCGCCCATCCTTGTAAAGAAGAATTCGATATTACGTAAGTATGATAAACTTGCTACAAACAGCATAAAAGTAGAACAAAACGAATCCAGATGGATTCGTTTTGTTCTTTCATCTATCCATGCACATATAACAACTGCACTCCAGCTTGAGTTTATTAGGATGTCATACTTGAGATCTTTACATTTGTAACTTATTAACATTTTTAGGAACAAAATTTGACGAAACGATCCAAAAGGATAGTAATAACTCCACTTGGGCTGATTGGAAATTAAGGAACTTTATTATTTCGGATCTATGCAAAATTTATCCAATCATCTCAATTTTTGATTAAATCAACTATTTTTAATTTAAACACTGGGCAAAAATGATTCGAAAATTTATAAAACTCATTTTACAAATAGTTTTACGTTTAAAATTTCTGTGATAATAAAAATGTCACTATGCTATTGAGAAACGGGTCTTTTATGGTTCAATTTCATATATTTTAAACTTCCATGATATTCTATCTGTGGCGAGTTTTTGTGAAGGCGAAATTCAGTGTACAGTCTCCAAAGTCTTTAACTGAAAAAACCACGACGCTAAACATCTGCTAATTTATTACGTTAAGATATTTAAAAATATAAGGTATTTAAAATTCTTTTTTCAGATTTAGAAAATTATTTAATTTTAAAAATTGAATTTAACTCATTTTAATAGAATTCTGATGTTTCACAAAATTTAGAAAAGAATGTTGATTTCCAATATTATCATTATTAAGTTATTAAGAAAACTATTTTATAATATCTCTGCCTTTGATAACAAATACGTGCATGTGGATCTTAAAATTAAAAAATATATAGTTGTTCAAAATATACTTTTGTTGCTCAGACCATTTTCATTTGCATCTGGGAATTCAACTTACGAATATTTATTAAGAATTAAAACAAAATAACATTTTTGGCTTAGAGTTATGAATAATTTTTAAATCTCTGTTAGATGAAAAAATTTATTAAAATATACTGAAGGTAATAACAACATCAATTGACAAATTTTAGGTTTTGTTCGTTATCCAAAAATAAATAAATACAGAAGAAACAAAATTATTTACAATTTCAGCAAAACATTTTGTAGGGTGTTTTTTTTTATTAATGAAAGTTATTAAGGTTACATTGCACAATTTTAAGTAATATCTCTAAACAATTAGCACACTATAAATTAACAGAGAGTCCTTATAAGGACTGGCTTAAAGGGGCGAAGCAAGAATGCTTTTCATATTCCCCGTTATCTGTAGAGGACAGTGTAGGGATAAGGTGGTATTGAGCAATTAAAGCTCTGATCATGGCAGGAGGGTAACAGCAATAGCCGAGCCTCAGTTAGAACTTCACTGGCTACAGCATTGCCATCCATTACCCTCCAAAGATATTGGATCGAGAATTAACAGAGAATATCCGTTTCGTAAATTTCTGTTATTTGATTGAAATATTTGTTAGGTGTTAGAAGTAAATTAATAGTATATATAAAAAATTAAAACTTTAAGAATAATTGATTATTTTAATAAAAATACTTTTAATAAAAATATTACAATTTTTATTTACTTTTGAAACAGAAAGAAAAAAAAAAGATAATGAAGAAATACAATATCAATCAAATTTTGCAGTCCCATTTTTACTATTATTATTATTATTATTATTAAATTCAGATTTTTTAAAATTCTCTTTTCCTTTGCAGTAAAACAATTTTGATAAAGGCAACACACGAATTTCTAAGCAAATTTGATTTGAAGATTAAAATCGAGTTATTATCTTAACATTTATTGGACGAAAAAATGGGTTTAAATTTATGCAGTATTTTTTTATTCTACCGATATTGAATTCCTGCTAATTTTTTTTTTCTCTTCTAGGATTATGAAAATTTTAGAAGCAGGTCTCAATTTGAAATGGAATGGCGACGACATATTTAAGGAAGAATGGAAGGCAAGAACGAAGAGTTCGCTAATAAAGAAAGATAAATGTCTTAAATTTAAGCATCTCAAAGGAGCATTTGTTCTGCTGGTATTTGGATATGTGCTTTCATTCTCGTGCTTATCGGCCGAAATGTGTATTAATCGCTATTCAAATATATATCAACCAAGAATGGTTAACCACTGAGGAATTTCAAAGCACACTTCCATCGTTTTAATCAACAAATCCTTTCTGTTGTATTGTTAATTAACTTTCAGCGTTTCTTTGATGTATATTGTCTGCATAAATGTAATTATTTTAATGTGTATTCTTTTATACTTCAGAATTCTATTTCATAATATAATAAAGCCACCAATATCATTATTTTAATTCAATTTGCTAGCCTTTGGGTGGATTTCTTCATTTAACTTCAAATGAGATTAAGCATTCTTGAAAAATTCAAGAATATATATATATATATATATATATATATATATATATATATATATATATATATATTAAAATAAATATCTGTATATAAAAGATATCTCCATTTTCAGACTTATAGGCCAAGTGGACTGTTCCGGACTCAATTCCATCTTTTTAAGGGTCTTCCTCTGCATCGAGTACCTTTTGGGTGGTAATTTAGAATTTGTTTAGGTATTGTGTTTCTATTCAATCTCAGTGTGTGTGTTCTTTCCATTTTTCTCTATAGCAAATAACCGTTTCATTGTAATTCCAAGTTTGTTTCTGATTTTGCAGCTTTTCATTTTGTCATTACTGTGACTCCTTGAGTTCTGCGCAGAAATTTCATTTTGGATGATTCAATTCTTCTTTCATCTGCTTTTTTTTATTGTCCATATCTCGCTGTCATAAACAAAAATTTTATTTATAATGCCTGTTACTTTTAAAAAGTTTGATATCTTTGGTTGTATATCAGCTTCATTTTCATATGACATTGTGCAACCTAAATATTTGAATGTATTTACTTATTATTTTCTTGTTTGTTACTATTTCTTCTTAATGGATTAGCACCTTTGAAGGCCATGACTTTAGCGGTTAAATAATGTCTTTCAGCCATATCCAATAACTAAAATTCTAAAATTATAAATTTTATTGATATCTATTTAAAATCGGTAAAATAGGTATATACTGTATTTTATAATATTAAGAAGTAATTTGATTTTAGAGATGGAGTCTCTCTATGTGTAGTTGCATTTAGTTTTGTACTGTTTTTGTTTTCGATGTATTTTTATTTCATGTTCTTTACTATCACTCAAATTAGAAAAAAAATGAACAGAATTTTGAGAAACGTGATTTAAATGACACTGAAATGAGAGTAAAAAAAACACGCGGAACCAACAAAGCTTCCGACATTAAAGGTCTCCAAAGAAGAGTTTGGCAGTAGTTTTAATATACTCGTAATTACCATTAAGGTAGTAATTTAAAAATTGCTTTAAGAGGAAATTCAGATCGTAGGTAATTCTGGGTAGCACTCTTGTTTTGGAGGGCAGATAATCGGAGATATCGGATACTCACAGCGGTTGTAAACCGGGGGTCTTCCTTCACTTTATATCCGGTATACTGTGTGTGTGTGTGTGTGTGTGTGTGTGTGGTGTGTGTGTGTGTGTGTGTGTGTGTGTGTGTGTGTGTGTGTGTGTGGGTTTGAATTGGTTCCACAGTCTGTGAACCATGGAATGACTCACATGCAACCATCTGACCACCTCCTCCTAACTTTGGCCAGTCTCTCTCTTCTTACGGTGATTTGTCGCCCTGAATTCAGCGGTTAAATGATGTCTTGCAGCCATATCCAAGAATTTTGCTATGACGAAATGTCTGGTCCGTGCACTTAACACGAAATGGAAAAACATTGCAAAACGCCAGCTTTAGCTTATTTACTGCTGACAGCACCATCATTTGCATCTCTTTTAATATAATGTACCTGCTTTTCATATGTTTTTTCTTTTTTATCCCCCCGAGTTATCGAGATTTTTTTTTCTTTGTTCCTCAATTTATGGAAGCTAGAGTACTTGATTTATAATCTATGCACGCCGTTTGAAACAGAAAGCCGCGTTTTTCTTTTCCTTTCCTTTATTTTTATGTTCAAGATGTTCATTTATATATTTTGTTAAGCTAATTGATGATGTTTATTAATTATTACTATTTTATTTCCCCCGGTAACTGGGGTTTTTCATCCATCAAAACAGGCAAACCGATCCCGTGAATACACACGGCTACAGTCATAGGATATAGTACGGCAAGGAAGGCAACGGGAAACCACCTTGCTCATAATCTTCTCTCTAGTATGGTAGCATATAGATACCCCCACTAGCCGTTTGGCTGAGGGAATAAGATAGGACTATTTTACTATTAGTAGTAGTTTTAATTATTTCTAGTATTTTACTACTACTAAGTAATAATTATTATTACTATTATTTTATTTTTTGTTAATTTTTGTCTAATTTCATTTCCCCTTATTATTTTATTCATTTTTATTTATTTTTAAATTCAGTCTTTAACTTAATTGAAAATAAATTAAGACCAACAGAAGAAACGATCTCACCTAAACATTCCTCTTCCATCTTGGTCAAGAGTTTAACGAACTATGCGGGTTTCGAAAGATACTTTACTGAAAAGTTTAGATCTAAATCTAAAATTCTCGGTAACGGAACGAATGTCTTCTTATTGAGATAAAAGAAAAGGAACGTGGCGAGCACTTTACAATGTAAAAATAACAGGAGAGGCTGTCGATGAAGAAGTAGCGAACACGTATTCTGAGCAATTTAAGCAACTCAAAGAGGAAGTAAACATTTCCCCATCCCCACTCCTCATCTTGTTTTCAGTGAGTATGAGAATAGCCTTTATTGGAAGATTTTTTTTTAAGAACTTTCATTTCCCGTGAACAGAACTGAATAAAAAGGATTCTATAGAGACTGATGGATATACATTTGTTGCATACCTCTCAATTGATTTTGTTCAGGAATTATAAGTAAAAATTTTATGCATTCATATATTGATTATAATATTATTACAGAATGGTATAGTTATAAATTTATTGTTTTGTAATTATTTACAAACTTTTTAAATATATTCTTCTAACATTTGATTACAAATATAATTTACTTTACATGTTTTAAGGTTTTCAAATAGCTGCGATCTTTTAAGTATGAACATAAAGCTTTTCAGAATGGAAAAACGAAAGGTTATCATTGATAGATGACATAATTTTAAATGAGGAAATAAATACGGTTTTATATATTTGGAGAGCTGGGATAATTGTGAAAACCAAGATACGTTTGCAACGAGAGCTTTTTTTTTTTTTTTTGCTAATTTTGCGCATCGAAAGTTGTAAGTTGTAAACAATTAAAAGACTAATTTGATACTGCTAATTGGAACCGAAAGAGATTTAAAAAGTAGGGTGATGGAAGATGAATAGCGTTTTATTACTTAAGTTTCTTAAAGTATACATTTCAATATAATTTAAGTATTCTTTTATTATTAATGTAGGTATACATTTTTCATTCATTAAAATTTGAAATATTATTAGATGTTGCTTCGATGAATTTTCGTTTCGAGATCTCCAGCGAAAGAAATATTATTTCACGTTAAAATCATCTACTTATATGTGATAAAGTAAGATATATAATATATAATAATCCCATTTATATGGATGTGATGAATTATTACAAAAGTTATATTTAATTCACCTGTCAATGATTTAATCGAAGGTTGCCACCTTTTTGCTTGTTTCGAATTTCAGGAAATTTTGTATTAGTTAGTGTTTGTTTAAAATTCGTCAAAAACTTATTTTTTGGCTATATGGTTTTTATTTTTTTATTGAGGCCGAGCATTTTTATTTATCTGGCCTTATATAATAAAATATTTTGATTAGTTTGCTGAATTTTAAGGCTGTAATGTTAGTTATCATGTTTCCACGGAAGTCATATGCTCTGAGTGCAATATTAAATGTTCAGGTAGCCGGTCGACGTTGTGCTTCCATGGTAACAGTATGTATCTTGGTGTAAGAGGGTGGTCTGAATGGTTCTCGGTCTAACAATGAAAAAACGAATTTATAATATCAAAATTATTTTTATTTTTCAATATAATCTCCCTTGAGAATAATAATACATTTATTCCAGCGATGCTGCAGCGCCATCATCCCGTCCCTGTAGTGGTTCTCAGTAAGATCTGCAAAATACCTCTCTACAGTCACCTCTTGATTCGAAGAAAAACACTGACCAGCGAGGAATAATTTTGAGAAGAGAAAGAAGACAGAGGGAGCCAAATCTGAGGAATAAGGCGAATGTTCCAACAATTCATAGTGGAGATCCCTTAATTTTCCCATTGCCAAAACACCTTTGTGGGCAGGTGCATTGTCCTGATGAAAGATGATTTTTTTCTTCTGCAAACTGGGTCTTTTCTCACGAGTTTTTTCGTCTAGTCTGGTTAGAAGATCGGAATAATATTCTCCAGTCATTGTTTTACCCTTTTCAAGATAGTTAATAAAAAAACGCCTTTAGCATCCCAAAACACCGATGCCATGACCTTTCCAACATTGTTTTCTTTGGTGCTGAACAACCTGCTTCTGTCCACTGTTTTGACTGCTGTTTGGATTCTGGTGTGTAATAGTGAATCCAAGTGTCATCCGTAGTAAAACATCGACGCACAAGATCAGTTTTATTCTTGTTAAAACTCTCCAAGTTCAGAGATTTTCATGCGAGTGCGTTTTTGATCTGCTGTGAGCAAACGCGGCACCAATCTTGAGCAAAGATTTTTCATATGCAATTCTTCATGCAAAATATATCCTACACTTTCTTTTGAAATGGCTATAGTCTCATCAATTTCACGCACTTTGACTCGCCGGTCATCCAATAACATATCGTGCACTTGATCAATGTTTTTGGTGTTGTTACACTTTTTGGACGTCCTTCACGTGGATCATCTTCAAGGTTGGTACGGCCAAGTTTAAACTCGGCAGCCCATTTCTTAACTGTCGAAAACGAAGGAGAAGAGTACGCATAAACGTTTACGAACTTCGAATCAATTTCGTTTGGAGTTAAACCTTCTTTTACAAAGAATTTTGTAACCTCACGATATTCAATTTTATCCATTTCAAGGGATACAGACAACACTTTTGCTTCAGACAGCTTTAAAAAACAAGCCACTTGGTAGAATGACTTGCAATTTCACAAGGATGCTTATGACAGATGTAGCAATGTAGATAAAAAAATTTTGCCAATAATGTTGCTATCTATAGTCGAGGCCGACACCTTTTCAGACTACCCTCGTATTTGAAGTTATCAAATCGACAAATGATTACAAAACAGATGATATTTCAGCGCTCTAAGCTTCTGATATATTACAGACTTATCTGTTGACAGAGATCTATTTCATTCACATAAACAATCGCTTGATATATCACATTGAAAAAATGCATTAATAAATGAAATTAGATCCTACAAAATGCATTTGCTATTTATAAAGAAATCGCAATAGGCAGTAGCTTACGCTGTATGGCACTGCATTGGATATAAGAATTCCACAAATTAAAGCTTGAAAATATACAGTATATAAATAATGTTTATGATCAAATAAAATTGATATCAAATGTCTGAAATATGCATTTAATTTTACAGTAGTAAGACATGACCATAAAGATTATTATACTGAATCTACATCAGGTAATGGATCAATTTCGTTCTCAACAAGTATTAATGATGACTTTTTGCAGTATTTTTTTTGTTGTGAAAATCTTTCTACTACCAAAATTCAGTTATGGGGATTATGGTGAAGCATATACAGAGCCGGTATCAAAAGATGTTTGAATAAAGCTCAAGTTATAGTCAGATAGATGTTAGAAGAGTCCTAAATACTCTGGGAGCGTAAAATATGCAGTTATTGTCTGTGCGTGCTCTTACTTACCTGCTATTGAAAAACAGACATGGATTCGCTTAGGTTTTCATGGTTTATCAACTCTAAACGGTATCTCATGATTATCTGCTAACGTTGAAAATTTCCATATTTGAGTTTTAAAGTCGTTTTTTGAAATTACTATAAATACTAACCGTCAGAATTAATGTAAAGTCACATGCCTCGAGTAAAATAGCATTAATATTCTTGTTCATATTCCCCCATAGAGATACGAGTCTCTGCATGATCAGGTGCGCTATATTTCTACCTCCTTCCAAATTGAATTATCATCTTTATTGGCTTTTCAGATGACAGCACCTGTCAAAGTAATATTTTAGGGTAGGGGAAAAAGAGTTGTAGGGAAACTACGCAATCTTCCTTCAAAATATACTAGTTTAACGATATTAATGCAATCTTTTGTACGTCAAGAAACTCGAGCAACAACTCGAATTTAACGATTAAAGAAAAAAATATCTGCTTGAGTTTTTATATGCTGGGAACTGATTTCCTGTCAGATGCGAGAATGAATATTTTCACATGCTAATTTGCTTTGTTTCAGAATTGAAATGGGAACCACGTGACACAATTATGGTAGAAAATGCGCAGTTACCTTCTTGTTCGTATCTGAGTAGACAAAAACACTCGAGTAACATAACATACTTAATAATAATAAATTTTCTTTGTTAACAGGAAAAACAGATAATACTTAATCTGCTAATTTAATCTTAAACTTTGCAGATAATTCTTAATCTGCTATAAGTCACTTCAGCAACTACACAAAGAAATGATAGCAGATATCCAAAGATGAGCAAAATAAAGGCACCTTTAAGATGATGCAAAGAAAGAACAGTAACTACTTCTTCAAGGGTGGTATTTCGCATTGCATTTAACTCTTTTTTGAAGACTTCTTCATTAAACCACTTTTTAGTAAGACCGGCTTCCAGTATCTTCAGAGTCCTGAAATCCAACATAAATATTTATTTAAAATCTAGCTGGAATTCTTTCAACCTCAATCTGGCAATTAAAAACATAAAATTATGTTTTATTAAATACTTACAGAATGCTGAATGTTTGCCTACAAGGATGAGCATGTTGAATGTAAAATCCTATGGATACAAGGTAGAATTCATCCTTTGGTAAGAAAAACTTCTCGTTGCCATACGTTTTCATCAGGTATTTAACTAGTCCATCAGGTGCAATGTAGCCAGTATTTGAATACAGAGTTTTCTCTACTCCTTCGTCATGACTGTAAACAAATGAAGTCTTCTTGTGGTCTTCGAAATATTTCTTAAACACTTGAAAAATGGCTGACGCAGAATTCTGGTAAATATAAATTTATAAAGATATGATTTCAGATTAAATAGATAAATAGAATAACTAATTATGTTTTCTCCTTAATTTGTCGTATAAATTTGTGATACACCACCTTTTATGCTATGGTGGAAGGCATCTTTTTTTATAAGGATTCTTTACAGCTACTGGCTTTTAGTTATACAGAATACGATAACCGAGTATGCAACTATGAAGGAAAGCATCTTCAACAAAGAGATCAATTTATAATGACAAGAACTGTGGACGAGTCAACTCTCAGAGTTGACTCATCCACAGTCAGAGAGGACCAGTCTTGGTTCTTAAACCCAGTCTAAGATAGAAATATCCTATTATTAAATTCTTTATAAACGCCTTTTCAAATAAGCAGATGTCATATAATTTTTCTCTTCTGAAACGCCAAACAAATCAGAAAGGAACAGTAATTAAGCAATTAACAGCCATAACAAACTATGTAAATAGGATTAGCCACAACATAGTAGTTTTATGCGAAGGGCAGCTAGTTGGATTAGCTGATTATTGAGAAGATCAGGTGAAATGAGACAAAGGTTTTCTCATTTTATACAAGAAGAATAGAACAGAAGGCACTGAAAAAGAGAAACCGTAGAATGTTGGCTTATGGTGTTACAGAAGTAACGAAAGGTAATAAGACAATCTCCAGTAGACACCATAGAGATGAACAGCTGCTATAATTCTCCTGTGTTATTATGTTGAATCGAATTAAGAAGTATACTTGTTGTGGACATGATTGTTTTCAAGTGCCAAATTTCATATTTCTGTAATGGCCAATCGTCATTATCTCATCATCTCTGATTCCAAAAACTACAAATTGTCGAGTGTCGGAGATGGAGATATTCCTGAATGTAGTTTGTGTTGTTAGCCGAACAACACAAACATTTTTAGGTGATTTGATAACAGAATGAGACCAATCACGCTATTAGGTAGTGATGTAATTTTTCCTCATTTCATGATCACCCAGAATTCTTCAGTATACTTTTGGAAGATTTAAGAAAAGATGAAGTTTTTTGAAACTGTTTGTGCACTCAGTTATGATAAGCTCAAAAATGTTTCCATGATACAACAAGTTAAAAGCTATCGTATAGAATAAATTTAAAGACATGCTATTATTCAATCTGTTAAAATGAAAAGAGGTCCAATTAAAATAAGTTCTCTACTTTCCAGGTAGGAGACTTACTACCACTCATCATCTGGGCATACCCATGAAGAAATATTTTGTTTCTTAATAAAAACGGATTATTTTTAACTATCTATTCTGTAATATATGGAATTATCCCCTTTCCAACTGCATAAAAAATAAAAATGACACAATTTTATTGATAAAGAATGTATTATAATTATTAATTATAATTTTTTATTTATGAGAATTATTTTTAGATATTGAAAAATATCAAAATATATAAATGCTTTATTATTCATAAACGAACATTGAACTTACATTAATGTAAGAATGTTGTGCTGTGTTCTCCAAAATGCTGCAGTCTATTTTTCCTTCCTGGACAGCAGTTGCGAATTCTTCGATCGTCTCAATAGGTTTTTCAGGACTTACAAATGTCAAGAATGATAATAGCATATTACAGTAGGCAGCTGTAATCACCGTGATTGACATTATCCAGAACAAATAATATAGTCTAAAAGGCAGGTAGATAAAAACGTTTCCTCTTGTTCCTATAGAGATAAATATTTATTTTATATATTACAAAACAACTTACTTACCATCAAAATTGAGACTAAAAAATGCCAAATAAGAGTTTATGAAACGATCAGGATGTTGAGATTATAGAGGAGGCGACTAAGATCATAATACCAGTATATTATACCAGTTAATTTGCGTGTATTCATTGGCCGAGTTTTCTGGTTTGAAAAACCTGAGTTTCCTGGAGACAATAATCTTCATGCTCATGTGGCTCTAATTACATCGGACAGACTTCGAGAAGCCTCGAAATCAGGCAAAAGGAGCACATTGGCTATGTCAAAAACAACAGACAGGACATTTCTGGGCTATCGTCTCATTTCTCCACAACTAACCATGTCATCGAGTGGGACAAAAGCTGTTCCCCCTACTTAGAGGAAGATTACCATTCAAGAATGTTCAAAGAAGCAGCCACAGTCGCCCGTTCTACTGTGAACCTTAACAGAAATCAAGGCCTAATACTGCCAGAGATATGGAAAACCCTAATCAGAGCCTTAAAAACGGAAGAAATGAACTTTAATACAAACTACAGAAGGTTCCTCAGCAACAGCTAGCTAATCTTGTACACGCGATACGTGTTTCACTCACGTTCGATACTATTTCATTTGTAATTATTCTAGTCAGTTTTTATTCTTGTCAGTTTTGCAGTTACGCATAATTGTGAGAGTGTTTAAACCTATATGTTAGTGCCCTGAAGAAGCCAACAGATAAGTGTGGCGAAACTAGTTGGTCCAGTTAATTAATAAAATATTGGTCAACACTTGATCGGTTAACCAAATATTATTATTTAATCTTCTATCTCTGTATGAGATTGGCAAACAATGAAGACTGGCATCAGGATCATAGTTGAATAATGCTCTCCCAGTTATAAGTAAAGTTCCCGAAATGGCCAATTAACAGATATCAACAAAATAAATTCACGAGGTGCTTTGTGTAGCATTTTACTCTTAGAAAGAAACCTGGGTAAAAGCGATAGCATATTCTACAAATCCCGACTGTTTTAGCTTACGATATTTGATATATTCCTTCACCTGTTCTTTACAACGTACTTCTACAGACCTCTGACTGGCTGAAATGATACAAATATAAAGCATTAGTGCCAGTGAAGATGATTCGTCCTCTGTTAAAACTTGACGAAGGGAAATGGATACAGCACAAATGCAATTAAGAGTTCTAAATATCTTAAGAATGCACAGAGAGACCCTTTCGACAACTGATACGACTGGCGTTTGTCTCAGTATGTCTTATTTATGACTAATAAAGATTCGTCGCGAAGAATACAAAAGCATATTAAGTGTTTTTACAGGAAAAGTATAAATTTACATTGCATAGTATTCACTGAAAGAAGGTTAACATCCTATACAGATTTCTTCAGAAACGTATACAAAGAAAGTTGCGAAACATTACAACATGGCATAAATTTGAATAGATATAGTGCATCGCCCTTATCTGGAAGTAGAAACATAGTTATGTCTTAATAGGGATATCATAAGAGTTAGACATTATCCGAAAACCTAGTCTTTAAGAAATCCCACATGGTACTATTTAACACTTTTTTAAGGTTAGGCAAACAGGTATTTGTTAACAAGAATGGTAGGAAACGAAGCAGAGGAAGACGGAGATCTAGGTGGACTGATGCAGATTTGACTGCATTGAGTTCTCAAACTTAACAGACTAAACTGGAGGAAATTTGTTGATAGGATGTTAGTAATAATGCAAACGTATTCATATAGTATTATCATAGTATATTGTGCACCTCTTTAGAATACATGCCAGGAATTTAATAACGATGGCTAATATGCATGGCGTAATACTTTTTTCAAGCCAATTCAGACCTTCAAATAAGTCAATAAGCAAAGTGGTGATCTCATCAGGGAAGAAAGTCATTCCCCCCTACACACACAAAAAGGAAAGAGAAAAGGAAATTAGAATCCTCCCCGGTAATAACATTTTTTTAAAAAGTTTAGTGTAATATAATTCCATAATATCAGTCGAATGGGCCTCAATTCTAACCAAACCAAACTAATGTTTGATGGAGGCGTTTCTAATTGTTTAAAATTAGCCTTGGAAAAATTCTTCACCTGTCGGTTTTCCATTTTTAGTGACATAAGCACATGCTGTATTTGTTCATAGAAATCATAATACGGAATGTGATATCCTCAACCAAAACCAAATCAAAGAATTGTTTAATTCACTTTGTAGAATACACAAATGCGCAATGACATTTTGTAGAATAGTAGATGAACAGGAAATATAAAATTAACTATTAAGCAGAGGAATATATAAACCATCTACGAGGTCTGACATAAGAAAAACGAGACTACTCCTGTATCTTTTTTTATTTAACAAATTTAAAAAATCAACTACGATCTCCTTCAAAATAGTTTCCTTCTGAGTTGACACACAGCTGCATACGATGCTGCCAACGTTCAAAGCAATTCTGCAGATTATTTTCTGAAAGGCTTTTGAGGATATCCATCGTGTATGCTTTCATATCTTCTACCGACAAAAAATGAGTTCCTTTGAGCACCGACTTAATCTTTGGGAAGAGGTAGAAGTCGCAGGGAGCCCAGTCTGGAGGATAGGGTGGGTGCTCAAGCACAATGATGTTGTGATTACATAAAACTTGCTTCACAGACAAAGCGTTGTGGGCTTGCGCGTTGTCTTGGTGCAAAATTCAACTGTTTCTCCACAATTGTGGTCGTTTCCTTCTCGCGCTAGCGCAATTTCGTCAAGACTTCAAGGTAATACTGCTGATTTACCATCTGGCCGCTGGGAACCCACTATGCCATTACAATACCCTGGATATTGGAGAAAACAATCATCATGGCCTTGAACTTCGAACGACTCATGGTGCCTTTTATGTTCTTAGAGATGCTGCTGACTTCCACTGCATTGACTGTCGCTTGGTTTCCGGATCATATGTAAATATCTAAGTTTCATCACAAGTAATTACGGAATTCAAATATGGTTCATCCTTAATGCGTTGCAAAAGGTCCAAACACAATTCCTTGCGAAGTTCTTTTTCTTCATCTGATAACATTTTGGGAACCATTTTGGCGCAAACCTTTTTCATCTTCAATTCTTCCTTTAAAATGCGTTGAACGCTTTCCCCGTCCATAGGAACTTTCTTACCTACAGCTCGAACACCCGACCTTCAAAAACGCGAGACATGCACTCTTCACCGTAAGCTTCAGTCAATAACTGAAAAGTTTCCGTCGCGAATTTCTTCAGTTTCACAAGAAACTTGATGTTAACTCGCTGTTCAATCTTGCACTCCAACATTTTCCGACGAGGGTAAGAAAACGTCTATATTTGAACACGCGTCCACTCGTATACTGCGTAAAGCTATGGAGTTGAGCCTTGTCTCACGGTGACAGGTTATAACATGCTCTTTGACCATCTCTTTGTCTCTCCCCTCCCACTCTCCGTTCTCAAGCTATAGGATTAGTCTTGTTTTTTTTTTGTGTGTGTCGGACCTCGTATATATGCTGCATCCTTGGCTGCGTCGACATCGCCACATGGAGAAATAAAGTAACTGTTTTAATAAAAACAACAAATAAGAAAAACACGCTGTAGAATAATACATCTGTATTAAAATACTGTATCCCTATATTCAGATAATTATTCGTCTGGATTTTACCTTTGGATAGAATGTTTTCCAGGATGAGCCAACAAATTCTGTTCATCCCAAAATATGTCCCGTTGTACAACGTAGACGATATCTTTAGTACAACATACATGGAAAGAGCTGTTAAAATCGATATTATTCCTAATGACAGCCACACCTGAAAACAATGTTTCAAGTGTTATACTACAGTAGTGATCGGGAATATATATATATATATATGTATACATACATGCCATAGTTTATAAAAGGACATGCCATAGAACATGCCCTAATTAAAAATTCAGATGTGAGACAGTTTTTACTAAAATTCAATGAATATTGGATTCAATATAGATAAAGAATTTTTCTGAAACTTATACAAGTTATAGTAAATTTGTATGAGTTATACATTACTTATATAACTTAGATAACTTATATATTAAAAGAGACAGAAGTGAATGACTTCTATCTCTTTTAATTTTATGCATATTTCTAGCATCATGGTAAGGTTTTACCACGAGGATTAAAAATGCACGCACTCTTACACCCAGCACTTGGAATTGAGAATTGATCTAATCTCTTCTATGATAGTTTCTTTCAATTGCATAATGTTTATAAGATTATTAGTAAACATACAATTCTTTAAATAACTCTACAGGTAAAAATCAGAAGGCTTAAATCGGAGATACGGGGAGCTCACCCGAATTCATGCTTGTGACTGATTACCCACTTCCCGAAGTCTACTGAGTATTGTAGCTCCATCCTAATGGAATCATAGTTTATCCAAACGTCAGGGATAAAGTGAAGCCAGTTCTTGCCAAAACGTATCAAGCAGCACATCTGCATATTGTTCCTCTGTGATGGTGACACTGAGATAGTTCTGATCCAGTCCCTCATTCCCATCAAAACAAGTCATTTTTCGAATTTACTTTTCCGTGGAGATGAAAGAGAATCGCGTCTGATATAAAAAACCCTACTGACCTCAATTTGAACAAAGCAGTTTGTTAGCCATCTCCTTTCTTTTGTGTCTCCTGATCAGAATGCATCTCTCTATCTGTATACCGTACAGGTATTTCTTGTTTTCGTGAGCTGGAATTTCTAGTATTTTTTTCTAACGGACCGTTTTTATTCTATTCCACGAATTCGAGTCAGCATTTGCAGATTCTCTGTGTTTTGAACTAGGAAAGTATAGCCTGCGATTTATTTATTAATTTACAATGTGTGACAATTCAATTATCGAAATGTACGCGTAAAAACGATATTTTTTTATCTGTAGATTATTTCGTATCACCATTTATGCGTTCCGCGTTATTCATACCAAGATTTTTGTATTTTTGGAAAATATCATCTTCGAAGTAATCCCCTTCGATGTAGAATGCGACAAATTAAAAAATTCACTTGTGACAGAGCATGTACGTCTCGCATACATACGTGTTGTCATCAGCATTTCAATAAGTGCGTGTGTTGATAATACGAATATCTGTTCTGTTTTACATTAATGTGCAGACTCACTCATAGACTCCATGCAGTCATTCGAAATCTCTATCTGACGGAACAGGTCGATTTATCCTTATTCCATTAATGTCCCGTGTCTATTGCATACTATGTGTATACTTCTGATCGCTTTGTCTGTTTTGCAGGATTATAAAAAGGGGTGTACGGAGGGGTCCCTGCTACCTCTGCAGGAGATGCAGAAGCTTAATGTGAATATATGAATAATCAGTGTTATTTTGAGACGGTACTTAACAGTACGGCATACCGACATTTTTATTAAGAGTGACATGAGACATTCGGATTTTAATTTTCAACTTTTCCTACTAACACAGAATGAACACCAGCACCAATTGTTTTACAAAAAAAAAATCATCGTGAGTCAGCATTCCTTGAATACGTCAACTAATGATGCAAACAGGATCATTCACAAAAATGTTTCTTTAATAGTTTGTTTGACAGAGAAATGAAGTCATTAATATATTCTTTACAAAATATATAAAGGAACTTGCCTGACTTCTGTCTCAAATAATAATTCTATTTATATTTTAATTAAAAATGTAAAATTATGAATTTTAATTTGCTAAAACATTTTAAGGATCTCTAATATACCTTTAAAAATTTCATTTCATAATATTACAAAAACAAGACCTGTGTATCTCAGTAGAATTGATGGTTGCATTCTCTGTGTAAGCCACTCGAAGATAGACTTATAGTTCAAGTCTAGTCTCCCACTGGAGGAACTTTTTCTAATCCTTACTTCAACCGGTTCCCGAATTAGCCGATCTCTGGCATGGGCATGCAGGTTTGCTCTTCAGAAAACTCGCGTGTTTTGTCCCGTAAACTCAAGAAATCAACCATAGAACTCACATTATTTCAAACAATAACACATCCTGTTAGGGATAGGTAACAAGAGATAGACCACTTGTTTGCCTGTCTCTTCATCGGTTGCCGCTTATAAGTAGTGATAGTCATTGGCCAGCTATCTCCGATTGGCTACCTGGTAGAGATTAAACTGCTCCCTCAGTCTCCTATAGCTAGATAGGGTTAAAAGGCCTGTACTATTTCCCCATATGGGAATAAAAGGCGTTAGACGGATTATATATTTTTTTATTAATATTACAAAAAATAACAAAAGAGCTGATTTTTCTCCACAACGTTGTTGTGGTGTCTCTTCTCTTATTTGTTTCATAATGATTTCTAACTATAACGTTCTCGTGTATTTTTAATGGTCAGTTTATTTGTGTTTCTATCAATATTAAATACCTAACTACTTCTAACAATTTTTTTTAAAATGATTAATCTGTTAAGACGTATCGTTTGTTGGGAACATGTTTTAGCTTATCTGTGTCCTCCATTCGGTTTCTATCCCCTAAACGGCTTTTGAAGGCTCTTTACGACCAAAACGCTTATTTCATTAAAAAAAATATTTACATACTCGTATGTTAACAGTAGTTCTTATTTAACTCATGGGTTTGACTTGTTTTCAGTTTAGAATAACTCAAATAGTAACTAAATTATTTAAAAAAGTAAGCAGAACATCGGAGTAAGAAAGTAAAACAACCTACCGTTCCCTGAAAAGGATGCAACAGCACTGTTGGTTTTAGCTCTGATTTTGGAACTCTTGTTAGGAATGTTACCCTATAATTTCCAAATGGGTAGATTGACTGTGTAAAGCGATACCTATCGTAAGTTACGAACAAATGATTGGCTACAACATCAGCCTCCTAGAAAAAAGAAATAAATATGACCGAAGTATAGAGCAAAAACTTCAATGTGGCAATAAAAACATTTTAAAGTTTCAACATTTACCAGAGAGCTTACGAGAATATAACCTTCGGCATCGGAATTGCCTTGGAATTGGAATTTGCTCTATACCAAAGTACTGCCTAGGAGCTCGTATGTGCTACTCGACAATGGATTATACACTTACTGAGAGTTTCCATACGATAAATTTAACTTCCTGACATAGAGAAGTATTGAATAGAGGGTTTATGCTATCTTTAAGTTTCTGCCTGATCTCTGATTAATTAGAACCAACAGTTCTAAACAGCTGTCAGGTCAGTGAAACCTCATTTAAGTAATTCATTCATTCATTTTATATGGTGATTCAACGGCCCTAAGCCCCTTTTACAGGGGAGGTACGGTAACACCTCAATGCTCCCTATTTTTATCCTGGCTTGGAAACGGCATAACTGACAATCAGACCTATGGCTGGAGGGATTGTCTTATGTATTCCTGACTGTATCCGTGTGTGTTCACGAAGCCGGTTTGACTGCTTGCGGGATGAAAAACCCCATATAAACTGAGGAGAAAACCCTGCTGTCCACGGCCAAGACTGGCTGACTTGCCTATGGCTGAGGAAGATCTTTAAGCTCCTCACGTCGTCGACGGGAATCGAACCTAGGACACTCCTTCCCCAGGCATATGGTTGCCAAGCATATAGCCACTAGGCTAACCACGGGGACATATAAATAATAACAAAGGGAAAACATAAGAGCTGTTGGACAGAGCTTGTGTCTTTAAGTAGTGCAAATTGGGGCAACTAACGATACATTGAACGTTACTTTTTAAAGTTTATTTCTATATTTGTTTTTAAAATATGGATGGATCCATAATATTCTCAAATTTAGTATAGAAGTGAAATATTTGTAGTTTACATTAGAATATGTTGCAAAGAGAAGAGAAGAAGATATATATATATATATATATATATATATTATTGAAATTAGGATTTACTCGTTAAATCCTAATTATGTGACCGCGTGCTACCGTTGGCATGAGTTGAATGTGTGCGACAGCTAATTTTAGAGCGCCAGTATTGGATTACTGCGCTATGGGAATCAGGCAAATTGTAGCTTAGATTGTTGTTCAAATGTGAAGGGTCCAGAACTATTTCTTTTGATTTGATAATTCTTCTTTGGAATTCATCCTTGCATATATATAAATTAGTAGTGCGATCCCAGTCAACTTGATGTGGCTGTTCTTCAAGGTTAGAGTTTGCTGAGAAGAGGACATGACTGGAAAGGGCGCTCGCTCGTGTTCTACTGTAAGAGATGTCACGTCTATGTTCCTCAAGACGAAGTGAAACAGATTTATCTGTCTGGCCAAAATAAGGTCGGCCACAGTCACACAAAACTTTGTAAACACCAGGAAAATGCAGTTGGTTGTGTTTTGGTTTTGGTCGAGTAGTTTTGGCAGAGTAGTATAGTCAGTCTTTATGTTGAATTTCTTCAAAATCTTAGCTAAGTTTGGGGTAAGAGAGCTGATAAATGGTAACTGCATATGAGTGATAGGATCGGAATCATCTTCTTGTCGAGGATGTTGGCGTGGTCGCAAACGTTTAGTAATGTTGAGAGACGAATATTTATTATTTAAGAAGGTGTTTTTCAGGAAGTTAAGCTCTGTTTGAAGGTCTTCTTCTGTCGAAGTGAGACATCTTGCTCGATGGGCAAGGGTGGAGATGATGCCCAGTTTCTGAGGAGGGAAGTGATGAGAAGAACCATGTAAATATCTATGAGTGTGGGTGGTTTTTCGAAAAATTAAAATTTCGAAAAATGGGCAGCCCTCTATCCCCAGTCTTAGCTAACATTTTCCTAGAAGATTTTGAAGAGAAAGCTATTTCTTCAGCTACTTTGAAACCTAAACTGTGGTTACGCTACATTGATGACGTCTTCCTTATCTGGGGACATAGTTTAGAGGAACTGCAAAATTTCCTAATTCATTTAAAAAACCAACATCAAAACATTAAATTCACATCAGAACTAGAGATTGACGACATTCTCCCCTTCTTGGATCTAAAGATCAACAGATTACCTGACTGTCTTAAATTTTCAATTTTATTTCAATTTTATCCTAAGAAACTCAGTTACGGTGATATCTTTGACTCCCTCACAAATTCATGGTAATGCAATTGGTTTAGTAGATATTATTTAAAAATTAAACCGCGTATACAGTTTTGTATTTATTATTAGAGAGAATAGAGATGGATATAAAGTAGGTTCTAGAGCTATTGCATAACCTGAATAAGAATATCGCAATAGGTACAGATGGGATATCAGTACGTATGTCAAAGGAATGTTCAGGTTAGTCCTGATTCTGTAAAGTACTGGTGAGGCGCTTGACATCTTTGTATAATTTGAGTCTTAGCTCAGGAAAGATCCCAGGAAAGGAAAGAATGTGTGATAATATCATGGTACCAGGGTAGTGCAAATACCGATGTTTTTGACTATTGACCTATTAGTATCTCTGCAAGTGACTGGAAGATTTTAGAGAAGTTGGTAAGAACTGGCATACAGAAAGATTTGTATCTTAAATTTCTCGTAATTAGTTGTAATCCACTTATAACCCTGGTTTACTGGAAATTCCATGTCAAGTCACCTCTCAGGACAAAATCAAGTCATCTCTCTGTTACCATCTGGCGACAATATATCAATCTGAGTTACAGACAAATCCGCTCTTACAGTCACAAGATTCAACACTCTCAATAGTCTGCCTTCGGTAATTATTCCTTTGCAGATGCCTAAATTCCATTTCCTTCCTCCCGCCTAATCTTTCTTTCCCCCAATCTATGTTCCCTTAATAATTATTAGCCTTCTACTTATGGAGTTCATTTGCCAATATATATCACCAATACGATCCTTTACATGCTTGGTCGCTAGCAGCGACCGGCTAAATCTTTTGTTCTGTTAGTCTCTATATCACATCGAATGGCTTTAAATGTCCTTCCATCGTACCAACCCTCCTGTTGAACTGCTACTCTTTTCGGCTGCAAATCATATGATATCATCAGTAATACCTCTCCTTCCTGTTTCTCTATTTGCCCTGTCTGGCCAAAATAAGGTTTTGGCCAGACAGGGCAAACATTATATATAGCCTTCATGTTCTGTACCCATAATTATATTATATTCTGTAAGCTACGTCTCGCAAAATACCGATAACTTTTGGTCAAAAGGAACTAATCAATTACCAAAACTCTTCTTTCTTGATCCGAATGCTTTTGTGATTAGTGTACATAAAGTGGATTAGTCTCCTGGATACCCTTACACTTTGCATTGACAGTTCCATTCCTATTTGCTACCTCAGAAACTAAATTGTTATTTATTGTTTATTATTATTATAATTGCCTTATTATTATTAAAATGTGACATTTTATATTAAAAAACTCACCTGATTATAAACAAGACCTGTAATTCCTGTTAACGTTCCATTAAACACACGGCCGAATTCTCCATCTGGTGGTGTAATAACGTCATATCTATAAAATAAAGAGACATTCTATAAAAATACAATTATTTAATTCAATAAATATTTAATATTCATAGTTTAATGAAATAAATAAACAAACAAAGCGAAATTCAAATAGCAGAGCCAAAAGAAAATATGAAGAACTTTATTTGTGTGTGTATAGCCTGAGGAAATTTTAATATTATTATTTTAAACTTAAAATTTTAAAATTAAAATTTTAAAATTTTAATTTTAAACTTAAAATCGAAGTTAGATTTTCAATCTATTGTCATTAAAATAATTTACAGAATACTTTTTAAGTACCAATTATCACCCTGCACCCCTTCCACACACACACACACACACACACACACACACACACACACACACACACACACACACACACACACACACACACATTTGCATTTTAAATAACACCAGAGTACTATGTACATATGTACATTTTAATGACCATTTGAATTTCATTTATGCATATTAGCAGTAAGTAAATACAATAAGTAATTGTCCGTTTACCAAATTAAGGCTTTAACAACACAGAAAAAAGTATATAATATTGTTTCTAAATTTTTATTTTTATTTCGTGGCACATTAATATAGCCGGGCTAATTAGACTTTTATAATCTGGGATACTTGCTCTACACGCTAATTTTTTCCCACCGTATAAGGCATAACATAAGCAAACCAATATTGTCTTCTGTTTACATGGAGACACTTCTCGAAAAATGCTTTTTAATTATTTCCATGTTTTTTTTTTTTTCCCTAAATTTTTCAAGCGTATAAAAATGTCAAAATATCGGGTAGGAGAAGTAAAAATATATCATTAGTAAAACAATACTATATTCTGCCAAAAATTAAGTACAAATGAAATATATTTCATCATATGTTAATAAATCCATAAACCTCCAATAAATTTGTAGCATATGGTTACCATCATTTACTTACTTGAACCCCAGAGTCTCAAAGATGGTGCTGATAAACTTTTGATCCAAACCAGAAATTGTCAAACTGCCATCCATGTTTTTCTTTAATTTTATATGAACATCCTTGAAAATATATACACGTAATATTTTTTATTATTCAAAAAGCAGATTAATAATATTAATTGGTATATTATTATTTTTGAAAAATTAGCAAATTCATTTTTATTAATGTATCCTGAAATAAATATACAAATAACATTTCTTTAAGCTAATATATCATATTCACGATCCTGAAGTATTCTTGACCAACTAAACAGAATACAATCCCGGAAGTAAGCGACCGAGGTACTGACGTCAACAGGCAGATGCTTCGTTCCACATGATCCCCAAACCAAAAATGTTCAATTGGATTCAAATAAAGAGAATTAGGAGGCTAGGAGCGCACACAGAATGCTTGGATATGCTCATCGAAGTCTTTTGAAACGAAGCGTTGTCTTGCTGGAAGAGTTGACATCCATCGGGTTACATTGTCACAATGTAGGGCAATATCTGGTTAGAAACAATTCCCAGAGAAGAATTAGCGGTCGAGGTGTTTACAATGATGACGCGAGAGGACCTAGGGATGTCCATGAAAACAATTCCCATACCAGGTAACGCTACCACCGACTTGTTTCCGAGCAACCTTGCCTTCTTGATTGGAAACAGGCTGTCTGGTTGATGTTTTGTCTGGTCAGTCTAAATATCTTTACTGTTCTGAAGCATGAAAGTAATGCTTGACGTGCATCGGTACATTCTTCACTATAAGAATGATTAATTTATTCTTCAGTGAATGCGAGTTAAAAAGTGTAGAAAAATTAGATGTTTTCCCGGTAAATAACTTATTTATTCAGTCACATGATTTTTGCTATAGAGCTGATAGAATTAAAGCGAACTACAATGTAGACAGTCCACTTGAGCTGCTGTCTAGCATTTGTCAATGCTAGACACCATTTCGTTTGCTTAGTAAACACCATACGCGTTAATATAATATCAAAACGACTTCAGCAATTTGAGATAATTTCACTTAATACATTAATACGGAATCACATTGTTCTAATCGCACACATAAGCTGGGTTGCTATTTTCTTTAAAGAATTGTCTTACACGGTAGTGTGTGGGTTGTTTTTACATCCCACACACTACACATAATTTCTTCGTTGGACAGCATAATTTTGAAACGGTTTGTGATATAATTACTTGTATAAAATACTATTCTTACAAGATAATCTTGTTGACGGTACATTAACACTAGATGGCACTAGTTTACATCCGGTTCTATTCCTCCCTCAAGTTTTACATCGTTTGCGAAAAATTGTGCGGAAAATAGTTGTTAATTGTAAACTTTCAGAAACATCCAGCTCATTCCAAATAGTTTATTTTTTATTTCTAAAATGATTCGCAAATATATCAAGCTTCGTGTAAAATACGTTACGTTTGCCTTTTAATACATGTATATATATATAAGTTAATAGTAGACGATCAATGTAATTGCATTGGCTTTTATTTTACTTACCGACCGGGCTGCTACTTTTACGGTTACCCCTTTCAGTTTTTTACAGTTCTGTTCGTATGCGAATGGAATTCCGGTAAAGATTTTGGTGCTTTTGGATACCATGTCAGTTGTTGGAGTTCTAAAGTATGGTTTGCTAAACGAATAAACTTCGAAGATGGAATCCTGAAGAAAATAAATATTCTTTTTAAAAGTGAATATTTTAAAGTTTTGGTATGAATCAGCGAACGAATAACGATAAGTTAATAAACACTAATAAAGACTTATTAATAATTTAATAGTTAATAAAGGCTGATTAATATAAACAACAATTAATATTAAAAGTTAACAAAATTAATTAACACTTAACAAATATTAATGAATAATTAATAAAAATTTATTCATACCATTTCACATATGGAACTGTTTTAGCCTCTATCCTGCTCAACAAAAATACGCAACAGTGTAAGTGATATCTTAAGCAATTTTTTCGATATACTGTATATACAGGGTGTTCGGGATAAATTTGACATATTTATAATTAATTATATTTTTCCGTAAGTTACATGTATTAACACACACTTCTCTTCATTTAAAAGTTTGGACCCTTCTTCATTCATATACAAGATGTCAGAAAGGATGGATAGCTGGAACCCACCTGAATCATGGAAGAGAATAACTTGTATCATGATGATTCGTGCCCGCCATCAAAATAAGGATATTACGACTGCTGCCCAATGCTCCCTGAATACAGTAAAAACAATCAGGCATGAACTAGAGACTTGCAATGGTGACTACGAGGATGCAGCAAGAAGAAAGATCCCTAGCAGACGATCTGATTGCGTTCGTACAGCAGAATTCCTCGCAAATCTGCAGGAACAGGTGTTGAAGAACCCTGGCATTGGAATTCGGGCTTTGTTCGTGGAGTTGCTAACTGTAGTCAAGCCCTGGATAACAAGGGTAGCCAATGGTAGGCCGTATGTATGGCAGCAGGATTCGGCCCCTTGCCACACCTCTGGGAAAAGTCAAAAATGGTTGTCTGAAAATTTCTACGACTTCACCAGTCCAAATGTTTGGCCTCCAAACTCCCCAGACCTTAACCCCATGGATTATTTTGTATGGGGCGCAGTTGAAAAAGACACCAATCGCACTTCCAGTAATACAAAAGCCCAGTTAATGGATAAAATTAAAACGGTTTTTGCGGCCCTTCCCAGGGAGACTGTAGCATCAGCTTGTTCGAGGTTCCGAAGCAGAATTGAAGCTGTGATCGATGCTAATGGTGGTTATTTTGAGTAAATCTTGTTGATAGTATTGTAATTAACTCTGCCTGTAATGTTTTTTTGTCAATTCATTAAATTTAATAGATACAAAGAAGATTTTCTTTTTCCTTACGAAACTGTCAAATTTATCCCGAACACCCTGTATATAGCAATTAGTGGATAAGGATTTTTTCCCTATTTTTTAAAAAAAAAAATTGTATAATTCGGAACTTCTTTCAATATGCCAAATTATAAACGCATGATAAAGTTAAAAAGCGATATGATTAAAAATAACGTTTCAGTTTTTATTTTTTTGTCTCATAATAAGTGTGTTGATGTTTAAAGAGAAGCATATTCAATTATGACATTCTTCAAACGTTATTAACGTATGTGGAAGTCTTATGATATACAAAATATCAGTATGACTTACATTTGGCGAAGCTGAGTAAGAATTTTGCAGGGGCGCAGCAAACGAGGCTTCCTGAATTCCACGCAGTGAAGTGGACATGCTACGAGAAATAAAATACTTGTTTACAGGTTGCTCCAATATTATATACCACTTTCCGGTAAATTTCGCTTTCTGATGCACCTGCATTAGAAGAAATAACAAATCGATATCAATAATAAGCTGCTTTCAAATAGACATCTCTCAAATATCTACTAATGATATTTTTCTAAAACACAGGTGTCGATCGAATAACAGGATCATGTCTTTACGTTCATAAAGACATGCTCTTGTAATTTGTCAATTAGGGTATTTATTTTATTTATTTTTTTCGCCAACAATATACCACTGTACAAGATATTTCATTCGTTTGGTTCTTAATGTTTAAAAATCCTGTTGAAAGACCACTACTGCAGCAAAACAAGAAAACACCATTTTCACGTGATAATGATGTTAGATAAACTAATATCAAAGTGCATTTTAAAAAAGATTTCTAAATTTTGCTGAATAAAATATTCTCTTTTTTTTTTTAAATATCTTCACCCGGTAAAGTTCTATCAAAATAATAGACAGGAAATTGATTAAAACAACATCAATGTTTATGGATAATTAGGATATGTTTGTAAACGTGTTTTTTTCCCTTCGGTAATATCAATTGTTTCTTGTTTTCGATAGTAATATTGAAATTTAGATAATATTGATAATCATTTATCTTTTTAAATACTTTAAGATTATCATCTATTTGGAATTCTGGCTGAAAAATCGATTTCTTAGGATATATCAAATGATTTCAAAAGAAATAATTTCTGGAGTAAAGTTAATAATACATCTTTTCGTTTTCGATGAAAATTGTATATGAATTATGTTCCGGCGTAGAAAAAAAGTTACTTTTTTATTTTCCATTGTGAAGTGATATTTTCGTTTTTGTATACAAACCTCTCACTGATTTGAGATTCGAAGATGTCTGGTACAGATTCAGCGAACGTTTTTAAGTGTGTGGAAATTAATAATATCTTAATTAATGTAAAAATAAGTGGTGCGTGTCTATGGAAATTATGAACAACAAAAACATGATTAAAATTTAAAATATCGTATTGTAAACACACACGTATATGACCAATCACTTTTTTATCATTACAAACCTCCAATAAGCAGAATGGTAGTGCCATACTGGACAATGTTTCCTAATTAAATACATTTACAAACATTCATACCCATGGGCAAGGTAGAATTCTAACTCCCAGTCTGTTGGTTGGAACGTTGATTGATACGCCATTCACCAGGCTGACGATAGTATGAGACCACCTGCTTATTGGAGGCCTGAAGTTGCTTGAAAAAGTTCCATATTTGATCTCTAGAGAAGGGATTCCGGACTATATAAAATAAATAAAATGCAAAAATATTCAATTAATAAAAATTAATGAAAATTCTTAGTCCATCTACGGTACAAATGTACTCTAAGTTTAGTAACAACCTTTCGTTTGTGGGAGCACATTTAAAAATTAGAAAAGTTAAAAAAAATAATTCAAGAAGTATGAACCAAAGTGGAATGCATGAAAATTAATTATTTAAAGTGTTTTTAATATGAATGCTTCATTAGTTTAAAAATGCTTTCAGTAACTCCCTTTTATGCGTTCCATTAGTAAAGATCGTGGCGAGAGTTTTATTAATGAAGAGTTTATCAATAGTTCTACATACCTGCTGAAGAAGTTTTACTATGCTAACATCGGTGTCAGATATAGCGATTACGTTCATGTATGTTTTATCCTTAAGCCGTAAACTGTCCGCGAAGGGATCGTTCATCCGATTGATATAATCAATGCCATTCTTCTCTTCAAAGAGTTGAACAGGAATATTTCTTTCGTGAAGTTTTGAAATTTCATAAATCTTCAGAATAACATCTGCAAAATATACGACCGAAGTATAAAAATAGAATGAATACACTAACATATAAAAGTAATTGAGTACAAATAAGGCCATGCTTAAAATTAACCTGATGATTTCGTGGTTGGAAAACGGTTTTGAGAGATGAATTAAAATTTTACATTACAAATTAGGTGCAGAAATCATTTTATTCCATTTATGACACTATTACTACTGTAAAATGAGAATGTTCTTTTAATTCTAATTCAACAGGGATTAGAAATGTAGGATAGAAAAGGCCTGCTTTTCGATTAGTAAAAATTCCGATTTTTTTTTTTTTACGTTACTTTAGGGTATACGTTGATCACACTGGATATTGAATATGGGAATTTATTGTTTATTACAGTTTCTGTAATATATAATTAGAAACATTTTACTTTTTTTTATGCAACAGCTCATATTTACTGAAATATAAAGAGCCAATAGGCTCTTTGATTCCGATCTCTGAGTTTCTTATTCGGTGTTGAAACAATGTGGGATTTAATATCCCCCTTAATTTAAAATAAGCTCATATTTATTTTAAATGACTTTACCATTAAGTTAAGGGGATAATAAATCCCGTATTATTTTACAGCCGGGTACGAAACTCGGAGATCGAAATCTAACAGTTTTATGATTTTGACACGAGTTGCCATGGTGTTGTACTACCCAAGTGATGACTTACGCTTGGACTCGCCGATAGTTCTTCGGCATGAAACTCTTAGATTTCGACGGATTTCGATCTTCGAGTTTCGTACCCGGCTGTAAAATAATACGGGATTTATTATCCCCTTAACTTAATTTATGTCGCCGGAAAAATAGCCTCTTGGCTCTTTATCGTAGTGACTTTACCTTTTTTTATGCAAATTGCAAATGCAGTAATACAAAACTACGAAAATACTAACCTAATTTTTTGGAAAATAAGCAAAGGATTTGGGTGTTATAAAAGGCAGTGTGGAGGTGAATCTCTTGGATTAGATTGTCCATCGCTTGAAACTTCCAATCTAAAACAGTGAAACAGAATATCAAACTACATATTACATTTCTCTCTCTCTCTCTCTCTCTCTCTCTCTCTCTCTCTCTCTCTCTCACACACACACACACACACACACACACACACACACACACACACACACACACACACACACACACACACACACACACACACACACACACACACACACACACACACACACACACACACACACACACACACACCACGGAATACTATTTAGTTTTTTTGCAAGATAAAATAAAACCCGTTAAAGGAAGACTAAATATCTGCCTGCTGCTAAGATACAACAGAATATTTTACTTCAATTGCAGTTTATGAATTTACTTCATCTTTCTTCAAATGTATTTCATCTATCGAGTATTGAAAGATTTTCAGAAATGCAGTTTTTTTGGAGATGGGTGATCATATGGAAGTGTTAGCAATATGGAATACATTTTCACCATCCAAAACAATAAGTTGTATATGTTTTGTTGAAGTAAAATTGGCAAAAACGTAATTCTAGAGAAAATAACTAAATAGAGTTTACTTATTTTTGATAATAACTCTGTTCTTAGAATCCGGTTGCCCGGGTTCTAAGAACTTGTGCTGCTTCCAGGAAGACTTTCATCGATTTCAATTGAGATTTGTAAAGTAGCCTGGCTTTCTTGAATGTGATGAAATGTTCTTTCTCCAAGGCATGATGTGAGAGTCCGGTTTTTGGCTGTTCGTTCCGGATGTATTTTTATGTTATTTTTTCCTGACCAAAGAGTCTGTCAAATGCTGAGTTTCGCACTGGCACGCGAACACGAAAAGTAGTGTATGTGTGTGATAGCAATAGTGTTTGGAGAATTATATATTTTTATGATTTTGACTACCCTGTTTTCTAGACAGTGCTGTGTTGCCTCTACTGACTGTTCTATAGCAACGGTAGCATACTACAATGGCTGTGGCGACAGGATGTCGCCACAACCGAGAACTAAGGACTAGGTTGATTAGTTTGAAATTATAACTAAGGCTGTGAAACCCATATTATTACATGTTATTTGTTGCGTTCTCTGTTTTGCGGGATGAAAATGCCTACTATGTCCTTATCATAAAATCCTTTATGTCGTAAGTATTCATGACTGTAATCCATGTGTGTTCACTGGGCTTGTTTGCCTGTTCTGAGGGACGAAAAACCCGAGTTTCCGAGTGAAAAAACCTTCTACCTCCGTAAGACTGGCTAACTCATCTTAGACGGGAATCGGATCCAAGTCTTTCCGACCAAACGGCTTCGTCTATATTGACTGAGCTACGGAGGCTCTTTTTAAATCTCAGGTGTCTGTATTCGTTTTGAAACGGTATTTTATATAGCTAACATTTCATGTACATAAAAATGGAAAATGTGAAAAATGAATTCTATGATTTAGTGCGAAGAATATACTTTGTGTGTAGGCGCATACACAAGGTTATAATACAAATTTATACGAACACAGCAATGCACTAACATGCCACAAGATTTTATTTTCCGGACTAATTCTTTAAATACTGTGCATAATCTAGAGTTAGCTCAGCTTTTAATAAGGCAGCTGGCTTATGAAAGACGGCTTATTTCTCCGTCTTTCACCATTATTAGATTCTCAGTCTATTAATATGAGCAGCTGAGTGCGTTTGAATTTCTCTGAGTCTGAGTGTTACACGTTTATTCATAACTCGAGAAGCCTGGTATTAACTTGGCTGATACAACTGTGTTTCTTCATGCTAAACTAAGAAAGGTATGTTTCACACTTGAAAACCTTTCTTGAAAGTTAAATCAACACTAATAGTTTAATATCACAGGATTAAATAATATATGATACAGAATGTATCATTGTATTATATTAGTGGAGAGCTTGGTCTTAGTTCTTATTGTTTTACATGTTATACTTCAGACAAAATCTAATTTATAATAGCTTGTAAAAGGTTATATAAATTTCATCTCCAGTAATAATAGAGAATAATATGAGATGATATAGCACGAGATAATATATCACGTTGTTTTTGATATTTTGTAGAACTTCGGCTTCTGCAGTGTTATGATTATTACAGTGTTTCCATAGTGATAGCTGCCTAGCAACGTACCATTTTACCTAATTAAGCTTTGCTGTATTTTATAGTTATTTGATAGTAGTATAGCTCTTTTTAAAGATAATTTAAAATTCATTTTAAAATTTAAAAACAAAATGAACTTTTATGAAATTAAAATAAATTCTGGATATTTAATACTTGAAACATTTCCATAGTATCCAAAAAGAGTTTGTCCAAAGATATTATGGAATTTGTTTTGCTTAGAAATTGTACCTATTATTGAAGCCATATCAAGCATTTGAGAGTGCCAATATCATCATTTCTTAATGATTTTGTTACTTTAAAAATATTCCTTAGTTAAATACAGCTAATGAAGATAATTTGAAAACTGTATATGAGGAAGCGAAAAGACAAAGTAAATTACTAACCTGACATTCTGCAGCAATTTACTAACCTGAATGCGCAGACATTCTGCAGCAATTTACTCCCCAGTTTATCGTGAATAGCATTAAGCAAAATGCGTAAAACATTTTCTTTGAGGAGTTCATTCTACGTTTTTAATATACTCAACAAACGTGGTTAAATTAATGATCTTTGGTATTTTGTACACTTTATATTCAGCGCTATTGATGCCTATGGAAAATGTTCCACGTGATTTCAAATAACCAATGGCTTTCTTATACCGTTTATGGTGCAAGGCATGAATCAATGCACGTCCAACCTCTTGCGGTGTCCCTAACAAGTTGTTATTGCAAAGTCGAGAAAGAAGAAATATTGGCAGCAGGAAAATATGGTAAAAAATCATTAACACGCGCGGCATCTTTTTACTTTTCTTTTCTGAATTAGAAGTCTAATTCAGAAAAGAAAAGTAAAAAGAAAAAGATGCTTTAGTGACATTAGGATAGTATGAAAGACCTTGGATTCCATTTTCTATAGAAAACTCAATAACGAATACTGTATATATATTATGTTTGAACAGAGTTCCATTATAGCTATATAGGGCAGAACGTATAATAGTTTCAAAGAGTATAAAGCTGGAAGTTGAAAAAAAAAACTGTTTATTTCCAGTTGCTACTTGATAGTGCTATCAAGTTTGCACGATATGTAGAAGAGTGGAGAGTCAAGTATGCGATTTCAATTACAAAGAGCAGCTTAACTGCAATAGCTCTTTGTGAAGGGTGGCGAAATCTAAACATTTGGAATACGTGAGAAAGCACGAATCTATAAAAGCTTATTCAAGATAGAAAAATAATCTATATATTGTTCATTTACTTAGTTATTTATTAAAAATGAAATCAATACTATATATTGCATATAGGTATATATTTATCATAGATTAATATCCAAATCAAATTTACATATACGAGTATATCTAAATCAAAAAGAGAGCGCGCGCACCCAAATCATTGTATTAACATTTTGATCAATATGCAATCATTTAATTTAAAAATCAGTTCATTTATGTGATGATCAAAACGATCAGTAATAATTAACTCCCCGTCCATCCAATCTTATCATTTACATAGGGTTACATATTTCTTTAAGAGAGTCAACTTGATTTTTTGAGAAGTATTTTCAATTTTGTAGGTAGAGAGTGAATAGTTTAAGTCCCAAGAAATTATTTTAGATTTATTATAAACGATAAGCAGGCCTGGTTGCCGAATGGTTAGGTGTATTCTCTCTCTCTCCAGCTAAAGAGATACCGGTTCAAATTCCGCTTTGGGCATGGATGTTTGTGACGTTCATAGAAACAATAAGCACTCTTTCAAGATAGACGGGATATCCATGGTGGAAGTAGATTCAACTCTCCTCCCATTGGAGGGAGAGGCTTTCACTCAGCAATGAGTAACATCAGAGGGGGAAGCTCACAAATGGAATATGATTAATTTTAGGTAATCTTCGCAGTTAAATTTAAGCATTTATTAATTTTGCTGATACTTTAATATTCCAGATTTTTAGTAAAATTTATTTAAGCACCTCAGTTTTTGTTTAAATTGGCCATGCTATTTAACTAAGTTTTTGGAATATTAAAGTATTCCAAAATTTTGGAATACTTTAATTATTGGTGATTTTATTTAATTTAAGATGCAACTAAAAGGGTTCTACTACTCACCATTTGGCCAATCAGAACAGCTGATTTCTACACTTGGTTTTTTCATTTCATTGAGAAACCCAGTAACTGGCTGCTGGTTGAAGTTATCTTTATGATATTAGAAGATTCTTTTTAACAATACTTTATTTATCCTAAGTTGACTAAATAGTTAAGAAAAGCAGTAACAGTAGTACTTTGTCAAAATTCTACAAATGAAGTTTGTGTCTTTTATAATTATTAAATATGCAACAGCAAGTGAAAGTAAATGTAATAAGTTACGTTTACGAATGTGTACTGACTAAAATAAAGATTATTATTATTATTATTATTATTATTATTATTATTATTATTGGTGATGGTTGTTGTTTTATCGCTCCAGATTGCACGATTTCAGGGACAGTTTTTTCCCAGCAGTTGTTTATTGATACCATAATACCATAATTCTGAACAACAACAACAACAACAACAAAAGTTCAATTAACTGTTTGTTTTAATGTTTAAGATAAGTTTTAAAAGAGGTATACCGTGAGTAGACATATAGATACACAATTAATAACGGAAAACTCAGGTACAAAACTTATTTAATAGTATAATTTTCGCATGTGTGTTACAGGCGAAAATTATACTATTAAATAATCTTTGTATGTGAGTGAGTTTTCCGTTATTAATTTTGTATCTAATGTTTAAGATGTTTTTGAAGTAGTGAGAAAAACTATTTTCATGTCTCATTATTTTTGATACAATTACTTGCAAAATATTTACTAGTAAATGCATAATGGTAAGTAAAACTACTACTTTAGTTAGACTAATTAAGGAAGATGTTCTCCTTAAAGTTATTTTAAAAGCAACACGACAATTATACACAGACAGACAAACATTTTATTGTATAATGTAACGTATATTATTTTATAATTTAATACATATTATACAGTATAACATATACTATTGCATAATATTGAATAGCACAAAGTTGCAAATTGACCATAATTTGAATAACACGTGCAAAGTATGCTGTTGCAAGATGACCGCAGCAAATAAATTAGAATTATTTATAAAAAAATGATATAATACACGGTTAGGTATTTATAATTAATAAAGATTTTTAAAATCACAAACTTATGCTATTATTATAGTTCAATAAACTAGTATTTTATTAATAATATGAATCCTTAAAACCAAAATTTAATTTTCCTATTATATCAAACAAAAACAAAAAAAAAAGTGCTGCGATACAAATGAATCATTCTAGCCACTCTTATTTTAGTTTTGTTGAAGGCGGGACTGTAGTATCTCGTTCTTCGCATAAAGAATATTGAAACATTTCAAACAGCTCCAAACATAAAAATATATATTCTGCAGAGTAGTGATTGTAATTTAACATCGGAACGTGCTTGTGTGTGTATGTTTACATTTAGCGTTCAAAAATAATATTCGCTGTCCTTTTGTGATTTTGTTTTTTCCAAGGTAATGTCTTGAATCACCTAGACTTTCGATTTCATAATGGCACGTTGTTCATTCTTTTTGTATGACAACAGAATACAACGTTTTTACATAGAGAAATATTAATGTCGCTGCTTATATGCAGTACTCATGCAGCAGTGCAATTGACTGCTAAGAGCTAAGTGTGGTTATTCTGAAAAATTTGAATTCGCCTCAAGTCTCTTTCTACGATTGCAAATGAAGGTTGGTGTAATTATACGCTTGGGTATTATGTCTAGTATTTTCCGAATACGTTCAGTTTTAAAGAATCTTCCCGAACATCAAAATGTCTTTCTTCATTTCTTCCAACTGTAAACTAACAAACAAACTCAGTAAACATTACTATCAGAATTCATATACATCACAACATAATGTTTTTTTTAATTTTTTTTTATATTTTTTTTTTGTAGTCGCTAAGCGTGCCAATGTTTGAACAGTTTGAATATCATAGTTCTTAGAGAACATAATTTAAGAAGTCTGTGTCAGAGAACACAAATAAATGGAGGGAGCCAATGAAAAAAAGATATCAACTAACCAGATTCTCCATCCTCTGGATAACATCAAGAAATTTTGTAGAGGTTTTTTATGAGAGTATCCCAAATGTGAGACGAGCATTCTAAGGTAGGAAGAATTTTGGATTTCGACAGGGTAAGCTCTCTGTTTGTGGTGCCACGAACATCGAATTCTGAGAGGTATCTGAACATTCTAGACAATGCAATGCTTCCTACGTTGTGGCGTTTCTATGGTACTGGCCATTGTCCTTTTCAGCAAGACAATACACTGTGTCATAAGGCTGCCTCTCAAACTGCGTGGTTTGTGAACATGGACCTCCACATAGCCCTGATCTTCACCTTTCTGAACATATGTGGGATGCAGTGTTTTGGTGTATCTAGAGCTTTTGCCCCCCGTGGCGGTTTCTGAGTTTGCCGCCCCTCTCAATAATGGATATAGTGAGAGATTTACCGATCGTTGGTGATTTATTATTATTATTATTATTTTTTTTTTTTGGGTGTTCTTCCAGGCAGTAAAACTGTTGAAGGGATGACTATATAGAATATTATTTTGATAACAGAACTTTCTCTCCCTTTTTTGTATTGATACAAAGTCTTGGGATATTTCCATGTTTTATAATGAAATAAACTGATTTCTATATTCGTGTTATCACTTCACATGTCAGTTGGTCATATATAAATCAAACATATATTTATATATGAATCGAGTGTAGAATTCCATGATGCAACAGCATACCGGAAGAATTTGACTTCGAAATAAAATGTTCTCACAAAATATCATATTAGCGGCCTATTCGTTTATAACATTAGTAAAAGACTGCATCACCCCAACTCAAAGGTAAGCAACATTATTAACTGATGCGCAGGAGCCAATGCCAGAAACGCACATGGAGAACTAGAAAGTTACACCAGTCGACCCAAGCATGCCTGGGAGGTGGGGAAATCCGATGTAAAAATGATTAGACGTTTAGGTTAGCAGAAGTACCAATTAGCTACCTATTAGCCGATGAATGCCAAAGTGAAGCACAGTCTCTTCGACAGGGAAGTCACCGCATATTGGCGGAATATCATCCAACGCATTCAACGCTCAGATTACATTGGTGCCAAAAAATCATGTAGGGCATGAAACAATGGATGCGAACATTATTTTTTATCGCTTTCAATTTATCATGAATTTTTTTTAATAATAATACTTTTTTATTGATTTCTAAAATATTTACAATATTTTAGAAATCAATAAAATTACAATAATCGTCTTTAGTGACATTCCAACTTGTAATTTTTACAAAATTCAGCACTAAGTGCTGCATATGTGATTCATTTTCTACATTGCATTTCAATTAAAATTTCGATAATAATACTTTCTGCATCTATATTTACACGTGTTCTTCCAATATTAACGATGAACATTACACGGAATTTTTGAATAATGGATAATAGTAATAATAATAATATGAGAATGTCGCAGATAAATTACATACATATGATTATTACAGACATTTTTTGCACATGTTTACACATTATGTATAAAATAACAATTTTTCTATTTTCATCGTGGAGAGTATTTATATATTTACAATTAATGAATATTACACTTGATGCTTTGTACAATATACTGTACGCAGTTTAAGGCATATTATTTCTTTTCAATATTTTTTTCTTTGGATTTAAATTCATATACTTTTTTATATCTGTATCTTCATTGTTATTATACACTTTACTGACTGTTTTGTTACATAATCTGCATTCTTTGATTATAAGGATTACGTGTAGATGGGTAAGGCGATTTAATCCTACCTACTTCGAAGCTTGGGTTAGCTTTTATGAAGAGAGTGGGATTAGCCTTCACTATTTATGTTGTTACTGTTTATGGATGGGATGTAGGCATTGGATGCGGGTGATTTGTGATGTGTATATTAGTGTTAATGGTATCTTAATTTTGTTGGTATAATTTCCAGAGTTCGTGTTTTAATGTTCTGTAGTTGTCTATGTGTTTTAAGTTTCTTGGTAGGTTGTTGAGTAGCGTGGGTATCTGATGTGATCTCGCCAAAGAACCCTATGAGTTACTGAAGGGTGTAGGGATGTAGAGGGTTGTTGTGGGTCGTGTTATACGATATGCGTCTCTGTTGTTTCGATAGGTGATGTTGAAGTAATTCCTTAACAATAATATGAAGTGTTTCAGATTTTTAATGCTCAGGATTCTGTGTATTGCCATGTGCTGGTCGGATATTGGCTGTTGTGTATAAGGTGTCCAAATCACTGTTGATACAATTTTTCTATGTAATATTTCTAATTTTGATAGGTGGCTGTTTGATGTGTTTGCATAGACTGTTCACTTATGTTCATACTGCGAGTTCACTTATGACAATTATACTTCTCCAAAACTTCGATTTCCGTAGCACTCAACGAGAGTTTTGCTCTCTTAAGGTTCTGCCTGGTCTCTGACGAGAACCAACCAGTTCGAAACACAACACTTCAGTAAAATATAATTGATTTTTCTTTTATTAGTTTTGGATAAAGACGAATATTTTAGACTATTTTCTTACGTAATCCAAATGAATACATTTAATTAGACACTGCAAACCAATATGATGAGGTTTTGAGGAAAATGAAAACAATGCGACTTATAAATTTAGTAAAGTCAATATCAAGGAAATCGGTCCAAACTGAACAATTGAGCAATTGCTTCTACTGCTGTACACATTCTCAACTCTTAGTTGTGAAACTTCAACCAAAATGAGGAAACACTTTAATTATAATTACCAGGTAATTTTGTATTTATTTAAAACATAGTAATAAATGATGATAAATACTGATACGTCTTTCTCTTTTCTTCTCCCACAAGTCATTACCGCTAAAAGTTCAATGATGATGCACAGGTTTTCAGATTATGATGATGGGGAACAAACTAATATAAATGGGGTATAAATTTTGGCCAAATATCATTCAGAAAGCTAAACAGCCTTTTTTGAAGAATTCCTTTATTGCTAAAATGCTTAATTTATGTCAAATATCAGCGCCCTTTAATAAAAACTAATACTTTTTGTATCAAATCTAGATTTTGCAAGCGGTAGGCAGAAGTATAAAGGAGGGTATCCTCAGCACTTTCTGTTCTATAGCACAGAACCATGTCAGAGTAAGTTTGTTTTTATTTTATTATATGTTTACTACTCAGTCTATTCATAACAGCAATATGATTAATTTCCTTCTTACTGCTTCAGATACCTTACTTACAAGACCTTGAGGTCATTCAGGAATTATCTAAAACACAAAAGGAATGGCTGTTGCTTGTTAGGGATTATCTTCACGGGAGTCACCAGGAATATCTCGTAAAAGTGTATAAGAAAACGATGGTCAGTTTAAGTGATCTAGTAAGTTTTATCTTCATGTTTTTATGTTATTGAAATTAAAATTCTGGTTGTTCTCTAGGTGTACAAGAGAGAGAGAGAGAGAGAGAGAGAGAGAGAGAGGGACATCAATATTTAGAGTAGTGATGAAGAAGGGAATTGGTTTAAGGTAGTTAGTTTGTTCATTTCTCGTACGGCAATCGGACTCGAAACGGGACATTGCGCTATTCGACTGGAAAACACCTGAATTCGATTCTCGTCGTGACGACAGGAATCTTTATATGAATGTTTTCAACTGAAAGTGAGTTAGCTGATCTCATATGAAGGTAGCTGAGTTTTGTTTTTCTCCCAGATACAGTAGGTTTTAATCTCACATCAGAAAAAAAGGCCAAGAGAACACACGCAGTTTACAGACAAAATACTATTGTTGGTGGTTATGGGCAGAATATAGCGTTAGTGGTAGGAATGTAGATGGAAGATTAAGCGGTGGAAATAGCGAGATGTACAAATAAAGTAGGGGTCCTCCACGATGGATCCTTAAAATCTTCGGAGATGTCCTGTAACGAAAATAATAATAAACACATCATTGTGTCATTAACAACATAGAAAGCAATATCACTATTACTCCGATTGCATTTACTAGTAGTGCGCATGTCACTTTTTTTTAACGAATTGTACAGGTTCTTGCTTAGGATTCATTTTTAGTCATTCGTCAAGAACTGAGTTTATGTTCAACAACATGAAATCTAATTTATTCTATAACCATTAAAACGAACAAAGATGTGGCATATACTTCTGCAATATGGACGTTTGAAAATAACGAACAAATCAAAGTGGAAATGAGAAAATGTATTAGACAAAAGGAATGTTTTGAGAAATTGTGTATGAATATAAAGTAGACTTTAAACTATTTTTTGTTTTGTTTTCTTCCACTGATATCTTTTGGATGAGAAGTATATCACAACAGAGATATTACTTAACGAACTCCCCTTATTATATTAAACGCTGAATTCGGAAAAATTATTTTTCTTGCATTTTAGAAAAGAATAAAATGCTAACTGATTCGATATCGGCATGTCCAACAGAAATGAATAAAAAACGAGAATTATTTACACTAATTGCTTACGTCGGTTAGTAACAGAGCTTAACGTCAGAATAGTTGCAGATCTCATGCGGTTATATGTGAATGATGGCAGGGACTGGCTTCGCGTGAGGAATAGATTAAGATTAAGATCTTCTTTTATCCATAAACCAATAGCAGTTCCTGGAATCTCCAGGTAGCCTCACTGATGACCATGAATAACAAAAAATAAAATAAATTTGCTTACTGATTATCGAATCTGTTGGAACAAGCAGATATAAACTTAAACATTAGTTTCTTTCCAGGGTAAACTGGAATCATGGGACCCTGTTTGTTTTACTGGATTTAAAAATCCCAGGAATCGTATATCACCAATGTACTCATTATAACTATATTAAACCTCTCAATGTTTGATCTAAAATCACTTGTTTGACAATGCTTTATTAAGAAATGCAATGAAGAAAGTGCAGAGTGTAAAAAGTGTGCCAAGGCTGGTCAGGCAAGGAAATTAAAAAAAAAAAAACACATTTAAACATTACCTGCTATTATTCGAGACAATAGTTAAGAGAACATCATAGTATAACGAGTTTTAGTATATAAAATTTATTTAATAAACTGATAACCAATCATTCTGCAAATGTCTATTGAATCGGAAAAAAAAGCCATTTCTGCAGCTGGTTTGCGTAAAGAAAACTAAGAACTCGTTTTAGTAATAGAATTGTTGATTATTTATGTTTTTTTAATAAAATATTTTAAACATTTTGAATCACTGTTTAAATATTTGAAGATAAATATTTAAAAATATTTACAATAAGAATAATTTGTTTCTAGGTTTTATTTTTATGTAGATAAATGTATCAAAATAAAATTTGGTTAGGTACAAGATTAGATTTTTATTTTATTTATTTATTATTAGATATGTGAAGAGCCAAAGGCTTCAATTTATTAGAGCACCTCACGGCAATACTCGTAGAAGGGGTACAAGTTCTGTTCGCTACAAACTTGATATTAACTAGGTCTGGCTACTCACTGATGAGACCTCAATAAAGGTCGAAACCGGTCTGGGTAGTGACCTTCTCTCATAATGTGAACAAAAATACAGTTCCTAGGAGCTAAGTTCACATTATGGGCAAATATCAAGAATAGTGATCGGAGCTTGCTCCACTTCTACCACGAGTTGCCCCAGCTTGCACTACCCTTTGGGATCAGTGCTGCAGTATCCAGGTATTTGCTTACGCTTGGAATCGCCGAACTTTATATATAGTTTCTACTATATTCGGCATGAAACTCTTTGAGTTTCTTATTCGGCTAAGAAACTATATGGGATGTAATATCCCTTAACTTAAACTATTTATTATTATTTTTGGCTGAAGTCCCTCTTTTTGTTTTTTATATGAAATGCACCTAATTAAAGGATTATAATATTTTAGCCTTTTATGTTTCTTTGTTGATTATTTTTTTACAGAAGAAAATCAAATTCGAAAGGAAGTTGTTGAAGAAATTAAAATTCAGGGCTATGGCGTATCAAATGCCACGACTTGTTACAGCACTTCAAACACCACGCAGGTGAGTTTCTGTTTTCGTATTATTGCTTCTTCTCACAAGTAGTTTACATGGCTGGCCTGAGTCTGTCACTATGGGTGCCCGAAACAGTTTGAAAGATGTCCGTGTGGGCTCTGGAAAGAAATTCCCTGATCATCTACGAGCATATACATTATTATCGTGCTAGCAGGTTTACAGTCGTTCGTGGGTTATTATTTATTATCATAAGAACATGGAATATAACCAATACAATGGCGAAAAGCAAAGCAAAAGACGTAGGAATGACGCTTCAGACAGTAATATTTTCAGCGGAGTTTAATCATGTTTAAAGAAGGCTGTAAAGCCCTAATGATTATTTCAGAATTTCCAAAAATTTCGCAATGATAAATGCGAGATGAGATGCACACTCATAAACGGTTTACGTCTCTTGCAGTTTTTTGATAATTCTGGAACACGTGGAAGGTAAACGAATTACAGAATTGCTCGACGCCCCATCTTCAAAGCTGCTATTCGATCTAATTTTCAAGGAAGTGACCGAATGCATCAAGAAACTTAAAGACTTCTTCCGTAAGTGACGGTTCTATTATTACTACAAGAATAATATTTATATCATTTTATTCAATCATTGTGCGACTGTGTACTACTCAATAACAATTCTCATATCTTTTTTTCCTGCACCGATGAGGCACATTTTAAGGCCTCAATGGGTTATTATCATCAATTAAGATAATTTATTTTATCCGTTGTAAATAAATGGATACTATAGAACATTTTAAAGGCAGATTAGCGTGGATTCTGATTTTTGGGCTGCTACTATGAAACCATAAAGAATCGGTTGCTTTAATACCGGATTATTTTTTCTTTTAAATAAGGTAAATAAGATAGCAGATGAAACAGACGATATAAGCGCTCCATATATTTACTTAAATTTTTTCCGCAAGCAACGCGCTTTCATGAGATGTGCTATAACCGTTGTTATAGCACATCTCAATGAAATCATTTATGGATTTCAGATAAGCATTGAGAGGCCAATTTGAATCAAGTTGAATCTGCATTCTGCACCATATCTGTCCATTTTGAAATACGTGGGAGGTAACAATAAGAATGTATCCTGTTGAGACTTGATTTTTTTCAACCTCTGCAGACGGCATAACAGATTTTTTTTTCTAAATTTTAGATGACTTCTAGAGACTGTTATTATTCTAATAATGAAAGTAAAAATATAATAATGTTTGAAAAGGTGAAAAATATATTAAGATGAAGCGGCGCTAATTTATCGCTACACACACACACACACACAATCTAAAACAACATTTCTTCTTATATTTAAGGTCACCAAATATAAGTAGGTAAGTAAATACCCGCAATAAATTTAAAATCAGATGAAAACGATGAAGATCGAACACAATAAAAAAGATCAGTGAAATCTGAAGTTTTCTTTTACGACAAACTTCCATTTTCATTTATGTTCCTGAGTCAATACTGAATTCAAACTTTTCAACATTATACACCAATTTTCAATTATTTCAATGACATATTTCAATGCCATTGTATGTATTCTGATTGTATTCTGAATTTCAGGATTTTTTCCTCGCGATCTGAAGTACGAGGACTTTGTGTTCACTAATGTTGGCGAGATTCGTGTCAGAAGTGCCAGTCTCTGGGAAGAAAAGAATGTAAGTTTTGACTCTTAAATTCCTGATCTGTACCAGTATGGCATATAGGAAAATTGTACGCATAAAACTATGGGTACGGTTTTTTTCCTTTTTTCTGTCTCCCTCTCACTCACTCACTTTTTCATTGCAGAAATTACCCGAAAGGTTCTCTATTTTGACACCTGCGCTCGCCATTTTCCCTAATAGTTGAGAATACTTTATAGATGCGATTGAGTGAACATACATTGCAGCTGTCCGTGAACAGTTACAATATTGCCACCCTTCACAGTATCCTGCAATCATACCTCTTTCGACATCAGTGAAAGCATGCTCTTTGTCCATGTAGAATAGCAACTAGGAAGGAACAGTACATCACACAGCTTTAATATCATGTATACTGGCTTTCACTGCGATGAGATCCGCCTGGCTGGGAAGAACAGCCAGTTGTGAAAACATCGGAAGAATCATAATCTAAATCTGTTCTAGAAGTAATAGCATTCAAGAGTTGCACTTCAGATTGAAGCATCAAATATATCGATGAAGAAGCAATTCTTCTTTCAGCCATATATTGAACAGGCAATGCCATTGACACTTCACAGAGGTCTTTTGAAGCAAACCAAGATTCTTCATTCCAATAGATTTAAGTTTGATTATCTGTTTTTTCGAAACTTGTGAAACACTACAATTTTTAAATTTTAATTGTTCTGATTGGAAGCCAATTGCAAATTTCTGGGAAATGATCGCCATTAACTTCTCTCCTTTTAAAAAAAAAATGAATAAGTTATGCAAGCCCGTATTTAATATAATAATGAAAGCTATGCAGAATTCTCATTTATACATATTTTTTAACTCAACTTTAATTAAAAATAATTAAAAATGTGTTTTAAATAATATGGGTATATTTATTCTTCAAAAAGAAAGAAAGATCCTACTCCTCTGAAGAATATTTTTTTAATAAAAAACTATAATTTCTACAGTAATTATAAAATAAAGTTAATTTTTTTTTTCAGGTGGAAAGTCTTCTAAGCAGTGAATTGGGTCGTTTTGGAGAGCCAGTGGTAACAAGACTGCCGGAAACACCAAGTTCTGTTGTTGCAGTCGCTTATTCTTTCCTTATGAATATTGTTAAATCAAGCAATTAAGAGTTAACGCATTTAGAAATTTGGATCAAAAATATTTTTGATGCATGTAACATTTTTCTAGATTGTATGGAGAAAATTTTCATATCCGAAAATAAAAGGCCAGCCAGCTTATTAACCTTTGAACAATTTTTTTAATTGCCGTCAAGGTAAAGAATAACTAGAACAAGGGATTTGTAATTTTAATCAGAAGCCATCTGCTGAATTCCACATTAACAGATAAAATTTTATGCCGAGCCGAGTTTTATGGCAATCCTAATCTTGAAAAATTTTAACCTTAAAGCACATTAATAGACTAAGATATTTAATGCATAGATTTTCATACAACTGACTCCAATAATGGAAATGGTATTCATACAACAACCAGCAAATAAACTTAATTCAGCAAGCATTTCACTACACCAGTAGCGAGATGCTTGCCGTCACTAAAGGATTCAGAAACATACACATGCACATGACATTTCGGTCATTTTGGATTAAAAAAATCAAAATGAAAGTGGAGGCTTTTTTTGTATCGCATGCATAAAAACTCTAGTATGAGAATAAGAAAATATAGCACTGAAATGGCTGGTCTCACTTTGTATACATTGCGTGATTATTGATTTTATACGTGAGAGATTGCAAAAGTCTATAATACATCAGGTATCGTGCGTGGGAATACGATAATGTTTTAAGCTTTTTAGATATTCCCTTGACTAGAAGAACTGTTTCTTTAACAAATATCACGGCGTAGTCTAGAGATCTACCTTGTTTGCCTTAAACAATCAACACCGAAAAAGTGAGTTGTGAATGGCTTTTTAGATATTCCCTTGACTAGAAGAACTGTTTCTTTAATAAATATCACGGCGTAGTCTAGAGATCTACTTGTTTGCCTTAAACAACCAACACCGAAAAAGTGAGTTGTGAATGGCTTTCCAAACTACCCAAGCAAAATATTAATGATCAGAATACTCAAACTGTATGGAGTTTTCAGTTTTGTAATTTAGTTAATAGTCTATGCAACGGGCTTAATATTTCATCTACATATTTTTATGATACTATACTGCATTAAAAAAAGCTAAATATTCCAAACAGATCAAGTTAAGTTTTCTTAAACGATGCTTTATTTATATTTTATTTATTTATATATATATTTTCTGTCTAAGTTGACTATTTTGGTTTGAAGTTTTGTAAACGTTTTTATGGCATGCCAGTTAGATATTTCAATAGCCAAAATAAAAATATTCAATGTTTTAAACCATTTTTGTATTTTCATTATTTTTTTCTGCAGGAAGTTAAGTTCATTAATCACAGGATTTAATCGATTACTCGATAAACTAATGAAAGTAATTTATCGTGTGGCTCTCTATATATCTATGAAACTCATTTAGTTAGTTGAGAACTAAACGACGTAATTTATATAACTAATTTGCGTTCAATATTTTTTATAGTAACTATTTTTGTAGATATTTCAACTTAGTCAGTGAAATTGAAAAAGGAAAGCCAACTGGAGTTGCAAGAATCAAATTATTTCTGAATTCGATTACGTTACTCGACAGGTTTGACTGTGCGAATTTAAACGTCAGCGATACGAAGCGATTAGCATGATTTTCAGAATTTGTAGAGCGGTAAAGACAGCTGATTAATGCAATTAAATGACACAAGGAACCTTAGGTCGGAGAACGTCAGAAACACTAGATTTGTCATTCTTTAGCGCTGAACCTAATACTAAGTACCTCGTTTATTCATGTGTGCATATATTAGAGGAAGATTTCAGTCGACCTAAATTTCCGCTTTTACATAGCTGGGAAAGCAAATTCTCCTCAACGTGTGATGATTATTCCTACACATGCCGTCCATCAACTGCACTCCCATGAGAGAAGAAATGGCGGATAGTTTTATGATTTATTAAACTCAGACTGATGGTAAACCATTTGATTTGGTTTTAGACATCCCGAATATTAGGCTGATGGGAAATCCTTCTCTAATATATGCACAGGTACCTCGTGAACAAATTTTAGTATTAGATTTAGTGTCAAAGAATGCCAACAAAATCATCACGGACGATAGCTCCCCCGCCCATAAATGCAATTAGTTCTACATGCAACCGATCATAATTGAACGAATGAGATAATTAGCTATGGCGGAGAAAATTATAATTTTAATAATCTACACTTTTAGATAACAAAAACATATTTATAAGCGAAAATCAGTTTATAAGGGAAAAAAATTGCTCTTAACCTGCACTGTTTTACGTCACATTACATTACATGTGTATATGTCTACGAAAATAAATGGGATGAACCAAAGAAAAATAAGAAACTCGAGGTAAGTTTTTTTAAAAATAAAATTATATTATTACACTTAAGGAAGTATAAAGTTGTTGAACACCATCGCCATACTGTGATGTCACGCTTGAGCTCGAATCTCAAACTAGCCAGTTGGATGGGACGATAGTATATGATCTGTACAACCGACATTCAACTGTGGGTTTGAATCTACTCTGGATTTAAATAACTGTGAAAGCCTTCATCTGGTAGATGATTTTCATCATCGGTGTGATTCCGGCATCCTGATTGTTGAAAGACTGAAATAGCTTGTATCTGTGCAGGATATAATCCTTCGCTCACTCATAATGCTTAGAATGAAATGGTTTAAAAGAACTACTTTGCTAATATACTCACAAGGTTTTGCGTACTAATACTTTTGAAAGCTAAGTATATAAAAATTATAAATCACGTATTTCTGATTGCTATTATCAGTAGTGAATTCGACTGTTCGTTTCCTTCTTTATTTCCTTATTATTATTCTGTTTTACTGCATGACAACTCGAAGCACTTAACATGTCAAAAGTGCGTGTTTTTGTTTCAAATATCACATGATGATGATGAAGCGACAGACACAGCTTTGCATATTGAAGAGAACGACAATTGAGAAAATGGAACATTATCTCTTCGCAAACATTTTCGTTGTCAGTTCTAACAGTTTCATTGATCAAAACATTTAAAACAGCATAAACCAAACTTACTTTCGGTGATTATGACAGTTTTGAAGCGAAAGTGCAACATTGGCTTAGGTAGAGATGACTTTATTTCGTCAAAAGCTAAGATAATTCATGTAATCAAAACGTACTGTTTAAGCTATTAAGAAAAATTGTGGACTTCTTTGAATTGCGTTAATTAGAAAGCAAGAAGCGTAGTAGTACATGCATGAGAACATGTATAAAAATTGGGAATCGAAAATTGCCTTGAGATTCAATTTGGGGAACGCCGTGTGTGTGTGTGTGTGTGTGTGTGTGTGTGTGTGTGTGTGTGTGTGTGTGTGTGTGTGTGTGTGTGTGTGTGTGTGTGTGTGTGTGTGTGTGTGTGTGTGTGTGTGTGTGTGTGACCATTGTGACCATTTTCCTATGGAGGAGAAATTGACTGTATTGCCAAAACATGTACAAACTTTTAATAAGACTTTCGTATGATACACATCACGTTTTGGTTTAAGTTCTGATAATTTCCCAACACCGAAAAGGCCTAATAAAGTTTATCTACACAAAAATTTTGAGATGAGAATTTTGCAATGAGATCGTTTTATCTCCCCCGCACACTAAGCTTGTCACCATATCACTCAACGACCGAGAAGCCATAATGATATATCGAATGGAGATGTAGTAATTTTTCTGTGTGTGTGTGTGTGTGTGTGTGTGTGTGTGTGTGTGTGTGTGTGTGTGTGTGTGTGTGTGTGTGTGTGTGTGTGTGTGTGTGTGTGTGTGTGTGTGTGTGTGTGTGTAAGAAGGAAAAAAGTGACACAAGCATAACACATTTTTATTCACTTCCATTATGCATTCACGCCACAAACTGCATCTTTGCACTGTGTGTGTTCAACGGCAGAGCAATCAGTTCAGATGGTCAGAAGTGATGTTGCGCACATGCACTGCTATGCTGTCGTTTAGCGCTGGCAAGTTATCAGGATGATCCCGATAAACATTATTTTTGAGAAATCCCCAGGGTCAGAAGTCAGTGGGAAACAGATCAGATGAAAGAGGTTGCAATGCAGTAGGAACGCACGGCTGATCACTCTGGCATCAGCGAAAATTTCGCAAAGAAGCTCCTCTACGGATCGACCGATGCGTAGAAGGGGGATCTTGCATGAAAATAACTGAACCCATGCACAAGCGCTGCTGTAGCTGTGGCACAACAAAATTGTTTATCATATCGCGATACCTCTTAGCAGTAACTGAGCAGGTCACAGGACCTGACGGGAAAATGTCCTCAAAGAAGAATGATCGAATGATAAACGAAGCTGTAAACCCGCACGAGACAGTAACTTTGGGTGAATGCAAAGGAATTTGTTGGATTGAATGCTGGTTTTAAGTAGCCCATACCTACTTAAGCAAGTAGGTGTGGGATACTTAAAATTTCGGCAATTGTGGGTATTCAGAACTCCGTTCAGGTGAAAGTGAGCCTCATCGCCCCACAAAATCATCCATGGCCACATAGCATCCAACTCCACTCTAGCAACTCCACTCTTTTTTAAAGCGAATGTCAGCCACTTTTGAAGTCCTGCGGGAGCAACTCCTGTGTCAGATTTACCTTGAATGGGGTAGAAATGCAAAATCATCAGTAAAATGTTCCAGACAGTTGTGTAAGGCGCATCCATATGTCTTCTTGACACAGCATGCGCACTGCATGAACCAACGCTGTTATTCATGACCTGCTGCAGAACGTTAGAGCTTCTTTCGCTAGTTGTGGACTGATTGGTTTGCGACCTTTGCTAGGTCAAACTCGCAACAATCCCGTTTCTTCAGAACGAATATCCTTTGCCGCAGAAGCAGAGTGAGGTATGACCTATATTTGTTCAGGTGACGAAATTCGTGCAGTGCAGTAACAGCATTGCAACTGTTTGGACAATTTCACGAGCAAAGCACGTTGGAGTAAAGTTAGTGCCATCGCTATGGACGGTATTAACAACCAGAATGAATGGGGAAAAATCCCATGTCCTTCTATTTAAATCCTACTTGTAATTAAATTCCATGCATTTAGTGCTTATAACGCTTCGGTGGCGAAGGTTGGAACTTGTGTTTCTCAGATATCGCTTCCTCATGACGCACAATGCATTCCTGCAAGGTTTCGCAACATTTGGATCACTGGTGGTGATCCAAATGTTGCGAAACATTGAACACCACCAAATGTTGCGCAACATTTGGTGGTGTTCAATGAATATTGTTTCAAAAATAGAATTTTTGAAACTTAACGACGTATCTTGGGACAGTAAACTTGCAAACAAGCCATGCAAACATTTACCATTTGACCTTTGGGCATTTGATGAATCCAAGACGAAGCTAAAAGGACGATGTGCATGCATTCGCTCACAAGGAGACATGAAATTCCAATCCACGGCCATAGCTGAACAAGACGATAATTTTATGGACCGTTTGGTATGAAATTGGTTGAATTAAAATTATACAGAATTCATATCGGTACTTGCTACACTTAAAAAAGCACACAAAATTTGGATATTTTCACACGCTGCTCTTCGTTTTTTTGTATCTAGTCAGTGGTATGATTGTGTTCAATTTGACAGGATGATTGATTAGTAAAAGCTGAATATATTACTTACGACAATGAGATTTCATTTGTATAACTGCACAAATCCTTTATCAGTGAGAAAAAAATCAAATCAAAATGCAAATTCGTACTGATTAGATGTTTCAAATAAAATACATAAATGAATCAATCAATGAATAAAGGAAATGATTTTAATCGCCGGTATGAGATCAGCTTCTCTCTTAATGGTAGTTTGTGCTCTTAGAGCAGAGTTTCTTTTTAAGGATTATATAAAAAAATGAATAAATACAAAAAATGAATAAAAATTATTAATAAAATCTTTAGTCATCTCACAACACTAATAATCTTTTGTGGGTAGAAGATACATAAAATTTAAAAGCATTTGGATTTCAAGTTCATATGATTCCAGAGAAACTTTTATCCGAACCTTTTCTTATTCTACTGAAACGATTCTGTTTTTACCTTGTAAAAACTGAATCCTTATACTTGTATTCCACTTGGTAAATATATATAATATATAGCAATAAATAGATAAATAAACAAATATAAAGAAACCCTAAAAATCGAAAATGAATACATTTAGCTCTAATAGCGTACGAACGTTTACATTCGTATTCCATTTAGTTCATTTTGAATTTCACTTTTTTTTTTTTTTTTAGTTCAGAGGTACATTCTTGTCTCTGTCTGCGTGTTTGTTTATTTCAGAGTTTATTTCATTAAGCGTTTAATGGATGATTGCTGATTTTTTTAGGGCATTTATTTATCTATTGCCAGCTTATGATGATGATGATGATGATGATGTCCGGTGAGAAATCGAGAAAAAATGTGCATTTTTTGTTAGTCATTGTATAGAAATAAATCAGATCCAAATATATCAAAACGATATCAGAAGTACGATCTTATGTCTTGACTTTAAATTTTGGTTTTCACAACGGCAATGACTTTATGAAGATAATTGAGACATATATTAAAATAGCTTCTTTATTTTCTGACACATGGATGAACGTCGCACTTTCAAAACTATAAATGGTATGGGAGTGAGGGTGAAGGTGATATCTTCACTTTAGGTGATCATGTTATGTCATTTTACGTCTTAACTCGATGTTGAGATGACTGTCTTCACTTGCGCCATACAAACGTCTTGTATTCAACTACAACTCAAGCTTGATTTCTGCCTATGAAGGGTCTAGAATAAACAGAATCCGAAAACATACAGCATGTAGGAAATTTCAGTTGATTTTTATTTTTAATTTTGTCTATCAAATGTATGCCGAAGCTCTAGTATGAGAATAAGAAAATGTAGCTGAAATAGTGGAAATTGATAAAATATAGATTTAAGTGTCATCACGGACAGAAGTTATGATTTTTTAAAAATTATATTAACTTTGCACACACGAGAGATTGAAAAATTTATAGAACATATTTGTATACGAAAAGTTTTTTTCCCATTGATACTAAATTGCTCTGGCTATTGGAATTTTCTATTGATTAGCCAAGCACACAATACTGAAAAGAAAGTTCTAATTTTTTTTCACTAAATGTGCAAAGTCAATAAATGTTTAGTTAAAGTATTTTGAATCTGCTTATCATCTTTCCAGTCCATGGATTTTATTATACTGTACGCGGCATACCTGAATTGATCAACATCATCGAAAGATACTTCTCAAACTAAAATTTCGAAATGACTTCGGTAAAAAAAGCTATATTTTCATACTTTGTTATTTGCTTTAATAAGAGAAGGGTGATTACAATTAGAGGAAAAGTTACTTAGGTTTGGTATGTAGTAAGATATCAAATTATGTCCGAAGCAGACGAGGTTAAATAAATTTTTCTTAAACGATGAAAGATAGAAAAAACTATTTTTATTATGTAAATTATTATTAGATGTCTGAATAACGAATTATTTTTTCCATTTTTGTATTACAATTTATTTTCTTTCCATAGAAAGTTCTTTACCCATATTATTAAAGAACTTAATCATATTATTAATCTGATTAATAGATTGCTTTTTTCTTAAGTACAGGAAATACAGGAAAACCTCGCTTAACGATATTAATTAATCCATCAATTAACGCGCGCGCTAAGCGAATACAATAAACAACAGGAATAATTCATTCAACAATTAGCGTAAATTTGAAAAAAAAATTACAGTATAAGCTACATTAGAGGATAAAATCATCAAAGTTAACAAAAATCAGTTGCTTTAATGTCTAAACATTTGATTGAGCTGCTTTTTTACAAAAAAAAAAAAATTAGTCAAGGTATTTGAATTGTGCTGGACTTTTTCATCTTGTCATGCAATTTGCGATAGCTGGCGATCGCTTTATCAAGATTTCGCCGGATTTCGAAGCTTCGTTCCAGGATCAGCACCAAACAAAATTTCTTTAGCATACTCAATGTGATTGAAACTAGCTCAAGTTCTTTCGAAGTTAGATTCTTAGTCGAAACATTCTCTTCTTGTTCACACTCCTTATCTTCTTCTTCTTCTTTATATGCACGCTTTTAGTTGAAAGAGATCATTCTCGATTAAATATTCTGAATGGGAATCGAGCAAGTTTCTCACATCTTCATTATTCAGTTCATTAAATCCTAGTTCTTTTCAAATTGTGCTGATTTCTTCAATAATATTAGATCTTGGATGTTGCGTACGATAAACTAACATAGGCTTGAGTTTAAAGTCGCTAAACTAACATAGGCTTGAGTTTAAAGTTGCCTTCTGCATTGCTTTCTAATAAAAGCCTAATGCAATCTTTAGATACTTTGTATCCTGTTTGAGATGCTTCAGTTTTAGCTAGGAAAGTTTTTGTAGGCATACGTTTCCAAAAGAGACCAATTTCGTCGACGATGAATATTTGCCGATCGTCATGATCACCCTCCTGAATTATCCTTTGCCATTCTTCAGGAAACTTGGTCACATGATCTTTATCAGCACTAGCAGATTCCCCAGTTATTCTTACGTTATGTAGTATGGTTCGATATTTAAAACGGTCAAACTCACAGTAAAGCTTCACGTTCCTTTTGAAATTTGATCTCTTTGAATGAGGTAAAAATATTGATAGCTTTTACCTGAATATTCCCTATACGAAGAGGTATTCTTTTTTAGTTACAACCGTCAATACAGAGTGATAGAACATGTTCGATCCCGATCATTAAATGGTTTCTATTTCAGGTGATTTCCATGCTTAAAGAAGCAGTAGCAACTTTTCCTTGTTCTTTGTATTCTTTGCTCTTATTTAATATAGTCCAAACTATACACTCGCTGTATCCCAGGCCTGGCACAATCATTGCATAGTAGCGCCACTTTCATGTCTTTTAATGATATCCAGCTTTTCCGTTCGCTGCAGATTGGCGACAAAAAATTTCTTAACGTAAAATCAATCACGTTAACTGATTAATCACTCGCTTAAAGCGGGGAATAGTATCGTTTCACTCAATCGCGTAAAACTGATTATCGCGTATATAGAATTCGTGTTAAACGAGATTTTTCTATACAACGCTCTACTTTATCTGTATTTTTGAGGTCTAAATATTAGGTCGTTTATATAATTTTAAATGCTTTTCAATTAATTTATTTTGAAATCTAAGAAAAAATATAGCTACATTGTAATTAGACTATAATATAAATTAAAAAATAAATTTATAAATTTATATAAATATAAATAAATAAAAAATAAATAAATAAAAATAAATATATAAATTAAAGATAAATTTATTTACTAGATACCTATTTTAATTTTAAAAAGATTTTTTTTTTTTTTTTAAATTAGGAAAATTTTTCATAGACCTGTAAATTTTATAAAGTAAATTGTTACTTATGTTAATTCCATGCATCAGTTTATATTCCTGAAAAAAAAAACTGGACAGGATCCAGAATCATCCAATACTCTTGGAGGGTAATGGATGGCAATGCTGTAGCCAATGAAGTTCTAACTGAGGCTCGGCTATTGCTGTTACCCTCCTGCCATGATCAGAGCTTTAATTGCTCAATAACACCTTATCCCTACACTGTCCTCTACAGATAACGGGGAATATGAAAAGCATTCTTGCTTCGCCCCTTTAAGCCAGTCCTTATAAGGATAAGAAAGTTTATATTCCTGGGTGAATCAAAGAGTTTAATCAACCGCGAGATGCGGTGTTTAATACCCTTGGAGGATAATGGATGGCAATGCTGTAGTTAATGAAGTTCTAACTGAGGCTCGGCTATTGCTGTTACCCTCCTGCCATGATCAGAGCTTTAATAGCTCAATAACACCTTATCCCTATACTGTCCTCTACAGATAACGGGGAAGATGAAAAGCATTCTTGCTTCGCCTCTTTAAGCCAGTCATTATAAGGATAACTTTATATTCCACAAACAAAGCGGTGTTCTGCTACTTTATGCATTCAATTTATTTTATTTTATTATTTTTTTTGTGCCTTTCGTAGCACAACAGAGAGATAAAGCAGATTAATTGAGCAATAAGTGAGTGAATTTGTAACAAACAAAATTTGCATTTGCTCGGTAGATCACTTAAAGCTATTAAAATTGGTGGATTAATTAAAAAGATTTCTGTGTAAATCTTTATACGTAATACTAGATTTTTATGATTATCTGTACACGTTTTCAGTTCATAACAGAGATAAATTACGATTAGTTTAGTTTAGAAACGGCATAGGTGGAATCCATTAAGATTTATTATTATTAATATCATCCGAATAGATAAGAGACAGCAAAATATAATAACTAATGTATATCGTATGGGCAAGTAATTACGAAGACAGAAGGAACCTAATGTTTGTCTTGAACATGAAGGCGGAAGTCCTTGACTATCAGAACGACGTTTTCGGCGACAATTCTAACTCGCCTTTAGTCGTTGTCGTTCTGTGTGAATCTATTAATATTAAGCGAAAGTAAAGCTTCTCGAATAAATAAACATTTCATATATATACATATAATGATTTCGAAATCACGTGCTTTTATCATTATTTTGAGAGTAAAACGATGTACATTTTCTCGTATGACAACTATGACAAACGTATGCAGCACGCAGCCTAAGCGAAAGTGCGTGCTCTGGTTTGATTTCATAAGGCGAAAAAGCAATAGCCTTGCATGTTGAATATTTAAGAGAACTGGAATCATCTATTGGGAAACACTTTTCTCATTACTTCCAACAGTATCTCTCTCTGCAAAATTAAATTTTTGTGAAGTGATTTAAATTACTTTCTATATTATGTACACAATACGATAACTTTGATGTAGAGTGTATCGTTGGCTTATGCAGAGAGAACGTCATGTTGTAGAAGTTGTCGCACACGCAGAATGAAGTGCTTACGCCCTTGTTTTGGATGAAGAGAATTTGCTTTGAGATTCAATGTGATATAAGAAATGTATATGCCGAACAAAGAAAGCTAGTAAGACTTACAAGTTTAACAATGGACAAGTCAGAAGCATAAGTTAAAATACAAAATGATTTTAAAGGTTCCTTTTCAAGAATTAAAAATACGAGAGAGTTCAGCTGCAATAGTCTTTAACTTAGATTTGGAATACATTATCGATCGATGCTAGTCGATCGGTAATTTATTAAGTCGATCGGTAATGTAGACTCGTGTGTCTTAAGTAGATATTTAAGACACTCTAATAAAGAAATCAGTGCAGATTACTGCACAAACAGATGATATTAACACCATGTTAAGAACCAAATATGGGCATTAGAAAATTCAGAGACAGAACAATCAATATAAAAAAAAAACTAAACTAAACTAGCAATTAATACCAACTTTAACTCTATAAAGAACCTTCAATATCTAGTTTAATCACGTTCAAAAAGATGCACTGGGCAGTATATATTATATTTTTCGTGTGGTAAATAACAACATTCCTAAGTAACTATAAATAGTAAAATGGTTGGTAATAGACCAAAAGTAAAACCAACAAAAATATGGTAGATACCATTGGTCAAGATAGCCACAGCATACTGCAAGTCCAAACTGGAGAATTAAAGTCCTGGATAGACAGGGTTGGGAGAAAAATATCCAGGATTCTGTGGCTCGATTTGGTAGGCAGAATTAAAGAAAGAAGAAGAAGAAGATGCAGACGAAGCTCTGTCTAAAAACATTTTATAAGACTTCCCTATGAGAAAGGTCACCATGTAACTATTTAGTGATTTGAAAATTTCACTAAGATTAAATCTAATCTCAATGGTTTCAAGTAGTTAATCTGTGTTTCTGACTTACTTCTGTTGAAAATCAGTGTTAATCAAGATTATTCGGGAAGCATTTACCAAAAATACTGCTTACTGCTAAGATTTAAACTGGATAGCCTTAAGCCTGCTGGAAAAGACCTCATAAGATTCATCAACGAAGAAATTTGAAATGAGGATCTCGCAATGCGGTTTCTTTTCCAACATAGCTAAACACGTGTCCATATTATTCAACAACGGAAAGGCCATTGTGCTATTAGATCGAGGTGTAGGCAAGATTTTCCTACTATATGTTTAGGTTCGATTTGTAAAGCAAAATTTTATTTAGTTTAGCTGATGCAAACTGAAGGATACTTGGTAATTCAATACAGCACTTGAAGTTCTTTACATAAACTGCAGAAATATTTCAGGCTGTTAGAATAATAAGATAATTTGCGAATCGATCTCAGTTTATTTGTTTTAGTACCTAAGAATACTTAGCGTTTATTAACAGTTTCACAGTATATTGGTATCAGGATGAATCTGTTCATTTTGATGAATCATTGGGTACATCTATTATTATCCGCAAGCACATGTTTTGCACCGCTTGTAATTTTAGTTTTTTGGATTTGGAAGTGTGGCTCCAAGCTGGAGGGCAGACGTAATTATAGGACGAACCACCATCTGTTGGAGTAACAGTTTGTTCTTTGTATTTAATTTGCTGCGTCGATTATTCATGGGATGGAGTTGAGCGATATCTTTGGATACTTTCGCATAGATAAGCTTGATGTGACTATTGAAAGGTAGTCTTTTACCTAGTTGTATCCCGAGATATCTACTTTCTTTTGACATGGGAGTTTAGTATTAGATAGCTGAATGTCCTCTCTTTGGGGTGGGGGATGCTAGACCTGGTGAAGAGTACATGACTGCACTTTGTTTGAGGGTTTACTTGCAGCCTCCAGTCTAAGAACCATTTTTCTAGTATAGAGACACTTTCATGAAGTTTCTTGGTTACAAGGGAAGGATGGAGAGAGAGAGAGAGAGAGAGAGAGAGATCATGATAGTATTATTGCCTTAATTCATTTGCGTATAAAGCCGTGATGGACGTTACAAGGTTCTGTGGTATATCTGCCATGTAGATTAAAAACAAAATCAGGCCCAATAAAGAGCCTTGTAGAACTCCAGCTAAAAGTTCGCATTAGGTAGAGTTTGTTTCATTAATCTTGATCCGTATTTTTTTCTCTCAGTAAGGTATGCTTTCATTAGGCCTATCATATTAATAATATGTTGGCACTAATGAGTTTGTATAGGAGACCATAGTTCAAGAATACAGCACCAGTGTGTTCTTTCCAGTTGTATCGTGTAGTGATATACTCGAGAAGTTGATTTATTTGTACAATACTATGGTTTTGATGAAAGCCGTATTGCATGTTCGGAATAATGTTTAATTAGTCGGTTGAATCCTGCAGTCTTGAGAGGGTGATTTTTTAGAGCTAGTTTTCCTATAGTGTATAACAGGCTGATGGGAATTTAGTTTTGAGACAATCGTGGATCCTTGCCCTGCTTGTAAATTGGTATAATGTCCAAAATTTCCCAGGTTGGAGAAAAATACTATAATCTTATTATTTCATTTATAATGTTGACGAGATGCACTATAGCTTTGCGTGGTAGGAGTTGGGTGATTTTGTTTGTGACGCCATCCGGATCTGGTGCTTTTTTGGTGTTGAGATGTTAATTATTTCCTCTAGAGAAGTAAGGTTTTTAGGTTGATTTAAATTGCGTCTAACTGATTGATGAACTTTGTAAATGATTAATATTTATATTATCACATGCTGGATTGCACTGATTTCCAGATTGCTAAATCTGGCGTCTGCTTTTCCAGCATATATATATATATATATGCTGTTTCTGAATATATATATATATATATTCAGAAACTTTCTTATATATATATATATATATATATATATATACACATATATTTGGAGGGGGAGATGAACTCAGCAGTTGACTATTTATCCCTTCATCTGAAGAAAATGTGTGGATGGGGTGTTACTGAGCTAAAAGCTCTAGTCATGGCTGGGTAACGGCAATAACCGAGCCTGAGTTAAAACTTCATTGGCTTGTTGTTATGTTCCATCGAGTCGTTTTCGACTCCTGGTGACTCCATGAACATTCAGATCTGTCCCTGGCCATATCGTTCAGAATTTCGAAGCACATTTCAGTTTCTTCTTTAATTCCATCCACCCATTTAATTCTTGGTCTTCCAGTTCTCCTGCTTCCATCAACATTAGCAAGCATCATCATCTTCTCCAGACCGTAATTTGCTCGCATAATATGTCCGAAATATGACAATTTTTGCTTGATGATCATAGCTTCAAGGGAGCAATCTGGATTTATTCTGTCTATAACTGACTTATTGGCTTGCTTTGCAATCCATGGTATTCTTATTAAGCGTCTCCAAACCCATAATTCAAATTCATCTATCTTCTTTCTTTCTATCTTTCTCAGAGTCCAACTTTCACATCCATACAGCACCACAGGGAATATCATTGCTTTCACGATTCTGATTTTTGTTGCGAGGCTAATATCTTTATTTTTATCTTTAAAGATCTTTATTAAATTTGTCATTGCTTTCTTTCCAACATATCTCTAAGTTCTCACATCTCTCTCATGCGAGAACGTAGATAATTGAAGTAATGCAGAAGTCATATGTATGTATACAAATCGCAAAAGATGTCACAATTTATTACTAAAATACTCTGAATAATAGATCATCATCATCATCATCATCAAATTACTGCCATGTACCCTTAAGGGGTGTACAGGATATGATAGTACTACATGAAAAAAATTACATCATTACTAACTTCCTGTCTACAATTTTCCTCCAAATCAGTCTATTACTTGTCAAGACTCCAACATTATCAGATCTTATATTTCTATCGTCTAAGGCACTTTGTACCGTATCAATCCACCTATATCTTGGTCTTCCTCTGGGTCGTTTTCCTGCCAACCTGGCAGAGAACACTTGTTTTGCTAATCTTTCTTCGCCCATTCTGTTTAAGTGACCATACCAATTGAGATTAGCTCTGCTAACGCATTCCTGGATGCTGACAATGTCAAGTTCTTTCCTAATATCCTCCTTTTTTAATATGATATTGCCATTGATGCCATCTGTTCACGCTCTAATCTTTCTCAGGACTCTCATATCTGCGGACTCTAGTCTTTGGTCAAATGTTTTACTTCTGACCCAGCTCTCAGATCCATAAGGTAAAACTGGTTTGAACACTGTCTTGTATATAGCTAATTTAGTGTTCCGACTAATTTCTCTCTTATTCCATATGATCTTGCCAGGAACACATAGTAGGGAAATACCTCTGTAATTCTCACATTCAGTTTTATTTCCCTTTTTATATATGGGTACTATGAGAACTCTACTCCAATCATCAGGAATTCGTCCCTCTGTCCAGGCTTTCTGAACTGTACAGTGCAGCCACTGTAAGACTCTTATACCACCATACTTCAGCATTTCTGGTCGAATATCACCTACTCCTGCTGCCTTTCTATATTTCAAGCCTTTGATGGCTTTTCTACTTCAAGTATGGATATGTTTTCTGCCAGCATGCCTGGTCAGTGTCTTTTGCCAGTGTGCTGTCATCACTGCTTGTTTCATTTAGCAGTTTTTCAAAGTAATTACTGCATACTTCAAGGATATCTTTTTCTCCCGTTTTCATATCATCTTTATCATCTCTAACTCCTTTTACAGCACTCTTTCCTCCATTCCTAAGCTTCTTCAACAACCTCCAGAATATTTTGCCACCTTCTTGATATTTATTTTCTATATTCTTGCCAAAGTCTTCCCATGACTTTTGTTTAGCTAGTTTTACACAGTGTTTAGCATTCTTGCATTTGTCTCTGTATTCTCTAAGAGCACAATCGGACTTATTTGCCAGGAACTTTTGATATGCTTTCTGCTTTTCCTTCACTGCCTCTTTAACTTCCTGTGTCCACCAGGGAGTTCTGATTTTTTTATCCTTGCACACAACCTCACCACATGCCTCTCTGGCATAATCAATCAAGGCTGTTTTCAAGGCTTGCCACTGAATCTCCAAGGTTTGATTCCTGTTCTCAAACTTTTTCATTTTTTCTTCAATAATCTTTGTGTATTTTAGTCTACAGTTCACATCTGAGGGCTGCTCAACTTTTATTCACTTTAAAACTTTCTTAACATGTTTTTGTTTTCAATATGAAATTCAATTTCATCCTGCTCAAGACTAAATAGTTATCGCTTCCAATTTCAAATCTTCTGTACACTCTGGTGTTCTGCACCAGGGAGAAAACATTACTATCAACAATAACATAGTCAATGAGACTTTTCTTATTCCCTGCCTCTTCTCTCCATGCACATTTTTATGTTGGAACATGGTGTTAGTAATAACCAGTCCATGTCCTGAGCAGAAATTCAACAGGTATTTGCCATTGTTATTTGCTTTGCTCTTTTCTCCAAATTTTCCCAAAATATTTTTGTATGTCTCACAATCATTTCCTACTCTGCTATTTAGATCCCCAACAAGGACCAACGTTTCCTTTTTCATTGTGCCAGTTGCTTTTTCTATAGCCTCAAAGAAATTCCTCCACTTCTACCTTAGCAGAACCTTCGGTGGCACTATAGGCACAAATAAGTCTCATTCTCCAGTTCTCCATTCTCATATTTACCCACATTACACTACTTGAGACTGCCTGCCATTCAAGATGATTTGCCTCGTATTTTGTGTTGAATACTACGGCTACTCCTTCGTTTTCTTGATTGTGATTGCCTGAATATAACATTTTGTATTTATTGCTCAGAAAGATCTCACCAGTTTTTGTCTTTTTGTTTCATTCATCCCCTATTATGTCGATCTGGTACTTATCTAATTTTTCAGCTAGCTCCATTTCTTTGCCAGTAAGGCTTCTTACATTGATAGTACCGATCTTTAACTCTGGTGATGTTGAGTTGGGGTGTGTTTTCAGATTTGTTCCAGTAGCTGACTTTTCGCTGTTCGCCCTGGTTCCCTGGAGAAAACAACGGGGCCTTGTTTAACCGGGCGACGCCCCAACCAGCATGAAATTTTGTCATGTTGTACCATCATTTTTTTTTATTTTGGTTTAACCAATAAGAATACAATTTGGTCGGCTAAATCCCAAATTGCTAGCCCATCCTCGTTCGTACAGTATCCAAGTAGATACCCAACAGGGTGCACCACGAGAAGGTGAGAATTGGACATTAGGTCAGAAGCCCTGGTCGGTTCTCCGCATTCCTTTAAAGGCTATGTCGAGGTCTCCTCTCAGTTGTACAGCTTTGACCCTTAAGCACCCCTGAATTATAGATAAATGTTGAAATTTTTTCACTTATTTATAATAAACATTAAAGATGACAAGAGATTATATTCTCGATTTCATCCTTTATTTAACGTTTATACTTGGAAGTTACTTCACGACTAGGCTACTCGTATATAGAAAATAATGACTTCAAATCACTTGTATCCCATACTGCAGATCTCATATCCTTACGGTAAATTATAATGCTATGCATTATGGGAGAGTGGAGAGAAAATTATAAGAAACCTAAACTCAAGAGTGGCTATGCAAAAGTCATAAGAATATTTCGTAAAGGATATTGAAGACAAATATTGCAAAGATGGTACAAGGTTTTGGCGATTACTAAGAAATGAAGAACCACAAATGGAATCAAAGATTGTAATGGTGTTACAAAAGTATGAAGAGAAGAGAAGAACATTCTGGAGAGCTGAAGTAATTACTCTGAAAAGAAGAATGGGTAATTCTTATAAATAACATGAAGATTTATGGGAAATATCTGAAAGAAATGCGATCAGAAGTAAATATGGATAGTTGAGATGGAAAGTTGGACAGCATTACAATGGTTAGGAACTTCATAACCGTTGTAATGGTGTTATTTGTGCTGCAGATTACAAGGAAAGCAACAACAGTCAAGAGCGCAGTGCCTTATTTCTAATGCCTGTGTGCATGTGCGCTTTCAGGCTGAGTTTCCTCTCTTGAAGAAAACCAGTTTCCAGCATCACAATCTGATATAGCTGAACTTTAACTGAAGAGCTCATAAACTGTTCTCGTCCTACACTCTCTCTCTCTCTCTCTCTCTCTCTCTCTCGCTCCATTTTTGGATGCATGTAATGACTTAATAACACTGTGAAGTCGTCATATGCCTGACTGACGTAAACAAAGCATGAAAGTATTTCTTTATGTCAATTTGTCGAACGAAAATTTTAGAATAACTTTCAAAAACGCAAAATTTTGCGAATGTTGGATAGCAGATTGTCTTTACTTTACTCTACTGATAGGAGGTCATTCCGGTCTGAAATATGTATCGTTACTACCTAAGTCAATAACCTAATATTTGTATTGTATCCAAACAAAAAGTTGCTCAATTTATTTTTGTAATTTCGATCAATTATTAATACAAATGAAATATATGCGAGTATAGTCAATCTGTAGATAATCAGAATATTTCATTGTTAGATTCAAATAATAATGAACACTTTCTCTCCATTGTTATCAACTGTAGGCAACAGTTGATGGTTTTCTTTATTGAAGGAGCCATTATTGGTGAGGACTGCTTTTTTCTCTGCAAAAATATCAAATGTCACCCGAATGTGTTGTGTTTCTGTCTTGTCGGAATATAAATGGGGTGAGTAATAGCTTCTGTTACTATTAACTACTTCCTATAAGAGTTATGTTATAGAATAACATGAAAGAAGGCATCTGATATTATGCTTATGAATAAATTGTTATTGTGTATTCAAATAATTTAGAAAGATGGAATTGAGACTTCAAAATTTGATGACTTTTAATTAATAATTAAAGTGAAAGTATTACAGTTCTGAAGTCTTTTATGATCACAATTTTAACAGCTAAATATTTGTCTAAGCGTAACTTGAAGTGAAAATTTATCTTGATTTCTTTCCTTAAGAGAATAGTTGTGTTCTTTTAATATATATATATATATATATAATATAAGTTACGTAAAATATAACTGTATAATATATAATATAAACTATATAATAATAATAATAATAATAATAATAATAATAATAATAATAATAATAATAATAAGAAGAAGAAGAAGAAGAAGAAGAAATTGTAGCATATATTACGCATTTGATTAGTGCATTACAATATATTTTTAAAATATTCACAAATATACGAGTTAAAGATTTTTTTTTCTAGAATTAGTATTTCATTAAAAATTAATACTTGAATACATACATACATACATACATCTTCTAGGTTCACCTTTCCAAATTGAGTTGTGGGGGGCAACAGCTGCACGAGGAACTTCCAGTGGTCACGATCCTCTACCACCAAGCTCAGGTGTTCTGGTGGGATTCCCAAACGTGTCCACCCAAGGTTTTGGATATAATCTATCCAGCGAGTCCTTGGCCTTCCACGTGGCCTTCCACCCTCTGGCCTGACAAAGAGGGCCTGCTGAGGGAGCCTCTCTTGTGGCATTCTGACCAGGTGCACGTACCAACGTAACTGTGATCTCTCAACACGGAGAAGCAGCGGTTGAATATTGAGGGTTCCCGAACTGCAGAGCTTCTGACTCTGTCGAGTCTTGTCAGCCTCGCAACCCCTAGAAGGAACCTCATTTCAGCCGCTTGGATTCGTGTCCGTATTCTTTCGGTCATTACCCAACTCTTATGACATTAGATGAGGATGGGGACATAGACTGTATTGAAGACAGCCAGCTTTGCCTTCTGGCTTAACTCCCGCTTCAATACTACCGAACGGCCAAGCTCCCACAATATTGAGCTTGCTAAGCCAATTCGAGTATCTAGCTCTACGTTCCATTTTCCATCATTCATGAATATGGACCCAAGGTATTTAAACTTCTCTACCTGCCTCATTGGGACTCCACTTACATGTAGAGTGCACTGGGATGGTTGTCTTGAGACCACAAATGTTTCAGTTTTGGCCACACTAATCTTCATTCCGGCGTCTGCACAAACAGCTACAAATCTATCCAGGGTCCGCTGGAGGTCATCTGTGGAAGAGCTAAGCAGAACTAGGTCATCTGCAAAAAGCAGACGTCCAGTGCTACATCTTCCAATTCTGACATACTCACTGCCTCGGCTGTGCCTATCAATCCAGTCCATAAATATTATGAAAAGGAGGGGTGACAGAACACACCCTTGGCGGAGGACAACGGAGACTGTGAAAGGTTCAGACTTTGTGCTGTTTACCCTGAAACTCTGGGCATTCATACAGGGACCTGATGGCAGCTAATAGTTGGCCATCCTCTCCATGCTCCTGTTCTACTTGCCAAAGCTTATCCCGAGGAACCCGGTCATTTGCCTTCAAGTCCACAACATGTGTAGACATTCTTGGCATATTCCCAAGATTTCTCAAAGACTTGCCTTAAAGTGAAGATTTGGTCAGTTATGCTTCTACCAGGACGAAAGCCACATTGTTCTTCCTGGAACTTTGACTCAACTATGCTCCTGCACCGTCTTTCCAAGCACCTAGCATACATTTTCCCAGGCAGGCTGAGCAGAGAGATGTCACGATAATTACTGCAATCCTTTTGGTCTCCCTTCTTAAAGACTGGTATTATTAGAATAAATATATGATGTATGGAAATAAATAAATAAAATATATATAAATCACTAATTAAACAGATATATTTATACAAAATACTTATGTAAATATAAAAATACTTAAAGAATTAGTATTTATATATATAAACTTTAATTTGTATTTTTAATTATAAATGATATCTAATTTCACTGAAGAGCTGATTTATAATTAATGATTTTAAGGGGAATATTAAGTTCTGTTTCGACAAATAGTGCACTGAACTATCCAAATTTTCTCGGCAAGAACTTTTAAAAACTTCATAATCGAACCTATAGGAAAATGCATAACTTCATAAACTTCTCAGGAATTCAGGTAAGGCTTTCTTCATATGCCAGTGGTGAGTAGGCATTTTCAATATAATTTTATATTATAATAATCTTTATTTTAAATAACGATATACTAGAAGAACTCTGGTGCCAATCCACGTACTGTTTTTATTCGATGATGTTATAATTAAATCCAAAATCAATTCCTATTTACTGTGAATAATTTACAGATGATAAACAATAAGTACGAGTAGAAGTGTATCCGTATTACATCGTCAATTTTATTTCCGTTATCAAAGGATAAAATTCCGTCTAAGTCGACTTTTGATAATTAAAAAAAAAAACAGATAGATAGGTATTTAAAACATGTTTATGAAAATCAGATCTACCTTTGTACGTTGCACTTTTAATTTGTATGGTTAAAATTAAACGAAATATTGGCACCAGATATCAAGCAATACATTCTTTCCAATTTTCTTATAATGTTAATCACAAACAATAGCCTTCATCGACCAACACTCCAACATAATACACTTTCTCCAGAAGAAGAAGAACACATTCCTTGCACCTAACGTGTGCAATGGAACCACTCACTTCAACACATTTCGCACGAAACAAACACACAACCAACACATTTCTCCAAACGTAAATGAAGTTTTAATCAACGCAAACCTCACATGAACACCAACACGGACATCTTCTCAACCACAATGAACTCCTCACTGACCACATAATACTCTTTCCCAACAGAACAAAGCAGACACAATAAGACTCGTTGCATCTAATGTGTGTTAATGAACACTCACTTCAACATTCCATAAAAACCAAACACACAACCAACAAACTTTTGAAAATTCCAAATAAAGTGTTATCAACACAAACTTCACATAAATACCAACAGGAACAGTTTTACAGCTGAACAAATAGACAGTTGTCAAGAAGACTTTTATTGCAGGAGTGGATCACATCGCAATACAGGGTAATTGGATTTTATATTATCTGAAAAGATGGTCATAGACAGTTTAATGTTCTGTGTGTTACACAATAGAGGTTTCACTAAAGAACCTACGAATAAACTACGTGTCATTTTAAGCTGCGATTTCGTAGATTTCAAAGGTAAGTATATGGAATATTTATATTTTATTTCTTAAGCATGATAAATTTTATTCTTAATGGTGGGATTTTTAGACTTAATATTTACGATAAGTTGCAAACATTGGACGATCTAAGTGATGTCCACTGCACATATATATGATGAGATTTATAAGAATACAATCGCAAAAATTGTTAATTAAATTTTATTTTTATTATAATTATAATTATTATTACAAACAAAATGATAAAATCTAAAGATATAAACCTACTTATAATTACTAAATTAATTATTTATTTGTTTATTCTTATTTTTATTTTGTTTTGTTTATTTATTTATTTACTGTTTTTTCGTTTTTTTTTTTTTGAAATAACTTCTCCACACCTGTTCATAGTAAATAGATATAATATAGCTATATTTTCTCATAATTGACATGAGGATATAAACAAGATGATAGCCAAAATTTCAATTTCGTTAAACATCGTAAGCTCATTTGAAACTATGAATATAATAAAAATATTTTAAAATAAAATTTTAATTATGCAATATTTAAAAGTTGACGTGAACTTTAATGCAAATGTGTAACCATCATCTTGAAATGATTTCTAAAGTATTCTTAACAGATTCAATATTTTGCTGCCGTTAGTAACGTGATAATGAACTCTCAAATTGTGATTAAGCTTCGATGGAGCTAATATGTTCGCGTTGATTAATAGATTTTGGGAAACGCTCATTTTCAATGATATTTTTCTATAATAATGTGTGTGTGTGAGCGTGTGTGTGTGTGTGTGTGTGTGTGTGTGTGTGTTACTGCACTAAGTATTTATTTTGTAGAAATGTTTTTAAAAATCTAGGAGGAAGAATTCGAATTCCTCCTAAACATGACTGAGTTGAAATATGATTGTTGTAGTTTAATGCAATTTAATCAACATTAAAATCACAATTTTATTAAGGACGTAGTTAACTTTTTAAATAAGAAAAGAAAGTATTATGAGAAGATATACTGAGAAGATTACGAGAAGATATACCATATGAAGAAATGAATTCCATGTGAGAAACAAATCTGAAAAAATCCAACTGTTGCTCAATATTTTCCTTATTTTCCTCATTGAGGTAAGTTTAAAAGAATATTAAACTTATAATCTCAATACGTAAAACTTTTTAAAATTTAAATTTAAGTGTGCGAGTGAGGAGTGCGTGCGTAATTGCATGCATGTGTGTGTGTTGCGAAAACTGAGGATTTTTTTAAGCCAAGCCTACGGTGATATTCAAACTTCATATCGCTGATGAATGCAGCAGAACACAGCGTTAACACTTGGAATGCTGTATATATCTAAAAAAATGTATTTATAATATTTCCAATCATTTTTTTAGAATTTTCAATTTTGTAATAATTTACTGCTATAAAATGCCACATAATAGGTCATATTACATTCTCTGTTTAAATAATGCCAACTGACACCAATCCAACGAATGCTCCAGATATACCTTAAATCATCATCTTCTTCTTCTTCCTTTACGTATTAGGCCTAGTGGCCTGTTACGGTCTCACCCCATCTAAGTCAGGGTCTTCCTGCTGGACCTTTGCCCTTTGACCTGTTGTGTCTACACGTGATTCTTCCAGTTTTCCCTGTATTGCTTTATGTATTCGACTATTGGTTTTTTACATCGATTTCTTTCAGAATGTAGCAATGGTCGAGACGAGTATATCGCGCTGTTCGTCTCATAAAACTCATCTCCGCTGCTGTTATCCTCTGTTCATCTCTTTTTTTTAAAGTACAGGTTTCCCTTTCATAGCATAATACTCGTCTTGCCAAGGTGTTATAGGCTTTGATTCTGGTGTGCTTTGAACTTGATTTATAATGCCTAGCGCTATGTTGAAATTTATTATCTTATAATCAATTGTTTTCTCTTCGTTATAGGTTAAATGGTAACCGAGGTATCGCTTGTTCCAATATTTAGTTTTCAGTGCATATTTTACTTCTTATGGGGGATGTTACCTGCAAAGGCCATGACGTTAGTTTTATCAATAGATATTTTCATATCCGCTTTTTTTTTGCAAATATATCTAAATGATGTATGAAATGCTGAAGTTCATTTTCTGATGAAGCTATAAGCACCCGGTCGTCTGCATATAGTAGTATATCTAAAATTGATTTTGGATATTTTTCCTGTATTTTTTGTCTCCAAATTTGTATAGTTTGTATTAGATCATGTATATATATATCGAACGAAAGTGGGGAGGAGGCTACAGCCTCGTTTAACTCCTCTATTGGTTATTTTCCAATTTGAAGATTGTTTATTTGTTCGAACAGAAATCCTGTTGTTTGCCAAAGCACATTCTCTCTTATTATCTATATAATCTTCCTGTGATTTGGTTGATAAGTATTTTTTTGAATGCTTTTCTTTTGCCTTCTATAATTTCCGCTATTTAGTTAACCCACTGTCTTACTCTATTTCATCGCTTCCATTTCCTTTTTCCCCCAGAGTCTCTGTAGTAGTGCTTCTTAGAATTTTACATAAATTTTCCCACTCTCCTTTGATGCTTGTACTTTCCCGGAGCACTTCTGTTTTTGTATAGGTTCTTCTTGAGTATAGCCAACGAATGCCAGGATCATTTAGGAGACTGACTTCAAATGAGCTATTTTGTATTGTATGTTGATTTTTAGGTAATTTTCTTATGAAATGTATAGTTTTCCACATTATTTTTAAAGGCAGTTTTAATCATCAGCATTATGATTAATTCTTGCTCTTTCGTTTCTGTTAACACTTGAGTATAACTGCAGGTAACTGGATGTAAATTTTGAACATTGCAACTTCTTCTTGGTTTCAGATATTGCAGCTATTGTAATTTTATTTTTATATAATATTTCATCTAACTGTTTTTCTTTATGCCCAATTCCTTTGACATTCCTGGTGGCAAATTTTAAAACGTATTTCTGTTTTCAAGTCGTATCCTTTTTCAGACCAGGTCTGATTTCCATATATGAAATTTATATTCTAATTATAAGAATTTAAGAGTGAATCCTTTTTTGTGACTTTTCACAAATGTAAAGTCACAAACGATGTGTGTGTGTGTGTGTGTGTGTGTGTGTGCGTGCGCGCGCGCGCGTGCTTTGCTTGCGAAACATACTAATAATCAACTGCAAAAAACAGATATGTAAATTATCTTTATAATATCTGATTCATTTTATTTAATCGAAATTTTTTTCATTTACAGCAGAATTTCACAAGAAATGTGTACATTATTATTATTACATTTGATGTTAAAATCAACATAATAATCCTATAATCCTCAATATTTTCATCTTTTAGAAGTATTACATAATAATAAGCAACATAATATTAACCGCATAAGTAATTTGCGTGTTCAGCAAACGCAAATTACTCTGTGTGTGCAAACACCCAGTTTGTTGAACTGTATGTTTACTTATGTAAAGATGTTCGTAGACCATTAAAATAATAATATTTTTTTATTGATCTCAAAAATATTTAAATATATACACCCTCTATCCAAAAAGAAACCGAACTTTTCGAAAATAGAAGACACTAGTGGCGCCACCTGTTGTATCTTTTTGTTGTCGAAAGCAGCAACCTTCCTTAGTGTTGTGTCAACTGTTTACGACATGTTGTTTCATTAGAAGCCGGGTGATAGTGCCAAAAGTGACAGTGCGTTTTGACGAACGGTAAGAAAATGAGTTTCAAACAAAAATCTGCGATTGATTTTTGTGTTAAATCTGGTAAAAGTTTTACCGAAACGCATCAAATGTTTCAAAAAGCATACGGTGATGAATTCTTATCTGCTCAAGTTTACTAGTGGTTTAAATGATTTCAAAGTGGTCGTGAGACGCTTGAGGACGACGAAAAGTCGGGCCGTCCAAAAACTGGACTGAGCGAAGTAAACATCCAAAAAGTGCGTGATTTCATTAAAGAAAACCCGACATCGTCCGTGAGATTGATCAAAGATGAATTGGGGATTCCAAAATGAACTGTGCACACATTTTGACTGAGAGTTTGGGTCTTCGAAAACTGAATTCGCGATTTGTTCCCCAAAAGTTGACCGACGACCAAAAAATGTATCGAATTGAACGCTGTTCAATTCGATACATTTTTTGTTATACTTAAGACAGAAACGTTCGTTACTGGTGACGAAACATGGTGTTTTGAGTATGAGCCCGAAACAATAGCGCCAGAATGCTGAGTGTAGACCACTAGAAGAGGGGAATCCAAAAAAAATCGCTTGGAGAAGTCAAAAGTAAAGGCAATGCTAATTTGTTTCTACGATTCCAAGGGCATTACCACAAAGAATTCGTTCCGCCTGGCCAACCTGTCAATGGTGAGTTTTATCTCGAAGTTTTGAAGCGATTGATAGCGAGAATTTGTCCGTACGGCATAAATATCAACCGTTCGTCAAAACACACTGTCTTTTGTGACGATAATAAAAATCTTAAGACGCTAATACAATTATCGTCTTAAGTGACATTGCAACATGTTATTTTACAAAGTACAGCAACTAAGTGCTGGATTATGGTTCATTTCCACATTAGATATCTATATAAAAATGTCAAAGTTTTTTATTATTAAAATCATGATTATATATTATGCATTTAAAACACATATTGTTCTGTTTTTTTTATTATTTCATAGAAAGGAAACTTTCTATGAAATTCATAGAAAGTTTCCTTTTTTAATTATGTATAATGCATTAATAATAGTTACTGTAAACTGTAACTTTACACTAAAAACTCTCAACAATTTGTAGAAAAAATCAAGAGTATTAATATATCAGAAACAGACATTATGACTAGTCTTCATGTAGTGTCCTTATTCACTGATGTACCGATCGTAGAGGTAGTCAACATTCTGAAAGATATTTTCCCTCAAGACATCACACAGTTGTTTCGTCATTGCCTGAAATCAAATTTCTTCAAATTTAACAACACTGTATACAAACAATCGGAAGGTCTAGCCATGGGTAGCCCCCGGTCACCACCATGCGCAGACCTTTTTATGGAAAAACTTGAAAAGGATATTCTTTCCACCATTTTACCAAAACCGTGAATTTGGTGGAGATATGTCGATGACGTGTTCATCATCTGGAAGGATACCATGGAAAACCTTCTCGTGTTTCTGAACAAAATCAACTCACTACACACTAAGATCAAATTCACTATAGAACTAGAGAAGAACAAAGAACTTCCTTTTCTTGACATCCTCGTGAAGAAAGAAGATAACAATTTCCAACTCTCCATTTACAAGAAACCCAGAGATACAGGTAGATATCTACATTATTCGTCCAACCACCATAGATCACAAAAACAGAGCATCATTCACACGTTTCGTAATAGAGCCTTAAGGTCTATTTCAAAAGAAGATGTGCAGAGGGAACTGTAACTAATAGCTAACACTCTATCTCTTAATGGATACCCTTCTAACATTTTAAACAAATTGCTATTTAAAGACAACCACCAACAACGTGTTACAGTACCCCAATATGTGCCCACAGCTGTCATTTCATATATTAATTCAGTTTCCACAAAATTGGCGAGAATGTTAAAAGCTCATAACATCAGAGTGATTTTTAAACCAACTACCATGATGATCAGAGAAATCTTAAGATCACCCAAAGATGAGGTACCTTTCTTCAAATATCCTGGAGTATATGAAATTCCATGCACGTGTGGCCTTTCTTACATTGGTCAGACTTCTAGAAGTTTTGAAATAAGACAGAAGGAACATGTGGGGGATGTCAATCATAATAGAATCATCACATCTGGTTTAGCTCATCATTTCTCAACATCAAATCACATTATAGATTGGAAAAACAGTTCTATGCCTTACATCGAGAATGACTACAGACACAGAACTTTCAAAGAAGCAGCAGTGGTGCTACGTACAGGCAATAATTTAAACAGAAATCAAGGTATTATTCTTAAAGACATGGAAAAATCTCATCATCTCTCTCAGTTCAACAGAACTACAATATGCAAAAAACTACACAACACGTGGTCATGTACCGGATTCTGACTGAAGCATTCGAACACATGGACGCCATCAAACACGAATGATCAAATATAACGGCCTAACAGTTACTAAAGTGTATGTTTACATGTAACTTGATGCATTTGTTTTCACACTAGTTCAGCCTTGAAAATGCTAAACAGTGGCTAGTGAAACATGTTGGCTTTTGGTATATTTTATCATTTATCTTCTGGTCTTTTAACAATAAAAGTTCTTTATTTTAATAGTTACTGTAGTTGATAATTTATAGTTGCGGTTGAATAACATTACATTTTTTAGAGTATTTATACAATAACAATAAATTGTATATATTTACAAATTTGCTTTAACGTATGTAAGCGCTGTAACTACAGCACGTGATGTATATAATAAGGTATAATACCGTATGACTTATGCATGGTGTTATGACTTTCCAGACCATATATCACAATCAAACTTTTAGATCCATGGACTGTACATCCAAATTGATCCGCAAATTATTCGACAGCAAATTCACATGTGCAAGCACAAAAGCAGAAGCTATCATCAAGAATGTATTAGCACCACATGCAATGAAAGAGCTTGGTAAGGAATTACAAAATATAAACTTTATATCTGTGTTTTCTGATGTATCAAACCACAAAGATGTAAAACTTTTTCCTCCCATCATTCGTTATTTTGATTCAAAAATGGTGTGAAGAATAAGATTATTGATTTTGTGTCTCTACCTGGGGCAGAGCTTATCAGCAATTCTAACTTAACTGTCCTCTTGAAAAAAAAACAATTTATCTAAAACCGTTATTGCATATTGTGCTGATAATGCAAATACCAATTTTGGTGGTGTAGTTAAAAAGTGTATTAACAATGTTATTCGCTATATTGAACAGAAGTTTAGAGCAAATTATTATTGAAGTAGGTTGTGCAGCTCATATAGTTCACAATGCCATTCAAACTGCTGCTGATCTTTTATCACTAGACACAGAGTTTATTGTAACAAAAATTTATAGCCATTTTTAGATTTACACTGTCAAAGTAGAATCTTTGAAAGAACGCTGTGAAGAAGCAGAAGTTGAATATCACAAAATACTAGGCTACAGTAAAACTAGATGGATAGCTTTATTGCCTCTGATTGAGTGGATTCTGAAATTATACAGTCCATCGAAGTCATATTTCTTATCCCTTGATAAGTGTCCAAGAATAATTGAACTCTTTTTCAATGATAATACCTCTCGGTTGTGGTTAACATTTCTTCATAGTCAGGCATCAGCATTTGAGGCAGTAATCACAAACATTGAAGGAAATGATTACGCAATAACGGAAGTCTCAGAGGAACTTGAAATGCTAAAAGCAAATACAGAGAACGCCTCGAATCAAACTACCTTCCTATTTGCATAGGAAGTGATTTCAGAATTTTAGAAGATGATGGAAACATAAAAAAATTGTTTATTTCTCATGTTAAAACTTTTTACAGTAACTGTTTCGAATATTTGGACAGGTGGTCGTCCCTGTCCCTGGAAATTAAGACATTTAAATGGGTGAACCTTAAAATAGGATAACATGGCATGATTCTGAGGCATCGTTGGAGTATATAGATTCTAATTTTGGAAACAAATCATGGAATATATGAAAATAACCATTTTGATGAGGTTTCTTGATCAAAGAAGTATATATAACGTATGTTTCGGACGATAAGACGCACCCCAAATTTATGAGACGATTTTTAGAAAAAAATATTTTATTATGTAAAGATATTTATAAATTATTACTTAAATTTTATTTATTGTTACAATCATTTGTATTAGCAATATTCAGTTCATCTTCTCTTGGTACTATCACTCGTCTCGTTAATGTGTGACATTAACGAGCGTTCGAATTACTTTCGTCTGAACTATTGTTGTCACTCCCTTCAAAACTGCGTTATCTCCGGTACCATCCATCGCATTATTTATCCCACATTTCTTAAATGACTTTATAATCGTCTCTTCTTTCACAGCTTCCCATGAATGTTTCACCCAGGTACATACTTCTGAAATTGTTGGCCGTTTCATACGGTCCATGTTGCTGTAACATCGTGATTTGGCTTTGCCATCCATTTGTTCCACTCTTCCCGCATAAAAGTTTTGAATGGTTTATTAATAGATCCATCCAAGGGTTGTAAGGCTTCCAGGAATGACAGCTAATTCTGTATTCATTTCTTTTAGAAGCCTCTTTGTTGATTCTGTTTTATGCGCTCTGAATTGATTCCACACTAACATCGTAGGCTTTTTAAACAACGCACCTGGACGTTTTGCCCATATCTTTTGTATCCATAATTTCAGTCCTGTTTCGTCCATCCAGCCTTTATCTTGAACGTAGATAATAATGCCACGAGGAATTTCATCTCTCGGTAACGTTTTTCTCTTGAAGATTAACATGGGGGGGGGATAGTTTTGTTCCGTCCGCGCAACAAGCTAAAAGTACAGTGTAATGAATTTTTTCGTGACCTGTTGTTTTGATCACTATTGATTTGGTGCCTTTGAATCTACTATCCGATTTGGAGGAACATTAAAACTTATAGGCACTTCATCCATGTTCGGAATTTGATTAAGCTCAAAGTTAAATTTCCTTCTCGCTGATATGACAAATCTATGGAATTCTATAATTTTTGCTTCATTTTTTGGGCTAGAGTGGTTTTTGTACGCATACATAACCCGTGTCTTTTCATAAATCTAAAGCACCAAGACGGTGATTCGGTAAAATCTAAAATTCCATTAGCAGTTGCCGATCTTTTCGCTTCAAAAATTATCATTTTCGTAGAAAACAGATACTCCCATGTTTCGAGGATTTGTTACCCAATTTTTCATCTGTACTTCTAATTCTGGCCATTTTTCTAGGTGCGAACGGAATGTTTTCTTGTGTTTACATAGCAGTTTTAATTGTTCCTCTTGTTTTCTCCACTCACGAACCATTTTTTCTGTTGGTGGTCATGGACCAAAATGTCTTTCTGCTGCTCTGTTTCCATATTGTTTTGCATAATTTATCACATTTCATTTATAACTCACGTTACATGAAGTCTTTTTTGTTTAACACTCACTTTTTCTAATTTTAAGATAAAAAGTTTAACGACTTATAAAAAATAATTCAGATGAACTATACAAAAGCGCATACGTTTACACACTAATGACTATTGGCTCTTTAAATCGGTGATTCACACACATGCAGCGAGAAAACTTAGGTGCCTACCTTCAGTGGCGTACTTACTAATTTTATTAACATATTGCGCCAGTAATTGAACTTCGCTAACAGCTTCAGTACAGTGTAAAGATTCGTATTTTAATGTTACCTTCGGACCATAAGACGCACCCCAATTTTAAATCGATTTTTCTATGTAAAAAGGTGCGTCGTATGGTCCAAAAACTACGGTAATTGATTCAAAAAATGAAGAATGGAAGGAGAAAAAAACTCCTACAGGAGATAGATGGGTTGAGATATTTACGTTTTTTGAGAAACAAAAAGTACTTTATGGTAATATAAAAAAACAGTGAAATTTGCACTTTTCTTACTTGGAACAAATGCTGTTAGAGAAAGAGTATTTTCAGTTGTGAATAAATTATGGACTGCAGAGAAAACACAATTCAAACTTGAGACAATAAAGGCCATTCGTATTGTGAAATATAATGTGGCTGATTCCTGTGAAGATTTTATGGGTGAAATATCAGAGGATGATGAATTATTGAAAAGAATTCATTCTTCCGAAAAATATGTTTAAATTTTTCATTTGGAGAGTTTTAATAGATATTCATTGTATAAGATAAATAAGTTTTTTGGAATATTTACTTTTGCATCCATTATTGAAAATTTAAATAAACGTTTCTTGATAGTTTAGCAGTAACAATATTATTAATTAGTAATAATAACGAGAATGAAAGCAGAATATTTTATTGAAAAGGTATGACTATGTTTCTGTTAGGATATCTGAAAACCAGGAAACAAAAGTTATGCAGTGGAACGTGTCCAGCATTCGTTCTTGGATAATCTGGTCACTACACATAATTAGAACGTTATGTACTTTACAATCAAGAATTTTAAGAAAACTGGGACTTGTAAGAACTTCGTAATCAAAAACTGTAAGAACATACAGGACATCAACAACCTCTCAGCCATTCAAGTAAGGCTTTTTTAATATGCCAGTGGTGAGTTGGCATTTCAATATAATTGAAATTTATGATAATCTTCATTTAAAATAACGATATACTAGAAGGAATCTGGTGCCAATTCACGTATATATTTTTATTTTATGATGTTAAAATTAAATCCCAAATTAACTCCTATTCATAGTGAATTATTTATAGAGGAATGCCATGAACAAGAGTGGAACTGTATCACATCTTGGAATTTATTTGTTTTATCAAAGGGTAAAAATCATCTTAATGGAATAAATATAGTTTGATAATTTATAATAGTCCGCGCGGTTACTCTAGTGGCTTTGCACTTCGCAAACATATGCCTGGGGAAGGAGTGTCCTGGGTTCGATTCCTGTCGATGACGTGAGGAGCCCAAGGATCTTCCTCAGCCATACCCAAGTTAGCCGGTCTTTGGCGTGGAGAGCAGGCTTTTTCCGCCAGTTTATCTGGGGTTTTTCATCCCGCAAGCAGGCAAACCAGACCTGTGAACACACAGGCTACACTCATAAAAATACGGCAAGGAAGGCAACGGAAAACCACCTTGCGTCATTATCTCCCTAGTAATCAGCTGCAACCCTCTCAAAGAGAGGAAGCCACAGCATCAGATCAGAATTTATAATAAATGTTGATAGATAGATTTGAAATTAATATTTTATATTTCAAAATAAGGTGCACGTTGGAATGTTACTATTTTAATCTGTATGATTACATTAAACGAAATATTGGCACCAGATATCAAACAATACCTTTCTTTCAAATTTTATTATAATGTTAATCACAAACAAGAGCCTTCACCAAACAACACACCAACATAATATGCTTTCTCCAGAAGAAGAACACACCAACACGATGACACTCCTTGCACCTAACGCGTGCAATGGAAACACTCACTTCAACATATTCAGAACGAAACAAACACACAACCAACATTTCCTTAAACGTAAATGAAGTTTTCATCAAAGCAAACCTCATATGAACACCAATATGAACATCTTAACAACTACAGTGAATTCCTCGCTGACCACATAATACACTTTCCCAACAGAACAAAACCGACAACGTAAAAGACTCGTTGCACCTAATGTGTGTTAACGAACACTCACTTCAACACTCCACAAAAACAAAACACACAACCAGCAGACCCCCAGAAACTCGAAATAAAGTTTTATCGACACAAACTTCACAAAAATACCGACAAGAACAGTTATACAGATGATCAAATAAACTGCAATTTGAAAGGTATTCTTGAATGAGGTATATTTCGATAGCTGATTCTTTTGTTACAGGAGTGGATCACATCGCAGTGCAGGGTAATTCATTTCTAAATTTATAACTGTAGAAAATGATGACTGAAAACCGCAAGAACGATTTTTTGATAAGATATTTTTGATTTCTTTTAATAATTAAAAGAAATAATAATTATGGTACAAGTAAATTAATGTAACGATTATAAAATACCAAATGGTTTTATATTATCGGAAAAGATGGCCAATCGTGTTAACTTTTAGAGAAAGTTTAGTGTCTTGTGTGTTGCATAATAGACATTTTCACTTATCGAGTATAATTTTTAGCTGTCTTCATAGATTATAAAGGTAAGTAGATAGAGTTTATATTTTATTTCTTAAAGTTAATAAATTTAATTCTTTATGGTGGGCTTTTTAGAATTAATATTTACGACAATATAAAAGTGTTGAAATAAGATTATTATAGTTTAATTCAATTTAACCAACGTTAAAAGCACAATTTAATTAAGTATTTAGTTAACTCTTTAAATAAAAAGTGAAGAAAGTATTATGAGAAGAGAAGATATAGAGATACCATCTGAAGAAATGGATTTCATGTGAGGAACCAATATGAAGAAATCCAACTGCCGCTGAAAAGTTTCCTTATAATCACATAGGTAAGTTTAAAAGAACATTAAACTTATAATCTCAATACGTAAAGATATTAAAAATTTAAATTCAAGTGAGTGCGTACTTGATTGCATGTGCGTGTGTTTCAAAAGCTGAGGATTTTTTAAAGCCTACAGTGATATTCAAACTACATGTTGATCAATGCAACACTTAGGGATTCTGTAGATATCTAAGAAAATATATTTGTAATATATATAATTATTTTTCTAGAATATTCAATTTTGTAATACTTTACTACTATAAAGTTCCCTATAATAGGTCATATTGTATTCTCTGTTTAAATAATGACAATAGACACCAATGCAAAGTTTGCGTTGATAATTATCAGCTTTTCTTAATTTAATAATATAATATTCAGCTGATTGGGCTCGTATGGATCATCACTTTTCCGAACACAACTTATGACTCTCATTGCTCGTAACACGTGTAATGAAAGTACTCATTTCAATATTCGACGAGAACATAATCACATCCTTCGGTTTTTATAAGAATGGTAACTGCAAGATGCTGGTAGATTTAAACACCTCATCATCATCATCATCATCATCATCAAATCCCTGATATTTACCCTCAAGAGGTGTACAGGATATGATAGTACTACATGAAAAATTGACATCATTACTAACTTACTATCTACAATTTTCCGCCAAATCAACGTGTTACCTGTCAACGATCCAACATTGTCAGATCTTATATTTCTATCTTAAGGCACTTTTTACTGTATCAATCCACTTACATCTTGGTGAAGAACAAGCTGGATTCAAGCCAAATAGAGACTGTCAGGATCAGATTTTCACTTTATGCCAAATAGTTGAGAAATCATGGAAATATAACAAAGGTCTGTGTTTAAGTTTTGTCGATCTGGAAAAGGCATACGGCAATATGCGAAGAGAGAAGCTATCCACAAACGCTACAGTTGAATGTGAGTGAATCATTACATCAAGCAATACTTAATCTTTATTTAAGTTTAAGTTAGCAGTTAGACTTGAAGGAAGTACAGGAATGTGGTTTTTCGGTGTCAGACAAGGATGTACATTATCCCCTCTGTTATTCATTATGTATATGGATCACATTATGAAGGAAAGTGGTATTAAACCTGATATCAAAATATCAGGTTTAATACCTGATATTATATACCCTATAGAACAAGTAAAGCATTTCAACTACTTGGACACGATTTTTAGTGAAGATGGAAAATTAAATATGGAAATAGATAACAGAATCAATAAAGCTGGTATGGTAGAAGGTCAACTGAGTACATTTATATGCAATAAGAGAGAAATTAGCCAAATCACTAAATGAGCTGTATACAAGACAGTGTTCAAACCAATTTTAACTTGTGGATCTGAAAGCTGGGTCAATCACATGGCATCAATGGCAATCATCATCATCGTATGTCGCGCTTTCGAGCAGACCGACACATTTTACCACGAATCCTTGGATAACCGATAATCCCGCGAAATAGTTTGGTTGCCCTTTATTCCCAGTGATATCCCATGCTATCCACGCCCGAGACCAGCTAACTTGCCTATGGCTGAGGAAGATCCTTAAGTTCCTCACGTCGTCGACTGGAATCGAACGTAGGACACTTCTTTCCCAGGCATATGGTTGCGAAGCGCAAAGCCACTGGGCTAACCCCGCGGACCATATTGTAATCAATGGCAATATCATATGGAAAACGAGGATATTAGGAAAGACGTTGCTAACTCGACATTGTTAGCATCCAGGAATTTGTTAACAGAGCTAATCACAGGTGGAATGGTCAGTCAAACAGAATGGGAGAGGAAAGATTAGCAAAATAAGTGTTCTCTTCCAGGTTGGCAGGAAAAAGACCCAGAAGAAGCCCAAGATATAGGTGGATTGATACAGTAAAAAGTGCCTTAAGATAGAAATTATTAATAAGATCTGACAACGTTGGATCCTTGACAGGTAACACATTGATTTGGCGGAAAATTGTAGATAGTAAGTTAGTAATGATGTAAATTTTTCATGTAGTACTATCATATCCTGTACACCTCTTGAGGGTAGGAATCCCTGACCTCAAGAGGTCAGGGATTTGATGATGATGATGATGAGGTGTTTAAATCTACCAGCATCATGCAGTTACCATTCTTATAAAAACCGAGGGATGTGATCATGTTCTAGTCAAATATTGAAATTAGTACTTTTCTTCCACAATTCTTCTGAAACGTTTCTCAAGTATACTTGGATAAATCTTATCAGGAACACTCAGTAGGAAAATACCATTGTAATTCTCACATTCAGTTTTATTTCCCTTTTTATATATGGGGTATTATGAGAGCCGTACTCCTCTCATCTGGAATTCGTCTCTCTGTCCAGGCCTTCTGAGCTATGCAGTGCAGCCACTGCAAGACTTTTATACCTCCATACTTGAACTTTTTTGGTCGATTATCATCTATTGCTGCTGCCTTTCCACATTTCAGGCTTTTGATGGTTTTTTCTACTTCATGTATGGATATGTATTCATGACTACATGTCTATTAAGTGTTTTGTACTACTGTGCTGTCATCACTGCTTGTTTCATTTAGCAATATTTCGAAGTAATTACTCCATACATCAAGGATATCTTTTTCACCCGTTTTCTTGTCACCTTTATCATCTCTAATTCCTTTTACAGCACTCTATCCTCCATTTCTGAGATTTTTCAAGTCCTCCAGAATATTTTGCCACTTTCTTGTTATTTATTTTCTATGTTCTTACCAAAGTCTTTCCATGATTTTTGCTTAGCTAGTTTTACACAGTGTTTAGCTTGTTTTACACTTTTTTTAGCTTTCTTACATTTGTCTCTGTATTCCCTAAGAGTAAAAGCTGACCTATTTGCTAGGAACTTTTGATATGCTTTCTTCTTTTCTTTCACTGTCTCTTTAACTTCCTGTGTCCACCATGGAGTTCTGATTTTTGTATACTTACAGAAAACTTCACCACATGCCTCTCTAGATGAATTAATCAATGCTTTCTTCAGGACTTGCCACTGAATCTCCGAGATTTGGTTCCTGTTCTCAAACTCTTTCATTTTTTCTTGAATGTTTGTATATTTCAGTCTACAGTTCACATCTTAGAGCTGCTCAAATTTATTCGCTTTAAAACTTTCTTACATGTTCTTCTTTTTGATATGCAATTCAATTTTATCCTGCTCAAGACTAAATGGGGATCACTTCTAATTTCAAATCCCCTGTACCCTTTAGTGTCATGCACCAGGGAGAAAACATCACTATCAACAATAACATAGTCAACGAGACTTTTCTTATTCCTTGCATGTTCTCTCCACGTAAATTTTGCAAATTTTTATGTTGGAACATGGTGTTAATAATAACCAGTCCATGTCCTGAGCAGAAATCCAACAAGTATTTGCCATTATTATTAGCTTTGCTCTTTACTCCAAATTTTTTCTGTATGTCTGACGATCATTTTCTACTCTACTATTTAGATCCCCAACAAGGAACAACTTTTTCTTTTTCATTGTGTCAGTTTCTTTTTCTAAAGCTTCAAAAAATTCCTCCATTTCTACCTTAGGAGAACCTTCTGTGAGACCATAGGCACAAATAAGTCTCACTGTCCGGTTACCCATTCTGATATTTGCCCACATCACTCTACTTGAGACTGTCTGCTATTCAAGAATATTAGACTCGTATTTAGTGTTGATTACTATGGCTACTCCTTCTTTTCCTTGATTGTCATTACCTGAATATAACACTTTGCATTTATTTCTCAGAAAGCTCTCACCAGTTTTTGCCTTTTTTGTTTCGGTCACCCCTAGATGTCAATCTGGTACGTACTTATCCAATTCCTCAGCTAACGATATTTCTTTGCCATTCAGGCTTCTTATATTAATAGTACCAATTTTGAACTCTGCTGATATTGAGTTGGGGTGTGTATTTTAGGATTTGTAGCTGACTTTTCACTGTTTGCCCTGGTTCCCTGGCGAAAACAATGGGGGCCTTGTTTAACCAGGCGACGTCCCATCCGGCATGAAATTCTGTGATGTTGTATCATCATTTAATACTTAAACACCTTAATCTCTCAATCAATAATTATGCAGTTACAGTTTTGATTAATTAATTACTATGCCAACCGGTGTGCTTTTTTTATTATAAAATTCCCTTGCATTTTAAGTACTATTTAGAGGCCCAGCTTAAGTTCCTAAGAAATATTAAGAGCAGATATGGCGTTTTCCTTAAAACTGATTTTTTAAGATAATAGGATTCTCACATCAGAAAAATGTGAAGAAATCCACCTAATTAGTACTTTAAACCATAAGGTGTTTAAATTAAAAGAGGGGAAATAAATCGTAATGTAATTATGGCAATTTAAGGGTGCATCATTATTTGTGGCTTAAAGTTTACACGAATATCCAAATATTAAGCCAAAAACGATGAGCTCCCGTGCGTGCGTGTGTGTGCGTGTGACTTGATGATTTACTTGATGAAAATTCTGACTGTCATATCGAGAGATCCTGTATAAGTTTATTTCGTTTCTTAATTCAGTGTTATTGCAACTGTATGTTGTCTTCACTGTGATAGGAAGAAGTAAAAAAATTCTCGGCATCAGAATTCTGAGGGAAAATATTTATACAATTTCCAGTTAGTTCTTGTTATAATCAGATGTGTGTGCAGAATTATTTTTTAAGCGATATCAAACGTCAACCGAACGCATTGTGTTTCAGGTCATCAAAATATTAATGGGTGAGTAATTTTTCTGTTGCTCTTATCTACTTATTTTTGAGTTATTTTATAAACTAATATAATGGAAAGCATCTGATATCATGTTCATGAATCGAGTATGAGGGTGTTCACATTCCACTATAATTTGATTAGAAATTATGGAGTTCAGACTTCAAAATATTTGACGAATTTCAATTAATAATTAAACTGTGCATAAACATTGCTCTCTCTCTCTCTCTCTCTCTCTCTCTCTCTCTCTCTCTCTCTCTCTCTCATTTGGATGACCAACATTTATTAGGACAGATGTTTAACAACTTAGTTTACTACTATGACAGTAATGTTTGCACTTCTACATCTTTGCACATCACTAGTATTTTTCATATAATATTTTAGATTTAAGGAATATCATTCTATTTTTTCGCAAAAGCTTATTGCTCATGAAGTCATTATATATGACTTCATGAGCAATAAGAAATGAATGGAAGGAGGGTAATTATTATGGGTAATTTCAATTATGGTAACATTGACTGAAAAGAGGAGAGGGCACATGGGAGGAAGGAATTGGATTTTATGCGGTTATTAAGGGACAACTATCTACGGCAACATGTAGTGGAAAATACCAGGGGGAAGAGCGTGCTGGACCTTGTAATTGCAACTGAGAATGTGACTGTAACGAACATGACCATGTTGCCACCAATTGGTGAGAGTGACCATAAGGTCATGACTTGGGAGGTGGCTAAAGGAGTGGAATTTACACTTAAGACAGGGTACATGTGGAATTACCGGGCTGGTAAGTATGGCAAGCTTAGGTGTGTGCTTGGCTCAGTGCCATGGCATGTAAAACTGCAAGAGATGGATGTTGATAGTGCATGGGAGGTGGTTAAGAACTCTTTGCAGGAGGCAATGGTTGACTGTATACCAAGAGTCCGAATAATAAATCAAGTAGGGGTTAAATGGATCAATAACACTATTAAGCTTGAGCTACAAAAAAGAAACAATTGTGGAGGGAATTTAAGGAGAAAGGTGACCATCAGGCGCAGGAACAGTATAAAGCTCAGGCCAGGATGGTAACAAGGGTGGTAAGAAAAGCAAAAGCAGATTACGAAAGAAAATTGGCCATGCAGGCTAAAGAGAATCCCAAACAGTTTTTTCAATATGTTGCAAGTAAAAGGAAAAATGCTCATGGTAGAATGATCTTAAAAAATGCTGAGGGTAAGGAGGTAACCGAATCAGTCGATATTGTGGAATTACTGAGCGAGCACTTTTCAAGAGTATATCATCCAGATGGTGACTTTGCAGGAATGGAAGAACCAACAGCTTATACTGGAATTGTGATGAATGAAGTAGAGGTAACTAGTCTATTACAGAACCTCAATGTCAATACATCTGTGGGATTGGATGGTATACCAGCTCGTGTCGTACGTGAAGCGGCTAAAGAATTGTCAGTGCCCTTGACCATTTTGTTTAATTTGAGCCTCGGGTCTGGGTCAGTCCCAAGGGGGTGGAAAGAGGGGAAAATAGTTCCGCTGCACAAATGTGGTTCCAAGGCTGCTGTTGAAAATTACCGGCCAATCAGCATAACATGAATCATTATTAAGGTCTTAAAGAAAATAGTCAAGAGGAAAATATAAGATTGGATAGAAGAAAATGGGATACTGTATCGGGGACAGCATGGTTTTGTGAAGGGTAGGTCATGCGTCAGTAACTTGCTCACGTATTATAACACAGTGACGGCTGAACTGGATAAGAGTAATGGGTTTTACAGTGATTCTACTGGACCTTGCTAAGGCCTTTGACAGGATACCACATGGAATGCTAATCAGTAAATTGCAGCATATGGGGATGGACATAGGGTTGGTGAGATGGATAGGAGGTTGGTTGACGGAGAGATATCAGAGTGGTTTACTCAGGAGTAGAGTCCACAAGACGGTCTGTGACTAGTGGTGTGCCAGAAGGATCTGTTCTTGGACCACTGCTGTTTAATTTGTTCATTAATGATTTAGGAAAGGATCTGAGAGGAACAGTTCATTTGTTTGCGGATGATGCGAAGTTGGGTAGGGCAATAGTGAATGCAGATGACGTCAAAATTTTGCAGGATGATTTAGATAGATTGGAGGTCTGGGCTAAGGAGAATGGATGTCAATTTAATGTGGCAAAATGTAAGGTTATGCATTTTGGGGTGAAAAGATTGGATGCAGTTTAATGCATTGGTGGAACTGTACTCCAGGAAATTGATGGGGCACGAGATTTAGGAGTGTTGGTGGATAAGGAGTTGAAGTTTAGGGGGGGCACATTGCAAAAGTGGCCAAATCAGCTCATCAAATCATTTAGTTGCTGAAGAATACGTTGACAAGCAGAGATAAGCAGGTTATTGTTCCTCTGTATCGAGCCTTGATAAGACCCCATCTCGACTACTGTGCCCAGATTTGGTCACCTAGGTTTCTTCTTGATGGGGAGGAGGTGGAGAGGATCCAGAAGCGAGTGACCAAGATGATAGCATGTCTTTGGAATGAAACTTATGAGAACAGGTTGAGGATTTGTGGGTTGCAAAAATTGGTTGATAGGCGGAGGAGGGAGATATGATTGAGACATTCAAATTACTGAAGGGTTTATATAAAATTAATTCAGAAGATATTTTTGAGAACAGGGCTGGTTGTGGGAGGACTAGGGGACATCCATGGAAACTGGGCAAAAGTGTGGTTAGTAAAGGTGTTAGAGCTGGGTTCTTTACTGTTAGAGTAGTGAATGAGTGTAATGCGCTCCCTGAGTCTGCGGTGGATGCTGTGATAGTGAATGAGTTTAAGGTGAGGTATAATAGATACTGTATGAATGTTGAATAGTTGCGATGAATATGATTTGGGGCCTCCCTCGATGAGTCTAATGACTTCCTGGAGTTGCCCGTAATAATAGTAATAGTAATAGTAATATATATAACCCAGTTGACAGGTGTATGTATAATATAATAATTTAGCAGCATGTGTTTTGCTTGTACAACGTAACTAATAATCAACTGTACGAAGTGTGACAATTTAATGGACCTGTAAAAAACCTATGTTCGGAATTTGTGGCAACTGCCACCTTCAAAGCAGTCCCCCCCCCCTCTTGTGAAATTATACAGAAATTATACAACTCTTGTTCCGAAATACTACTGAGTTAGTTTATCACATTATGCTGGATATCAGCGATGTCAGAAAATCTTCGTCCTTTTAGCGCGGTCTTCAATTTTTGAAACAGCTACAAATCACAGGGAGCTAAGTCGGATGAATAAGCAGATTATCTGGATATTCAATTCATATCCGGAGCTACTTCCTAGACCATAGAAACAGCCCTACTATGCCTGTAAGGGCCCGAGTTCCATCCGAACAGAAGCCTATACATTTTTCCCACTGGATCCCTTTGTGTATTATGTAATTATTGAAAGTGTGAAATATTTTTTCTCCAGTTGTTCGGGACGCAAAGTTCTACAAAAGAGAATTTCATGAATGCTGTTATCATGCGCATATCTTTGGTATCATATTAACAGCGCATCATTTGTAAAATCAGTAGTCTCATCTATTTGTAACGCATAATCAGGGCTCTTCTTAACTCTTTCGATTAACTGAGATTCTACATCACCTGCCATATCATTAATTCTGCGACGGACAGTGTCATTTGAAAGCGGAATCAAATTATCAACATATTTTAGTAACTTGTTGCCAAACTTAGTTTTTATCACATCTTTTATAGCTGGAAGCAGCAAATATTCCTCGATAGAATGAGGTTACGCTGTTTTTGCTATGGGCAAACTTAAGAGATAGGATGCTTCCAGTGCCTTACTATTAATGGAACCCATGGACGAAACTATATCTTTCCCATGATTTAATGTCCCTAAGCGTCACTGAAAAAATTCAATTGGCTTATTTTTCACATTACAATGTTTAGTTTCTAAATGTTCGGAATTTCGCAGGTTTCATACACTCCTGCGACAACACTTTATAACACAAAACATACTGAGGTTTCTGTTCACTTTCATCTCCACACCAAGTAAGCCCGAATTCCAAATATGAACTGTTATATTTCCTACTGCATTTTTTCTTTGAACTGCTTGTTTCTTCTACTTTAATAGTATCAGATTTACTCGCCGTTACAATACGTGTATCAAAATTAGGATTAGCATCACCTGTTTCATTTGCTCTTCTTTTCAAAGTCGTAGTTCTAAGCCACTTTTCCATTATTAAAAAACGTTTCCGAAAAATATATAAATACTGGGGTTAACTCACTACACACTCTGTTCAAGTATCACTTAGCACTTCTGAAGATTTACTGAGCCTTGATTGAAGGAGGGAAACGTTCAACAAAAAAAATCAATAAACAATAAGCAATTGGTTGAAATATGGATAACACATGTTTACTTCAAATCTGACAAAACAGCAAGGGAAGGCGGAAGCAATAAAACTATATTGTTGCTCACTTCACTCCTCTTTTATTATTCGTCATTTAGCGGCAGAATGACGAATAATAAAAGAGGAGTTAAGTGAACAACAATATAGTTTTATTGCTTCCTCCTCTGAACATTCTGACTATTTTTTGTCTCTATTTGATTTTAATAATTTTTACTTACTTATTCAATTTTAATTTGTTTTGTTTGGATAATTAAAAATATATATTTATTTAATTAATTTAAGTCTCCCTGCGGACCACCTGTCCCATCGTCGCGGACTACCTGTGGTCCACGACCACAGGTTGAGAAACATTGATTTAAAAGGTTCCAATAATTCAAGAATTAAAAGTAAGAGATAGTTCAGCGCCAATAGTCTTTAACTTAGATTTGGAATACATTACCGATCGACGCTAGTAGATACTTAAGACACTAGAATAAAGAAATCTGTGCAGATTACACCATAAAAACATGATATTAACATCATGCTAAGAACCGAACAGAAAACTAAAGAAACATGTTATCATTAGAAAAATCAGAGATAAAACTAAAATCAATAATAATAAAAAAACCTAAACTAACAAACCTAAAAAACTAAACCCAAACTAACCAGGTAGCAGATCACACTTGTATCACTTAACTAAAGTTAACTGATACAAGCGTGAAAAATTAGGAACCATGAAATCGAGAAAGTGGAACATATCAGTTATTTAGGAACAATGATTACAAGTCAATCAAATGAGATGGTAGCAGCGTAGAATCGAATAAAGAGAGGATGATCAGATTTTTTTCATTTAGATTCTTTCTCATTTGTATTCAGCTAAAAGATCCATTGGAAGACTAAAATATAAATACATAAATTGATAATTCGTCTAATTGTTACCTGCATAATTGAAATCTGGAGATTTACTCTGAGGGTTGAGAATTCGATTTCACCTTCGAAAGGCGAATCCATACAAAACTCTTTGGCCAATTAAATAATAATGGTCTCTCGATGCTGATTAGAAATAACCAAGAGTAATATCAACTCTAACTCTATAAACAACCTTCAATATCTAGTTTAATCACGTTCAAAAAGATGCACTGGGCAGGATATATTATATTTTTCGTGTGGTAAATAACAACATTCCTAAGTAGCTATAAATAGTAAAATGGTTGGTAATAGACCAAAAGTAAAACCACCAAAAATATGGTAGATACCATTGGTCAAGATAGCCACAGCATACTGCAAGTCCAAACTGGAGAATTAAAGTCCTGGATAGACAGGGTTGGGAGAAAAATATCCAGGATTCCGTCGCTTGATATGGCAGGTAGAATCAAAGAAAGAAGAGAACATGCAAAAGAAGTTCGTTCTAAAAACATTTTTGTAAGATTTCCATATGACAAAGGTCACCATGTAACTATTTGGTGATTTGAAAATTTCAATAAGATTAAATCTAATCTTAATGATTTAAAGTAGTTAATCTGCGTTTCTGACTTAGAAAATAAGTCTGTTGAAAATAAGTGTTAATCAAAATTACTGGGGAAGAGGTTTTCAAAGGATACTGTTAAGATTTAAACTGGATAGCCTTAAGCCTATTGGTAATGACCTGATAAGATTCATCAACGCAAAAATTTGAAATGAGCAACTTGCAATGCGGTTTCTATCCAAACATAACTAAACACGTGTTCATGCTAAACACGTGTTCACACTGAACACGTGTTAATATTATTCAACAACCGATAGGCCATTGTACTATTAGATTGAGGTGTAGTCAGTACAGTTGCCTACTATATGCATAGGTTCGATTGTTCGTGAAGTAAAATTTTATTCAGTTTAGCTGATGCAAACTGAAGGATACTTGGAAATTCAATGCAGCACTTCAAGCTCTTTACATAAACTGCAGAAATATTTCAGGCTATTAGAATAATAAGATAATTTGCAGTGAATCAATCTCAGTTTATTTGTTTTAGTACCACCTAAGAATATTTAGTATAATGCTATCAGGGTGAATCTGTTCATTCTGATGAACTATGGAGCATCTAATATCATCCGCAAGCACGTGTTTTGCACCCATTGTAATTTTAGTTTTTTGGATTTGGAAGTGCGGCTCCAAGCTAGAGAGGCATAGGTAATTATAGGACGAATCACCATCTCACAGAGTAAGAGTTTGTTCTTTGTATTTAATTTGCTGCGTCGATTAATCATGGGATAGAGTTGACGGATAACTTTGGATACTTTCGCATAGATAAGCCTGATGTGACTATTGAAAGGCAGTCGTTTACTTAGATGTATCCCGAGATATTTGGTTTCTTTTTGACATGGGATTTTAGTATTACATAGTTGAATGTCCTCTTTGGGAGGGGGCGGTACTGCTAGAACTGTTGAATAGTACAGGACTGCATTGTTTGAGGGTTTGCGTATAAATCTATGATGGACCTTACAAGGTTCTGTGGAATACCTAGACCTGTTTGGTATCAATAAGGAGCCTTGTGGAACTCCAGCTAAAAATTCACGTTGGGTAGAGCTTGTTCCTTTAATCTCGACCTGCATTTTTCTATCGGTAATATGATTTGATTAGACGTATCATATTCATCAATATGTTTGCAGTAATGAGTTTGTATAGGAGACCATAGTGCCAGATTTTATCAAAAGGCTTTGAAATGTTCAGGAATACAGCACCAGTGTGTTCTTTCCAGTTGCATCCTGCAGTAATATATACTCGACAAGTCGATGCATTTGTTGTACAATACTATGGTTTTGATGGAAGCCCACTGCATGTTCGGAATCATGTTTAATTGGTCAGTTGAATCCTGCAGTCTTGAAAGGGTGATTGTTTACGGCAATTTTTCCTATAGTAGATAACAGGCTGATGGGACGATAATTTTGAGGCAATCGTAGATCCTTGCCTTGCTTGTGAATTGGTATAATGTTAACAATTTTCCAGGTTGGAGAAAAATGCTGTAATCGTATCATTACATTTATGATGTTGACGAGATGCACTATAGCTATGTGTGGTAGGGGTTTGGTGATTTTGTTTGTGACTCCATCCGGATTTGGTGCTTTTTTTGTTGTTGAGACGTTAATTATTTCTGCTGGAGAAGTAGCGTTTTTAGGTTGTTTTGAGGTGCGTCTAACTTGTTCATTAGCTTCGTAATAGATTGATATTTATGTTCATATGCTGAACTGCACTGATTTCCGGATTGCTAATTATGGCTTCTGTTTTTTCAGAATCTCTTTGTGCCATACCGTGGTCGGTTTTCATTGTTTCAGAGATTATTAAAATTTTCCAAATTGAATGAATTTCAACCAGGGTGACCACCAAGCAAAAAATGTTGTACTAACTTATGCAGGAAAAAGATACTAAATCTGAAACAAAAAGTATTACATTTTTATGTAACATTTTATGTAAATAATGTAACATTAAAGTTTCAGTTATTTAATATGCTATTTACATAGATACAGGGGTTACAACTCACAAGAAAAACACTGGACTAGCTGATCAATGTTTCAATTTTACCTTTTGTCCAAAGGAGTTCTTTCATCAATGGAATTTGTAATTGATTTCTTATTTTATTTTTAATTTATTGTCCACTGCTGAAAATATTTTTTCAGTTGCTGCTGATGAATGAGGGAGGCACAGTACAGATTTAACTAATGTAGTTAAATTAGGAAACATTTTTTGTCCTACCGCATTTTTCATTTCAAAAACTTTATTCCAAAAAACCATGAATTCTTGACCTTTTTCCAATGCTTCTACAGTCGTGAATAGTTGCCATTCTCTATCGAGGTCTTCATAACTATTTTCCACAATAACGTTAGGAAAATTTACAGCAAGTGGCATTATCTGTGAAAACAGTCTGATTTGCACATTTCAGGATTCTGCATCGCTAAACGTTTCAATACAGGATCTTTGAAATTTATTCATTTGACAACTTAGCTACAGAACTCAACATAGAAGGACAAACATTTCACCTTGACGTGTCTTATGTCTCTTTCTGGAACTTCACTCTTATCTAAACTCATTAGAAGGGCCTCCACTCTCGCCCCTAGATAAACATTTTCTATGTCTAAAAACTGACCATTCTCAACTGGATTTATCTTTTCAGTTGGTGTGTTTGTAACATATTGAGATTTCATGAAATATTTCATGATCATTTTCATTTTATCTCCTACTGATGAAATTAGAAGATGAAGACGATCAGTGCCTTGTTAATCTAAATTTAGATTTACTACTGTTGGGAAGATGAATGCTAAGAACAGAAAATACACCTTAATTAAGGGATTTTGTAGTACAGTTAAAACTGATTTGGCTTGTTCAATTCCATCTTCTACTGAGGTCAAGATAAAAATTGAAACCAAAGCATTCCATTGTTCTACTATTCTTTGCACAACATCATGCATTGAGATCCAACGAGTTTTACCCAACTTCAGCAAATTATGTGGTTTTAAGTTTGATAGTTCCTGAATTTGTTTAAATTCAGTTAATAATTTCGGTTTCATTTGTATAAAATTGTATATATCTGCACATAATTCTTCTAATAAATTTGGTAGTTTCTTACATGCTTCAGCTGCACATAAATTAACGCTGTGGCATATGCATCTGGCGACATATGAATGTTCATTTAGTGATTTAAGGCGAGCCTGAATGCCAGAATGTTGTTCCATCATAATTGAAGCATTATCATCAGCAAAGGCTAATAAGTTTGCAAGAGGTACCTTCCGTTTGTTTAATAATTCTATTATTAAACAAGCTGAAGTTTAATAATAGAATTAAAAGAAAAGAGTCTCAAAGCTGAACTTGTTTCGTCACTAACATCAATGATATTTAAAAACGAATCCTCTGCTGATTTGTGGAATTATCATAGTAACGAACCACAGCTGTGGTTCGTTATAATGATGCTATAATGTAAGTTGACTCATCAATAATTAAAGAAAAATAAGTATTTTGAAGTTTTTTTGAGATTTCATTGAGTGAATCTACAGCCAAAACACTTTCATAAGACGGTTACATTTAGTGCGTCCACACTGTATTTGCTTATTAATTTCACTATCAGGGGCAATTGTTTTCAATAGAGTTGGAAAAGTATCCATAAGCCTCAAAGGCAGATTGTGTTCTGCAACATATGCAGATAATCTTAATTCTGCCTTGTTAATTTGTTTTTCCGACTGGTATTTGGAACTGAATTTAAACAATGACATTATACCTAGTGTGTTTCTTTTAGATTCTGCATTCTGCTTGTGTTTTGGAGTGTTTGCATGACGAATCATTAGACTTTTGCTACCATTAATGCTGTTATCACAAAATTTGCAATAAGCAGTTTGTCCTTTACTTTTACCTGAACTGATCCATGATTTAAGAATGGAATCCTCCGACCAGTCTTCTTTGAATTTTTGCTTATATGATTTTTTTATCTTTTTAGAAGAACCTTGTAAATCTGAATTTGAATGATAACTAGCATCATTTTCTCTTTTATCTGAATTACCTATATTAGAAGTGGTTTCTTGTGAGTAGGAAGGGACAGCATTGAGATCTTCACTTTCAATGGCTTGTTTATGTACTTTCTTAACTGATGCACTGCACTTTTTTTGTTGAGATTTAGAATCACACTTACATTTAGAAAGTTGTTCTTGCCACTTGTTCACATTTATAGGAAAAATCTAAATAATAATATTTTGATGAAGAACTGAATAAGTTTTTTTTAATAAAATTAATAAAAACACTGGACTTCAAAACTCACTGAAATGAACTGACACCTACGAGTGCTTCAAATCAAACTGCGACTGCGAGCAATAAATTGAAATTTGTATAACATCGATTGTATCTCATTGGTGAGTTTGAAATTTTGTAAACATCTGAGAGTTCAAATATCCCGACAACGAATAACGACGAATAACATTTCTGGCTAGATGGGTGAAGCAAATTTCTTTTCGTATTCCCCTTTGTCTGAAATGAAAAACTTTGAATGGAGTGTTTATGAGCCACATGCTCGCGCAGTGAAATTAGCTTTGTTCAGCTGTATTGAAGATATATTTTGGCCTCTTATATTTGTAGCTTTCCGCTTCATTATATTCCGAAGCTTCCTTGATCAACGGGTTTGGGTAGTTGCTAGTCTTGGTAAAGAACTTCACTGCTAGATCTAGGAGAAGGGAAGAGATGTAAGGAATGTTGACTTCTCTATGGATCTGGGTGTTTCTGATAAACCAAGGAGCCTCCAGAATCATTCTCAGGCACTTATTCTGCAATCTCTGTAGCTTTCGAATATTTGTATTTGCGGTGTGGCTCCATGCGGGAGACGCATAAGTGATGACCGGCCGAATCACCATCTTGTAAATTGTTAATTTTGTTTGTGTATCCAATTTTCTTTGTCTGTTGATTACAGGGTAGAGTTGGGCTATGACCTTGGATGTCGTTGAGGTAATGTGTCTTATATGATTGCTGAATAGAAGTTTTCTATCCAGGATCACTCCGAGATATTTGACTTCCCTCTGCCACGGAATCGTAACTCCCAAAAGATGAATGTCCTCCAAATTGTGGATTTTATTCCTTGTAAACAGTATGGCTGAACTCTTCTGTGGGTTAACTTGGATCCTCCAGTCCGCCAGCCATCTCTCTAATATATGTATACTGCTTTGCAATCTTCTAGTTGCCAATTTTGGGCTCAGAGATCTTTCCATTAATGCAGTATCATCTGCATATAATGCACTGAATGGTTTTCTCGGATTCAGAGGGATATCTGCTATGCAGATTGAGAACAGAAGAGGGGGCCAGAAGAGAGCTCTGAGGTACTCCTGCGAAGACCCTGCGTCTGGACGAAATCGATTCTCCGACCCTGACCTGCATATATCTGTCTTTCAGGTATGGATGGAGTATTCTTATCAACTTGATTGGAAAACCAAACTTTATGAGTTTGTAGAGAAGGCGTTTATGGCACGCTTTGTCAAATGCCTTCTCTGCATTGATGAAGATGGCAACAGTACTGCTTTTCCAATTGAAACCTTTCGTAATGATTTCTACTAGCCAGTGGATTTGTTGAGCTGTACTATGGGCCTTGCGGAAGTCAAACTGCTCGTCAGGCAAAACTCCTAACCTATCCATTTCTGCTTGGAGTCTTGTGAGGATCACTTTCTCTGTTAACTTTCCGAGGCTGGACAACAGGCTAATTGGTATATAGCTCTGAGAGTTTTTTCCTGGCTTCTTCAATGGCATGATAGTGGCCGTTTCCCACGTAGTGGGAAAATGCTGGAATCTGAAAATTGCATTGGTAATATTGACGAGATGAACTTTCTTGGGAGTAGTTTTACTAATCAGTTAGTTATGCCATCAGGTCCTGGAGCCTTTTTATTATATAGGTGTGTGACAATATTTATTACTTCAACAAGAGTAGTCGGAGTGATGTGTTCAGAGTTAACAGTGTGCTGTCATAAATTTGATCTAACTTATTAGATATATGAAGAGCCAAAGGCTTCAATTCGGCGACATATGACTTGTTTAAGTTAAGGGCTATTACATCCCATATTGTTTCTTAGCCGAATAAGAAACTCAAAGAGTTTCATGCCGAATATAGTAGAAACTATATAAAGTTTCTACTATATATAGTTTGATATTTACCCATAATGTGAACTTAGCTCCTAGGAGCTGTATTACTGTTCTACATTATGAAAAAGGTTGAAAGGTTGAAACCGGGCTGGGTAGTGACCTTCTCTCATAATGTAGAACAGTAATACAGCTCCTAGGAGCTAAGTTCACATTATGGGTAAATACCAAGAATAGTGATCGGATCTTTATGTCAGTTGCTGCAGTATCCAGGTATTTGCTTACGCTTGGAATCGCCGAACTTTATATAGTTTCTACTATATTCGGCATGAAACTCTTTGAGTTTCTTATTCGGCTAAGAAACGATATGGGATGTAATATCCCTTGATCTAACTTGCTGGTAAATTTTGTACATAAGGTTAATATTAAGGTTTGCATAAGATGGATTGCATTGAGATTCAAGGTTATATGTCAGTGCTTCAGCTTTCACTTCATCTTTGTGAACTGTCCCTTTCTTTGTTTTGTATAGGGGGTATGAGTTGCTTTTTTGTGCGGATGGCCCCTAGGAATTTCCAGACGGAGTGATCTTCAGTCTTGATGTTAGCTAGTTTGGATTCCCATTGGTGGTTTCTATGTTTTTGGAGAGCTTCCCGGACTTGCTGTTTATCAATAATATTTTGCCATGTGAGGCTCTGGTATTGTGGTATCTCTTTCTGGCTCTATTATTTGCTCTGATTAGCTCCATGATTTCTTCGGGGATACGGTTGGTTGGTTGGAAGACAGTGGATTGTCTGACTGATTCTATTGCTTTCTGTCATTTGTATGGTTAAGTTATTTATTGCTGTGTCAATCTCTTCGTTTTTACTGATATTGGGTACTGGACTAATATAATCTGGAAGACCCTTGGCTAACCTATCCCAAGGTATGAATGTGTGAGGAGGAGAAAATTGATCTAATGAACCTAGATTAAGCAATATGGGACTGTGGTCAGAAGATAATTCGTTAACTATTTCCAATTTATATTGGTATCTTATATTTTTGAAAATGACGATGTCTAGCACATCTGAGCTACCTGATGGGCTCAAGTTAGTGGGCTCGGTGGAACCTGTCACCACTACAGAGTTCAGCATTGTGTAGTTGAATAGTGTGCAGCCTTTGGAGTTAATTGGAGAGCTGTGCCAAGCTGTGTGATTTGAATTGAGGTCTCCTGCCATTATTATGGAATCATTTTGTCCAAGTATGTAGTCCAGATCAGTTGTTAACAGAGGAATGCTCGAGGGTATATAAGCAGCATAAATCTTGAGACTGCCAGCATTGCTGGTATGTACCGCCACCCCGGTCACCTCGAGGTTTACGATTTGAGGGTTGGCTATTGTATTATGATTCAGGTAACTCTTAATATATATGTCAGTACCTCCCCCCTCTCGCACCAGTTCTGTCATTTCTGTACATAGTGTATCCACGAATTTTAGAGTTATTGGCTGATCTTAGGTGTGTTTCACCAACCAGGATGATATCAGCACTGAGACGAATCTCAAATTCTTGAAGCTCCAAGACCTTGTTCATTAATCCATTCACATTCCATGCCACTATCATGAGAGACTTGGGTTTAAATTTTTTACTCATGACAGATGGCTGTTATAATAGTTTGAGTGCCTTGGAGGAATCTCTTACTGGAAGATGGTGAAGGGCTTGTCTTGCTGAATTCCTGCAGCATGGCGGCAAGCGAGGCAGTTAGAACTGATGTTATGTTGGAACCCTCTGACTCGAGAGATATGGGTAACTTAGTGCTTGCACCTCAGCATATGTTTTGATCGTGGTTGTGGGTCATGTTCCTTCCTGTGTTGTTGAAGGTGAGGCGTTTCGAACTGGGGGACGACCCACTAGGTTGCTTATAGTGTCATTACGAGGAGGAGCAATATTGGCTTTTGCTGACCTTCGATTTTTTTTTATTGAAAATGCATCCCTTGTAATTATCAGGGTGAGGTCTTCTGCAGTTTGTACAGCAGGAAGGAGTAGTGCGTGGCTTAGGGCAGGTGCTGGTCTGGTATCCCTCGTCGCATTTTAAGCATCTGTAGGCCACCTTACATAATTTTTGGGTGTGCCCGAAATTTTGGCACCTATGACACTCCAGCTGATTCCCTCTTTCTAAGTGGCTCAGTTGTTATTTTGAGTCCGCATACTATAGTTAGATGGTAGATTTGTTTCTGTGTGTTGCTTATTTCTACCAGCACCAAAGGCATGGGTCTTTTATCTGCTCTGAGCATCCTGCTCACTTTTACTACGGACAGGCCCTGTCTAGAGAGATCAGTGCTCACATCTTCAGGAGTGATACCTTCAGCTATCTCCCACATAGAACCATCTTCAGTTTCCTTTCCCTGGGTAAAGTGAAGGTGTGGTACGGGACATTAACATTTTCCATAAATCTGGTCACCTGTCTGTAATCCATGACAGTAGTGGGGTGTATTTTAACTTCCTGTATTTTTACATGAGTTTTTGGCCCATGAGAATGAGATGTTTTGTTTTCTGAGTGCTGACGAGACAGGGATCCATTTTTCCTTATCCCTTAAGATGACTGGTGGTATCTTTTCTTTAGGACCATTGAGTGCGTCCATCCCTGTTGCTTTGGGTTCTTCAACATTGGCGGAGATTTTCCTCTTCTTTTTGACCATTTGGAACTCTGTATATAATGCAAGTCTGATAACTGCCGTCTTGGGATGTAGCATCTTCTATTCTTGGGGACTGTGCAAAGTCTGATTGCGACAGAGTTATGGGATCTTCACTTATGTCATCCATGTTATTCTCTGTGACTGATGAGAGGGGGAATGTGTCAAAGAGCTTGACTTTTCCCGGCCTATTATCACCCAGCAGTTTTCCTAGTTTGAGGAATTCCATGCATACTTTCTCGAATTTGGACTTATTCAAAAGTTTTGCCATGACAACAATAATTTAGAAATGTGTAAAGACACAGATGGAGAACGAGTAGAGATTGCTCAGGTGTCCCAAGCAGGTTACAGGTAATCCTGTGGACTTTTGAAGGTCCACTAAGAAATCCCGTAGACACTCTTCCGTATCTACCAGCAATAAAATACAACTAGATGTTCTACAATAGGGGAAAGAAGTGTCACAAATTAACTTGGCCACAGATTGAAATCCTACCTTCCTAAATACAATCATAAATTCACCACTGTCCTCATTGCGGGTAGGGCCTGCCAGCCATTAGACTACTTGCATGTTTTATACAGAGGGGGAGACAGTAGGAAACAACCTGTGTCTGCGCCAGTATATCCCGACATTCCATTGTTGTGTGTTATTTAACGACGAAAATGCAGAAGATTTCACTGACGCCCTGGAGTTACGTTGCAGCTCTAACTACACGCATGCGGACTTACTATTCATTGAAAAAATTCACTGGCACGTTCGATGCGCACTTCGCCACTCCAGCAGCCGTGAAAATATATGTCATACTTCCCCTAAAGGAGTATATTCTGTTATCAGGAAACTTAATAACAAAAAAGGTCCAGGACCTGATGAAATTTCCAACAAAGTAATAAAAGCGCTTCCTCATAAAGCTGTCATCCATGCAGTAGCCACTGTTAATGCAATGGTAAGGTTCAGTTACTTCCCCACCCGTTGGAAGCTGACAGACATAATCCTCGTTCACAAACCTGGGAAAGCACCTCAGCTCCTTCAGAACTACAGATCCATCAGCCTCCTGTCGTGCCTGGGAAAAATTGTCTGAAAAACAATCCTTAACCGTCTGAAAGAGGCGACAAACAAAACCAACTTCTTCCCTAAAAAAGCAATTCGGATTTCATGCAGGTCACAGGGCAATTCAACAGGTCCACAGATTAATAGAATGCGTTACAACTGGGTTTAACTAGAAGTAACATACAGGAGCAATCTTTCATGATGTGGAAAAAGCCTTTGATAAGGTTTGGCACAAAGGCCTCATTTACAAATAACTGCCAATTTTCCATTATATCTCACCAAGCTCATTGATTCCGACCTGAAAATCCAGAAATTCCAAATTAAATTGCGTGTGCTCCGATCCTCTACGATAAGAATCACAGCAGGTATCCCACATGGCTCCCTGCTATCCCCGCTACTTTTCAACATCTCTATTGCGGATGTCCCAAGCACAGTATCAGCCACAATGGCTTTCTATGCGGACGACATGGCAATTATGACCAGATCACTCAGGCCAAGCATCGCAACGCAGCAGCAAACCTTGAAAAATGGTTCAGGAAATGGAGAATAGTCGTCATTGTTGACAAAAGCATATAATTTTTACAAGAGAAACGTCGCATCACGGGATAATTTAAATGTTCAATGTTGCTATCCCATCGCAAACCAAACTCAAATACCTATGAATACAAATAGACAGTCGCCTCAGCTTTAATCCCTAACATTTTATATGCCTGCAATAAAACCAATTCAGCAATTACCCAGCTCTACCTCTCATCAACCGGAGAAGCCAAATTAGCACCAGGAACAAGCTGCACATCATCAGACCTACTTTAACCTATGGCTCACCTGCTTGGGGTCACGCTTCCCCCAGTAACATAAAAAAACTGCAAGTTCTATAAAACAAATGCCTCCGAATGATCTTTGATGCCCCGTGGATTGTCAGAAATGTTCTCCTCCATCGAGATGCAGCCATATCAAATATCTCTACGTTACTTCATGATATTGCCTCCAAATACTTTGTACGGGCAGCTCTTCATCCAAACCAACTCTCGTTCAAGAGTCATCCAATTATATCGAAAACGACAGATGGAAACACAAGCTCCCGAAGGCAACTCTGCTCGTTGGTACACGCGCTCTCACACAGTCCTCGATAAACTTTCCTCTACATAATCAACTTCTAAGCGATGAAGGGATAAAAATCCACGGGAACGTCATCCATCTTGTCATAACAGTTAACAGTATTGTGTGCGAGGTTTTAAATCTGGAGCAAAATGTTTACATAATGGGATCCAAATTACACTGTGCATCAATAAAAGGTGGTTACTCATATTAAAATATTTAATTTTCCCACTTGTTTTCATTGTTGTAATGATCTTATAACGCGTGAGAAGTGCTTGAATAGCGAAGAATATATTTTCATTGGCTACTACCAGTCAGATTGCGTGAGTATGGAATCGGGGGGGGGGGTGAAGAGTAGGTTAGCGAGCAGTAAGAGGAGGGGGAAAGAGAAATTACGCCTGGGTCGCTGAATGTGGCATATGGGGAGTTGGGAGAAGAGAAAAAAAATTAAACTCATATGTCTAACTCTCATATTGTTGTTATTATTATTCGGAAGGAAGAAAGTACTAGATCTGTTGGTGAACGTACAAGAACACGAAAAATTTATATAAAAAAGTACTAGATCTAGTACGTGGTTACTCTGATTTCAACATCAAAATTCCCATTTTGTTGTAGTATAGGTGTCCTCCTGCGATGAGTCCTCAGGCTCCTTGCAGGTGTCGCGAATAATAATAATAGTAATATACAAATCGCTAAAAGGTGTTACAAAGTATTACTAAAATACTCTGAATTATAGAAAAATGTTGAAATTTTTTCACTTATTTACAATAAAAATTAAAGATGACAAGAAATTATATTCTCGATTTCATCCTTTATTTAACGTTTATACGTGGAAGTTACTTCACGACTAGGCTACTTGTATACAGCGGATAATGACTTCAAATCACTTGCCTTAGTATCCCATACTGCAAATCTCACAACGGTAAATTATAATGCTCTGCATTATGGGAGAGTGGAGAGAAAAATATAAGAAACCTAAATGCAAAAGTGGCTATGCAAAAGTCATAAGAATATTTTGGAAAGAATATTGAAGACAAATATCGCAAAGATGGTACAAGGTTTTGGTGATTACTAAGAAATGAAGAATCACAAATGGAATCAAAGATTGTAATGGTGTTACGTATGAAGAGAAGAAAATTCTGGAGAGCTGAAGTAATTACTCTGATAAGAAGAATGTGTAATTCTTATAAATAACATGAAGACTTATGGGAAATATATAAAAGAAATGCGATTCATAAGTAAATATGAATAGTTGAGATGGAAAGTTGGACACCATTACAATGGTTAGGATCTTCATAACTATTGTAATGATGTTATTTTTGTTGGAGATTACAGGGAATCTGTACTAAATAAAAATGTGCTCAATTTAGTTTTGTATTATTAGTAATTAATATAAATGAAACATATACGAGTGTGTAGTTAATCTGTAGATAATCTGAATAATTTCATTGTTAGATTCAAATAATGACGAACAATTTGCTGTCCATTGTTTTCAACTGTAAACAGCAGTTTATGGTTTTCGTTACTGATGTATTGGAGCCATTATTGGTGAGGACTGCGTTTTTCTCTGCAAAAGTATCAAATGTCAACCGAATAAGTTGTGTTTCTGTCTTGTCGGAATACAAATGGGGTGAGTAAGAGCTTCTCTTATTATTAACTACTTCCTATAAGAGTTGTTTTATAGAATAACATGAAAGAAGGAATCTGATATTATGTTTATGAATAAATTGTTATTGTATGTTCAAATAATGTAGAAAAATGGAATTCAGACTTCAAAATTTATGACTTTCAATTAATAATTAAACTGGGAGTATTACATTTCTGATATCTTTTATTATTACGATTTTAACAGCTAAATATTTGTTCAAGCATAACTGAAATGAAATTTAATATATATATAATATAATATATATATATAATAATAATATATAATAATAATTAATATATATATATATATATATATATATATATATATTTCACTGCCATAGAATAATGTGGGCACTGCTCAAGATTTCTATATTTATTATTATTTGACACCTGCAGGGAGTCCAGAGACTCATCGAGGGAGGGCACCTGCTCACACCACTGAATCAATCAACTGACTGCAACTACACCAACGACATCTACCCCGACCACCACCACTAGTTTTTCCACAGACAATCACAAACATCCATTCCCACAGCGGGATTCGAACCCGCAGCCTTTTGGCTGGAGAGCCTAATATGCTAATCACTCGGCCAGACAGACCGGCAAGCGTGTTTTCAAGCGTGTTTCTATTTTTGTACTGTATTTGGATTGAGTGTTCTATTTATCAGGCCTGTAATCTGTAAAATGTTTGAAGTTTTTAATTTTATATCTTTTTCTCCTTCATATATTTCACATCCAAAATAACTGAAAGTATTTATCTGTTCTATTATTTTATTCTTAATAACTATTTTACTTCTAACTGGAGTTTGTCCACAAAATGTCATCGTTTTAGTTTTATCTATGGTAATTTTCATTCCAAACTTCTAATTTAAACGTTATGTTTTACTATAACGTTTAAATTATATATATTTCTCTTTATAAATTGTCTTCCTTATCTAATATTATTACCTCATCTTCTGCAAATAATAGCGTATTTATTTTGTTATTTCGGTAAATTTCTATACCTTGATTGTTTAAGTGTTCCACTGTATTTCATTAACATAAATATTGAAAAGTGTTAGAGAACAGAGGGCATTCCTGTCTTACTCGTTAGTTTATAGATTGTTTTTTTTTCAGACAATTTTTCATTTATTTTTATTTCTGGGTAGTGACCTTCCACCATAATGTATAACATCATACATCTCCTAGGAGATGGATTTTACATTATGGGAAATACCAATAATAGAGATCAGAACTTTCCCCACCTTTGCAACGAGTTGCCCTAGTGTTGGACAACGTGCTTTGGCTTATGCTAGTCGTCGCCGATACGTTTATAGTTTACTATATTCGGCATGAAACTCTTTGATTCCGATCTTTGAGTTTCTTATTAGGTTTTGAAACAATGTGGGATTTAATATCCCCTTAATATTTAAATAATTTTTATTTCATTATTTTTGTATATATTCAATATAGCATGTCGCAAAATATTAGTATTTTTATTCTTTGTAATATATCAAACAGTATATATCTTGTATATACTTTTACTTTACTTTACTTTAAATATAATATAATATAATATAATATAATATAATATAATATAATATAATATAATATAATATAATATAATATAATATAATAAAAGAAGGCATCTCAAACACAGTAATTATTCAATAATAATAATAATAATAATAATAATTTATTTATAATACACATAAAATATATTGCCGAGAAATTATCCCAGTTCATTGGGTAATTTCTCGGCTTGCATCCATGGAAATTTTGTTGAGCTTATCTAAAGATGACACGGGTTGGTTGTCGTTGTTGGTTTCAAGTTTGAATTCTGTACGTGGTGGAAGCAAACTGACATTTGAAGGATATGGTATTCGAGACACCAATGAAGAATAAAGAGAAATTCACGCGCGCGCACACACACACACACACACACACACGCACGCACGCACGCACGCACGCACGCACACGCACACACATTCAACACTGGAAGCGCGTGTTTGATTTGAAATGCGTTACTAAATAATAATAATAATAATAAATTATGGAATATATTACGCATTTGATTAGTGAATTATTGTAAAAGATTCACGAATCTATGCGAGTTAAAGATTTACTTATTTTTTCTGTTTTTTCTAGAATGATACCTAATTTCACTGAACAGTCGATTTATAATTAACGATTTTAAGGAGATTCTTAAGTTCTGTTTCGACAAAAAAGTGCACTGAACTATCCAAATTTTTTCGTCAAGAACTTTTAATAACTTCATAATTGAACCTATAAGAAAATTCAAAAACTTCTCAGGAATTCAGGTAAGGCTTTTTCACATGCCAATGGTGAATGGGCATTTTCAATATAATTTTGACTTATAATAATCTTTATTTAAAATAAATTTACTAGAAAGAATCTGGTGCCAATCCACGTATTATTTTTATTCGATGATATTATAATTAAATCCAAAATCAATTCCTATTCGTTATGAATAATTTGCAGAGGATAAACAATAAGTAAGATTGGAAGTATTTCACATCGTCAATTTTATTTCCGTTATCAAAGGATAAAATTCAGTCTTAATCGAATATTGATAACTTAAAATAAATAGATAGATAGGTATTTCAATAATGTCTACGAAATCAGACCTCCATTTTAAAGTTACTCTTTTAATCTTATGGTTAAAATTAAACGAAATATTGGCACCAGATATCAAATAATATCTTTCTTTCTAAATTTTATTATAATGTTTAACTCAAACAAGAGCCTTCACTGAACAACACTCCAACATAATACGCTTTCTCCAGAAGAAGAACACACCATCATGGTGACACTCCTTGCACCTAACGCGTGCAATGGAATCACTCACTTCAACACATCCATCATGAAACAAACACACAACCAACACATTTCTTCAAACGTAAATGAAGTTTTAATCAACGCAAACTTCACATGAACTCCAACACCACCATCTTAACAACCACAATGAACTCCTCACTGACAACATAATACACTTTTCCAACAGAACAAAACCGACACTAGAAGACTCGTTGCACCTAATGTGTGTTAACGAACACTCACTTCAACACTCCACAAAGACCAAATATACAACCATGACACTTCTACAAACACCAAATAAAGATTTACCAACAAAACCAGACATCCCTACCAACACGAACAGTTTTACAGATGAACAAGTGAACTGTTGTCAACAAGCTTTTCTTGCTTTCAGGCATATTTGGATTGCTGTTAGTTTTATTACAGGAGAGTGGATCACATCGCAGTGAATAGTAATTCGTGTGTAAATTTATAACTGTAGGACATGATGAGACCAGACTGCAAGAACGATTTTTTTAATAAACCATTTCTGATATCATATAATTTAATATTTAAGGAGGTAAATTAATCTAAATATGAAATACAGGATGATTTTATATTATCGAAAGATGGCCATTATCGTTACACTTTTGGAGACAGGTTAATATTCTATGTGTTACATAATAGTGGTTTTCACTTAAGAACATACAACTGAACTACGTGTAATTTTAAGCAGTGCTTTCATAGATTTCAAAGATAAGTAGATTGAGTTTGTATTTTATTTCTTAAACTTGATAATTTTAATTCTTAATGGTGAGATTTTTAGAATTAATATTTACGACAAATTGTTAACATTAGACGAACTAAACTGTGCCCAATGCATATATATGATGAGATTTATAAGTATACTCACAAAAATTGTTAATTAATTTTTTTGATTATATTTATAATTATTATTAACAAACAAAAAATAAAAGATAAGATAAAAACATACTTCTAATTACTAAATTATTTATTTATTTGTTTATTCTTATTTTTATTTCGTTTGGTTTATTTATTTATTTAATGTTTTATTTTTAAATTTGAAATACCTTCTCCACACCTTTTAGTAGTAAATAAATGGAATATATATTTTGTCATATTAATTGAATATAAACGAGATGATAGCCAATTCCAGTAAACCACATAAGGCAGTGTTTCCCAACGTGGGGAAATTTGAATTTTTTTTGTGGGGGGGGGATTAGAAAATGATGTTTCATTTGTCACCTCATCACCGATATACTCAAAAAACTCGCCATTGTCGGCGATAAATTGTCGATGTTGCAACCTGACTTTCCAAGAAAAAAAGCTGACATCACTAGTACAGCAGTCAACGTAAATACAGTATCAAGAAGAACTCTCAGAAAAGCAAAATGATGAGTCTTTTAGAACTTTATTAAACTTAACAGGAACAATGGCATGGCTTTCTGACGAGACAGAAATGAAATACCGATATTCAATTAGTTTTGCAAAAAAAAAAAATACTGTTGCCGCTTCCGTCTCATATTTAGTTGAAGGTGGCTTTACTGCTGTAAATGACTTGCTACTGAAAAAAAGAAATCATCTGGATATCACAAACCATGAGAGATCTGATATTGAAAATGACAAATTAGTACCTCAAATAAACACTCTTTGCAGCAGACATCAAGCTGAAGGATCGCATCAACTTGGATTTTATTTTCACGAGTTCAGTTCGATTTATGTTTTATAATATACGAAGAGTAATATAAAATTTATATTCATTGATGAAAGTCAAATGAAAAACATCTTTACCTTTTTTATTTAAAGTACATATTTATATTATAGTTTTTCAGAACTTGGCTAACTATGAAGCTAGGGGGTGGGGCATCAAAATCTTTGAGGCGTTGATGTGGGGAATGATCCAAAAAACGTTGGAAACACTGTCGTAAGGTCATTTGAAACTAGTAATATAATAAAAATACTTTAAAATGAAATTTTAATTTTGCAATATTTAAATGTTGACGTGAACTTTAATGCAAATACGTAATTAATTAACACCTTGAAGTGATTTCTAAAGTATTCTTAGCATTTGCCAGTTTTGCTACCATTAGTTACCTGATAATTAACTCTCAAATTGTGATTAAGCTTCGATGGAGCTAATATAATTGAGTTGATTAATAGATTTCGGGAAACTTTAATTTTCGATGATATTTTTCTATAATATTAAAATATTGTATGTGTGTGTGTGTGTGTGTGTGTGTGTGTGTGTGTGTGTGTGTGTGTGTGTGTGTGTGTTAACTATTTATTTTGTAGAAATCTTTTAAAAAAAACTAAGAAGAATTCGAATACCTCCTAACATGAATGAGTTGAAATAAGATTGTTGTGGTTCCATTCAATTTAATTATCATTAAAAGCACAATTTAATTAAGGACTTAGTTAACTCTTTAACTAAAGAAAGCATTATGAGATGATATACTGAGAAGATTACGAGAAGAGATACCAGCTGAAGAAATGGATTCCACGTGACTAACGAATGTGAAGAAATCCAACCGTTGCTCCAAAGTTTCCTTATACTCACATTGAGGTAAGTTTAAAAGAATAATAAACTTATAATCGCAATACGTAAACATTTTGAAATTTTAAATTCAAGTGTGTAAGTGAGTGCGTGCGTACTTGCGTTTGTCTGTGTGTGTGTGTGTGTGTTGGGAAAAAGTGAGAATTTTTTAAAGCCTGCATTGATATTCAAACTTCATATCGTTGATGAATGCAGCAGAACAGAGTTAGCACTTAGCGATGCTGTAGATATCTAAGAAAATGTATTTATAATATTTCCAATTTTTTAATAATTTACTGTGCTTATAAAGTGCTCCATAATAGGTCGTATTTCATTCTCTGTTTAAGTATTGCCAACAGATACTAAAGCAAAGTTTGTGTTCATAATTATCAGCTTTTCTTAATTACATAATATAATATTCAGCTGATTGTGCTCGTATGGCTCAACAGTTTGCCCAACAGAACTTATAATGACTCTAATTGCTTGTAACACGGTAATCAAATCACTCATTTCAACATTCGACGAGAACATAATCACATTGATCGACTTTTATAAGAAAGGTAACTGCCTGATGTTGGTAGAATTAAACACATTACTTCCCACTCTCTCAATCGATCGATAATTATTCAGTAAGAGTTTTTATTTATTAATTATTATTCAAACTGGTGTGGTTTGTGATAAAATTGTATGACTTACTCATATTAAGCACTATTCAGAGGCACAGCCGGTTAAGTTCCCAAGAAATATTGCGAACAGATATCGCATTTTCCTTTGCTAACTGATTTTCTAAGATAACAGGTTTCTTACATCAGAACAATTGAAGAAATGCAACGATTGCTCCAGTTTTATACCATAAGTCATCAGCATCTTTTTCTTCTTCCTTTAAGAATTAGGCATTGTGACCTGTTACGGTCTCACTCCATCTAAGTAAGGTTCTTGCTATCTGAACGGTTGCTCTTTGGAGTGTAATTCAAGAGTTTCTTCGGAATTCGGTTAATATTCATTCTCTGCACGTGATTCTTCCAGTTTTCCCTGTATTGCTTGATGTGTTCGGCAATTGGTTTTACATAGATTTCTTTCAGAATGTCATTATTCCTTTTATGGTCAAAACGAGTTTATCCAGCTGTTCATCTCATAAAACGCATCTCTGCTGTTGTTATCCTCTGTTTTCATCTCATTTTTGTTTTAAAAGTCCAGGCTTCCATAGCATAATACTAGTCTTGCCAAGGTGTTATTGGATCTGATTTTGATGTGCTTTTGAAACAATTGAAGGTTTGAAAACTTGATTAATAATTCCTAGTGCTCTGTTGTAATTTATTATCTCGTGATCAATATCTTTCTCTTCGTTATAGGTTAAATGGTAACCGAAGTATTTAAAAGTATTTAATCGTTCTAGTATTCAGTTTTCAATGTAAATTTTACTTCTTATGGGAATATTGCCTGCAAAGGCCATGACGTTAGTTTTATCAATAGATATTTTCATATCAAAATTTTTTGCAATTATGTCTAAATGATGTATGAAATGAGGAAGTTCATTTTCTGATGAAGCTATAAGCACCCGGTCGTCCGCATATAGTAGTGTATCTAAAATTGATTTTGGATATTTTTCCTGTATTTTGTTATCTCCAAGTATGTATTAGACTATATATATATATATATATATTGAACAAAAGTGGGGGATTCAGAATTCAGACAAGGGAGCAGCCTTGTCTGAATCCTGTATTTTTTTTTTCCTATCTGAAGATTGTTTATTTGTCGGAAATCCTGTTGTTTTTATATATGTTGTTTATTGCTTTTATCCGTTGGGTTGGAACTCCATAATTTTCTAAAATATTCTGAAGTTTTCTACTATTCGCTGTATCAAATGATTTACTGTAGTAAACGAAAACCAGATGAATCCCAAAGCTATATTAAATGTGTTTCTGAAAGAGACCATCAGCACACGTGCGTCCACGTTTAAAGTCATTTTTCTTCGCCAAATCTTTCATCATAAAATTCACTCCGTTTATTTTTTTAAAAATAAATTTGCTGTATATTTTATAACCTGCATTTAGAAGACTGATTCCTCTATAATTATTGCAGTCATTTATGTTTCATTTTTTATCTTTTTGTGAATAGGTCTGACAGTTGCTTTTATCCAGCTATCAGGATTATTTTTCTCCTATTAACAGTTTGTTCAGTAATTTAAAAAATCTTATTTTAAATGATTCGCTGCCATATTTACAGAGTTCCACGTTTTGCATTGGATTTATTGCCAGGTTTTTTCTGAAATTCCAGAACATGTGAAATGAAGAGTTTCTCAAACTTCAGATATCCGCGCACCCCTTCTTAAATTTTCATTATAACCAATATTAATTAAAAATAAATTCATTAATTAATTTAAAAAATAAATTAATTAATTAAATTAAAAATAATTAATTAAAAGTGATAAATTAATTTAAACTATTAATTAAAATCAAATATCTATTTTATTTGAATTTATATGTGCATGTAAATAAAAAATATGATTTATTTTAAAATTTTGTTTCTCTAGAGATGTCAGACGACACACTCTTATCAATTTCATTTGATCCAGATCCAATACCAACGTTTTCTTGTTGCTTACAGCTACTTTTTTGCTATATTGCTCTCTTGGGGGTTTTATAAATCCAGTCTTTAACCAATGATCCATACGTAAGAATTTAAAAGCTAAAAAAATACTGTATTTACTCGAATATATCTCCAACTTTTTTCCCAAAATTAAAGCTAAAAAATCGTGTTACGAGATACGTGCGGGAATTTTCGGAAACTAAAGTTTTCAGAAAAAAAAATGAAAATGGTGCGACTTACCAAGAAGCTCCTACTCGCTATCACTACTTTTGGCATCGAGAACAGTTTCTTTGTGTGCATCATCAAAGTCATCTACCCAAATAGCGTCAACTTCTTTCCCATTATTTCAAGCAAAAATTACCAGTAATTTACAAGACTTGAGATACGTAGAATAGCGAAGAACTGCATATGACTGGTGCGGTATTAACAAAAGATCGCTCGAACCAAAAACAAATTAGCATTTCAACCAATTAAGTTGAGTCGAAATGCTAATTCCTTTCAACCGAATTCCGTAATATCTGAAACACATTCCCTATATATTTCTTAGTTTTAACACGTTAACAACAGGGGTGGTGTCAAGCAAAACCATATATTCCACCGGCAACATATGCTTTTGCTTGGTCTATATAACCGTTTCTGTTGGAGAGGGGATGTGATTCATTAGTTAGTGCTCTAATTGCACTGTTTGTTAAAAATATAATGACTCCTTTAATTATGCATAGCCGAAAATTACCACATACCCCTAACGACCTTTCGCGTACACCCGGGGGGTACGCGTAGCACCCTTTGAGAAACACTGTTCTAGAGGTTATATGATTTCCATCGGACGATAAATCCTTCAGAAATTTGTTGCACTTCATGACTCACCTTTCTTCCCTTGAGCAACTGTTGCGTGACTAAATTGCAAAATTCCTTTGTCGTCTGCAAAGCTCGTCGTCATTTAATAATAATAATAATAATAATAATAATAATATTTTCTTTTAGAAAGACAAGTTTAGAATCACACAGAGTATTTACATATTTATGTATATACAACGAAAGATATATATTCTGTACAATACAAAGATTCAGTATAAAATGCAGAGTACATTATTTTTTTTTAAATAAATATAAGTATACATTTTTTAACTAGTTAAATATTTGTACATTTTATACACTATTTCAATACAGTAATATAGCATATAATTCACTGTACAATAATATAAATGAAAATATTAATGGAATAATTTTAAATAAATATTCACAATTTGTTCTTAATTTTGACGTTTCTGTATGTATTTCAATATTATTTTTTATATTATGTTTAGTACAGATATTTTACCACATATATAATTTAATAATAATGATAGTAATAATAATTCGATATCATTACCAAAGTATGTTACTATACAACGTATCTACATATACACTATTAAACATTTTTGTCAAAATTTTTTACGACAAAACTTCAGTTTACAAATTGCTGAGTATTCCTTTATGATAGAATTCTCTGTTTATTCGGGTGGCATTTCTGATGGCATTCGGGTGGCATTCCTCGAAGCTTCTGCAGCTTATCTGAGACACACAGTGATTATTTTAGTAAAAACATTATTTTAGTAAAATAATTACCCAATATTTAGTAAATGCATTACTAAATAATAATAATAATTTATGGCAAATGTACCCATTTCATTGATGCAGTGATTTATTGTAAAATATCACAAATATACAAGTAACATATTTATTTAATATTTCTGTTTATTCTTGAATTATTATTATTATTCTGAATATACAAAAAACACTATTGACATACATACAGAAAATTAACAGGTGGTTTACAAACTACCTCCAAAATAGAAAGCATATCACACGTATCGGATCAAACCGAAGCAGAGAGCTACAAGTAACCAGTGGAGTGCCACAGGGAGCTGTACTCTCCCCCAACTCTATTCAACATTTACACGCACGATATTAATCAGTTACCACTCAAAGGTAAGATATTCCAATACGCAAACGATACAGCAATAATATCCATCCATAATAACGCAAGCATAGCCCAAGCAAATATGCAACATGATATAAATCTGATCATAGACTGGCTCACGAAAAACTCCATACACCTAAACTCAGAAAAGACAAAATTAATGATATTCAGAAATCCACTGACTCGACCAATTGATAACAAATATATAACTATCCAACATCCACTTTCCAACATAAAAAACACACAGAACAGCAAAACCACTGCAATCACTCAGGTTGAAACAATACGATACCTTGGAATTTTCCTCGATGCAGATATGAACTGGAATATCCATATAAAACATCTACACAACAAACTCCAAACAATAGGTGGCAAACTCTACAGGTTAAAAGACATGGTTCCCATACGCCTAAAAACACTAATATACAAAGCACTATGCCAAAATATATTAATATACAAAGCACTATGCCAAAATATACTAAGATACGCTCTAACAACGTATGCTATCTGTGCACCCTACAAATTAAATAGATTAATGTCGCTACAGTACAAAATGATAAAACTGACCTTTTGGGAACAAAGAGAAAATCACGACCTTATAAACATTGCAATGTCAGAACACAAAATACTGACAGCTAAACATTTATGTCACTATGTCGCTTTGCTAAAACATTATTTCGATGGATAATCAGAAAAACATACCATATAACAAGACCTCAGACAACTAATTATATCACATATAAATACAATAATCACTACGGAAAATCCACGCGAAAATTCTACATCCCAGACATGATAAACAAATTACCTTTTGAATACAGAAACCTTACAAACTACAATAGCCTGAAAAGAGCTCTAAGGACATATATGAACAAGAAATACGCACCCAAAATACAATACAAACTTAATGAAACACAATATATTCGTTCAGGTTTCCAGTTCAGTGACGCATCAATACATTCCAAGTTATTGTGCGTGCGTGTGTGCGTGCGTGTGCGCTCGAATTTCTCAATCATAGATTTCTTAGCTTCTCAACACAGCAAAAAAAAACAATAAATAATAACCAACTGGCGTCATCCTCAGATAAGCTTACATATAAGCTTCGAGGAGGAAAGCATAGAAATTAGTTCTCTTCCGAGATGTACCATATGTAACCAAATGCATGTAATGTACGTATCACATGAAAACCAATGTATGTGACGTATGTATTATATGTAGACCAATGTACGTAATGTAAGTAACACATGTAAACAAATGTAAATAATGTATCATATGTAATCAAATGTATGTAATGTGTATAATAATTGTAAGACATGTATGCAATGTAAAAAAAATATTTTAAATGTAAATCATGAGTTTACACTGTATGTTTGTGAGAATAAGGAAATATAATATTTAGATTGCATATGTGTAAATACTGTTGTATAATCACACGTTTTCAAACTTGAAAAAAAAATAGTAAACCACAACATGTAATATTATACAACTTATGTAACTCTGAACAATATAATTGTAAATTATTATTATGATTGTTATATATAAAAAAACTGTTATCATCATTACAATTTAAATCTCATTATATGTAGCACAAAGTTCTGAACCTTGTAAAATAATATACTGAATAGATGATCATTGTACATATGTAAATATTTGAAAGAACAATAAAAAAAATATTATGCACCAACTCTCCTGTAGTTAAGGACTTATCGAGGGGAAGAGAGAGAAAAGGTACATAAATTATATAAGAAATACACATTATATTACATTACAATGCGAAATAAATATAGTATTATACTGACATGAAAATTACTATTTCACTAATAATCAATGCTTATACGATATATGGAAAAAAATCATAAATAAATATTACATAAATCACTAAGTAAACAGATATATTTATGTATGATACTTATATAAATGTAAATATAATTAAATAATTAGTTATTTAAATCAAGTGGATATTAAATCCAGCATTATTTCAAAGCGAATGTAGTAACTATGAAAGTTTCGTACCAAATTTGACTAGAGAGCTTACGGAAATTCACTCGCCGGCATTTACGAGTTGCCCTAGCCTGGATCTTACAGGAGAAATGAGCGCTGCCAAAGCGTTCATATATTCGCCTTCTATTGGTCCATTTTGATAAGGTTTCACTGGCCTGACAGCTGTTTCGAACTGGTTTGTTCTCCTCAGAGACCAAGCAAAAACCGTAAGAAAGCAAAATCTCTCGTTCAGTAATAAGGAACTCGAAGTATCGGAGAGGTGTATTTTTCGTAAACGAATTGTCGATCCGTGCTTAAAGTGTTTACTATAATGAAGAGCCGATATCCTTCTAGGGCAAATATCATGTGTTCTATAAGGTCCACGCTGGGGCAAATCGTAAATGCTGGCGAGTGTATTCACGTAAGCTTTCTGGTCAAATTTCGTACGAAATTTTATAGTTTCTGCACACGGCTTTGAAATAATGATCCATTTAATATCCACGTGATTTATATAATATAAATCAAGTTATATAATAAATAATATAACTTGGTTTATATAATTTATATAATTACATCGCCGAAATTAAGCCTTTTGGTTAGTTATTTTAGTAAATTCAATAATTGGTAATTATATATATATATATCAACTTTAATCAGTATTTATATTTATAAATGGTGTCTAATTTCAGGGAAGAGCTCATTTATAATTAACAGTTTTAAGGGGAATATAAAGTTCTGTTTCGAGAAGAAAGTGTACTACTGTAACAAACATTTCTTCGCAAGAATTTTAAGAAAATACAGGTCTCCGAGAACTTCTCAGGAATTCAGGTAACGCTTTCTTTTTGCCAGTGGTGAGTAGGCATTTTCAATATAATTTTAATTTATAATAATGTTTATTCAAAACAATGATGTACTAGAAGGAATCTGGTGCCAATCCACGTTGAGTTTTTATTTGATGATGCTAAAATAAAACCAAAATCAATGCCTATTCACTGTGGATTATTTATAGAGGAATGCAAGAAATAAGAGTGGAATTGCATCGATCTTCATTTTTATTTTATTTATCAAAGGTAAAATTCCATCTTAATAAATACATTTTGTTAATTTAAAATAATTTAGGGTAGATTGATTTGAAATTAATATTTTATATATTTCAAAAGTGTATATGGATATCAGATCTATATTTGAACCGTACTCTTTTAATTTGTATGGTTAAAATTAATTTCTTTCCAATTGTATTAGAAATTTAATCACAAACAAAAGCCTTCACCAAACAACACTCCATCATAATACGCTGTCTCCAGAAGAACACTCACAGACACGATAACACTCCTTGCACCTAACGTGTGCAATGGAAACACTCACTTCAACACATCCAGCAGGTAACAAGCACACAACCAACACATTTCTGGAAACGTAAAGCAAGTTTTAATCAACGCAAACCTCACATAAACACCAATATGAACATCTTAACAGCCACGGTGAACTCCTCACTGACCACATAATACACTTTCCCAACAAAACAAAACAGACACTGTAAGACTCGTTGCACCTAATGTGTGTTAACGAACACTCACTTCAACACTCCACAAAACTAAAGATACGACCAACACACTTCTGCAAACTGGAAACAGTTTTATCAACAAAACCTGACATCAATACCAACAGGAACAGTTTTACTGCTGAACAATTAAACTGCTATTAGCAAGGTGTTCTTGTATATTTCGAATAGTAATCTACGTGTAAATGGATAACTGTATAAAATGATGAGTGTAAACTGAAAGAGCGGCTTCCCCCCCCCAATATATGTTATTTTGGATTTCTTTTATTAATTAAAAAAAGTAGATTATTAGGACATACAGGATTATTTTAGAATACCGGAATAGAGGGATTGTCGCGTTACATAAGGAGAGATTGATATGTTGGGTGTTGCATAATAGAGGTTTTCAGTTAAGCACCTACGAATGATCTACATAATGAATTACACTTAAGAATGAGCGAATATAATTTTAAGCTGTTATTTCAGAGATTCAAACTGCAAGTAAGTAGAATTTATATTTCATTTCTTAAATATGAGTAATTTAATCCTTAATGCATCGATTAATAGATTTTGGGAAACTTTCATTTTCAATGATATTTATCTATAATACTGTGTGTGTGTGTGTGTGTGTGTGTGTGTGTGTGTGTGTGTGTGTGTGTGTGTGTGTGTGTGTGTGTGTGTGTGTGTGTGTGTGTGTGTGTGTGTGTGTGTGTGTGTGTGTGTGTGTTACTAATACTTACGTATTAGTAACACACATAAATAATGTAATAAAAATTACTTTACTATTCAAATAATGTAATATTTATTACTGCACTAAACATTAAGTTTGTAGATATCTCTATAGGAGAAATAGAATTCTAATCCCTCCTAACATGCATGAGTTGAAATAAGTTTGTTAAGGTTTAATTCAAATTAATCAACATTAAAAGAAACGTTTAATTAAGGACTTAGTTAACTCTTTCAATAAGAACTTAAGAAGGCATTATGAGAAGATCTTCTGTTTTCTCCGGAGAAATTCGAAGATACCATCCGAAGAAATGAATTCCGTTTGAGGGACGAATGTGAAGAAATCCAACTGTTGCTCAAAGATTTCCTTATAATCACATTGAGGTAAATTTAAAAGAATATTAAACTTATAATCTCAGTACGTAAAAAAAATTAAATTTAAATATAAGTGTATGATTGAGTGCGTGCGTGTGTGTAACTTGATGATTTAACGAGTGTCATCGACAGATCTTATCTAAATTTGTTTCGTTTCTTAATCCAGTGTAATTCAAAGTGTATGTTGACATCAGTGTGATAAGTTAAAAAAGTGGAAAAAGTTAAAAATTCTAAGCAGCAGAATTCTGAGAAAAAATATTTATACAATCAATTTCAGTTAGTATACCTCAGAGATGTGTGCAGAATTAATTTCTTCAGCGATATCAAATGTCTGCGGAAGGTGCTGTATTTCAAGATAACAAAATATTAATAGGTGAGTAATTTTTCTGTTGGTCTTAACTATTTATTTATGAGGTATTTTATAAACTAATATAATAGAAATGGAATAAGAAAGAAATTAGTCGGAACACTAAATTAGCTGTATACAAGACTGTGTTCAAACCAATTTTAACTTATGGATCTGAGAGCTGGGTCAGAAGTAAAACACTTGACCAAAGACTAGAGACCACAGATATGAGAGTCCTGAGAAAGATTAGAGATGTGAACAGATGGCATCAATGGCAATATCATATTAAAAATGAGGATATTAGGAAAGAACTTGACATTGTCAGCATCCAGGAATGCGTTAGCAGAGCTAATCTCAGATGGTATGGTCACTTAAATAGAATGGGAGAGGAAAGATTAGCAAAACAAGTGTTCTCTGCCAGGTTGGCAGGAAAACGACCCAGAGGAAGACCAAGATATAGGTGGATTGATACGGTACAAAGTGCCTTAGACGATAGAAATATAAGATCTGATAATGTTGGAGTCTTGACAAGTAACAGACTGATTTGGAGGAAAATTGTAGATAGGAAGTTAGTAATGATGTAATTTTTTCATGTAGTACTGTCATATCCTGTACACCCCTTGAGGGTACATGGCAGGAATTTGATGATGATGATGATGATGATATAATAGAAAGAATCTGATATCATGTTTATGAATAACGTGTGAGGATGTTCATATTAGACTGTAATTTGATTAGAAATTATGGAGTCCAAACTTCAAAATTTGACTAATTTCAATTAATAATTAAACTGACCGTAAAAATGACAATTCTGAAGTCTTTTCTAGTATGATTTTTATTTCTTTCGAGTTGTTGTAAGAGCATAAATCTATTTAAAGCATCATTGAAACGATAACTAATCTTGGCATTTTCTAATGATAAGTGATTGCATTAATAATCACTGATTAAAATAGGCGGATTACTACCAAATATTATATGACGAAATATAACTTTCACTCCTTTTTTATTTTTTTTTCGAAATGTTTCTGAAATACTCTGGTTTTGGTCAATCTTTGATAAGTTGGTCGTAAGTAAATCTCTCCCTCTCATTTGTGTGACCAACATTAATTAAGACAGATGTGTACCAACTTAGTTTACTACTATGCCTTAGTACTTCACTAGTATTTTTCATATAATATTTTAGAGTTAAGGAATATTATTCTATTTTATTTTTTTTCCACACAAAAGCTTATTTTTCCTGAAGACATTATATCAATAACCCAGTGACAGGAGTAAGGATAATGTAATAATTTAGAAGTGTGTGTTTTGCGAGAATAACGTAATAAATAATAATCAAGTGTACGAGGTGTGATAATTTAATTCCCGGAATGCACCTTTAAAAAACATACTTTCGGAACATACATTAGTGGCTAATGTCTCCTTCGAAGTAGTCCACTTGTGCAATTATACTCTGGTTTAGACGGTGTTCCCATTTTTAGAAATAGCTAGAAATCACAGTGAGCCAAGTCAGGTGAATAAGCAGAATGGCCTAATTCGGTAATCGATTTTTTGGCCAGAAACTCTCTAACGATAGCGTGGCCCATTGTCGTGATGGATGATCCACTTGTCAGGCCACAATTCAGGTCTTTTTCTCCGAACAGGATCTCTCAATCTTTCCAGCACCTGTAAGTAGCACTGTTGGTTGACCGTTTGTCCCTGTTTAATAAATTAATAGTGGACTATCCCCTTGTGATTAAAGAAACACACCAGCACGGTCCTGAACTCCGAACGTGATATGCGTTCTTTTTACGGATGTGGCGAACTCGGGTTTTGCACTGCATGCTCTGGCGTTTTGTTTCCGGATGGTACTGGCAGGTACCTTCACCCGTAATTACTCTCGGAAACATGTGCTTATTTGCAGAAAGGTCGGTCGCAAATTGAGGCTGCCGCTGCTTCTGTTCGTCCGTCAAGATCCGAGGCACAAACTTAACAGAAATCTTTCGCATACCCAATTCTTCACTTAAAATTACCCTGACTGTTTCTCGATTAATTGCAATTCATCAGCCAATAATCGCACAGATAATAGTCTGTTAGCCCGTGCAAAATCTCTCACTCTGTTCACATTTGTGTCCGTCATTTTTGTTTTTGACTGCCTACTTTTTGGGCATCGTTCACATCTTCTCGCCCACCTTTGAATCACTTATGCCCTCAAAGACACTTGACGTTTTCTCAGCATCTACATCTTATGAAACTTTCAACAGCGCCAACATTTCAGTAGCAGTTTTACAGATTTTTACACAAAATTTGATGTCAACACGCCGCTCCAAAACTCGATCTCATATTTTTTTACGCGAAAGTTTACACGAAGATCTCTGTTGTTTTTGCAATGGCCAACTTGCAAATGGCTGTATCAGCTTGAAGTTTACGCACGCATTAGTGAGAAGATCTGCAAACATGAATACTCACGAGACTCCAACAAAACTCACCAAACGGGCGACACTACGCGGCCGTTCCTGGAATTAAATAGTCACACTATTTAAATAACAAGTATGTAATTACGTTTATAACATTTCATTTATTTGAAATTGTTTCCATTTACAACAGAATTCCACAAGCAATATACACGTTGTTATTATTATTACATTTGATATTAAAATCAGTTTAAAAAGTTTTAATACCTTCATCTTTCAGAAGTGTATTACATAATAATGACTGATTTTCCCTTTTCAGTCGTTTCAGACCGTAGGTGATTTTTAGGCAATGCCCACAAAGTACTCCTGGCGAGATTTTGATGGATATTTCATCATTGCTTTTCCCAACCCCACAATTTTATCCGGCCTCGGGACCGTCATATGGCTGGACGTATTCATGACTGTAGTCCATGTGACTTCTTCGGGGGGGGGTGATTTTTCTGTTTTGCGGGAGGGAAATCCCCCAGACTGGGGGATTTCCCTCCCGCAAAAAACTGGGGAGAAAAACCCTTCTGTCCATGCCCAAGATCGGCTAACTTGGCTATGTCTGAGAGAGATGCTTAAGCTCCTCACTTTGGCGACATGAATCGAACCCAGGACACTCCTTTTCCAGGCATATGGTTGCGAAGAGCATAGCGACTGGCTAACTGCGCGGACAATAATAATAAAGAGAATAATATTAACAGCATAAGTAATTAATTCAGAGTAGATCCACACAGTTAAAAGCTGCGTGTTTAGCTTATGTGAAGATGTTTGTAGGCCATTAAGTTAAATAATAATAATAATAATAATAATAATAATAATAATAATAATAATAATAAAAATAATAATAAAATTTTAATAAATATTACCACTTGTGCAGTGCACTACTATTCTGTACAATTTTCACAGGCGTACAAGTAAGATATTCTGATTTAATATTTAAAACTAATGTCTAATTACACTAAGAGTTAATTGCTAATTTGTAATTACTATTTTAAGTTGAATAGCAATCCTCTACCGACAAGAAAGTGTACTGAACTATCCAAATTTTCTGGACCATAAAGAATTTCATAACTAAAAATATATCAACTTTATAATCAAGAATTTAAAAAAAAATTGAGAACCTTAAGAACTTCATAATGGAAACTATACGAAAACATTGGACTTCAAGAACTTCTCATGAATTCAAGTAAGGTTTTCTAAATATGCCAGTGGTAAGTAGGCATTCTAAATATAAATCTAATTTTATGGTAATGTTTATTTAAAATAACGATATACTAGAAGGAATCCGGTGCCAATTCACGTATATTTTTTATTTTATGATGTTAAAATTAAATCCAAAATGAATTCGTATTCATTGTGAATTATTTATCGAGCAGTACCATGAACAAGAGTGAATTGTATCACATCTTGAATTTTATTTCATTTATCAAAGAGTAAAATTCATCTTAATGGAATAAATATAGTTTGACAATTTAAAATAAATTTCGATGGATAGTTTTAAAATTAATATTTTATATATTTCAAAAATGAATACAAAAATAAGTTGCCCGATTGAATGATTCTGTTTTAATTTGTATGATTAAATTAAACGAAATATTGGCGCCAGATATCAAACAATACCATTCTTTCCAATTTTATTGTAATGTTAATCACAAACAAGAGACATCACCAGACAACACTGCAACATAATACTCTTTCTCCAGAAGAAGAACACACCGACATGAGGACACTCCTTGCACCTAACGTGTGCAATGGAACCACTCACTTCAACACATCCATCACAAAACAAACACACAACGAACAATTTTTGTCAAACGTAAACGAAGTTTTTATCAACGCAAACCTCACATGAACACCAACACGAACATCTTCACAACCACAATGGACTCCTCATTGACCACATAATATTCTTTCCCAAGAACAAAACGGACACCGGAAGACTCGTTGCACCTAATGTGTGTTAACGAACATTCATTTCAACACTCCACAAAAACCAAAAACTCAACTAACACACTTCTGCGAACTCCAAATAAAGTTTTATCAACACGAACCTCACAAAATTACCAATACGAACAGTTTTACAGATGAACAAGTAAACTGCTATTAGCAAGGTGTTCTTGTATAAAGCATATTTCGATAGCTTAGTCTTTTATTACAGGAGTGGATCACATCGCAGTGAAGGGTAATTCATGTGTAAATTTATAACTGTAGAAAATGATGACGGATAACTGAAGAACGATTTTTTAATAAGCTACTTTTGATTTCTTTTGATAATTAAAAGAAATAATAATTATGGTAGTGGTCATCTAATGTAAAGATTATAAAATTCCGAATGGGTTTATATTATCGGAAAAGATGGGGAATCGTGTTACGCTTTCAGAGAAAGTTTAGTGTCTTGTGTGTTGCATAATAGACGCTTTCACTTAAGAACCTACGAATTATAGAATATAATTTTAAGCTGTGTTTATTTTTCATATATTGTAAAAATAGGTAGATAGAGTTTATATTTAATTTCTTAAACATGATAAATTTAATTCTTAATGGGGGTTTTTAAAATTAATATTTACGACAACGTGAATAAGATTGTTATGATTTAATTCAAATTAATGAAGGTTAAAAGCATAATTTCATTAAGGATTTAGTTAACTCTTTAAATAAGAACTAGAGAAAGAATTCTGAGAAGATATATTGAGAAGATTACGAGAAGACATACCAGCTGAAGAAATGGATTCCACGTGACTAACGAATGTTAAGAAATCCAACTGTTGCTCAAAAGTTTTCTTATAATCACAATGAGGTAAGTTTATAAGAATATTAAACTTATAATCTCATTACGTCAAAATTTTAAAATTTTAAATTTAAGTGTGTCAGTGAGTGCGTGCATGTTTGTGTTGCGAAAACTGATAAGTTTAATCCCCAGTTTTTTCAAGAAAATGTATTTGCAATAGTTTCAATTATTTTTCGAGTATTTTCAATGTCGTAATAATTTACCGCTATAAAATGCTCTTTTACAAGTCATTTTGTATTCTCTCTTTAAATAATGTCAACAGACACCAAAGCAAAGTTTGCATTGATAGTTGCCAGCTTTTCTTAATTATCTAATATAATATTCAGCTGATTGGGCTCCTTTGGCTAAACACTTTGCACAAAACAACTTATAATAACTCTCATTGCTGTAATGCAGGACTGGCCTTCTCTGTAAAGGAGCCCGGGTGCAAGAAACCCTTTGGGGGACTAAAATATTTTTCAAAGTTAAAAATTGAAGGATTCGAAATAAACGTATTGTAAAACCTGTTACCTGCAAATGATTTTGTCACAGGAAAAAAAAAACACTTTCGAAATATATTAAGTTTCCGCAAATGTGTACCGACTGTGCACACTCGATCGTGGGGCCCGGGTGCATTGCACCCCCGAGATGGCCGGCCCTGCTGTAATGAAACCACTGATTTCAACATTCGACGAGAACATAATCGGCTAGATTGGCTTTTTTATAAACGAAAACCGCATAATGCTGGTAGAATTAAACACATTATTCCCTACTCTGTCAATCAAGATAATTATTCAGTTACAGTTTTGATAAATTTATTAATTATTATTCCAAATGGTATGCATTATTATAAAATTGTGTGATTTCCTTTCATATTAAGCACTATTCAGAGGAACAGACTGGTTAGATTCCTAAGAAATATTAAGTGCAGATATCGCGTTTTCGTTATAACTGATTTTGTAAGAAAAGAGGATTCTTACATGAGAGTAACTGAAGAAATCCAACGAAAAAATCCAGTTATACCTTAAATCCTCATCATCATCATCTCTTCTTCCTTTAAGAATTAGGCATTGTGACCTGTTACGGTCTCACCCCATCTAAGTCAGGGTCTTCCTCATCCTACTGAACGTATTGGCCTGTAGTTTAAGAGTTTCTTTGGACTTCAGTTAATATTCATTCTCTGCACGTGATTCTTCCAATTTTCCTGTATTGCTTGATGTGTTCGACTATTGGTTTTACATCGATTTCTTTCAAAATGTCGCTATTTCGTTTATGGTCCAGACGAGTATATCCAGCTGTTCGTCTCAAAAAACGAATCTCCGCCGTTGTTATCCTCTGTTCATCTCTTTTTTTTTTTTTTTTGAAGTCCAGGCTTCCAAAGGATAATACTAGTCTTTCCAAGGTGTTATTGGCTCTGATTCTGGTGTGAGTTTGAACAACTGAAGCTTTGAAAACTTGATTTATAATGCCTAGTGCTCTGTTAAAATTTATTATGATATAATCACTTGTTTTCTCTTCGTTATAGGTTAAATGGTAACAGAGGTATCGTACTTGTTCCAGTATTTATTTTTCAATGCAAATTTTAATTCTTATGGGGATGTTACCTGCAAAGGCCAGGTTATTAGTTTCATCAATAGATATTTTCATATCAAAGGTTTTTGCAATTATATTTAAATGATGTATGAAACGCAAAACTTCATTTTCTGATGAAGCTATAAGCACCTGCTCGTCTGCATATAGTGGGTGCACCTAAAATTGGTTTTGGATATTTTCCCTATATTTTTTGTATTCAATCTCCCAGTATATATATATATATATATATATATATATAGATCAAAAGTGGGGAGGGCTACAGCCTTGTATGACTTCTCTATTTATTGTTTTAATCTGAAATTTGTTTATTTGTTCGAACAGAAATCCTGTTGTTTGTATATTCGAGGATGGTCTGAAAAGTTCCCGACCTAAGAACGAAAAACGAATTTATAATTTCAAAATTATTTTTATTTTTCAACATAATCTCCCGTAAGACTAATACATTTATTGCAGCGATGCTCTATCTCCATTATCCCGTCCCAGTAATGGTTCTCAATAAGATCTGCAAAATACCCCTCTACAGCTACAATCACCTCTTGATCGAAGAAAAAGGCTGACCAGCGAGGAAAGGTTTTAGTTTTGGGAAGAGATAGTCAGAGGAGCCATATCTGGGGAATAGGGTGAATGTTCCAACAATTTATAGTGCGGATCCCTTAATTTTCCCATTGCCAAAACACCTTTGTGGGCAGGTGAATTGTCTTGATGAAAGATGATTTTTTTCTTCTGCAAACCGGGTCTTTTCTCACCAATTTTTTCGTTTAGTCTGGTTAAAAGATCGGAATAATATTCCCCGGTGATTGTTTTACCCTTTTCAAGATAATTAATAAACAAAATGCCTTTAGTCCCAAAACACCGATGCCATGACCTTTCCTGCTGATGGAACCGACTTTGCCTTCTTTACCACTGAACAACCGGCTTCTGTCCACTGTTTTGACTGCTGTTTGGGTTCTGGTGTGTAAGTAAATCCAAGTCTCATCCATAGTAATAAATCGACGCACAAAATCAAATCAGTTTTATTCTTGTTAAAAATGCTATAAGTATTGTTCAGAGATTTTCATGCGAGGGTGTTTTTGAACTGCTGTGAGCATGCGCGGCACCCATTTTGAGCAAAGCTTTTTTTATTTGTAATTCTTCATGCCAAATGTATCCTACACATTCTTTTGAAACCCATAGTCGCAGCAATTTCACCCACTTTGGCTCGTCGGTCATCCAGTACCATATCGTGCACTTGATCATTGATTTCTGGTATTGTTACACTTTGGACGATCTTCACGTGGATCATCTTCAAGGCTAGCACGGCCACGTTTAAACTCGGCACCCCATTTCTTAATTGTCGAAAACGAAGGAGAAGAGTGCCCATAAACGTTTATGAATTTTGACTGAATATCATTTGGCGTTAAACCTTCTTTTACAAAGAATTTTTTAACTGCACGATACTCAATTTATCGAGGTATACGGACAACACTTTTGCTTCAGACAGCTGTATAAAAGAAACTACTTGATAGAATGACTTGCAATTTCACATTTATGCTTATGACAGATGTACTGTACCAGCTTTGAAAAAAATCTTGCCGATAGTGTTGTCATCTATGGTCGATGCTGAGAACTTTTCAGACCACCCTCGTATGTTGTTGATTGCTTTTATCAGTTGGGTTGGAACTCCATAATTTTCTAAATATTCTGAAGTTTTGTACGATTCACTGTATCAAATGCTTTACGATAGTCAATGAAAGCAAGAAGATTCTCACTGTTATATACCTCTTGTTTCTCAATGAGAGGTTATAATGAAAAGTAACCATCATCATACGTGCGTTCACGTCTAAAGCCAATTTGTTCTTCGCCCATTCTTTCTTGAGATTTATGTCACGTTGCATATTTGTTTGAACTATGCTTGCATTATTATGGTTGGATAATATAGCTGTATCATCTGCGTATTGCAAGATCTTATCTTTTAGAGGTATCTGGTTAATATCGCGCATATAAATGTTGAATAGGGTTGTGGAGAGAACAGCTGCATGTGGCACTCCACAGGTAGCTCTCTACTGCGGTGTGACCCGATGTGTGTGATCTGTTTTCTATTTTGAAGATAGTTTCTAAACCACCTGTGCAGAGGCCCATCTATTCACAGATGTCTCAGCTTTTCTTATAAGGTTTGGTGTGTGAGTGTGTCAAATGCTTTAGTCAAATCAATAAAGACTACCATGGGAATTTTGTTTTTATCTAAGGCGGTATTATTCACGTCCGTAAAATCTACCAAGAGAGATGTTATTCCCTTATTTTTCTGAAAACCGTATTGTGTTTTGTGAAATAATGTGAAAGTTCTTTTATATGTTGCGATTTTCCTTAGTACGATTCGCACCATAATTTGATTGATAATTGGTAGTGTTGCTATGGGTCTGTAATTATTAATTAAATTTATTTTTTCATGTTTGCATATGGGTGTGATTATGGCCGTACTTAACATACTTGGTATTTTTCCGGTTATAAATATTATATTTATTAATTTTAGTAGGATAGGACCTAGGTTAGTTGCGTGTTGCTTCATATCCTTCGGTAGTATACCGTCAATCCCCCGGCCTTAGTTTGGTTTGGTTTGATTTGTTGTATTACAGAGAGAATTTTGCTTCTTTTATGATCGGGAACCATAATATCTGTTTTGCTTGTGGTTCAAATGGAGAACCACGTTTAGTGATTGGAGGGATATTTCCTTGTAGTTCTTGGATGGAGTCTACAAAGTAGATTCTATCCAAGTTATGATGATTGGTTAAAGTCATTTGCTAGTTGTTGGATAGGTTTAGCATCTTTCATGAATCTGTTGTTTTATGAAGTTGATGAAGTGTTTGGTTTCAGAGGCGGTGGGTATTTGGAGTATAATGTAGCATCTCGTTGATCAGGTGCCAGGTTTGTTTCATGCTTATTTGTGCAGAGGTGAATTTGTCTCTGTAGTAGTTTCTTTGGCATTTCTTATTTGCATTGTAAGGAGATTCCTTGTTATCTTAAAAAAGCCAGAATCCTTTATCCAAGGATTCTGTCTTGTTTTTGAACGAATTCTACACTTTATTATGAAGCTTTCATATATATTTCCTCCTATGTGAGTTTAGTGTTGTTGTTGTACAAGGTATCTATTGAATCTGATTATGCCTTTAGTTTCCAGTCGATTTTCCTTATTTCGTGGTTGATTATTTCTTCGTCTATTATTGTTTTGTGTTGCGTTTCATATGTGGAGCATTGCATGGATATTATCTTAGTGTGCAGGTTAAGAGCCGTGAAGTAATGGTCTGCTACTTTGCACTTTGTAACTACTACAGTGTGACTATGTAGTGGTGGTGTTGCCCGAATGTTTGTATATGATCTAAGCAAGAATCAGTGATCCTTCCAATAATAGTATTTCCGACAATATCTTCTCTAGTACATGCTGTTGTAGTTGGTATTAGGTTATACAGTTGTGGTTTTTTCCCCAATATTTATGTTTATATCACGATTATCATTAGCCAGCAATTGAGTTCTTGCAAGAATTTTATCACGTTTAAGTTTGGTGGCCTGTAAAGGGCATTTAGTATTAATAGGTGCTGTCGATTGGCGGTATTAATGATTTCGATGCAAATGGTTTATGCATGCTCAGACTGATAAACAGTTTCTTTTGCTATTAATTTATGTTCGGTAAATATTAATATTCCACCCCTTCTTTTTGTTTGACAGGATCTAAGCTTTTGAAGCCTGGAATTTGGAAGGCAGTTACTTCGTCATTAGTAACGGATACTTCTATTAGAACGAATATATCTAACACCGGTATAACTCTTCAGATCAGACTGTAACATTAGCCAATATTTTCGAATGCTTCTGATATTAATATGCTGCATTTGGGTATCCTCTCGTTTGAAATGTGTGTTTTTTCCATGTATAGAGTGAGTCAAAAGTACAGTTGCTGTATACGGACTATATTCTGATGTTATTACATTTGTCTGATAGTTCGCATTGATTGTTTGTTATGTTTTGGTCTTCTTTTTGATCTAATTATGAGTGTTATTTTTTCACTATAGCAGCCTATCTATGTCTTCTGAGCTTTTGATTTGTATCGACTTTGAAGTTTGTGACTACCTCAAGAATATCTTTGCATTTTTGATCCACAAAAATTGGTAATTTTGTTCTGCGTTTGCTTTTCTTCTTGGTATAACAGATTCTGATTGAATGGTCTTAAATTCTCAAATAGGAAGATTGATGTATTGTCTTGCAATGCATTCAAGCCCTTGCCAACAACTGGTTTTCTATGTCTGTTGGTTTATATGAGATTGTCTCTTGTGGACTTTTTGTAAGACGAAATATGACAGGAAAAGGTCATGGCAAGCCTTGTTTTTTGTTCTTCCTGAGAATCCGATTTAGGATCTGAATGAGTTAAGCCTTATGGGGATGTCAGTTGCATGGGATAACTTTAAAACTACATCTCTGAGATTTTCTCTAGGTTCAGTTTCAGAAAGATCGTTTATGACAAGATCTTGATATTGTTGCTGATTTAAAGGTTCGTATTGCAGTTTTAGAGAACTAAATTCTTGACGGAGTTCGGATGTCTCTTTCGTCAAGTTAAGTTGCTTGTCAGTTAATATGTTGACACTAATTTTGATATCTTTTACAGTTTTCAATGTTGAATTATTAATTATATTTAACAATAATTAACAACAATAAATTTTTCTGTTATTTGTTCGTTCTACTTATCAAAGAGTTCTTGGACAAGATATATTAAGCTGGCTTTTATAATCGCTAAACTGTTTTCTGTTAGTATAGTTAATGAATTCAAATAATAGTCCCGCCTGTTTTTTTTAAACCTATTGAGTTCCTCGTTAATCGGATTCTCCTTTGGTGGCATTTTTCTTCGTTCTCTCTGGAGTAGCATCCATTTACGTTGCCAGGTTGTTTGTGAAAGGCCGGAACATTTAAAGTGAAGATTCCTAAGGCATTTTCTACAGGTTACATGATTTCCGTCGTACGATAAATCCTTCAGGCATTTGTTGCATTTCACAACTCGCCTTTCTTCCCTTGAGCAACTGTCGATTGCTAAAAATTGTGCCGTCCATTGTCGTCACCAAAGTTTAAAATAATAATAATAATAATAATAACAATAATAATATTTTTTTTAATAATAATAACAATAATAATAATTTTTTTAATAATAATAACAATAATAATAATTTTTTAAATAATAATAACTTTATTATTAATCATATATAATATTTACAATACATACTTGCACACTAATCTGCATACAGGTATTTACATGTACTGCTAATATATATTTTTTAATCATAATAATATATTTTTTGTATACAAGTACATTCTGTATTTATCCCTATACATTTACATTACATATATTTTTTTTACATTTTATTATATCTCAGATAAATTATATACACGCATACAATAATTTTTTTAAAAATAATAATAATTTATTATCTCTCAAATAATTACATGAATATATTAATATTTAGGTTGCAACTTTATAATATACTAATATTATAAAGTTGCATTGTATATATACTAATATATACAATGCAACTTTTTCTTGCAAAATGGTTCAGTAAGAATTATAATTACTCTTAATATCATTATCATTTGCAGAATTTCTCATTGACACAAGAGTAAAAAAGTGTGTATTATTACTATTAATAATAATCATAGTAATACTTTACACTTAATAACTCACAAGTTAAACAATATTACTTATGTTGCAGTTTACATAATAATAATTTTTTTAATTTAAATATGTAAATGAAATATATAATTTTAAACTTAAATATATAATTGAAGTATTACTATCACATTTTCTGTTTACTACTGGAATTCATTACAGAATGTGAAGTGAATAATGTTAGATAAATACTACTACTGGGATGTAACTCAACTGCACCTTCGAAGCGTTGTAATTAGCTTATCTGAGGGGGATACTGATTACATATATATATATATATATATATATATATATATATATATATATATATATATATATATATATATATATATATATATATATATATATATATATATATTTGTTATTGATTTGGTTGCTGTGTTGGAAGTAGGCAGATCTTTGGGAGGTCAAATGAATGATCTCGAAGGTCTGATCAAAGTGAAATTGTCGATATATCCTGTGTTATTGCATCTGTCTTGATGGTTCACATTCTTTTTTATTGTGAGCTTCTTTTTGAACTATTTAGGAGGCCTTTTTCTTCACAGTGGCAGCCTTTCTATATCTTCTGTACTTTTAATTTGTATCGGCTTTGAAGTTTGTGACTTCCTTATGAATATCTTGGCATCTCTGGTCCATGAAAATTGGTAATTTGTTTTCCATTTTTGCTTTTCTTGTTTGGTACAACAGATTCTGGTTGAATGGTGTTAAATATTCGGATAGGAAGATTGGTGTATTGTCTTGCTGTGCGTTCAAGTCCTTGGCAACCGGTTTTTCTGCCTGCTGGTTTTATGAGATTGTCTCTTGTGGACTTGCTCTTAAGACGAATTATGACTGGTGCAGGTTGTGGCGAGCCTTGGTTTTTGCTCTTCCTAGGAACCCGATTTACTGTCTGAATGTCGTTAAGCTGTAGGGGGATATCAATTACATGGCCTAATTTTAAAACCACGTTTCTGAGGTTTTCTGTAGGTGCAGTTTCAGGAAGACCGTTTATGACAAGATCTTTTTTATGTTGTTGCTGATTTAAACGTTCGTGTTGTAGTTTTAGAGAATGAAGTTCTTGTCGGAGTTCGGATGTCTCTTTCATCAAATTGTATTGCCTGTCATTTAGTGTGTTAATTCTCATTTTAATGTCTTTTACCGTTTGCAACACTTCTATAACTGCTAAATTATTATGTTTTACCAAATCTTCATATTCGCTAGATTTTTTTGTTATTTGTTCGTTTTGTTTCTTAGAGAGTTCTTGCACAAGGTCTACTAAGCTGGCTTTTATGGTCTCTAGACCGTTTCCTATTAGTATATTTAAAGAGTTGAAATTATAGGACTCACCTGCATTTTTTTGTCTGTTCAGTTCGTCGTCTGATTTTGCCTCCGGTATAATCGGCTGCGTCGTAAGTGGCTGTTTTAGGTGCGTTTCTTTGTTCTTCCTACAGAGTACGCACTTCCATTCCTCGCGTGTTACATCGGATTCATATTTATGTTGCCCGGTTGTTTCTGAAAAGACGGCACATTTTAAGTGTAGAATCCTACTGCATTTCGTACAAGTTATATTATTTCCGTTCGACGATAAATCCTCCAGGCATTTAATACACTTCATGACTCACCTTTCTTCCCTTAGGCAGTATGGCGTGATTATAAAGATGGCGACGTCCTTTGTTCGCTCGTTGTTGACCACGGTCCTCTCTGTTCCCTTTTCAACACTTCAAAATTTGGTTTCTTCTTAGCCGATCTCGTTGAATTTTATATCACTGTCTTCTGTGTGATAAGTAGGGTTACTTGGGAGCACTTTCAACTTAAAACAGGAATTGGAACCACTTTAAAACTATAAAAAACTGGAACAGCGATATCATCGTGCGCCCGTTCGTATGCCTACACAGCGCCCTCTATAATAATAATAATAATAATAATAATAATAATAATTATTATTATTATTATTACATCCACGAAGTGATGTTGAACGGTTGTACCTACCAAGCAGAATAGGAGGACGGGGTTTGCTGCAAGTGAGACAGACTGTGGAAGAAGAAGAAATTAGCTAAAAAAGATAGTTTGAGCAAATGCTTCAAGCAGTTACACAAGAGAGTCTTCTAAAAGCAACAGGAAACAAATGCGATTACAAAAAGGAACAGCAAAATAACCGATATGTGCGTTGGAAAATAAACCTTTGCGTGGCCAATTTCTTAGAGATACTGAGGACAAAATTCACGTGAATAAGATGGCAATGGCTACAATATGGATATATTAAAAAAAGAAACAGAAGGATTTATTCTAGCAGCTCAAGAACAGGCATTACAAACTAATGCAATCACAGCAAAAATTTTGAACATCAATAATAACAGCAAATGCAGATTATGCGATCAGAAAGATGAGACTGTAGAACATCTGATCAATGCCTGTAGCAAGATAGCTCAAACTGACTGTAGATACCGTCATGATCAAGTGGCCAAAATAATTCACTGGCATGTATGCAAATAAAATGGCTTTCCTACGTCTGATAACTGGTGGCAGCATAAAATAGAGACAGTATTGGAAAACGAAACAGCAAAAATTCTCTGGGACTTTCAAATACAAACTGATCGACATTTGGAACACAATAGACCTGAGATCACAATTATCGAACATCGAAAGGTTTGCATTATCGATATCGCAGTGCCCTGTGATAACAACATTAACAACAAAGAGCTGGAAAAAATTACTAAATATCGAGATCTGGCCATCGAAGTCGGCAATAACTATTTATCCCAATAGTTATTGGTGCACTTGGCGCAATTTCAAAGAAGCTATCTAACTATTTACAGCAATTAAACATTAACGAAGTGACCCCATATGACCTACAAAAAACAGCATTACTTGGAAACAGTTGAAGTTACCTGACGGATTATTCTTAGATTCTTAGGTAGAATCTGAATTGTTCTGTAACACCAGTCAAATTGTTGTTTATATAATGTTGTTTAAATCTTGAGGAGATTAGGATCTTTCTCAGACATAGATAAGTTAGCCAGTCTTGATCGTGGACTGCAGGTTTTTTTTCCAGTTTATCTGGGATTTTTCATCCTGCAAGCAGACAAATCAGCCTTGAGAACTCAACGCTTCTACAGACATAGGATACACCGAGAGAGATAGGGCTAACCACTTTATCCTTGTGTACGGTTGCAGTTAAATAAATAGAAAACCCTGGACACCGCAAGGTAAAAGAGGGGGGGGGGGAAGAAGAACAATAAATCACTAAGTAAACAGATATATTTATGTAAGATACTTATAAACGTATCTTACATAAATAATTATTTATTCATATTACTGCACTAAACATTTAATTTCTTGAAATTTATATAAGCTATACAGAAGAATTGGAATTTCTAAAAATTATTAAAATTTCTAAGCAGCACAATTCTGAGAAAAAATATTTATACAATTATTTTCAGTTAGTATGCCTTAGAGATGCATGCGGAATTATTTCTTCAGCAATATCAAATTTCAGCCGAAGGTGCTGTATTTCAGGACAACAAAATATTAATGGGTGAGTAATTTTTCTGTTGCTGTTAACTACTTATTTAAGAGTTATTTTATATACTAATATAATAGAAAGCATCTGATATCATGTTTATGAATAAAGTGTGAGGGTGTTCACATTAGACTGTAATTTGATTAAAAATTATGGAGTTCCAAATTCAAAGTTGACGAATTTCAATAAACAATTGAACTGTGCCGGAAAATTACAATTCTGAGGTTTTTTTAATTATGATTTTTATATCTTTCGAGTTGTTTTAAGAGCATAATATCTGTTTAAAGTATCAAAAAACGATTACTTATCTTGGCTTTTGCTTAAGTGATTGATTGCGTTATTCTTTACTAACTAAGATAAGTGGATTACTTCCAAATATTGTATGACGAAATATAACATTCACTTCTTTTTTTATTTTTCTGAAATGTTTCTGATATCAGCAATTTCAGAAAATCTTCGTTCTTTCAGGGAAGCCTTTAATTTTAGAAACAGCTAGAAATCACAGGGAGCTACGTCAGGTGAATAAGCAGGATGATCTAAGTCGGTAATCGATTTTCTGACCAGAAACTCTCTCACGATGAGCTCACTAAGGCTTGGCGCATTGTCGTGATGGATGATCCACTTGTCAGGCCACAATTCAGGTCTTTTGCTCAGAACAGGCTCTCTCAATCTTTCCAGCACCTGTAAGTAGCACTGTTGGTTGACCGTTTGTCCCTGTTCAATGAATTCATAGTGGACTATCCCCTTGTGATCAAAGAAACACATCAGCATGGTCTTGAACTGCGAACGTGATATGCTTTTTTCGGACTGGGTGAACTCGGGGTTTTGCACTGCATGCGCTGGCGTTTTGTTCCGGGATACTTTCTTTTCTACTACCTTTGAGTCGCGTATGCCACTCAAAGACACTTGACTTTTTCAGAGCATCTACACTATATATCCATTTCAACAACTCGATCGCTTCGGTAGCAGTTTTGCCACGCCGCTCTAAAACACGATCACACATTTTTTTTCCTCAAAGGTTTACACGAAGATCTGTATTGTTTTTGCAATAGCCAACTAACAAATGTCTCTCTTGGTTTGATGTTTAAGGATGCATTAGTTTAAAGATTTACAAACACGATTACTCATGTGACTGCAACCAAATCACCATACTGGCGAATCTACGCCAAAATTGCACACCTCGTAAATAACATGTATGAAATTACGTTTATAATATTTCATTCATTTTATTTATTTGAAATTGTTTCTATTTACAACAGAATTCCATAATCAATATATGCATTACTATTATCACACTTGATGTTTAAAAAGCATAATAAGCCTGAATACTTTCATCTTTTACAAGTATTACATAACAATAAGCAGAATAATATTAACCGTATATGTAATTCATACTGATTGCGTCCGCACAGTTCAAAACTGAGTGTTTAGCTTATGTGAAGATGTTTTTAGGCCTTTAAGTTACATAATAATAATAATAGTAATAATAAAATTTTAACAAATATTACCATTTGTGCAATGTACTCCTATTTTGTACAATTTTCACAAGCATTCAAGTAAAATATTCTGATTTAATATTTAAAAAGAATGTCTAATTACACTAACAGTTAATTTCTAATTTGTAATTATGATTTTAAGCCAAATAACAGTTTCTTCATAGATAAGAAACAGTACTGAACTATCCAAAGTTTCTAGACCACAAAGGACTTCATAAATAAAATTTAACAACTTTATAATCAAGAATTTAAAAAAAATGGGAACCTTAAGAACCTCATAATCGAAACTATACGAAAATTCAGGACTTCAAGAACTCATGAATTCCGGTAAGATTTTCTTAATATGCCAGTGGTGAGTAGGCATTCTCAATATAATTCTAATTTATGAAAATCTTCATTTAAAATAACGATATAGTAGAAGGAATCTGGTGCCAGTCCACGTACATTTTTTATTTTATGATGTTAAATTTAAATCACAAATCAATTCCTATTTATTGTGGATTATTTATAGAGGAATACCAAGAGTGAATTGTATCGCATCTTGAATTTTATTTCATTTATCAAAGGATAAAATTCATCTTAATGGAATAAATATAGTTTGATAATTTAAAATAAATTTTGATAGATAGATTTGAAATTAATATTACATATATTTCAAAAATGTTTACAAATATAAGATACAGTTTGAATGGTTCTGTTTTAATTTGCATAAAATATTGGCACCAGATATCAAACAATACCTTTCTATCCAATTTTATTATGAATTTAATCACAAACAAGAGCCTTCACCAGACAACACTCCAACATAATATGCTTTCTCTAGATAAAGAACACACACAGACAAGATAACACTCCTTGCACCTAACGTGTGCAATGAAAACACTCACTTCAACACATCCAGCACGAAACAAACACACAACCGTCACATTTCGTCAAACTTAAATGAAGATTTCCTCAACCTAAACCTGACATGAACACCAACACGAACATCTTAACAACCACAGTGAATTCCTCACTGACAACATAGTACACCTTCCCAACAGAACAAAACAGACATTGTAAGACTCGTTGCACCTAATGTGTGTTAACGAACACTCACTTCAACACTCCACAAAACCAAACGCACAACCAACAGACTTCAGCAAACTCCAAAAAAGAAATTTATAAACACGGGCCACACAAAACACTAACACGAGCAGTTTTACAGATGAACATGTAAATTACTATTAGCATGGTGTTCTTGTATAAGGCATATTTCGATAGGTCAGTATTTTATTACAGGAGTGGATCCTATCGTCGTGCAGGGTAATTCATGTGTAAAAAATGAAAAAAATGATGAATGAAAACTGCAAGAACGAATACTTCATAAGCTATTTTTGATTTCTTTTAATAATTATAAAAATAAATTAATGTAAATATTATAAAATACTGAATGGTTTTTTATTATCGGAAAAGATGGCCAATCGTCTTACACTTTTAGAGACAGTTTAATGTCCTCTGTGTTGCATAATAGATGTTTTCACTTATGAACCTACAAATTATCGAATACAATTTTAAGCTGTGTTTTCATAGATTCAAAAGGTAAGTAAAGAGAGTTTATATTTTATTTGTTTAATATAATAAATTTAATTCTTAATGGTAGGATTTTTTTAATTGACTTTTACGACAACATGAATGAGGTGAAATAAGATTGTTCTGGTTTATTTCAAATTAATGAAGGTTAAAATCATAATTTAATTAAGGATTTAGTTAACTCTTTAAATAAGAACTAGAGAAAGCATTATGAGAAGATATACTGGGAAGATTACGAGAAGAGATACCAGCTGAAGAAATGGATTCCACGTGACTAACGAATGTGAAGAAATCCAAATGTTGCTCAAAAGTTTCCTTATAATCATATTGAGGTAAGTTTATAAGAATAATAAACTTATAATCCGAATACGTAAAAATTTTAAAAATTTAAATTCAAGTGTATAAGTGAGTGCTTACGATGCATATGTGTGTGTGTGTGTTTCAAAATTGAGGAGTTTTTTAAGCCTACAGTGATATTCAACCTACATATCGTTGATCAATGCAACAAAACAGAGAGTTAAAAAACAGAGAGGGATGCTGGAGATGTCTAAGAAAATGTATTCGTAATATTTCCAATTTGTTTTCGATAATAATTTACTGCTATAAACGTCCCCAAAATAGGTCATGTTGTATTCTCGGTTTAAATAATGCCAACAGAAATCAAAACCAAGTTTGTGTTTATAATTATCAGCTTTTCTTAATTATATAATAAAATATTCAGCTGATTGGGATCGTATGGCTCAACACTTTTCCAAATAGAACTTATAATGACTTTCATTGCTTGTAGCGCGTGTAATGAAACCACTCATTTCAACATTCGACGAGAATATAATCACGTGGATTGTTTTTTTATGAACGATAACCGCATAATGCTAGTAGACATAAACACATTACTTCCTACTCTGTCAATCAATAGATAATTATTCAGTTACAGCTTTGATTTATTAATTAATATTTCAACCAGTGCGCTTTAATTTAAAATTCTATAATTTCCTTGCATTTTAAGCACTATTCGGAGGCACAGCCGGTTAAGTTCCTAAGAAATTCTAAGAGCTGATATCGCGTTTTCCTTATAACTGATTTTTTAAGAAAATAGGATTCTTACATCAGAACAATGTGAAGAAATTCACCTAATTAGTATTTTAAACCATAAGGTATTTAAATTAAAAGAGAGAAATAAATTGTAATCTAATTATTACAATTTAAGAGTGCATCATTTTTTGTGGCTTAACATTTACACGAATATCCAAATATTAAGTCAAAATCGTTGCGCGCGCGTGCGTGTGTGTGTAACTAGATTTACTTGATGAAAATTCTGACTGTCACAGACAGATCCTATCTAAATTTCTTTCGTTTCTTAATCCAATGTTACTAAAACAACTCCATGTTGTCTTCATTGTGATAGGAAGAATTAAAAAATTCTCCGCATCAGAATTCTGAGGAAAAATATTTATACGATTTCTTCAGCTGTGTTTCAGGGTCATCAAAATATTAATGGGTGAGTAATGTTTTGGTTTCCGTTAACTACTTATTTATGAGTTATTTCATAGAATAATATAATAGAAATAATCCGATATAATTTATGAATAAAGTGTGAGGGTGTTCAGATTAGATTGTAAATTATTTGGTGTTTCAACTTCCATATTTTATTAATTTCAACTATCAACCTGTGAATCAAAATTCTGAAATTCTTTATTTATTTATTGTGAGTTATTTTAAGACCATTCATATCTGTATAACCATAACAGAAAAGATAATTAATCTTGCCCTTTTCTTAAGATAAATGATTGCGTTAATCAATGCCGATTAAGATAATCAGATTATTTCCAAATATTTTATGACGAAATACAATTTCGATTATTTTATTTTTTCATTTTTTGTAAATTTTTCTGAAACACTGTGACATTAATCAATCTTTGACAAGTTGCTCGTAAGTAAATCTCTCTCTCTCACACTCACTTTCTCTTGTGTAACCAACATTAATGAGGAGAGATGTTAAGGAAATTAATTTACTACTAGCAATGTTTGTGCTAGACGTTATTAATGTTTACTTCATATGATATGATAAACTTCTGGATATCGATTTGGATATTGAAAAACAGCATTTTTTTTTCGATATGATAAAAATTAATGAATAAGAAGGGCTATGATGGCAAACGCTTCGATGCGTAGGCTATGTATAAGGAATGGATGCGAGTTTTTGGATGTGCATAAAGTGAGTTTGAGGAAAAATTGGATTTGTATAACATGGACGGCCTACACCTGAATGCGTTTGGTATCAGGAGTCTAGAAAAACTAATAACTGGTATGAGACCTAACACAGAGAGTCAGGGAAACTAAATTATAAAGAGAGTAATGGTGACAATGTGAATGTGACAGCTACAGTGTTACATAACTGTGTTAATGATGGGAATTGGTTTAGTCATGGAAATGTTGACGTGGAAAGAAAGATTTCGATTTTACGTTCCACTTGTGTCATGCAAACTGCAGACAAGAGTATACAAAAGAACATGCAGGTAGTTATTATGTCTGTACACGAATGCTACGAGTATCAAAAACAAAGGGGTAGAATTTGTTGCTTTAGCCAATATGTTGCGACCTCAGATTGTAGACATTAGTGAGACCTGGCTATAGAATCAGACATACTAACTGGTATCGAGTGTAAAGGGTACAGTATTTTTAGGAAAAATAGAGAGCATAGGAGAGGAGAGGGCGTGCTGCTAATGATATCCGATGACTTGAATCCAGTTAGAGTCGAGACCTATGATTGCAGTACTACTACTAACAGTATTTCATGTGGCACTGAGTTTGAAGCCATCTGGTGTGAGGTGGAATCAAACAAGATCAATTATATAGTGGAGAGTTGTTACAGACTTGGTGGATCGGTTGCTAGTGATGAAGAAATGCATCACCAAATAGATAAGATGAGTACGAAAAGAGTAATCATAATGGGAGACTTTAATTATCTAAATATTGATTGGGTAGCAGTAGAATCTCATGAGAAGAATGAAATGTATTTATTGAGCTGATGCGGGGCAACATTCTCAAGCAGAATGTGACAGAAGGAACTCGAGATCAAAGAGTATTAGATTGGATTACAGTGTCTGTGTTTTAGTTAGTTAAAGAGGTAACTTTCTGCCTCCGGTTGGTGACAGTGATCACGCGTTACTCACTTCGGATGTGAGTCTTATTTCACTAAGCGTTATTCCCGCTTCCTATGCAGGGTCCTCGTGTTACTTAGATGCGACTTCTTGTTAGTACCACTTCCAACCGACCTGTCGCCTAGCCTGCAGCTGGGGGGGGATATATTTTTGACTGCAGCAGCGTATGTTCACGGGGCGGGTTTGCCTGCTTCCGGGGTGAAAAATGCCAGATAAACTGGCGGAAAAAACCCCACTGCCCGCGCTCAAGACCGGTTAACTTGACTATGGCTGAGGAAGATCCTCAAATTCCTCACGTCTTCGACGGGAATCGAATCACTTGGGATGTGAGTAATTTTATAAATGTTTCAGAAAAGGTTACATGCAGAACTACAAAGCAGGAAATTATGACCAACTAAGACGTATACTGAGTTCAATGGAATGGGATCGGTTGCTGGATGAAAAGAATATCGACAGTACATGGAAAGCATTTAATCAATACTTAAATGATGCGATATCAGAATGTGTCCCTAGAATTCGAAGAATAAATGGGGCAGGAGTCAAATGGATGTGTAATCTTATTAATCAAGAGATTCGTAAGAAAAGGATGATGTAGAAGGAATGCCGTGTGCATAAGAACGATGTGCATTATGAAACTTATAAGCAACAGGCAGCAGGCTAGAATAGTCACAATTGTTGTAAGAAAAGCAAAGTCTTAGAATGTAAGAAACTGGCTCTGCGTGCGGAAGACAACCAACAAGAATTCTATCGATATGCTGAAAGTAAAAGAAAGAATGAATATGAAAGTATGAAAGAATAACTCTTTTAAAGGCAGACGGCGTGAGGATTACAGATGCAGAAGATGTTGTTCGACTAATGAGTGCCTATTTTGTTAAAAACTATCAGCCTGATGTACGACATTGAGCTCACTGCTACCTGAATGAAGCAACTGAAGTGTATAAGGACGAGGTATTAGAGCTGTTGTATAAACTGAATAAGAATTCAGCAATAGGGACTGATGGGATATCAGCATGTGTGCTAAAAGAGAGTTCAGATGAACTGGCTATTCCTTTGACAAGGCTGTTTAAAACGAGTCTCAGAACAGGGATTATGTATCATAATTCCATTGCACAAGGGTGATGCACAGACCGATGTATCCAACTATCAACCGATTAATATTTCAGGAGTGGTGGTGAAGATTTTGGAAAAGTTGGTCAGGGCTCGCATTCAGAAATGGGTTAACAGGAAATCTCTACTTTGCGTTGAACAACATGGGTTTACTAAGGTAGGTTATGTTTTAGCAACTTGCTAAAATTCTACAACAATGTTATCATTGAACTAGACAAGGGGAATGGATACACCATGATACCTTTGGATTTTTCTAAGGGTTTTGAGAGAATGCAGCATGGTAGACTGTTGCAAAAATTGTGGCATATGGGTTTGGATTATAGAATGGCTGACTCACAGATTTCAAAAGTGGTATACAGGGAATGAGAGTCTGCAAGTTTTAAGGTAACGAGTAGTGTACCACAAGGATCAGTGCTTGTTCCACTGTTGTTCAATCTGTACATTAATGATATTGGGACGATATGACAAGTGACATACAGCTATTTGCTGAAGATTCAAAGATAGGTAGTCAGAAATGCTGCTGATATGCAGCTTGCAAAATTCTTTGAATATGCTGGAATTGTGAGCATGGGAAAAGGAATGTCCGTTCAATGTCAATAAATGTAAAGTGATTCATTTGCGCGTGATTATATATCCAATCGTATTATATTGTTGGGATTATGCTTGAAGAAACTGATGATGCTAAGGATCTTGAAGTGTTAGTAGATAGGAAGTCGAAGTTAAGAGACTATGTAGCAAAGATTTCAAATACAACTCAAAAGGTAATTGCAATGCTGAAACTAACGTTCACATTTAAAGATAAGGATGTCGTTTTGCCACTTTACATGCCTTTGATAAGACCTCACTTGGACTCTTTTGCACAGGTCTGGTCTCCTGATTTCCGTTGTGATTCTAATATATTGGAATGAGTACAAAGAAGAGTGTTAAAATGATATCAGGATTGTGGATTACAAATTATGAAGACAGATTGAGAATTTGTAGACTGCAGACACTGTCAATGAGACTTACAAACTTCGGAAAGGATCATGAAGCATTTCAAATGATGGAATTTTTCAATTTGTGGATGGTGGTGAAAGGACAAGAGGGCATCCTCGGAAGCTGAGAATGAAGGGCGCTAAGAAGGGGTGAGTGCAAGATTTTTCTCTCAAAGGGTGGTGCCTGATTGGATTGGATTGCCATTGCCATTGTGAGTGCAAGCAGTGTGATGAATTCAAGAATAAGTATAATAGCTGGTGCGTGTAGTATGTGGCCACCCTGGATGTGTCCATGACTCCGTGGAGGTCTTTCTTAAAAATAATAATATGTTTCAGTTGAGGAATGGTATTCTATATTTTTCCGCAATAGCCTGTTTTAAAACGTCATTTGTATACCTCAGTAGAAAGATGTACGTATAATGTAGTATTTTAGCATTGTGTGTGTGTGTGTGTGCGTGCGCGCGCGCACACGTGCACGTGTTTTGCTTACTTAACAAAACTAGTAATCGACTAAAAATAACAGTTTGTAATTATGCTTACAATTATTCATTCGTATCACTTATTTTAAATTGTTTTATTTATTACAGATTTGCACAAATAATATATACATTATCATCATTACTTTTAAGGGTAATATCAACATAATAAGTTTCAATACAAACATTTTTTTATAAGTATTAGATAATAATAAGCTGAAAATTTTAAAAGCCTACGTGATTAATACTGATTACATCCACACAACAGAACGTAGTGTTTAGTCTGATGTGAAGATATTTGTAGGCCATTAAGTCACATAAATTTTTTTGTTTTTTATTTTTTATTGTTCTTTCAAATATTTACATATGTACAATGATCATCTATTTAGTATATTATTTTACAAGGTTCAGCACTTTGTGCTACATATAATGAGATTTAAATAGTAATGATGATAACAGTTTTTTTTTATATATAACAATCATAATAATAATTTACAATTATAATTATGATTATATTATGATTATCAGATTTACATAAGTTGTATAATATTACATATTGTGGTTTACTATTTTTTTTTTTCAAGTTTGAAAAGGTGTGATTATACAACAGTATTTACACATATGCAATCTAAATATTATGTTTCCTTATTTTCACAAATATACGGTGTAAACTCATGATTTACTTTTAAAAGAATTTTTTTTTACATTGCATACATTTGTTACAATTATTATATACATTACATTCATTTGTTTTACGTATGACATATTACTTACATTTGTTTACATGTGATATTTACATTACGTACATTGGTTTACATATAATACATACATTACATACATTGGTTTTCATGTGATACGTACATTACATGCATTTGGTTACATATGATACATCTTGGATGAGAACTAATTTCTTTGCTTTGATCCTCGAAGCTTATATGTAAGCTTATCTGAGGATGACACTATTTGGTTAGTATGTATTGGTTTTTTTTTGCTTTGTTTGGAAGCTACGAAATCTATGATTGAGAAATTCGCGCACCCACCCACGCACGCACGCACGCACGCGCGCACGCTAACACACACACACACACACACACACACACACACACACACACACACACACACACACACACACACACACACACACACACACACACACACACACACACACACACACACACACACACACACACACACACACACACACACACACACACACACACACACACACACACACACACACACACACACACACACACACACACACAATAACTTGGAATGTATTGATGCGTCGCTGAACTGGAAGCCTGAACGAATACATTGTGTTTCATTAAGTTTGTATGGAATTTTGGGTGCGTGTTTCATGTTCATAGTATGTCCTTAGAGCTCTTTTCAGGCTATTGTAGTTTGTAAGGTTTCTCTATTCAAAAGGTAATTTGTTTATCATGTCTGGGATGTAGAAGTTTCGCATGGCCTTTCCGTAGTGATTATTATATTTATATGTGATATAATTAGTTGTCTGAGGTCTTGTTATACGGTATGTATTTCTAACTGTCCTGTAGTTGGCATCGAAATAATATTTTAGCAAGGCTGCATAGTGGCATAAATGTTTTGCTGTCAGTATTTTGTGTTCTGACATTGCAATGTTTATAAGGTCGTGTTTTCTCTTTGTTTCCAAAAGATCAGTTTTGTCGTTTTATACTGTAGCGATATTAATCTATTTAATTGGTAGGGTGCACAGAAAGCATACGTTGTTATAGCGTATTTTAGTGTATTTTGGCATAGTGCTTTGTATATTAGTGTTTTTAGGTGCATGGGAACAATGTCTTTTAACCTGTAGAGTTTGCCACTTATTGTTCGGAGTTTGTTGGGTAGATGGTTTATGTGGCTATTTCAGTTAATATCTGCATCGAAGTAAATTCCAAGGTATCGTATTGTTTCAACCTGAGTGATTGTAGTGGTTTTGCTGTTCTGTGTGTTGTTTATGTTGGAAAGTGGATGTTGGATGGTTATATATTTGTTATCGACTGGTGGAGTTAGTGAATTTCTGAAATCTGATCATAGACTCTATGATCAGATTTATATCATGTTGCATATTTGTTTGGGCTATGCTTGCGTTATTATGGATGGCAATTATTGCTGTATCGTCTGCGTATTGGAATATCTTACCTTTGAGTGGTAGCTCTCTGCTTCGGTTTGACCCAATACGTGTGATATGCTTTTTATTTTGGAGGTAGTTTGTAAACCACCTGTGAATAATAATAATAATAATAATAATAATAATAATTTATTGATCGCTAAAATATTTATACATACAATAAACATCTTGTGTGTCATTGCACCTTATAATTTTACAGAGTTCAGCACTAAGTGCTGCAATTTGTACATTGGATTTCAATTAAAATTTTTATTAATACTTTTTTGCCTTTATATTATGTATTAACAACACATGTTCTTCTAATATTAACAATGAAGATTATTAAGACGTTTTTATATAATTTTTTTTTCAAAGTTTGAGAAAGAGTGATTATACAAAAAAATATCTGCAATTGTTTATAAGGATTAATCTTAGATGAGTGAGGCAAGTTAATCCCAACTACTTCGAAGCTTGGGTTAGCTTTTATGAAGAGAGTGGGATTTAGCCTTCACTATTTATGTTGTTGCTACTGTTTATGTATGTGATGTATGCATTGGATGCTAGTGATTTGTGATGTCTATATTAGTGTTAATGGTATCTTAACTTTGTTGGTATATTTTCTAGAGTTCGTTTTTTAATGTTCTGTAGTTATCTGCGTGTTTTAAATTTCTTGGTTGGTTGTTGAGTTGCGTGGGTTTCCTGATGTGATCTCACAAAAGAACCGTATGAGTTGTTGAAGGGTGTGGAGATGTAGAGAGTTGTTGTAGGTCATGTTATACGATATGTGTCTCTATTGTTTCTATAGGTGATGTTGAAGTAATTCCTTATTAATATCATGTAGTGTTTCAGGTTTTTAATGCTCAGAATTGTGTTTATCGACATGTGCTTGTCGGATATTGGTTGTTGCGTATAAGGTGTCCAGATCACTGTTGACACGATTCCTGTATAATGTTTCTAATTTAGTTAGGCGGCTGTTTGATGTATTTGCATAGACTGTTATTCCGTATCTGAGTAGGAATTCTCAGATACCGTGATAAAGGAGTTTTTTATGTTGGATGGAAAAATGTCTTTAACTTGGAAGTGTTTTGCTGCGATGATCTGGTGTTTGGTGTATAGGTATTCTATATGTTTTGTCCATTTAAGGTGGGAATCTATATAGAGACCGAGGTATTTTGCATGTATTACAGGTTTGATTTCGGAACAATGGCAGGTATTTTTGTTGTTAATGCAGCGGTATGTGTAACAATGTATCGATAGATGCGGGGCGTTTGATTCTTGGGTTGTGTATTATCATCATCTGTGTTTTGATGCCGTTGATTAGAATTGAGTTTTGGTGGAAGTATGTTGCGATTTCATTTAGGTCTTGTTGTGCATTGCAGAGAGCTCTGTTAATGTCTGTGTGGATTGTTAGTAGTGCAGTGTCGTCTGCGTATTGAAATATTTGACTTCTTATGGATGTGTTATGAACATCGTTAATGTATATGTTGAATACAGTGGGTGATAATATACACCGTGTTTTATTTGTATACTCCGACTGTGACATGTAACTATTTTTGTTACTCGTGTTCTGTTTGAGAGGTAGTTCCTGAACCAGGTATGCAGTGTTCCTCTTATACCTATTGAGTATAGTTTGGTGAGTAGTATGTCATGTTCAAATGTATCAAATACTTTGGTTAGGTCCAGCAGTATAAGGACGGCGTACTTGTTTTTGTCGAGAGCTTTTTTTATGGTGTGGACGACGTCTTCTAATAAAGTAATGGTGATTTTTGTTTTTCTGAAAGCCGTATTGGTTTTGTGAGATGATGTTGTACTTATGTAAATAGTTCTGTGGTCTGGTGTGTGCGTTATTTTTTCTAGAATGTTTGAGATGACTGGTAGTGTAGCTATCGGGGTGTAATTCTGAGTATCGTTTCTTTTGCCGTTTTTGCATATTAGCGTAATTACTGCATTTTTTGGTTGTTGTGGAATAATGCCTATGTCGAATATTATGTTCACGAGTTTCAAAAGTATTGGATTTATTTGTTCAAAGTGTGTTATAAGGTCTGTGAGTCTTACTTTGTCTATTCCTGGAGTGGTCTTTGGTTTTAGTTGTAGGATTGCTTCTTTCAGTTCCTGTTTTGTTACGGGTGGAAAAGACATCGTTTGTTGTTGACTTTGTGTCGGTAGTTTTTTGTTGATCGTTGGTAGTTTGTCTTTTTTGAGTTGTGTGATGTTGTTTGTGAAAGCATGGTTGAATGAGTCTGCTGGTTCATCTTGGTTTGTGTCCTGACCGAAGCTTTTTGCAATAAAGTCTTGTGCTGAAGTTTTCTTTTTTCGAGTTACTATTTCGTTGAGTGTAGCCTATGTTTGCTTAATGTTGTCGTTATATTCCATGAATTTTTGGAAGTAGTAGCCTCTTTTTGCCCTGAGAATTTTTGTTGTTAGTTGATTTCTTGTGTTTTTGTATAAGGTTTGTAAATTTGTGTTACTGGGTGACTTTTTAAGTTTTTCCATAGATTTTCCTTTACAGTAATAGTATTTAGTATGTCGTCATTTATCTATGAATTGTTGTCTGTTTGTCGCCTTGTTTGTGTAGGTTTTGTTGCTTTTTTGTATATTTCTGTGAACTTTAGTTGAAAATTCTCGTATAATGTTACAGGATCATTTATTTTACTCGATCATTTTGTACTTGGATAACCAAGTCAAAAATGTTCTTTAGTATGATCGAGTTTTTTCGACATTTGTGGTGGTGGGAGGGAGGGGGGGGTTAGGATACGTAATAAAACGAAGTTGAGACAAAGTGGCGATCGGCAATTTTGACGTTAATTACTGATGATATATATGTATGGATAGGAGCTCGTATGTCGATATGATCAATGCATGATTTTGTTAGTGAGTTATTGAGTATTTTTTCTCTTGTTGGGAAGTTAATGGTGGAGTTTATGGTGTATTGACTTAGTCTAACTAGATATGTGTTAGTGGTTGAAGAAGCGTGGTATAGCGTATTTATGTTAATGTCTCCTATTAAGCCTGTGTGTTGTACGGGGTTCGATGCCGCTCCATGTTTCTATCTCGTGAAGAAAACTGAGTGGATTATTATATGGAGGTCTGTATATTGTGTTTATTGTGTATTTGATACTATTGTGGCTATTTGTGATTTCCAAAATTAGTGTTTCCGCATGTTCGAAGTGAGTTTGTTTTTCTGTCACATTGTATTTTTCTTTGATAAATGCCAATTCCACCTCCTCTTTTGTTTGGTCTACACAAGTCGTAGATTTGATAATTATTTTTATTGCAACGTCGGTCAGTATTAGTTTATCATGGTATAATTGAGCTGTATTATCAATGTAAGCCAGTGTTTTCTTATACTTCTTATGTTTGTTTGTATGATAGTGAAGTTGGTATTGGTGGAAATGGTGTCTGAACATTTCATCAAAGAGTCAGAAACCTTGATGTTTATGTTGTCTGACTGGAAATGTTCGCCTATGTTTGAGATCTCCATTATATAGTTTTTAAATGAGTTATAATCTTATCTAATCTAATACTACTACTACTAATAATAATAATATAACAAATAGTGCACTCCTATTCTGTACAATTTTCACAAACACACAAGTGAGATTTTCTGCTTTAATGTTTAGGAAGAATGTCTAATTACACTGAGTGGTTAATTTCTAATTTCTAATTAATTTAAGGTGAGTTTCAATTCCTGCATCGACAAGAAAGTGCACTGAACTATCCAAATTTCCTAGACCATAACGAATTGCATAATGAAAAGTTTATATACTTTATAATTAATAATTTCAAAAACTCGGAAACCTTAAGAACTTCATAATCGAAACTCTAAGGAAATAAAGAACTTCAAGAACTCAGGAATTCAGGTAAGCCTTTCTTAATATGCTAGTGGTGAGTAGGCATTTTCAATATAACTTTAATTTATAATAATCTTTATATAAAATATTGATATACTAGAAGGAATCTGGTGCTAATCCACGTACAGTTTTTATTTGTTGATGTTAAAATTAAATCCAAAATCAATTCCTATTCATTGTGAATTATTTATAGAGGAATACCATAAATAAGAGTAGAATTGTATCACATCTTCAATTTTATTTCATTTATTAAATCGTAAAATGTCATCTTCATAGAATAAATACATTTTGATAATTTTAAATAAATATCGGGAAACTGATATGAAATTAATATTTTATATTTTCAAAAATGTATATGAACATTAGTTTGAATGCTATTGTTTATTAACTGAATATGCGTATTTATTGAATACGCATAACTAAAATTAAATGAAATATTAGCACCAGGTATCAAATGATATATTTTCTCTAATTTTATTATAATATTATTCTCAAACAAGAGCCTTCACTGAACAACACTCCAACATAATACGCTTTCTCCAGAAGAAGACCACACCAACATGGTGACACTCCTTGCACCTAATGCGTGCAATGGAACCACTCACTTCAACACATCCAACACGAAACAAACACACCACCAACACACATTTCTACAAACGTAAATGAAGTTTTAATCAACGCAAACCTCATATAAACACCAACATGAACATCTTAACAGCCACAGTGAACTCCTCACTGACCACATAATACACTTTCCCCAACAGAACAAACCGACACTGTAAGACTCGTTGCACCTAATGTGTGTTAACGAACACTCACTTCAACACTTCACAAAAAACGCAAACACACAACCTACACACTTCTGCAAACACCAAATAAAGTGTTATCAACAAAACCTGACATCAATATCAACACGGACAGTTTTACAGCTGAACAAGTAAACTGCTATAAGCCAGGTGTTCTTTTATAAAGCATATTTCGAATAGTAGTCTGTGTGGGAAGGTATAACTGTAGTAAATAATGAGTGTAAACTGCAGGAATGGATTTTTTTCAGTGTATGATAGTTTGAATTTCTTTTATTAATTAAAAAGGTAGATTAATTCACATATTAGGAAATACTGGATGATTTTGCATTATCGGAAACTATGGCTATTCACGTTACACTTTTAGAGACTATTCAATGTCCTGTGTATTGCTTACTAGAGGTTTTCACTTAAGAACCTTTGAATGAACGAATATAACTAAATTATTTCAGAAATTTAAAAGATAAATACATGGAGTTTATAGTTTATTAATTGATCATGATCAATTTAATCCTTAAAGAAAAACTGCTACGTGCTTCGGATTTTTAGAGTTACTAATTAACAAGTTACGAAAATGATACATACAGAGATAAAACGGGTAAATGTTTAATTCGTGTTATATATTATTAAAAATATAATAAATATATTCATTTTGTACTTTGAAATAATTTCGTCATACCTTTTCCAAGTACATAGATAACAGATACTTAAGCATTCATCTATTTTCATAAAATTGAAAGTCATTGAAACTGCTTTTATAATGAAAAGCATCTTGAAATGATATTTTGATTATGTATTTTGTTTAAAATTACGGATTAACTCTTGCAAATGTGTTGATTGATGTCTGAAAATTATTTCCAAAAATTCTTAGCAGAAGCAAGATTATATTACCATTAGTAACCTGATAATGAACTCTCAAATTGTGATTAAGTTTCGGGCTAATATATTTGCGTTTAGTAATAGATTTTGGGAAACTTTCATTTTCAATGATATTTTTCTATAATACTGTGTGCGTGTGCGTTTATTACCAGTATGATATCGAAATAATTTTATTTGTATAGAAAATCTATATAAGAGAAATAGAAAAAATTGGAATTCCTCCTAAAATGCACGAGTTGAAATAAGATTATAAGATTATTTATATGGTTTCATTCAATTTAATTAACATTAAAAGCACAATTTAATTAAGAACTGAGTTAGCTCTCTAAATAAGAAGTGAAGAAAGTATTATAAGAAGATAGACTAAGAAGATTATGAGAAGAGATAACATCTGAAGAAATGGATTCCATGTGAGGAACAAATGTGAAGAAATCCAACTGTTGCTACAAAGTTTCCTTATAATCATAATGAGGTAAGTTTAAAAGAATATTAAACTTATAATCTCAATACATAAAAATTAAAAAAAAAGTAAATTTAAGTGCATGCGAAAACGATTTTTAAGCCTACAGCGATATTCAGAATTCATATCTTTCATCAGAACAGAGTTAAAACTCTGATGCTATACATGTTTAAGAAAATTTATTTATAATATTTGCAATTATTTTTGGAGAATTTGAGTAGTAGAATTTGTACACTTTACCCAACAGAACTTCTCATGGCTCTCATTGCTTGTAATGAGTGTAATAAAACCACCTATTTCGATATCAACGCAAGCATAATCACACAGATAGGCTTTTATAAGAACAATAACCGCATGATGCTGATAGACTTAAACACATTATTCCCTACTTTGTAAATGAATAGATAATTATTCAGTTATAGTTTTATTTATTAATTATTATTCCAACCGGTGTGTTTTATTATAAAATTCTATAATTCCCTTGCATTTTAAACACTATTCACAGGCACAGCCGTGTTAAGTTCCTAAGAAATATTAAGAGCAGATATCGCATTTTCGTTATAACCTATTGTCTTAGATAATAGGATTCTTACATCAGAACAATTGAAGAAATCCGACGAGTGCTCTAATTTTAAATCATATGGATGTAATATGAAATATCTAATCTAATTATGAGAATTTAAGGATGAAACATTTTATGTGACTTAAGATTTGTATGGTTACACAAATGTTAAGTCAAAAACGCGGTGTGTGTGTGTGTATGTGTGTGTGATATTGATGTTATATATTATTATTTATGTGGTAGGAAGAAGTCGAGAATTGTACGCAGCAGAATTCCGAGGGAAAATATTTACACAATTTCCGGTTAGAATATCGTAAAAATGTGCAAAATTATTTCTTCAGGGATATATTGTGTTTCCGGCTCATCAAAATATCAATGGGTGAGTAATTTTTCTGATGCTATTTTCTGCTTATTTATGAGTTATTTTATAAACTAATGTAGTAGAAATAATCTGACATCATGTTTAGGAATGAATTGTATCTTCACATTCCACTGTAATGCGATTAGAAATGATGTAGTTCAGACATAAAATTGACGAATTTCAATTAATAATTAAACTGTGCGTAAAAATTACAATTCTGAAGTCTTCTTTTATTAAGATTTTTATTTGTTTCGAGTTATTTTAAGAGCATCCTATCTGTTCATAGCATGACTGAAACGATGACTGCTAATCTTGACTTTTTTCCACATAAGTGGATTATTTCCCGAAATAACTTTCGCGTTGTGATTCTTCTTCTTCTTCTTTTCTTTTCTTTTTTTTTTTTTTGGAAATTTTTCTGAAATACTCTCTTAGTGAACAATCTTCGTTAAGATGGTAGTAAGTAAATCTCTCTCTCCCTCTCTCTCTCATTTGTATGACCAACATTAATTAGGACAGATGATTAGCAATTTAGATTACTACTATGACTCTGATGTTTGCATTACTACACCTTAGTATATTACTAGTAGTTTTCATATAATACTACTAGTAATAGTAGTATTATATGAAATATAACTATTTCCGAGATGAGTTAAGGAATATTATTATATTTTATTATATTTTTCCGCAAAAACTTATTTCTGATAAAGACATTATATGTATAACCCAGTTGACAGGTGTACATATAGTGTAATATCTAAGCTGTGTGTGTGTGTGTGTGTGTGTGTGTGTGTGTGTGTGTGTGTGTGTGTGTGTGTGTGTGTGTGTGTGTGTGTGTGTTTTACTTGCATAAATAACCAATAATCAACTGAAAATAAGAGTTGGTAATTATGTTTATAATATTTCATTCATTATATTTATTTAAAATTGTTTCTATTTACAACAGAATTCCTCAAGCGATGTGTACATTATTATTATTATATTTGATGTTAAAATCAGCATAATAAGCCCTAATACTTTCATCTTTTAGGAGTATTACATAATAATCAGCAGAATAATATTAACCGCATAAGTAATTAATGCTGATTGCGGCCACACAGTTCAAAACTGTATGTTTAGCTTATGTCAAAATGTTTGTAAGCCATTATGCTACATCATCATCATCATAAAGTTTTAACAAATAATACGCATTTGATTAGTATCTCCTCTTTCTTACAATTTTCGCAAACACACAAGTAAGGTTTTCTGATTTTATATTTAAGAAAAATGTCTAATTACACTATACAGTTTTTGCAAATTTGTAATTATGATTTTAAGGTGAATTGCGATTCCTGCATTGACAAGAAAGTGCACTGACCTATTCAAATTTTCTGGTATACAAAGGACTTCATAATTAAAATTTATCAACTTTTAATCAAGAATTTAAAAAAATATCGGAAACCTTAAGAACTTTATAATCGAAACTGTAAGGAAATAAAGAACTTCAAGAACTCAGGAATTCAGGTAAGCCTTTCTTAATATGCTAGTGGTGAGTAGGCATTTTCAATATAACTTTAATTTATAATAATCTTTATATAAAATATTGACATAATAGAAGGAATCTGGTGCTAATCCACGTACAGTTTTTATTTGTTGATGTTAAAATTAAATCCAAAATCAGTTCCTATTCATAGTGAATTATTTATAAAGGAATACCATAAAAAAGAGTAGAATTGTATCACATCGTCAATTTTATCTCATTTATCAAAGGGTAAAATTCCGTTTTAATTGAAATATGGTCATTTAAAATAAATTTCGGGAGACAGATTTAAAATTAATATTTTATATACTCGTATTTCGAAAATGTATATAAAAAGATCTATCTTTGAATGTTATGTTTGAATCCTCTGACTAAAATTGAATGAAATATTCGCACCAGATATCAAATACTATCTTTGTTTCTAAATTTGCAATAATGTTTACCTCCAACAAGAGACTTCACCGAATACCATTCCAACATAAAATGCTTTCTCCAGAAGAACATACCGACATGGTGACACTCCTTGCACCTAACGCGTGCAATGGAACCACCCACTTCAACACATCCATCACGAAACAAACACACAACAAACACATTTCTACAAACGTAAATGAAGTTTTATTCAACGCGAACCTCAAAGGAACAACAACACGAACATCTTAACAACCTTAATGAACTCCTCACTAACAACATAATACACTTTCCCAATAGAACAAAACCGACACCGTAAGACTCGTTGCACCTAATGTGTGTTAACGAACACTCACTTCAACACTCCACAAAAACCAAAAACACAACCAACACACTTCTGTGAACTCCAAATAAAGTTTTATCAACACAAACTTCACAAAAATACCAACACGAACAGCTTTACGAGTGGACAAATAAACTGCTGTGAGAGCAAGGTGTTCTTGCTTTAAGGCATATTTCGATAGCTATGACTTTTATTACAGGAGTGGATCACTTCGGAGAGAATAGTAATTTGTGTGTAAATGCATGACTGTAGAAAAGGAACAATGCAAGAACGGAAGTTTTCCGTATACGATATTTTTAATTTCTTCTATAAATGAAATTAACTGCGCAGAGAGAAAGAGAGATAGAGAGAGAGAGATTAATGTGAAGCCTAGGAAATGAAGGATATATTTACATTATCGCAAAAAAGTACGTCTTTCAAGGTAAGCAGGTAGAATTCATAGATTATTTCTGATACATAATTTTTCAAACATGTCTAATAACAGTGTTCAGCTAGTTTCGGACTGATGAAATATGGACGGATAGACTTCCTCTAATGGAGTTTAGTTAGCACGAGATGTTCGTTGAACTTCAGTTGACAACGGGAAAATATTCATAACATCAGGACAATAGCTAAATGTCATGTCAGGATTGATTGGAAGATTTTTGTTAGGAATATTTCTTGATATCTTCTTAGTGGTGCTATTATGAAGAAGAACAAAATTAACAAATAAAAGTACCATTGCTGCTGAAATAGAAACCAGAAAAAATAGAGAAACAAATTTAAAGAGCATATAGAAAAACAAATGGCACATGATACAATAGCCACGAAGATGATGACCACGAACCGATGGTTGGAAGAAATAGGGGCAGACCGAAGAAACACCAGGGAGAGACAGAAACGGTCCCCTGGCCTAGATTCCTAACAGGAGAAAAGAACAAATTCAAATCCTTTACTTAAAATAGGATATTCTTTTTTTTTTTTTTGTATGGAAGCTTTTAAATTGATAATTCGTGGAATAGGCCTACTGGGGATACCACGTTAAAAAAAACGCGCCTAATACTCTACCTCCGCGGTGGTGTGGAAAAGAGTAAAACTGCTTCATTCTGTTCCTCTACTCTCATTAGAAACATCGATGTCAGCAGAAACACGTTATGCATATCATGTTTTTACTGTGGTAAGATGAGTAAATGTTGATAAATCTAGTTGTACATTCGCCTTCGCTCCAATCAAGACCCAACATCTTTCGGCTAGAAGTCGACGTACTTCATACTTTCTACGACTTCTAAATTCCGAAAGGATAACAGTACAGTGTGTGTGTGTGTGTGTGTGTGTGTGTGTGTGTGTGTGTGTGTGTGTGTGTGTGCGTGCGTGTGTGTGTGTGAAGCGACTTGAAAAGGATTGTGCATCTTGTTTAGCTGCAAAATGCGTATGAAAACAAAGATTATCTAAATATAATACATCAGCACGAGTGTCCATATTTGATATTGTTTATTCTTTTGGCAAATATTACTTAACGTGGAGTGTAATATGGTTGAGATTACGTGATACACTCATATTTGGTCTGAGATAGTTATGTCGATGTTTAATTATAATATCAATATTTGTCTATACGTCAATTGATGTTTAATTATAATGCCATTATTTGTATATACATTAATTAATATTTGTAATTAATAAAATGTTAATAATTTATAGATAAGATGAAAATCGAATACCTCAAAGTACCAGTAATTCTTCCTTTAATTTTAATTTTAAAATAAATAAATTACTTTGATGTGTTAACGATGATGCATTAAAACACTATGATATATTAACTATAAATAAATGAATGAATGGGAAAAAATAATACTTCTATAGGCAAGTATCTATAAATAAATATAAGGAAATTTTTTGCTTTAAGCAAGAACACATTGTGAATTTAGCGCATAATAAGGACTTTCTGAATATTTTTTATTCGGTTTACTGAATGTTTACAGTATAAACAACGATGATCAACTTCGAGATACTTTTTTTCGTTTATGTTGCAAAGTTATTTCGCACTCGTAATGGAGAGATGGTATTGTATATGTATGGAATTCATAAAAAATTGTTAAGCCGTTCCAAGTTTAGTTTCCATCGGATATTTTTAGAAGGATAGGAGAAAACTTGTCAGAATTATGTATTACAATAATTCCAGTGAGGCTAGATGGAAGATCAAGGAATTTAGCATTTATCACTTAGCATTTACAAAAAAAAAGCTTGAATTTTCTTTTATCAAACCTGTCTCTAATACAAATACTGTCTCCACATTGATCTGGTAAAGAATCAATGCATGTGCTTCAAACATTATAGGAGAGTATTGGCGTGGCAACTGCAAGAGGTAGTCAGCGGCGGATCATATTTTCACCCTCCGACTATTAAAAATATTATGAATTTGATAAAGATTTACATCTGATATGTGTGGAAGAATATAATGTAAACAAGCATATGACAGTATACATCGAAACGCATTATGGGATGCAGTGAGGGTTTTTAGAATACTACCACAAAAATATACAAATATGATAAGAGTTTGTAATCACCACATCCTCTGGAAGGAAAGTTTCCTCCAGAACATTCATCGAGTCTTGAAACGAGATCCGTACTCCAGCAAGGAGATGCTCTCTCTCTCTCTCTCTCTCTCTCTCTCTCTTTCTCTCACACAACCCTGTTCAGTCTAGAACTCGAAAATGTCATTCGAGATATACACGAACAAGGAAGGGTGCAAATAAATGGAAACAACATACTGTTGGCTTATGCCGATGATTTTGTTATCCTTGAAGACAGCTTTGAGGTTGTTATACACACAACGTCCAATTTAATGAAGACATTTAATCGAGGCCGATCCAGATTGGTTGTCGATCAATATGTTGTTGAACAAGTGGATAGTATTACTATTTGTTACTTCAGTACTAAAAAGCTACGATCACACATATCACGAGATATAATTTAAAAGGTAATTTGTGGATATTTTCTAATTTTACAGCTGCAAAATATCCACTAAATTTTGCGGTGATAATATTCTATTTTTTTGAAATCTACAATATGATCAGGAAAATCCAAAGAAAAACGATTTAAATTATCTGTGGCTAATATTAATCGATGGTTATGAACCATGGTTATCTACAAAGGGAGATAATAAAAACCTTATCACATTTTAAAGAAAAGTATGAAGAAAAAATGTTGGACCATCTTAAAATCAAAATACTAGACTCTATGAATAAAGACATAATGGAGAACTAGAAACCTGTTTCAAAGGTCCAACATCCTTTCATTTATAAGAAGAAAAGGAATTGAGTGGTTTGTTCACGTTTGGAGAACAGATGATCAGGCTTAAAAACCGCGGAACAATTTCTTTGAAAAGTGCGTTGATTATGTGTGATAGGAATGAAAAATGATTAATTTCTATGCTCGTATGGTAATAATTCCTGTTATATTAATAAATATAATATAATATAATATAATATTAATTCAGGTTAAATTAATTTTTTTATTTGAAATAATGCTATTTTGTTTTTTTGGAATTATAATTTTTTTGCCAATTTTTGTTGCTTTTTGGATGCTCTGGTGATTTTTTAATATATTGTGAGGAGAACGTTTCATTTCTATAATCTCATTAACACTAGTACAAGTATTTATTTTATTATCTTTCGCTGATGAAAGTAATGCTGGAAATAACATAGCAAAAGTGATGAAGTCCACATGTGCATAACACATTTGCAACTTATTGTTGATCAGCTGACATAATGTCCAACTTAAAAAAAAAAGGGAAAAAAACCTAAATGATTGATATGTCTGTCCATGCTTCCGCCAAATAAATTTAGGAGTACCATTCACTCCCAAAATAACCATCGTTACCATTCAGCACAGAGAAATATCTCTGGCCTTAGACACTTGACTTGAATAACATTAATAATTACTTTAATCAAAACACACAACATTTCATCCTAATTACATAGGATTTTATCAGGTTAAAAACGAAAAGTAGCAGACAAACAGTAAAGACTAAGAAAGGTGCAACTGCAATCTTGTTTTACACGAGCTTGATGATTTTTAAAATATTTCAAATTTTGCATTCCATTGTTAAGCACATTGTGTTTGTTCATTCACGTACAGGCGTCTGTCCAACAATGGTTTCGATGTCTACCAGCAAGTCGATACTTAGTTTATATTCAGATGTTTTGGATTTAATGCTATTTCTAAGGATTCCCAAAATCTTCTCTCGGTTATGTGACAGAAACTGTGCAATAGCTCAGATTTATCCCATAACACTTAATGTCTCATTGTCGAAGCGTCTTGTGTTTCAGCTGAAGAGAGTACATATGATGATAAAGCTGAAGCCTTCCTACTTTGGTATTCAATAACTCGGCTGTGTTCTTCAATGCTTTGCTCGATATATTTATCTCTGTTCAAAGAACGAAGATGACATGTATTTGTACCATAGCCAGTATCGATTTTTAATACACCCAACCACATGATAGGTTAAAAATATAAAGTATTGCGGTAGAATCAAAAATTTAAAAAACTTAACAAAAATATTGTTAAATTATTCAAATAATAACTTAACAGTACTTTTTGTGAAAGTCCGAAGAATCTTATTAATATGTTGATTAAAATATGATGTACAGTCTTTAGATTACTCTAGATATAATTTTCCCGCAACAAATGGTCCAAAAATTGAATGACGTACACATTTTATGTCCACGTGGTTCAATATCAAATCTCAAGTTTTATAAATTCAATTCGATCAGACCGTACTCACCTAAATATATATTTTAGGTGGGCACGTTTACAACTAACCTAAACATATCATTTAGACTTCAAAATATAACCTGATAGTTTAATCATTTTCTCCCTTGTTTAAAAGCTATTTCGAACTTGATAGATCCACACAGAACAGGTGTTGGATTACCTGATTGACTTGAGATCAGCAAGGGAGTTAAACAAGGATTTCTACTTGATCCTCACGTGTTTCACGTGTTTAGTATATATCCTGAGGACATCATGCGTATAGCATTGGATGAGCTCAAGACAAAATTAGGAGAGAGGTGGTAGATTGATAAGTAATCTTAGGTGTGATTAAGATATAGTACTCCTCTGTTATAGCAAAGAAGAACTAGGACAAATTCATGACAAAGTTAACGAAATCAGCAAAAACAGAGAACTTCAGTTCAACCCCAGAAAGACAAAGACTATGGTTCTCAAAGGAAATACAAACAGGGAAACTCTTGAGAAACAAGTGTACCTTTGCCGAAAAATAATTCAGAACTCTGCAAGTTTGAGTACCTGGTATCGATTATTAATGTGAAGAATTACTGTTTAGAAGATGTTAGAAGAAGATTAGAATGGCTAAAACAAGAGGATTCCTGAAAATGGCATTTTGAAATATTCGTGATTGAATCCTGGGGAAGATAATGCGGAATCACCGAGTAGAAAAAAATGAAAGATATCAGATATTTTAAGATGGAATCATATTTTGTTGATTTCAATCTTAAACCATAAATTGAAATTTGTATTAGTAGAGTATTTAGAATATTCGGCAACAGGCATAATAAGATTTAGCAGTCTTAATGTTTAAGAGAGTAAGTAAATTTATGCTTCTGCATTGTGAATATTAAATTAAATGAAGAGTAATAATATCGTTATAAACTCGTTCATATTTTATTTCATTATTTTATTTCCTATTCAATGTACTCTGCATCCAGTTATGATTCCAGTTGATTTTGCGTACGATTGCTTCGAACATACAGCACATTTATTATGCAAATTCTTGTCCTCGCTAACTATATCTTCCTACGATTTCCTGTCATTCATTCGTTACCCTTCATCCCATCGCATTTTTATACCCTAGAAAAAGTGTCATGTGTTCGTATCAGTCATTTATTTAGCCAGATATTGGAGCCATCTCCGCATTACTGTTCTCGTTTAACCAAATTATATGTTTATTTTATTATTTACGTCTATCATTATGATTTAAGTCTATTTTATGCTTAAAAGCAAAATCAATTTGCTTTAAGTATAAAATACTAAAATCAAACGAAAAAACCGAATACTAGAAATGCAATTTTCTTTTAAGTGTAAAATATTAAAAGCGAATACTACAAATACAATTGCTTTTAGTATACGTTTATATTCAAAAATATTAAGTTGCTGTCTTCATTAATTTAAAATTATTTTCAAAAATGACTTCTTGCTGTGTAAATGCAAAAATTGTGAATTGAATACTAAGAAGAAAAAATCGATAAAATTCTGAATACTATAGATAACCGATATTTCCATAAGCATACCTTAAGTCATTAAAAGGACTGGCTTAAAGGGACGAAGCAAGAATGCTTTTCATATTTCCCCGTTATCTGTAGAGGACAGTGTAGGGATAAGGTGATATTCAGCTATATAAAGCTGTGGTCACGGCAGGAGGGTAACAGCAATAGCCGAGCCTTAGTTAAAACTTCATTGACAACAGCATTGCCATTTATTACCCTCTCAGGATAGATCTAATTTAAGAAACAAGACCGATCTCTATTAAAAGAATACCTCATCTATTGTAGAAAAATTATTTTTGATCTAACAAATAATTAAATGCTGTAAAACTATTTTTAATTTTAATAGGTAACAATAAGAAATTAATTTAATAGATTTTTGATTTAAACAAATATTATACTTTACACTAAATTGTATTTCAATTTTTATATAATTTTTATATAGCTTAAGGAAAAAAATAGGATACCTATACTTTGATTGTTTGTATATGCAAATATGAAAATAAGAAAGAAAACATGAATACAGTATCGTGTGGAGTACTACAATTCATGCAATACCTTTCACACCGAACCAAAACAAAATAAACAAAAACATGCAGTATGATATGGAGAGAGGCTGGTTTGTGTGCAACATTATAATACATTACATACTTGAAATCAAATTTGTGTAAATCTGCATTGCTGCTGAATAAATGTGATCGGTAAGATTATTATTTTTATAAATTTATGTATTAACTCAATCAAAACTTTGCTCATTTTTCGGAACATGATGATATCTAAGTTTGTACAAAGAGATTATCGGTTTTGTTATAGTCACCGAGTAGATGGTTTTTTATTTAATAGAAATTCTGATTGAATTGATCATCCACTGCTAAAGATGTGAATGTTTCTGTGTTCCCACTATATAAAGCTATAGGCTAAGAATATTTTTCTGTTAATATCTAAGATATTCAATTAATTCCACCAATTTCGAGTATATAAAAATGACTATAAAATTATAGAAAGTATTCTCAGAAAAAGAGTTTTCATATTTAATTTTTTAAAATTTTATTTTCCCACACCGCTCCCATATAATCAATTCCCAAAGATCAGCTTCAGTCACACAATTCATCGATTTCTTAATGCTCAATAACTCTCCATTCATAGAAGTCCCCCTCAGAAAAAAGGAAATATGAAAAGTATTTATGCTTAACCCAACAAATCAGCAACGTTATATGCATGTGTGTTCTGTGATATTCATAAAAAACGATAACGAATGCGGAATCAAACGTGATGCTTTCCTTAGTAGACTCAATTGCCTAAAATATATGCTTCCAAAAGCAAATAAAGAAGCAATACACAAACATTATACTTACTTAGCCCCAAAATATTCAACAAACTACGTCTAACAATAAGCAATGACTAATTGTTAGAGGTAGAACTAACCCGAACAAATACAAAACTCGAATGAAAAAATATGTATTTTCACACAGAAACGAGGAAGCTCTGTTCGAAATAATTGTATAACTTATTGGTTTTCGTATATTGGTATTAAAAAGATCCAATTTCAGGTGTAAAATGTAAAAAAAGAAATTAAATGTTATTTAACTGCTTTGAATTATTTTGTTCCTAATTAATGTTATGTAAATTTCTCTGTACATATTAGCATGTCTCCATTGATTTTAGTATGTTATTATATTATAATAATATATAATTTGTATATTACATGAAAGTACATATGTGCATATAATGATTATGCATTACATAACTTTTTGTAACTTTATGCATTTCGTAACCTGGACGACCTGTTGCTCTTAGTTACACATATGATTGTCGAAATTCTGTACTGAAATATGAAGCTCACAATAAAATATATATCTATCAATAAACAAATACATGCCTTCAACATATATATCATTCACTACATCATTTACTATCTTCCAAAATTCTGTCAAGCAAAGGTAAAACAGAAATATGCAACGCGATTCTTAGCCCATGCGTCATAAAACGTCGACCCTCGAGATGACATCCTTTGATATAATCGTTTTCGAAGTGATTGAGTTCTTCACACGGGATTGCCAGTATTCAAAGAGCAAAAGCATGGAGCATAAGAGACCAAGATGCAGAAGTGTTGCAGATCTTTAAAAAAAATCATCAGAAAAGCCTGTGGAGCTGTAAAGAGATAAAATATCAGGTGAATGGATCTATATGGACTCTATAGATCCTCACTTCTAGTTGATGAGATTCGAGCAAGCAGATTGAGATGGCGTGGACAAGTGGAAAGAATGGGTGAGCAAAGAATGGCTTAATAAGTATTCAAGATGAGAAGATTGAAACCGACTTAAGGGAAACACGTTGCTGTACTAGGAGGATAATATCGAAAAAGACAGTTGAAATGGGAATCCTGGACTTCACTCAAAAAGAGCTCAAGACAGAAAGGAGTGGAAGAAGAGTTACTTGCAGCAAGGAACCTTAGAGGTCCAGCAAGCTAAGGAAGATTAAGAATCCCTTCCAAAATCGTTCATTCAATGAGAGCTGAAGGATGTAAACTAAATGCCTGTCGAATAATAAAAGTATTGGTTGATTCATTATGCCAGAAACATTGATTTTGAAAAGATTGATATTTTCCAATATTTAGAAGCGAGTCAAAGTATCTTTAGTGATAGGAAGAGAGAGAAGGCCTGTATTATTAACTTGTCAGTCTACGTTCACTTATTTAAAATCATAGCTGTAAATAAGGTCCTGAAAGAGTTTAACTGTGAATATAAATATAAATAGTAAGTGTTGAATGAAGAGTTCTTTAAAAGCAAAATTATTGCGAAACTAACTAAAGAGAAAGCCACGAAGTTTAGAAACGTAGTATGCGATTCTCTAATATACGTGTAATAAACAGGAATCAGCTCATACTACTAGTAATTCGGTATTGTATATGATTATAAAATAACAATTATAAGAAAACTGATCCAAAAAATGTTTGCCAATCGTCGTGATGTGAAATAAACTTTTGCATAAAGGCAGCAAATGGCATTAAATCAGCGAAACAAAATACTTAAAAAGAGAATTAAAACACTGGAAGATATAAGAGAGCTGAGGTTGCAAAAATGAAAGCAGTTGGTGGGAGATAAACCAATTCACTGTCCAATAATTTTAAAATATGACAATTTAAATTAATATTACTCAATCAAACTAAAACGAAATCAAAAGGAAATTAAAACAAACGTTGAACTTGCTATCTATTTCTCTAGATTTTGATTCAGTTAGCATTATTAAATTTTATGATTGTTAAAAGATTATTTATTTTAAACATATTCTTTTATGAGATTTCATATTTGAATTTCACAGCAAAGAAGCACACGCCGACAGAGAGAGAGAGAGAGAGAGAGAGAGAGAGAGAGAGATAAAGATTTTATCCAGAACGATCGAGATATTGTCGAATCAGTGAGTAAATCAAGCAAATATTGGAAACATGTGCCAATATGATAAACATTGATAGAGTGGTTAACAGGCAGAAAAGAGACAACCCATATATATATATATATATATATATATATATATATATATATATATATATATATATATATATATATATATATATATATATATGGATTAAAGCTCAGTGAATTCTGCACTGTTTAAGTTCTGGCATCAATCATCTTGCCAAAGAACACGTGTTTGGGTATATATTATAAATTTAACACATTATACATTTTAACGTGAAATAGTGTTAACAAGAAAAAAATCAAGAATAGCCAAAAACGCATTTTTAAATTTTTGAAAGGGAATAAAGCAGTACGTGCTGATTGCATGGACCGGATAACACGATCAAACATTTCTTGTGGGATATTTCCCCACTCTTCTGTGAGAGCAATTTTGAGCTGTTGAAGCGATCGTAGCGGCACCAATCGAGCAGAATCGCGCCTACCTAAAGCATCCTAGGCATGGTCGATTGGATTACAATCCGGTGAACAGAAAACACAGTACATTCGTTCAATTCCTTCTTCCTCAAACCACTCTTGTACCAACTTTGCACGGTGTAAACTAGCATTATCATCCATAAAAATGAATTATTGACCAATTTCAGCAGATGGTTGACGAACTATAGGTTCCAAAATCTCATCGCGATATCTCTGGGCTGTTATGGAACAGTTTCTGATAAAATAGAGATCAGTATGGCCATCTATAGTTATTCCAGCCCATACAGTCAAACTTTCACCTTCATGTTGAGGTCCTTCACGAACAAACTGTGGGTTATTTCTCGTTTCACTTTCACGCCATATCAAGATACGTCGGTTATCTATTGAGGACTGAACCTTGAGTCGTCACGAAAAAGTACAGGAGCCCAATCCTCATTTGTCCAATTGCGGTGTTCCTGCGCCCAAATTCTTCGGGCTCTTTTGTGATTTGCAGTAAGTGGAATGCAAACATGGGTTGTTGACCATACGAATCTATAGCATGAAGACAAGACGATTTCGTACTGTCTATGTCGATACCAGCCTCCCTGTTGCTGTGGCAAGTTAGCTTCTAAGTTGTGTTGCGTTAAATGTTCGATTTTTTCTGGCAAGTAATGTCAAATACTGAACGTCTGTTGGATTGCTGATGATGGGCGACTTTGATCTTGTCTTCGGCAAACATTTCCCGTCTGCAGAAACCAATTCCAAAGATACACGACACGCTTCAGCGACAACTTGCTGCATTTGTCCAGCTTCTAATCGACCAATGGTTCTCCAAGCCATGAATTCCGGAATATCATGTTGCTCTGCCATTTTTAACAAAATAATGGGTGGAAGGTGACACAAATTTAAAATTGAAGTGATAATTATGCACTGTGGAAGTGAGCGCAACAAGCCACGCTTTTATATCCCCCCCCCGACATGCTAATACTGCTAAGACACGTTTCGACAGGTTTTAAGATGGCTCTGTAAGCAGTTGCTTGTTCTATACTGTTGTATATTAAAAATAGTTTAAAATAAATATGTTACATTTGTAAATTATTTTTATAACTTTACAATTTCCAAGAAAAAAACCGAAATATCCCCTAATTGTTTTGAGCAGTATATTTTGAATAACTTGCGGAAATTCTAATAATTATAGTTTTTTATTTCCTTTAGTTACCTGTAATTTATAAAAGACTCCAAAAATCGTTAAACAGTGCCTAGTAGTACAGGTGAAATATATCGTTTTATATTCCTTCGTCTTAATTGTAATAACACAGAAAGAATCCTTTTACAGTTCGGACCTAGTGCATAGACACTTGAAGGGCATTAGAATGCCAAGAAAAGGGCGCATTAATTATATTTTAAATTTTTATATATCAGCTATAAAGGGTGCTGTTAGATATGACTATTTTCAAGAGTGGTGACTTCTTTTAGGGCTTCATAAGAAATTTTTTTCCAGATCACAAATTCCAAACTGTAATTTTTAGACGACTGAAGAAATTGCTGACAAACGGAACAGTATATATGTTCGTTCGTATGCAATGTTTACAAACGAAATCGTATTTGAAGTACTTTGAAATAAATACTTGGGCTCTGAATGCTTTATTTATTAAGTCATTCAAAAAAGGAGTCATCCTATTTCTCTCTGTGAGATAGTAATTAAAACTGCTGCAACCAGCGGACAAGATTATCATCTTGTGGTGGATTCTCTCTTAATCTCTGATTAAGAGAGAATCCACCACACTTTAACTTCACTAAGCCTAAAGTTTCCTAAGCGTTTGCTAAAATGATGTAATTTGATAAAAAAATAAATATTGTTTTCTAATTAAACAATTCATGTTAAGAGGGATTTGTAAATGAAAATAGTTACATCTAACAGTTCACTTTTAGAGCTGATTCTTAATTTTTTAAATAATTTTCTGTTTTCTGTGTAAGCAGAAAGATGATACAGTCAATCAAATCCCGTCTAAGTGACAGGATATTACAGGGAAAAATCAAAAATCAATGGAATAGGATCCACACAGCGGAAAATCACAGTTTGAACATCCCATGATCGGTAATATCGCAGTCTTCGCAAACATCTCTCAAAATTCAGCCACCATTCTGCTAGCCCTACACGCTGATGACACAGCAATATTAGCAGGTTATCTACGCCCATAGCTGGCAAAAAAAAAGTCTCCCCGACAACATCACCAACTTATAAAACTGATTTACCAAGAAAGGACTCGGTAACACTTACAAGAAGACTCTTCACCAGAAGTCCAACATCGCCAAAAGGAAGACAAAACAAAAGACGTGAACAAAATATCTTGGCGTCTATTTGGACAGAGGATTACGCTGATGACATTAAGCTCTCCTGTTCGAAGCCAACCAAACGAATCGCACAACTATTCCCCATGATTATCCCACGCAGTAAGCTAAACGCAAAAAATAAACAACTACTCTACCAGATTGCAATAAGACCAATAATTACATATGCCTCAGCGGCTTTGACTCACGTAACCAAATCCAACAACCAACGCCAGTGAAGAGTGCAAAATAAGTGCCTCCTCACGATATTAGAATGCACAATGGTTCATTAGAAACGAACACATGCAGAGAGATACCAGCACCACAGACTTCCATTTTCTTCTCCACTCAATAGCAGTAATATATTTCGCAAATGCCCTACACATTCAAACCAACTCATCAAACAAGCTCCAGCTTCCTCCTGAGCATTAAAAACGTCAAAAACCAAATCATGGTAACCAATAAACCCTCTCAACAAACACAGAGGAATATGCATCCATACCCGTTGTAAAACCGTGATATTTTGTTTAACAAAATATCATCGTTCCTATGCGATTCCATTAACAAAAATACCTTGAAGTTCATTTATTTTAATGCTGAAATATATAAAACGTTCACTTTGTCACTTCAGAACAAATGTAAAAGAAAAATTACCAATTAGTATGGGTATTTTGTTATATTAAATAAAGCTTAGTTCATGCATATGGAATATTGATACAAAATTGGTATTTTGATATGCGATATTGTTAGAACATTTACATATATTCAATTATCGAAATACATTAAAATATATTTGAAGTTCTTTCTATTATGATTTTAATTATATCTAGCCATTCGATCAAAAGACATAGGGTTTTCCCCTTCAGCTCCCTAAGGTTTAAGATAAGTTAAAATTCTTAGTAAGGTAATTCAGACTATGAATGATCTTTAAACTCTAAACCAAGATTGCAAGATGCTGACAAATTTGTAGATGAAGTTAATCTCTTAGATTACACAATATCTAAAATAATAAATGAATAATGAAATGTTTCTTTTAGTTTTTTGTAAGATGATAAGATGTGCATTATCAAACATACATACAGTTAATTTTTGGTGTTGGAACATATTTATTAATCTTTTGTGAGCTGAAACAACTAACATAATTAGTGTACTACTTCTGTGCAAAATAGAACCAACAATTAGAAAGAGGAAAAGGGACTCAGATGCACATGATAGACGCATGCGAGAAGCATGAAGTTAATTGCAAAGTATAGCATGAAGGTATATAATGACGTTAATTTAGAGTATGTTATATATTGCAATTTTTGAAAACTTGTGTATCGTACATTATTGCTGAAAATACAGCGAAGTAAAGGAAATGGTAAAGTTATGTAGCGAGTTCGTTAAAGGAACGTCGCAAAACATTGTGTTTTAGTAACTATGGCCTTCCAATATCTGCTGGTTCTTATTCAACATGGAGTAACTAGCTGCCCTCACCACTTTTTGGGTACAAGTGTCGGAGACGGGCTCGAATCTCAAGGTTGTTACAAAATGTGCAAGTGTGGTTCTAGTAAATGTGAAACAATAAAAGGGAACATGCTATTGGACAACTATTCAGCAAGACAAGAATCTCGTGTGTAAAAGCAAGCCTCATCAGTGGGAGCCAGGCTAGAAATAACAAGATTTTAGTAATACAGAGCAGCCTGGCTCCCACTGATGAGACCTCAATAAAGGTCGAAACCGGTCTGGGTAGTTGCCCCTTGCCTTTAATACAAAGCGTTATACATCTCTTCCAGCAGATGTGCCTTATATTAAGGATAAATATATTAAGATTAGTGATCAGATCTTATTCTACTTTTACCATGAATTGCTTTGGACTTGCACTACGTGCAGGGTCAGCTAGACTTGCAACACTTGCAGACGCAAACTTGATTTGTTTGTCTGTTTGCTTACTCGGGAAATGGAGTAAAACCCCGGGTTTAAAATCGCTTGGTATCTTTAACAGATATATATATGTGTATGTGTGTGTGTGTGTGCGCGCGCGCGCGCGCGTGCGTGTAACTTGAGTATATACTGAAATGAATATATACTTGAGTATAAACAATATGAATGTCGTATTGGCAGTAATTTCACCGGAATATTTCGCGGATAATTTACAAAAAGGTAAATCAGGAACTATACTTATTTCTTAGTTAATACTTTATAAATTACAAGAAATATTATCAAGCCATTCGTAAAATTTCAGAAGGCAATTGACATTTTGATTTTGATTCCGAGATAATTTGTGCTAACCAATCTAGTATTGATTTAGGCTTAGAGTTTAATTTCATTTGATTTTATAGTGAGATCTCTCATAATAATAATGTTTATTATTATTATTATTTTTCATATAAATTACATACAGTATATGAACACAATTATGCATAACAAATACTTGCTCGTACAAAAAGTTTTTTAAATAATAATAACAATAACTGTTTACAACGAATATTATTATAATATTCATAATGATAATTACTACAGATGTTTTCTTAGCAATGTTACACTCTATATATACAATATATGGATATAATCATTCTATATTGAATACGTTTGTTACATTTATTACATACATTACATACGTTTGTTACAGTTATTACATACATTTGATTACATATCATACATTACTTACATTTGTTAATATATGATACTTACATTACATATATTTTGTTTACATATAATACATACATTACATACATTGGTTTACATGTGATACGTGCATTACATGCATTTGGTTAAATATGATACATCTTGGATAAGAACTAGTTTCTCTGCTTTCATCCACGAAAATAAGCTTACTTATATGTAAGCGTATCTGAGGATGTCACCAGTTGGTTATTATTTATTGTTTTTTTTTTTTTTGCTGTGTTGGGAAGCTACAAAATCTATGATTGAGAAATTCGCGCGCACGCACGCACACACACACACACACACACACACACACACACACACACACACACACACACACACACACACACACACACACACACACACACACACACACACACACACACACACACACACACACACACACACACACACACACACACACACACACACACACACACTGGAAGCCTGAACAAATATATTGTGTTTCATTAAGTTTGTATGGTATTTTGTGTGCGTGTTTATTGTTCGTAGTATGTCCTTAGAGCTCTTTTCAGGCTATTGTAGTTTGTAAGGTTTCTGTATTCAAAAGGTAATTTGTTTATCATTACTGAGATGTAGAAGTTTCACGTGGACTTTCCGTAGTGATTATTGTATTTATATGTGATATAATTAGTAGTCTGAGGTCTTGTTATATGGTATGTTTTTATGATTATCCTGTAGTTGGCATCGAAATAATGTTTTAGCAAAGCTGCATAGTGAAATAAATGTTTTGCTATCAGTATTTTGTGTTCTGACATTGCAATGTATATAACGTCGTTATTTTCTCTTTGTTCCCAAAAGGTCAGTTTTATCATTTTATACTGTAGCGACATTAATCTATTTAATTTGTAGGATGCACAGAAAGCATACGTTGTTATAGCGTATCTTAGTATATTTTGGCATAGTGCTTTGTATATTAGTGTTTTTAGGGGCGTATGGGAACTGTCTTTTCACCTGTAGAGTTTGCCACTTATTGTTCGGAGTTTGTTGTGTAGATGGTTTATGTGGCTATTGCAGTTCATATCTGCATCGAGGTAAATTCCAAGGTATCGTATTGTTTCAACCTGAGTGATTGTAGTGGTTTTGCTGTTCTGTGTGTTTTTTATGTTGGAAAGTGGATGTTGGATAGTTATATATTTGTTATCAACTGGTCGAGTCAGTGCAGTTCTGTTATTAATTCAGAATATCAATAAATATCATTAATAATAAAAATAAATATTATTTTTAATAATAAAATATCATTTTTTTTTATTTTTGTAGTTTCCAATGAAGATTGCGATCAAATGATTTAATATTATGGTGTGATTGCACGATGTGATAGCACGATGGTGTGATTGTGATGAGAAAAAAAAATCTACCTCACTGCACTTCCAGTTTGTATAAAAGAAGTCATAAAGGTGGTCTTAAAGTTTCAACTCTAAGGCGTGGAAATTGCCCATTGAGTTGTTAATTAACGTACCTTAAAACAGGAACGATGTGCTTTCGGATATCTAATTCAATACGCTCGTATAATGCGGAGGATGTAGGGTAGATAAAAACTGATTATTAGACATCAGTGGGAAACACTACGTGGATTGCAAAATCGCATTTTGGATGCTTAAATCCATATTAAGAAGACTGATGATAATAAACGAATGTGAACTGCGTCCATCAATACAGAGATGATTATCGCCCTTTGCCAAGTATCTGGGGAAAAGGGCGATGTTCTTGCGAATGAATTGTAAACATGAATCAGCATTTTGGATGCTGAAATCCATATTAAGAAGACTGATGATAATAAACGAATGTGAACTGCGTCCATCAATACAGAGATGATTATCGCCCTTTGCCAAGTATCTGGAGAAAAGGGCGATGTTCTTGCGAATGAATTGTAAACGTGAATCGTAAACCGGTATGGATAGTGGTCCCTTGCCATTAATACAAAGCATTATACATCTCCTCCAGGAGATGTGCTTTGCTTTAAGGGTAAATATATTAAGATTAGTGATCAGAGCTTATTCTACTTTTACCATAAGTTGCCTTGGTCTTGCACTACGTGCAGGGTCAGCTAGACTTGCAGGCGCAAACTTGACTTGTTTATCTGTTTATTTGGGAAATGGAGTAAAACCAGGTTTAAAATAGCTTGGTATAATTAACATGGATTTCTCTGTATTCAGGCATGTAGATTGTTAGTTGCGATAATTACAAAATTGATGAAATGTAAAAAGGCAATTTAGATTATTCTCCGCATGCTGCTTGAGCTTTACTATTGTTCTCTCTTTTATTGATGATGGAGTAATCATGCTAATGCTATATTAGAAACTGTCCTGTGATACACAGATAAACAGAGAGAGGTAGATAAAGTTTATATCGATTTAGTGCATTTACTTGAATTACTTACATTTCATTGCTCTAGCGCGAATATTCAAGATAGCAGGATAATTTCCTAATAATTTGATTCTTCCCGATTCGTTTACAACTTTGACAAAGCGTGGACCTTGTGCAAATGGAGAAAAGCAGAATAGTCAATGCACAATTCATTACCGTTATTGATAAATTAAGAATGTTTGACATTATGACTGGGGTAGTGATTTGAACTTGATATAGTTCAAATTATCTCTTAGACATTTCACAATTGCAACTAACGAGATGGGTGCGATAAACATTTTTGACTACGTAGTCAACATATAATTAGTAATTATTTATGAATTAATTTCTACACTTTACATATGAGACAAGCATCGTTCCTTATCTATGAATATGCTATGAATTATTGAGAGAGTATCTACAATATTTTCAAACTGTTCATGCTGTGATAATGATATCCAGCTGTTGAAATAAAATAGATTTGTTACACACGACAGCCACTAAATCACGATGAGAAAACTGCATGCTTATTTAACTGCATGCACGATAAATATCGCTACTTATTTAAGAGATTATCTTCTCATTTCTAATAAGAATAGGATCAGTGATGAATCAGCTGAAATGGTGATTAGCATTTTATTACATTTAAAATCTACGAGCATAACTAGCATTATTTTAATTATCACTACCCACATCAAATACTACCCTCCCGCAGTGGAAGAGGCCTTCACCCCAGCAGTAGGAAAAGGATACAGGCTGGAAAGAAAAATAAATAAAATAAAATAATCATTTTAATAATAAAATTATTAAATTAAATATTCCAAAATAGTCAAATATTTAAGTGTAATTTCATAGACCTGACATTACACATGAGATTCTTGTCTTGCTGAATAGTTGTCCAATAGCATGTTCCCCTTTATTGTTTCACATTTACTAGAACCACACTTGCACATTGTGTAACAGCCTTGGGATTCGAGCCCGTCTCCGACACTTGTACCCAAAAAAGTGGTGAGGGCAGCTAGTTACTCCATGTTGAATAAGAACCAGCAGATATTGGAAGGCCATAGTTACTAAAACACAATGTTTTGCGACGTTCCTTTAATGAACTCGCTACATAACTTTACCATTTCCTTTACTTCGCTGTATTTTCAGCCATAATGTGCGATACACAAGTTTTCAAAAATTGCAATATATAACATACTCTAAATTAACGTCATTATATACCTTCATGCTATACTTTGCAATTAACTTCATGCTTCTCGCATGCGTGTATCATGTGCATCCGAGTCCCTTTTCCTCTTTCTAATTGTTGGTTCTATTTTGCACAGAAGTAGTACACTAATTATGTTAGTTGTTTCATCTCACAAAAGATTAATAAATATGTTCCAATACCTAAAAATTAACTGTATGTATGTTTGATAATGCAAATATTACCATCTTACAAAAAAATAAAAGAAACATTTCATTATTCATTTATTATTTTACATTTTGTGTAATCTAAGAGATTAACTTCATCTACAAATTTGTCAGAATCTTGCAATCTCGGTTTAGAGTTTAAAGATCATTCATAGTCTGAATTATCTTACTAAGAAGTTTAAATTATTTTAAACCTTAGGGAGCTAAATGGTAAAACTTTATGCGTCCAATTGCTATCTTGTTTTGACAGAATCGCTACATTTAATTAAAATCATAATAGAAAGAACTTCAAATATATTTTTGAATGTATTTCGTTATTTGAATATATGTAAATGCTCTAACAACATCGCATATCAAAATCCACTTTTGAATCAATATTCCATATGCATGAACTAAGCTTTATTTAATATAACTAAATACCCATACTAATTGGTAATTTTTCTTTTACATTTGTTCTGATGTGAGAAAGTGAAGTATTCTATATTTCAGCATTTAAAGTAAATGAACTTCAAGGTATTTTTATTAAGAGAATCGAATAGGAAAGATGATATTTTGTTAAATAAAAAATCACAGTTTTACAACGGGTAAGGATGCATATTCCTCTTTGTCTGTTGAGAGGATTTATTGGTTACCATTATTTGTTTTTTGACGTTTGTATGCTCTGGGGGAGGCTGGATCCTGTTTGATGAGTTGGTTTGAATGTGTGGCGGCATTTGCGAATTACATTACTTTCATTGAGTGGAGAAGAGAATGGATGTCTGTGGTGCTGGTATCTCTCTGCATGTGTTCGTTTCTAATGAACCATTGTGCATTCTAATATCATGAAGAGGCACTTATTTTGCACTCTTCACTGGGTTGGTTGTTGGGTTTGGTTACGTGTCTCCAAACCGGTGAGACATATGTAATTATTGGTCTTATTGCAATCTGTAGAGTAGTTGTTTATTTTTTACGTTTAGCTTACTACGTGGGATGATCATGGGGAATAGTGCGATTGGTTTGGTTGGCTTCGAACAGGAGAGCTTAATGTCATAAGCGTAGTCCCCTGTCCAAATAGACGCCAACAACATATTTTGTTCATTTGTGCATGAGCTTTTGGTGTGGAAAATCTGTCCTCCTTTTGGGGATGTTAATCTTCTGGTGAAGAGTCTTCTTCTAAGAGGTACCGAATCCTTACTTGGTAAATCAGTTTTATAAGTTGGTGATGTTGTCTGGGAGACTTTTTTGTTGCCAGCTATTGGCGTACATATTCTGCTAATATTGCCAGTGTGTAGGGCTAGAAGTATGGTGACTGAATGTTGAGAGATGTCTGGGAAGACCGATCATTGGATGTTCAAACTGTGATTTTCCGCTGTGTGGATCCTATTCCATTGATTTTTGATTTTTCCATGTAATTTCCTGTCACTTAGACAGGATTTGATTGACTGTATCATCTTACCGCTTACACAGAAAACAGAAAATTATTTAAAATTTTAAGTATCAGCTCTAAAAGTGAACTGTTAGATGTAACTGTTTTCATTTACAAATCCCTCCAAACATGAATTGTTTAATTAGGAATTAATTAATTGTTTAATTATTCCTTTTTTTGATCAAATTAAGTCATTTTAGCAAACACTTAGGAAACTTTAGGCTTAATCAGAGATTAAGAGAGAATCCACCACAAGATGATAATCTTCTCAGCTGGTTGCAGCAGTTTTATTTAGTATCTCATAGAGAGAAATAGGATGACTCCTTTTTGAATGATTTAATAAATAAAGCATTCAGAGCCCAAGTATTTATTTCAAAGTACGTCAAATACGATTTTGTATGTAAACTTTGCATCAGAAAGAAGATATCTTGTTCCGTTTGTCTGCAATTTCTTCGGTCGTCTAAAAATTACAGTTTGGAATTTGGGATCTTGAAAAAAATTCTTAGGACCCCTAAAAGAAGTCACCACTGTTGAAAATAGTGGTAACTTCTTTTAGTGATTATATCTAACAGCACCCCTTTACAGCTGATATATAAAATTGCAATATAATTAATGCGCCCTTTTCTTGGTATTCTAATGCTCTTCAAGTGTCTATGCACTAATTTCGAAGTGTAAAAGGATTCTTTCTGTGTTATTACAATTAAGACGAAGGAATATAAAACGGTACATTTCACGTGTACTACTAGGCACTGTTTAACGATTTTTGGAATATTTTATAAATTACAGGTAACTAATGGTAATGAAAAGCTATAATTATTAGAATTTCCGCAAGTTATTCAAAATATACTGCTCAAAACAATTAGGGGATATTTTGATTTTCTTGGAAATTATAAAGTTATAAAAATAATTTACAAATGTAACATATTTATTTTAAACTATTTTCAGTATAAAACAGTGTAGAACACGCATCTGCGTATAAGACCATGTTAAGACTTGTCGAAATATGTCTTAGCCGTGTTAGCATGTTTGGGGGGGGTATAAAAGTGTGGCTTCTTGTGCTCACTTCCACAGTGCATAATTATCGCTTCAATTTTAAACTTGTGCCACCTTCCACCCATTATTTTGTTAAAAATGGCAGAGCAACATGATATTCCGGAAACCATGGTATGGAGAAACAATGGACGATTTGAAGTTGGACATATGCAGCAAGTTGTCGCTGAAGCGTGTCGTGTATCTCAAAGCCTAAATTCGCGACTCTGGAATCGCTTTCTGGAGACGGAAACTGTTTGCCGAAGACAATGTCAAAGTCACCCATCATCATCAACAATCCAACAGACGATCAATATTTGTAATTACCTGCCAGAAAAAATCGAATATTTAGCGCAACACAAATTAGAAGCTAACTTGCCACAGCAACAGGAAGGCTGGTATCGACACAGACAGTACGAAATCATCTTGTCTTCATGCCGTAGATTCGTATGTTCAACAACCAATGGTTTGCATTCCACTTACTGCAAATCAGAAAAGTGCTCGAAGAATTTGGGCACAGAAACACCGCAATTGGACAAATAAAAGATTGGGCTGCTGTACGTGTTAGTGACGATTCTAGGTTCAGTCCGCAACTAGATAACCGACGTATCTTGATATGGCGTGAAAGTGAAACGAAAAATAACCCACAGTTTGTTCGTGAAGGACCTCAACATCAAGGTGGGAGTTTGATGGTATGGGCTAAAATAAGTACAGATGGCAATACTCTACTCTATTTTATCAGAAACGGTTCCATAACAGCCCAGAGATAACGTGGTGAGAATTTAGAACCTATAGTTCGTCCATTTTCTGCTAAAAATTGGTCAATAATTCATTTCTATGGATGACAATTCTTGTTTACACCGTGCAAAGTTGGTACAAGAGTTGTTTGAGGAAGAAGATATTGAACGAATGTACTGACATCCCAGTTCAACGGGTTGTAATCCAATAGAACAAGCCTAGGATGCTTTAGGAGGCCCGATTCTACTCGACTGGTGCCGCTACGATCGCTTCAAGAGCTTGAAATTATTTTCACAGAAGAGTGGGGATATATCCCACTAGAAATATTTAATCGTGTTATCCGGTCCATGAAATCAGGATGTACCACCGCTGTTTTAACTGTTAATGGAGATCATATGCCATATTAAAAATTTAAAGACGCGTTTTTGGCTATTATTGTTGTTATTCTTGTTAACACTATTTCATGTTAAAATGTACAATGTGTTAAATTTATAATAAATATCTTTTATTTAAATACTATCTCCTATTGTGTGTAAATATACACCCACACACAAATGTTCTATGTCACGATGGTTGATGCCAGAACTTATACAGAGCAGAATTCGGTGACTTTAAAAAAAATATATATGGGTTATTTCTCTTCTGCCTGTTAACCATTCTATCAATGTTTATCATATTGCGAGATGTTCCCAATATTTGCTTGATTTACTCACTGATTCGAGAGTATCTCGATCGCTGTGGATAAAATCGTTATCTCTCTATCTCTTGGAGTTTGCGTGTTTGCTGTAAAATTCAAATATGAAATCTCATAAAAGACTATGTTTAAAATAAATAATCTTTTAACAAGCATAAAATTGAATAATGCTAACTGAAACAAAATCTAGCTAAATAGACAGCAAGTGCAACTTTTGTTTTAATTTCCTTTTGATTTAATTTTAGTTTGATTGATTAGTATGAATTTAAATTGTCATATTTTAAAATTATTGGAAAGTGAATTGATTTATCTGCCTCCAATTGCTTTCATTTTTGCAACCTTAGCTCTTATATCTTCCAGTGTTTTAATTCTCTTTTTAAGTATTTTGTTTCGTTGATTTAATGTCATTTGCTGCCTTTATGCAAAAGTTTATTTCACATCAGGGCGATTGGCAAACATTTTTTGGATCAGTTTTCTTATAACTGTTATTTTATAATCATATACAATATCGAATTACTAGTAGTATAAGCTGATTCCTGTTTATTACACGTATATTAGAGAATCGCATGCTACTTTTCTAAACTTCGTGACCTTCCCTTTAGTTAGTTTCGCACTAATTTTGCTTTTAAAGAACTCTACATTTAACACTTACTATTTATATTTATATTCACTGTTAAACTATTTCAGGACCTTATTTATTTAAGATTTTAAATAAGTGAACGTGACTGACAAGTTAATAATACTGGCCTTCTCTCTCTTCCTATCACTAAAGGTACTTTGGCTCGCTTCTAAATATTGGAAAATATCAATCTTTTCCAAATCAATGTTTCTAGCATAATGAATCAACCAATACATTTATTATTCGACAGACGTTTAGTTTACATCCTTCAGCTCTCATTGGATGAACTATTTTGGAAAGCGATTCTTCATCTTCCTTAGATTGCTGAACTTCTAAGATTCCTTGCTGCAAGTAACTCTACTTCCACTCCTTTCTGTCTTGAGCTCTTTTACAGTCAAGTCCAGGATTCTCATTTCAGCTGTGTTTTTCAATATTATCCAGCTAGCGCGGCAACATGCTTCCCTTAAGTCGGTTTCAATCTTCACATCTTGAATACTTATTAAGCCATTTTTGCTCACCCATTCTTTCCACTTGTCCACGAAATATCAAACTGCTTTCTTGAATCTCATCAACTAGAAGTAAGGATCTATAGAGTCCATATAGATCCATTCAGCTGATGTGTTATCTCTTACAGCTCCGCAGGCTTTTCGAATGATTTTTTTTTCAAAGATCTGCAACACTTCCGCATCTTGGTCTTTTACGATCCAGGCTTTTGCTCCGTATAAAACAATACTGGCAATCCCATGTGAAGAACTCACTCACTTCGAAAACGATTATATCAAAGGATGCCATCTCGAGGGTCGACGTTTTATGACGCATGGGCTAAGAATCGCGTTGCATATTTCTGTTTTACCTTTGCTTGACAGAATTTTGGAAGATGGTAAATGATGTAGTGAATGATATATATGTTGAAGGCATGTATTTGTTTATTGATAGATATATATTTTATTGTGAGCTTCATATTCCAGTACAAACGTTTGACAATCATATGTGTAACTAAGGGCAACAGGTCGTCCAGGTTACGAAATGCATAAAGTTACAAAAAGTTATGTAATGCGTTATCATTATGTGCAGATATGTACTTTCATGTAATATACAAATTATATATTATTATAATATAATAACATACTAAAATCAATGGAGACATGCTAATATGTACAGAGAAAGTTGCGTAATAAGGAACAAGATAATACAAAGCAGTTAAATAACATTTAATTTCTTTTTTTACATTTTACACCAGAAATTGGATCTTTTTAATACCAATATGCTAAAACCAATAAGTTATACAATTATTTCGAACAGAGCTTCCTCGTTTGTGTGTGAAAATACATATTTTTTTATTCGAGTTTTGTATTTGTTTGGGTTAGTTCTACCCCTAACACAATAAGTCATTGCTTATTGTTAGAGGCAGTTTGTTGAATATTTTTGGCGTTAAATAAGTATAATGTTTGTGTATTGCTTCTTTATTTGCTTTTAGAACTATATATTTTAGGCCCTTGAGTCTACTAAGGAAAGCATCTTGTTCGTTCGTATTCGTTATCGTTTTTCATGAATATCACAGAACACACACACACACACACACACACACACACACACACACACACACACACACACACACACACACACACACACACACACACACACACACACACACACACACACACACACACACACACACACACACACACACACACACACACACACACACACACACACACACACACACACACACAGAACGTTGCTGATTTGTTGGGTTAAGCATAAATGCTTTTCTTATTCCCTTTGTCTGGGGAAGTTCTTTGAGTGGAGAATTATTGAGCATTAAGATACCGATGAATTGTGTGACTGAAGATGATCTTTGGAAATTGATTGTATGGGAGCGGTATGGGAAAATAAAATTTTAAAAATGAAATATGAAAAATCTTTTTCTGAGAATATTTACTATAATTTTATAATCATTTTTATATACCCGAAATTAATGGAATTAACTGCATATCTTTGATATTAACAGAAAAATATTCTTAGTCTATAGCTTTATATAGTGGGAACACAGAAACATTTACATCTTTCGCATTGGATGACCAATTCAATTAGAATTTCAATAAAATAAAAAACCATCTACTCGGTGACTAAAACAAAACCGGTAATCTCTTTGTTCCAACTTAGATATTATCATATTCCGAAAAATGAACAAAGTTTTATATTAGTTATTACATATTCATAAAAATAATAAGCTTACTGATCACATTTATTTCAGCAGCAATGCAGATTTACACAAATTCGATTTGAAGTATGTAATGTATTATAATGTTGCACACAAACCAGCCTCTCTCCATATCACACTGCATGTTTTTGTTCTGTTTTGTTTTGTTTCGGTGAGAAAGGTATTGCATGAATTGTAGTACTCAACACGATACTGTATTCATCATTTCTTTCTTATTTTCATATTTGCATATTTGTATATTTGTATAGGTATCCTATTTTTTTCCCTTAAGCTATGTAAAAATTGAAATACAATTTAGTGTAAAAGTATGATATTTGTTTAAATCAAAAATCTATTAAACTAATTTCTTAATGTTACATATTAAAATTAAAAATAGCTTTACACCATTTTATTATTTGTTAGATCAAAAATAAATTTTCAACAATAGATGAGGTATTTTTTTAACAGAGATCGGTCTTGTTTCTTAAATAAGATCTATCCTGGGAGGGTAATAAATGGCAATGCTTTGTCCAATGAAGTTTTAACTGAGGCTGGGTTATTGCTGTTACCCTCCTGCCATGATCACAGCTTTATATAGCCCAATAACACCTTATCCCTACACTGTCCTCTACAGATAACGGGGAAATATGAAAAGCATTCTTGCTTCGTCCCTTTAAGCCAGTCCTTTTAATGACTTAAGGTATGCTTATGGAAACATCAGTTATCTATAGTATTCAGCATTTTATCTATTTTTTTCTTCTTAGTATTCAATTCACCATTTTTTGCATTTACGCAGCAAGAAGTCATTTTTGAAAATAGTTTTAAATGAATTAAGACAGTAACTTAATATTTTTTAATATAAACGTATACTAAAAGCAAACGTTATTTGTAGAATTCGCTCTATTTGCTTTTATTATTTTATACTTAAAAGAAAATTGCATTTCTAGTATTCGATTTGTTTGATTTTAGTATTTTATACTTAGAGCAAATTGTTTTTGCTTTTAAGCATAAAATATACTTAATCATAATGATACACGTAAATAATAATATAAACATATAAACATATAATTCGGTTAAACGAGAACTGTAGTGCGGAGTTGGGTTCAATATTTGGCTAAACAAATGCTTGATACGAACACGTGACACTTTTTTCTAGGGTATAAAAATGCGATGGGATGAAGGTTAACGAATGAATGACAGGAAATCGGAGAAAGATGTAGTTAGAGAGGAAAAGAATTTGCAGAACAAATGCGCTGTCTGTTCGAAGCAATCGTACGCAAAATCAACTGGAATCATAACTGGATGCAGAGTACATTGAATAAGAAATAAAATAATGAAATAAAATATGAACGAGTTTATAACGATATTATTACTCTTCTTTTAATTTAATATGCACAATGGAGAAGCATAAATTTACTTACTCTCTTAAACATTAAGACAGTTAAATCTTACGCCTCTTGCCGAATATTCTAAATACTCTACTAATACAAATTTCAATACATGATTTAAGATTGAAATCAACAAAATATAATGCCATCTTAAAATATCTGATATCTTTCATTTTTTCCATTTTTATTCCGCATTACCTTCCGCAGGATTCAGTCACGAATATCTCAGTATACCATTTGGAATCCTGTTGTTTTAACCATTCTAATCTTCTTCTAACGTCTTCTAAACGCAATTCTTCACATTTAATATTGGATACCAGGTACTCAAATTTGCACAGTTTCTTCATTATTTATCGATAAAGGTACATTTATTTCTCAAGAACCTCCGTGTTTGTATTTCCTTTGAGAACCATAATCTTTGTCTTTCTTGGGTTGAAGTGAAGTTCTCTGTTTTTGCTGATTTCGTTAACTTTGTCATGAATTTGTCCTAGTTCTTCTTTGCCATAACAGAGGAGTACTATATCTTCAGAACACCTAAGATTACTTATCAATCTACCACCTATCTCCTAGTTTTGTCTTGAGCTCAGGTAATGCTATATCCATGATGTCTTTAGGATATATACTAGCACGTGAGAAGAAAGTAGGCATCCTTGCCTAACTCCCTTGCTGATCTCAAGTCAATCAGTTAATCCAACGCCTGTTCTTTGGATCTATCAGGCTCGAAATAGTTTTAAACCGAGGGAGAAAATTTATCAAATTCTCAGGTTATATTTTGAAGTCTAAATGATATGTTTAGGTTAGCTGTAAACGTGCCCACCTAAAATATATATTTAGGTGAGTACGGTCAGATCGAATGGAATTTATAAAACTTGAGATTTGTTATTGAACCACGTGGACATAAAAATATGTACGTCATTCAATCTTTGGACCAATTTTTAGTGGGAAAATTATATCTGGAGTAATCTAAATACTGTACATCATATTTTAATCAATATATTAAAAAGAGTCTTCAGACTTTCACAAAACGTACTGTTAAGTTATTCTTTGAATAACGCAAGATTATTTTTGTTAAGTTTTTGAAAATTTTGATTCTTTTTCAATACTTTATATTTTTAATGTATCATGAGGTAGGGTGTATTAAAAATCGATACTGGCTGTGGTTCAAATACTGCTCATACTCGTACTTTGGACAGAGATAAATCTATCGAGCAAAGCATTGAAGAATACAGCCGAGATATTGAATACCAAAGTAGGAAGGCTTTAATAACCGATACTTCTTTTTCTTTCTTTATTATCAAATCTGGTTTCCTTATGCCTACATCTGTACGCAAGAGGTTGTAGTATGGTCTCCCAAGTTTTATTTCTTAACGGGTGTTTCATATTGTGACTACGGCATCATACATCCGAACAGGGATTCTATGTGTTCAAAAAGAACACTCAGAGATGTGAGATAGAATTTCATTGCACGGCAGCTAGCCATAAAGGTAATGTTATCTCTAACCCAACGAGCTGTACGGACCCCTGTAAGCAGGACATTAATTCTAGTCCTAATACGGTCTACATACTCATAACCTGGTAGTAGTCTGGTTCCATCGGTAATCCACTGAAGTTGAAGGGGCACCTTGTAATATGCACAAAGGGAAGCACCTTCGACAGAGCGATGAAGCACCGTACCAATGCTGGCACTCTCTGTTAGCCCTTGTACTGGGTTTAACCCTTACTGCATCTGTAATCATCTTTAATAATAGAACTATGGAAAGCCTGCATGCAGATAGGCGAGAAAGAAGCTTTAATGTTTGGTGTCTGAATTTAGGCGCAGCCAAGATCTTACCGCAGAGCGAACCACCCTATTCATTCGGGACAGTTCCGAAACATACGTTGTTTCGAGCACAAAATTATGGGAAACTCTCGGAAGTAAATAGTTAGACAGAGTAAACAGCCTCGGCTGAGACTAAAGAGGAACTTTCCACAAAAGAGTAAACCCAGATCCCAATGCTGAAGAGAAAGAAGCCCTTCCTTGTGGAGTGAAGAGGATACAATAGTCACCCCGCTCTTCTAGGATGGTCGAAGAAAGTGATCTCTTATGTTTCAGGGAAAACCCAATGTTCACGATTTTAAGCTACTTGACACGGACTGAAAGGACAAGGGCTAAAGTGCAGAACTTCTGTACAACACATTAATATTAAAGCCTTTGACATGAAACAAGCTACGGCCATGTCGAGGAGTTCTTGCAGACCATCTGCTAAAGGTGAAAATGAGGTCTCCGACAAAGGCGATCTCATTAAAACAGTTGTACGAAGGTAAGAAGAGTATGATGAAAGTGAAAGTGATGCGGTTAAAGAAAAGAGGGGATAGAGTGTCATCTTGGCGAACTCCTTGAACAGCGGGTATAGAGGTCGCAGGGGATCCTGTAGTGATAGAAAGGACCTACCACAGTAAAGCTCCAAAACATATGAAAGAAAGGGTCTGGACATCCAGCAGTAGATAGCACACAAAGAATAGCAGGCAGGGAGACGACATCAAAGGCATGTTGGAGACACCGGGTCGTCATACTGTGAGGCCTAAGGCGACGCCTAGAATCAGCAAGAAGGGAGGTAACGACATGTATGTTTTCGGCACAGTCATCCGAAGGGATCAAGGCGCTTTTTTAAGGAGGTCATGGTTAATATGTTGCTGTGGTCTCTTAACCAAAACTTTATCGAAGAAACGGAGAATCATTGAGGAAACTGTAATTGGTGTGTAGTTTGCTGCTGTACTGGCTGTGTCCTTATAGGGAATAAATATAATTCTGGAACTGCGAAAATAAGGCGGAATAGTTCTCGAGGATACGACGTATCAAGTAGATCTTGCAATATCTGCACAGGCACCTTGCGTAGCCTAGATGCTGGGAATCTATCAGGCCAGGAGGCAGATAGTTGATCTTTGATCTTGATCTGGAATATATGGACATAGAGTAGAGAACAGTATTTACCAAAACTCTAAATCCTCATGCTGTACTTCAAGATGAGGAAGAGGAGGGGAAGCGTCATCAAGGATGGTTTTGGTGAACCTCCCTCTGTTCTTCTTGTAGAGGACTTGCATTACGGCATAAGCACTTTTCCTTTGCTTCCATCTAGATTCATTATTAGATGAACTGTACTGAGGCCGACGTTGTCCTGGCTGTTGGTTTTAAGTAGCGAAACCTCATGGAGAGGAATCATGTCCATTTCTTGGACGAACTGCTTATAGCGTGACTTTCTACTGTGATACTTGAAAACATCAGATGAAAAATTGGGAGTGTTGCTGCAGGTGCTTATCAACATATCACGCCCACAAAGGTGGACACGAATGAATGCTTTAGAGAGTTATGATTATGCACCGGAAGGATGGTGGGTTCACAGCCGAGACAAGTCTAGAGACCAGAGCCTCCTCTGTTATTTCTGGTGGTTGGATGAAAGAATGGAACTCAGATGCTAAGGAGGACCCCACAGCAGATACAGAGATATTACCTGTACCGTCGTGGGGAGGTGGTATGATCATTTCTTGTTCTAACTGCTTATAGCGGGTCTTCCTCTTGTGATTCTTGAAGGTATCAGATGAAAAACGGGGGAAAACTTCAGTAACTGCATCGTTTTTTGCACGTTTGGCGAAAAGGTGCATTTCATGGGTTGCAAGGATCATTTCTTCTTCTTTGATAACCGTAGGTTCGTCTCAGCAATTTCACGCACATTGACTTGCCGGTGTCTTCCAATATCATATCGTGCATTTGGTGAATGATTTCTGGTGTTGTTACACTTTATTGGACATACTTAACGTGGAACATCTTCAAGGCAGAAACAGTCATGTTTTAAATTCGGAAGCCCATTTCTCAATTGTCGAAAACGAAGGAGAAGAGTACCCATAAACTTTTATGAACTTCGAATGAATTTCGTTTGGAATTAAACCTTCTTTTGCAAAGAATTTTATAACCGCCCGGTACTAATTTCTATCCAATTCAAGGGATATAGACAACACATTTGATTCAGACAGCTGTATGAAACAATCTACTTGATAGAATAACTTGCAATTTCACACGGATGCTTAGGACATATGTATTAACTTAGAAAAAAAAATTCTTGCCGACAGTGTTGGCATCTATGGTCGCGAAAGAGAACCTTTCAGACCACACTCGTAAATTGATGCATGGAATTAACGAACATAACAATTTTCTATAGAAAATGTAAAGGTGCACGAAAAATTATCAGATCTTAAAAAATACTTTAGTGATCAAATAAATTATCAAACAAATACATTTTGCTTTTTAGTTTATATTCTATTCTAATTACAAGGTACTTCTCGTTTTCTTAGATATCAACATAAATTAATTCAAAAATACTTAAAACTATATCAATGACGTAATATTCTCCTCAAAACTTCATTATCTTCTTCAGCGTCTGAAAATTGGATATCATACTGTTCAGCGATCATTGCCTCCAATGAGCATCTGTCTTCAGGTCTTAATAAGTAAATTGAGCCATTTCAATTGCGGGTGTGGAAGAGAGTATTACGAATCCCATTGACTGTAAAAATGACCAATTAGAATATTTAGTGAGTGAAGACAGATGCTCATTGGAGGCAATGATCGCTGAACAGAAGTTGATGTCCTTTGGTCATATTATGGAATCTGATGAATCATGAAACGGCAGATATGTTGGGAAAGAATGAGGGAATGAGAAGAAGAGGAATACCACAACAGAGTTATGGTCTTCCTCTTCTTCAGAGGTGTAAGGACAACAAAAAAGAACTAACCAAATCTTACTTATTAAGAACTAACCAAATCGACCTGTGAACAAAGGCTCTCCGTCCGTAGTGGGACGGAGAGCCTTTGTTCACAGGTCGCCAACAGTTGAAAACGAGTGGATAGTACATAACAACAACAATAAACTGTCATATCTTAATTCATCAACATTGTCGAAAGACACTTCTCAAACAAAACTGTTCAAATGATTTCTGCAATCAGAAGTCATATTTCCATATTTTTTATTTGCTTTTACAGAAAATTATTTAAGCAATAACAGAATTTATAAAAGAATACAGTAATATGGAATACAGTAATACAGTAATATGTGATAAAAAATACAGTAATACAGTAATATGCGATAAAGAATACAGTAATACACTAATATGTGATAAAGAATTCTGACACCCCATGAGCTCCAGGATCTTTTCCGTCTTGATTTCTTACTTGGAATTTGAAAATGAATAAATAGAGCAATTTGAATGTGAACTGAGAAAAAGACGAATGTTAGTATTAAGCAGTTTATAGTTATATTATAGTTACTAATTTAAGTAACAAATCATATTAAAATGGAGCTGCTCTTATTTATGCATTTTCAAATGAATACAGATATGGAATACAGTAATACAACACTCTTGTATATATAGTATATATATATATATATATATATATATATATATATATATATTTGCAGGCGCAAACTTATATATATATAAGTTTATATATATATATATATATATATAAAAATTTATATATTTATATATATATATATATATAAATTTATTAATATTAAGATTAGCTCTGATCACTAATCTTAATATATTTACATTTAATGCAAAGCACATTTCCTGGAGGAGATGTATAATGCTTTGTATTAAAGGCAAGAAACCACTACCCAGACAGGTTTCAACCTTTATTGAGGTCTCATCAGTGGGAGACAGGCTTCGCATTGTGTTCGTATTCGTATTATGCATTAACTGTTGTTCCCTCTTTTATTGCTGATGAAGGAGTAATCATGCTAATGCTATATTAGAAACTGTCCTGTAATACACAGATATACAGAGAGAGGTGGATAAAGTTTATATAGATTTAGTGCATTTACTTGAATTACATTTCATTGCTCTAGCGTGAATCTCCAAGATACCAGGATACTTTCCTAATAACTTGATTCTCCTCGATTCGTTTACAACTTTGACAAAGCGAGAACTTTGTGCAAATGGAGAAAAGCAGAATAGTCAATGCACAATTCATTACCGTTATTGATAAATTAAGGACGATGTTTGAAATTATGACTGGGGTGGTAATTTGAACTTGCGACAAAAATTTTTGAGTACGTAGTCAACATATAATTAGTAATTATTTATGTATTTATTTTTATATTTTACATATGAGACAAGCATCGTTCCTTATCTATGTATATATGCTATGATTTATTGAGAGAGTATCTACAATATTTTCAAGCTTCATGCTGTAATAATGATATCCAGCTGTTGAAATCAAACATGTTTGTTACATTAGACAGCCACTATATCATGATGAGAAAACTGCATACATATTTATCTGCACGCACGACACATCGCGCTACTAATTTTTAGAGATTATCTTCTCATTTCTAATAAAAATAGGATCAGTGATGAAACAGCTGAAATGGTGATTACCTATTTATTACATTTATTTAAAATCTAATATATCGAGAACATCTAGCATTATTTTAATTATGAAATAGTCACATCGAATATTAACCCCACATCCCTCCCATATTTTCCCATCGAGTAACCCAACTTCAAGTAGAGTCAAGAATGCAAAATGAGAACCCTCCACATCACAATCGTCTTCGGATGCGTAAATTTCTAAACAGTTGAATATTGAAAGCAGCTTCAGATAATTCATGTAACTACTGCAGGCTTGAATTTCAGTGGACATACCTAACCTCATACCAGCCCATCCACGTGAAACCATCTATGTCGAAACCCCCGCACCTCTTCCCAATTCGTACATAAACTTCCCACAGTCTGAAATAACTGATGGTGCTCCAGTATTCGGAGTTTCGAAACCACATCACTACCAATGTGTGAGAATCCGGATGACTTCTGCAGAAAATTCGTAATGTCCATTTCAATATGGACTTTCTCTCGTAATAAATAATAACTGTTTCAACTCACTTGATCTCGTTACATGAATATTGATTTTCATGCAGATGCGTAAATTTCTAAACAGTTGAATATTGAACGCAGCTTCAGATAATTCATGTAACTACTGCAGGCTTGAATTTCAGTGGACATACCTAACCTCATACCAGCCAATCCACGTGAAACCATCTATGTCGAAACCCCCGCACCTCTTCCCAATTCGTACATAAACTTCCCACAGTCTGAAATAACTGATGGTGCTCCAGTATTCGGAGTTTCGAAACCACATCACTCCCAATGTGTGAGAATCCGGATGACTTCTGCAGAAAATTCGTAATGTCCATTTCAATATGGACTTTCTCTCGTAATAAATAATAACTGTTTCAACTCACTTGATCTCGTTACATGAATATTGATTTTCATGCAGATGCGTAAATTTCTAAACAGTTGAATATTGAACGCAGCTTCAGATAATTCATGTAACTACTGCAGGCTTGAATTTCAGTGGACATACCTAACCTCATACCAGCCAATCCACGTGAAACCATCTATGTCGAAACCCCCGCACCTCTTCCCAATTCGTACATAAACTTCCCACAGTCTGAAATAACTGATGGTGCTCCAGTATTCGGAGTTTCGAAACCACATCACTCCCAATGTGTGAGAATCCGGATGACTTCTGCAGAAAATTCGTAATGTCCATTTCAATATGGACTTTCTCTCGTAATAAATAATAACTGTTTCAACTCACTTGATCTCGTTACATGAATATTGATTTTCATGCAGATGCGTAAATTTCTAAACAGTTGAATATTGAACGCAGCTTCAGATAATTCATGTAACTACTGCAGGCTTGAATTTCAGTGGACATACCTAACCTCATACCAGCCAATCCACGTGAAACCATCTATGTCGAAACCCCCGCACCTCTTCCCAATTCGTACATAAACTTCCCACAGTCTGAAATAACTGATGGTGCTCCAGTATTCGGAGTTTCGAAACCACATCACTCCCAATGTGTGAGAATCCGGATGACTTCTGCAGAAAATTCGTAATGTCCATTTCAATATGGACTTTCTCTCGTAATAAATAATAACTGTTTCAACTCACTTGATCTCGTTACATGAATATTGATTTTCATGCAGATGCGTAAATTTCTAAACAGTTGAATATTGAACGCAGCTTCAGATAATTCATGTAACTACTGCAGGCTTGAATTTCAGTGGACATACCTAACCTCATACCAGCCCATCCACGTGAAACCATCTATGTCGAAACCCCCGCACCTCTTCCCAATTCGTACATAAACTTCCCACAGTCTGAAATAACTGATGGTGCTCCAGTATTCGGAGTTTCGAAACCACATCACTCCCAATGTGTGAGAATCCGGATGACTTCTGCAGAAAATTCGTAATGTCCTTTTCAATATGGACTTTCTCTCGTAATAAATAATAACTGTTTCAACTCACTTGATCTCGTTACATGAATATTGATTTTCATGCAGATGCGTAAATTTCTAAACAGTTGAATATTGAACGCAGCTTCAGATAATTCATGTAACTACTGCAGGCTTGAATTTCAGTGGACATACCTAACCTCATACCAGCCAATCCACGTGAAACCATCTATGTCGAAACCCCCGCACCTCTTCCCAATTCGTACATAAACTTCCCACAGTCTGAAATAACTGATGTTGCTCCAGTATTCGGAGTTTCGAAACCACATCACTCCCAATGTGTGAGAATCCGGATGACTTCTGCAGAAAATTCGTAATGTCCATTTCAATATGGACTTTCTCTCGTAATAAATAATAACTGTTTCAACTCACTTGATCTCGTTACATGAATATTGATTTTCATGCAGATGCGTAAATTTCTAAACAGTTGAATATTGAACGCAGCTTCAGATAATTCATGTAACTACTGCAGGCTTGAATTTCAGTGGACATACCTAACCTCATACCAGCCCATCCACGTGAAACCATCTATGTCGAAACCCCCGCACCTCTTCCCAATTCGTACATAAACTTCCCACAGTCTGAAATAACTGATGGTGCTCCAGTATTCGGAGTTTCGAAACCACATCACTCCCAATGTGTGAGAATCCGGATGACTTCTGCAGAAAATTCGTAATGTCCTTTTCAATATGGACTTTCTCTCGTAATAAATAATAACTGTTTCAACTCACTTGATCTCGTTACATGAATATTGATTTTCATGCAGATGCGTAAATTTCTAAACAGTTGAATATTGAACGCAGCTTCAGATAATTCATGTAACTACTGCAGGCTTGAATTTCAGTGGACATACCTAACCTCATACCAGCCAATCCACGTGAAACCATCTATGTCGAAACCCCCGCACCTCTTCCCAATTCGTACATAAACTTCCCACAGTCTGAAATAACTGATGGTGCTCCAGTATTCGTAGTTTCGAAACCACATCACTCCCAATGTGTGAGAATCCGGATTGCTTCTGCAGAAAATTCGTAATGTCCATTTCAATATGGACTTTCTCTCGTAATAAATAATAACTGTTTCAACTCACTTGATCTCGTTACATGAATATTGATTTTCATGCAGATGCGTAAATTTCTAAACAGTTGAATATTGAACGCAGCTTCAGATAATTCATGTAACTACTGCAGGCTTGAATTTCAGTGGACATACCTAACCTCATACCAGCCAATCCACGTGAAACCATCTATGTCGAAACCCCCGCACCTCTTCCCAATTCGTACATAAACTTCCCACAGTCTGAAATAACTTATTGTGCTCCAGTATTCGGAGTTTCGAAACCACATCACTCCCAATGTGTGAGAATCCGGATGACTTCTGCAGAAAATTCGTAATGTCCATTTCAATATGGACTTTCTCTCGTAATAAATAATAACTGTTTCAACTCACTTGATCTCGTTACATGAATATCGATTTTCATGCAGACGCGTAAATTTCTAAACAGTTGAATATTGAAAGCAGCTTCAGATAATTCATGTAACTACTGCAGGCTTGAATTTCAGTTGACATACCTAACCTCATACCAGCCCATCCACGTGAAACCATCTATGTCGAAACCTCCGCACCTCTTCCCAATTCGTACATAAACTTCCCACAGTATGAAATAACTGATGTTGCTCCAGTATTCGGAGTTTCGAAACCACATCACTCCCAATGTGTGAGAATCCGGATGACTTCTGCAGAAAAATCGTAATGTCCATTTCAATATGGACTTTCTCTCGTAATAAATAATAACTGTTTCAACTCACTTGATCTCGTTACATGAATATTGATTTTCATGCAGATGCGTAAATTTCTAAACAGTTGAATATTGAACGCAGCTTCAGATAATTCATGTAACTACTGCAGGCTTGAATTTCAGTGGACATACCTAACCTCATACCAGCCCATCCACGTGAAACCATCTATGTCGAAACCCCCGCACCTCTTCCCAATTCGTACATAAACTTCCCACAGTATGAAATAACTGATGTTGCTCCAGTATTCGGAGTTTCGAAACCACATCACTCCCAATGTGTGAGAATCCGGATGACTTCTGCAGAAAAATCGTAATGTCCATTTCAATATGGACTTTCTCTCGTAATAAATAATAACTGTTTCAACTCACTTGATCTCGTTACATGAATATTGATTTTCATGCAGATGCGTAAATTTCTAAACAGTTGAATATTGAACGCAGCTTCAGATAATTCATGTAACTACTGCAGGCTTGAATTTCAGTGGACATACCTAACCTCATACCAGCCAATCCACGTGAAACCATCTATGTCGAAACCCCCGCACCTCTTCCCAATTCGTACATAAACTTCCCACAGTCTGAAATAACTGATGGTGCTCCAGTATTCGGAGTTTCGAAACCACATCACTCCCAATGTGTGAGAATCCGGATGACTTCTGCAGAAAATTCGTAATGTCCTTTTCAATATGGACTTTCTCTCGTAATAAATAATAACTGTTTCAACTCACTTGATCTCGTTACATGAATATTGATTTTCATGCAGATGCGTAAATTTCTAAACAGTTGAATATTGAACGCAGCTTCAGATAATTCATGTAACTACTGCAGGCTTGAATTTCAGTGGACATACCTAACCTCATACCAGCCAATCCACGTGAAACCATCTATGTCGAAACCCCCGCACCTCTTCCCAATTCGTACATAAACTTCCCACAGTCTGAAATAACTGATGGTGCTCCAGTATTCGGAGTTTCGAAACCACATCACTCCCAATGTGTGAGAATCCGGATGACTTCTGCAGAAAAATCGTAATGTCCATTTCAATATGGACTTTCTCTCGTAATAAATAATAACTGTTTCAACTCACTTGATCTCGTTACATGAATATTGATTTTCATGCAGATGCGTAAATTTCTAAACAGTTGAATATTGAACGCAGCTTCAGATAATTCATGTAACTACTGCAGGCTTGAATTTCAGTGGACATACCTAACCTCATACCAGCCAATCCACGTGAAACCATCTATGTCGAAACCCCCGCACCTCTTCCCAATTCGTACATAAACTTCCCACAGTCTGAAATAACTGATGGTGCTCCAGTATTCGGAGTTTCGAAACCACATCACTACCAATGTGTGAGAATCCGGATTGCTTCTGCAGAAAATTCGTAATGTCCATTTCAATATGGACTTTCTCTCGTAATAAATAATAACTGTTTCAACTCACTTGATCTCGTTACATGAATATTGATTTTCATGCAGATGCGTAAATTTCTAAACAGTTGAATATTGAACGCAGCTTCAGATAATTCATGTAACTACTGCAGGCTTGAATTTCAGTGGACATACCTAACCTCATACCAGCCAATCCACGTGAAACCATCTATGTCGAAACCCCCGCACCTCTTCCCAATTCGTATATAAACTTCCCACAGTCTGAAATAACAGATGGTGCTCCAGTATTCGGAGTTTCGAAACCACATCACCAGCCAATCCACGTGAAACCATCTATGTCGAAACCCCCGCACCTCTTCCCAATTCGTACATAAACTTCAAACAGTCTGAAATAACTTATTGTGCTCCAGTATTCGGAGTTTCGAAACCACATCACTCCCAATGTGTGAGAATCCGGATGACTTCTGCAGAAAATTCGTAATGTCCATTTCAATATGGACTTTCTCTCGTAATAAATAATAACTGTTTCAACTCACTTGATCTCGTTACATGAATATCGATTTTCATGCAGACGCGTAAATTTCTAAACAGTTGAATATTGAAAGCAGCTTCAGATAATTCATGTAACTACTGCAGGCTTGAATTTCAGTTGACATACCTAACCTCATACCAGCCCATCCACGTGAAACCATCTATGTCGAAACCCCCGCACCTCTTCCCAATTCGTACATAAACTTCCCACAGTATGAAATAACTGATGTTGCTCCAGTATTCGGAGTTTCGAAACCACATCACTCCCAATGTGTGAGAATCCGGATGACTTCTGCAGAAAAATCGTAATGTCCATTTCAATATGGACTTTCTCTCGTAATAAATAATAACTGTTTCAACTCACTTGATCTCGTTACATGAATATTGATTTTCATGCAGATGCGTAAATTTCTAAACAGTTGAATATTGAACGCAGCTTCAGATAATTCATGTAACTACTGCAGGCTTGAATTTCAGTGGACATACCTAACCTCATACCAGCCAATCCACGTGAAACCATCTATGTCGAAACCCCCGCACCTCTTCCCAATTCGTACATAAACTTCCCACAGTCTGAAATAACTGATGGTGCTCCAGTATTCGGAGTTTCGAAACCACATCACTCCCAATGTGTGAGAATCCGGATGACTTCTGCAGAAAATTCGTAATGTCCATTTCAATATGGACTTTCTCTCGTAATAAATAATAACTGTTTCAACTCACTTGATCTCGTTACATGAATATTGATTTTCATGCAGATGCGTAAATTTCTAAACAGTTGAATATTGAACGCAGCTTCAGATAATTCATGTAACTACTGCAGGCTTGAATTTCAGTGGACATACCTAACCTCATACCAGCCCATCCACGTGAAACCATCTATGTCGAAACCCCCGCACCTCTTCCCAATTCGTACATAAACTTCCCACAGTCTGAAATAACTGATGGTGCTCCAGTATTCGGAGTTTCGAAACCACATCACTCCCAATGTGTGAGAATCCGGATGACTTCTGCAGAAAATTCGTAATGTCCATTTCAATATGGACTTTCTCTCGTAATAAATAATAACTGTTTCAACTCACTTGATCTCGTTACATGAATATTGATTTTCATGCAGATGCGTAAATTTCTAAACAGTTGAATATTGAACGCAGCTTCAGATAATTCATGTAACTACTGCAGGCTTGAATTTCAGTGGACATACCTAACCTCATACCAGCCAATCCACGTGAAACCATCTATGTCGAAACCCCCGCACCTCTTCCCAATTCGTACATAAACTTCCCACAGTATGAAATAACTGATGTTGCTCCAGTATTCGGAGTTTCGAAACCACATCACTCCCAATGTGTGAGAATCCGGATGACTTCTGCAGAAAAATCGTAATGTCCATTTCAATATGGACTTTCTCTCGTAATAAATAATAACTGTTTCAACTCACTTGATCTCGTTACATGAATATTGATTTTCATGCAGATGCGTAAATTTCTAAACAGTTGAATATTGAACGCAGCTTCAGATAATTCATGTAACTACTGCAGGCTTGAATTTCAGTGGACATACCTAACCTCATACCAGCCAATCCACGTGAAACCATCTATGTCGAAACCCCCGCACCTCTTCCCAATTCGTACATAAACTTCCCACAGTCTGAAATAACTGATGGTGCTCCAGTATTCGGAGTTTCGAAACCACATCACTCCCAATGTGTGAGAATCCGGATTGCTTCTGCAGAAAATTCGTAATGTCCATTTCAATATGGACTTTCTCTCGTAATAAATAATAACTGTTTCAACTCACTTGATCTCGTTACATGAATATTGATTTTCATGCAGATGCGTAAATTTCTAAACAGTTGAATATTGAACGCAGCTTCAGATAATTCATGTAACTACTGCAGGCTTGAATTTCAGTGGACATACCTAACCTCATACCAGCCCATCCACGTGAAACCATCTATGTCGAAACCCCCGCACCTCTTCCCAATTCGTACATAAACTTCCCACAGTCTGAAATAACTGATGGTGCTCCAGTATTCGGAGTTTCGAAACCACATCACTCCCAATGTGTGAGAATCCGGATGACTTCTGCAGAAAATTCGTAATGTCCATTTCAATATGGACTTTCTCTCGTAATAAATAATAACTGTTTCAACTCACTTGATCTCGTTACATGAATATTGATTTTCATGCAGATGCGTAAATTTCTAAACAGTTGAATATTGAACGCAGCTTCAGATAATTCATGTAACTACTGCAGGCTTGAATTTCAGTGGACATACCTAACCTCATACCAGCCAATCCACGTGAAACCATCTATGTCGAAACCCCCGCACCTCTTCCCAATTCGTACATAAACTTCCCAACAGTCTGAAATAACTGATGGTGCTCCAGTATTCGTAGTTTCGAATCCACATCACTCCCAATGTGTGAGAATCCGGATTGCTTCTGCAGAAAATTCGTAATGTTCATTTCAATACAGACTTTCTCTCGTAATAAATAATAACTGCTTCAACTCACTTGACATCGTTACATGAATATTGATTTTCATGCAGATGCGTAAATTTCTAAACAGTTGAATATTGAACGCAGCTTCAGATAATTCACGTAACTACTGCAGGCTTGAATTTCAGTGGACATACCTTACCTCATACCAGCCAATCCACGTGAAACCATCTATGTCGAAACCCCCGCACCTCTTCCCAATTCGTACATAAACTTCCCACAGTCTGAAATAACTGATGGTGCTCCAGTATTCGGAGTTTCGAAACCACATCACTCCCAATGTGTGAGAATCCGGATGACTTCTGCAGAAAATTCGTAATGTCCATTTCAATATGGACTTTCTCTCGTAATAAATAATAACTGTTTCAACTCACTTGATCTCGTTACATGAATATTGATTTTCATGCAGATGCGTAAATTTCTAAACAGTTGAATATTGAAAGCAGCTTCAGATAATTCATGTAACTACTGCAGGCTTGAATTTCAGTGGACATACCTAACCTCATACCAGCCCATCCACGTGAAACCATCTATGTCGAAACCCCCGCACCTCTTCCCAATTCGTACATAAACTTCCCACAGTCTGAAATAACTGATGGTGCTCCAGTATTCGGAGTTTCGAAACCACATCACTCCCAATGTGTGAGAATCCGGATGACTTCTGCAGAAAATTCGTAATGTTCATTTGAATATGCACTTTCTCTCGTAATAAATAATAACTGTTTCAACTCACTTGATCTCGTTTGATTGCAGTTCTACTTCTATTTATATCATCAATTATGCTCTAACCACCATTATTACGTCATCGTATTCTTACTAACAGCATTATCATATTTTCGCATGCACTCAGTATTGACAATGTACAACTTGCTAAAACTATTCCTCTGTAATCACACGTATGATTGTCAATTTATTTCATTTCTTCATTCGCACTTTCTCTGTTGTTTGTGAAAATAAACTCTGCATGCAGCTCAAATGTAGAGTTATAGGCATCCTGTTTTCTTTGTCCTGCCTTAGCCAATTTCTGTGTTGAACAATGTAAAGACTGTTTTTTTTACTTCCTGCAGTCTCAGCTTTCATTTTGGGAATGCTGTGTAAATGACGCCTTCGCCATGCGACCACACACTTAACAAAGGAAAGAACAAAAACTAGCGTTTAGGAAATCCATCTTTCCTGCTCTTTTTCTTGTGTATTTACTAATGTTTGATGTTAAATTTGCTTTCACTATCAGTTATATAGATAATGGTTAGGAACATCGTCAAACTTTGGCCTTCTCCAGTTCACGTCGTTTAGCTAAACATAGCTATATTCTTATACTTGAACTTGACAACATCCAGTGTCTGATGGAGGGATTTGAATGTTTGGCGGCATTTTGGAATTACATTACTACAATTGAGTGGAGAAGAGAATGGATGTCTGTGGTGCTGGTATCCCTGTGCATATGTTCGTTTCTAATGAACCATGGTGCATTCTAATATCATGAGGAGCCACTTATTTTGCACTCTTCACTGGCGTTGGTTGTTGGATTTGGTTACGTGTCTAAAAGCCGGTGAGGCATATGTAATTATTGGTCTTATTGCAATCTGGAAGAGTAGTTGTTTATTTTTTACGTTTAGCTCACGGCGTCGAATGATCATGGGGAATAGTTGTGCGATTGGATTGGTTTGCTTCGCACAGGAGAGCTTAATATCATAATCGTAGTCCTCTGTCCAAATAGACGTCAACATATTTTGTTCCTGTGTGTATGAGAATACCTGTCACTTAGAAAGGATTTTATTGACTGTATCATCTTACGGCTTACAGAGAAAACAGCAAATTATTTAAAATTTTATGTATTAGCTGTAGAAGGGTACAGTTAGGTGTAACTATTTTCATTTACAAATCCCTCCAAACATGAATTGTTTAATTAGAAAACAATATTTATTTTTGATCAAATTAAGTCATTTTAGCAAACAGGTAGGAAACGTTAGGCTCAGTGAAGTTAAAGTGTCGTGGATTCTCTCTTAATCAGATATTAAGAGAGAATCCACCACAAGATGATAATCTTGTCAGCTGGTTGCAGCAGTTTCATTTAGTATCTGATAGAGAGAAATAGGATGACTCCTTTTTGAATGTCTTATTAAATAAAGCATTCAGAGCCTAAGTATTTATTTCAAAGTACTTTAAATACGATTTTGTTTGTAAACATTGCATGCGAACGAAGATATCCTGTTCCGTTTGTCAGAAATTTCTTCAGTCGTCTAAAAATTACAGTTTGGAATTTGTGATCTGAAAAAAAATTCTTATGAAGCCCTAAAAGAAGTCACCACTCTTGAAAATAGTCATATCTGACAGCATCCTTTATAGCTGATATATAAAATTGCAATATAATTAATGCGCCCTTTACTTGGCATTTTAATGCGCTTCAAGTGTCTATGCAGTAGGTTCGAAGTGTAAAAGTATTCTTTCTGTGTTATTACAATTAAGACGAAGGAATATAAAACGATACATTTCACGTGTACTACGAGGTACTGTTTAACGATTTTTGGAGTATTTTATAAATTACAGGTAACTAACGGAAATTAAAAGCTATAATTATTAGATTTTCCGCAAGTTATTCAAAATATACTGCTCCAAACAATTAGGGGATATTTTGGTTTTCTTGGAAATTATAAAGTTATAAAAATAATTTACAAACGTAACATATTTATTTTAAATAAACTATTTTCAGTATACAACAGTGTAGAATACGCAACTGCGTACAAAACCATGTTATGACTTGTCGAAACGTGTCTTAGCCGTATTAGCCTGTGGGGAAGGTATAAAAGCGTGGCTTGTTGCGCTCACTTCCACAGTGCATAATTATCACTTCAAGTTTAAGCTTGCGTCACCTTCCACCCATTAGTTTGTTAAAAATTGCAGAGCAACATGATATTACGGAATCCATGGCTTGGAGATCCATTGGTCGATTAGAGGCTAGGCAAATGCAGCAAGTTGTTGCTGAAGCGTTTCGTATATCTCAAAGCGTATTTTCCCGACTTTGGAATCGCTTTCTGCAGACGGGAAATGTTTGCCGATGACAAGATCAAAGTCGCCCATCATCAGCAATCCAACAGACGTTCAGTATTTGACATTACTTGCAAGAAGAAATCGAACATTTAACGCAAAACAACTTCGAAGCGAACTTGCCACAGCAACAGGGAGGCTGGTATCGACACAGACAGTACGAAATCTTCTTGTCTTCATGCCGTAGATTCGTATGCTCAACAACCAATGATTTGCATTGAAATCACAAAAGAGCCCGAAGGTTTTGGGCAGAGGAACACCGCAATTGGACAAATGAGGATTGGGCTCCTGTACTTTTAGTGACGAGTCTGTATCTTGATATGGCGTGAAAGTGAAACGAGAAATAATCCACAGTTTGTTCGTGAAGGACCTGGACATCAAGGTGGCAGTTTGATGGTATGGGCTGGAATAAGTGTAGATAGCAATACTGAACTCTATTTTATCAGAAGCGGTTCCATAACAGCCCAGGGATATCAAGTGAGATTTTAGAACTTATAGTTCTTCCATCTTCTGCTGAAATTGGTCAATAATTCATTTTTATGGATGACAATTTGTTTACACCGCGCAAAGTTGGTACAAGAGTGGTTTGAGGAAGAAGGTATTGAACGAATGTAATGACATCCTGGTTCACCGGGTTGTAATCCAATAGAACATGCCTAGGGTGCTTTAGGTAGGCGCGATTCTACTCGACTAGTGCCGCTACGATCGCTTCAAGAGCTTGAAATTGCTCTCACAGAAGAGTGGGGAAATATCCAACAAGAAATGTTTGATCGTGTTATCCGGTCCTGTTTCAGCGGTTAATGGAGATCATATGCCATATTAAAAATTTAAAAAAGCGTTTTTGGCTATTATTGTTGTTATTCATGTTAACACTATTTCATACTAAAATGTACAATGTGTTAAATTTATAATAAATATCGTTTATTTAAATATTACCTCCTATTGTGTGTAAATATATACCCACACACAAGTGTTCTTTGTCACGATGGTTGATGCCAGAACTTATGCAGAGCAGAATTCGGTGACTTTAAAAAAAAAAAAAAGATATATATATATATATATATATGGGTTGTCTCTCTTCTGGCTGTTAACCACTTTATCAATGTTTATCATATTGCGAGATGTTCCCAATATTTGCTTGATTTACTCACTGATTCGAGAATATCTCGATCGCTGTGGATAAAATCTTTATCTCTCTTTCTCTCTTGGAGTTTGCGTGTTTGCTGTAAAATTCAAATATGAAATATCATAAAAGACTATGTTTAAAATAAATAATCTTTTAACAAACATAAAATTAATAATGCTAACTGAAACAAAATCTAGCGAAATGGACAGCAAGCAACGTTTGTTTTAATTTCCTTTTGATTTAGTTTTAGTTTGATTGATTAGTATTAATTTAAATTGTCATATTTTAAAATTATTGGAAAGTGAATTGGTTTATTTCCCTCCAATTCCTTTCATTTTAACAACCTCAGCTCTTATATCTTCCAGTGTTTTAATTCTCTTTTTAAGTATTTTGTTTCGCTGATTTAATGCCATTTGCTGACTTTATGCAAAAGTTTATTTCACATCACCACGATTGTCAAACATTTTTTGGATCAGTTTTCTTATAATTGTTATTTTATAATCATATACAATACCGAATTACCAGTAGTATGAGATGATTTATGTTTATTTCACGTATATTAGAGAATCGCATCCTGCTTTCCTAAACTTCGTGGCGTTCACTTTAGTTAGTTTCGCACGAATTTTGCTTTTAAAGAACTATACATTTAACACTTACTAATCATATTTACATTCACAGTTAAACTATTTCAGGACCTTATTTAGCTAAGATTTTATATAAGTGAACGTAGACTGACAAGTTAATAATACAGGCCTTCTCTCTCTCTCTCTTCCTATCACTGAAGGTACTTTGACTCGCTTCTAAATATTGGAAAATATCAATCTTTTCAAAATGAATATTTCTGGCATAACATAATGAAACAACCAATACTTTTATTATTCGACAGGCATTTAGTTTACATCCTTCAGCTCTCAACGTTTTTGGGAAGCGATTCTTCATCTTCCTTAGCTGCTGGATCTCGAAGGTTCCTTGATGTAAGTTCCTCTTCTTCCACTCCTTTTTGCCTTGAGCTCTTTTTCACTCAAGTCCAGGATTCTCATTTCAGCTGTCTTTTTCGATATTATCCTACTAGCGCAGCAACATGCTTCGTTAAGTCGGTTTCCATCTTCTCATCTTGAATATTTATTAAGCCATTCTTTGCTCACCCATTTTTCCACATGTCCACGCCATCTCAATCTGCTTGCTCGAATCTCATCAACTAGAAGTGAGGATCTATAGAGTCCATATAGATCCATTCACCTGTTGTATTATCTGTTACAGCTCCGCAGGCTTTTCTGATGATTTTTTTTCCCATAGATCTGCAACACTTCTGCATCTTGGTCTCTTACGCTACAGGCTTTGGCTCCATGAATACTGTAAATCACATGTGAAGAACTCAATCACTTCAAAAACGATTATATCAAAGGATGCCATCTCGAGGGTCGATTTTTTGTGACGCATGGGCTAATAATCGCGTTGCATATTTCTGTTTTACCTTTGCTTGAAGAATTTTGGAAGTTAGTAAATGATGTAGTGAATGATATTGCATCTGTCCTGCTCATTTTCCTTTGTATTTAAATTCTCGTGAAATAAACAGTGAGCTTCATATTCCAGTACAAACGTTTGACAATCATACGTGTAACTAAGGGCAACAGGTTGTCCAGGTTACGAAATGCATAAAGTTACAAAAAGTTATGTAATGCGTTATCATTATATGCACATATGTACTTTCATGTAATATACAAATTATATATTATTATAATATAATAACATACTAAAATCAATGGAGACATGCTAATATGTACAGAGAAATTTACGTAACATTAATTAGGAACAAAATAATTCAAAGCAGTTAAATAACATTTAATTTCTTTTTTTACATTTTACACCTGAAATTGGATGTTTTTAATACCAATATGCTAAATCCAATAAGTTATACAATTATTTCGAACAGAGCTTCCTCGTTCCTGTTTGAAAATACATATTTTTTCATTCGAGTTTTGTATTTGTTTGGGTTAGATCTACCTCCAACAATAAGTCATTGCTTATTGTTAGACGTAGTTTGTTGAATATATTTGGCGTTAAATAAGTATAATGTTTGTGCATTGCTTCATTATTTGCATTTGGAACTATATATTTTAGGCCCTTGAGTCTACTAAGGAAACCATCTTGCTTGGTTCCGTATTCGTTATCGTTTTTTATGAATATCACAGAACACACACACACACACACACACACACACACACACACACACACACACACACACACACACACACACACACACACACACACACACACACACACACACACACACACACACACACACACACACACACACACACACACACACACACACACACACACACACACACACACACACACACACACACAGAACGTTGCTGATTTGTTGGTTTAAGCATAAATGCTTTTCATATTCCCTTTTTCTGAGGGGGAGTTCTTTGAGTGGAGAATTATTGAGCATTAAGAAATCGATGAATTGTGTGACTGAAGCTGATCTTTGGGTATTGATTATATGGGAGCGGTGTGGGAAAATTAAATATGAAAAATCTTTTTCTGAGAATACTTTCTATAATTTTATAATCATTTTTATATACTCGTAATTAATGGAATTAATTGTATATCTTTGATATTAACAGAAAAATATTCTTAGCCTAAAAGCGTTGAACCCAATAAAGACTTTTTTTTTTACTTCATGCAGTCTCAGCTTTCATTTTGGAAATGCTGTGTGAATGATGCTTTCGCCATGCGACCACACTCTTAATAAAGGAAAGGAAAAAAAATTAACGTTTCGGAAATGCATCTGTCCTGCTAATGTTCTTGTGTATTTATTAATGTTTGATGGTAAATTTGCTTTTACTGTCAGTCATATAGATAAGGATTAGGCACATTGTCATATAAACTAATGGGCACCGTCAAACTTTGGCATTCTCCATTTCACGTCGTTTGGCTCCACATAGCTATATTCGTATACTTGAACTTGACAACATCCTGTGTCTGATAGAGAGGAATGGGTTTCTACCAAGAAGATCCAACGCATTCTTGACTCATTTAGTTTATATTTAAGAACCTGAACTTGTAGTGAGAGTTCCAATTCCTGATGTTCTTGATGTCTCTGAACCTCCTTCAAAGATTGTTAAGAAATATAATTCAGTCCTTTGATTTTTTCCCTGTTATCTTTTTTTTTATCTGCACTCAGGGAGAAATCTCCAATCCTAGTTTTACCAAGTTCATTGTGATTGCCTTTACTGGTGCTTTTGTCTAAAGGACATGTTCTGCTGTTGAGAAAAACCTGGCAAACGAGTCTAACTATCATTATGCATATAGAGAGAAAAATAGATAGATAGTTTGTATATATTAAAATAATTTCTTTTAAAGCAAGGCATCAACAATTATTATACTCAATTTCCATTCTCTTACTTAATTTTTGAGATAATCTTGGGCAGACCTTCATAGATTTGCATTTTGAACATTATGAAAGAATCAGGCTACAAACTACAAATAAAAATACTAATTTATAAATAATAATAATTTGCTGGTCGGTCGAGTAGTTAGCGTATCCTTTCTCTATCCAAGAGGCAGTGGGTTCGAATGACGCCTAGGCATTGACGTTTGTGATTGTCTTTTACCATCATACATTCATCCAGACATATATGTGTCACTCTCCCAAGATGGAGTGGGCCACAAATGAGTAGGCTCAACCCTCCCGCAGTGGAAGAGGCCTTCACCCCAGCAGTAGGGAAAGGATACCGGGTGGAAAGAAAAATAAATAAAATAAAATAACCATTTTAATAATAAAAATGATTAAATTAAATATTCCTAAATATTCGAATATTTAAGTGTAATTTCATAGGCCTGACATTACACACGAGATTCTTGTCTTGCTGAATAGTTGTCCAATAGCATGTTCCCTTTTATTGTTTCACATTTACTAGAACCACACTTGCACATTGTGTAACAGCCTTGGGATTCGAGCCCGTCTCCGATACTTGTACCCAAAATGGGGTGAGGGCAGCTAGTTACTCCATGCTGAATAAGAACCAGCAGACATTGGAAGGCCGTAGTTACTAAAACACACTGTTTTGCGACGTTTCTTTAACAAATTCGCTACATAACTTTACCATTTCCTTTACTTCGCTGTATTTTCAGCCATAATGTACGATACACAAGTTTTCAAAAATTGCAATATATAACATACTCTAAATTAACGTCATTATATACCTTCATGCTATACTTTGCAATTAACTTCATGCTTCTCACATGCGTGTATCATATGCTTCTGAGTCCCTTGTCCTCTTTCTAATTGTTGGTTCTATTTTGCACAGAAGTAGCACACTAATTATGTTAGTTGTTTCAGCTCACAAAATATTAATAAATATGTTCCAACACCTAAAAATGAACTGTATGTATGTTTGATAATCCAAATCTTATTATCTTACAAAAAACTAAAAGAAACATTTCATTATTCATTTATTATTTTACATTTTGTGTGATCTAAGAGATTAACTTCATCTACAAATTTGTCAGCATCTTGCAATCTTGGTTTAGAGTTTAAAGATCATTCATAGTCTGAATTATCTTACTAAGAAGTTTAAATTATTTTAAACCTTAGGGAGCTAAATGGTAAAACTTTATGCGTCCAATTGCTATCTTGTTTTGACAGAATCGCTACATTTAATTAAAATCATAATAGAAAGAACTTCAAATATATTTTTGAATGTATTTCGTTATTTGAATATATGTAAATGCTCTAACAAAATCGCATATCAAAATCCAATTTTGTATCAATATTCCATATGCCTGAACTAAGCTTTATATAATAAAACAAAATACCCATACTAATTTGTAATTTTTGTTTTACTTTTGTTCTGCAGTGACAAAGTGAACGTTTTATATATTTCAGCATTTAAAGTATATGAACTTCGAGGTATTTTTGTTAATAGAATCGCATAGGAACCATAATATTTTGTTAAACAAAAAATCAGGTTTTACGACGGGTAAGGATGCATATTCCTCTGTGTTTGTTGAGAGGGTTTATTGGTTACCATGATTTGGTTTTTGACATTTTTATGCTCTGGGGGAGGCTGGAGCTTGTTTGATGAGTTGGTTTGAATGTGTGGCGGCATTTGCGAAATATATTACTGCTATTGAGTGGAGAAGAAAATGGATGTCTGTGGTGTTGGTATCTCTCTGCATGTGTTCGTTTCTAATGAACCATTGTGCATTTTAATATCACGAGAAGGCACTTATTTTCATTCTTCACTGGCGTTGGTTGTTGGATTTGGTTAGGTGACTACAAGCCACTGATGCATATGTAATTATTGGTCTTATTGCAATCTGGTAGAGTAGTTGTTTATTTTTTTGCGTTTAGCTTACTGCGTCGGGTGATCATGGGGAATAGTTGTGCGATTGGTAAGCGTAGTCCTCTGTCCAAATAGACGCCAACATATTTTGTTCCTCTGTGCATGAGATTTTGGTGGAAAATCTGTCCTCCTTTTGGGGATGCTGGTCTTGTGGTGAAGAGTCTTCTTGTAAGAGTTACCGAGTCCTTTCTTGGTAAATCAGTTTTATAAGTTGGTGATGTTGTCTGGGAGTCTTTTTTTTGTTGTCAGTTACGGGCATAGATAACCTGCTAATATTGCAGTGTCATCAGCGTGTAGGGTTAGAAGAATGGCGACTGAATTTTTAGAGATGACTGCGAAGACTGCGATATTACAGATCATGGGATGTTCAAACTGTAATTTTCCGCAGTGTGGATCCTATTCCATTGATGTTTGATTTTTCCCTGTAATTTCCTGTCACTTAGACCTGATTTGATTGACTGTATCATCTTACGGCTTACACAGAAAACAAAAATTATTTAAAATTTTATGTATCAGCTCTAAAAGAGAACTGTTAGATGTAACTATTTTCATTTACAAATCCCTCCAACATGAATTGTTTAATTAGGAAACAATATTTATTTTTTAATCAAATTAAGTCATTTTAGCAAACACTTAGGAAACTTTAGGCTTAGTGAAGTTAAAGTGTGGTTAAAGTGTCAGCTGATTGCAGCAGTTTTAATTAGTATCTCACAGAGAGAAATAGGATGACTCCTTTTTGAATGATTTAATAAATAAAGCATTCAAAGCTCAAGTATTTATTTCAAAGTACTTCAAATACGATTTTGTATGTAAACATTGCATCAGAACGAAGATATCCTGTTCCGTTTGTCAGAAATTTCTTCAGTCGTCTAAAAATTACAGTTTGGAATTTGTGATCTGAAAAAAATTTCTTTTGAAGCCCTAAAAGAAGTCACCACTCTTGAAAATAGTCATATCGACAGCACCCTTTATAGCTGATATATAAAATTGCAATATGATTGATGCACCGTTTCCTTGGCATTCTAATGCGCTTTAAGTCTATGCAGTAAGTTCGAAGTGTAAAAGGATTCTTTCTGTGTTATTACAATTAAGAGGAAGGAATATAGAACGATACATTTCACGTGTACTACTAGGCACTGTTTAACGATTTTTGGAGTATTTTATAAATTACAGGTAACCAACGGAAATAAAAAGCTATAAGTATTAGATTTTCCGCAAATTATTCAAAATATACTCCTCAAAACAATTAGGGGATATTTCGGTTTTCTTGGAAATTATAAAGTTATAAAAATAATTTACAAATGTAACATATTTATTTTAAACTATTTTTAATATACAACAGTGTAAAACAAAAAGCTGCGTACAAAACCATGTTAAGTCTTGTCGAAACGTGTCTTAGTCGTATTAACATGTGGGGGAGGGGTATAAAAGCGTGGCTTATTGCCCTCACTTCCACAGTGCATAATTATCACTTCAATTTTAAACTTGTATCACCTTTCATCCATTATTTTATTAAAAATGGCAGAGCAACATGATATTCCGGAATCCATTGCTTGGAGAACCATTGGTCGATTAGAAGCTGGACAAAAGCAGGAAGTTGTCGCTGAAGCGTGTCGTAAATCTCAAAGCCTAATTTCGCGACTTTGGAATCGCTTTCTGCAGACGGGAAATATTTGCCGAAGACAAGGTCAAAGTCGCCCATTGTTAACAATCCAACAGATGATCAGTATTTGTCATTACTTGCCAGAAGAATTCGAACATTTAACGCAACACCACTTCGAAGCTAACTTGCCACAGCAACAGGGAGGCTGGTATCGACACAGACAGTACGAAATCTTCTTGTCTTCATGCCGTAGATTCGTATGCTCAACAACCAATGATTTGCATTCCACTTACTGCAAATCACAAAAGAGCCCGAAGAATTTGGGCACAGGAACACCGCAATTGGACAAATGAGGATTGGGCTCCTGTACTTTTTAGTGACGAGTTTAGGTTCAGTCCGCAACTAGATAACCGACGTATCTTGATATGGCGTGAAAGTGAAACGAGAAATAATCCACAGTTTGTTCGTGAAGGACCTCAACATCAAGGTGGGAGTTTGATGGTATGGGCTGGAATAAATATAGGTGGCTATACTGATCTCTATTTTATCAGAAACGGTTCCTTAACAGCCCAGAGATATCGCGATGATGTTTTGGAACCTATACGTGTTCCATCTTCCGCTGCAATTCATCAATAATTCATTTTTATGGGTGACAATGCTTGTTTACACCGTGCAAAGGTGGTACAAGAGTGGTTTGAGGAAGAAGGTATTGAACGAATGTACAGCTCTCCCGGTTCACCGGGTTGTAATCTAATAGAACCTTCCTAGGATGCTTTAGGTAGGCGCGATTCTACTCGACTGGTGCCGCTACGATCACTTCAAGAGCTTGAAATTGTTCTCACGGAAGAGTGGGGAAATATCCCACAAGAAATATTTGATCGTGTTATCCGGTCCATGCAATCAGGATGTACCGCTGTTTTAGCTGTTAATGGAGATCATATGCCATATTAAAATTTTAAAAAGCGTTTTTGGCTATTGTTATTTTTATTCTTTTAATAGTATTTCACGCTAAAATGAATAATGTGTTAAATTTATAATAAATATCGATTATTTAAATATTATCTCATATTATGTGTAAATATATACCCACAGACAAGTGTTCTTTGGCACGATGGTTGAAGCCAGAACTTATACAGAGCAGAATTCGGTGACTTAAAAAAAAAAAAAAAAAAAAAAAAAAATATATATATATATATATATATATATATATATATATATATATATATATATATATATATATATATATATATATATATATATATATATATATATATATATATATATGGGTTGCCTCTCTTCTGCCTGTTAACCATTCTATCAATGTTTATCATATTGCCAGATGTTTCCAATATTTGATTGATTTACTCACTGATTCGAGAATATCTCGATCGCTGTGGATAAAATCGTTATCTCTCTATCTCTTGGAGTTTGCGTGTTTGCTGTAAAGTTCAAATATGAAATCTCATAAAAGACTATGTTTAAAATAAATAATCTTTTAACAAACATAAAATTGAATAATGCTAACTGAAACAAAATCTAGCGAAATAGATAGCAAGTGCAACGTTAGTTTTAATTTCCTTTTGATTTAGTTTTAGTTTGATTGATTAGTATGAATTTAAATTGTCATATTTTAAATTATTGGAATGTGAATTGGTTTATCTGCCTCCAATTGCTTTCATTTTTGCAACCTCAGCTCTTATATCTTCCAGTATTTTAATTCTCTTTTTAAGTATTTTGTTTCGTTGATTTAATGCCATTTGCTGCCTTTATGCAAAAGTTTATTTCACATCACGACGATTGGCAAACATTTTTTGGATCAGTTTTATAATTGTTATTTTATGATCATATGCAATATCGAATTACCAGTAGTATTACCTGATTCCTGTTTATTATGTTAGCGAATCGCATGATACTTTTCTAAACTTCCTGTCCTTCGCTTTAGTTAGTTTCGTACTAATTTTGCTTTTAAAGAACTCTACATTTAACACTTACTATTTATATTTATATTCACTGTTAAACTATTTCAGGACCTTATTTAGCTAAGATTTTAAATAAGTGAACGTGACTGACAAGTTAGTAATACTGGCCTTCTCTCTCTTCCTATCACTAAAGGTACTTTGGCTCGCTTCTAAATATTGGAAAATATCAATCTTTTCGAAATCAATGTTTCTGGCATAATGAATCAACCAATACATTTATTATTCGACAGACATTTAGTTTACATCCTTCAGCTCTCATTGGATGAACGATTTTGGAAAGCGATTCTTCATCTTCTTAGATCGCTGAACCTCTAAGGTTCCTTGCTGCAAGTAACTCTACTTCCACTCCTTTCTGTCTTGAGCTCTTTTACAGTCAAGTCCAGGATTCTCATTTCAGCTGTGTTTTTCAATATTATCCTGCTAGCGCGGCAACATGCTTCCCTTAAGTCGGTTTCAATCTTCTCATCTTATTTACTTATTAAGCCATTTTTGCTCACCTATTCTTTCCACTTGTTCACGCCATATCAAACTGCTTTCTCGAATCTCATCAACTAGAAGTGAGGATCTATAGAGTCCATATAGATCCATTCAGCTGTTGTGTTATCTATTACAGCTCCGCAGGCTTTTCTGATGATTTTTTTTTTCAAAGATCTGCAACACTTCCGCATCTTGGTCTCTTACGCTACAGGTTTTTGTTCCGTATAAAACAATACTGGCAATCCCGTGTGAAGAACTCACTCACTTCGAAAACGATTATATCAAGGGATGCCATCTCGAGGGTCGACGTTTTATGACTCATGAGATTATGATCGCGTTGCATATTTCTGTTTTACCTTTGCTTGGCAGAATTTTGGAAGATAGTAAATGATGTTGTGAATGATATATATATATTGAAGGCATGTATTTGTTTATTGATAGATGTATATTTTATTGTGAGCTTCATATTCCAGTACAAACGTTTGACAATCATACGTGTAACTAAGGGCAACAGGTCGTCCAGGTTACGAAATGCATAAAGTTACAAAAAGTTATGTAATGCGTTATCATTATATGCACATATGTACTTTCATGTTATATACAAATTATATATTATTATAATATAATAACATATTAAAATCATTGGAGACATGCTAATATGTACAGAGAAAGTTGCGTAACATTAATAAGGAACAAGATAATACAAAACAGTTAAATAACATTTAATTTCTTTTTTTTACATTTTACACCTGAAATTAGATCTTTTTAATACCAATATGCTAAAACCAATAAGTTATACAATTATTTCGAACAGAGCTTCCTCGTTTCTGTGTGAAAATACATATTTTTGCATTCGAGTTTTGTATTAGTTCGGGTTAGTTCTACCTCTAACAATAAGTCATTGCTTATTGTTAGACGTAGTTTGTTGAATATTTTTGGCGTTAAATAAGTATAATGTTTGTGCATTGCTTCATTATTTGCATTTGGAACTATATAGTTTAGGGCCTTGAGTCTACTAAGGAATGCATCTTGTTTGATTCCGTATTCGTTATCGTTTTTTATGAATATCACAGAACACACACACACGCACACGCACGCACACACACACACACACACACACACACACACCACACACACACACACACACACACACCACACACACACACACACACACACACACACGCACGCACGCACGCACGCACGCGCGCACACACACACACACACACACACACACACACACACACACACACACACACACACACACACACACACACACACACACACACACACACACACACACACACAGATCGTTGCTGATTTGTTGGATGAAGCATAAATGCTTTTCATATCCCGCTTTGTCTGAGAGTGAGTTCTTTGAGCGGAGAGTTATTGAGCATTAAGAAATCGATGAATTGTGTGACTGAAGCTGATCTTTGGGAATTGATTATATAGGAGCGGAATGGGAAAATAAAATTTTAAAAATGAAATATGAAAAATCTTTTTCTGAGAATACTTTCTATAACTTTATAATCATTTTTATATACTCGAAATTAGTGGAATTAATTGCATATCTTAGATATTAACAGAAAAATATTCTTAGCCTATAGCTTTATATAGTGGGAACACAGAAACATTCACATCTTTAGCAGTGGATGATCAATTCAATCAGAATTTCTATGAAATAAAAAACCATCTAGTCGGTGACTGAAACAAAACCGATTATCTCTTTGTACAAACTTAGATATCATCATGTTTCGAAAAATAAGCAAAGTTTTGTATGAGTTAATACACATTTATGAAAATAATAAACTTACCGATCACATTTATTTCAGCAGCAATGCAGATTTACACAAATTTGATTTCAAGTATGTAATGTATTATAATGTTGCACACAAACCAGCCTCTCTCCATATCATTCTGCATGTTTTTGTTTATTTTGTTTTGGTTCGGTGAGAAAGGTATTGCATGAATTGTAGTACTGAACACGATATTGTATTCATGTTTTCTTTCTTATTTTCATATTTGCATATACAAACAATCAAAGGATAGGTATCCTATTTTTTTCCTTAAGCTATATAAAAATTATATAAAAATTGAAACACAATTTAGTGTAAAGTATAATATTTGTTTAAACCAAAAATCTATTAAATTAATTTCTTATTGTTACCTATTAAAATTAAAAATAGCTTTACAAAATTTAATTATTTGTTAGATCAAAAATAAATTTTCAACAATAGATGAGGTATTTTTTCAATAGAGATCGGTCTTGTTTCTTAAATTAGATCTATCCTGGGAGGGTAATAAATGGCAATGCTGTAGCCAATGAAGTTTTAACTGAGGCTCGGCTATTGCTGTTACCCTCTGCCATGATCACAGCTTTATATAGCTCAATGACACCTTATCCCTACACTGTCCTCTACAGATAACGGGGAATATGAAAAGCATTCTTGCTTCGTCCCTTTAAGCCAGTCCTTTTAATGACTTAAGGTATGCTTATGGAAACATCAGTTATCTATAGTATTCAGCATTTTATCTATTTTTTCTTCTTAGTATTCAATTCACCATTTTTGGTGAATTGAATACTAAGAAGGTGTATTTACACAGCAAGAAGTCATTTTTGAAAAAATTTTAAATTAGTTAAGACAGTAACTTAATATTTTTGAATATAAACGTATACTAAAAGCAATTGTATTTGTAGTATCCGCTTTTAATATTTTATACTTAAAAGAAAATTGCATTTCTAGTATTCGATTTGTTTGATTTTAGTATTTTATACTTAAAGCAAATTGATTTTGCTTTTAAGCATAAAATAGACTTAAATCATAATGATAGACGTAAATAATAAAATAAACATATAATTCGGTTAAACAAGAACTGTAATGCGTAGTTGGCTCCAATATCTGGCAAAATAAATGACTGATACGAACACGTGACACTTTTTCTAGGGAAGAAAAATGCGATGGGATGAAGTTTAACGAATGATTAAGAGGAAATCAGAGGAAGATGTAGTTAGAGAGGAAAAGAATTTGCAGAATAAATGCGCTGTCTGTTCGAAGCAGTCGTACGCAAAATCAACTGGAATCATAACTGGATGTAGAGTACATTGAATATGAAATAAAATATGAACGAGTTTATAACGATATTATTACTCTTCATTTAATTTAATATTCACAATGTAGAAGCATAAATTTACTTACTCTCTTAAACATTAAGACTGTTAAATCTTATTACGCTTGTTGCCGAATATTCTAAATACTCTACTAATACAAATTTCAATTTATGATTTACGATTGAAATCAACAAAATATAATTCCCTCTTAAAATATCTGATATCATTCATTTTTTTCTACTCGGTGATTCCACATTATCTTCCGCAGGATTCAGTCACGAATATCTCAGTATACCATTTGGAATCCTCTTGTTTTAGCCATTCTAATCTTCTTCTAACGTCTTCTAAACAGCAATTCTTCACGTTAATAATGGATACCAGGTTCTCAATCTTGCAGAGTTTCTGAATTATTTCTCGATAAAGGTACACTTGTTTCTCAAGAGCTTCGCTGTTTGTATTTCCTTTGAGAACCATAATATTTGTCTTTCTAGGGTTGAACTGCAGTTCTCTGTTTTTGCTGATTTCGTTAACGTTGTCATGAATTTGTCCTAGTTCTTCTTTGCCATAACAGAGGAGTACTATATCTTAATCACACCTAAGATTACTTGTCAATCTACCACGTATCTCCTAATTTTGTCGTGAGCTCAGGGAATGCTATACGCATGATGTCTTCAGGATATATACTAAATAAGTGAGGAGAAAGTAGACATCCTTGTCTAACTCCCTTGCTGATCTCAATTCAATCAGTTAATCCAACACCTGCTCTGTGTGGATCTATTAAGTTCGAAATAGCTTTAAAACGAGGGAGAAAATGATTAAACTATCAGGTTATATTTTGAAGTCGAAATGATATGTTTATTTTAGCTGTAAACGTGCCTACCTAAAATATATATATATATATAGGTGAGTACGGTCTGATCGAATGGAATTTATAAAACTTGAGATTTGATATTGAACCACGTGGACATAAAATGTGTACCTCATTCAATTTTTGGACCATTTGTAGTGGGAAAATTATATCTGGAGTAATCTAAATACTGCACATCATATTTTAATGAACATATTAAAAAGATTCTTCGGACTTTCACAAAAAGTACTGTTAAGTTATTCTTTGAATAACTTAACAATATTTTTGTTAAGTTTTTGAAATGTTTGTTTCTCCCGCAATAAGTTATTCTTTGAATAACGTAAGATTATTTTTGTTAAGTTTTTGAAATTTTTGATTCGTTTTTAATACTTTATATTTTTAATCTATCATGTGGTAGGGTGTATTAGAACTTGATACTGGCTGTGGTACTAATACAGATCATCCTCGTACTTTGGAAAGAGATAAATCTATCGAGCGAAGCATTGAAGAACACATCCCAGATATTGAATACCAAAGTAGGAAGGCTTCAGCTTTATCATCATATGTACTCTTTTCAGCTGAAACACAAGACGCGTCGACAATGAGACATTAAGTATCATGGGATAAATCTGAGCTATTACGCAGTTTCTGTCACATAACCGAGAGAAGATTTTTGGGAATCCTTAGAAATAGCATTAAATCCAAAACATCTGAATATAAACTATTGACTTGCTGGTAGACATCCTAACCATTGTTGGACAGACGCCTGTACGTGAATAAACAAACACGCACAGTGTGCTTAACAGTGGAATGCAAAATTTGAAATATTTTAAAAATCATCAAGCTCGTGTAAAACAAGATTGCAGTTGCACCTTTCTTAGTCTTTACTGTTTGTCTGCTAGTTTTCGTGTTTAACCTGATGAAATCCTATGTAATTAGGATGAAACATTGTGGGTTTTGATTATAGTAATTATTAATATGTTATTGCAGTCAAGTGTCTAAGGCCAGAGATATTTCTCTGTGCTGAATGGAAAGGATGGTTATTTTGGGAATGAGTAGTACCCCTAAACTTATTTCACGGAAGCATGGACAAACATATCACTCATCTAGGTTTTTTTTTTTTTTTTTTTTTTAAGTTGGACCTTATGTCAGCTGCTCAACAATAAGTAGCAAATGTGTTATGCGCATGTGGACTTCATCTGCTATGTAGTTTCCAGCATTACGTTCATCAGCGAAAGATAATAAAGTAAATATTTGTACTAGTGTCAATGAGATTATAGAAATGAAAAGTTCTCCACGAAATATATTAAAAAAGCAACAAAAATTGGAAAACAAAATTATAGCTCCAAAAAACCAAACTTGCATTATTTCAAAGAAAAAAAATTAATTTAACCTGAATTAATACTGTATTATATTATATTTATTAATATAACCAGAATTATTGCCATACGTGAATAGAAATTAAACATTTTATCATTCCTATCACACTAAAGACATAGTCTTCACTGTCAAGCGGAATTATTTTATTAAGGTTATTAATAATATCTCCTTTTGTTTAGTAAGTTTAATATTAGCATTTCGTCAAATGCTATATTGCAGCAAAAGGCACTAAGGTCATGCGGAGAAGTACAGAAAGTTTCCCAAAAACGTAAGCAAATTTTGGAGAAAATTTTCTGTTCTAATAAAATGTGTGCATTCAGTTTCGGTAATGAAATTGATTTCTTCATTTAGCTCGGAATGATACAACGATCATCAGGTTTGTAATGGCAGGTATAATACAATGTTATTAAATCAGTATATTGATATCGTTGTGCAGTCATTTCTATCCTGCTTGCATTCCCTGGCCGAATTGTCTGTCTTAATGTGTAAAAGACACACTCTTCAAAGAAAAATCGTTCCGCTGTCTTAAGCCTAATCATCTTCTCTCCAAACATGACCGAACCACTCAATTCTCTTTCTTCTTATAAATGAAAGGATGTTGGGCCTTTGAAACAGGTTTCTAGTTCCCCATTATGTTTCTCCCTTTGTAGATAACCATGGTTCATAACCATCGATTAATATTAGCCACAGATAATTTATAATTTTTTTTCTTTGGATTTTCCTGATGATATTGTAGATTTTTAAAAATAGAATATTATCCCCTCAAAATTTAGTGGATATTTTGCAGTTGTAAAATTAGAAAATATCCACAAATAACCTTTATATCTCGTGATATGTGTGATCGCAGCTGTTTAGTACTGAAGTAATAAATAGTAATATTATCCACTTGTTCAAAGATATAGTTATCAACAACAACTTTGGATCGGCCTCGAAGGATCTTTGAATGTACACATATTCAGTCTTCCTAATTTTTGACAAAACCCACAGGTCTGGATTAAATTGGACGTTGTGTGTATAGCAACCTCAAAGCTCTCTTGAAGGATAACAAAATCATCGGCATTAGCCAACAGTATGTTGTTTCCATTTATTTGCACCCTTCCTTGTTCGTGTATATCTCGAATGACGTTTTCGTGATCTAGACTGAACAGGTTTGGTGTGTGTGTGTGTGTGTGTGTGTGAGAGAGAGAGAGAGCATCTCCTTTCCGGATACAGATTTCATTTCAAGACTCGATGAATGTTCTGGAGGAAATTTTCCTTCCAGAGGATGTGGTGATTACAAACTGTTATCATATTTATATAATTTTGTAGTGGTATTCTAAAAACCTCTCACTGCATCCCATAATGCGTTTCGATGTATACTGTCATATGCTTGTTCATATTATATTCTTCCACACATATCAGATGTAAATCTTTATCAAATTCATAATATTTTTAATAGTCGGAGGGTGAAAATATGATCCGCCGCTGACTACCTCTTGCAGTTGCCACACCGATACTCTCCTATAAAGTTTGAAGCATATGCATTGATTCTTTTCCAGATCAGTGTAGAGACAGTATTTGTATTAGAGACAAGTTTGATAAAAGAAAATTCAAGCTTTTTTTTGTAAATGCTAACTGATAAATGCTAAATTCCGTGATCTTCCATCTAGCCTCAATGGAATTATTGAAATATATAATTCTGACATATTTTCTCCTATCCTTGTAAAAATATCCGATGGAAACTAAACTTGGAAGGGCTTAACAATTTTTTATGAATTCCATACATATACAATACCATCTCTCCATTACGAGTGCGAAATAACTTTGCAACATAAACGAACAAAAAGTATCTCGAAGTTGATCATCGTTATTTATATTGTACGCATTCAGCAAACCGAAAAATATGCAGAAAGTCCTTATTATGCGCAAAATTCACAATTTGTTCATGCTTAAAGCAAAAAATTTCCTTATATTTATTTATAAATACTCGACTATAGAAGTATTATTTTTTCCCATTCATTCATTTATTTATAGTTAATATATCATAGTGTTTTAATGCATCATCGTTAACACATCAAAGTAATTTATTTATTTGAAAATTAAAATTAAAGGAAGAATTACTGGTACTTTGAGGTATTCGATTTTCATCTTATCTATAAATTATTAACATTTTATTAATTACAAATATTAATTAAAGTATATACAAATAATAGCATTATAATTAAACATTAATTGATGTATAGACAAATATTGATATTATAATTAAACATCGACATAACTATCTCGGACCAAATATGAGTGTATCACGTAATCTCAACCATATTACACTCAACGTTAAGTGATATTTGCCAAAAGAATAAACAATATCAAATATGGACACTCGTGCTGATGTATTATATTTAGATAATCTTTGTTTTCATACGCATTTTGCAGCTAAACAAGATGCACAATTCTTTTCAAGTCGCTTCACACACACACACACACACACACACACACACACACACACACACACACACACACACACACACACACACACACTGTACTGTTATCCTTTCGGAATTTAGAAGTCGTAGAAAGTATGAAGTACGTCGACTTCTAGCCGAAAGATGTTGGGTCTTGATTGGAGCGAAGGCGAATGTACAACTAGATTTATCAACATTTACTCATCTAACTACAGTAAAAACATGATATGTATAACGTGTTTCTGCTGACATCGATGTTTCTAATGAGAGTAGAGGAACAGAAAGTAGCAGTTTTACTCTTTTCCACACCACCGCGGAGGTAGAGTATTAGGCGCGTTTTTTTTAACGTGGTATCCCCAGTAGGCCTATTCCACGAATTGGATCAATTGAAAAGCTTGGTTACAAAAAAAGATGAATATCCTATTTTAAGTAAAGGATTTTAATTTGTTCTTGTTTCCCGTAAGGAGTCTAGGCCAGGCGGCGGTTTCTGTCTCTCCCTGGTGTTTCATCGGTCTGCCCCTGTTTCTTTCAACCATCGGTTTGTGGTCATCATCTTCGTGGCTATTGTATCATGTGCCATTTGTTTTTCTATATGCTCCTTAAATCTGTTTCTGTATTTTTGTAGTTTCTATTTCAGCTTAGCTGCAACGGTTCTTTTATTTGTTAATTTTGTTCTTCTTCATAATAGCACCACTAGGAAGATATCAAGAAATATTCCTCACAAAAAGCTTCCAATCAGTCCTGGCATGGCATTTAGCTATTGTCCTCATGTTACGAATATTTTCCCGTTGTCAACTGAAGTTCAACGAATATCTCGTGCTAACTAAACTCCATTAGAGGAAGTCTATTCGTCCATTTTTCATCGGCCCAAAACTAGCTGAACTCCCTTGTTAGACATGTTTGAAAAATTATGTATCAGAAATAATCTGTGAATTCTACCTGCTTACCTTTTAAATGTAACGTGAAAGACGTACTTTTTCGCGATAATGTAAATATATCCTTCATTTCCTAGGCTTTACATTAATCTCTCTCTCTCTCTCTTTCTCTCTCACTCTTTCTCTCTCTCTCTTTCTCTCTTTCTCTCTCTCTTTCTCTCTCTCTCTCTCTCTCTCTCTCTCTCTCTCTCTCTCTCTCTTTCTGCGCAATTAATTTCATTTATAGAATAAATTAAAAATATCGTATACAGTAAACTTCCATTCTTGCAGCTTTCCTTTTCTACAATTATGCATTTACACACAAATTACCATTCTCTCCGAAGTGATCCACTCCTGTAATAAAAGTGATAGCTATCGAAATATGCCTTAAAGCAAGAACAACTTGCTCATAGTAGTTTATTTGTCCACTTGTGAAGCTGTTCGTGTTAGTATTTTTGTGAATTTTGTGTTGATAAAACTTCATTTGGAGCTCGCAGAGTATGTTAGTTGTGTTTTTGTTTTTTGTGGAGTGTTGAAGTGAGTGTTCGTTAACACACATTAGGTGCAACGAGTCTTACGGTGTCGGTTTTGTTCTGTTGGGAAAGTGTATTATGTTGTCAGTGAGGAGTTCAGTGTGGTTGTTAAGATGATCGTGTTGATGTTTATGTGAGGTTTGCGTTGATTAAAACTGCATTTACCTCTGTAGAAATGTGTTGGTTGTGTTTGTTTCGTGCTGGATGTGTTGAAGTGAGTGGGTCCATTGCACGCGTTAGGTGCAAGGAGTGTCACCATGTTGGTGTGTTCTTCTTCTGGAGAAAGCGTATTATGTTGAAGTGTTGTTCAGTCAAGGCTCTTGTTTGAGAATAACATTATAATAAAATTACATCAAATATATCGTTTGATACCTGGTGCTAATATTTCATTTAATTTTAGTTATGCGTATTCAATAAATACGCAAATTCAATAAAGAAACAATAGCATTCAAACTACTGTTCATATACATTTTGAAAATATAAAATATTAATTTCATATCTGTTTTCCGATATTTATTTGAAATTATCAAAATGTATTTATTCTCAGAAGACCAAATTTTACCCCTTAATAAATGAAATAAAATTGACAATGTGATACAGTTCTACTCTTATTTATGGTATTCCTCTAAAATAATTCACAATGAACAGGAATTGATTTTGGATTTAATTTTAACATCAACAAATAAAAAATATATGTGGATTGGCACCAGATTCCTTCTACTATATCATAATTTTAAATGAAGATTATCATAAATTATATGATACAATGGGGGAAGAAATTTATGAGCTGTTTGCTCGCCCTGAAAGGGCATGGAGATTATGCATTGTTACTGGAAATTAATATGGCTTTTGGTCTTTTGTGTTTGAATAGATCCGTTCATCGTAGTTTACAGCTTGCTGAACTAGTTCATTGGGTTATGTAGATATATTATTGGAAGAGCTTTGTAGCTAGAGATTGTAGGAAGGAATAGATATAAAGGATATTTGTGTCTCGATGAAGTTGCACTTTTTCTGACGAACCATGGAGCGTTTAGAATCACTCGTAGACATTTGTTTTGCACACACGCTTCAATTTGAGGATATTAGTGTTGGAGGTATGGCTTCAGGCTGGAGAGGCGTAAGTGATTATAGTATGAATCATCAGCTCGTGTAAAAGCACTTTAATTCTGATATTTAACTGGCTGTTTCTGTGAATTAGGGGGGTTGGAGTTGGGCGATGGCTTTAGACGCCTTTGCACATGAGGTGTTGATATGATAGTTAAAAGTTAATCTTTTGTCCAGCATTACACCGAGGTATTTTGTTTCTATCTGTCAATGAATTTTGGTATTAAACAGGAAGACCTCCCCTTTAGGAGATGCGGGTCTTCTCGTGAAGAGTATGGCTGTGCTCTTCATGAGACAAGTGGGGTTTACTTGTAATCTCCATGTAGAAAACCATTGCTCTAGTTTTAGAGGTTTTCTTGAAGTTGTTTGGTAAGAAGATGTGGCCAAAGAGATCTGCCTAGTATTGCTGTGTCGTCTGCATAGAGAGTCATGATGGACGATATTCGGTTGTGCCGAATATCTGACATGTATATTGCGAACAGAATTGGAGCCAGTAAGGATCCTTGTGGAACTCCAGCCAAGATACGGCACTGGGTTGAAATTGTCCCACTATTTTTGACTTGCATGCGTCTATCATGAAGGCAAGATTTAATTAGGTATGCCATTTCCAACGACATGCCAGCCGAGATAAGTTTGTGCAGCACTCCAAAGTGCCATATCTTGTCGAAAGCTTTTGCAATATCAAGAAAAATAACTCCGATGTATTGATGCCAGTTATAGCCTGTAGTAATGTACTCAACTAGTCTGTGAATTTGTTGAGTAGTGCTGTGGTATTGCGGAAAAGCAAATTGTTCTTTAGAAAGATTGTTTAGCTTATTTCCTGATCCTGGAGAGGATAACTTTCTCCGCAATTTTACCCAGATTAGAGATCAGACTGATGGGACGATAATTTTGAGTTAGGTATGGGTCTTTCCTGATTTTTGAATTGGTATTATATCTGCGAGTTTCCAAGAGGAAGGAAAATTTTGAAACCTGAGGATTGCATTTATTATATTTGTAAGATGCACAATAGCTTTGCTAGGCAGCAACTTGATGACTTTGTTTGGGATGCCTTCAGGACCAAGTACTTTTTTGTTTTTTAAGTTTTATGATATCATATATTTCCGTTGGTGAACTTGGCAGAATTTGATTAGTATGGGTTACAGAGAGGCCTAATGAGTATCTGACATTTCGATCAATTTTGTACAAGTGGTTGAAGTTCAAGTAATCGTATACAGGCTTACATTGTCTTCCCAAATTTTTTGCTAAGGCTTCTGCTTTTCTGTATTCGTATGAACAAAGCCCAGGTCCGACTTGAGAGGGGAAGAGATTTCTGAGATTTTTTTTTAAACGATTCCAGATGGAGTGATCACCGGGTGATATAGAGGCTAGCTTGGCTTCCCATTTTTGGTTTCCGTGGACTTTAAGTGCATCTTTAACTATGCTGTTTAGCTTGTTGAGAATCTTTTTATCTTGCGGCGCGCAGGTATGATGAAATCTTTTAATGGCTTTGTTCTTTTCCCTAATCAAGTTCATGATATCCTTTGGTAGTCTATTGGGTTTAAAGGAGACTCTGGTTGAGGTGACTGCCTTTAATGCAATGTTGATTTGCTGTGTAAGACTTCTGACCGCAGATTCTATTTCTTTCTTGGAACTGATATGAGGAACAGGGCCAATGTATTCCAGCTGCACGTTTGATAATTTTCCCCAAGAAATGAAGGAGTGACGGAGAGGAGACAGTGTTTCTTGGTTTTCCAGATGGAGCAGAACTGGGTTGTGGTCTGATGTCAACTTGTTTAATGATTCTAGGCTGTTCTGGAGTTTAATATTTTGCAGGATAGCTATATCCAGGATGTTAGCAGTGCCATACGTACTGTGATGAGTTGGTTCAGTGGGACCTGCCACAAATGCGCAGCTGGAACCTGAGTAGCTGAAGAGGATGTGGCCGTTCTTATTGGTGGTTCTAGTTTTCAATGCAGCATGCTTCGAATTTAAGTCCTCAGCAATGATTCTCTAGTGTCCAGGACGGCATTCAGATCGGAATGTAGCAGAGGTTTTAACGGTGAGTTGTAGGCTGCGTTGATTTTTAGTTTTCCTGCTGAGGTTGTGAGTGCTTCTATTCATATGCGCTCAAAATTAGTGGTTGAACGGCTGGTTAAAGAATGGATTGATGTAAATTTTAATGAAGTGGCAGTGCCACCACCTCTGCAGCTGAGTTTGTCGTTACTGTGGAGGAGGTATCCTCTACGTTTTGGTTGTCTGTGGGTCTCAAGTGAGATCATTTATTAAGATGACATCTGGATTGTATCTCACCATGAATTCCTGGAGATTTGGTACTTTGTTTTTAAGGGTATTGGCGTCCCACGGGACGATCTGTAGAGGATCTGGGGTGAGTTTGTTTCTATAAATTTGTCAGCTAGGATGCTGCTCAGTCAGCTGCTAGTAGACTCCCCCAGTCTACAGAATTTTGCTGGCACGTCCAGGGCCGTCCCAGCAAAATCGCAAAATCCTAGAGAGTGGGGAGTTGACAAGTCTAGCAAAAGGAAGTGTTGTGGGGGGGGGGGGATATTCCGTGATTTTCACTGGCCCTCAACTCGAGACTTTCACCTCCCGTTAAACCAAAAACCCACCACTGGTCCTCGTCACGAGTGGCGCCTACACGGCCTTTGACCTCATGCACATTTCATGCAGAGGCGGAGAAAGTAGAAATTCCAGTTGGGATAGAGCCTGTGTAATGCGAGAAGCACGGAACAACACAGAAACAAAGCGAAAAACCGCTAATTATATTTAACTCTAACGTGTATATATCATAATTACAAATAAAGCGAAATAGATTAATATCTTATTTATATGCATTCTTTTTTATAAGAATAAAGTAGTAATTTATTTTAAATGCAATTATTACTCTAGTGCAGTGCTTTCCAAACTTTTCATGTTGGGGACACACTTTTTAGACAAACTTAATTTCGCGGCACAGTAATTCAGTCGGATGTGCCTCTCATTGGTCACGTGGCCAGATCAGATGTAGTTTAAGTATATGCTTTTACAATTATATTTTGTATAACTTTTAGAAGGTTTATTTAAAAATGTCTTCCTGTTCATCCCATACCGGGTTAATAAAAATTCACTATTTATAGTAAGTGATTAATCACTTACTCTTTTTAAAACTGATCCCACCATTACTATAACAAGCAACTCCTTTTGATATTTGATAAGATCAAATATCATATAACTTCTTTAAAGTTTGAGTGATATAGTTAGACTATACTCTTGTCTTGAGGACACGACACAGTCTATTAGCAAACCAGAGGTTAAACTTGTTTCACGACACAACCTATCTCGTGAAAACCTTTCATTTTTGTTAAAAATATATAATACAGTATGGTCGAATAACAAACATATCAAGTGAGCTGAAATGATTCTCTCTTCTTAATTTCTCAATGCATTTAATATAGGGAAAACAGATTTCATAGCTCGCTTGTTGAGTTTTTTCGATCATACTGTTACATTGTTCGAACAATAGCACAGCAAGGATCCTTTATAGTGATTTTGGCAATAGTGTGTGGCTCCTTGTTTTTTGCAATTATTTGAGCAACCAAGTAACTTGCCATTTGAGCTTTTTCTGATGTCTTCATTCACTTGGTGAACGATGTGAACTGCTTCTTTATAGATTTTGAAAGTTCAATAAAATATTTTACTGGCTTGTCTGACAAATGATTGTGTTTTGAGAAAAAATGGCGCTTTAATTTGTTTGGTACCATACTTTCATTTGCAAGTATCACCCCACAAACTAAACACTGGGGACAAGGATGGTTTTCATTAACAGAAAATGTGAACCCCAATTTCATATAATCTCTATTGTATAAACGAGGCGTGGAACATTTTCCTTTTCACTTCTTCCGTATTAATGCAGACCGTTCAACAGTTGATTCTTGCGTAGTTTCTTCTATAGTCGATACATTTTGTTCATCACAAACGTCACCTTCAGCTTTTCTTTTATTAATTAGAAACTTATCCATTTACGGTTAATTCAACACCAATTTGATAAATAAAACTGTGCGAATTTATTGTAAAGCTTTAACAGTAACTAAACAAAATATCCAGCTCTTCGTTTATTCACGTTGCAGTTGGAATAAACATCAATAATAACATTTGTATGAATAAGTGGGGCGCTTTATTTTTATTGGTCGAACGATAATAAAACCGAGCGACTACTACGTGATAAAACCACAGGGGATGAATTCGGCTGCATTTATTCTCCATTATTTATCGAAATATATTGATATGAAATATTCTTAATGGTTAAAAATAATTAAAAGATAATTTGTGTATATAATTTTGAAAGTGAAATTTAAATTCTAGAACGTAAAACATCTTGCAATTACATTCTATTTAAAGTAAAGTATTTTGGGGACTCCTTAGTGCGGCTCTGCACAATTTAGCTTCTGTTTACATTTACTGTCACTCATGCTTGAATGAACTGTATAAAACCCCATCGAAAATGAAACTGATGGTGATGGTTGCATGCAAGTCGGTATAGACTCAGGGAGGGAGTTCCGAGCGGTTGACTAAATATCTTCAACGGCACTAACTAAAAGTCGCACCGGTACTTTGCGAAATGGATTCCGCTGTAGAAATTTCCAGCGATTATTCTTTTACGCTTTATGTTCGCGCGACACACCTTCACACTGCAGCCGACACACTAACGTGTCGCGACACACAGTCTGGATAGCTCTGCTCTAGTGAATACATATGATTAACTAAAAAAAAACAAACAGCGAAGTGGATTAGTGTGTGCAATGTAGAGTAGCCATACAAGGCATATGCCGCATATAGTTGCCTATCGCTATGAGACCAGACACTCGAGGAGGTGCCGCGAGATCTTTAATAACAAACATCAGAGGATTCTGCGAATCAGCTCTAAATTAAACGCAAATCGATATAACGCGCTTGGGTTTCGTGCCAATACATGAAAAAGCATAATAGTGTTTATTACTGAGTGAAAATCAATAAATTTAATTTTCTTACATGAAGGAACAACAGTTCCTTGGTTAGGACTTATCATATTTTACTATATTTCCACACAAGAAAAAACATTGTGAAATTCCATTTTTTTACATTCCATAGAAGGGGTTTCAGATGCAATTTACGATGAAAGTCTGTAGAAATGTATTGTTATTACATATTGCCTGGTGCATACAATTGCAGCACTTCGACAGTAAGAGTACATCTCCATATATTTTCCGGCAAGTTCTTGCTTGTATTAATTCATTACAAAAGCAAAACAAATATTTTGTAGGCAAGTTTATTATTGGAATAAGTTTCTTTTTTTTTTTCAAATAAAAAGATATCCTTGATGTATAGAGTAATTACTTCGAAATAGCTAACTGAAACAAGCAGTACAAACAAACACAGTAGTAAAAAACACTCAGCACACATGTAATCAGGAATACATATCCATACTTGAAGTAGAAAAAGCCATCTAAAGTCTGAAACGTGGAACGACAGCAGGAGTAGATGATATTCGACCAGAAATGACACGTATGGAGGTATAAATGTCTTACAGTGGCTGCACTGCATAGTTCAGAAGGCCTGGACTTAGAGATGAATTCCAGATATTTGGATTAGAGCTCTCATAGTACTCATATGTAAAATGGGAAATAAAACTGAATGTGAGAATTACAAAAGTATTTCCCTACTAAGTGTTTTCTGGTAAGATTTATTCAAGTATACTTGAGAAACGGTTGAGAAGAATTGTGGAAAGGATGCTTGGTGAAGAAGAAGCTGGATTCTGCTTGTTCAAATTTTCACGTTACGACAAATAGTTGAGAAATCGTGGGAATATAACAAAAATATGTATTTAAGTTTTGTAGATCTGGAAAAGGTACATGACAGGGTGACAAGAGAGAAGCTATTCAATACGCTACAGTTATATGGTGTCAATGGGCATTATATCAAGCAATACTTAGTGTTTATTTGAGTTGTAAGTCAGCAGTTAGAACTGAAGGAAGTATAGCAAGATGGGTTAATGTTTAATCTGGTGTCAGACAAGGATGTACGTTGTCACCTCTGTTATTTATTATCTATATGGATCACATACTAGAGATGTCAAAATTAGAGATGGAATTAATCTCATCTCTCTACTCTATAAAGAGGATGTTATACTTCTAAATAAATCTGCTACAAGTGTGCAAGATTCCCTGACTAAACTGAATAACTCTTGTAATAGATTTGGTATGAAGGTCAGCAATAATAATACAAAGACAATGAAAATAGGAAGAAGTATTGAAAATATCAACTGCATTTTGAATAAAGAACCTATAAAACAAGTAAAACATTTTAGCTACTTAGGCACGATTTTTACTGAAGATGGTAAATTAAATATGGAAATAGGCAACAGAATCAACAAAGCTGGTATGGTAGGAAGTCCACTGAATAAATTTATATGGAATAAGAGAGAAATTAGTGGGAACACTAAATTTGATGTATACAAGACAGTGTTCAAACCAATTTTAACTTATGGATCTTAGAGCTAGGTTAGAAATGAAACACTTGACCAAAGACTACAGACCGTATATATGAGAGTCCTGAAAAATATTAGAGTGAACAGACGGCATCAATGCCAATATCATATTAAAAACGAGGATATTAAGAAAGAACTGAATATTGTTAGCATCCAGGAATGTGTTAGCAGAGCTAATCTCAGGTGGTATGGTCACTTAAACAAAATGGGAGAGGAAAGATTAGCAAAATAAGAGTTCTTTGCCAGGTTGGCAAGGAAAACGACCCAGAGAGAGAGACCAAGATATAGGTGGATTGATACAGTAAAAAGTGCCTTAGAAGATAGAAATATAAGATCTGACAATGTCTTGACAGGAAACAGATTGATTGGAGGAAAATTGTAGAGAGGAAGTTAGTAATAGTGTAAGGTTTTCATGCATTTCTATCATATCTGGGGGGGGGGGTGGGGGGGGGGGGGGGTGGGGGGGGGGGGGGGTGGGGGGGGGGGGGGGTGGGGGGGGGGGGGGGTGGGGGGGGGGGGGGGTGGGGGGGGGGGGGGGTGGGGGGGGGGGGGGGTGGGGGGGGGGGGGGGTGGGGGGGGGGGGGGGTGGGGGGGGGGGGGGGTGGGGGGGGGGGGGGGTGGGGGGGGGGGGGGGTGGGGGGGGGGGGGGGTGGGGGGGGGGGGGGGTGGGGGGGGGGGGGGGTGGGGGGGGGGGGGGGTGGGGGGGGGGGGGGGTGGGGGGGGGGGGGGGTGGGGGGGGGGGGGGGTGGGGGGGGGGGGGGGTGGGGGGGGGGGGGGGTGGGGGGGGGGGGGGGTGGGGGGGGGGGGGGGTGGGGGGGGGGGGGGGTGGGGGGGGGGGGGGGTGGGGGGGGGGGGGGGTGGGGGGGGGGGGGGGTGGGGGGGGGGGGGGGTGGGGGGGGGGGGGGGTGGGGGGGGGGGGGGGTGGGGGGGGTTTTGATATTTTTACACCACCTTAGGATATTTTCTTCTCGGAGACAGACCAAGAAGTACATGCTACCATATTCGTGTCATATTTGCCAGATAAGGCAAAATCTAAAAGATTGCATCAAATAAATAATTCTGAATTATGAAAGTGAGTGAGACCTTAGACGCTATAGTATTTTCTCATTAGCCTCCATGAACAAAATAAATAAATAAATAATAAAATTCATAACAAGGTGCAACATAAAGCGATTGAAGAATGGGCAGCTAATACGACTGACTTATAACCATAAAATTTCCGCACATTACAACAGAGGATATGAATTCGTTATACACAGCTAAAGACTTCAAATCTCTCAGGGATGTCTAAGCCAGAATAAAAGAGGAACTTTCAGAGACCTTAGAAATATGTTGGACTGAAAAAGAAAGCCTTTCTTCCTCAAGAAGTCGTTAACTTGCCTATAAGCAAAAATCTTTGAATAAGTTTGCAATTTATTTAAATTGCAATTATTGTTAAATATATAAGATCGATATAGGCCTCCTAAATGTACCTGGATATCAACACATGATAACGCATTTATCATGTGTTGATTTTATAATCGCATATTCTTCTGTGGCTGTTTCTGTGCTAGAAAGCCCAACGGCTTTCTAGCACAGAAACATCTATTTAAATTTTAGGTTGCTTAACTTGAGTATTCTGCAGATAACACTGAATACTGATGAGTTCTTTTGTTTGGTATCGTTGATTTCAATGCATATGTGATTATTTCTTCAGGTCTGATTTATAATTTATTTCTTTTGCTGCTAATTCTTGCTCTGAGTGTTATTATCCAGAACCTCTTTTACTAGTAGTTTATGTACAGTGCTTGCGTTGTGAAAAGTTTGGTATTTGTTAAACGGCTGTTTTTTCGATTGTTGTGGATACTTCTGTTTATACAAAACATCTCTACCGTCTATGTCAAATTTCAGACAAGTTAAGACGGGATGGCTTTATTTCTAAATGCCCTGATGTGATGTGGAGAGTACAGTCGTTCATTTGATCCAATTTGCTGTTTCAACGTGGTTACAGATTTCAGAATGTAGCAGCTGTCGCATTGTGGAGTTAATAATTCTGCTTGACGGTCTACGTTCATTTGGTTTGGTATGTTTCTGTCTTCATGATGGCAGTTAATGTTCCTTTTAATTAATCTGGAAGCTTGTTCAGATCTAAAGATTTGATTTGAATTGCCTTTTCCTATTTATGCTCTTTTTTAAAATAAGAATTCGGGTTCTGTTACACATACGAACTAAGAATTTCTCTTTTTTCAAGTAGAATGGGGTATGGTCAAGTAGAAAGGGAACAAGTAGAATGCGGTATGATCATGGGTTGCGTTCAGATCCTCGGCTAATGTGATTATCTAAGGCTCTGTGGATGTACGTTGACTTTTATCAGGTTATCTCTTGTCAGTGTGTTTATGAGTCGCACAGTGACAGCAGCTGGAAGTGGCAAACCTTCTCCTTTGTGTGTGTGTGTGTGTGTGTGTGTGTGTGTGTGTGTGTGTGTGTGTGTGTGTGTGTGTGTGTGTGTGTGTGTGTGTGTGTGTGTGTGTGTGTGTGTGTGTGTGTGTGTGTGTGTGTGTGTGTGTGTGTGTGTGTGTGTGTTCCAAGGGCGGTTTAGACGTGGATTATCCCGGAAGTAGAAAGGAAAATGGGTTGGGCTAAACTAACTTGGTAGAGAAGAAAAGAAGAATGGCTGTTTGAGAGAGTTAGGAGCAGTAGAATTAATTGCAGAATAGTCACGATTAACTGGAGGTTGAAAATGTTTATCGTTCTTCCCCTGTAATCCAATAGATGAGTTGTCAAATATGCTACTGAAAAAGCTAACGTGAGATTTGCTTTTCTCTCTGAGTGGTTATAAAATAGCAAATGTTCTTATAAGTGTCAAAAAAGCCTTCCTGCATCCATTCAATCTGGACGTAATAAATGACGTTCGCAACAGTTTTGAATATTTGATACAAGATGCATACGATCCACTATTTTACAATTCACCAAGCGAATACTTATTTTATATTGGTGTGTAATTACGCCCTATTCTACAATTCACTTTTTTAATGAAATTCTCTCCAATTATCTTTTCTTGTAACTTCTTTCGCAGTAAAACCAATTCCACTATTATACGATAACACCATACAACCGAATCATTGCGATATCTCTAAAGCAAGTAGCCATGAAAATTGCCCAGATTATAGGGACATTCCGGTCATCGACCAATTTCAGACAGCCTGATGACATCCCATATAATCTTTTCTGCTTCTTTCGCCAATTCTACAAACGGGCCATTAAAGATTTCTATCTGTATGTGGCATCGTAGACAGTCCTATTTAGTGAATAAAACCACAGCCTTTGGACAATCTTATACAGTATGTATGCAGTCTGTGTAGTGCCATGCAACTTATCAAATTCGCCTGGAGTCTGAGGCAGATTTGTTCAATACTTTACACGTTGGTCAAATGACTTAGGAGGAGCAAGAAAAAGTTCTAAATGGCACATCTGTTGACGATTAACTAGCCAGATAAACCTGGAAAAGGAATGACCATCTTATCGGATCCACACCATCTGAGTCTGTGCACTTGAAGAGTTTGATTACGTGTAAGAGCTAAAGTTTTGAAGCATCAGATTTAAGCTGATGGAGATAGTATAAGGTGTAAAAGAAGCAGAAGGGTACAATAGCAGCTTGAGGACGTTTAGCTAGCATTTAAGGCTAATGAATATATAGTGAGTAAAATAACGGTTGGAATGCTCATCAAACTTTCGAAATATATTCATCTCAGTTCTCCCTTTAATCAGAACTGGTAATCAAGATAATCATGAAAAAAAAATAACCATGAAAAGCATATTCAGAAACAATATTTTAAAATACTAATTGGAACTCTCTTGCCTAATAATTGGTAACTTTGTAACCATCCTTAAAATACCTTCATAAAATCTCAATTGTATTCTGAACAGAACAGTTCAATCATTTTTTGTTATTTCCAAGGCAGTAAAACTATAATATGTTAGTACCGTGGTTAGGCTAAATAATTTGTTTCCTCTTTTTATTAATTTATAGATTTTTTTATGTTTTTATTTATTTTTGCATAATCCCGTTCTAAATCCAAAGCAAGAAACCTTCTCAAGCTACTCCAGGACTCCAATAAGTGAAGGAGTTGCCTCAACGTCCATTCCCACTGCGGGATTCAAACCAGCAACCTGTTGGTTGGAGAACCGGTATGTTAGTCAATCAGGCTACGAACTAGCGATCTCTTTGTTACTAATCCCCTTTATATCCTATTTTCATATCCATTAAACTCCTACTTATTTAGATCCAGTCATTTCTTCTATTGTCGTTTCTTTGGAACAACCTATCTTCCTTCGTTCAATTTCCTTAAAAGATAAAACTACAGATATTTATTAAAATTTGAAGGAAAAGAGTTTCTTCTTTCTTTCAACCTTTAATCCATCTATGGCTTGAACATACGGTAAGCTCTATAATGGTTCACTTATGCTGTCTATAAATATAAAATTATCTTAAAATTTCATAAGATTTTCTTCAAAATTGCGAAAGAATCATTCACTGTTTTAATATAAGTTCGACAAAGATTGCCTTGCTTCTTAATTGTAATTCGACTTAATGTAAATAAAATACATGACTTCTGAAGTAATTAATCAGTTATACCTTTAAGATAAGATCTGTATTTTTAGTGATATATAAAGTAAAATTCATTTTATTATGACAGTGCATCTTAAATGGAGACAACATACATGAGTTCTACACAACACAATATTTTTTTTACTTTGGTTTCGATATTTACATATTTATTTTTATTTTATTGGAGATATATCAGATAATAATCGACGATATTTACAAATGCTGCATCAGTTTTGGTATCAAGATGTAATTTCGCGTCCGATACTCCACTAAGAGTTCTGTCTCATAGATTTATGTCCTCGCTTTGATATACAACTTGGTAAGCTACCGACATCAGAATTATGATCGATGATCTGAAAGGAAAAACAAAAGGGAGTTCTGTTTGTCGATACGTCCGGATAAACAAGAACGGGCATCAGAATCCCTTGTACAAACTTCTTTGTGCTTTGTTGCTTTGTTGTTCATCGGTTGGCCATCTGAAGTACAATAACATCTGTCATGTGACACCTACGTTAATATTACTTCTGTCCCTTTTCCCACTCTTTATGTTCTTAGTATCCACAACAAGAAATCAGTACAGAATACGCCATGCTGAGAGCCATGAATCTGGTCGCGTGACCTTTCCAATTACTTATTGATAAAGCACGTATCTTCGTCATACTTCCTGCAGGACTTATTATGAAACAAATGAAGATAGATGAGCTCAAATACACGCTTTGTATGAGTCGTCAATAAAAGAGTGCTTCTGGAATTTACGAAATATTATTTAGCAGTAACGACAAACAACATGGTTATATTGTTTTTCAATATACAGAGAATTGTGTTTCTGATTTTCGCTGGGAAATTTTGTTTAAACATATCCCTATATTATTTACTTATTTTTACTGTATTATTCTATTTAAATTAAACATTAAATTAAAAATTAAATTTAAATCATTGCTAGACAATGTGATTATCTAAGTATTTAAACTGAATTTATAGTCTATCACTATGCCTTCAAAAACAAAGAAAAAAGTTACTTAATTATAAAGAGCCAACAGGCTTCATTTCGGCGTTATAAACATTAATTAAATTAAGGGGATATTAAATCCCACATTGTTTTAAAACCGAATAAGAAACTCAAGGATTGGAATCAGAGAGTTTCATGCCGAATATAGTATAAAAAAACTATAAAAGTATCGGCGAATACTAGCGTGAGCTGAATGCAAGTAGTCCTAGAACGTAGTACAAACACGGGCAACTCGCATCAAAGGTGGTAAAGTTCTGATCGCTATTCTTGGTATTTTCCATAATGTGAAAAGCACATTTCCTAGGAAATGTATGCTGTTATTACATTATGGTAGGGAGGTCACTACCCAGACCGGTTTCAGCCTTTTTTGAGGCTTCATCAGTGAGTAGCTAGACCAAATTAATACCAAAGGGTAAAACGAAAATAACTTATATACTCTGCTATACGAGTTGTCCAAAAAGGTGCACCCATTAAGTTACTTAAATATAAAGTTTATATTTAAGTAACCCACCTTTGCAACGAGTTGCCAGTGTTTGTACTACGTTCTAGGACTACCTGCATTCAGCTCACGCTAGTATTCGCCGATACTTTTTTATAGTTTTTTTATACTATATTCGGCATGAAACTCTCTGATTCCAATCTTTGAGTTTCTTATTCAGTTTTAAAGCAATGTGGGATCTAATATCCCCTTAATTTAATTAAAGAAAAAAGTTATTCTAACAATGCAGACCATCCTTCTGTACCATCGTTTCCCACTTCGAGTATTCGCTAGACTTATATTGACGTTACTAATACGTTACAAATGGTGTTACAAATTAACGTTACTAATATTTGTTGTGTTACTAATATTTTATCTCGCTTTCCTCACAGAAGACGACGTATATTCTTCACAATATGCTGGATGCACATTCTGAAAATGTTAATAGATGACAATTGGAATTTTACAAGATGAGATGCAGTTAGGGAAAAGGATGACGGCAGATCTTGGAGTAAATTCGCGTTATGGAGAGAAAATTCAAGTAGAGCTTCTGTAATAAATGTACACGTAATGAATAAATATATCAGGGAATCCTTGAAATAGTTTTATTATTGGCATAACGTTTCTCTAATATCGCAAGTAGCTGGGTTAACTGTTTTTACACTTGAATAGTAGGATAAATCTTTAATTGGCTACGAACACAAATGTGAATCTGTGTAAGAAAAGGCTGATAAATAATTCTGATAATAGCCATCGGCCGAATGAGTTTTGATTCTTTAGAATGTATCCACTAGGATCTTGCACACTATTGATGCATGCCTGACAAAGAAAGATTAAAGCTTGTGTTTAAAGTGAGAGTTTGTGCTTAAAATACAACAAAAAAAGGTTTTAAAGGATAAATCTTGCTATGTGTTAAATTGTGAATGAAGCTATGTTATGTAATTTATTATTTTTCATTCACATTTAACATTGCTTATTAAATATTAATCATGGTTTATATAAAATTGTTTATTATTCCTTAATTAAGAATTACTAATTAAATATTTACTCAAAATCTGACCTGCTATTAACTTATAAAATAATAATATGTTTAGAATTTTGTGTAACTAAATATATATGGTGTAACGTAAAGTGTTAATTTATATTTAACTGTATACGTAATCAAAAAGTTAAAGAAGTAGCTTAAATATTCTGTTGTTTTATTTTGTGAAATATTTAATGTTATGTAATCACTCATGAATAATAATAGACCATACATTACATTAGCGAAATGTTTACGTGCAGTCTGTTGTCATGGAGACGCACTCGTAAACAACCACGAGTGGAGTAGAGCGTGGCGTTCGAACGTAAGGTGGGAGTGAAGGTCAGATAGAGAGATATATAGAGAAGAGTGGAGGTCATAGAATGGATAGAAAATATAGGAACCAAGATTATATAATCCTCAGGGCAGAGATTTATGAGTATAGTGTTCGGAAGTGAACCTATAAGTAGTGAAACATAAAGTTTAATGTTATAAGCGAAAACTGCTGTTGTTATGATACTGATATATTTATACTGATAGATTTAGAACACGACAGAAAAGAGTCGTCACGACATAAATTTGTCGTGACGACTCCTTTCTGTGTGTTCTAAATCTATCTAGTTTCAAGTCACTTTTATGAATAATACAACTAATTACGAAATGATCACCGATCCAAAAGTAGGGAAATTTATATTTATACTGCGCCACCCTATTCTTAGATTAGTCTATATAAATAGTAGGATCAGTTCTAAATTAAGTTAACAGTCATCTCATTAGGCCGAATCATCTATTATCATTTTTACTTGGGGTTCCCGCAAGATTCGAATATTTATGAACGGTGCAATAATAAGGAATTCAGGCAAACACAATATTTAGATCAACAAAATAAAACATTTAATATATGATATGGTTAACAAATACAAGAACTCTATTTTAAAATGGAACTATACAATTAACTTAACACATCTTCTTAGGTCACTGATGCTAATTCAATGTTCTAACTTTAATATACTATTCACAGTCCCAAAAACACAAATCTTCTTCTCTCAAGTTAATATAACAATTTCACATTTTATTCAGTCTTCACAAATCTATCAGCTCAATGTTCATATTCACAGCAGGCAATAAACTACGTAAGCTATATTCCAAGAAAATATATTCCCGGACCTTGAGCATCGGAGGTATATTACAGTTAATGCTAGAATAGAGAAACTTATACAACTACTCTTACCAGACAAATTATTCAATACATCAAATTATTGAGAGAGCACTTATGAATTAACTTAATTAACATTAGCGGAACACACATAACAAATATTCTCCATAGTTTAAACTGTATTACTGTAAGTCGCACTTCACTATTCCAAACAACGGTAATCAGGTACTAATATCTTTTCCTGTTCACTTTTCTCCAAGTAACCAATATAACCTTTTCTTAGGGCAACATAGAATTTAATCGTAATCCAGATTAACTGGAACTAATCAGAATTTTCGCATTGACTGTCCAGTTTCCTCTTATCTGATTACGGCATCAACCTTTCTTCATAACAACAGCAGTTTTCGCTTATAACATTAAACTTTATGTTTCACTACTTATAGGTTCACTTCCGAACACTATACTCATAAATCTCTGCCCTGAGGATTATATAATCTTGGTTCCGCAAAACTCTCTCCTCCTTCTTAATAATAATTCTTCTCTATCTCTCTATCTTATCTATGACCTCCCTCTTCTTTTCCTTTCTCTCTCTATATATCTCTATCTATGACCTTCACTCCCACCTTAAGTTCGAACGCCACGCTCTACTCCACTCGTGGTTGTTTACGAGTGCGTCTCCATGACAACAGACTGCACGTAAACATTTCGCTAATGTAATGTATGGTCTATTATTATTCATGAGTGATTACATAACATTAAGTATTTCACAAAATAAAACAACAGAATATTTAAGCTACTTCTTTAACTTTTTGATTACGTATACGTTACACCATATATATTTAGTTATACAAAATTCTAAACATATTATTATTTTATAAACTAATAGCAGGTCAGATTTTGAGTAAATATTTAATTAGTAATTCTTAATTAAGGGATAATAAATAAATTTATATGAACCATGATTAATATTTAATAAGCCATGTTAAATGCGAATGAAAAATAATAAATTACATAACATAGCTTCATTCACAATTTAACATAAAATACAACAAAAAAAGGTTTTAAAGGATAAATCTTGCTATGATGCAGCAGAAGCAATATACAACAAAGACTTAACAACGTGTTCATTTGGATTTATTCTCTTGTAGCAAATATTGCCTTTATAACTTTTTTTTTTCTTATTTCTAGGAATCAGTTTGTATACCGATTCATTTTTGGCATAAAACGTGCACAGATGGGCCATCTCACGCAAGCAGTTGTTTCGAATTTTCTTAACCAGTGTATCAGTGTATAAATATTTAATATTGTAATCAGGGGCGAATTCTCCATGCTTGCTGCGCAAGCTCATTAATTGAGAAAGAAGTAATATTTATTTGTTAATGAACGCATGCATTTATAAGCATTCCATTTAGGCTTTTATTTTTATAGACAGAAGACGTCTTAAGCTTGCGCGGCAATAATTGAGCTTTGCGTTGTGTATCGAAGGCCGATGCTTGCTCATCTAGTCAAAGCTACCTTGGCTTGCTCGGTCGTAAGAGCTTTCAGGTCCTCGCTGCAGCGCTGTGATTTCATGCGCGCGCATAGCCATTTCACGTCGTCTCACTCCGTTGCTTAAACACAGGCCATAAGCAGTCAATAGCTCTAGCCAGTGAGCTTCAGCCAGCCTTTACAAGTGTGCGTGTTGCTTGGGAAAATTAAGTTACAACCAACTTTTTATGACGATGTTATTGACCAGTTCGTAAAGAAGAACCGAGAGTGCTCCTGAAACCAGCCAACGTGATCATCTACTAACAACTTTAAATCAAGAATGTTTATCTTGCATGTTAATAGCCTTACTGAATTCGCTCGATAGATTGTAACACACGCACGTCATCAAGTGCATTATCGCCCACGCATCAAATCTCACACTATCAGTCAGCGTAAATTCCCACTTGTCACCGAGTCATCATTAATGTTAATGGTAATGTGTGTGCAGAGCAACAGCCATTTTCGCACACACCCCTCGAAATGAATCCAAAATGGACGAATTCTAAATTAATAAAAGAATTATTGATGAGCGAACGGAGTTAGGAAGACAAAAAATTCCAGTTATGAACGTAAGCTGATTAAAGAAAGAAAAATATGCAAACTGCAAGAAAGAAATTTATTGTGGATATATTAAGACGAATGAAAAATAAATAAATAAAAATAAAATAGAGAAAAAAATAATTTTTTTTTCATTCGAATATTCCGAAAGAAACAGTCACTATCATGGTATTGGTTCCTGCTTTAATCTTCAGTCTGCTTGCTGAATATGAAATTTCAGATCCCAAGATAACTAAAAGTCTTTTACTGTACTATTACCGTTCCATCTCCTATGTGATCGTCTAGATATAGCATTAAAAATTTAATCATACAGGCCGATAGAGCAATTTCACGAACAGCAACATAATATGAATGCTTACAACAGATCTTCGTGGACTAGAGTCTGATGATTTAGGCTTATCTAATATAGTTGTCTGGAAATGCCGTTATGGTATTCGATAATCTTGGCTGGCTAGCACGGTGCTGCCTGACAGAACTTGGATGATAGATTAGTGTTCCACTTGACAGGCGCACTTTGTTCATCTTTATTATAGCTTCTGTAAGAATACTGCTAATAGTTATGCTGGTCTAAGTTTCTGCATCTTTGGTAGGCGTCTAACTCCAGAAGTTCTAAATAACCTAGAAGTTTATTGCCGATGGATTGTTTATAGAATCAATATAAAGAAAAAAAAATGATATAATTGAATATCTGCCATCTAGTAATGCAAAGATGAGAGATAAAATAATAAGCAGTTATTATGTTCAATAATAATTTTCTACTTTTAACATAATTATCATAGAGGTTTGGTAAGGGCTGTCAACGCAGATGTGTGCTGCTAAAGGAATTATCTGGAAAGGATTCCAATGAGAAAATAAAAATGAAAAATCTGAGTTAATATCATAGTACGGTAGGTATTCAAGTTCAAAAGCATGACATTAAATGACTGTTTTTACGATGTAATGTAGCATAGAAAACACGAGAGCGAGATTATATGGTTTTCTTAACAAATAAACAATTTTGTTTTATTTACTTAAGCACTGTTTTGTTTACTTAGTAAAGTAGACTTCAGCTAAGTAAATAAAATAAAGCTTTTAGAATCAATGTTTATAGACACTTCAGGTTTAAAGTTTAGATTTTTCTTTTGCATTATTTAATACGTAAAATTATTTTAGTACTAAACATTAGTTATGGTTTTCACAGAAAGCAATCTTCACTCTCATAAACCTTTGAATTTACTTAAAAAATGTTTTTATTTTTGTTAAAAACAAAGATGGGAATCATTTTTTCCCTTTAAGTCAGTTTTATTTCAAATTAAAAGAAGTCTCATTTCATCGGAGAGTCACCAGGATGAGGATACATTTGACCATCGGTTGAAAAAGACATGGGATTCGATTCAAGGTTTTGACGACTGAAGTATTTTAAAGGGAAATCGAGTTAAATGGTCTTACACGGAAGTGGCAGAGTTTTACCTCCCAGAAACATGGTTTTTTTCATCTTGCAACGCACGCAAACACTTAACAAGCATGCTTACACAGGCTGCACAGATTTAGTTGCTTCTGCCATAATTACAAACCAAACCATCTAAGAATGCCATCTTATTTTGAAGAAAGCTCACACTGAGAATTTAAAACATTTAAGTGCTCAGTGTGATATTTAAAATAATTTTGAAGCATTATCCATATACCTACCACAACTGTTGTCTTTCGTTAATGGATCCTTATTTCTGTATGTTCCGAAATACACTGGTGTCCAAAAGCTAAGGACGAGCACGAAAAACATTTCATGACTACAGACAAATGCGGCCATAAATTTATTAGAAGCATACTAATAAATTATATTACACAAAACATGTGTTATAAATTTTACTAATTAAATTGCAGTAAGTTTTTTTAGGCGAAAGTTACAAATTTCCTAAGGAAATTTGGAATTAATTCAGGAATTAATATACAGTACTTACAGAAAACTTCGGAGAGACATTTCAGCCTTAAAATGTTCACCCTGAACTCAGATCTCACGACGTCTTATCATGCTTAGCACCAAATGATTCAGGAGTTCTTGAGGCAAACTGGTCCACTCCTCCTTCAGTTCAAGACTTTGTTTGTTTTCTGGACAGGAATTTCGAGCAGCAATGTGTCTTCTCTGTTGCTTTCCCAACGTCTTCTGTGAAGTTGAGATCTGTGGAGCGTGCTGGATACTCGATTTGATTAATATCCTCGGTGTCCAGAAGTTATCTCCACTGCTCGTGGAGAGATACAACTAAACAGGACGTTTAAGAACTCCGTTGCAATATCGATGCGTCCATTAAGCATAGTGCCTCCCCACACCATGACCCCAGCACTTCCGTGTCTATCCCTTTCTAGAACATTCTCAACGTACCACTTTCACACCAGATCAAGTGTCGTCTAGAATCGAAGGAAGGACTAAAGCGACATCTGTAAAGAGTATATTGGCACATTGGTGTCTTGTCCAAATTTTATGAAAACTGAAAAGGTCCTCTACGATGAGCTGTGAATAAAGGGACTCAGGCTACAGGCCTTCGGGAGTATATGCCTACTTGTCGCAAACGTCTTACCACAGGTTGTCGAGATATCCTCGTACCTGCGCTTGAATGGAACCGACTTTCAAACTGACCTGCAGTGGATTACTTGCGTCGATTTCTTTTTGCTGTTATAACCAAAAATCTGTTTCGTATTCTGTGGTCAAGCTAGGGTGACCTCATAGCAAGCATCTGGAACATTCCATTGGTTTGAAACGCTGTCCAGAGCTTGGATATAGCATTATACGATATTCCAAACTCTCTGGCAATATCGGTAATTCTGCGACCTACTTCAAGCCTTCCAATAACACTGGCCAACAAAGAAAAATATTTTTTCTGCTGATTATGATCTGACACTTGTTTTTTACTAATTTGGGTGCGCTGATTTCAAATATCTAACCCATTTTTCTCTATCACGTCAGGTTTTTCCTCTATGGCATTTTCTTTTTGCTAATTTGTAAGTTTTTGATAGTTTTAAGGAGGCAGTACTATTTAGAGGATCAAAAAAAATCGATTTTTTAATATTATTTTCTGAAAGTATGTACTTTTAAAAATCTGTTCCTAACTTTTTATCAAGACACTCGAAAAATTCCCGAAGATATAGCCTATTATTCAAAGCGGTGCACAGATCAGAATCGGAGCGCTCACCGCTCTCGCTTGTTAGTAAACGAATAAATGCGTAAGAACCTGCAACGGCACGTACTGGCGCTTTGAATGCGAGAGAGGCCGATAACCGACCTAATACATTTAGGTGATGAAAAGTAGACGATGACAACTGCCTAAAACAAATGAATGCTATGTGCGTCATAGCGGACAAAGAACGATCGAAATCAGTCAATAGTTAATCGATCGTGAAAGTATGATGAGAGCTTATAACGTTTCAATAAAGCTCTGGGTTTTTTTTTTGTCTTGTTAATTGCATGTTAGTCGTCGTGAAGAAAATACATCATGTCTACTATCCGAAATTGTGTCAATAGTGTAGATTCCTTCTGCTACATTTGTGGCAGCTTTACTGTTCCTAGTCAAAGGACAAATATCACTGATTTCGTTAAAAAAGTGTACTTTGCATACTTTGACGTAAAACTTGCAGATCCGGACAATTCATGGGCTCCAAATAAAGTGTGTAAGTCATGTGTAGAAAATTTACTACAGTGGAGCAAGGGAAAACGCCAAAACTTAGCTTTTGGCATTCCAATGATTTGGCGTGAACCGAAAAATCATGTAGATGATTGCTATTTTTGTTTAGTTCAGACTGCTGGTTATAATAAGAAGAATAAGAAAAAATTGTGTATCCAAATCTCGACTCGGCAATTCGGCCAGTTGCTCATTCCAATGAAATAGCCATGCCAATTTATAAAGGACTTCCTTTACTTGAGAACGAGCATGATCGGGATATGTCAGATGTTCTTGAGGAGCAAGACCCGGATGTTGATTTAGACAATGAAAATTTAATTTCTAGTTCTGGACCACAACGTTTTACTCAAGCGGAATTGAATTACTTAGTAAGAGATTTGGACCTATCAAAGGAATCATCGGAATTATTAGCTGCAAGATTAAATGATAAAACTTACTGGAGCAAGATACGAAGATAACTTTTTCGTAGCAGGGAAAGAAATCTTGTGCAATATTTTAAACACGAGTGTGGGTTTGTTTACTGTAACAATGTGTCAGGTTTACTAACTGAAATGAGTGTTGTACAATATCATCCAAATGAGTGGCGTTTATTTATCGACAGTTCAAGCAGACGTCTCAAGTGTGTTTGTTTTACTACACAATGGGAATGTATATGGCTCAATTCCTATTGGCTATTCAGTCCACTTAAAGGAAACATATGAGGACATTAAAAAGGTTCTGAAGTTATTAAAATATACAGACCATAACTGGGTCATCTGTGTGGATCTTAAAATGGTGAACTTTTTACTTGGCTTTCAAAGAGGATATACAAAGTTTCGTGTTTTCTATGCCTCTGGGATAGTCGAGCTAGAAACCAACACTGGAGTCAGAAACATTGGCCTCTTAGAATATCCTTAAATGTTGGAGAACAGAATGTTATAAATCAACCTTTAATCGACAGAGCAAAAATCATTTTTCCACCTCTTCACATCAAACTAGGTCTTATGAAGCAGTATGTTAAAGCTTTAGATTTACAAGGTGACTGTTTCCAATACATAAGTGAAAAATTTCCACGACTTAGTTATAAAAAAATTAAAGCCGGTGTATTTAATGGACCGCATATTAGAACTTTAATGAGAGACCCAAATTTCATCAACTCTATGAACGAAATTGAGAGAGGCCTGGACTTCATTTACGATGGTTGCGAATAATTTTCTTGGAAACAAAAAAGCGTGCAATTACAAAGATCTAGTGGAAACAATGCTTACAATTTTCCAGCGCCTAGGTTGCAACATGAGCATAAAACTTCATTTCCTATAGAGTCATCTTGATAGATTTCCCGAGAATTTAGGTGCTGTAAGTGATGAACAAGGCGAAAGATTTCATGAAGACTTAAAAACTATGGAAGATCGGTACCAAGGAATATGGGATTCTCAGTTGATGGCCGACTACTGTTGAAGTATTCAAAGAGATTGCCAAAACAGAACACACAGCAGAAATTGCTACAACAAAAATTTATTCCCTAAAACTCATGTGTAAGTAAAATTGTTATTTTTTTTATAAATATTCTTGTAATTTTTAATGAATATTGTTAAGTAGTTATGTATCTAATTATCGGCCTCTCTCGCATTCAAAGCGCCAGTACGTCCCGTTGCAGGTTCTTACGCATCTATTCGTTTACTAACAAGCGAGAGTGGTGAGCCCTCCGATTCTGATCTGCGCACCGCTTTGAATAATAGGCTATATCTTCGGGAATTTTTCGAATTTCTTGATAAAAAGTTAGGAACAGATTTTTAAAAGTACATACTTTCAGAAAATAATATTAAAAAAATCGATTTTTTTGATCCTCTAAATTGTACTGCCTCCTTAAAACTATCAAAAACTTACAAATTAGCAAAACGAAAATGCCATAGAGGAAAAACCTGACGTGATAGAGAAAAATAGGTTTAATATTTGAAATCAGCGCACCCAAATTAGTAAAAAACAAGTCTCATATAAAAGTCAGCAAAAATTGTGTTGGACTGTGTAATTCTTCCGCGCGTGATATCATCTAGTGATGTCTTTGAGACTATTGTGTTTGAAAGAGCTTCTTTCAAAGACAATTGACTTAGCACAACATTTTGCCTTTTATCCTGTTGAGTGCTACCACGTGACCTTTTTGCATGCGATTCGAAAATTTGAAAGTGTACCCGCTTTCTTCTCAAAATCGTCAGTTATACAAATTGCCACAAGCTGGTTCGTCTGAACTTGCGGTGTAATCTTCAGCAATAGTGTTTGTCCTTGGATTTGGGGGACACTGGTGTATGCCTGAGTTTATAAAGAGTCGCCAAAAGAATTTTCTCCCAGATAGTAATTTTCTAATAATTGGTGTTTATCTAAATAAAACGAGTCATTATTAAATACTTTATTATATTTATCAATAAACGTTAGTTTCTCCGAACATCCCTTGACTAGTAGAATCCTAACACTTGGCAAAGATTCCGGAAAACTTAAATGATTATAAGAAAGTAATCCGTTTTTGTATTGATTTCTTCACATTTCTACAAAGCACTTGAAGATTTATGAGTGATTTTACTTTATCCACTTCGTGAATGGAATATTTATTTATTTTTAAAATCGTTTTGTGATTTTTACTAATTTATGAGGAGAGTGTCATCTATAGTTCTCTCTTTTTTTAAAAAAAATGTAAATTGATGATTTCTTTACGGGTCGATTCCGTACAGATCAATTTCTCGTGGCATTGATTGTACGAAAAGTTGAGAAAAGTTCTACAAAGATTTATCTTTGTAAAACTGTAAAAATTTATCTGCACTTACTCTAATAAAGGATGTATTTTATCGACGCTGCATTCAGAGAGAGACAACATAGATCTTGATTTATCTTTCTGTATTATTATATTGTCTTTTTTATGCCCGTAAAATCCTCACTGATTTCTTCATTTGGGTACAACTAAAATCACAGAATTACAAACTTCCCAAACTGTATTCAAATACACTTAAATTTGTAAAGGTTCAATTTCAGCCAAATTTCAGCAAAATGTTCTCTTCTGTTTTTTTATACGTTACATGCTATTAATAAGTTATAACAACTCCATCCATCTCACATTCCTGATATCTAATACACTGTTTTAAAACATTTAAAACGTTTCACCCATCTGTCGCTTCATGCCTTACATATGTCGCTGTTTACATAATATCACACAAGAAGCAGAAGCAACCATAACATTTTAAATTGGCCGATTCGTGTAATAGAATTCGATATAAAATGATTGATAAAAATTTTTCATTCGGAATCAAAATTGAATTGCAGAAATCAGATTTGATCAAATCCATCAAGCTTAACGTTAACGAAATAAAAACCACAACAAGACGATCAGCCAAAATGCATCGATAAAGGAGTTTGGCCAGAATGCCTTTCTTGATAGGTTTATTGCAAAAAAAAAAAACTCTGCGAGAGAATCAAGTGAAAATTTTTGAGCATGGTCCAGTGAAAGGCCAATGCTTATTGCGGAGGTGAAGGGAGAAATCATAGTTTCGCCTAGACTTATTTTAAACTCTAGGCGGAAAGGTTTTGACATTAATTTAAAATAGTAGTTATAAAGATTAATTCAACAACGCATCGTATATAATTCACCTAACAGAAGTTGAATTTACTTGCTTGTTTTTAAGTGCAGCGCCGCCTCGTAGAAAATATCTTATAGTAATTCTTTTCCAAGAATTCTCAATTTATTTTTGTATTTATTTTGATTATTAAATCCAAATAAATATGGCCCATGCTTATTGCGGAGGTGAAGGGAGTAATCATAGTTTCGCCCAGACTTATTTTAAACTCTAGGCGGAAAGGTTTTGGTATTAATTTAAAATAGTAGTTATAAAAATTAATTCAACAACGCATCGTATATAATTCACCTAACGGAAGTTGAATTTACTTGCTTGTTTTTAAGTGCAGCGCCGCCTCGTAGAAAATATCTTATAGCAATTCTTTTCCAAGAATTCTCAATTTATTTTTATATTTATTTTGATTAGTAAATCCAAATAAATATAAAAATTAGTTCCATATGCTTATGTTTAGAAATAATATTTGTGCCGTAGTGTAAAAGTTGCATCACCCCCTGAAATATTCACTTTATTCGAGAAAGTGACACATTCTATCAAATCAGAGGCTTATGACCTGCTGCTTGCTGTCATTTATTAATGTTAACTACAAAACTGAGTAATTATTCTAAGATCTTAGTGGTGCATTCTAAGCTTTCGGTGTATATGGCCCACACAATGGCAGCTCATTTAGTAGAACAAAAGGAACTTTCTTTTGAAAAGTGGCTCAATGATGAGCTGGAGTCAGATGGTATTGACAGCAAATAGCAGAGAAGTAGCATTCACGTGATCATGCCAAAACAAGAGAAGGGGGTAGCATTTTGATGTCAATAGAAGAGCAGCGATTTCCGGTTATGTTGAACAGCTTCTATCTTTGGTTTGACTCAAAGCAACATCTCGGTTGTTTTCTTGTACATGTTCTTTATATGGCGTGCCATAAGATGTCCGTTGTGTTAAGATGAAAGTCCCTTTGTGTTGTCGATCCATTATGCCCGGCGCAGACTTCATTATTCTTCATTTGCGTATGTTATTTGAAGGTGCTTTAAACTGAGACAGTTCTTTTAGAAGTGAATCATTATGCCATCTGTAATTGGTAACGATTTTTCAACTTGACATCGGAACACAAGGGAGAGCTATTTTCCAAGTGGCTTACTTTATGAAAAATCATAATCTTTCGAACAAAAAGTAAGTAATTATAGCTATTTAGAAGTAGAAAAATAATGCATTTGTATATTTACGCTAAATGGTAGAAGCTACTTTTGTTTGGTACTGCACCACTATTTCATTATATATGCATCTCATTGACTCATCGGCTGTGACATTTTATAACACAAAACTTTTTGTTATTCTTTCAAATTTATGAACGTAGCTCTGCCATAATGCACACATATACATCATTCGCTGTTTAATACAAACCGAAAATATCAAGAACAACGGAGAGACTGCTATAGACGATAACAACAACGCTCGCATTCTAATGGTATGAGATGATTAATTAGCTTCAAAGAAAAAGGAAGATATTTTCGTAAAAATATCCTGTTTATGACATATTTTTCACTGAAACTTCTCTACAGATACAGAACATCCAACACTAACAAAATACTTACGCTTTTTGACCTTCTGTAAAATAAAAACGCCTAAATTTACAAGCCTATCGTTTCAAAAATACGTGGTAAACATTTAATATTTGACTGACAGGCAGATTTTTTTAGTGTTTCTAGTATGCTTCCATTTAATTAAAGTAGCGCAGAACAGCGGTAAATGTTCTAAGAAATAGTAAAAAAAAAAGTAATAGTAACATGGAAAAATGGGTCAATTTAAAATATTGATTCGAAAATTCATCCGATACAAGTTTAAATAGTCAGCAGTTATGGTTGCATAAATTTGCAACGTTAGACAAATACTAATTTCCTCAGCGCAGTTTATTTTAAGTGGTTAAGTCATTCCTAAACGGTGATTTAAATATTTATTTTTTCTTCCTTTCATCAGCAATTATTTCAGGTGGTTTGAGCTCTCTCTCTCTCTCTCTCTCTCTCTCTCTATCTATCTATCTATCTATCTATCTATCTATCTATCTATCTATCTATCTATCTATCTATCTATATAAGAACTGGGAAACACTAAACAAGCGTTTCAAGCAAGTTCTAGGAAAGTGGGCAGCAATACGAGCCTCTGCCTCCACAAGAGGGAGAACAATAATCGTTAACCAAATAGCCAACAGTGTCCTTTGGCATACACTAAAGATTCTTACGCCACCAGTGCAATTCATCAAACAAATAAAGTCAACCATATATCGATTCATATGGAATAAAACAAACTGGCTTTCCTACTCCCAGCTATGTACTTCTCTCAAAGATGGAGGACAAACGTTGGTCTCCATTGACAACAGGATAACAACGTTCCGCGCTCGATTTCTCATAAATGCCCTACAACAGGAAATATCACACAAATGCACCACTGAGTATATTTTCACTTCTGCCACTAGAGGTCTCTCTCTCTCCACCACCTTAAGAATGACAACAGCTCAAGTGCCTGTAAATTTAACAAACTTCTACAAAGATGCACTTCGACGATGGAAGAAGCTAAACCTCCAGCACACAGTGAAGACAGCTTCCCTACCTGAAATCCTCATGGAACCCATCTTTCACAACACGATGGTAAGAAGCCCGATCACTCAGAAAGAATTTTTCTTTCCTGCATGGAGCTGGCGAAACGTGAGGATCTTGGGTGACATTCTTTCTCCAAGCCTCACCTGGCGCTTTCCAAATTCGCTCGAAAACCTAGAATATAGGAATGAGTCTGAGCAGATAGACACCGTAAAGGCCGCTTTTCAAGCCGCTATGCCTGATAGCATAACAGAAGTGGGGCTTAGCCCTCCAAACTCAGAAGTTTTGGCGCCTATCTTTCTGATAAAAACCAATAACTCATGGGAGAAACTTACACCCAGCAACACCAACAAGATCTACAGCACACTAACACAACAGTCTAACCAAAGCACTTTGTTGGAAAATCCTGCATCATCTGATCAAACACTATTTCAATGGGATCTACCATATCGCACAAGAGCCATCAAACCTGACGCAGATATTCAGTGGAGAATGTGGCATAATATATTACCCACTCCTACTATATTACGAAAATTTAACTCAAACGTCTCAGATAACTGCCTCTTCTGCTACCAATTAGGAACGGTCCGGCATATCTACTTGGAATGCCCAGTCAACACTAAATTAATCAGTTTGACTCGGGAAACGGCAGCTCTTACCTGTGGTAATCTTCATACACAAGAGGAATATTTCAATCTCGTCCATGTGGAGTCAAATAACCATTCATTCTGCAATTACCTTTTCATCACCGCAAAAGCGGTAATATACAACTTCTACCTCAGACATACAAGACCAGACAGCACAGCAACTTCACAGAGAGAGGCAACTGACCAACTCACTGCAGCCTTCCAACAAAAGGTGAGATGTCGGATCCTACACGAGCATCACCACCATAGGGAAAACAACACCTTAGATCTTTTCCACCAAGAATGGAATCCACGGAACCAACTCCTGGTTGAGCAGGGCGACTGCATTATAATCCACTTTCCAGCATAGAAGTGACACTTTACCCCCCCCCCAAATAAAAGAAAGGGGGAAGAAAGAAGGATTGTTGTGCTTAACTGTGCGAAAGTTAATCAGCTGGCACTCTCATGTTAATAGATAATATTGTGCAATAGTAACTTCTATGTTCTTCCACATTTATGTTCTTATGTTAAAATAAGATCTTATGTTATCATGTTAAAATAACTCTTAATGGCTTTAATTTATTTTAAAAAAAAAAATGTAATTAGCCTTATAAGTGACTTCGATGTAACATACCTCAACAAGAGTATGAGCATGTAACCTCTCTGTCTGACTGCAGAGAACCAAAAACCGGTTAATCCTGTATATAAGATTGTTCTGTTTACAATAAAAAAAAAAAAAAAAAAAATCTACCCAGCAACACCAACAAGATCTACAGCACACTAACACAACAGTCGAACCAAAACACTTTGTTGGAAAATCCTGCATCATCTGATCAAACACTATTTCAATGGGATCTACCATATCGCACAAGAGCCATCAAACCTGACGCAGATATTCAGTGGAGAATGTGGCATAATATATTACCCACTCCTACTATATTACGAAAATTTAACTCAAACGTCTCAGATAACTGCCTCTTCTGCTACCAATTAGGAACGGTCCGGCATATCTTCTTGGAATGCCCAGTCAACACTAAATTAATCAGTTTGACTCGGGAAACGGCAGCTCTTACCTGTGGTAATCTTCATACACAAGAGGAATATTTCAATCTCGTCCATGTGGAGTCGAATAACTATTCATTCTGCAATTACCTTTTCATCACCGCAAAAGCGGTAATATACAACTTCTACCTCAGACATACAAGACCAGACAGCACAGCAACTTCACAGAGAGAGGCAACTGACCAACTCACTGCAGCCTTCCAACAAAAGGTGAGATGTCGGATCCTACACGGGAAGAAAGAAGGATTGTTGTGCTTAACAGTGCGAAAGTTAATCAGCTGGCACTCTCATGTTAATAGATAATATTGTGCAATAGTAACTTCTATGTTCTTCCACATTTATGTTCTTATGTTAAAATAAGATCTTATGTTATCATGTTAAAATAACTCTTAATGGCTTTAATTTATTAAAAAAAAATGTAATTAGCCTTATAAGTGACTTCGATGTAACATACCTCAACAAGAGTATGAGCATGTAACCTCTCTGTCTGACTGCAGAGAACCAAAAACCGGTTAATCCTGTATATAAGATTGTTCTGTTTACAATAAAAAAAAAAAAAAAAAAAAATATCTACCCAGCAACACCAACAAGATCTACAGCACACTAACACAACAGTCGAACCAAAACACTTTGTTGGAAAATCCTGCATCATCTGATCAAACACTATTTCAATGGGATCTACCATATCGCACAAGAGCCATCAAACCTGACGCAGATATTCAGTGGAGAATGTGGCATAATATATTACCCACTCCTACTATATTACGAAAATTTAACTCAAACGTCTCAGATAACTGCCTCTTCTGCTACCAATTAGGAATGGTCCGGCATATCTACTTGGAATGCCCAGTCAACACTAAATTAATCAGTTTGACTCGGGAAACGGCAGCTCTTACCTGTGGTAATCTTCATACACAAGAGGAATATTTCAATCTCGTCCATGTGGAGTCAAATAACTATTCATTCTGCAATTACCTTTTCATCACCGCAAAAGCGGTAATATACAACTTCTACCTCAGACATACAAGACCAGACAGCACAGCAACTTCACAGAGAGAGGCAACTGACCAACTCACTGCAGCCTTCCAACAAAAGGTGAGATGTCGGATCCTACACAAGCATCACCACCATAGGCAAAACAACACCTTAGATCTTTTCCACCAAGAATGGAATCCACGGAACCAACTCCTGGCTGAGCAGGGCGACTGCATTATAATCCACTTTCCAGCATAGAAGTGACACCTTTACCCCCCCCCCCCCAAAGAAAAGAAAGGGGGAAAAAAGAAGGATTGTTGTGCTTAACAGTGCGAAAGTTAATCAGCTGGCACTCTCATGTTAATAGATAATATTGTGCAATAGTAACTTCTATGTTCTTCCACATTTATGTTCTTATGTTAAAATAAGATCTTATGTTATCATGTTAAAATAACTCTTAATGGCTTTAATTTATTTTAAAAAAAAATGTAATTAGCCTTATAAGTGACTTCGATGTAACATACCTCAACAAGAGTATGAGCATGTGACCTCTCTGTCTGACTGCAGAGAACCAAAAACCGGTTAATCCTGTATATACGATTGTTATGTTTACAATAAAAAAAAAATATCTATATATATATATATATATATATATACTGTATATATATGATGACTACTACCATTAACTCGGTGTTGGGATATGTTCATTTTTAATATTAACTGACTTAAAACCCGAGAATTATAACAAAATGAGATTTATTTGAAAACGCAACATGTTTCGTCGAGATTGACTTCATCAGGCGTTAAGAACATAGAAATATTAAATATTAAAAGACACTGAAAATAACATTGAGACACTCTAAAGCTATACAATTCTAAAGTTATGATATTCGACTCCGAATTACAGTTATTATGAATTTGAGCTATAGTCCGTGTTAAAGTTCTATTGTTGTACACTTGTGCGTGTGTGGAACCACGCGATCTCCAGTATCTGATAGTAGAGCTGAAAGAGTCAGGCAAATTATAGCTGAGATTATTGTTCATATGAAGCGGGTCCAAGGTGATTTCTTTTGACTCCACAATGCGGCGTTCCACCTCATCATGACAAATGTGTAGGTTTGAAGTTATTGTCCAATTTACTTCATGTTGGTGGCTTTCGTTGTTCGTGTGTATTAAAAACAGGACGACAGAGCAGTTGCTCTGGTTCTCTTATAAGCAATGTCTCTCTGGTGCTCCTCGAGACGTAGTAGGATAGATTTCTCCGTTTGCCCATAGTAAGGCTTTCCGCACTCACATGTGACCTTGTATACACCTGGGAATTGTAGAAGGTTGTGAGATTGTTTATAGTTGTTGTAACGTGATCTTATTTTTGGCAGAGTCGAGAAGCACGTTTGTATGTTAAACTTCTTTAGGATTCTACTTAGCTTTTTGGATAGTGTGCTGATATATGGCAAGGAGATATGACCTTTGGAGTCGTCCTGTGTCTCTACGTTGCTACATTGACAGTAGGATAATTGGTTGTTAATACTTTTTAAAGAGTAGTCATTGTTTTTAAAGGTCCATTTAAGATGTTGTAGTTCTTTTTTTAGTTCTTCTTCATCTGACAGTACAGATCTTGCACGATTCGCAAGAGTTGGTATAATACCCAACTTTTGTGCTGGATGGTGATGTGACGACGCATGCAAATATCTGTCCGTGTGTGTTGGCTTTCTAAATATAGAGACTTTTATTGATTCAGGTTCCTCAGCCATAGCCAAGTTAGCCGGTCTTGGGCGTGGGCAGCAGGGTTTTTTCTGGGCCAGTTTATCTGGGGTTTTTCATCCCGCGAGCAGGCAAACCGGCCCCGTGAACACACAGGTTACAGTCATAAATACTTACGGCAAGGAAGGCAACGGGAAACAACCTTACTCATAATCATCTCTCCCTAGAATGGTAGCATTTAACTACCCTCCCGCGGCCGTATGGCAGATGGGAACCAGAAGAAGATTGATTCAGGCGTCTTGGTGAGTTTAACATCTAGGAAACAGACGGAACTATTTTTTTCAATCTCCATGGTCAATTTTATATCCTGATGGAGGTTGTTTAAGTGGTTGAGAAACCTATGAAGATTCTCAATACCATGCTCCCATATGAGGAATATATCGTCCACATATCTAAGCCAAATTCTTGGTTTTAAACTAAAAGAGGAGATTGCCTTTTGTTCAAAATCCTCGAAAAAAATGTTGGCTAATACAGGAGAGAAGGGGCTTCCCAGAGCTAATCCTTTGACCTGTTTATATAGTTTACCTTCGAATTCAAAATAGCCAGAATTCACACAGTGAGATAGCAGAGAGAACATTTTATTTGAAATCTTGTTCTTTAAAATATGGAGAACGTCCTGTGTCGGAATGTTGGTAAAGAGTGCCACCACGTCAAAGCTCACCATGATGTCAGAAGATTTTAGTATTAAGTCTTTTATTTTAGAGTCAAAATCTGTTGAATTTTTAATATAAGAAGAAGATTTTCCTGCATAAGCTTTTAACGATGACGTCAGATATTTGGATAACCTGTATGTGGGTGAGTCAATGCTGTCTACTATAGGTCTCAGTGGATAGTTTTCTTTGTGTACCTTAGGGAGACCATATAACCTTGGAATGAGTGGGTGTAAAGAACAGATGGAAAGCCGTGTATTTCGTGGGATTTCTGTGGTCTTTTGTAGGAGATTATTGGTTCTATTGTGTATTTCTCTTGTTAGATCTTTCTCAATTTCCGAATAACTATCTGACTCTAACAATGCTAAGATTTTTTCTCGGTAGTCTGTTTTATCTAGAACTACAGTTGCATTCTCCTTATCAGCTTTTAAGATGACGACGTCCTTGTTAATCCGTAGATTTTTAATTGCAAGTCTCTCACCAGGGGATATATTATCAGAAGGAGGTTTTGCGTTCTTTAACACGGACTATAGCTCAAGTTCATAATAACTGTAATTCACAGTCGAATATTATAACTTTATAATTGTATAGCTTTAGAGTGTCTCAATGTTATTTTCAGTGTTTTAATATCTTTCTATGTTCTTAACGCCTGATGAAGTCAATCTCGACGAAACATGTTGCGTTTTCAAATAAATCTCATTTTGTTATAATTCTCGGGTTTTAAGTCAGTTAATATTAAAAATGAATATATATATATATATATATATATATATATATATATATATATATATATATATATATATATATATATATATATATATATATACAAATTTTGTGTGTGCTGAAAATTGAACAGAGTTAACAGAGTTCACTTTGTTCTATTGTAATGAGCATAGAACAAAGGACGTCGCCATCTTTACAGTTACTCAAAGGAAGAAAGATGAATCATGAACTGCAATAAGTGCATGAAGGATTTATCGTCCGACGGAGGTCATATAACCTGCAAGAAATGCCTTAGGAATCTTCACTTTACACATTCCGGAATTTCAGAAAGAACATGGCAACGCAAATCCAGTGCCAATCGAGAGGAATGGAAGTGTGCCTATACTGAAGAGAGAACAAAGAAACACCGCCACCCACTGCGCAACCGATTACACCGGAGCAGAATCGGATGATCAACTGAACAGACAAAAAAATACAGGTGAATCTTATAATTTGAATTCCGTAAATTTATTACTAGAAAAAGGTTTAAAGAATATAAAAGCCAGCATAATAGAACTTTTCCAGGAACACTTTGATAAACAGAATAAACAAATAACACAAAAAAATTAGCGAATATGACGATTTTGTTAAATATAATAATTTAACAGTTGAAGAAGTCTTACAAAAGCTAAAAGACATTAAAACCAGCATTAACATACTAACTGACAGGAAACACAAATTGATGAAAGAAACATCCGTACTCCGTCAAGAACTTAACTCCCTAAAACTACAATACGAACTTTTAAATCAACAGCAACATAAAGAAGACCTCGTCATAAACGGTCTTCCAGAAACTGCATCCACAGAAAATATCAGAGACGTAATTTTAAAGTTAGGCCATACAATTGACATCCCCCTACACCATAATGATATTCAGACCTTAAATCGGTTTCCCAGGAAGAACAAAAAACAAGGATTGCCACGACCAGCACCAGTCATAGTTCGTCTGACAACCAAGTCCACAAGAGACAATCTCATAAAAAGCCAGCAGACTGAAAAAACAGTTGCCAAAGACTTAAACGGATCGCAAGCCAATACACCAATCTTTCTACCTGAGTATTGCACACCATTCAAACAGAATATGCTGTACCAAGCAAGAAAAGCAAAAACAGAAAACAATATCAAATTTGTGGATCAAAGACGGTAAGATATTCTTGAGAAAGTCACAAACTTCAAAATCAATACAAATAAAAAGCACGGAAGACATAGATAGGCTGCCAGAGTGAAACAAAAAAACTCCAAATTAGTTCAAAAAGAAGATCATAACACAATAAAAATGAATGTTTATTACATCAAATAGATGTAATTAAAGCAGAATACATCAGAAATTGTACTTCTGACTCGCTTGATGCAGGGAAACAACACAGTACAAGCGAGAGGACTCTCAATCTTGCATATTAACATCAGAAGCATTCGAAAACATTGGTTATTGTTACAGGCTTATTTGAGGAATTACACTGGTGTTATTGATATATTGGTCCTAACAGAAGTATCCATAACTAATGACGAAGCGACTGCTCTCCAAATTCCAGGCTTCGAACAATATAGACTATGCCGCTAAGCCAAAAAGAGGGGTGGAATATTAAAATTTGTCGAATATAACTAATAGAAAAATAAACTGTCAGTCAGTTTGAGCATGCTGAAACCCTTTGCATCGAAATCACTAATACCACCAATAGACATTCCGATAATACTAAATGCTATTTACAGGCCACCAAACTTAAACATGATAAAATTCTTGCATAATATTTAACTTTTATTAGCCTGTTCATTTTTGAATATATTACCCTAGAAGGGCTCTAACACGGAACTCTGAGAAACTCCGTTCTGTGACTCAAAGAAACTTCTCTAAACAAGGTTTCTTTTCGTTTTTGTATTAACCAATTTCATACAAGTCTCACTAGGTAAATATTGCTTATATGGAAATAAGATACTTTTGCTTGATGGGAAATTCATGTCGTTGTACTATTCCAAATGATAGAAGAATTGAATGCACAGTAGACCATGGATTCATAACCATCGAATCTTGCAAAAATAAACATTTTAATTGCTTCGTGTTATTTCTAGTGAGGGATTACTCTGTTACTGTGAAAGACCGATATCTGGCAAATGTCGATATTCTCCGGTGAATGTTAGCATTCACATAGTCGCTTGGTGTATGTACGAAATATTTGATAAATATCATTATTTCTCACTTACACCGACAAATGTCGACATTTAGCACGCACTGATGGTGAATGTTGAATAAAACTATTTTTATTACGTTAAGACAAAAATGCCACATTTTAATATATGATATATGTCAAAATAGGAGAAAGGTTTGCTTTTACAACTGCACTTAGTCGTGGAACACTTCTTTTTGCAATTACAGCGTGTATAGCCTTGTCCTCCACTTCTCGAATTAATTGCAGCTGCGTCTCTCAGCGACATTTCTTGAGAAGAAATCTCATCTATGGAAAGTAACTTTTCTTTACAAATTACGAACTGATTACGGGTATAAAGTTGCTTGAGGGTACCATTTTTGTTTGCTAATTTATAAAAGTCGGAGTCTTCTATTCCAACAACAACCACCAACACATTTCGGGCATCTGTACGACCACGGTCGACATCAGGGAGGACTTGTATTCGTACGGTATCACCAATTTGAGCAGGAGGAAATTTTCTTTTTGAGGTTTGTAACATTTTCGTTGCTTGCAGTAGAAGATTCTCTTTCGCGGCCGCTCTTTTTATAGAAATAAACTCGTGTTGTTCAGGCAGGGCTTGATATGAAGACGTGGTAGGTTGGTTAGGTACTCGGCTTGTCGTTTCGACCCCCACCAGAGCTTATTTGTGCTTGTCGACATATACCGGCGATGGTTCGAATGTATAATAACATAACCAAATACGTCGGTGTTTCACGGACGTATTTGGTATGTGTTGACATTCACCGGAGAATCGGTGAGCCTAGTGGCTTTGCGATTCGCAACCATATGCCTGGGGAAGGAGTGTCCTAGGTTCGATTCCCGTCGACGATGTGAGGAGCTTAAGAATTTTCCTCAGCCATAGCCAAGTCAGCCGGTCTTGGGCGTGGACAGCAGGTTTTTTCCCGCAAGTTTATCTGAGGGTTTTTCATCCCGCAAGCAGGCAAACCGGCCCCGTGAACACACAGGTTACAGTCATAAATACTTACGGCAAGAATGCAATGGGAAACCAGCTTGCGTCACTATCTTCCTAGTAATCAGCTGCAACCCTCTCAAAAAGAGGAAGCCACAGGATTATGATATATATATATATATATCACTTCAAAATCACCTTATATATATATATATATATATATATATATAAGGTGATTTTGAAGTGATGGACTCTTTGTAGCTGCTCTGCGAGTATAAAGAGAGAGAAAGCATGCGTTTTCAGGACACAGTCTAACATACAATTTATATTAGCGGTCATAACAAACATATTGGGGATCGCTATTATAAAAATACTCGAATCAATCCCATCAAGTACTATTGGCAAAATTGGTGTCAATACGATTACACTCCAGGTACACTTGCGTGTTCAACCTTGTCTGTTGGCGTTTCGTCGAATGGTGGATGTTAATGTTCTCCATAATATGTTGTACATGTTTTGGTAGAATATAACCTGACACCAGGAGATAGAGGTGGAATTTCCATCCTTGCATTCCTTCCCTGCATTTCCTTCAACTAAAGAAGATAAGCATTTGTGATGGCAATTCTCTCCAGTATCGTTTCTTTTGGGAAAAGTACGCAACAGCAATGGATGGGGTTCAAAAATCAGGAAGAGCTATGTTTTGCATGACTATTGTAATTATGGCACAAAGGTATGCGAAAGCAAAGTTTAACTTTCTGTAATAAACCTTTGAGCGGTTGTGTTAAAGATAGGAAATGGAATAAGGTAACGAATTTTTTCTCTTTTTAGTACAATGGCATCTGTTGAAATATAGTAATGTGATCCAAATTTGAAACTGTTATCCATATATTTGCCATTAATTATTTCATTATGGTCACTTGTACGGAATGTTTAAATTTAAAAAGCTCTGTTTGCTATCTTGCCATCAAGAACTTAATGAGCGTAAGAAATACGGGTAAAAGTTAGCATATTTGATTAATGAAACGTTTTTGTGATCATATCTTCGAATATCTTTGCATGCTGTGGTCTGTTAATTCAAACCAGGTTACATAGAGTTTTAGTGGTTAAACGCATTGATTTTCACATTTAATGCACAAAACTTAAAGGAAACTGGGGATGTTTTTCATGCAAAAAGAAATTCTAAGTGATGTACCTTATATATTTCATTGAAGTGTGTCTGTTAACTTTATTAGACACACAAACTACGACATTACGCTCCTAACGGGGTCTAGCTATTGGCAAACAGTCCACAAGATATTGATAGCTAGATCCAAAAATATTACTTCATTTTTTATCATAAAATTACCATAAATATGTAGTAATATCCATCGAATCTGTCTTTCTTGACAGAAATTAGTGACAAAGCTGTAACTTTGGCCGTAATTTCTGGGCTATGAAAGACTTCTTTGTATTTCTATTTAAGATAAACCTTTTAAATTCAAAGAGTTATACAAGCTTGGCCAGAGCAGGCTTTTATAAACATCCCTGTCTACGGTGGGACTACAACCCATGAACTGCTGGTTGGAAAGCGGTTGTGCTAATTTTGGTAGCAAGTTTGTGGTAATTTGCTTCGATTGTCCTTTAAAATATTAAGTTCTATTAATGAGAAAGTCCTTATTATGCATTCTGATTAATTCCAATGATGATCTTGTTCACAACAAGTTTCTATTCTGTTCAATGTAATAATACGATGTTATTTTCTTCAAATCTCTTCACACCACGTATTTATAATTAATGCTTTGGACAAGTAAATTGATGCGGCACCTAATCCTCATGAATTCAATAGATTGTTGGTTGAATGGGTTTACTATTCAACCATCCTGTCTGCAGTGATGAAGATAAACCGTTCGTTCACTATTTACATGTGAAGTCATCCAATTCACCTTCAACTGAAATGTTCTTGTAAAGTTCTAGATATTTAATTGGATGAGATCGGCCTTTACAACCAACGGAAAGACGGTTAGTGCACTGCAAGTGAATAACAGAAGCACTCATTTTAAATATAATGATATTACAAATGGAAATGTCTTGTGATTTTGACATTCAGAAAAGTTTTCTACCAATGCCATGGCTTCACGTGCTTATCCGTTAAAAACATTCTCTCCTTAACGTGAAATCGTACGCGTAATTTGCTAATGACACTGCATTTCTTCAAGCGACAAAACACTGTATGACGCAATTAGCCTTTGCTTCTAGGTCTTCCATAACTACAGTTTGCATTTCTTCAGTGAGGAGGGAGGAAGACAAAACAACCCACCGAATTTCAATGGTACCAAAATGTATATTATGTGATACAACTGGTGTATTCACATTAGTATGTTTCATTCTAAAGTGCATTAAAGCCACACTCTTTTCCAAACCTATGGAATGAACATCAAGTATTAAAAAACTAATTTTTGAATCCGCGAGAATCGAGTTGTGGAGACATATGTGAATTATCTGATACTTACGTATGATAATTTGCTGTGATTGTATTTCAGTGTCAAAATTATTTATTGCAGGGGAAATTCAGAAAAGAATGCCCTTTTAGACGATCAGATCTTAGACTCCGAGCAAGGGAAATATCGAAATAGAAAAAAAAAGTTCAAAGCCAATATGAAACTCTCACCGTCTTTAATTACCTTATGAAGATTAATGGGCAACAAAGTATACTTACAACCTGCAGTTAAATTTAAAGGAAGTCTTTAAATCAAACATAATTACACACAAAACCGGACATTACAAAGAACTGCAATTCTTCGAAGGTGACTCTTAACTTTATATTTCCTTTCGAGTGATTTATAAGACTGGCTTTCCTTGCGTAAACCATCTTGAAATGCAATTATGACTACAAAACTGCATGGCTTATTGCGGTAAAAGTTTGAAATGAAAAGCAAAGAGAGAAAACATAAAAGGGATTTTTAAATGATTTAGCTTTTCTCATTAGACAAGATAGTCTTGCCATAAAATTAACTCAAATCAAAATCGATAAATCAAAATTAATCTTTCGTGAAATGTAGATATAATCTCACAAAATAGAAAGATAACTTTAGCTATGGAAGAAATAGTAATCTCAAATAAATTTTGTGAAAATTATTGCATCAAACATTACTTCCAATGTAAATTCATAAATTTGAGTAGTTGAGAATAAAATTATTTTAGAGGAATATTTCAATATTCCTCTAAAACTTTTACAAAAAAAACAACTTAATATTTGAGGATGTTTCGTTTAAGAAACTAATCTATGAATTAATAGCTTGTATAATTTCGTATTTAGTTTTAATATCTTCTTCCAGTAACTCTTTCACATCTTCCTTCATACAATACTTCTCACCTCTCAGATCACTGGTTTCAATCAAAACAATTAGTTCGCTCGCAATCTCTTCCTGCACTCTAACAGCAAACTCTGGTCTGGCCACCTGAGTTTCTTGGAGATGACTAAGTGGTGGAGAGGATCTAGAGGGTAGTGACCAAGTTTGTAAGTTGTCTGTCGAATGATCTCTGTCATAATAGATTGAGAGTTTGTGGATGACTAAAGTTGGTTGATAGGAAAAAAGGGTAGATAAGATTAAATGATGAAAAAGACTTTTATAGGATCGATGCAGTGGAAATGTTTCACGCTTGGCTAGAGGAGAAGAACAAGCGGTTATCCCTGGAAGTTGGGTAAGAGTGTGGTTAGTAAGGTCGTGAGAACTGATTTTTTGCTTGGAGAAAGGTGACTAAATGGAATAGGTTGCCTGATTCAGTTGTAAGTGCTTTGACTGTTAATGGATCCAAGGAGAGTTACGATAGATTTTGTGTCGATAGTTTGGGTCTCCCACAAGAAGTCTTAAGACTCCACGGAAGTGTCTGTGTAATAATGTTTTTTATTATTTTATTTTTTATTGTTCTTTCAAATATTTACATATGTACAATGATCATCTATTCATTATATTATTTTACAAGGTTCAGCAATTCATGCTACATCATTACTATTTTAATTAACATATTTTAAATAACAATTAACAATGTGTTAATTGTTATTTAAAATTACCTCAACCAAATCAATAGTTTCCACAATACCATCAAATTCACATTAGAAATGGAAAAAGATAAAAAACTGCCATTCATTGACATTTTAATAAAGAAACAAACCAATAATAGTATCAACCTCTCTATATATACAGAAAACCTACAAATACTGGACGTTACCTCCATTTCAACTCAGATCATCACATAGCTCAGAAACTTAGCATTATCCATAGTCTCAAGAAAAGAGCTATACAGTATACGACAGACAAGGATGACCTACTAACGGAATTAACCACAATATCCAGAGAAATTTCTTTAAATGATTACCCTAAAAGACTCTATAACAAGATTCTATTTACTGATATATCACATCGACAACGTGATGACGTCCAATACATCAGTACAATTACGATTCCTTTTGTTAGCAACCTTTCCAAAAAATTAGCTAACCTTTTAAAACCATACAAGATCAGAGTGGCATTCAAACCAATCAATACTATTCGGAAATTTTTAAGATCAACGAAAGATCCTCACCCATTCTACAAATACTCTGGAGTATATAATATTCCTTGCTCATGTGGTATTAGTTACGTAGGTCAGACATCTAGAAGCTTCGAAACGAGAAAGAAAGAACACATAGGATATGTCAGAAATAACAGACAAGACATTTCAGGCCTTTCATGCCACTTTGCCTCTACTAACCATCACATTGAGTGGGATAAGAGCCTTATGCCATACATAGAAGATAACTACCATTCAAGAACCTTTAAAGAAGCAGCTACAGTCGTCCGTAAAACTGAAAACCTAAACAAGAATCAAGGTCTAATTTTACCAGAAATTTGGAAAACTTTTATCAGATCATTAAATATCAAAGAAATGAACTTTCATAACAATTACGTCATGAGTCATCATGAATAAATCACCTTAACGAGACACGCACATTGCCACGCACAATACCAATTTTTGTATGATTTAGAACCATCGGTTATAACCTAGTCTGTAACCTTCATTTTGTGCTTACTGATTTGTATTCCCTGAGGATGCCAATAGAAACAGATTGGCGAAACATGTAGGAGGATAAAAATAAAGCTACTTGATAAAGATTTAATAAAAAAGTGTAATAGTCTTATGAACAATTAACAATTTTAAATAACAATCATAATAATAATTTACAATTATATTCTTCAGAGTTACATAAGTTGTATAATATTACATGTTGTAGTTTACTATTTTATTTTCAAGTTTGAAAAGGTGTGATTATACAATAGTATTTACACATATGCAATCAAAATATTATATTTCCTAATTCTCACAAACATACAGTGTAAACTCGTGATTTACTTTTTTTTATTACATTGCATACATTTGTTAGTTATTACATACATTACATATTTGATTACATATGATACATTACTTATATTTGTTTACATACTTACATTACATACAATTGTTTACATATAGTACATACATTACACATATTAGTTTACATGTGATACGTACATTACATGCATTTGGTTACATATGATACATCTTGGAGTAATTTCTTTGCTTTCATCCTCGAAGCTTATATGTAGCTTGTACTGCAGATAAGCTTATAAGCTTATCTGCAGTACAAGGTGCAGGAAAAGGGTGTGACATGTTTGGTAAGAAAAGTCAAAGCTAATTATGAGGAGAGGCCAGCGGATGAGGCCAAACAAATACTAAGGAGTTCTTTCGCTATGTTGCAAATAAAAGGAGGAATAACTAAGGACGGATGAATTTAAAAATGTTGATGGTGAGGTTGTAACAGAAGCAAATCAAACAGGTGAGTTACTTAGTGATGATTTTGCAGAAGTGTTCCATCTGGGTTGGAATATTGCATTGCAATATCAAATGCATCACTTACTGATGAAAATCTAGAAATAGAAGATATAGAGGTACTTAGTATATTACAAAACATTAATGCTAATACTGCCGTAGCACTAGATGGCATATCAGCCATGTGTTACGAGAATGTGCAAGAGAATTAGCACCTAATAATAATAATAGTAATAATAATAAATATTTATTAAATTATTATGAAGAAATCGAACACGAAAACAAAGTGAAATTAGGTTAATCTTCATAACAAAGATATTTTCTCCAACTAGAAAATAACTTTGGCGATGTAATTCTATTAATTAAATGAATTTTTCACAGGAATTTGATGTTCAATTTCCTTATGTATTCAGTGCGATGAATCTGAGTTGTAGGAAACACTTATTCAAACATGCATTGTAATATATAAGAAATAAAAACTTACCTCAAGATGGTGAGCACATCGATCTAATTATATTTATCGTTAGTTCTCTGTTGACAGCATGTGTCATTTTGGCATTAAAACCAAAGTGACGTTTAATAACAGCATTTGAAAAAGAAATTCAATTGTATAAATACAGGAATTCTATTCTATTCTCTTTAATCATTTCATTTCATTTGCTATGCAGTCATCTGTTTTCGTTTGTATAAATTTTCTTCTTTCTATTGTTGTATTTATATTTATTCTTCCTCTTAGCATTTTATGGTCGCTTCTTGGGAGAAATATTTATTTCAGACATCTACATCCTCGATATCCCATCCTCGTCGTTAAGATTTTTATTTTGAGGTGGAAGGGGTGGTGAAGCGCAATACATAGCCTCTCCCACTCAAATGTCAACCTCACCTTCCGGTGGTCCATCCTGTTCTAAAAATACAAACGAGGCACTGGCGACCGAGTATGGGCGGTATAACCTTAACACCCTAACAGAGTAAAGTAAATGCTGTTAGATCTGCCTGTCCAGAGGCGTTAGGTAGCAGTCCTACCACTGGACTTACCCAGCGACAGGTTAGTAACCTGCCCTGGGGAAATTCACAATACTTTCAAGTTTCATGCAAAGAAAAGCCGGACGGACTGTCAGGGAAAAGATCACAATCCAGGAAACGGTAAACAAAATTGGAAAAAGGAACACATAATGAAGATTGCAACATGGAATGTGAGAAGCATTGAACACAAAGAAGAAGAACTTGATAAACAACTAAACCAAGCTAACATAAAGATATGTATAGTAACAGAAACAAAGAAAAAACAAAAAGGTACAAAAGAAACAAACAACTATATACAAATCTACAGTGGGGTAAAAAAAGAAGAAAGAGCAAAAGCAGGTATAATGATTATGGTACATAAATCCCTGAAGAACAATATTGTATATTACAACTATTTGAATGAAAGACTAATAGAAATTAGACTCAAGACATTAAGAGGCCACATAACAATAATTGGTGCATATGCACCAGAAGAGGGAAAAGAAGAAGACAGTAATCTATTTTATAAAGAATTACAGAATGCCATAGATAAAACAAACAAAACTGACTATTTACTGCTAGCAGGAGATTTAAATGCCAGAATAGGAAACAAAAAATACAAAACAAACATAGGTAAATTTGGCGAAGATACATGTAATCAAAATGGTCGCAGATTGCGCGATTTTGTCATTTATAATAATATTAGAATAATGAATTCAATGTTTAAACACCAGGAAATACATAAATATACTTGGTCAGCCAGAGGATACAAATCAGTAATTGACTAGGTTATCGCAAATTTTAAATTAGCGGAGTTAATTTTAGATGTAAGAACATATCGAGGCTTTGAATTAAACTCTGATCATTATATGGTATCAGCAAAAATTCGTTTTAAACCAAAGTGGTTAAAAACACATAGAATTGAAAATTCTTACCAGCCAAGTTACAAAATTTCTTCATTACAGGATCCTCAAGTTAGACTACAATATCAGAAATGCACAAACTTAAAAACAGAAACCACACATGAATCAAGTGACATAGAAGATGAATGGGAAAATTTGAAACAAATTCTCACAAAAGCAGCAACAGAAACCTTAGGAATAAAGCACAAATGGATTAGAAAAAGAGGACTACGAGACTGGAACAAAGAAATAGAAAATATAATAAAAAACAAAAAGGACAGTTACCAGAAATGGCTAAATTCCAAAACAATAGAAGCAGAAATAGAGTATAAAAGAAATAGTGCAATTGCAAAACGAGAAGTAAGGAAAAAACATAGAGAAAGATGGAACAATTTCGTAACAGAACTAGAAAAGGATTTATTTAAGCCACAACCCAAAACCTATAAAGTAATAAAATACATGAATAAAGAAATAAAAGAAAAGATAATAATACAAACAATAGATTTAGAAAAATGGGTGACCTATTTCCAAAATCTCTGGGCAGATGAGAACAATGAATTAAAATTTTATAAGACAAAGAATGACCTAATAGAAAATATCACAATGTTAGAACTGAAAAATATAATAAAGAAGATGAAAAATAGGAAAACGCCAGGTGAAGACAATATAAATATAGAAGTATACAAAAATGCAGGTGAAAAATTTAATGAAAGACTTTTGAAATTTTTTAATATGGTTTGGATGTCCGGAAAAACCCCTCACTCTTGGAAAAAAGCACTGGTCATCCTAATCTATAAAAAAGGAAATAAAGACAATTGCAATAATTATAGGAGAATTAGTCTGCTGAATGCAGGATATAAAATGTATGCAGGAATATTAAAAGAAAAACTAAGCAGCATTGTAGAAAACAAATTACTAGAAGAACAAAATGGCTTCCGAAAAGGCCGATCCTGCATAGATCCAATTTTTACTTTTAAAATTATTAATAGAAAAGAGAAGAGAATTTCAAAAAGAAACACATGTGACGTTTATTGATTATGAAAAAGCTTTTGACAAAATTAGTAGATAAAAATTATTTAAAATATTAACCAATTTAAACATACCAAACCAACTTTTACAATCTATTCAAGAAATATATACAGGAAATAAAATAGCAGTTAAATTAGAACACACCTCAGAATGGAAAGATATATCAAGAGGAGTACGACAAGGATGTACCCTCTCACCTCTGCTTTTCAATATATATATAAATGAAATATTAACAATCTGGAAACAGCATAACCCATTTGGTATACAAATGACCCTGCAAATGAAGATAGATACGCTACTATTTGCAGATGATCAAATAGTATTAGCTACATCATAAGATGACTTACAAAGATCATTAAAATCATTAAATGATATCTCAAAGCAAAATAATATGACAATATCCAAAGAAAAAACAAAAATAATGGCATTCAAAGGAGAAAACCCAATAAGAAGTAAAATAGTGATAGATAATAAAATACTAGAACAAGTAAACACTTTCACATACTTGGGATGTGATCTATCATACGAAGAAGAAAAAGACATAGACACTAAAATATCAAACTTTGTCAAAGTAAATGGCATAATAAATAATATATTTAAGCCATCCCTGGTACAAAAACACACTAGAATCAGACTATATAATGTCTTGTCAAAACCAACTCTACTATACGGAAGCGAAACATGGATCATGAAAAGGAAAGATGAAAAACGAATTCAAACAGCAGAAGTGAAGTTCCTCAGAAAAACAGCTGGATATACCAAGTGGGACCACAAAACAAATGAAGAAATCTTACAATCCCTAAAAATAAAACCAATTAATTACTACATAAGACAGTATAAACAAAAATGGCTAGAACATTTAAATCGAATGAACAACAACAGACTACCAAAATATTATACAGATACTAAATAAGTGGAAAAAGAAGAATCGGAAGACCAAGAAAGAGATGGCATGAGACCGGAACAGGCCACATAGCCTATATTCCATGTTAGGAAGAAGAAGACATCCTTGATTATATTCATTCTGTTGGTTAGGATTTAATTTATTTCATTTTTGTTATATTATTTGGTCCTTTCTATGTCCATCTTTTTCGAAGTCTTTTCTTAAAGGTGTTGGCTATTTTTAGCTGTTTTTTGATGCAAATTCGATTAATCGTTCTCCACGTTCATTTCTGTCTATTAGTTGAAATTTTACTTTTGGAAGTTCTTGTGCATTTTATTTTATTCTATTTTTGAGTTTAAGTCATCAATAACTAGAGTATAATGGATTTTTTTCTTTGTTCATAAGGTCTCCCAGGTTTTTTTTTATATAATTATTCTATTTTATTATCCTCATGGCTTGTTGTTGGTTCAACCTCCTCTACTTCAATAAATATGAAAAAAGGAGAATAGAGATTTTCGTTATTGATGTACAATTTTAAGATGGCATTATCTCCTTACAGCATTTTGTGGTAAATCGTTTTATCGTTTCATTTGTGTGCGGTTGGGTCTTATTCAAATGCACAAGATTAGTAATCTGTCATTCCCGAAAATCCCTGAATCCGAATTGGTCTTTAGACCACACAGAAGCGTCTGTTATGTAACACTACTGCGTCTAAAGGATAAATCAGTGGTGGCATACTGGTGGCAACTCGACAGAGTTGCCACCAATATAGATACAGCTGTGGCATGCGTGTGGTAGAAGAATACATAAGCCCTCCTGCAAAGTGACTTTGGTTACTGACAGAAGAGATAAAGAGATTATTTTATTGTGTTGTAAGTGTTCACGAAACTAAGCAACGCAAGTGACTTTAAATTAAGAAACCAATAGTATCCCACGACTATAATATATTTTTAAAGCTGAATTCTATTGTTCGTGTGTGTGTGTGTGTGTGTGTGTGTGTGTGTGTGTGTGTGTGTGTGTGTGTGTGTGTGTGTGTGTGTAAATACTTTGATTTTATTAACGTACAGTTTTAATCATAACATTAGCCTTTGAAAGGCCGGAGAAATATTTGGAGAGAAACTCAGTAACAAATTTTAGTTAATTAATTTGTAACTGAGTTAAAAAAATCTATAAGTGAATAAAATTCTAAAACAAATGTTTATAAACGGGACCAGAAATTCTGTGTCTTTCTGAAGGAAATGAAGACTTAAAAATCAGAGGAAAAGATGAAAGGCATCATTACTTTATGGCCTGGTAACGTTTACGTATTCCGAAGACATGAGCTTTCTGTTTGAGACTCTGGCCTGGAAACTTCCACAATATATATTCAAGATTGGTGATTAGTCCGGTGATTTCTATTTATAGGTCTTGCGAGACTTCTTTTGTGAGTCAGATACATAGAAAGCAGACCTATCACCGGATTATGTTTTTTCCACGAAGTATTTCGAGATAAAGTAACTGGATTAAGGCATCGTATTCATTCATGCTTTTCCAGTTATAAGTGATGACCTTTTACAGGACGTTAAGAACAGAACTGGACGTCATATAATCATACTTGACATTTTACGTTCGTCAGAATTTTTCTTCATCCTAAACTTGTAAAGCACTTTCGATTCGCTGCGAGTTCGTCCTTCGACCAATGCTACTCCGTCCGCATCGTTAAAGCGATTTTAACGTCACGTGCATTTCCGTTTTACCCTTCGCAGTGTTTACCTGAGTTAACCTGTGACGGTGCAGCCAGAGGGAAAATCTCTCAAGACCACGTGATCGGAATATCTGTTAGGTTTAGATTTCCTTATAACGAACGCACACAGGATTGGCATTCGTAGGGAGATCGTTGGATAAACGACTGCAAGGTAAGTGACGTCTACACTTATACTACCATGCTACTTTCAATGAATATTTAAGAAGCGGAAGGAAGGCCAAATTAGTGCTACAAAACTTCTTCTTCTTTTCGATTTCATATGTGTGTTTGTTTAGTGGTAATTCGTCCTCTTGGCTTCTGCCCAATAAGTGGTGGAGAAAGATGCTTTGCGCATGACAAAAGTGTCGTCATCAGAACGAGGAAAGAATATTATAATTTAAGGCATTTATCTATTCAGTTGCGTAATACAACGCATATTTGTTTCAGCCATTCATTTGCTAAATGCACTAACATTCCACGTGCTAAACTAACTGGTAGTGGGAACACATCTTCGTTGAGTCTAGAATGAAAATTTTCATCTGAGTGTTCCAAACTCATCGTGATATTCTTCAAGTTGGAGCCATGAATTTTGTGGGAATTACCTTTCTGTCATCGCATCAATACATTCTTTCAGGTAATACAATAGGAGTTTCAGTGTAAAGAAACACAACCACGAAATATTATCTAATTTCAAACAAACCTTGTGATGTTTGGAGACTAGTAGGAGGAAGTGAAAAGATCACTCTTGAGGAATGGGGGAGAATTTTAGTGTAGATTTTTAAAAGTTTTATATTGGAAGTAAAAACGAACCCACGGTCTTTATATAGGTATATATATAGATTTATATTACTACATACGTACAAACTCGATTAACTTTTTTTTTTTCAGTACCACTCGGGAGAAGTCGGAGAACCAGTGGCATATCAGTATAATGTTATGGCTGCTATTTTGTGCAAGAAAGCAAATACAATTTATCTTGTTGTGGTTCAACATATTTTTTTACCATTAAAAATTTCCCGAAAAGCTTACTGTTTACCTAAAAACAGTACGTTTATTTTTTGTAATATGCTATTATGTACAGAATTTACAGAACTGTATATTACGGTTAGTGTTCACGTCGCATGTAATCCAATGTATTAAGATGATTATTTTCCGATAGCGGAAAAATAGCTGTGGAATAATGATGATGATTTTTTGGCAGATTAGTATTCATTTATAAAATCAGTTGCGAAACCTGACTGTAGCGCATTTGTAGCGTGCACGCTACTTCAAGGCAGTGGTGTAATGTAATTGGACTGGTCAAGAATGCAGCAATGAGTTACACATTGTAGGAGTCGTGTGTGTCTGACCAACATGTGTTACATCTTATTCTTATAGTTCGCCCACCGATTAGAGATCCTTCGACACTTCTGCGCATGTTAGAAAAAGGAGAATCCATTCCGATAATAGGTAATCAGTCCGTATTTTGGGATGAGTTGTTTATTATTACCGGTCGGAAAATTAACTTCTCTTTTATGATTATTGTAGTTAATTATGTTGCTTGTATAACAGTTGGAAAATTTTACCTATAAAGCACGTGATTTCGCGTGTTGGCGACCAATTCGGACGTTCTTCATTGCTTTCTCCTCTTCAGCATGAATCTACTATTCTTGGAAAGACGCAAAGCAGAGACCTACAAACGGTAGGCGAACTATATCATAGATGCAGCCCTTTTCCCGTTTCAGAACATTTCTTTCTTGATCTTCCCGCTCTTCTTTTCTCATATATTTCTCCAATAATCTGTACAATTCGATTTAAATATTCTAACTATTTTGATTTATATTTACTTATGTAATAAATTATTGGTTTTGTATTCAGAAATTCCAATTTTTCATTTGCTTTGTTTTGTAGTCCCACATTGCATTGACTAGCATTCATGTCTTTTTTTTTTTTTTTTTTTTTTTGGACATGATTCATTTTCATACAATGAATTTGGCTTATACAAAACTATAATAGTCTTATTCTAGTATTTTTTTTTTCTGTAATGAAATTTGGCTTACGTGTATTATATATATAAGCATTTACTTTTAAAAGGATTTTATATTTTAATGTCTTTCGTTTTAATGCCCATGAACCTTCATAACCGAATCGGTACACACGAACCCATCTAATTGGAATGACCTGGGTTCAAATTCCGTCCAAGATCTTGAAGAATCTTTATCAGGGCTTTTCAAATGAAAGTAAGTTAGTCGCTCTTATAAGGAGGTGAATGTGTTTTTCCTGCATAAGTGGCAAAACAGGCAAATCCACTAGAAGAATAACGATATAGTGCGTGTGTGTGTGTGTGTGTGTGTGTGTGTGTGTGTGTGTGTGTGTGTGTGTTTTCATGCTTTTTTTCAATGTTATGTACCTGAGGGGTAGTCTTCTACGCAGCGATACTAGTATTATTTTAAAAACAATTATATGTATTTAAATATATTGCATTTTATGTATGTTATTATACTTATTTATATGTCTGTGAAAAATGTTATGTGTATATCATGAATTTGTCTTTTATCATGAACACAATAAAAACCAAACGTGTTTTGAGAGCCACAGCGAACCACGTCGAAGGCGTACTGCAATTTACGAGCAGGAATTTGGCGGCCTTTGTTCTATTAGTTTGTCCACTACAGTATTGTCCAATATTTTCATATCCCTACATATAACTGACATTTAGCAGGCAAATTCCTCTGCGGTTTTTGCATTCATCTTTATTTATTATTATTTTTATTTTATTTTATTTTAATTATTTTTTTTTTTTTTAAACTGGTATAACTAGTACTCTCTCTCATGAGGTACGGGTTTTTCCGAACCTCATTAAATAATGTCAGAAGTCATCCTTTAAATTTCCCCCCTGCGTTTCTGTATAGTTCTGTCACTGTCTTCTCTTGGTATTTCCCTATTTTTATAACTTACTCATATTATTTATTAGATCTGACAAGGCAAAATTTTTTGCTAAGTCATTCTTTGTTTCATATATTTTTATTTCTTTATTATTATCAGTTCACAGATGATTAAAATCGTTTGCGCGTTTTTCTAAGCTTATTGTTTGAATTCAAAGATTTCTGCTGTGGCTTTGATGTATACTTTCCTAATTCTGTTTTAAATCTATTCTATCTTTCCCCACCTCTATTTTTTCTTACATACACATCTCTTTTTCGATAGCAATTTTGTTGTATTCTATTTCTGTTTGTATTGTGTCGAAATTTAGCCATTAGTTTTAATTGTCTTTTTTTAGTTGTTTTTTTATCATAATTAGTTTTAGATTTTCCAATTAACGTTTTATTTTATTTTTCTGTGGTTTTTGTTTTATCACCAATGCATTTTTGATATAGAGAATTATTAACGGAATATTGTGATAAAGCAGTTCTGTAAATTGGTATATAACTGGTATTTTATACATTGTTTAATTTGTTGTACTGTAACATTGATCTACTGGACTGTTAATATTAGTCAGATGTTAAAGCAGATTGGGTATGATGACATTTTCATTTCACAAGGCAACAAATAGCATTACGACTGGTTTCATTTTGACAAGGATTGAGTGGTGACTATTCTTGTTACATAAGCGTGATTAAAAGATCAAAGGTTTTTCGATATCAAGTGAGAATTTTGACAGAGAAGAACTAGTTTAACATCGGAACTTCCGAATGAATTCTCAATCGCTTTTGGCAAGGACGAAATCATTGAGCCTAGCAGAGATCAACTTGACAATTTTGGGTAACGAGTCGTCGCTGTGGTTTAGAATATTTAACAGTTTTAGTGAGTGTAATGAAATTGTTTCTGATCTCGTTTAACGTTCAATTGCATAGCTTACTTTTGGTTCAGTATTTGTCATTGGGCATACTCTCAAAACAGGTGCATATTCGTGCCTAGAAAATCATGTAGAAACAAGAGTAAACGACAAGGATGTTGATGCAGTATTGGGAAGCCGAAAACATTCCTCACATTTCAGGAATGCGTCTTCTTATTACCTAATAGACTTGAAAAAATCTTTTTGAGAGTTTATATTCGCTGTGTTATTATAATAGTATCCCGTTTCATTTGTTTGTTTGTTTCTTTGGAAGAGCACACAAAAACTTAAATCAATATCAGGATATATAGCTAAACAGTTGTTCCCTGTGCTAATTACATCTTGCAAATAGATGTTGACATTCATGTACTATTTAAATATAATTGAATTTTTCCAAATATGGTATACACAAAATATGAATATTCAACCATAGTTGCTAATGAAAAAATATGGCATGTGTTCACGCCTCTTATATTTTACTCATTGCACATATTTTAGTAGGACAACAATAATGGAACTTGAAACAAATGCCCAAAATACTTTATCATCTGCGTAGTAACAAATAAATTACATTTGTTTTATAATTAATAACAGTTACTCTTTTAAAATTAGAAACCATCAGTCTACCAAGTACTGTATAATGCAAATTTATTCCGATGTGCAAGTTTTAGGATATTAATACTATTGGCCAGCGATTAGACATATTGGCCGCTTACTAGCTGATGGTATATGTTGAAAAGCCCAACAGAACTTTCGGAAACACCGTACAGTGACATCCTATCTTTATTTACAGAACTAACAGAAGATGAAGATCACGTGGATGGTTGTAGTGACGTCAATACTCACGGCTGTCTTCCTTGCTGCAGTTACTCAAGCCATTCTAAGTACGTAAGTGTATTTCATTTGGGACTTCATACGTGCTTGTCTTGTAATTGTAATGTTCGTAACTGCCATTTTGCTGAACAAGCGCCCCCCTCCCCACAATAGTCTTTGTTCAATCTTATCAGCATTTCATTGGATTTATTAACCGCTAGGACTTTTCTTCAACTTCAGTACTGAGTTTAACTGAGTGGTAGTTACCCCACTGGATAATTATGATTTTGTTTGGAATTTGAGAGAAATATTTTCTTTCTTTTTTTTTTCTTAGTTTCTCCGAACCGAAAGCCCGGGAGAAGGATACAGTTTTCTGATGAAGAATCAAATACTTTTTCGGGAAAAAACTGCACCACCAAGACTGGTTTCGCAGGACAATGTATCAAGGTCACTGAATGTTCGAACTGGAGTCCGGATAACGGAGAACTACCCTGCGACTGGGAAGATGAGTTCCCTTTCGTATGTTGTTCATCCTCATCTTCTTCATCTACCACAGAGTTGAATTCGTTGCCCAATTTGCGGATTATAGGTATGCAAAATTGCTCGGAACATTTGAGTAATGTCTGGTGATGGCTACCTTAATTCAACAATGGCCCATGTAAAATTCGGTACATCTTCAAGTGATGGTTTCTCATTTAGTAACAGGGATGGATTTAAAAAAATACTAGCGTAGTGGTTTACAAGCTTTTAATTTCTTAAATTAGTTTGCTTTTTACTCTCGTGTCTTCATCCACGACGTTTTGTGTGGTGAAAACGAAAACAAGGGATTCGTTGTATTATGAACACAACACCGATAAACTATCATTCTCACAATATTACAGTACAAATTAACATACGAAACGCTTTAACTTTGCTCTAATCCAAGAAAAAATGTGCATTATCTTAAATAAATATGTCCTATATTGGTAAAAAAAAAATGAAATATGAATCTCCTCAGTAAAATAGATGGGTTACGAAATCCTGACTTGAAAACGAACAAGGCACGACTAACTTGAACAAGGGCAGCTATAACTAAATATCTGAAATAACATTCAGATCCTCTCTCCTTGCATGCATTTGCTAATCCGCTAATCGCGTCTTCTATCTTAATACTTTTGTCCTTCACTTTTAAATAAACTGGCTATCTCGTGATCTATGGAATGCTGTTTTATCACGTTGAATACTAACACATAAAGACGTAACAGTATTTCCCGTAAGCTACCTGGTGTAAAAGCATTGATTACATTGGTATAGGGAATATCTTAAAATGAGTCGCAAATTCTTCCCCATACGATAAGGTTTGAGTTTGCGTAAATCATGTTCTGATGATAGACGTTTTTTTTCAGGATGTGGACTACGTTCTTTCATACAGATTAATGAAGAAGACGGAATGCAATCGGACAATTTCGATTTGCCACCAACGAAATCTGTGCTGTCAAGAATAAAGCGGTCCAGTGAGTATAACTGCTTATTTTTTTAACATCAAAATTTTTTAACAATAAAAGAAACAAATGTTTTATTTCCCTTATCAGATGAGAAGGAGAATAAAACATTTGCTTGTTTACTTTTAATTTGTTTGATTTTTTTAAATATATTCTTACAAACTATGCACCAGGAAATATATAACATTCTTCTTTTTTGGTGGATCAGTCCGAAGATTGGTAAATATAGCAGCACATCACAACATCCTGTCTTGTGACTTCCTTTTTATCTCTTCATAACTCTTAGCGCCAATTAGCATCATTATGTTATTTATATATGAAATTCTTGGTCTGCTTCGTGGCCTCTTTCCTTCTACAGTCCCCTCCATTATTTCTGTAATCAGTCCCCCACGCCTCAAATGATGTCCAATTATGCTTTTTCTTCTCTTATTGATGTGTTTCATTAATGACCGCTCTTCATGAACTATATTTAGAAATTGTTCATTACTTTTCTTTTCTGTCCAACTAATTTTCTCCAGCACCAAAGTTCAAATGCCTCCAACTTTTTCATGTCTTGTTTTGTTAGAGTCCAGGCCTCATAATCATACATTACCCCCCCCCTCTTTTTTTTTTTTTTGGCAGACTTTCAACAAATGTCTTTCCTTTTCAGTTTTTGATAGAACATTTTGCGCAAAATACTTACTCCTATTAGGCGAACAGATGTTGAAAAAAAACCACTTCTAAAGCAACAACAATCTGATGATAGCACGCTGTTCATAAATGATACAACAGAAATGCTTATTTCTGTTGTATCATTCTATTGACTGCGCGAGACGAAATGAGTACCCACAACTGGGAAGGGGCACGTTCAGAGGACGTGTTTAATCGGTATTATCTCACATACAAGCTACGATTACTTTATAATTTATTCTGGTAATTATTACTTTTTATATAAAAATGTGTGCTTATATGAGGGTGGTCTGAAAGGTTCTCGGCCTCGACCATAGATGGCAAAACTATCGGGACGATTTTTTTTCTACGTTGGTACGTCTGTCATAAGCATCCATGTGAAATTGCAAGTCATTCTATCAAGTAGCTTTTTTTAATATACAGCTGTCTGAAGGAAAAATCTTGTTTGTATCCCAATAAATGGATAAAACTGAGTATCGTGGGGTTATAAAATTCTTTGTAAAAGAAGGTTTAACGCCAAAAGATGATCCACTTGAAGGACGTCCAAAAAATGTAACAACCAAAAATCATTGATCAAGTGCACGACATGGTATTAGATGACCGGCGAGTCAATGTGCGTGAAATTGCTGAGACTATAGGCATTCAAAATAATGTATAGGATATATTTTGCATGAAGAATTGCATATGAAAAAGCTTTGCTCAAGATGGGTGCCGCGCTTGCCCACAGATCAAAAACGCAATCGCATGAAAATCTCTGAACATTGCTTGGAGCGTTTTAACAAGAATAAAACTTATTTTATGCGTCGATTTATTACTATGGATGAGACTTTCACCATTACACACATGAATCCAAACAGCAGTCAAAAAGTAGACAGAAGCCGGTTGTTCAGCGCCAAAGAAGAACAAAGTCGGTTCCATCAGCAGGAAAGGTGGCAACGCATCGGTGTTTTGGGATGTTGAAGGCATTTTTTTTATTCATTATCTTGAAAAGGGTAAAACAATAACCGGAGAATATTATTACGATCTTTTAACCACTAGATGAAAAAACTCGTGAGAAAAGACCCAGTTTACAGAAGAAAAATTCATCTTTCATCAGTACAATGCACCTGCCCACACAGGTGTTTTGGCGATGGGAAAATTAAGGGATCTGCACTATGAATTGGAACATTCACCCTATTCCCCAGATTTGACTCCCTCTGACTTCCATCTCTTCCCAAAATTAGAACTCTTCCTCGCTGGTCAGCCTTTTTCTTCGATTGCGGCTGTAGAGGATTTTATCTCGGGTTTTTCCTCCCGCAAGCAGGCAAACCGGCCCCGTGAACACACGCATCTATAGACATAGGACACCTCTAGGAATACGGAGTAACCAACCTATTCCGTAGAATTTCGGTTCCGAATACCTGCACGGTAAAAAAGTGTAGGAGAGATTATGTTGAAAAGTAAAAATTATAAATTCGTTTCTTCATTGTTAAGCCGAGAACGTTTCAGCCCACCCTCGTAATTGTCGTAAACTTACGACAAAAAAAAAGTCTACAACCTAAATATGAATAGCCATTCTCTAAGATAACGTGTAACGTTTTAAATTTCTATTTGCTGTCTTCTCCTTAAGAAATCCTCATCTTATTACTCTTATTGACATTAAGGGCATTGTATACATATAAAAACAGTTAAGGTTAGGAGGGGCATAAGGAAGCCTTTCTAGTAGAATTTGTAAACTGCAAATTCATTTTCTTTTCAAAAGCAGCACATATAAGAGAATATCAGACATATTTCGGGCGAATTTGTGCATTTTCTTTAATATTTTTTGGAAGAAACCGGGTTATTACGGATATTGAGTTGAATGCTGTCTAGTGTATCATCGTAGTTATTAACTGCATACGCAGAGATGAGTAAGATCGTATGAAATATCATGATGATCTCATCGGGTCTTTTTAAAAACAAATATGTACTAGAAAAGTACGCAATATACACAACCGAAAAGTAGAATGATTTCATGACTGCTTCCTGTTCTCATTACTCTTATTAAATCAATTTTATGTTCAAAATTTCTTCCTAAAATGTTGAGGATATATTTTTAATCCAGAAATTCATTGTACTGTACCTGGTCTTAAAAACGAATGTAGCACTTAAAAATAATTGCATGAATTCAAATTCTCTTTACAGCCACTTAGGAAATTTCCCATCGGGAGAAACATTAACTGTTTAATAAAATAGACTGCTAGTAAATAAACTCCCAAGTTTCTCTTAACCTTTGATTGAATTCCGTCTAGGGCACGAAGAATATTCATAAGGGATTTGTCAGCTGTAGACAACTTAGACTGTCTTAAATGGAGATAGCAGAGTTTTATCTCGCAGAAACTCGATTTTCTTATCCAGAAAAACACCAAACCAGCCAAAAGACCACACGTAATTAATAGAATAATAAACTGGCGTTGTAACCTTAGTTGGTTCAGTAGTAATTCCTAAAAAAACTAAAACTTCCACAATTTGACCTTTTCCATCATTTTTATTCTTTATGCCTTTCCAATAGAATTTTAAGGTAGAGTATCCATCTGCAAAAGAGCAGCCTCTCCTGAATCCATTCTACTCTTCTCCTATCTCTTCATAGAATTGGGACAGCCTGTTTTTCAGAATTTTACTGTAGATTTTATATGCAGAGTTTAGGAGACTAATTCCTCTATAATTTTCACACTTATTAATATCGCCCTTCTTGTGTACAGGAATAACTATTGCCTTTTGCCAGTCTTTTGGTGATGGTTCACCATTCCATATTTCATTTATTAGTTTAAGGAAACGAATTTTGAGGTTTGGGCCTGCATATTTGATTAATTCAGTATTTATCCCATCTTCACCTAGTGTTTTTGGTTTTTACAACTTTTAGAGTCGTTTCTAACTTGTCTATTGATATAGGATCCAAGAGTGCCTCATTATCGAAGTTTATTTTTTTAAAATATTTATTATGAGTCCGAAGGTTTTAATAATACCTTAGCGGTATTCTGATCAATGGGTGAAAATAAGTGCGTTTTCTCTTAGATCTCTATTTAGATTATTTAATATTTTAAAAGTTTTGGACTGTGGGCTTGTAATATCCGTTTCAGGTTCAGAAACAAAGTTGTCCCAGGACTCTCTATGTTTTTTTTTCTTACTTGTTTAGCGACTGCTCTTTTTCTCTTGTATTCTATATAGTCATTTTGATATTTTGTTGCTAAGTATTTTTAAAATCATTCATTCATTTTGTCTTCAATAATTTAGGCAATCTGATCATGCCATTTTCTAATTCCCTTTGTCTCCACCATTTCCAATTCTTTCCCAGTGATTCCTTGGCCACATCTGTTTTAATTGTTTTGTTGATATTCAATTCTTCCTCGAGAGTTTTACCTAAGTTTATATTTTCTATTTTTTCATTAATTATTTTTTAGAGAGCCATTTAATGCTAGGGAAATTTAAAAGACCAATCTTTAAAACGGTTTCCTGTTTAAATGAATGGCTGTTCTCATTAACCATTGAGGTAGGAATTAGATCTGAAACAAAAAGAAAGCGGCCTTTCTAATTCACAACTTAGGTATACTCTTGTATGTAGAATGAATTTTGCAAGTTTTTTATTGGCTATTACATCATCTGTAGTTGTCTGCGTGCTGATGAAATATATTTATGGCAGTCTTTATGCTAAAGAATTAATCTCATTTTTAAACTATTAAATACTGAAAGATCAAGTAATTTTCCTTGTTATTGCATATATGTTCTCCGTAGTTTCCTACACTATCAGAAATAGGGATGTCTCCAATTCTGGCATTAAGATCTTCAAGAACGGATACGTAATCATTTTTATCTACTTTGTTCCAGATATCTTTTAGCATATTGTAGAATTCATTACTTTCTTCCTCATTGACTTCAATAGGGGCATAAACTGCTATTTTTCTTAGGTGTTTTTGATTTAACCGTATTCTAGCCTGTAATATTCTTTCATTATATCACAATATATAGTTTTCTATATTGATTTTAAAGAATTATGGAGCATAAGCATTATTCCACAGCGGGCTCTTCTCTAGAAACACCAGACAGAGTAAATTTGGATATAGTTTGATGTAAGTTTTGGTTCCTTTTTTGCTTCCTCTTAATTTCTGTTATAGCTGTAATTTATATCTTTTTTTGCTAAGGTAATTGGTCCAATCCAATTGGCTATCCTTGTGTCCAATTCCCTGTACGTTCCAAGTTGCCATTTTGAAAATATTTTCCTTTTCCCATTTCTTATCCTTGGTCAGGCCGAGTCGGGAATCCGATTTAGGCTGTTCAAATGTTCTTCCTTTATGAGACTTGAAAGCAAAATAAGATGTCCTATAAATTAGTGTAGTACGTCCAGTGGTAGGGGTGCAACCATTAAGCCTCTGAACTGGCTTATTGGAACCGCATTTCCTCAGTTCCTAATGTTATGGTTATTCCGCCAACAGAGCGACGTCAGCGGTCCGTCTGTTAGAATCCAGGCTGCACTACGTGGAAGTGGGGTTGACGTTTGATTAGAAGCGGCTATATCTTGCGCATTCACCAACCCATTAACTAGCCCACTGCCAATAATACTGTACTTAATTCAGTTGGGTTCGTGTCGGTTTAAGACTTGTGAAGACAATTATGAAAATACGTGTAGCATTTTTTCTTCAATAAATCAATAAACATGATTTTGAATTGAAGAAATTGTTGTTGGGACACTGAGATTGAAAGATTTTCTTTTCTACTTTTGCAGAAGTAATACAGATTGTGGGTGCCATGGAAGCATATCCCCATTCGTGGCCTTGGATGGTAAGTATTCGGAAGATCACAATAAAATGTGCTATTAGGTTTGAATTCACATCTTCAGAATAAACTCTTCAGTAATACTATTTCGTGTTAGTTTTTCAATCACTTTTAGTAATTTTTGAGTCCTAATTTATACGCATTACTTCTTTTTCAGGGTGCTGTCATGAGACGGGTAGGAACGAGATCTCGTTTTGTGTGTGTTGCCACTCTCATCAGTTCAAAATGCCTTCTCACTGCTGCCCATTGTTTTACTGGCCATTCAAGCATGTAAGTATAATTCAGGTCTGTTTTTTACTATAATAAAATCACATATGGTAATAAAATATTTGGATTTAATTGATGCTTAGCTGTCATCGCTTCGTTCTATATCTTTCAGAGATCCATCTGGTTTTGTGGTACGTTTAGGAGCCCATGATATTAATAAAGGTACCGATTATACTGTCAAGGGAATAAAAATTCACGAAAGATACAAAACCAAGCAAAACTACTTCGACATAGCATTGATTTATCTTAAAGACAAGGTTCAGTTCACTGACAAGACAAGACCCATATGTCTTCCGAGTCCAGATATTGCTAGAATGAATCTAGAAGATCGTTTGGCTACTCTCATTGGATGGGGTGACATATCCTTTGGTAGGTGGGTTTTCTGAACTCTCCACTATTGTTTACTTTCATTAGCGCATATTTCAATTTGTAAACATAATTCAGAAAGATTAAGGAAGCAGGGAGAAAGAAATCCAATCGTAATCCTTTAGAGATTTTACTAACTTTGCTGAATTGACTGAACAATATCTATAGGACATCATTTGGTACCTTAAAGAATGAAAGAAGTTAAGATTTTTGTCTGACATATGCACTAAAAAAGATATCTTGCTATTTGAATTGTCCATACACCGTACGACACTTTTTACCATAAGATGAATTACTAGCTGAGAAAAAACTGGAATTCTGGAATAAAAAATAGTCACCAGCGTCGCCTAAGCATGATTAACTTAGAAAAACTGGTAATAGGCCTCGAACATTCCTCTCATTAGTGAAAATGTGAACTCAGGTCTCTTGCCCAATTAACTAAATTGGGTTATGATATTAATGTAAAAAAATCCTCGATGTCCGAATGTCCGAGACATCGGACATTCGGACATCGAGGCATCATATCCAAAAGTTCTTTGGCCTACTTTAAGTCCCAAGAACAAGCATGACAATAATCGTTATTTAGAATAGGTAGCGAATAGTAATTAGAATAGTAGTGAACCTGATGTGAAATATCTTCATACCAGAAGTGTCTACACACTATTTCCAATAGAGGCCTAGCTCAACGAGTTTGAACCGGAACAAGCGTTTGGATGCCACATGCAAGTCTTAGCGTTGGATGGATTCAGCGTGAGCAATAGCAGTGGAATAAACCTGAAGAAAAAAATCATGTTGTGTAGTTTGTTTTATTGAAGTCTCTAACGACAGGCGTACGTCATAATAAAATTATATATGTCATCATCTGTCTGAATATTGTTTACGTTGAAACATTTTTGTATGCATATTACAAATATTTGCAAGTAATATTCTGATTAATCTCGTTTTTCCACAGATGCCGCTAGGCTCGACACATTGAAAGAAATGTACATGCCGGTAATCTCCAACGAAAAGTGCAACAAATCCAACAGTCAACTACCATCGGTTTCGTTTTCAAACGGGATAACAGACACGCTCCTTTGTGCGGGACTTACACAAGGAAATAAAACTGCTTGCCAAGTAAAATTAGTAAGTGCACTTTTTATACATAAAATGATTGTTTACCGTATTGAAAGTTCCCAGTTTATTATTTCAAAATTCTTGCACTGCTGATTTTTAAATGTTTAAATTTTTAAATTTACAAAAATTCAAAATTTTTGTAAATCTTTCGTTTTTGGTTTAATGCTTTAAAAAATCAGAAAGTGAAACTGCAAAAATAATCATGCAATTCGTAATTTTTCCGTTATCCACAAGATCCTACCGAATAATGACTAATAAATGCTACATACACCAAAGGATTATTCCAAGAACTAATCACATGACTCTGAATAGCGATTTCCGCAGTGAAAATGTTTCATCTATATATAAAGTAATGTTATTAATGTAAAAAAATCCTTTTAATATAAATTAGAATTAGTGATGGCAGTTATGCTTTCTACTACGCATTTCATTGCTTAATGTTGGTGTTCAGGTCATCCTTCCATATTTCCTCTGATCTTCAAGCCACTGGTGGATGCCACGGGTGATTGTCTACGTCCAGCTGTCGCTTTTCAACCGTGCAATATGTCCTGCCTGTCTATCTCCACTTTCATTTTAAAAGCCTCCTCTTTATTTTTCCTTTTGCTTATTTTCTTAAGTCTTCATTCCTTATTTTTCTTGCGTTTGTTTATGGTTTGTTTAGCATGTTCTTTCCATTCTGAACTGTTTTCGTCATTCTGTATAGTATTTGTTACGTTAATGGCCATGTATAATAACCGAGATGACGTACAAGTTGAAGCCTTTGGCACTATTTTCGATTTTTCTGATTTTATTTTAATGCAGGAATTTTTTCAGTTTGCGAAAAGCCTTTCAGCATATTTTTTACTTGTTCGATTTGGTGTTTGTCCTCACTCTAATATCATCAGCGAAAACTAAATGATTAAATGATGGATCTGTTCACATTTTGCTTGAACAGTGAGGGTTCTAATCTTTGAGGAAGAGTGGGGGGAGACTTCCTAAGGACAGAAGTAAATAGGATGAAGGAGGAGGCAGAGAAGTTGTTTCGGTGAGTTTCGAGATGGACTGTAAAACGGCGTTGGTTAGCAGTAGCTCTTGTTTTAATTATTCTGGAATGAGAGTGGGGGAATATTAGTAGGCAATTCAGCAGAGCACTGTCCATGAAAGTATCTGTAGAAGAGACATAGGGCAGAAACTGTCAGAGAGGGAGTGAAGTGGGTATCTGAGAGAGGAATCATTAATTAGCCGGATTGCCCTCTTCTTAATAGAATCAAGCAATCTTAGAGAGGATTTTGGTTCACTGTGCCAATTGTTGAGAAGGTGTGAAGTAGTGTCTTGTGCGAAAAAGTACACCAAGTTTTCTGCGACTCCAGAAGCTGTAGTTGAAATGTGACTGTGCGAGGAAAGATCAGAGGTGTAGGTCAGTCTAAGAAGAATAATCTCATCGTGTTTGGATATCACAGTATTACACAGTATTACTGAAGGTAAGGAGGGAGGGAGGGATTTGAGCTCTTTCTTGAGAGAGATCAGACGGAACTGAGTTTTGGTGGCATTAAACTTTACAAGAATGTCCTTAGAACAGAACCCTGGTCGTGGTAGATCTTGAGAATTCTAATATTTTAGCACTACAAGGTTTGTCGAATGAAATAGAAGAACGGAGTGTACTGTCATCAGCAAAGCTATGGATAGGATCTGAAGTCTGTGAGAGCAGGTCATTTATATACAAGAGGTAGAGAGTGGGTGAAACAACAAAACCCTGGTGTATTCCTACATTGGTGTGGAAATCTGAGGAGAGTAAACCGTCCACCATGACACGTAGTGTGAACGACCAGTGAGAAAGTTGGCAACTTCGGTGCAGAGTGAGGAAGGAAGACCATAGGACGGCAGTTTGTTAAGAAGGCCCTATGACAAACCCGATCAAATTCCTTTGAAATGTCGAGAGCAATCAAGTGAGTTTTTTTATGGCTACAGTCCGGATGTGTGTGGTAGAGGCAAGAAGATCAGCTGTAGATCACGAGCAGTGGAATCCATGTTGCTGGTAACTGATTAATCGGCATGCCTCTAGGTGGTTCAAGAGTTGATGATTGTTGACGACCTTCTCCATAATTTTGGAGAGAACAGAAGTTCTCTCCAAAATTATTTATTGGGATGTGCTGAATATGAACCTGTTTCCATGTCGTATGATAGGCATCAGTTGAATAGGATAGACTGAAGAGGTGATACAAGATAGGTATTAGTTCTGGAGCACAATTTTTAACACAATAAGTGGGATACCATCAGGACCAGATGCCTTTTTTGTGTTCAGGTTATTAAGGATTCTTCGGATTTCTTTTTGTCGGAAGACTATGGAAAACATGAACGGAGCCGTTCTTGGTGGAATCATGAGAACTTTTCCCAGGTCATCAATGCAGGAATTGGAAGAATGATACAAGTAAATTGGCCTTTTCATCCCCTGTAAACATTAACCGTCAGAAGAACACAAAATTAACAAATCTGTATATGAGATTTATTAGCATACAAATTAATATACATACTACAATTTCTCAGCAATGCTTGAACCGTCATCCTGCGAAGAGTCTGACGAATAAGTGCTACCCTCTCCTAGTCCCTAATCCTAACACGATATGCTATCGTCTGAAATAGTGTAGGTTCTACAGTTGACTTTTTGAGCTTACCGCTGGACGCTGCTTACCAATTAGTTAGTCTTGGGTCAACTATCTCTGAATGGTTATCGATGGAGATTAAACTTCTCACTCAGTCTGTAAAAAGTTGAATAGGGGTGAAACGGCCTCGCTTACTCTACATAAGGAAACAAAAGGCATGAAAAGCGTTTCAAAAATAATACGACATGTCAATTGTAGCCAGGTTGCTTTATTGAGCCCACATTGTCGACGTGAAGAATAAATCCATTCCAACTATAAAAAGTTTCTCTTATCTGTAAGATTCTTGCCGATCGCATTAAAAACATTAGCGATCACTAATAGTTGGTATCAGAAGACGGAGAAACTAAACGGTATAGATCTTGAAGACATTAGAAACATACTGAACATGTCAAAAATTATTTTTGAGTGTTTCTGAAAATTGTAATGAAGGGTGATTTCTGGAAGTGCGTGCTTAAAAATAGATTAAGAAAGTTTGTCAAACGATGAACTCATTTTATTATTTTGTTTGCCTAGAACATTTTGGTGCAAAAAGTTTCTACTTCTTTTGCAGGGTGATTCCGGAGGAGCTTTGGTAACAGTGGACACTGAAAATTATGCATTAATAGGAATCATGTCCTTTGGATATAGATGTGACGAACCTGCTTTCCCTGGCGTATACACAAGAATGACGCAATTTCTTCCGTGGATAGCGGAAAATACTGACCTGAAAACAACAACGTAGCACCACAACCAAACTCTTACTTCGTCTCCTGAGGCATCCGAACTGTTGGGTATTTCTACTTAAACGTGACAACATAATTTTGGTGCGCTGATTCTTCACAAACGATGTTCGGAAATCTGGTGGTGTAAAAATGTAAACTTGGTTAAGTTCAGTTTCATTTTCAATGTGGAAGATGTGTAGAAAATTGCCCATTCTGAAATAAAACACCTCTGAACTCTGAACCCTGCTACTAAATGTAAATTTCTCCACCTTTCACAGCATTACAATTTTTACAGTTAAATAGGTTTAAATCCGCCTCCATTTCCAGCAACACTTTATAAAATATCGCATAAAAGGACTCTGGGCTTAAATACACACACACAGAGAGAGAGAGAGAGAGAGAGAGAGAGAGAGAGAGAGAGAGAGAAGTGGAATCACTGATTCTATTATCGGCACTCTCTGCATTGAGAACAAACGGACAAGCACATAATTATCAGGGAGAATACTCTCCTCATTCATGTCGACGTTTCTAGAACAAAAACAACGTGACTATGGAATACAAAGAAGTAATTAATTTTAGCCAGTAAAGTATTCACAAACCGACGTTTCGCCAGTTCAAGATCTCATTATCAGAGCCCCTTTAAAAATACACAGTGAAGACGGGGAATGAAATGACAAACACGTGCATGGAGGGATATGGCGCCCTTCGTGGTAATTTCCTTATTAATCCTAACCGGAAGATGGAGCAGTGTGTTTCCAGATCTATCCTAGATCTGGAAGTTAGTTCTGTTGCAATTAACAGGGTTTCTAGAATTTGCATCTTCCAGGAATAGTCTCTCCGATTTAAAGTTGGATTTATAAAATAGCCTTGGTTTCTTCCCTTCTTAGAGGAGAACGCTTAAACGAAGACTATTTCTTCAGATGGATATACGAGGCTACTTTATAAATCCCAATTTAAATTGGAGTGATTGTTTCTGGAGGCGGCATGAGTTCTACAACCCGGCTAACTGCAACAGAACTAATGGAATAATCTATAGATTTGGGCGCACTGCATTATCTTTGCATCAGCATTAATAACATAAATTATCACGAACAGCATCATTGTTGTCCTCCATACACGTGATTGTTAATGCTCCGTCTTCTCGGAGTCATTTTATTTCCTGTCTTCACTGAGTGCGTATTGTTGCAGTGCCTCTGATATTACTAGATTCAGGGAGTAAAAAAGATCGGTTTGTAAATTATTACTAAGTAAAAAGAAACTGGAACGAAAATTAGTCGAGACTCAGAAACACTAAAAGGGTCGCATACAGCATTAGAAGCTGAACTGACGTTAATAAATTATTTAATTCTATCATCAGATTTGTTTAATGTTACAATATGAACAATTATGTTTCGTTAATAAAATCCAAATTTAATATACGGAAACAATATTATTCTTCTTAATTCAAATGGAAGAAGGATGGGTCATTTCGCCCTTCAAATGAAAGACATCTGCAAATAACAATGCAGGTACCACTTCTGATATTTTTAAATCAAAGGAAGAAACACACTCACTCAGTTATCACATATGACACTTTTTATTTGTGATCTTGGTTGCAGTTCAAACAATTCTCAATTCTTCGAAGAAAATGGGAATTCTCAGATACCGAAATCCAGCAAACTCGTAATCATGTTCAGCAAACAATATATGTCTTTTGATTGATATTACCATAACACATTAATTTGATGACAATTGTTCATTAAACAGATGTGTATAAATTTTCCAACCATTTAAAAATCGACCTATAAACTTATTTAAAACAGAATAGCAATTAGCTGTAGTCCATTAATTGATACAGCTTCATCTTATTAACCTTACTTCTGTTATAACATTACTTCTGCTCTAAACAATTAGGAAATATTTATAATTATAAAAATAATTATAGCTATTGGGTACTTTGTAGATGAATAAATATTTCTTACTTATGCATAGGGTGTAACTGATGAGATATTTTTTAAATAATGGATTTTTATTACAAATTCATTAAAATTAAATTAAAATTATAATTAAGTTAAAATTATTTCACGCTAAAATTATATTTTAGAGTGAAATAATTTTAACAAGAATAGCCAAAAACGCTTTTGTTAATTTTAAATGGGGCGTATGGTCTCCATTCACAGTCAAAAATAGCTGTACATCTTGATTGCATGGACCAGATAAGATGATCAAAGACGTTTTGTGAGATATTTCTGCACTCTTCTGTGAGAGCAATTTCGAACTCTTGAAGCAATCGTGGTGGCACCACTCGAGCAGAAACGCGCCTACCTAAAGCGTCTCAGGCATGTTCGATTGGATTACAATCCGATGAACAGACAGTCCAGTCCATTCGTTCCATTCCTTCTTCCTCAAATCACTCTTGTACCAAATTTGCACGGTTTAAACGAGCATTGTCATCCATAGAAATGTATTATTGATCAATTGCAGCAGCATATGGACGAACTATAGGTTCCATAATCTCATCGCGATACTTTTAAGCTGTTAAGCAACCGTTTTTGATAAAATAGAGATCAGTATGGTCACCTATACTTATTCCAGCCCATACCATCTAACTCCCACCTTGATGTTGGGGTCTTTCACGAACAAACTCTGGATTATTTCTTGTTTCACTTTCACTCCATATCAGGATACGTCGATTATCTGTTTACAGACTGAACATGGACTCGTCACTAAAATGTGCACGAGCCCAATCCTCATTTGTCCAATTGCGGTGTTCCTGTGCCCAAATTCTCTTTAGGCTCTTTTTTGATTTGCAGTAAGTGGAATGCAAACCATTGTCTTCGAGCATACAAATCTATGACATGAAGACGATTTCGTACTGTCTGTGTCGATACCAGACTCCTAGTTGCTGCGGCAAGTTCGCTTCGAAGTTATGTTGCGTTAAATTTTCGATTTCTTCTGGCAAGTAATGACAAATAATGATCGTCTGTTGGAGTTGTTGATGATAAGCGACCTTAACCTTTTCTGCGGCAAACATTTCCAGTCTCCAAAAAGCGATTCCAACTTCGCGAAATTACGCTTTGAGATACACGACACGCTTGAGAGATAATTTGCTGCGTTTGTCAGCTTCTAATTGACCAATGGCTCTGCAAGCCGTGGATTCCAGGATATCATGTTGCTCTGCCATTTTTAACAAAATAATGGGTGGTAGGTGACACAAGTTTACAATTGAAGTGATAATTATGCACTGCGGAATTGAGAGCAACAAGCACGCTTTTATAACCCCAACATGCTGATACGGCTAAGACACGTTTTGACAAGTTTTAAGATGATTTTGTACGCAGTTGCGTGTTATACACTGTAGTATATTAAGAATATTTTAAAATAAATGTGTTACATTTGTAAATTATTTTTATAACTTTATAATTTACAAGAAAACCAAAATATCATTTAATTGTATTGAGCAGTATACTTTTTAATACTTATCTTTACCGCTACTTATCTGCAGTCGTTTTGAAAAACGGTAGACTACAATTTTTCAAAAACCGATTTGTAGGCTAACATCAACCTACAGATATTTGAAATATTTCTATGATGCAATATAATTCTTACTTCCATTTCCTTCCATCGAGCACACTACAGCAAGGTTCACAACCCAAGGAAGCCTTTTAAAATTTCATAAACGTTTACCTGCGTACCCACCTTCCGAAAAAAAAAGACAATTTGGAAGAAGTTATAATAATAATTCATTCAAATACGAATAATTATAAAAGTATTTAGTTTTTAACATTTATTTATAATAAATTAAAAATATGTAAAACATTTTTATTATTTTTTTAATCATTAAACATATTTTTAATTGTGCGAATTGATTATACAAATTATAGAAACAAAACTCATCAAATTCAATTTTTAATATAAAAAAATAGACTGATGGAGCTTCATCTGTCACCGGATGACCATCTAAGAGATGGGCGTCAAGTTTCATCCATAGATGGAATTCCATATCAAGAGGACGGTTTCGTTTTGTTTCTAGATCCACAAGTTCATCCCACAGATGTTCAATATGGTTGAGATCAGGACTCTGTGGAGGCATTGCTTTCCTGAAATAGACAATGAAAACGCAACAAACTAGAAAGAAGTGTATTGTCTAGATTGTTCAGATACCGTAGGAACTCAATATTAGTAGAATGAACAACAGAAGACCAAAGCAAAAACAGAAGACCAGGAAAAACAGGACCATGCCATCAAACCCCCACCACTGAGTTTCTTAGTTGGGGTTACCCACTGGGGTGGTTAAGAGACGTTCATCGGGTACCTGCTGGGTAGCGGGTGTAGGGTGATTCGTTGTTCCATAACACAGCTTTCCAAGCTTCCACATCCTCCCACTGCACACTGTTTAGCATCACTGAAGATGATGCTGCAAAGTTCGGATAATGTGGGGTTTGCATATTGTGGTCTTACCATATAAATTCAAAGTTTTGCATATTATAATCATGTAACGTTAAAGAATAAATTATCATAATAATAGATCTGTATAGTTTTATCACACAAATTAGATTTCTGTTCATGGCGATGAAATTCACATTTCCAAAAGTTGGATGAAATATCTGATCATCCAAAACGGAAGACGAAGGCAGTATCGACTTGTTTATTCAATGCGTGCCTCTCCCCTACTCTTTGAGAGAAGAAGACTATACAGGGTACACACGACTATCTCTTCTCAGTGTACCTCGAGGCGACAACGACAAACAGTCTAATTAAAAACAGTACGTTTTTTCTTTTTCTGTAAGATAACAGACTTTATCGACAAGCCCCATGCAGAGCGGTTTCAAATTCTGTTATTAGGAACTGCTACATAGTTTTAATAACAGGATATTTTAATAAAAGAACATTCTTACAGAATTTTAACCGAAAATATTCCAGTAAAACATTTTTGGTTTCTCATACAGGCAGTTATACCAATATCAGTAGTTTTAAACATTTTCTTGGTTTCACCAACTATTAATCTGTTCCCTCCAACTATGTCTACACTGCCGCACCTTTAAATAGGATGATTCCAGTTTATCTGGATATTAGTATATCTAAACAAACATCTCTCGTATGACTTTTGCCATACAATAAAAGTGATCTTCCGAAGGCATTTAAAATCTTCAGTTTGGTTTTGACAGGTTCGCGTGCTATTCTTACCACACAAACCTTCAACTGTAGCATGCATTTGTTTTCATAGTTTCCTCAAATCAGACATCTTTAAAAGTTCTGCTTTCTTTCTCACTTCTCAGAACATATTTTACATCGAGCTTCGCTTTGTTTATAGTCGAGCTACAAACGCATCGCACTAATTTTCCCTTCAGCACCGCTTATCAGGTCTAGCACAAACTTCACAACAAACTCTGTAGCTAGTTAAATATTTCATTATTGTTTCTTTTCATTACTGTAACAAGAGGTTATAGTTAAGTAACATAATAATAAACTAAACCGTACCGTAATAAACGTAACTTAATAAAATATTGCTTTGCACTAAAATAGATCATGTGGTCTAATGGATCCCTGGCTTTCTCTGTTTACAGAAAACCTACAAGTACACAGATTCATTCACTACCAGTCAAACCATCCCCCCTTCAAACAATATGGGATTATAAAAACCCTATAAACAGGGCAAAATTAATCAGTTCAAATCTGCAAATTGTTTAAACAAAGAAATCGGCCCTTCAAAACACACGCAATTTACAGACAAAATATACTAGTTGTGGTGGTGGTGGGCAGTAGATGGCGTTGATGTAGATGATTGGTGGTAGAGATTCGGTGTAGTGGTGAAGATGGAGAGCTGTAGGTGTCCTCGCGTGATCAATCTACAGACTCCCTGAAAGTGCCACCAATAATAATAATAATAATAATAATTATTATTATTAATAACGCAAGCACAGACCAAACAAATATGCAACATGACATAAATCTGATCACAGACTTGCTCACGAAAAACTCCATACACCTAAACTCCGAAAAGACAAAATCAATATAACAGTCAGTTAAATTAATTGATATAACAAATAAAAAAATAATTAATATAACAAATAAAAAATTAATTAATATAACAAATAAATGAAAGTACCGACCTTATATACATTGCAAAACATTTATGTCACTATGCAGCTTTGCTAAAACATTATTTCGATGCGAACTACAGGACAGTCAGAAATACATACCGTATAACAGGACCTCAGAGACTAGTAATTATATCACATATAAATACAATAATCACTACGGAAAGGCCACGCGAAACTTCTACATCCCAGACATAAACAAATTATCTTTTGAATACAGAAACCTTACAAACTAGAATAGCCTGAAAAGAGCTCTAAGGACATACTATGAACAAGAAACACGCACCCAAAATACCATACAGACTTAATGAAACACAATATATTCGCTCAGGTTTCCAGTTCAGCGACGCATCAATGCATTCCAAGTTATTGTGTGTGTGTGTGTGTGTGTGTGTGTGTGTGTGTGTGTGTGTGTGTGTGTGTGTGTGTGTGTGTGTGTGTGTGTGTGTGTGTGTGTGTGTGTGTGTGTGTGTGCGTGCGCCCGAATAACTCAATCATAGATTTCGTAGCTTCCCAACACAGCAAAAAAACCAATAAATAATACCCAACTGGTGTCATCCTCAGATAAGCTTACATATAAGCTTCGAGGATGAAAGCAGAGAAATTAGTTCTCATTCAAGATGTATCACGTGTAACCAAATATAATTTAACCAAATATAATGTACGTATCACATGTAAACCAATGTATGTAATGTAAGTATCATATGTAAACAAATGTATGTAATGTATGTAATAACTGTAACTAAAGTATGCAATATAGAGTGATTATATCCATTGATATTGTGTATATATAGAGTGTAAAATTGCAAAGAAACATCTGTAATAATCATCATTATGAATATTATAATAATATACGTTGAACAGTTATTGTTATTATTATTATTTTAAAAAACTTTATGTACGAGAAACGGTGTTAATCTCTAGTTTCGAAGTGAATTTAATGTTCTGATGTTGATTATTTAAATGGTTTAGGAAGTTTTGCAGTTCCTCTAAACTATGTTCCCAGATAAGGAAGACGTCATCAATGTAGCGTAACCACAATTTAGGTTTTAAAGTAGCTATAGAAATAGCTCTCTCTCTTCAAAAATCGGTTACGCTACATTGATGACGTCCTCGATATCTGGGAACATAGTTTGAAGGAACTTCAAAACTTCCTAAACCATTTAAATAATCAACATCAGAAAATTAAATTCACTTCGGAACTAGAGATTAACAGCGTTCTCACCTCCTTAGATCTAAAGATCAGTAGAACACCGGATCTTAAATTTTCGATTTTTCGGAAAACCACCCACACTGATTGATATTTGCATGGCTCTTCTCATCACTTCCCTCCTCAGAAACTGGGCATCATCTCCACCCTCGCCCATCGAGCAAGATATCTCACTTCCACAGAAGAAGACCTACAAACAGAGCTTAACTTCCTGAAAAACACCATTTAAATAATGGATATTCATCTCGTAACATCACTAAACGAATCCAACCCTATCACGCATATACAGTTACCATTTATCAGCTCTCTTACCCCAAAACTATCTAGGATTTTGAAGAAATTCAACATAAAGACAGACTATACTCTGCCAAAACTTTGCTCTTTTCTGAGTCGACCAAAACCAAAACACAACCAACTGCATTTTCCAGGTGTTTATAAAGTTATGTGCGACTGTGGTGAACATTATTTTGGCCAGACAGATAAATCTGTTTCACTTCGTTTTGAGGAACATAGACGTGACATCTCCTACAGTAGAACACGAGCGGGTGCCCTTTCCACTCACGTTCTCTTCCCGCAAACTCTAACCTCGACGAACGGCAACACCAAGTTGATTGGGATCACGCAACAAATTTATATATATACGTAAGGATGAATTTGAAAGATGTATTATAGAATCAGAAGAAATAGTTCTGGCTCCTTCACCCTTGAACAACAATCTAAGCTACAATTTGCCTGACTCCCATAGCGCAGTAATCCAATACTGGCGCTCTAAAATTAGCTGTGCTCACACACACATTCTACTCATGCCAACATTAGCACGCGGTCACCTATTCAAATATGACTGTTACTATTCTGCTTCTTTTTATTAAGCTGGAAAGTCCATGTTTTTTACCTTGCTATTTTTATGTCTTATGTTTTTTCTTTCTCACCTGAAGAAGTCGGAAAACCGATGAAACTAGTCGTGATTTATTAAAGGTTTTTGTTATACTTTCTCGGTTTCTAGTCAGTTAAATTAATTTATATATATTATTAATACTGGCGGTTCTCAGGTTACGGACGACCCGACTTAATGCGTTCCGTACTTACGAACGGGCTGCCAAGGCTCCCCATAAGGATAATTAATAATTAAATCAGAGGTTCCCGAACTGTTCGCGCGAAATATTCCAATAATTTCACTGAAATATCTGAAATAACAGCACCAACTGCGCACAGCAACTGTTAGGTAGGCCTATGTTCTGACTTTGGGCAACATGTAAAAATCCTGATATACTGAGGGTGCAGTGAACCAAAAAAGTTTTGGAACCACTGAATTAAATAATTAAATTAATATTTTGGGAACTACCGCGCATGTAAACAAACCCACATGTTTGAGTTTGTATTTATGTTATGTTTGTTTGAATTAAAAGAAAGAGTACAATAGTTTCTGTAACTTATTATTATTATTATTATCGCTTATCATCAGGGATCCGAGTTTCGTACGAATCCGATTTAAAGACGTTCTCAGGAATTTATCTCGTTCGTAACCCGTGGACTGCCTGTATAACACTTGTGCGCATGCTCCAGGTCAAATATTATTCGCCACCGCCGTATCTGACAGTGGAAAACAGGAGTAACGGTTCATAACGCAAACTCCCAAATGGTTAAAACAGACCTTTAGCAATAATCCCAGAAGTGGTTGGCATGTAAGGTCAGCTTATGTACATGAAACAAGACACACTTTTCTCCTATTTCTGCTTGTTCCGCATTTTTAAACGCAACTCTCCTGAGAATGATATGATTTTTTTTTTTTTTTTGCTAAGAAGACGTCCATACTCTATGGAGTTTTGTTTGAGTTTCTACTGAGAAAATTACTCACAAACTTCTCAATGAAAAAAAAGAAAAGAAAAAAGAAAACCTGAGACGGCGTCGTCTTATACACTGTTGAAGCACATTCGTGCCTTTGTCATCCCACGAGAGAGTGCATTCATGTATTTACTAAAATAATTTGTATTTATTATTTAGTGCACAACTTTGCAAGATGGTAAGAGAATTTACTTAGTGGTGTGTGAAAAATGTTTCGCTTCACAATCCCTACTCGTCTACAATTCTTCCCTAGACTTGCATTTTGTGTTAGAATAAGTTTTCCTCGTTGAAGTAGGTCGCTAGATATAATGAGGGATTTTACTATCCCCGTTACTTTTTGTCTTAACTTCAAGATTTACTTTTATTTTTCTTTTCTTGTTTGTCTCACCATCGTTCCCTTCGCCGCAATGTTCTGCCACTGTAATATTATTTTAAAAATCTTTTACGCTTAATAAAATATAATTTCCTTTTCGTACTCAACTATCGCTAATATTGCCTCATACCAGGCACTCACGGCGTTTTTGTTATTAGCTCTCATTTACATAATTTGTGAACGATTATCAGAGAATAAGCAAGCTCCATCCACCTTGCACAGACCAAATCTTTTGATACAAGGACCGGATTTTTAGTCGGTAACTCTAATAACAATATAACATTAAGACTAGTTTCACATATTAAGGAGGAGTGGCTTCTTCAGGATGGTAGATTACAAGAGCAAGTTAAAAACACGTGAAAAAGAACCAGGCAGCACTACTAGCATCGTTCTACCTAGATCTAGATGCACTGATGTAATCAGATGTGCCTTAAGTAACCAAAATGTAACACTACCTAATTTTACACTTCGTTTTTCTTCACATGCTTGATATATTCTGTAGAAATGACTGGAGAAGAGTGCAATCCTTATATCTTCCTAAATGGCACAAAACTAAATTTTAAAAAACTCTGTGAGACACTAATCACTCACCCCAGCCTACAGGGATGATGGCTAAAAGGAACGTTAAAAAAATTCAGTTACAGACTGAGAAGTCAGTGAATGACTCGCATCACCTGTCTTATGTGATTGTATTGAGAAATCACTTTATCGGCCTTTCAACTGAAGGTAGCTTCATACAAAGGTGGTAGAGTACACCCCTTCCCATAAACCAGAGTTCTTTCCCCCCACACCCAATTATTACACAGTATACTCGACACGATGGCGAAATGTTTATTTTATTCACAAAAGTCGAACATCGCTCTGGATTTCCTCACGAGACCAATTGTCCAAGCAAGTCATTTTAAACCTATTTTTATTTTTTTTTATGAATCCCAAGCACGAAAGGCTGTAAACTTTGTATCCTGGCGTCTACTTTAGGGTAAGATACTCCGGAAATCCCTCTTCTGGAAGACCAAACAAGAAAAGGTTTTAAGTGATTTCACGCACCAATTTTCAGAAGCAGTAGGCTTACACGAATTCATGAAATTATTTTACCACGTAGACTCCCAAAACGTCCAGCAGCAGTATTTAAGCCAGCTACGTGTTATTTCAAGTTGGTCCGTAGCTCAGTCGGTATAGACGAAGCTCTTTGGTCGAAAGACCTAGCTTAGATTCCCGTCCAAGACGTGAGGGACCTTTATCTGGTCTCTTTCGCCTAAAGGTGAGTTAACCGGACTCATGCGGCAGTACGCAGTTTCTTCAGCCGGAAAATTCTGGGGGGGGGATTAGCATCCCCCCCAGAATAGGCAAACTAGCCCCGTGAACACACAGCATCTACAGACATAGGACACACCTGGAAGCACAGGGCCAATCACCTTATCCTCGAAACGGCCATGGTTGTGAAGTCCACAAGCTAAAGAACGTTATTGGTTCGTGAAAAGCAAGACAAGACGTATTAGTTGAAGGGGGGGGGGGGGTAAGTAACCACACGGCTAACTAGACTGATAAAATTATTATTAGAACGCCACTAAATGAACTGCACATCTTTTTTAATCAGCATTCAATTTGAAATATTCTACACAGTTATGTTTCAGTGTTCTGCACTACGATATCTGAATTTATTTTAAAACAAATATCGATATTCTTTCTTTCCGATCATCTATCATCGTATATTAACTATTTTTGGTCCTCATTAGAATTTTTGACAACAGCATCAGTTGGAACCTTTCTTTAGTTTCAAAGAACAAAGCTGTCCATTCATGAAATTCTTTCACCAAATTGCAGTTATAAAATTGCGTTTTAAAAAGCACATAAGGCAGACATTTTGTTATTACCAAACTATCTGCACTGAATGAGCTATTCAACTCGGTTTGTGTAAATGCAAAAAAAAAAGAGAAAAAAAAGCTTCGTAATTATCTTTCGTACTATTTTTGATGAAATGATATTAACAAATAATAAAAAATAGACCTTTTGCATTGCATCAGTCGGTAGAGACGTACAATGAACATACAACAAAATATTGTGAAATAGAACATAAAAATAAATCACACATAAATTTGAAAAATAAACTGATCAAATTTTATTTGAAACCAATACCAATTTACTTCATTATTTTTAAGCAATTCATCTTACATTAGTTTATAAGTACAGCCATATTTTATCATAAGTAACGTCCCAAGTTTCCATTAACAGTTTGTTCAAAATGATCGTTGGTTAATTCGAATAATTTAGACAACCTATTTAAAAGTCCAATAATCCTTTAGGAAAATCTATTCACAATGATAATTATTACCTGGAGGAATCCACAAACTTAGTCACGCTTTTTGTGCCTTCAGAAATAGCATGCTTCACTAACTCCCCGGTTAAATGCAATCTGACGGCAGTTTGTACGAAGAGTGGTTTTAATGTTACTTTTCTCTTAGCATGTCCAAGCTTTGCTGCCTGGGATGATATTCGATCTAGTACGTCCAGGACAAAGCTGTCCAGAACATCAGTACTTTCTTTACTTATGGTAATTTCGGGATGAACTTCATTTAGTATACTTCTTATGTAACTTGAAAACAGCAGCTTTCTCCTTTTGACTCTTCGGGATTTTGGTTTTGGTGGCTTTGGTTTCATGTTGAAATAATTTCGGAAATAAAAAAACGGATAAATCGAAAGAACAATTTCTCTTTCAAGAACCGTTTGTTATTTACTACATTAGTTCACAGCATATCGCGTGAGATGCTACGCATGATTGCTGATCGAAGCTACAACTCGTGTTCTGTGATATATTGGATTAAATTACGCGTGAAATGTGTATCATTGTTGAAATCAATCTTATACGTTACGTACAAAAAACATCATACATTGCATACAATAACCACTTAAAAAATAAAACCAAGGATACTGAGGTGTATTATTGATTAATCCTATGACACTAACTTCCTTTCTTCCTTTTAAAGTTTTCTTTGAAATAGATATTTATAATTGCAGCTATTTGAACTAAAAGGGGTTGGGTAGAGGAATGGCATGAGAAGGATGGGGTGGGAAGACAGGGAGGAGAAGGACGAAAAATAGGCCTCAGCTCACAGTATTCATCTTACTAGCTAAGTGCCATTGGGTGATAACTCGTTTCACCGCATCAACGGTCTGTCTCAACAGAAGAAATGACCACTGGGGTAACCGGAGCCTAGGTGATCGGCCCCTACAAGATGGACCGCTTGGAGGGTTTGTATTAACTAGGATCAGAATACCTCTTTAAGCAGATGTTAACTTTCTTGACCCTCACAACATTAACAGACAGAATTTCAGGTTTCCTTGATATAAGCTGCATATTAACTGGAGATGGAACTGAAGATGTATAATTTGTTCCCTGGTGAGGAGAGGGGGGGGCATGTTTGACGGTGTCAAAGAAAGTGTTATGGAGTACCTTGAGAATGGGAAGGACAGGCTTCACGAAAAAGTTCTGTGCTTGGTCCATCCCGTCCAGGTGCTTTCTTGGTCCAACATTTCATTAAAGCTGCTGTTACTTCGTCAAATGTTCTTGGTCGGTCTACCGCTGCCTGAAGGGATATTACAAGTTCCCAGGGAAAGGGTAAATGTTCCAGTAGGGGTAATTCAGGGGGATAGTACTATCTTGATAGAGTTGAGTGTAGTTCCCTCAGAAGACGTTCAAGATGATAGGTTTTGTTGTTTTTATTACCCACCTTCACCGATCTTAGTAATGGTTTGCTTCTGTCGGAAACTGACATAGTGCCTGATGTAGAATTCCGTCGATTGCCTCTCTTCCGATGAGCTGTGGATAAAGAGATGCAGACAATAGGCCTTCGGGTATATAAGCCTACCTCTCACAGACGCCTTGCCACCTTTTGTCGAGATATCTTCGTACCCGTGCTTCACCAAAGCAAACTTGCAAACTGACCTGTCGTTGTGCGTTGATTTCATTTTGCTGTTGTAAATAAACATCTGTGTTGATTCTCCGTGGAAGAGCGATGGGCGACTTCTTATCCAACGTATGGAACACATTTAATTGGTTTGAAACGCTGCTGAGATCCTAAATTCAATGCTGCGTTAGATTCCAAACTCACTGGGAATATCAGAAATTCTGCGGCCTTCTTCAAGCCTTCAAATAATTCTTCCCAAAGTGAAATCATGAAGATGATGTCTTTGAGTCATTGCAAGACATCCAGTTTGCAACTTTATTCGTTGACAAGAACAGCTTCATTCAAACAAAGTTCGCTTAGCGCAGCGTGTTGCCTTTTATCCAGTTGAGTGCTACCAAGGGAGACCCCCTCTGCGGGCGATTCGAAAATTTGAATGTCACCTGAGGTCTACTGGAAATCGTCAGTTATATAAATTTCCACAAGCTTATTGGTCTGAGTTTGTGGTTGCAATCTTCATAAATATAGAATCTTCAGATTTGTGTAATTTACCAGTGTAAATTATATAAATATACTTTCATAGTTGTAAAAAATAATTTTAGTGAATCGTGTATAGACACAGCAATGCTTTTCGAAAAATTCTAATTGAAACCTGCGCAGTACATCTTTGAAAAGCTAGCTATAGAGTACTGTTCGTAATGGGTACGCATAAATTTCTGTAATTATTGATGACTGTTTCCAGATTGAGAGAATTCACTGATGCACGATATGAGGATCTTACAGACAACTCCCCACTCTTCTCCCCCCCCCTCCCAATTTCGTCCGTTTATGCGATTTTCTTTACTTTCTGATATTTCTTTCTTTGTTAAAACAAGGCTTCAATATTTTTCTGGCTTATGGCACAATTGGCGTTCGATAGTAAAATTATTCAGCAATCGCGTGATGACAGCCTTCGTAATAAAATGGCTCACTAGGATAACAACTGACTACCAGATAACTGTTTATAGTATTCGCATATTGGAAGTGGGAATGTATGTTAACCCCAGTCAACTTTTTACTTGTGAATCCATCTGAAAAAGACTGGTAATCCCATGGTACATTTGAATTTGTGAAGTTGATGGTCTAAGAACATGAATTTTGTACAACCATTTCAAGCCATCAGTAAGAGATTGCTGATTTCACTCCAACTGATACATTTTTCTACTATTCAGAATGTATCCACCTCTTTATAAATTCCTTTTAATTAGATGGTTTGATGGATTGCCACCTGGGCACAAACGTGGTTGTCATTATAAAGTTTGCAATACTTTCCTTAGAATGTCCGCACTGTTACTGAGAAAAATATCAAAATAAAACAGTTGACTGTGCATGAGAATAAATCATTGATTTAAATCCGTATGTTATGGTGTTACTTAGGTAACGTGGTTAGGAGCTGGCGTGAAAGAATGGATTGGAAGGAGGCAACTTACCTTTCTTGTGCATGGTAGAAATAACACTGTAGATTTACTGAACTTCCTTGGGGGCCCGTATAACGAAAATTATCTTTGAAATAAAGGGTGGATGAATTGCGTCAGTACGTGAAGTTCTTTGAATGTAAATAGTCAACCAGTTAGCAGTCAAGTCACATGCCTAAAATGAATTAAATCAGTAAATGATAAATTTTGTAATCAGTTAAATTACCAGTTACAAGTGGGCCATATTATAATTTACAGATAAAGGATATTCTCCGCTTTAGGAAGAATATCAGTCATCACAGATGCTTTGACATTTAAGTTTTTTAAGCGTTAGTGAGGTTGAATCTTAATGCTTTACATGTTTACATAAAAAAATCTTGCTTTTAGATAATAATAATAATAAGCAAACATTTCTCTAACTTTAGAAATTTGCGATCTATTACAGTCCTTATAAAATAATTTTGGAGGAAAATGAGGGAAAATGTATAACTAAACAAAGAAAGGAAATCCTTTCTTTTACAGGAAAGTTTTTAAAATAAAAAAATGACGAGCAGGCGAACGTGAATCACTTGCGTTAGTTCTTTACTTCTTCTTCTTATTGTGCTATCTTCTATCGAAGGTCAGCGACCATCTTGGCGAACAAACTGCGCTCTTGTGCTAATCTGAGCAGTTGTGCACTGCTCTTTCCTGTCCACGTCTTGATGTTGTCAAACCATGATATTCTTTTTCTTCCTCTAGTTCCTTTGCCACCAATTCTTCCTATCAAAATAGTTTGTAGAAGTTGGTATTTGCTGTTTCTCATGATGTGGCCAAGATATGATGTTTTTCGTTTCTTGATTATTTGTACAAGACGTTTAGCTTTGCCAATGGATTTTAAGACATCTTCATTGGTAATTTTTTCTGTCCATGATATCTTTAGCATTCTTCTGTATAGCCACATATGTAAAAGGCTTCGATTTTCTTGATGGTTGTCGCCTTCAATGTCCATGTTTCAACTCCATAGAGGAGAATAGACCACACGTAGCATTTCAACATTCGGCATCTGACTTTCATGTTTAGGTCTTTATTGCAGAATAGTGTTCTCATTTTCATGAAGGACTGCCGTGCAACTTCAATCCTTGTCTTTATATCTATTTCTGGATCCCACCGTTCATTAAGCCAGCAACCAAGATATTTATATCTTGACACTTAATCAATATTTTTCCCATTGAGTGTCAGTTTCATTGATGAGGCTGGATGATTGTTGATGATCATGTATACTCTGTCAATGAGTTTTTGGAGATCCATAATATTATCTGCAATTAGCACGGTGTCATCTGCATATCGAAGGTTGTTAACAATCTTTCCATTTATTGTGATTCCCTCTGAACATTCTTCCAATGCTTTTTTAAAGATTACCTCTGCATATATGTTGAACAGGAGTGGTGAGAGCACACATCCTTGTCTCACTCCTCTTTTGATGTTAATATCACTGGTGGTAATGTTGTCTAATTGAACGGTAGCTGACTGATTCCAATACAGATTTGTTATTAGTCTTATGTCTTGTTCGTCTAGCCTTATTTGTTGAAGGACTTCTATTAAGTTAGTGTGTCTGACTTCGTCGAATGCTTTTTCAAAATCTATGAAACACATAAAGACAGATTTCTGTTTTTCTATGCATTTTTGTATCAATATTTGGGTACAGAAAAGGGCCTCTCTAGTACCAAAACCATTCCGAAATCCGAATTGTGTTTCACTTAGAGTTTCTTCACTTTTTCTATAAATACGATTCTGAATTACTTTCAAAAATATTTTTAATGTTTTGCTCATTAGACTAATAAGTCGGAAGTCACCACAGGAATTCGCTTTGGGTTTCTTTGGGACAGTAATAAATGTAGATTTGAGCCAATCTGATGGAAATTCATCACTTTCATATATTTTATTAAATAGTTTTTCAAGAAGTTTGATGTTATCTGGTTCTATTAATTTTAAAAATTCTGTTTGCACACCATCTGGTCCACTGGCTTTTCCTGTTTTACTTGTTCGTATAGCATTCTCTATTTCGTATTTCATGATTGCTGGTCCTTGAATGTTATCTTTTATATTTATAGGCTTCTGTCTAGTATCATTGAAAAGTTCTGTAACATATTTTATCCAAATCTGTGCTTTATTCTCTTCTTCTAGAACTATTTTTCCATTTTCGTCTCTTAGAGACACTATTTTGCTTTTTCCACAGTTTTCCAGAAATTTCGTTGATTTTCTTATACAGATTGAAATTATCATGTTTCTTGTGAAGCAGTTCAATTTCAGTACATAAATGTTTCATCCAATTTTCCTTGGCTTCTTTTATTTTTTTCTTGATGATGTTATGTGTTTCTGTATACCTGGCAAGGTCTTTGTTTTTGTACATTCTTCTTGTATCAATAAGAGAAAGAATCTTATCTGTCATTCATTCCTGTTGTTTTATATTACTCACATAACCTACTTCTTCAATACTTGTTGTTACGATGGCATTCTTTAAGCTATTCCAAAGAGATTCCACACTTTTATTTTCTTCTATGTTAATCTGTTGTAATCGCAGGTTAAGCTGTGTCTTGGCACTTTTATTTATGTTCGGGTCTTTCAGTTTTTCGACATCAATTTTCTTTTTCTTCTTTTGTGATTTTTTAGCTGATTGTAATCTAAGACGTACTTCTGCAACTACGGGATTGTGGTCTGATGAGATATCTGCTCCAGGATAAGTCTTTGCACTCTTTATACTACTGTGGAATCTTTTATTTATCAGTATATAATCAATTTGATTTCTGACAATGTTATGTTGGTTATCTTGAGGCGATTTCCAAGTGTACAGTCTTCTGGGTGGAAGTTTAAACCAGGTATTTGCTAATGTTAGATCTTCTTCCTGACAGAACTGGACTAGGCGATCTCCTCTGTCGTTTCTGGTGCCTAAGCCATGTTCGCCAACAATTTCTCCATCATCCCCTCTTCCCACTTTTGCAGTGAAGTCACCCATCACTATGTTTATATCACGTTTCTTTGTTAGGTTTTTAATCTCTTTTAGGTGTTCATAAAACTCTTCAACATCTTCTTCACTTTTGTCAGCTGTGGGTGCATAAGCTTGGATGATATTTATGTTAATGGGGTTTCCCTTAAGTTGTAACAGCATTATCCTTTCATAAAATGGAATCCAATTTATTACCGATTTATTGAATTCTCATCTACTATTACAGCTACACCATGTCGATGTTTGTTCTCATCATTCCCAGAGTAATACATTGTCGTATTATCTTGTTGACACTGTCCAGATCCTGGCCATCTTGTCTCGCAAATTCCCAAAATCCGGATGCTCAGCCTCTTCATTTTTTTTGTGGCATTTCTTAATTTGCCAGCTTCATACAGAGTTCTGACATTCCAAGTTGCAATTTTAAAAGTGGACACCATTTTGAGCCCGGAGATTCTTCGCACCCCTATCCCATTTAAGGGACGCTGGGAACTTGGGGCCAATTGTAAGGGTTTGCTCGCCATGGTGGTTGTTCTGGAGATAAGGTAGAGCAGTAGTTTCTCTGTTTGCTTTCTGCTCTGCAGTATTACAGACGTACACAATATAATCATATTGCCATCTGCAAATCTCTGATCACAAGCCTTTCCGTCATCATTTGGCTTCAACCTTGTGTCAGTACTGACAATGCTGCTTCCCAATGTCAGGGGCAGTGACCCCAGCAGGTGCTTATTTAATGGCCGCACTACTCGCCATGTCACCGAGTTGTCATTGGGCTTTGTGAGGTTTTAAGTGAAACAGAGTTGCCACTTCTGCTCCCCCACGCCCTGATAGCTCAGTCGCTGTTGGTCCACGGCTGCTTATTCGCCAGATCGCTCTGCTTATATCGCAGCTAGCCTCCATATCTGAAGGCTGTTCCCCGATCCGCCACCTGGGGACGCACCCGGTAGTAGTCAGCTCTGCCCCGGGAGTTCTTTACTAGGCTGGGATAAAAAAAAAAAAAAGGTGTAATGCAGTGTGCTTTCGAATATTAAGAATAGAGCAACCAGTAAGGAAGAGAGAAGGACATATTCTACTTCTACATGAATGAAGTTAGAGAACAAAAACCAGTCCTGTCAAAAGCAGTGATTGACAAGATAAAACTGCACACCGCCTAATTTCTGAGTGGAGAAGGAAGCCTATAAGATAACGTTTACAATCCCATACAGGAAATAAAAAAATGGATAGTTTCTTTTCTAAATTAATTTATGTATTTCTACATTTTCAGTACAAATGCAAAAATGAAAGAGCATAATATGAAATTAACAGAAAGAATCCGAAAAGTTATACAACATTAGTAAGAATAAAAAATCGACAATCAACTGCTTAATAACCTTGCTTGTCAATCTTCCTGTAAAGAAGCAAATAAACTGTAGCCAAATTCATATACAACGATCGCTATTTTTTAAAAAAATAATTATATAGTGAAAAAGTTGATTACTGACGAAATTATGCACCATTTCATGAAAAGCATGTTTCTTGTAAACCTCACCAACGAAAGACTATAATCTAAAGTACCTTTATAGTATAGGAGGAGGGATAAATATAAGAAAATATGCTCTAGTGGCCAAATATGATACTTTATCAATCGTGTGTAGAGGCACTAGTAATGCCTCTACACACGATTGATAGATTTAAATTTACTTTTGTATCACACAGTTGATCTCGATTCAAACTCACTCTTTCTCTACAAACATCATGAAATGTGAACGCCGATTAATTAACTATTTTACAAGAAATCTAGTTTCATATGTACACGACTATATTTCCATTCTCTTCTTCTTTCATTCTGTCTACAGTCATATTATTAGTACACTATACAAGTACATTTTAATAGAGTAAGTCTCATTAGCATAGTTGGTTTCGACGAAGCCCTTTGATTGAAAGTAACTGACTTAGATTCCAGTCAAGGAAAGAAGTACCTTTATATGAATATTTCAAATGAAAGTGAATTAGCTGAATGCAATGGAGGTTGAACTGACTGCTTTTTCCGAATATTCCGGTACTTCCTCCTGGAATCCAGGTAGAAAAACACGCAATTAGGCCACATAGCTTTAGTAGTTTCATCCATAAATCAAAACCAGATTTCTAAGAAAGATATCATCATTTAGCATTAGCTGATTAATATTCCTGGAACAACTCAAGTTAAAACTTACTTAAAATTCATTTGCTCTGATAAAGTCTTGATATAATCTGCATATACTCCACTGGAAAGTATCGGATTCCCATTAGCATCTTTGGTTAGAGTGAGAAATGTTGTCTACAAATTGAGATTATCATTAATTTCTTAAAGCATTGAATTAAATATTAACTGAAATGGTAAAAATAATTATAAAAAATTGGATCAAGATTTTCGAACTATATTCATTACCCTGGAAGTCCTAAAAAGGACTTTCAGGGTAACGAATGACAATGCTGTAGCCAATGAAGTTTTAACTGAGGCTATTGCCGTTATCCGGCCATGACTGGAGCTTTTAGCTCAATAATTCCTTCCCTCCTCCTTCACCTTGCGATGTCGAGGATTTTTCTTCATTTAACAGGGATAATGTGGTTATCCCTACGGATAATGTGTCGTCTCGAGGATAATGAGGTTATCTGTATGCCTCTTGATGTGCCTGCGCGTGTTCACTTTCCAGTTTGTCTGTTCTTCGGGACGATAAACCTGAATTTCCGAGTGAAAAATCCTCTACCTGTGTATGAGACTCATATTCAACCGAAAGAGACCAGATGTTTATTTCCGCTTATTTCATTTCATTTTGTTCATTTCAGTTTATTTTCCATTATATATATATATATATATATATATATATATATATATATATCACGTGATGCAGCAAGCACGCACTTAATACTTAATATATATATATATATATATATATATATATATATATATATATATATATATATATATATATATATATATATATATATATATATATATATATATTAAGGATACCAAGTAATTTTATAAACTTGGTTTTTTACTCCTTCTCCCAAGTAAAGAAAACAGTTAAGTTTGCACCTGAACGTAGTTCAAGTCTAGAAGTAGTGTAACACCAGGGCAACTCGTGGTAAAGCAGGGCAAAGCTCTGATCACTATTCTTAGTATTTCCATAATGTAAAACGCATCTCACTAGGAGATGTATACTGTTATACATTATGGGTGGGGAGGGTCACTACCTAGACCGATTTCAAGATTTTTTGAGGTCTCCTCAGTGAGTAGTTGCTCCCCCCCCCACACACACCCATAATGTATAACAGTATACATCTCCTAGTGAGATGTATTTTGCATTATGGGAAATACTAAGAGAACAGTGATCAGAGCTTTACCCAATTTTGCCACGAGATGCCCTGGTGTTTCACTACTTCTAGACTTGAACTACGTTCAGGTGCAAACTTAACTGTTTTGTTTACTTGGGAGAAGGAGTAAAAAACTAAGTTTATAAAATTACTTGGTATCCTTAATATATATTATCCCTAAGGTAAAATACTTTTCACACACACACACACACACACACACACACACACACACACACACACACACACACACACACACACACACACACACACACACACACACACACACACACACACATATAGTAATTTCCCTAGATGGTGGCTTATATAGTTGCCCCTAAAAGCCGAAAGGCTATAACCACCACAATATATATAAATACGTGTTACTTTATTCAAAGAAAATTTGGCTGTTGGTACAATTCAATGACATACTTAGCATTCCCATGTTTATATGACGTACGGAATAAATAAAATTATAGCAGGAGACCTAAACTCCAAACATACGGTCTGGTTCAGTTCGTCAATCAACGCCAAAGGCCGTACCCTATTCAACAACATGTTACTGAACTCATCAATAGTAGCTGGACCCACTGAGCCCACTCACTACAGCCCATCAGGAACTTCTGATGTATTAGACATAGTTATCCTCGGAAACATCAAATATCAATACCAGCTGGAGACATCAGAAGAGCTTAACTCAGATCATAATCCCATCCTGCTCAGGTTAGAACTTCAAGATCAGCTCTCTCCCCATCATTCTTTCTTCCCGTGGGACAAGCTCTCTAAGGTTCTCTCAGTCCACATCGGTCCATCCCCTCTCATTTGTAAAAAAGAAGAAATAGACCAAGCTGTAAGCAATTTAACTAGACAAATCAACACAGCAATAGCATCAGTCACTCAAACCACTATCTTCCATGCTTCCAACTGGATCCCAGAAGAGATAATCGACCTGATTAGGGCCAAAAATAAAGCCAGAAAGCGATAACACAACACTAGATCCCCGCAGGACAAAACAACCTTAAATACCTGGAACAGACAGGTTCGAGAAGTCCTCCAGATGCACAGGAATTCCAAATGGGAATCCAAACTTAGGGAAATCAACCCAGAAGATAACTCCATGTGGAAGTTTGTAAAATCTCTTCGTACCAAAAGACAACCACTTCCCCCTTTGAAGACCAATCATGGAATTGCACACCCAGATGAAGAAAAAGTAGAAGCCCTAATTGACAATCTGGAAAATCAGTGCAGCCCATCTTACATAAACTTAAATATCAATCTTATTTACAAAGTTCATCGTAAAGTTAGAAATGCACTAAGACAGCCTAAGGATTATTCAGAAACCATCACCCCCACATCTCCAACAGAAATAATAAATAGTATTTCCCATCTGAAGAATAAAAAGGCCCCCAGCCCTGACGGTATTACCAATAAAATAATAAAGCTACTCCCACCGAAAGCCACAATTCATATAGTTAATATTACCAATTCAATTTTAAGATTCCAGTACTTTCTCACAGATTGGAAAATTGCGGACATTATACCTCTGAAAAAGCCTGGTAATAACCCACAACTTCCCCAAAGCTACAGACCCATCAGTCTCATTTCCTGTCTTGGAAAAGTAATAGAAAAGTTCATCCTATCAGGACTACAATCAGCAGTGGACAAACAGAAAATAATCCCAGATGAGCAATTTGTGTTTCGCAAAGCTCACAACACGGTGCAAAAAATTCAACGACTAACAGAACATATTACTCATGGTTTTAACTGGCACCTTCACACTACTGCTGTATTTTTGGATGTTGCCAAGGCCTTTGATAAGGTTTGGCATCAAGGCCTTATCTTCAAACTAATTGAAAACAATATCCCAATTAAACTAGTGAAACTCATATATTCATATATTAATGAAAGATACATGCAAGTAACACTCAACGGAATTGTGTCATCAAGGCGCAAAATCCTAGCGGGAGTACCACAGGGTTCTCTTCTGGCCCCAATACTTCTCACAACTAACATGGCAGATATTCCTCTCAATTCAAGAACAACTACTACGGCCCTTTATGCCGAGGACACCGATATTCTAGCTAGATCGCTCAGTCCTCACCTAGCAATCACTACACTCCAAGGAAGTATCAATGAGCTAGCAAACTGGTTCACCAACTGGAGAACTCAAGTGAATCCCCTCAAAAGCTCAGCCATGTTGTTTTCAAGAAGAAAGATCTGCAACAAAGAAGATATCCTGCTCTCTGGTCATAAGATCCCGTGGCAATCAGAGACCAAATATCTTGGGGTATTAATGGATAAGAAACTCCTTTTTAACAAGCACATCAATCTTATTGGCTCCAAATCTTCCAAAGTAATAGCACAGCTCTACCCACTGATCAACCGCAAGAGCAAATTGAACCTACATAATAAATTGCTTCTTTACCGGATGATAATACGCCCAGTCATTACCTACGCCTCACCAGCATGGAGTCACACTTCAAGATCAAACATTTCGAAATTATAAAAGAATCCAAAACAAATGCCTTAGGATGATCCTTGATTCACCGTCGTTCATCAGAAATTCACAGATTCACCGAGAATCTGGCATTCTATACATCTCCTCCTTTCTTCTTGCAGAAATATTCTTCGTGAAGTTAAGTTCACATTCAAACTCACTAATCGTACAAGATGTCAATTACAATGAGACTGATTACTACAACACAAAAGACCGAAGGCTATTCTTCTCTCAACTGATCATAGTCAACACAACTGCCCTCAGAGGGCAAGCTTAACTGCTCACTAACCTCCCATTCCCAAACAACTCTCATTACAAATAAAGGGGAATATGAAAAGCACTAGTGCTTCACCCATCCTGTCAGTAATGTTAATGGTTAATGTTAAATGTCTTCTTCTTCTCTCTTCCATCATCTATATGGATGATGATGAGGCCAAATGAACTCTTTCCACTTCATTCTGTCCGGGGGAGGGTCCGAAAAATTCTGTCCAGTTTGGTGTCACTTGTTGATTTGGTTTTCAGGTCATTTTTTATTTTGTCTATCCATCTAATTCTGGATTCGGATCGTCCTTTGGATCTTTTACCTTCCATCGTTGTATTCAGGGCTTTAGATGGTAGTCTTTCTGTTCCCACTCTGGTCACATGGCCAAACCATCGCAGTCTTCTTTCTTGGATTTTGTCTGTTATTGTTATTTCTTGTTTTAGTCTTTTCCTTATGTCTTCGTTTCTTAGTCGATCCAGCAGAGATACTCCTAGTAATCTTCTTAGCCAACCCATTTCAGTAAGTAATAAATTTTTCTCTTCAGCCTTTTTGATATTCCAGCATTCACTTCCATAGAGGACTATTGGGAGGACCATTGTTTCATAGATTCTTACTTTTGTTACTTGTTTGATGTCTCTTGCCTTCCATATTTTATTAAGTCGTCCAAACGTTTGGGATGCTTGAGTGATTCGTCTGTTTATATGTTTTATAATTTCACCGTCATACTCAAAAACTCCTCCAAGGTAGGTGAAGTTTTCTACCTGCTCTAGATTCTTACTATCAATTTTCAGATTGGCGCTTCTTTTTCCCATTTGCATAATTTTGGTTTTGTCTATATTTATGTTTAATCCAGATTTTATCTACTCCTTTATTTTATCAGAAATTCGCTGTAGATTTTCTTCTTTGCTTGCAAGTAATGCAATGTCGTCTGCAAATTTTAAATTTGTCACTTTTTTTTAATATAGTTTGATTCCAGAGTCTTCATTGTTTAAGGCCTTATTGGTTTCTTCTTCCAGTGTAAGATTGAACAGGTCTGGTGACAGATTGCGTCCCTGTCTTACTCCGCTCTCTGTGTGGAACTAGTTGGTTAAAGTGTCCTCAATTCGTACTGCACGTACAGCCATACGGCTTCATTTCGGAGATGTAAAATTACATAAGAAAAGGGAATATTTAAGATCCAACATTATTTCAAAGCAGATATTTGTAGAAACTATGAAAGTTTCGTAAGTTAATTTCTTCGGACCGGAGTTGACCGCGGATAAGGGGGGGGGGGAATACTGTATTTTATTTAATAGTCTCAATTCCGGAGAAGGCACACTGGGTTTTGGAGACAAAACAAGTTCAGAAATCTATGAGCATGCAAGCTCTGAGTGTGCGCGTGTATTGCGGTTTTACCCTAGTACCCAGGGAAACTTTCAGAAAAAATCATACTAGGCTTCATTTTTTCCGAGCTAATTTTTCTGCCCTAAATGTCTACAGAATGAACAGGCCTTGGATCAATGTAATAGCCTTGTAGACAGTACGAAAAAGAACAGAAAGGAAATGAATGTCGCTATCACTCGCTTGCAAAAAGGATCGACAGTACTATAGAAGCGATGTCTATTCCCTCACCCCTTCTGAAACTGATAATACAAACATGATTGACACCGTCATCAAACCTCAGGAATGTCCATCTTCTGCAGCGACATCTCTCATTCGGTAGGCAGAAAACGCCATTAAGTAACATGCAAAATGGGAGAAAACGAACTCGTGTCACGGTCTCTGAGAATTTCACTGCAGCCGATGAAACACCTATGGAGACAGCAGTTTACACACAACCCTAAATTCCGCAATGACATTGTCAAAATGCCACAGAAACGGAGCAGATTATGGGCATGGAATTTGGCAGTCGTACGTTTAAACAGATTAGGGACCACTATAAAGATGACGGGAAAAAAATCTTAACTTCTGCCAGTGTGGCCTGCTATGCAGTCTTACACCAGAGAAGAAAAAGGGATCCGCCCTTCTGGGAATGGTTCGTTTTTTGACAGCGAAGTATAATTTCAAAAGTACTGTATCTCACCTTCAAAAGCGAATAAAGGAGAAAGATTTCCCGTTCCACAATAACATTGGGGGTTGGGGGATGGAGAAACAATCATAATTCTATCCTGCCAAGAACCGTCTGATACTCTAGAAAATATCCTATCAGACATCGATAGATTTATGGACTGTCGACAAGGAGGGCTGCAAAATGTGATTGTAAATTTGAAACGATCCAATCACACTACAGCAGTGCTTGATCGAGCTATTTAAAAAAAGCTTCTTTTCAAACTTTTAAAAATACATTTCGGGTCTCAGATATGGGATCACATAAAATGACCTGCCATCGTTATACGATAATTAAAACAAGGAGCTTACGGAAGAGTTCTACTTTATTAACCGCTAACCGAACAATTTCTTCCACTTTTTGACTATTAAAAAAAAATGGATTTCGCTTCTTTTCCCCGTGCAACGCACTGTCTGAAGGCGAATTTTATGGCATAGTATTTTATTTATACAGGAATCAATCACATTTCTATGAGTACTGATATGTTAAAACTTCTCCAGAAGCTTTCCTCTTCTAGGCGTCTTGGAGTTCTGAAGAGTCCTGAACAAGGAAGGGGTGGGGCTAAGGTGAGAATCATTGTTTGTCCTGCTGTTGTTGATGGGAATTTCAAAATGCAATAATGTTGCAGGACGTCTAGTTTACAGAGATAACAAATTTGCGGGAAGTACCATCCGCTTAAAATAGAAGTCGAGTGACATAACAGACGTGAACTGTAACATTAAGAATAACTCTTAGAAAATACTAAAGACAAACAACAGTTTCAAATCTATAATGCAATTTTCCTCACAATTCTGTGAGCACTTCAATAATTAGTTTGATTCATTGTTTCGTTTCATTTCATCAATTTGAGTGACATTATTTGATTATAATAAATCTTTAACATCATATTCCTCAACAACTAATGGAATAAGATTTTCTTCTTTTGTCTGAAACGTAACCTTTGATGGATACTCAGACGCTGAATATGCTTTAATTCGATAGAAGAATAATACTTCTAAGGATAGTAACTGTTTTTAAATGAAATGAAATATCACTTAATTATGAACATTAGGCGTCTGCCTAATCAATCAAGTCAAAATATTATATTAATGTAATCTCGTACTGGAGAATTTGTTTTTGTTCAAAGTACTATATTATATTAGTATCGTAGATAGACAGACAATTGAAGATAAATCAATATGCTTGTTAACAGTGGATTGAAGATCTGCAAAAGTCTCTTATAGGAAATACAAACGAGGGAGATTGTTACGAAATATAAAAAAATAAATGAAATGAAAAAAATGTCCATTATTTGGTTATAATAATCCATCTTTTGAAACAATAATATATTTAAGAATGGGAATGTATGGATATTGCTGCATAGGACGTATTCTAAGTATATAACTTAGAATTGAATTAAGCGATTTTCTTCTTCTTCCTGTTGTGCCTTATTCCATTTGGAGTCGGCCTTTTACATGGTGATAGAGATACCTCCCCCTCCCCAGAGCCTGACGTTGGGAAGGGGGAGGTATTATTTTTCATAGACGAAACCCCTAGTTTCCGGGAGAAAACGCCCTCCACCTCTGTTGAAAGACACCAGATAAAGGTTCCTCAAGTCATGGACGGGATTCGAACCCATTTCTTTCCGAACAAAGGGCTTCATTTATACCGATTGAGCTACAAAGGCTGTAATTAAGCGATTTTCTGAGTAATAAAATTCATCAATTTTTAGATTATAATTAATAGTATAGTTATGGTTTATTTTATTTCATCTAGTGAGTTTCCATGACTACTCAAAGATGATGCTGTCATCGGTTTCAATGGGTTTTCCATTTTCACTAATACTGCATGAAATATCAACGAATTGCCTCAGTAGCGCAGTAGGTAGCGCGTCAGTCTCATAATCTGAAGGTCGTGAGTTCGATCCTCACCTGGGGTATTTTTCTTTTTAACAAATTCTTTCTTAAACATGAGAAAGGTTACATGTATGTGATTTTCATTATCTTCTGTGATATTAAAGCGGTGCTCGGAAAAAACCATACATATTAGCCTCTGACGCAGTTTATTAACATATCCCTCTTATAGTATAACAGTTGATACTCAGAACTTTTTCCACTCTTTCAGGAGGGAATTTTCATAAAAAATAATGAGAATCATGATTATGAATAAACTCTAATCAATAATATTTATGAAGATATTGTAAAATCAGGTAAGTTTACAATTCATGAATGATTCACGTCTTCCGACAATCAAGTAAATGTTTAGAGCATAAAATACTCCTTTCTTATACTGTTCATATTTTATCAATTTTTAATGTCTGCGTTCATAGGGAAGTCCGCCTCTCATGTTACGAACACTTGGGAATAAAATCTGTGATCTTCATTTGGGGAAATCTTCTATTTTCAATTTTGATATAGTTTTATTTTAACAGCATCCCTTTAAAACGTTGAAAGGAAGTGTTTGAATTAGAAAAATATAAAGCACAATCATTGTAGAAAAGAAGAGTAAAAACCTTCATATATTTACTTCGCACCACTTTAGTTCTAAACATAAACTGCCAGTGGACATTTGAGTGGGTCTTTGGTGAATGATGTTTCTAAGGAGAAATATGATAGTCATATTGAATTAGACCTTCCCAGGCCCCCTATCCATGAGCCACTGATTCCCTGGAGGCGCCTGCGACTTAGCAATAATAATAATTTGTGGTGCATCAAGCTCTTCTTTTTGATGCACCAACGAGTAATACTGTGTATTGCAAATCGACTTTTTATATATCAGTTTTAAATAAATTAATTGACATATACCCAAACCGAAGGCAGACGGTAAATAGCCAGACATCGAGGCTTCCCGACTGTGTATCTCAATCGACGAACATGGGTAAATGTGGCCATCTTAGCGACTTTGTTTTTCAATGCATTATCGGAGCAAGACAGACAGACAGTTCATTCTATCGTCCAAGCGGTAAGAATCTAGGGTTCTCGAGGGCAACCGTATCAAAGGTCCACGGTGAGTATACATCAACGGACGTACCAGCGAGCAGGTGGTTGTCGACCACCAGACACACCCATTGATGACCGGGATCGACATAGACTGCTAAGGCTCGTACAGACCAACCGCGCGGCAATGGTGGCACAAATCACATCCAGTTTCAATGCAGGAGGTCCAAGCAACGTCAGCAAGCGAACGGTACAGCGTACTATGCATACCATGGGCTACGGGAGCCGACGTAGTAATCGTGTACCACTGTTGACAGCTCGTGATCAGCCGTTGCACCTCGTCTGGTGTCGGGACCATCAAAACTGGACCTGTGAAGAGTGGACCAGAGTCATGTGATTTGATGCTGTCGACTCTGTTCAAAGAGATGGAGGCTCTGTGATGGCTTGGGAGCCTTCTGATGTGACACATTAGGCCCTTTAGTGCGTCTGGAGAGATCCTTAAACGCTGCAATCTGCCAGAATGTGCTGGCTGAACACTTTCCTGGCCTTCTTGCATCCTGCAGCGGATGGGCTGTTTCAGCACAATGAGCCACTCCACCGCACCTCAAACTCAGATATAACTCAAGAACACTCATTTGACTTTGGAATCAACCAGTGACTCCCAAAATCCCCGAATTTAACTCCGATCGAATCTGCCTGGGATGCCGTAGAGCGAGGCAAAGATCCATGTATCCACAGTTGTGGATACACAACTGTAGATACAATGCTGCAACAGGCATCGCTGGAATTACCTCCGACATCTGGCTGAGTCAATGCCTCGGAGAGAACAAGCAGTTATTCGCACTAGAGCAGGACCGACACGCTATTTTATTATACCTTTTAGATAATTTTAATTTAAATTAAATTAAATTTAATTTAAATCAAAGAATATTTAATTTAAATATTTTGTTATATATTATTTATCTTACACACAGAATATTTAAATGTTAATCTAGTAAATACTTATACTATTAATATCGCTTTTATATTAATTTTGCTAGTCATCCAGTTATGTACCATATTCAAAGATAAAAAAGCAAGAAACATCAAGAAAAAGAAACGATGGTTTTTTTTTCCTCTTGTAACAAATGGTTAACATCTGTGATTTCCCTTTGGTTCAAAAGAATTCTGCACTGTCTGGATAGATTTTAATGAAATCTGGTATATGCAACCTATCTGCTACATATAGTTTGCTCTGAGCTTGCTTTTTTAACCTTTAATATTTCTGATCCACTTAACAGGATGGTAGCGGCCATGAATTTATACGTGAAATTTAAACTTTATGTAAAATTAAAGTTACTTTTCTCCTCTTGTTTTTTTTCCATTATCCTTTCGATGGTTCCAATAATTTTTTAATTATTTGGCTTACTAACTTATTATTACATTCATTATATCCTCCGACATTGTTTCTTAACGAGTTATTTCAAATTCTTTTTTTTCTTCACTTATTTTCTAAATCTTACCTTATCTGGTTTCTCCATATTTTCCAAGGTCTTCCACCCTTATATTTCATAGCAAAATTGCCTTAATATTCATACTAAATCCAAAGAAATACTCATTACATGCATATCGTTCATAAACAAATAATAAAATTTAAACTAATTGAGGTCGGGTAGACCTCAAGAAACGACATTAGATGGATAATGAGACCGGAACAGAGCGATGTGGTTCATATATCCGTAATTAGCATTATGTTGATGATGATGGTAATATGCATATCGTCATAATTAACAGAAGACAAAGTATTTCATGAATATTTTTATTAGCGGCTCCGAAGGCGAATATTTGATAAAATAGTCATTCTGAAATGCAGATTCCAAGTAAGAAACACATAAACAGATACCGAAATTGAAATCCACTTACCACTCGAGTTCGTGCATAATAGTGATGCCTATAAAAATATGCGTTGCAACCAAATTGCTTCACACCCGTTTTTAGTCGCTCAGAGAGTTTGCCACATATCAGCAACTTCGAGATAAGTCATTATTTCTTGGATGATTCTTTGAGATGGCGAGAGATTCAGTCACTTGAATGATGGATAATAATAATAATAATAATAATAATAATAATAATAATAATAATAATAATTTTTTTTTGATGATAACAGTTTTTTTTTATTTTTTTATAAAAAAAAAATCACTAACGCCTTTTTATTCCAGTATACGGGGAGTAGGCGAGGCCATTTAGCCCTATCTAACTTTTGGAGACTGAGTGGGCAGTTCAATCTCCACTGGTACCAATCAGAGATAGATGGCCCAAGGCTATCACTAATTAAGTGGTACTCAGTGAAGAGAGACGGCTCAAGTGTGCCGCCATCTCGTGGTCCCTAACCCTAACACAATATATTTAATGTCTGAATTAATGTGGGTTCTACGGTCGATTTTCTTGAGTTTACGGGACGAAAAATCGAGTTTCCGGGAGGAAAAACCCGCTTGCCCTTGCCAGAGATCGACTAACTCGGGAACCGGTCGAAAAAAGGCTTAGAAAAATTTCCTCCAGTCGGCGACTAGACTCGAAACCAAGTCTTCCTTCGTGCGGCCAAGCGCCGTGGTATGCAAACGCCACATCCACTGAGCTACACAGGCCTTATTTTTTATTTATTTATTTTTTTTTTTTGCTGGTCCTTTCTTTTTCTTGGTCCACTCCTTCCTTGTTCAGGACTCTTCAGAACTCCAGAACCCCTAGCAGAGGGAAACTTCTGGAGAAGTTTTAACATATTAGTTAAAACTTCTCCATTAATGTACAGATGTCTGATAGGATATTTTCTAGAGTTTCTAAACTCTAGATGGTAGGATAGAATTATGATTGTTTCTTCTCTCCCCTCCCCCCAAATGTTATTGTTGAACGGGAAATCTTTCTTCTCCATTCGCTTTTGAAGGTGAGATATAGTGCTTTTGAAATTCTACTTCGCTGTCAAAGACGAACCATTCCCAGAGGAGCGGACGTCTTTTTGTACGCTGGAGTAGGACTGGAAGTTAAGATTGAAACGTACCACTGGCGAATTCATTGTCCATATTTTCGACGGTTTCTGTGGCATTTTACGGAATTTAGGGTTGTAGAATGCTGTCTCCATATGTGTTACATCGGCTGCAGTGAAATTCTCAGACACCGTGATACATGTTCGTTTGCTTCCGTTTTACATCTTACCCAGTGGTGTTTTCTGCTTACCGAATGAGAGATGTCGCTGCAGAAGATGGACATTCCTGAGGTTTGATGACGGTGTCAATCATGTTTGTATTATCAGTTTCAGAAGAGGGGTGGGGGAAACGACATTGCTTCTATAATACCGTCGATTCTTTTTGCAGGCTAGTGATAGTGACATCCGTTTCCTTTCTGTTCTTTTTCATACTGTCTACAATGCTATAACATCGTTCCAAGGCCTGTTCGTTATGTACTCTTAGGGCATTTGGAGCAGAAAATTTAGCTTGGAAAAAACGACGCCTAGTACGATTGTTTTCTGATAATTTGCCTCCATACTAGGGCAAAACCACACAGTATACACGCACACTCAGAGTTTGCATTTTCATAGATTTCTCAAGTAGTTTATTCTCCAAAACCCAGTGTACCTTCTCTGGAAGTGATGATATTACTTAAATTGTTAAAGTCTAGTATAAATAACAAAAAAAAAAAGGTTAATAATCGATTTCTTACTATGTTGATGCAATCAAAATTACACAAACTTTCCTATTCGAAAAATATAACGTATTTCAGAAAGTAGTATAATTAAAGATAAAAGGCATTTTAAATATTCATTAATGAAAAATTTACTTTACTTAAAATTTAGAAACTAAATAAAGAATACATGAGTTTATAATAATGGTATTAATTTTTATCGTTCACTTGTATACCGAACAAACAACGTGGAATAATAGAGCTCGTATAATTCGCTTCAAATAACGTGTTCGCTTTTGCGATACATTTTAAGTAACATCAATAAAATAATAATACACGACATTTAAACATAGTAGCAAAACAATAAGCTTTAAGCAAAATATTTTGTTCATTAAAAATCTGGAATTTGGCTTGTCTGTTTGCGCTTATGTATGATGAGAAAAAAAACTCATTCCTTGCAAGAGCGAGGAAATTTAGCTTTTATTAAGGTTTTGACCCTTTATCAAGTATTTCGTAATTTATTATAAGATACATATTAAAGAAGTGCAATGTAAATCCTTGTGGAAATAAAAAGTATATTTGTTTAATTATCCAAAATTTCAGCCAGATTCATACCTATTTTTATCTTATATATCGTTCTTTTAAAATTTCAACATGGCCATGCCCATTTAGACGAGCGAGCACCGAAAGAGTGGCACGTTTGACTGCTCTTTCGGTAAAACTTGCTGCTTGACCGATTTCTTCGAAAAGCTGGTCCTAGAACCTACGGTCAATTTGATTGATGATTGATTGACGTTCTGGAAGTTTAAGTATTGGACCCGAAAGAGCGGCAAGTTTGACCAGTTTTGAATTGTAGAAAGATGTCATGCCGCAGTAAAAGAGGAAATCAAAATATTTAAAGGTAAGCTTTTTTCCTTTTTGACTACGGGATGTATATTTGCTGGTAGATCATCGATTTAATCTAAGAGATTTCACATTTAGGTTCTAGGACCAGCTTTTCGAACTTCAGTTTTGATAATTGATAGACATAGTCATGGAAAAACTGATAGGAGGGACAAAATTTGAGGACGCTTATCGGGAATTTATCCGCTTGGGTGAGGTGCGTAATAATAGATGGCAGGAAAATGTAAAACTCTAGACACGTTTCCCCCACAATTGTCACAGACGACAGTCTGAAAAACGTGACGGCAGTAGACATCGGACAGCGAAGCTCAGGACAGTCACTAGATCCTGAGGATACGGCAATATCGCAAAACAATGCTGCCCACCATATATTGGATACAGCTGACACAGAGGAAGAATTCCAAACCGTTAAAACAAAAAAAAGGAAATTTTCCCTTAGTAGAGAATCACCCAAAACAGCAGAAATGGAGACAGATATTAATATAAACTCAAACAAAGAATACCCCCAGTCATCCTAAGGGATACAAATAATCGGATATCAGTTGTTACTTCACTCCGAACTCTAGAAACATCATTTACGAAACCACTAACAGAAGAAGGAATACACATCCAGCCAAAACCTTCCACTGATTACAGACACCTAACACAATTTCTGGATAATAGCAACCTTCCCCACCACACATTTGCACTCAATAGTGAAAAGAACCTTAAAGAGAGGGGTAACAGAGTCAAATACAACAGATCAAGTACAAACAGATCTCCAAAACAAAGGCTTCAGACCCACAAAAGTCAGCCGAATGCATATAGCTGATAAAACCCCATATCCTCTAATATTAGAAGAGATTACTAAAGACCAGAAACACATATATAATCTTCAGACTATTTCTGATTTAGTCATAAAGACTAAATCACTAAAACATAAACAAAAAACAACACAATGTCATTGCTGGCAAATGTTTGGCCATTCAGAACGCTGTTAAATGTGTTGGCAAACACGCAAAAAATGAATGCCAAAAAACCCGCACACAACCAGCAAAGTGTGCAAATTGCGAAGGCCCACAACCCACAAACTATAGTGGCTGTATAGCATTTCTTCAAAACCAAAAGACTCAACTTCAAACCAGCAAACCTATACAAGAACGCACATCCTCTCAACAAACCACAGCCTCCTCAACGGACGGAAGGACTTATGCTGAAGTAACAAAACCAACCTACCTAAAAGACCCAAACCAGTCCTATCCTACAGAACATAACAAGCCACATAGGAGAAATTCTTGCTGAACTCCGGCAAACCAACCGAACTCAAGAATCCGAGGATATCATCTTAAGACACACTCAATCACTGCTTGTTGAAATCCTTAATGAATAAGGCCAATAGAAAACCTAAATCATTACAGATTGTCAGCTGGAACACAAATGGACTATCCAACAAAATGCACGGACTATAGAAGTTTGCAGCAGAAACCCAAACATATATAAATAATACAAAAGAAATAATACCCCGAGTCATCCTAAAGGATAAAAATAATTGGACATCAGTTGTTACTTCACTCCGAACTCTAGAAATATCATTTACGAAAGTCACAGAAAAAGGAATTCTCATCCAGCCAAAAAACTTCCACTGATTACAGTCAACTAACAAAATTTCTGGATAATAACAAATATAATATAAATGAATCACACCTTCTTCCAAGTGACAAGGTCAGAATCAACAATTATAATACTTACCGTACAGACAGATCTTATGCAAGAGGAGGAGGCGTCGCCATCTTTCTCAAAAGAAACAAAGCATAACACAATAGCCGAACCCCAAACGGAACACATGTAAACCACAGGAATAAAAATACATATGGAAAACACAAGCAGTATCAGGATATTTGCAGCCTACAACCCCCCAAATAAAAAACTCTTAGATTCAGATTTGGATGAATACTAAACGCAGGCAGAGCAGTAATCGTAGCTGGTGACTTTAATGCCAAACATTCCACATGGAACAGCAGAAACTCAAATATCACCGACAGACTATTGAATTCATATACCACTACAAGAAACATGACAGTAATTGGATCGACAAAACCTACACACTACCGGCCGTCCAGATGTACTTGATATAGCAATACTGAAAAACATTGCGCAAAGCTATGAAATACAAGCAGTTAACGACTTAAGTTCTGATCACAACCCCATCATTTTGCAGCTAGGCGCCATACGAGATCTAACAGAAAACACCACCATCTTTATAAACTGGAAACAACTACCCTCAGCTTTCCAGAATAACATTGGCCCAGTTCCACATTTAAATTCACTGAAGATATAGAAAAACCAGTGAAAACCTTTGAAAAGCAAATACTAACAGCAATATCACAAGTGTGCACCACCAAATAAACTTCCACGGGACATAAAACGTGTTATCCGTGAGTAAAACAGATTAAGAAGACAATGGCACAGAACAATGGATCCCGCAGATAAAAGGCAGTTAACAGAGCATAAACCAGGTTCGGTATGCTCTAAAGGACCACCGAAGCCACCTTTGGAAAAACAAAATACATCACCTAAACACAGAGGATCAGTCATTGTGGAGAATGATCAGATTACTTCGTTCGAAGAGTTACACACTTCCTCCAATTCAAGGTGAATATAAAGTCGCCTACAATGATGATGAAAAAGTAGAAGCATTTACAGACAGCTTAGAAAGACAATGCAACCACAATTATACCAATATAGATAAACATTTCATAAGAAAAATCCACACACAAGGGCGTAAAATTACTCAAAACGCCTCATTCAAATCCAACAACAAACCAGTGTCACCAACAGAAATATATGAGATCATAAGAAAACTAAACAACAAAAAGGCTCCGGGTCTGGATGAAATAGCGAACAAGGCGCTCAAACCTCTCCCCCGTGAAGGGGTTATGCATCTGGTAGCATCACAAATGCCATCGTTCGGCTAAAGTATTTTCCATATCGATGGAAGCTTGCGGATGTCTTCCTAATTCCAAAAGCTGGAAAAAATACACAACTTCCTCAGAATTATACACCGATCATACTTCTATCATGTGTAGGCAAGATAGCCGAACGCGCTATACTCACACAGATTCAAGAGGCAACAGATAACAACCACGTCATACAAGACGAGCAATTCGTATTTAGAAAATATCACTCCACAACGCCTCAAATTTACAGAGTCTTTGAATACATCACACAAGGATTCGAATGGCACCAACATTCTGGCGCAGTCTTCCTGGACATATTACAAGCGTTTGACAGAATATGGCATTATGGTCTAATTTTTAAACTACACCAAGTTGGAATCCCATTAACACTAGTTCTACTTATCAAATCATATCTTAATAACAGAAACTTTAAAATAACACTCAATGGAATCAGATCCACAGGGAGAGTCATGACTGGACTCCCTCAAGGCTCTCTCTGCTATCTTCTCTACTCTTCTCCATATACATGGAAGTTATTCCTAAGTTGTTCCCATCCATCACCACTCTCTATGCCGATGACACAACTATCATAGCCAGATCCCTCCGTCCACATCTAGCCTCGAACAAGCTACAGAGAGCAGTCCACAAATCAGAGAATTGATACAAAAATGGCGTATTGCAATCAACTCAGGAAAACTCTCTACAATACTTTTCACCAGACGTAAAGCAGAACAGAACACAAGCATACAAATGTTTGGAAAAGTCTTTCCTTCGCACAACTCTACCAAATATCTAGTAGTTCATCTGGATAAGCGCCTAAATTTCAAGATACACATAAATACTGTCCCCACCAAAGCAAGTCAGACTATTGCACAGCTATATCCACTTTTGAATAGAACAGCTTCCTAACCATAAGCAACAAAATTCTCCTCCACCAATCAGTGATAAGACCTCAGATAACTTACGCCTCACAAACGCGGGGACACACGTCTAAACAGAACATCCACAGATTGCAAACTATCTGGAACAAGTACATACGAATGGCATTTAATTCCCCTTGGTTCATCAGAAACCAACAGTTACACCAAGAAGCCAACCTTCCAGATATCAAGACCGACATGACAGGCATTGCAGAAAAATTCTTTACAATCACAGATAATCACCCAAATCAAGTAATTCGACAGGCAGCGGACTACAAACCCTCAGATCGTTTCAAATATAAAACCCCGAAATTCGCCATCGCAAGAGAAAGCTAATACAGCTCACAATGAGCGGGTAAATTACCCACAATAATCCCCTCACACACACAAGCTAAAATCTGATGAAGAATCTAGGAGTCGGGCCATCTCCCAAAGAAGTTCCAAGTTCCCATTTAGACCACGGTGGAAGGGATATTTAGGAAAACTTGAACTCACTAGGAGATAAAGCCCGACTTTAAGAATTATCTACACATTAGCACAAGGAAAACTAAAAGCGTTACTTTATTTATTATTTACAAAGACGTTAAGACTGGCAACTTTTTTTTTTTTTGGCTATTACCACTTGAAAACAGGCAAGCTCCGTACCACTTTAAGATAAATAGGGAAGAAGATATTGCCCTTGCAACTATGTCTATGAAGGTCACAATGGTTGAAACCCGTTGTTAGCTGTAGTAAATGATGCCTTAAAATATTAGAATATCACTGATTCAAATGTAAGAAAGGGAAGTTTAAACTGAAAATAAAATATGGAGAACAGATTCTTTAAAACTCATTCCTGATATATATCGATGTTTTAAAGATCTTCAAATAATCTGAAGGTTATTTTAATTTTAAACAATGCTCCTACATCAAAGTTATAAAACTATACAATAGTTATGGTGATGTAAAAGTGTGTTACTTGATACTAAATAAATAAATAAACAAATAAGCAGCGTGATAAAATACTACTACTACTACTACAGAACAAGTTGTGTGCATGAACCTTATGGTGTAGGATTAAGAGATATTCTTATGTATTCTCATATGACGAAAATATTAGAAATTAGAGCCTGTTTTTTTTAATAAGTGTGTCCCGAAAACACTTATGGGAAAACTGGTTTCATTTATTCCAGCGTTTATAGGATATATCGAGAAGAAAGTGATATAACTAGAAAATATCAACACAATGTATATCGCTCGAAATAGCTGATCAACACAAGAAACAAACGAAGGGGTAACAGAAGAGTAAAGTAGAATATTAAAGAAATGTTACAATTGGGGAAATGCCTCCGTGGCATAAACAAGATTGCGAGGGAGTGTAACTGAATTGAATGCATCATACGTAGGACAGTGTTATGAATGGGGAATAACATCGGGTACCCTTTGGATAGCAAACATATTCTGGCAGACATGGTTATTCTGGAGAAATAACATCAGCATTGGACATTAGAGGACGGAAATATTCATATGGATTGAAGGGCAAGGACATTGTGACAACAACTGGTTGGCCAGGTGATCATCCCTGGTCACAAGAGTGTTGGGTAGTAGCGGTGGAGAGATGGGATGTTTCTGTTTCCTTTATGAGGTATCTTTACATCAACAGTGCAGAGAATGGTGAAACCTAACGGAAAATCGTTAATTGACCATTTACTCAACTAACCGTGAATGAATGGGGCTGGAATGGTCATTAGGAACATAACAATACCTTTAAATATTATTATTATTATTATAATTATTATTAAAACTGTTAAATAAAATTTTCGAAACGGGTCGTTAGCTGATTTTTTTTTTTTTTAATCACTCCCATACATAAACACGGAAAAAGACAGATTACAATTAACTAAAGCCCCATCACCGCATTGTTCGTAATCAACCAAATTAAAGAGCGCGCTTGTATGTCACTTAAGCTCTGCACATAAATAGAGATACATTCCACATCATCCCAAAAACACAATATGGTCTCCAAATGAATAAAGTAATAACAACAAACGTAATCGGAGAACGTCTGCTCCTGTGGTTCAAAGTATACATGGAAAGCGGGCAGTACACCCATGTATAGGAGCAAGGAGAGCTACTGGTAACGTGTGGATCTGCTTTTTTGCGATCCTACTTAACTGTCTAGATATTAACCACGACATTAACCAACTTCCCTTTAAAAGTAATATCTTCCAATACGCAGACGACACGGCCATAGCGTTTTTTTTTTCATAATGACGTAAACAAAGCTTACGCAATTATGCAACTTACTCAGGTCACTAGCTGGTTAATTAAAAACGGGATACACATAAACTATGAAAAGAAAAAAAAACTAATGGCATTATAAAACCCAAAGACTCAACCTATAGGAATTTAGCATCTCAATATCCGACATCATTTCCCTACAGCACTGATTCTACTAAAACTACAACCACCACACAAGTAAAAACAACACGTTAACACGAAACTCGTGTCAATGCGGACCTAAGTTGGAAAAGCCAAATAAACTATTTTCACAACATAGCGTATAACTGCAGGCAACTATATGGGTTAAAAGACTACTCGCCCATGCAAAAAAAAAAAAAAAAAAAATTACAAGGCACCATGTGAGAAATGTGAAGATATGCAGTTATATTTAACAGACTGCAATCGTTGCAATTTAAAACTGTAAAACTGTTATTGTCGGAACATACAGAAGATTCCAAATTCATACACATCGCAGTGACAAAACACAAAATATTTAAGATAAAATATTTATGCCATACACAGTCATGCTATAACACGACTTCAGTCCGACCTAGAGAATAACCAGGCCACATATCTGATAACAAGCAAACTAAATAGAGTATAAGTATAATGATCCCTTTAAAAGCTGCACGAGCTTCTACAGGCCTGATATGTTCAACAAAATGCTATTCAAGAAGAGAAACTTGGAGTCCTAGAACTGAAAATGGTGCTGTACATTCATTAAAGCGATATGGAAATTAGAGGGAAATCACTCAGAACGAGGAAATACGAAGTTCTCTCGAGTGTACCAATACATGACATGAACACGTAGTTGTATGCTGGTGTATGTTCGTGTGCAGGTACCATCAGTTCTAGATACTCTCCAGAGAATTAAGTATGTGCTGGAATCAATATAGTAATTTCTTTAATGCAAATTTCGATATCGCTTTCTCCCCTCTTTTTTCATTTGGACAACTCACCATCACGCTATTTCGTTTTGAATTTCAAATAATTTATTCATTTTTCCCGTTTGTTGTTGACGACACAATACCATGCAATAGCTCACTGAAGTACTCCGATTCTCCTGAATAATATAATATTTGTAAACGTTCATTTTGTATGAAACTAATTTGGTTCCATCTATAAAGGTTGCTTGGTAACAGTGACATATACAAATATGCTCAGCAGAGAGCATTCCTGTGCATAGGATTTATTCTTGTGAATATTATTCCTGTGAATAGTATTTCCCTCCTAGACTCAAGTGAACATAACAGAATCTTAGAATGGAATTATTGTCACACTGCAGCTGGTTCGGATTGATATTTGTGTTATTTTCCGGAGTGACTTCTACAAAATTAAAAATTCCAAGTAAGGTTCAAAAATGTATTGATATGATTAAACTAGGGTATTGATTTATTCCCGATTCCTATTAATAATAACGTTTAACTGAAATTACTATGAGTGTTGCGTCAATTGATGTAATATTCGTTCATAGTACGAGCCGAAGAAAAGGGTATCTTTATCATGGATCTATAAAGAATACTGGGGATATCTTAAATCTCTCTCTCTCTCTCTCTCTCTCTCTCTCTCTGTGTGTGTGTGTGTGTGTGTGTGTGTGTGTGTGTGTGTGTGTGTGTGTGTGTGTGTGTGTGTGTGTGTGTGTTAATATATGTTTTCTTCATTTAACACGTGTTTCCAAAAATTCCATTACTAATTAGATTGCTACGAAAGCGCTGATACATATCCTGTTATTAATATAAAACGTATACAGCATATGCGTGAAAAATAAATAATTCAAATTAACTGGTTTAGCATAAATTAATGCAGTACAAAAATTAACATCATCTTTTATCAGTTCTCTTAATAACCTGAATATTTATTCCTTCTTATTTATTAGACTGGAAGTATTCTGCAGTGAACCAAATTATGAAAGACTTTGCTAAGAATTCTGCATTTAATTCGTATGTTCTTCATATGTATTCCACAAAATCAGGTAAATGTGTTAATGAAGATATTAATCGTTGCTTTTGTTTTATATTCTTCAATAGAAGACTTGATTATGTATGAAATGAAATTGTTTATTCCAAAATAAAATAATTATTTTAAATCAATTTACCAAAACTCAGTTTAAACATCATATAAGTAACATATTTGAAATATAGTTTATTTTCATAATTTAATTTTCATAAAAACTTAAATATTCAGCAACGTTCTGCATTTTCATTTGGGTCAATGATTGGAAATTAATCTACATTCCATTCAGGACATAACACTGATCTTCCATTCTAAAATAATACAATTTCTTTCTAGTAAATTATTGATTCAGTTCTTGCTGGTTCACATTATTTGTTTACACTATTCATTGTTCAGATTTGTTCTATAGAATAAAATCTCTCATATACGAGAATTAAATATAAAATTATATATTTTGAATTTAATATATAAAACACACTCAGCGAACGTGATCGTAAAGTGTTACGAAGGATAATACGCAAAACCCGCCATACTTTGGCCAACATGTTGAATGCGGAGTTCCCAGCATCGACTGGAACACGAATCTGCACAAAAACATTCAGAGCCGAGTTTCACAACATCAGTTTTCATTGTGGGACAGCAATATGCATATCGGGCATTACTCAAACCAAAATGCTGCATCGTTTTCAGTCGTGTAAGGAGTATATACAGCGAGACATGGAAGCTTGTGTTATGGAGCGAGGAATTAAGCTACACCATGTATCGAGCAAATGAAAGGGTGTAGGTGTAGTGGATGCCCCGCGAACGTTTCATACCAGAGTGCATAACCCTATCTACTTAATTAGGAAGTGGTGGGGTGATAGTATGGTCCTGTATTTTCTGGTTTGGCCTCGGACCTCTGTTTGTGGTGCCACGAACATTGAACTCCGAGAGGTATCTGAACATTCTGAACAATGCAGCACTTCCTACTTTGTGGCATTTCTACGGAATTCACCATCACCCTTTGACCAAGACAAGGGTCATAAGGATGCTGCTGTATATATATATATATAGAGAGAGAGAGAGAAAATATTTTACCTTGGGTATAATAAATGTTAAAGATGCCAAGCTATTAAACCTGGTTTATATATATATATATATATATATATATATATATATATATATTTTTTTTTTTTTTTTTTCAAAATTCATTTTTACTCGGTTGGAATATTATAAAAAAAGGTTTAATGACTATTACCGAGAGAAAAGATGACAAGATATATTTAAAAAAGATACTACTAGTTTACTAGTAGTATCTTTTTTAAATATATCTTGTCATCTTTTCTCTCGGTAATAGTCATTAAACCTTTTTATATATATATATGGGAATAAATATTAAATAAATATAAATAAATATTAAATAAATGAATATAAATAAATAATTATAAATAAATAAATTACTTGGGATTAGGAGTTAAAATAACCAAGCATATAAAATTTCTTGGTTATCCTAATATATATATATATATATATATATATATATATATATATATATATATATATATATATATATATATATATATATATATATATATATATATATATAGAGGGTGGCCATAAAATAACTTTCCCTCTTTGGAGGCATCTGTAGCTAAAACCAATAAACGGAATGAGACCAAATTTTATATTGAAACTTTTGAAGGCATGTGGAGATGATTTCCACGAAAAAAAAAAATAGTACCAAAAGTCGCTGAGAGGGAAAATTTTGTCGCTGGAGGAGCTGAGAACAAGCGGATAATTACATTGAAGGCAGATAAAATGGAATAATAACATTTCGACAGTGTAAGCGACAGCCGCGTCACTCATTCCAGCTGGATATGTGGCGCGTTACAATGATAATAATAATAATAATAATAATTAAACTGAAACAACAACTTGCGAGAGACACAGAAATTAATGTAGTGATTGAACTCACAGGAAATAATGTTTTATTCATCAGAATCAGAGTCCTCTGGACCACATACACGATTTTCAATGTGCTGACCTTTCTTGCACTGCTTTCCGTCCTCTGCCAAGTCTAACTTCTAGTGATCCAGTTTCTTCAAACTTCGTAATCATAGCTCTCACTACAGCTGACATAGGGCCTGTACGCAGGTTATGAAGCCTTTTAAATTCCCGAAGGACAGCTATGGCATTGCACTGTTTAAGGTAAAACAACTTAACAAGTAAAGCAGCTGAGACAAGTTTGAACGCATGTTGAGCACAATTCGTCAGTCATTCGAATAACTGCCTGAACGTTCCCAATCCCTTTTTAAGTGGAATTGGTGGCGCTGCTGTTACGTACGCACAGTAAAATTTGCATAATTCTTTTTACCTGCGTTTACTGCAAATATTTGACTGCTTTCGGCTCCGCCAGCGCCACAATTTTCCCTATTGGAGACTTTTGGTACTGAATCTTTTTTTTTCGCGAAAATCATCTCCCCATGCCTTCAAAAGTCTCAATATAAAATGTAGTCGCATTCCGTTTGTTGGTTTTAGCTATAGATGCTTCCAAAGAGGGAAAGTTATTTTATGACCAACCTGTATATCAATGGCGACGCATGCCCATTTCGGTTGGGTGTGCTCTCGTGGCTTATGCATCGGCGCTACAAAATTCACGTTAGTTTTACCATATGATTGCAATTTTATCGATGAAAGTTTTAAGAGTGTTGTAGGATAACTTTGAATACTTTAATTTATCATTTAATAGTAACTAACTCTGCACAGAGTGGGGACAATGTGTTATATATATATATAAATATATAACAAATTTGGAAGAGAAGGACGAGGCTTACCTCCTTCGACTACAAACTGTTTCCCATTATAAATATGGGCAAAAAGTTATAAATTTATCGAAATATTATATTTAAAACTTATTTATTTGACTACCATATCAGTTTACACTTCACGCAAAACAAATGAAACTCAGAAAATAAAAAAAAAACCTCGTGAAAAATTACAACTTTCAGTTGGATTGGTTGACACAATACCCAATCACATCCTCTAGGTGCTATTCTCTCAGAGATGACATTGCCTCGCCTTCTGATAGATTTAAAATTACTGGAACGTTAAAAATATGACCCCCCTGCGCCATCTCTACATCTTTTGAAAGGGCTTAATGGTATTTTAAAGGTATGTATTTAAAAGTATTTTGAACGCACACAGGGGCTATGAACGCGAATGTGATTCAATGTTTACTCGTCGAAAAGTGTCTTCTTTATGACGTATTAGTATATTGTGTTTACTTTGAGGAACCGCTGAAGCCAGGAAACGATTAGGGGAGTCTTTAACGGGAATAAATGCAAAAATATAATATCGGTGATATTGCTATTCGGTGGAGGAGCACCTCACACCTAGCCCACACTGAATATTCTCCCCTGATATATATATATGTGTGTGTGTGTGAGTGTGTGTGTGTGTGTGTGTGTGTGTGTGTGTGTGTGTGTGTGTGTGTGTGTGTGTGTGTGTGTGTGTGTGTGTGTGTGTGTGTGTGTGTGTGTGTGTAAATAAGTTTTTTTACCTTGGGAATAATGTATATTAGGTTACCAAGTTTATCAAATTACTTTGTAACCCTAATATATATATATATATACACACATCATGAACATCCCTGTCCATTGCTGAATTCAAACCAAGATGTTTGAAGAGGGGTACGTTAACTACTCTGCCAACAAAGTGATTTCTTTGAAAGATATTTTTTCCAAACTCCGTATTTTGCCATCATTACAAAGAAGTCTTTATTTTTCAATTTTCTCCAATACATTTCATATAGAAACAATTTTATTTCACATCAGATTTAATGGTGCAATTGATTTCATTTATTTTTTTTAATGATAGGAGTTATTTTGGTGTATATTTTACAAGTCATCTACTTGTGTTGGTGTTACAGATTTTTTAATCACGAACAACAAATATGCAGTTGAAATCTTGCACGAAAGAGGAATTTCTCAGAGGCTGTTTGAAGATAAGAAAGGAGTTCAGTACCTCAACAGATTGAATGACCCATTTTCCTCTAATCCATTGACACACTATGAAATAGACTACAATATCCTTTATTGGGGTATCACGGTCAGCAATGCTCTAAGCAATCTTGAAAAGGTAAGTACGTTGTAAGCTCAATAACTTAAAAAAACCTCATATTTAATACATACAGAATAAATAATTCAAAGTAGAGCATCCTTTCTTGATGATATTGTATTGTCTCACCAAAGAAAAGTCTGGTTTATTTAAAAAATTAATAAATTTGAAGTTTTAAATGTTATTCTTATTAACAAAGACACACAGACAGAAATATATGATAATTTGCCACAAACAAATTATTCCGTATATATTTTTAACAATATAATAACAATATAATAACAATTTAACAATATAATAACAGAATAATACAATATAAAACAATTTACATGATTCCTAAATTAAGTACTATAAATAGATTTTATTATCAGGGTGCTTTCTCACTTGAGATATGCTTTATTCCGAAATACGCATTTCTCTTTCAGATACACATGAGGACAAAGTTTACAAATAAATGGTTTGTGTTTGTTGATCAACATGTCAATAATTCCGACGTCGCGCAAAAGTTCTCTGCTTTAAGTGGAGTTTATTATTTGACCTTCATAAGCCCATCGCGAAGAGTACCTCATCTCTCACAAAAAGTAAGTATAGATCCCTCTACAAACGTTAATTTTTGACTTTTCTCATACATGGTGTTATACATAAGAGGTATTTCGGTTGCAAATTCTATTTTGGGCCCAGATCATTAATATATACACATAACAATTCGTTATGATATCGTTGTACGGTTTGAATACTTTATGGAAAACATATAATCGATTTCCATTTAAAAAATTGAATGAGATTATGATCTACAGTTAGTGGTTCATTCACATGTCTGTTGCAATCAAATCACATGGCTGGAAATTATTATGTATGACGTTAACAGGTCGGAATTTTAGTACATTTTCTGTCATGTTTCTTCTTATTGCTCAAAGGCAAATTGTTGAACCAGGTATCGAAACTAAATTCGTAACCGTTGCGCCCTAAAGTTTTTTTTCAATGAACAACTCTTGGCATAAATGCAAGTAAACCAACAGAAGTAAAAACAAAGGCATAAATGCATTAAATCGATTTAAACTTAAAAATCTAATAACACCTTTTATTCCTCAAAAGGAACAGACAAAGCCCTTTAGTCCTAATATTTCAATTATTCTTATAAATATTTTATTGAAAAACGCAGACCCAGTGTTACAAATATTAGTTCAATAATGTTCGAAACTTGGATATTTATCGATTTTTGGGTAATTTATAAAACGTTAGTTGTGTTGCTCTCTATCCATTGTGAAGATTTTTTTTCCAGACCTTCACACTGATTTTGTGAAGGTCTGGAAACAGTATCTAATACCATTTTGATGGTACTTTTCTTTCAGAACTTCACGTTGTATGAAGTGCATCATTACAAGAAACCCCTCTTTGGATCTATCACGAACCGCACAATTTCTCTAAAGAAAAACGTCCGAGGTTCAACATTAGTTGACCACTCCAATTGCAGAAATTTACAGGGAATTACTGTAATAGTGGCTGCGAAAAACGTATGGTCTCTCTCTCTCTCTCTCTCTCTCTCTTTGTAATTGATAATACTAATGAGTTCCAATTTCATTACAGAACTGAATAATAATAAAATGGTTTGAAAATCTTGAATTAATTTTTTATGATTATTTTTTCCATTTCAATTAATATTTAATTCAATGCTTCAAGAAATTAATAAAAATCTGAATTTTTAGACCACATTTCTCAAAGTAACCAACGATGCTAATGGGAATCCGATACTTTCCAGTGGAGTATATGCAGATTATATCAAGACGTTATCAGAGAAAATGAATTTTAAGTAAGTTTTTAATTTGAGTTGTTCCAGGAACATCAATCAGCTAATGCTAAATGAAGATATCTTTCTTAGATATCTGCTTTGGAATTATGGACGAAACTGCTAAAGCTATGTGGCCTAATTGCGTGTTTTTCTGCTTGGATTCCAGGAGGAAGTACCGGAATATTCGGAATGAGCAGTCATTTCAACCTTCATTGCATTCAGCTAATTCACTTTCATTTGAAGGTACTTCTTTTCCTTGACTGGAATCTAAGTCAGTTACTTTCCGTCAAAGAGTTTCGTCGAAACCAACTATGCTAATTAGGCTTACTCTATTAAAGTGTAATTGTATAGTATAGTGTACTAATAATAAGACTGTGGACAGAATGAAAGCAGAAGAGAATGGAAATATGGGCATGTACGTATGAAATTACAGTGCTTGTAAAAAGTTTAATTAATTGGCATTCATATTTCATGATGTTTATAAAGAAAGAGTGAGTTTGAATAGATCAATTTATTTGATCAATTCAAACTCACTACTACGGAAAATATTTTCTGAATACCATGAAATATTCTTTTAATGTGATTTTAGAAAAACGTATACTTTTTGAAAAGTCTCGAGTAGTTATATTTTATGTGATAATTTCTGTCATATTTTGTACGCAGAGTGAAGGTGAAGAAATTTAATGGAAGTATTCCAGAACTCGTTGGCTTGATATACACACAGGTAAGGTTATATATAAAAATTTGTTACATAAATTTGTAGATTTAGTTTTAAAATAACCAGTTTCTTTATGTAATATTTGACTCCTTCAACTGACATTAGTGGAAATGCACATCAATAGATATTCACAAAGATCAAGCTCTGACGGTGCGAAACTTTTCTCGTGCACATGTGTGATTTTCTTCTAATATCTGTATTTCATAATCAGGAAATAATTTATTAGACTCTCTCCTACAGCTTAGTGGTGTGAATAACATATATTCACACCACAAAACACACAAAACATAGGAGTTGAAAGATATTTCTGTAAATAACCAGAAAAGCTAGTGGACTACTTAATTTGCATTACTATCCAATTGGTTCTCTTGTATTAAGTCTTTCCCACTCTTGCCCAAGCTTGGTGGGAAAGTCTATGCGGCGTTTTGTTTAGGTTAAGTGTTATTTCCGGTTTCGAATTCCGATTGCTGTTAGAGTATGGAATTCTGACAAGTGAAATTATTATTATTTTTTTTTCTCAAATTGATTGGTTATTTTCTGTATTTTACTTTTAAAGGTCATATTCTAACAGAATAACTGAGCAAAATCAATATATATATATAAAGTGTATGCGAATTTATTTTCCAAAACTGTATATTTCTGATTAAGTCTTATCTTAAATATATCTCACTTATCTGCTCGCTGTTTCTTGTACGTAGGTGAGAAATCGTGTGTTTTGGTTTGAACTCTTGGTTTACGTTGGGAAATTACCAATATAACTATTAATTTTACCTTCGATTCCTTGTGCTTTTAACCTATTTCTGTAAGTGGAATTTATTTATTTTATTTATTTTTTCTTTAGCATTAGTAAATTTTAAGTAACTGATATGAGACAAACAAGGTTTTGAACTCTCCGCAGTTTTTCTACAGCAATCTTTTTAAGAGTTTTTGTAACGTGTCGTTGGTTTTAAATATCTAATGGCTCTGTAAAATAACCAAACTCTAACAGTATTGTGACTTTTCAGAGGAAATCTTCACCACAAAAATTCTAACTATTAATTTAATACCCGATTATTTCTTTTGCTTCGAAGATTTGACAGGAGTTTATTGAAATATCTGAGGGCTTGCATGAACAAATAAGACTTTTAATTCAATGAATCAAAAAAAAATTCTCTGGTTACTTTGTGACATGAAATTTCACAAGGAAAAAAAATGTTATCTTCCTTCTTAAATTTGTATAACACATCTACGACACCCAATTTGTTCATTTAAATTTACACATTTTATTTGAACGAAATTTTATTTACAAATTGTATTTACTGAATCTAACAATACAGAAAATAAATAAATTGAAAAATACATCAAAGGTTCTTCCATGCTTGTGGAATTGCCATCGTATGGTTTTGACAATGTGACTCTCATCTGAAAGTTAATTTTCATTTGGTGTTTTTTGGGAATTTATTACTGTAGTAAAATGAAGGGTTGCATATTTATATTTTCGAATCCAATACGTATACTTCAGAGAATTATTAAAAGCACAGAATCTTTCGTTATGTTTCCAAAAGCATTTAAAAGTACACGTAATGTTTTCACGTTTTGGACATCCAATTTCATTTAAATCAAGAACAGGCCTCCCTATTAACATAGTTAATGTTTTTGATTTTTCTCTTCCTTTGGCAAGTAATATATGATATTTGCATGTTGATTCTATCATCCAATCTCTTAGTTTATCCAAAGCTAGTGAACCGATTTCCCACTTCAGCTGATGGTTATATTTTATTAACCAAGAATTCTGTTTTTTAACTCTTTCAGGTAATTCTTTCCAACAACAGGGTGATTTTGTCACTGCATATCTTACACTAATTCCATCAGAAATACAAATTTCTTTCGGAAATAAATTTGAACTCTTATTCAAAAGAAATTGGCAGTCAATTATCCCAATGATAACTGAAAATTCGTATTTTTCACCCACTGTCGATTTTTCATAATCGTTTTCCTTCATTCTTCTTCTTCGATTACTTCATATGGCACCACAAATAAATAGTTATTTATTATTATTTCACTGATTATTAGCTCTGATCATATACTTTATGGTAACTTTCGTTTACAAAATTCTAAACAATTAGAACTTTTCACAAAGAAACTTTCAAAGAATTTGTGGCTCATCCATTATTTTTACATTACCAAAGACAAATCACAAAACAGCAGCTGCAGTGGATGAACAATTACCTTAAGTCCAAAGTCACTTGACTCTATGGTATTTTCTTATAGTACTGTTTACACTTACCATCCCCTACCCTGACCGTTCCTTCAAAAATGAACCTTTTGCGCAGATGACTCAACGACATGTTTTCACATGCTGTTGGATATACTGTTGGTGTGTTTTTATCTTACTTTGTGTGGGGAAAGGTAAAATTTGTATATGTGTTATCTGTAGAGTACAAACATTTTCTCTATGCCAAACTTTAAAGAAGTGTTAAACTCACGTTTTGTTGGTTTAATTAGGTGCTTCTCTCTTTCTCTCTCTCTCTCTCTCTCTCTCTCTCTGTAAAATAACCAAATTCTAACAGTTCGGATTTTTCGATTATGTGAACGATTTGTTTTCAGATAACACAAATAATGTCAATAGGTAGCATTAGACAATTTCTAAAATAATCAATACATTGATATTCGTTTGCAACACTTTTTTTTCCTGTCCTGGCATTAATTTCACAGTTGTGATTTTTTTAAAATAATTAAACAGAATTGCATTAAGATATAAAGTTGTGCATTTATATATCAAGATCTAATCAGAATAACTGAGTAAAAATTCACTGTGGAAAAACACAACAACAAAAACACACATCTTTGTTCATTTAAGTTTACAAATGCACATTTTATTTTGCTGAAATACTGTTTACAAGTATATTCTCTGAGAAAAACTCGAAACATGTAATTACCTAAAAATATTTCACAATATTTAGTTTAGACTCTTAATATTTTCCAAAGAGTACAATGAATAAAATTTTTGTTACTCACTGTTTCTTGGTTACATTGCATTAAAATAGCTGGTCACGCAAAAGAATTTTTAAATCAGATACCATGGTAACCACACTTCCATACATTTGATATTGTGTCAGTCTGGAAATGACACCATGCCTCCCTAAACATTCTGTGTATTCTTTTGTCAGCAAATATACACAAACAGTTTTTGTAAAATGTTTGTAAATGTCCCAAAATAAAGAATCTTTATCAAATTGGATAAAATCTTGAAAGTCTAATTTTACCATTGATGAATTTAAATGATTATCGATAATTTTTCCCATTATACGAACAGATGGTAATTCAGTTTCCAAAAATAGTAAATGATTATCAATGTCGTACATTTTTGGTGAAAATCTCTCAGCTTCTTCACAACTAATAGAAAAAAACCTTACTTCCATCTGCTCCTGTATCATCAAGTATTAGTTCCCCATCTTGGCATTTCAGAATATAACACTCACCGAGGTCCATTTCATAGTCAACTGTTCTTTGCAAGTAGCCGAGGATATCAGACCACTTCCTGCATAATTTTTCCCAAGTGGTCCTGGATAAATACATCACAATGTACGTGTCTTCTAAAATAATAATCGGATTCCATCCTTTTAGAGCTAGGTGAAGAGTTTTGTCTCATGCTATCTTCCTGAAGAAAGAAAATTTCAATGACTTTTGTGGCTCACCCATTATTTTACTTTATTTTACTTTCCTGGATACCAATCACCACAACACAATACGATAACTTCACAGGATGAACGAATTGTCGTAACTGCAAAGACACTTGACTCGTTTATTTTTCCTTATAGTACTGTTTATCTGACCCTTAACCCTGACCGTTCCTGTGGTTACCATGGTATCTGATTTAAAAATTCTTTTGCGTGACCAGCTATTTTGATGTAATGTAACCAAGAAACAGTGAGTAACAAAAAATTTTATTCATTGTACTCTTTGGAAAATATTAAGAGTCTAAACTAAATATTGTGAAATATTTTTATGTAATTACATGTTTCGAGTTTTTCTCAGTGAATATATTTGTAAATAGTATTTCAGCAAAATAAAATGTGCATTTGTAAACTTAAATGAACAAAGATGTGTGTTTTTGTTGTTGTGTTTTTCCACAGTGAATTTTTACTCGGTTATTCTGATTAGATCTTGATATTTAAATCCACAACTTTATATCTTAATGCAATTCTGTTTAATTATTTAAAAAAATCACAACTGTGAAATTAATGACAGGACAGGAAAAAAAAAGTGTTGAAAACGAATATCAATGTATTCATTATTTTAGAAATTGTCTAATGCTACCTATTGACATTATTTCAGTTATCTGAAAACAAATCATTCACATAATCGAAAATCCGAACTGTTAGAATTTGGTTATTTTACAGAGAGAGAGAGAGAGAAGCACCTAATTAAACCAATAAAACGTGAGTTTAACTCTTCTTTAAAGTTTGGCATAGAGAAAATGTTTGTACTCTACAGATAACACATATACAAATTTTACCTTTCCCTACACAAAGTAAGATTAAAACACACCAACGTTATATCCAACAGCATGTGAAAACATGTCGTTGAGTCATCTGCGCAAAAGGTTCATTTTTGAAGGAACAGTCAGGGTAGGGGATGGTAAGTGTAAACAGTACTATAAGAAAATACCATAGAGTTGAGTGACATTGGATTTAAGGTAATTGTTCATCCACTGCAGCTTCTGTTTTGTGATTTGTCTTTGGTAATGTAAAAATAATGGGTGAGCCACAAATTCTTTGAAAGTTTCTTTGTGAAAAGTTCTAATCGTTTAGAATTTTGTAAACGAAAGTTACCATAAAGTATATGATCAGAGCTAATAATCAGTGAAATAATAATAAATAACTATTTATTTGTGGTGCCATATGAAGTAATCGAAGAAGAAGAATGAAGGAAAACGATAATGAAAATTCGACAGTGGGTGAAAAATACGAATTTTCAGTTATCATTGCTATAATTGATGTACAATTTCTTTTGAATAAGAGTTCAAATTTATTTCCTAAAGAAATTTGTATTTCTGATGGAATTAGTGTAAGATATGCAGTGACAAAATCACCCTGTTGTTGGAAAGAATTACCTGAAAGAGTTAAAAATCAAGAATTCTTGGTTAATAAAATATAACCATCAGCTGAAGTGGGAAATTGGTTCACAAGCTTTGGACAAACTAAGAGATTGGATGATAGAATCAACATGCAAATATCATATATTACTTGCCAAAGGAAGAGAAAAATCAAAAACATTAGCGAAGTTAATAGGGAGGCCTATTCTTGATTTAAATGAAATTGGATGCCCAAAACGTGAAAATATAACGTGTACTTTTGAATGCTTTTCGAAACATAACGAAAGATTCTGGTCTTTTAATAATACAAGCCCTGAAGTATACGTATTGGAATCGAAAATATAAATATGCAACCCTTCATTTTACTACAGTAATAAATTCCCAACAAACACCAAATGAAAATTAACTTTCAGATGAGAGTCACATTGTCAAAACATACGATGGCAATTCCACAAGCATGGAAGAACCTTTGATGTATTTTTCAATTTATTTATTTTCTGTATTGTTAGATTCAGTAAATACAATTTGTAAATAAAATTTCGTTCAAATAAAATGTGTAAATTTAAATGAACAATTTGGGTGTCGTAGATGTGTTATACAAATTTAAGAAGGAAGATAACATTTTTTTTTCCTTGTGAAATTTCATGCCACAAAGTAACCAGAGAATTTTTTTTTGATTCATTGAATTAAAAGTCTTATTTGTTCATGCAAGCCCTCTGATATTTCAAGAAACTCCTGTCAAATCTTCGAAGCAAAAGAAATAATCTGGTATTAAATTAATAGCTAGAATTTTAGTGGTGAAGATTTCACCTGAAAAGTCACAATACTGTTAGAGTTTGGTTATTTTACAGAGCCATTAGATATTTATAACCAACGACACGTTACAAAAACTCTTAAAAAGATTGCTGTAGAAAAACTGCGGAGAGTTCAAAACCTTGTTTGTCTCAATCAGTTAACATTTACTAATGCAAAAAAAAATAAATAAAATAAATAAATTCCACTTACAGAAATAGGTTAAAAGCACAAGTAATCGAAGGTAAAATTAATAGTTATATTGGTAATTTCCCAACGTAAACCAAGAGTTCGAACCAAAACACACGATTTCTCACCTATGTACAACAAACAGCGAGCGGATAAGTGAGATATATTTAAGATAAGACTTAATGAGAAATATACAGTGTTGGAAAATAAATTCACATACACTTTATATATATATATATTAAATTTGCTCAGTTATTCTGTTAGAATATGACCTTTAAAAGTAAAATACAGAAAATAACCAATGAATTTGAAAAAAAAATAATAATAATTTCACTTGTCAGAATTCCATACTCTAACAGCAATCGGAATTCGAAACCAGAAATACCACTTAACCTAAACAAAACGCCGCATAGACTTTCCCACCAAGCTTGGGCAAGAGTGGGAAAGACTTAATACAAGAGAACCAATCAGATAGTAATGTAAATTAAGTAGTCCACTAGCCTTTCTGGTTATTTACAGAAATATCTTTCAACTCCTATGTTTTTTGTGTTTTGTGGTGTGAATATATATTAGCCACAGTAACCTATAATGAAAAAGTGAACTGCAATTTTCAGACTTATATTTGTGTTCTGTGAATATATGTTAATAATCAACAATTTAAAATATTCAGAATTAATTTTGCTCAGTTATTCTGTTAGAATATCACCTTTAAAAGTAAAATACAGAAAACAACCAATCAATTTGGAAAAAAAAATAATAATAATAATTTCACTTGTCAGAATTCCATACTCTAACAGCAATCGGAATTCGAAACCGGAAATAACACTTACCCTAAACAAAACGGTGCATAGACTCTCCCACCAAGCTTGGGCAACTTTAAGATAAGACTTAATGAGAAATATTCAGTGTTGGAAAATAAATTCACATATACTTTATGTATTTATTAATTCTGCTCAGTTATTCTGTTAGAATATGACCTTTAAAAGTAAAATACAGAAAATAACCAATCAATTTAAAAAAATAATAATAATAATAATTTCACTTGTCAGAATTCCATACTCTAACAGCAATCGGAATTCGAAAACCGGAAATAGCACTAACCCTAAACATAGACTTTCCCACCAATGTTGGGCAACAGTGGGAATGAATTAATACAGAGAGCCAATCGGATACCAAAGTAAATTAATTAGTCTGCTAGCTTTTCAGGTTATTTACAGAAATATCTATCAACTCCTATGTTTTGTGTGTTTTGTGGTGTGAATATATGTTAACCACAGTAACCTATAAGGAAAAAGTGAAATGTCTTTTCAGACTTGTGTTTGTGTTCTGTGAATATATGTTAATCAACAATTTGGAATATTCAGAAAACCTAGACAGTACCAAGATGTTCCCATTCTGGAAAGAAATGTAAGTTTTTTTTTTTAACTTCAACATAACAATTGATAATTGTAATACAATAATCACTGTTCGTATGTTTTTGGTAAGCGTAATTCTAATACTGAATAGTTTTTTTTTCATAAGAATAATCATAGGATACATATTAAAGTACCAACATGGATACATTAACGACTTTTCATGTCTAATATGTGTGTGTGTGTGTGTGTTTAAGGGACACAAGTATAATTAATTATTCAATAAACCTAATCACAATGACCATCACGACGTACTCTAAGAATTCCCATTCTTTAACATTAAATAAATACCCCAGAAATGTATTGGAAAATTAGTACAATCATTTATAGAAGAAAAAAAAAGTGTATTTGAGTTACATTAGTATATATAATTAAGTTATTCACGTGATGTCCCCGACAAACGAGGGCCCCAGCGAAATTCCAAAATCAATAACAACAAACATTCACGTCACGATTCCTTATCTTATCTTGATCTTGATCTGGTCAGTAGTGTCCCACCAATCATGACACGATTCCTTATCTCTAATATATCTTCCTTTCCATTCAAAATAATAACGTCACTTATTTACAACTAACAATGACGTCACTGATTTTCATCTGACATCAACAAACATTCACGTCACAATTCCTTATATTATCTTGATCTTCATCTGGTTTAAAATGTCTACCAATCACGACACGATTCCTTATCTCTAATATATCTCTCTTTTCCATTCAAAACAACAACGTCACTTATTTACAACTAACAGATGACATCACTTATTTACAACTAACAGATGACATCACTTATTTACAAATAACAAATTACATCACTTATCTACATCTCATAACAACAAACATTCACATGACGATTCCTTATCTTTTCTTTATCTTGATCTGGTCAGAAGTGTCCACCAATCACGACACAATTCCTTATCTCTACCATCACCCATAATTCCATACACGAACCAAAACACAAGAACCGAAGCCATTGACACATATGACCTTGGGAAATTCCTGACATTCCAAACCCATGAAGCCACGCCCACCGGAAGCATTTGGTTTAAAGTGTCCCACCAATCACAACACAAATCCTTATCTCTACCATCACCCATAATTCCATACGCGAGCAAAAAATATCACCCACAATTTCATACGCGAACCAAAACTCAAGAACTGAAGCCATTGACACACATGCCACCAGGGAAATTCCTGATTCATGAAGCCACGCCCACCGGAAGCATTTGGTTTAAAGCGCATCCCATACTACTATCCCAAAACCATAATGTATGGTATTCTTTCAAGCCACTTCTTCTACCCTATAAATAGGATGGCCTCAAACTGGGTTACAATAGTCTATATCTTAACGCCTTTAAATCCAAGCACAGTGTGATTAGAACACGCACGCACATACAAACAACGATGTATGTAAACGTCATTAGGGGACAGGTGAATTTGGTTGCCTAGTGTAAAATCGTATTCTATTATTGGGTACCTGAGATGACATTAAAAGTATCATGTTTAGCTACAAGAGCAGATTATCGTATATTTATCCCTCCTGCTACACTATAAAGGTACTCTAGGTACCTTAATAGTCTTCATAGCACCTTTATAGTCTTTCGTGGTGAGGTTTACAAGAAAAATGCATTTCATGAAATGGTGGATAAATTCATCAGTAATCAACTTCTTCACTATACGATTTTCTTGAAAAATTTGCGATCTTTTGATATGAATTTGTTTAGCGTTGGTTTTTTTCTTTACAGGAAGGTTGACAAGCAAGATTATAAAGCAGTTGATAGATGGGGGGGTGGGGGGGGGGGGGGGTGGGGGGGGGGGGGGGTGGGGGGGGGGGGGGGTGGGGGGGGGGGGGGGTGGGGGGGGGGGGGGGTGGGGGGGGGGGGGGGTGGGGGGGGGGGGGGGTGGGGGGGGGGGGGGGTGGGGGGGGGGGGGGGTGGGGGGGGGGGGGGGTGGGGGGGGGGGGGGGTGGGGGGGGGGGGGGGTGGGGGGGGGGGGGGGTGGGGGGGGGGGGGGGTGGGGGGGGGGGGGGGTGGGGGGGGGGGGGGGTGGGGGGGGGGGGGGGTGGGGGGGGGGGGGGGTGGGGGGGGGGGGGGGTGGGGGGGGGGGGGGGTGGGGGGGGGGGGGGGTGGGGGGGGGGGGGGGTGGGGGGGGGGGGGGGTGGGGGGGGGGGGGGGTGGGGGGGGGGGGGGGTGGGGGGGGGGGGGGGTGGGGGGGGGGGGGGGTGGGGGGGGGGGGGGGTGGGGGGGGGGGGGGGTGGGGGGGGGGGGGGGTGGGGGGGGGGGATTCAGAAAGGTTTAACTTTTTTCCAAGGGCTGGGGGAGGATTTGGATATGGCGTGTTTGTAACCTTGGAACAGTTTGAGAAGGGTCTGTTATAGGTTTGTGTGTGTGTGTGTGTGTGTGTGTGTGTGTGTGTGTGTGTGTGTGTGTGTGTGTGTGTGTGTGTGTGTGTGTGTGTGTGTGTGTGTGTGTGTGTGTGTGTGTGTGTGTGTGTGTGTGTGTGTGTGTGTGTGTGTGTGTGTGTGAGAGAGAGAGAGAGAGAGAGAGAGAGAGAGAGTAATTTTTCCCTCTAAATTTTCAATCTCGTTATAATATTTACATAGCACCTGTTTCAGCTCTCTATAGATTTCTAGATTTCTCTCGTAATGGAAGTTTGTTTATCGTGTCAGGTACGTAGAAGTTTCGGGTGGCTTTTCTGTAGTAAGTAATTATTATACTTATATGTTATGTAGTTCGTCGCTTGTGGTCTTGTTATCTGATATGTTGTTTTGGATACTCTGCAGATTGGACTGAAGTAATGTTTTAAAATGACTGGGTAGTGGCATAAGTGTTTCACTTTAAATATTTTGTATTCTGTCCTTGATGCTCGTATTAGTGTGGACTGTTCTCGTTTCCCAGAATATCAGTTTTACCATTTTGTTTGGAAACGATTGTAATCTTTTAGGTTTATAGTCTGCGCAGAATGCGAATAATATAACTGCTTACCTTAAAATGTTTTCCAATAATGCTCTATAGATTAGTATTTATGTGTTTCGGAGCAATGCCTTTTAAATATAGTTTGCTTGTTATTATCTTATCTGATATGCTTTCGGTTTTTCATGTACGCTTTGAACCACTGGAATAGATGACCTCCGTTCCGATATGTGTTAGTTTGTTCAACACGGTTTAGGTTAGTGTGTCAAACGCTTTTGTTAAATCAATAAAAATTACCAATACCATTCTGTATTTATCTAATGCAGCGTTTATTAGGTGTGTGAAATCTTACATGCGTATTGCTGTTCCATTTATTTTTTGAAAGCCATATTGTGTTTTTGCCTTTAATTTGGAATTTTTCCATCTCTGTGGAGAGTGTGTAATACAGAATGAGCTCCATGGTTTGGTTGATTACAGAAAACGTGGGGATGGGTCTGTAATTTCTTATAAGGTTTCTTTTTCCATGTTTATGTATGGGAGTAATTAATGCACTCTTTAGTGTATGCGACCCGTTTCGCAGATTTTTTAAACAGTTTTAGTATAGCTGGCATGGTTTAGCGGAGTGCCTTTTGATGTCTTTTGGTCTGATTCCTTCTCTTCCACGTCCTTTGTTAATTGGTTGAATTGCATGTGACATTTCTTCTTTTGTTACTGTGGTGAACCACATTAGTTGCGTTGGTTGTAATCCTAGTGGAGAATATTTCTTTGTGTGAGGAGAGAATGTTTCCTGCAGTTTTTGGACAAAGTTCCCGAAGTACCGATTAAAGTTGTTTGCCAACTGTTTGAAGAATTTGGACTCACAAGGAAAGCTATGTTCTATTCTTTCTGAGGCAGTGGTTTTTTTTCCAGCATTTCATTGACCACGTGCAAGGTTTCCTTTATGTCGTTCTAAGCTGTTATAAATTTGTTTCTATAATAGTTTCTTTTTGCAGTTCTAATCTGTGTTGTTAAGAGATTCCGTTTTCTTTTGTATTTAACTTGTAAAGTGGGGGTATTGTTTTGTGACTGTTTCTATACAGCATGTTTTCTTTGTATGTCAATTAATACGTTGTGTGTTATCCATAGATTCTCTTTGGTTGGGAAGCTTATTTTTATTTTTGGTAATGCTATGCTATACATTTTATTAAATGTGTGTTTAAGATTATTATATACAGAGTCAGCAGAGCCTACGGTGCCATCTGCATCCAGTTTTTTTTTTTTTCTGATTTCGTAGTTTGCTATAGAAACTATAGTATCCTAAACTATAGGATAAATATAGACATCCAAAACTATAGTTTAGGATGCTATTATACTGTTTTGTAGTCTTAGCGAGATTTAAGGCTCCTGGTTCAGTATGTAACTGTAATGCAGTGACATAATGGTCTGATAGTTTGCACGTGATGACGGCTGCTGTATACCTGTTTAGAGAGAGCACGTATATTTTTGTGGTCGATACAGGATTAGATGATTGTATTTTCAACTATATCTTCTCGTATATACGACTGTATGAATGGGATTATTTATATGCTAATAAGAGGTCTAGTTATTGTGCTGTATTAAAGACATCTGTTTAATTCATCTAGAAATTTTGTTGCGAATAAATCGGGTGGTCTGTTTATTGCGTTTAATATCAAGGAGTTCTCTTGTTTGATATTTTAATCTTCGAAGCATATGTTTTCTGAAAATTCTAATTTATACTTTATTTCTATTACGTCTAATTTATGTTGGCTAAATATTACTATACCACTACCGCGTTTAGTTTGTCTACAGTGTTTGTGATGTTGAAAGTTTTGAATTTTTTATGTGGTTTCCCTCTTCGTTTGTTGTGGATACTTCTGTTAGTATTAAAATATCTACGTTGTCTATATCTTCCTTCAGATAAGCTTGCAGTGTCATCCAATATTTTTCAATGCTCCTAATGTTGATGGGGAGAAGATAGCCCTTTTTTTGGGGTAGTCACTTGTTTCCATTCTGTTATCGAGTTTAGAATGTGGCAATTGTCATGTTCCGGGGTGATTACATCTGCTTTGTGGTCTTCGTTCATGTAGGTTGATATATGGTTTCCTTCTTTACGACTCATCAGTGTTCCTTTTAATGCGGCAGCCTGTTGTTCAGATCCTTGACTACTGGTGTTTTAATCCTGTAGCTTATATGAGGTTAACTTTTGTTGGGCGCTGGTAGTGAATTTCTTCACTGCGGCAGGGAAAACATAATTTATTCCTTTTTTTTTCGATGTATTGACTGGAATATCTTTTGATTCTATAGAGAGCCAGTTTTCTGGCTTAGTTGGATTCCCGTGTCTTTTAAATGTTCAGTAGCAACCCTGGGAGACCATCTAAGAGATCATTTTTATAGTGTTGCTGTTTTAGGAGTTTGTAATGTTGTTTTTAAGAGTTTAATTTTTACTGTAGTTCCGTTGTCTCTTTAATTAAGTTATTCTGTCTTAGCACTTTTACTCTGTTTTTAATTTCTCTAACGGTCTTCTACTTATTAATTTTAATAAATTCCTCATATTGGTTGAATTTTTTGGTAATTTATGCGGTACGTTTTACAAATTGTTCTCCAACAAAATTGATTAAGCAGTCTTTTAGGTTTTGTGATCTATTTAAGTAATACATTGGAAGCTGGCTCACCTGAGTTTCTGCTATTGTACTCCTTGTTTTTTATTTCCAGTGCTGTTGATTGCCAGGTTAGCTGTTTATCGCCTACGGTTGTTTTCTGTGTTGGCTGTTTCCCACCTACCATTGAAGGCGACATTCCTTAGTTTTTTCTACAATGTGGGAATTTCCACTCGTCACGCTTCGCATTCGATTTTCGCTGCCAAGTTGTCTCGAACAAATCCCTAACATAGAAAATGCATATTTCTCTGGCAGTTCCTGCATGCTATGTAGTTTCTTCCCCCCGTTTGGATTTCCTGGAATTTGTAGCACTTCATATTTCTGGTTTTGGCGATCGTGGTGTGACTGCTAAAAGGGCGACTTCCTTTGTTCTCCTGTCTTCTGGTTCACCACCGTATACTTCGAAATTTAAAGACGATTTTACATCAATATGTTCGACCAGTAGAACAGAATTGATTCATACATTTTGAATTTTAATCCAAAAGAAAAAAGCTCTACTTTACAACTTGAAATACGGGAGCACGGATACAGTATTTTTGTTTTTGCGCTTGCTATTAAAGCGTCCTCTTCTATATATATATATATATATATATATATATTGCAGAATTATCTTTATTGCAGGAGGTCATATATATATATATATATGATTGAGAAGGTTGAGAGTAATCATATATATATATATATATGATTTTATTTAATGGAAATGTATATTTATATATATATATATATATATATATATATATATATATATACGTAATTATAATAATAATAGTGGTAACAACAGTACTCTTAGCAGTATATTTATTATTTTGTTCACATTTTTCGAAGCCAATGTTTGTCTTATATGAAGATGTTTTTGTTGATTCTGTTGGAGCAAGCTTTCTCACTTTTTAACCATTCTTTTTAACTTTTTAACTATATATATATATATATATATATATATATATATATATATATATATATATATATATATATATATATATATATATATATATATATATATATATATATATATATATATATATATATATATATATATATATATATATATATATATATATATATATATATATATAAAATGATATTAATTTATTACTAGAGTAATGAAGTTACTTCAATAATGAAATTTCTGTAATTATTAGCCCAAAATCATAATAACAAAGGTTCATTGACCTGCAAACATTTTCAATTTGTTACTCAGTTTATTATAAAAATAATCATTGAATATGGTTATTGTATGATGGCATTTACAAACGGTACCAGAAACTACTTTTCTTAACATAGTTTTGATTCGCCGAAATGGTTTTCTGAAAGTCCGTTCTTATTTATACTTGAAATTCTCTGTTCTATTTTCTTTTCGTAACCGCACCAGCAACTACAACAACAAAATGCAATAAACGAAAACGTATGGTTCAAACTAATCTTGTTTTCCGAGAACAGTTTGTAAGTGATTCGGAAATTCAGGGGAATAATCAATAGCAGAAACCAACACTGAAATTGCTTTTCGATATTATTATTATTATCGTTTTTCAATAATTTTATATTTGTTTCTTCTTCTAAAGAGTGGAAAATCAATACTGCCTGATATTTTCTTGCACTTTCATAATGGCTGCACTATAAACAGTATAAAACCTACCTGGTCAGTTGCGCTGTTGTAAATTAAATGAAGTGCATTTTACAACACGCATTTAGGTAATTGGCAGCTTTGAGAGAAAGAAAGAAAAATATGTATTTGAAGAGAGCAAATACTGTTCGTATTAACGCTAATACTGAAAGGTGGAACCTCTTATTACAACGAGTAAAGTAAATACAGTCATTGGTGTCAAAGTACGTGATAGAGTTTGTCACGAGCCCGATCGATCATTAGTGATGAACGAGAGAATTTAACATTCAATTCTTTAAGATTTCTAACCTAAAGAGAAGAAGAAAGATGCTTCATGAAAGTACGACTTTGGTAATGATGACAGTTTTAAGTGAACTAGTTACGTGTTATGCGAATTCATTGCATTCAGGTAGGCAGTACATTTAGTTGTATTTGACTGTTTTGTTCACCTTATTTCATATTCTGTTCAAAAGTGCAGTGAACGATGGTAATATCTATCATACTGAGAATTAAAACATCTCGTATATTGAAAAGTAGCCAGTTAATTTATCTGAACTGCAGTATTGGGACATTCCATAATGTTATCCCTTTCAAAGACTGATATTTTGATACACGTCTTTTCCATGCATGAGATGATATAACGTAAATTAGACCTTATAACACGTCACTGTTGACATTTGTGTAGGGGATGGATATAGATATTACATAATGTGGAAATTCTTCCCTAAGAACTAATGATATATTTATAATAACCAGAAGAAGTAGAGATGCGGATGATACCCATATTCTTATAGTCTTATAGTCAAGTTCATTTGTTCTTATTTTTAGGTAATTATAAGCTATAAAGTCAATCAATTTTTTACCATTCCTGTTTAGAGTATGTTCTTCTCCATGTATTCCTATATTATTATTGATTTTCGTGTTTCCAATTCTTGCCTTTAAGTCTCTTGCTAAAATTGCATTTTTATTTATTTTATTATATATATTTTGTAGCTGATTATAAAATTCAATATTGTTCTGTTCTCTTCCTTCTTATGGGGCATATAAACCAATTATTGTTAAATGGCCTCTATCTAGTTTTATTCTAGATTCTATTATTCTTTCATTCCATAATTTATAATGTTTTAACTGTTTTTGAAAGGGAGTTATGAATCCAAATCATGACTCCTGCTTGTGCTCTTTGGTTTCTGTCGACTCCACTGTATATCACATTAAAAGTTTCGGTTCTCCTAGTTCCTTTTAATTTTTTTTTGTTTTAGTGATTTCTGCTATTTTAAAATTTCTTTCATTTAATAGTTGGTCTAATTCTATTTCTTTATATGCTATTCCTCTTACATTCCAGTTTGCTATATGTATTATATTTTGTTGTTTCCATTTTCGTGTTACCGTTTCCTTTCCAGGGTCGTTTTCCATACATTCATTCCGACTACCTTTTTCTGTCAGCTTAAAACTAGAATTATACTCTCCAAATCAGATGATTAGCCTCATGATGTAATGACAGTATTACATCTCCTAGGAGCTGTGTTTTACATTATGAGAGAATATCAAGAATAGTGAAGGAGCTTGCTCCAACTTTGCTTCGAATTGCCTTCGCCGATAGTATTTCGGCATTGAAACTCATATAGATCGTAGTTCTCGATCTTGAGTTTCACTTACTGGCTATATAACAACATAGGATTTTTATCCGCTTAATTGCTCACCCTGTTTATTTATGGATTTCATAAGGAGTGAGTACGTAATTATCTTTCTTATGGAAATTAAATGCCAAATATAATCCAATGCATAAAACATGCAATATCTTCATTTATAAAGTTGAAAGAAATCCTTGAAGAATATCCATAATGTATGCCTTGCTTCTGTTCTTTATTTAATGTAATCTAAGTTGGAATTCTGATAACAACGGCAGATTGAGATATATTTTGGGATTGATTCCCTAAGCTAAAAGTGAAGGTTCGAAAAATACAGTGAAATGCAGCAATAAATTATCAATTCTACTAGTCTCGAAGGTGAGTACGGCGTGTAGATGGCAGCAATAGGATACAGTGGTAAGAATATTATACGTATATAGAATATTATCCCTACTGTGACAAAGAGAAGCGCTGCTATAGAGTATTCAAATAATGCTTACAAAAGAAGATCAATGCTTTGTGGGGGTATCTCGATTGAGACAGACTCACAATCACGAGAGTATTTCGTAAACAATGCGTATGGAAATTTCTCTGTACCAGTGTTGGTCTTTCAAGGTAGTTATGATTTTGTCCAATAGTGTCCACCAAACTAGTCGTGAGGTGAAGGGTGTAACGTTTTGCCTTCCTAATTGCCTTTACATGATTTCTTGCATTCACCAGTTGTTTCCTGTCATGTCGTTGATAAGCATATACATGGAATATTTCATTTAATGTTTGTTTTGTAAAGTTTTAAATGCATACGATGTTTATTACATTTATAACAATGACAGAATAAACTCATATTTAAATTCTGTTACTCTTGTCCAGCTTTAGTCGCTTACTATAACTATTTTTCTATATGATTTTAACATATGTTTTTCTTTACAGCCCCAAGAAGCACCTCTATTTTTCATTTAATTAAAAAGATACACAGATCAGCGGAATATAGGCCATTTGATATTTTGTACCTACATTCCAAAAGTAATAGTAAATGAAAGTAACTTGATTATATGATATTTGAAATCAAAACGAAATTCATATTATGATACCTTCTAAAATTATGACACATTTTTCAATATTTTGGTATTACTGTTTATAGCTATTTTGCATATTATGTTAAGGAGTATCTCTTGTATTACGTCATTGGCTTTTCTACTCTAATTTATTTAAGACAATAATGACATTTTATAGACCTCAACGAAATATATAAATAAAAAGACGAATGAAAAATACGAAGCTACAAAAGTATGCTAAAAAATAATTTTTAGCATACCTTTGTAGAATGCTCGAGGTGGTTTTCTTTTGGGGTAGCCTCAGGAGTATAACGATTGAAATGATATAACTGAACTGAAATATAACAGAAAAGAATGTGGGAGGAAATGTGTAGATAGAAATATGTGGGAATTAAAATGCGGTAAAATGAAGATATGCGAATTAAAAGCCGAATGATCAAGGATGAACTATTTTTTTTTAGAAAGGAGAAAGATAAAATATAATAAATGAAGATTAAAGATGGGAGTTACGGGGTTGAGCGTTTCGACTGAGACTTCTGACTGAGTCGAAGCTTTGAAGTTGTTCCATTAACTCGGGCCTCAAAAAAAAGTTTTTTACATGACAAAATAATGATTATATTCTGTATTTACGATAGGAACGATTAAAATTGACTTAATCATATCATTTAGAAAATAATTTTTATTTTTGTGACGAATGCAAGTTTAATTTTATTACCTTAATCGAAACTGATTAAATTAAAACAGAACGTTATTTATATATTTCATATATAAATTTGAAAAGACAGTTTAAGTCACTAATTAATTGGAATAAAAATGTAATTTTAAATATTTTATTTTACATTAATGTTGTTCACATGTAAAAACTCTCAACATATAACTGGCATTACTCAATCAGGGTGTCTTAAAACTTAAATTAATGTACGATTTACGCTGAAAATTTATTATTATTATTATTATTATTATTATTATTATTATTATTATTATTATTATTATTATTATTATACTAGAACAAATGCTTTGTAAATGCATAATATGCAATCATACTTTTAATAATAAAAATCATTGAATTTAAAAAATTACTATTATTATTATTATTATTATATACAAAAAGTGTCATAAAGTAACTCTACTTGTCACGCTGAAGAGAGTGATATATAATTCATCGAAATCGGCCAAGTGGAATCCAAAATCTGAGTCTGCTAAAAATTGAAGCGTACACCGCGGTTGCTAACGAGCACAGAACAAAGGACGTCGCCATCTTTACAGTTGTCCAAAGGAAGAAAGTGTCATGAAGAAGAGTCATGAAGTGCAACAAGTGTCAGAAGTAATTACCGTCCTACGGATGTTATATAACCTGCAGAAAATTCCATAGGAATCTTCACTTTACATGTTCCGGACTTTCAGAAACAACCTGGCAACCCAAATCCGATGCCAAACGAGAAGAATGGAAGTGTCTAACCTGTAGAGAGAACAAAGAAACGCCACCACCCACAACACAACTGATTACACCGGAGGCAGAATCGGACGATGAACTGAACAGACAACAAAATACCGGTGAGTCTTATAATTTGAATTCCGTAAATTTATTACTAAAAAAGGTTTAGAAAATATAAAAGCCAGCTTGGTAGACATTGTCCAAGAACTATTTGATAAACAGAATAAACAAATAACAAAAAAAAATTAGCGAATATGAAGATTTTGTTAAATATAATAATTCAAAAGTCCAAGTCTTACTTACAAACGGTAAAATAGATTAAAACCAGCATTAATGCATTAACTGACAGGCAGCACAAATTGATAAAAGACACATCGGAACTCCGTCAAGAATTTAATTCTCTGAAACTACAATACGAAGTTTTATACCAACAACAACATAAAGAAGACCTTCTCATAAATGGTCTTCCAGAAACTGAATCCACAGAAAATCTCAGAGACGTAGTTTTAAAGTTAGGCCATGCAATTCACATCCCCCTAGAGCATAATGATATTCATGCCATAAATCGGTTTCCCAGGAAGAACAAAAAACAAGGCTCGCCACGACCCGCACCAGTCATAGTTCGTCTGATAAGCAAGGCTACAAGAGACAATCTCATAAAAGCCAGCAGACTGAAAAAACGTAGTCAAGGATTTAAATGCATCGCAATACAATAAGCCAATCTTTCTATCTGAGTATTTAACATCTTTCAATCAGAATCTTTTGAACCAAGCAAGAAAAGAAAAAGCAGCAAAAAAGTATCAATTTTTATGGATCAAAGACGGCAAAATATTCTTGAGAAAGTCACAGACTTCAAAGTCTATACAAATAAAAAGCTCAGAAGATATAGACAGGTTGCCAGAGTGAAACAAAAGACTCCAACTGAGTTCAACAAGATCTCAACACAAAAAATAATGAATGTGAACCATCAGATAGATGTAATTACACCAGAATACATCAGTAATTGTACTTTCGAATCGCTTGATGAATGGAAACAACACACAGTACAAGCGAGAGGTCTCTCAACCTTGCATATTAACATTAGAAGCATCCGAAAACATTGGTTATTGTTACAGGCTTATCTGAGGAATTACACTGATATTATTGATATAATCATTCTTACAGACGTATCCATAACTAATGACGAAGCGACTGCTTTCCAACTTCCAGGCTTCCAACAATATAGATCATGCCGCCAAACAAAAAGAGCGGGTGGAATAATAATATTTATCAAACAAAAATTAATAGCAAAATAAACGGCCTATCAGTTTGAGCATGCTGAAACCCTTTGCCTCGAAATCACTAATACCACCAATAGACAGCATCCCATAATACTAAATGCTATTTACAGGCCACCAACCCTAAACATGATAAAATTCTTGCACGAACTCAATTGCCGGCTTAAAAGCCAAGAAATATGCTCAACCGAATACCTAATGATAATTGGCGACATAAATATAAATATTGCAAACGACAAACAGAACAACACTGTACAATACCTAGACACACTATCCATGTACAATCTAATACCAACAATAACATCATGTACTAGAGAAGAAATATTCGGAAATACTATTACTGCCTCCTGTCTAGATCATGTAAACATCCGACGACCACCAAGCAGTTACACTGCATCAGCCATAAATTGCAAAGTAGCAGACCATTACTTCATCGCTCTAAACCTGCACGCCAAGACAATATCCAAGCAATGTCCCACAGAAGAAAAGCGACAGAAAAGAATAATAGACGAATATCTTATACATCAACATTAAACTCACACTGGAGGAAATATATAAGAAAGCCACAAAGAAAGTCCGAATTCGTTCAAACACAACACAAAATCCTTGGATAACACAAAATTTAATCCTAGAAATACACAGAAAGGACGCTTTATGGAAAGACTTAAAGCGATATCCAAATAACACAGCTTTAAAAACTGAATATAAGATAATAAGGAATCGCCTTACAACACAAATCAGAAATGCAAAAAGAAGCTACTACAGAGACAAACTAATGTCCATACAAAACAACATGAAACAAACCTGGCATCTGATCAGTGAGATGATTTTGTTCTCAACACGACCGCCTCCGATACCATAAAACACAGCTTCATGAAAGACGCAAAACCTATCAAACAACTAGCAAATGACTTTATCCAATACTTTGCAGACTCCATTCAAGAACTGCACAGAAATATTCCCCCAATCACAAAACGAGACCCTCAACTTGGACCACAGTCAAAACCGACATTATGGTTCCCAACTATAAAAGAAGAACTTCTCTCTGCAATACATCAAATCAAACCAAACAAAGGCCCAGGAATAGATGGTATCAGACCTAAAGATATAAAGCAACATGCAACTAGTTTAAGTCCTATCCTAATAAAATTAATAAATAAAATATTTAAAACAGGACAGATACCAAGTATGCTAAAGACTGCCATAATCACACCCATATACAAACTAGGAAAAAGAAATTTAATCAGCAATTACAGACCCATAGCAACATTACCAATTATCAATCAAATTATGGAACGGATCATACTGAAGAAACTCACAGCATACACTGAGATCTTTCATATTATCCCCAAAACACAATATGGTTTTCAGAAAAATAAGGGAACAACATCTCTCTTGGAAGACTTTACAGACGTAATTAATACCGCCTTAGACAAAAACAAAATTGCCATGGTAGTCTTTATTGATCTAACTAAAGCATTCGATACACTTATACATCAAACCTTGTTAGAAAAGCTGAGGCATGTTGGAATAGACGGGCCTCTTCAGAGGTGGTTTACAAACTACCTTCAAAATAGAAAGCACGTATCGGGTCAAACCGAAGCAGAGCAACCAGTAACCTGTGGAGTACCACAGGGAGCTGTACTCTGCCCAACTCTATTCAACATTTACACTCACGATATTAATCAGCTACCACTCAAAGGTAAGATATTCCAATATGCAGACGATACAGCAATAATATCAATCCATAATAACGCAAGCATAGCCCAAACAAATATGCAACATGACATAAATCTGATCATAGACTGGTTCACGAAAAACTCCATACACCTAAACTCAGAAAAGACAAAATTAATGATATTCAGAAATCCACTGACTCGACCAGTTGATAACAAATATATAACCATCCAACATCCACATTCCAACATAAAAAACACACAGAACAGCAAAACCAATACAACCACTCAGTGTAGGGGTTTTGCTGTCCACACATTTCAATACGATTTTTCAATACGATTCCTAGGTATCGTATTGAAACAATACGATACCTTGGAATTTACTTCGATGCAGATATGAACTGGAATAGCCACATAAACCATCTACACAACAAGCTCCGAACAATAAGTGGCAAACTCTACAGGTTAAAAGACATAGTTCCCATACTCCTAGAAACCCCTAATATACAAAGCACTATGCCAAAATATACTAAGATACGCTATAACAACGTATGCTTTCTGTGCACACTCTACAAATTAAATAGATTAATGTCGCTACAGTGCAAAATGATAAAACTGATCTTTTGGGAACAAAGAGAAAATAACGACATTATATACATTGCAATGTCAGAAAACAAAATACTGACAGCAAAACATTCATGGCATTATGCAGCTTTGCTGATACATTATTTCGATGCCAACTACAGGACAGTCAGAAATACATACCGCATAACAAGACCTCAGACCACTAAATATATCACATATAAATAAATAATCACTACGGAAAGGCCACACGAAACTTCTACATCACAGACATGATAAACAAATTACCTTTTGAATACAGAAACCTTACAAAATACAATAGTCTGAAAAGAGCTCTAAGGACATACTATGAACAAGAAACACGCACCCAAAATACCATACACACTTAATGAAACACAATATATTCGTTCAGTTTTCCAGTTCAGCAATGCGTCAATACATTCCAAGTTATTGTGTGTGTGTGTGTGTGTGTGTGTGTGTGTGTGTGTGTGTGTGTGTGTGTGTGTGTGTGTGTGTGTGTGTGTGTGTGTGTGTGTGTGTGTGTGTGTGTGTGTGTGTGTGTGTGTGTGTGTGTGTGTGTGTGTGTGTGTGTGTGTGCGCGTGCGTGCGTGCGTGCGTGCGTGCGTGCGTGCGTGCGTGCGTGCGTGCGTGCGCGCGCACACACACGAATTTCTCAATAATAGATTTCGTAGCTTCCCAACACAGGAAAAAAAAACAACGATAAATAATAACCAACTGGTGTCATCCTCAGATAAGCTTACATATAAGCTTCGAGGATATGAAAGCAGAGAAATTAGTTCTCATCCAAGATGTATAATATGTATCCAAGTGCATGTAATGTACGTATCACATGTAAACCAAAGTATTCAATGTATGTATTATATGTAAACAAATGTATGTAAAGTAAGCATCATATGTATACAAATGTAAGTAATGTATCAAATGTAATCAAATGTATGTAATAACTGTAACAAAAGTATGCAATATAGAGTGAATATATCCATTGATATTGTATATATAGATTGTAAAATTACAAAGAAACTCTGTAATAACCATCATTATGAATATTAAAATAATATATGTTGTAAACAGTTATTGTTATTATTATTATTTTTAAAACAACTTTAAGTACGAGAAATTATTTGTTATGCATAATTGTCTTCATATAATGTATGTAATTTATCTGAGAAATAATAAAAAAATAATAAAAATAAATCAATAAATATGCATGTAATTTTTATAATTTTTAAACTTTGTAATTTCTATAATTTTATAATGTAATTATTATATGTATACAAGACATAATAAAGCGTTTAAAAATTATTATTATTATTATTATTATTATTATTATTATTATTATTATTATTATTATTATTATTATTATTATTATTATTTGTTGTTGTTAATTTTGAAATATAAATGTAATAGATAAAGTGTAGAAAAAAAACTAGTATATATATTATACAAATTTAATCCATAGCCAATATTGTCAAAATGAAAGAAATTACATCATTCTTAGCATCTTTTAGCTAATAAGAATTTAGCTAATAATTTATCTAAATTGAGCTAAATTAGCTAAAATAAGAATTGCTAATATTACAAATATGTATGTGAAAAAAACCCGTAAAATACAGTGTTATTATTAATAAAAAAATATTAATAATATTATTCTCAATTTAAAAATAGCATTGTGAAGAAGTGCAATGAATCCATTTAGCATTCCCTGCTGATACCACAAAAAAAAAAACTATAAATATAATATGAGAATTAATTGAACTGCAGATGAAAATATAAATGTAAAGGACAAAATGCTATATTTATCTAAAAAAAAATATTCCACAACCAGTATCGTTGATACGAAAAATCTCTCTCTCTCTCTCTTAACACATCAAATGGATAATTGTAAATATGTATGGAAAAATGGAAAATGCATTGTTAGTTATTATTATTTATGTATTTAAATAAGATATTCACTTAACATTAAATACTGAATATTTGTAGTGAAGAAAAATGTAATAGTAATACATTAATTGTATATTTGTAAATGTTTTGCATATATGAAGAGGGTAATAAACTTTGTCAAAAAAAAATTATTATCATTATTAAAGACCTTCTCAGAATCAATGCCTCATCTATGGAAGTCGTAGATCACCCAAATCAAAGGTCACACGTCCTCTCTTAAGCTAATTGACACTCGATGCATAGTCGTCTTCAGCAGGCAAATTGATCTACTCATTCACTCGCTATGAGAAAATTTTGGTTCTCACTCCTTAGCACACAAAAGGTAACTTCTTTGGACACCTCATTTCCTGATCCCGCTTTCATATAACGAAATAGTTCATTAATATGCAACCGACAGTTTGAGCATAATAATCTGCTTCAGCAGATGGTATGTTTCTGAGTAGTTGTTCATTGTGATAAAATTGTATCATTTCCTACATTATGCCACTCATAGGTTCAAATGGTCCCAAATCTAAATTAAAATTTCCAGTGTGGTGTGTGTGTGTGTGTGTGTGTGTGTGTGTGTGTGTAGGAGTAGAAGAGTGAATGTTAGAACTAAATGAGTTAATTCACTGGTATTATTACTGTGCCCTGATGGCCGAGTGATCAGCGTATCCGCACTCCACCAAAGGCTGCGGGTTCGAGTTCCTCCGTGTGGGCATGGATGTTTGTGATTGCCTGAAGAAAAACTAGTGGTGGTGGTCGGCGGTAGATGGCGTTGGTGTAGTTGAGGTCAGTAGGTGGATTGAGTGGTGGAGACAGAACTGTAGAGTAGGTGCCCTCCCTTGATGTCTGTTTGGACTCTCCCTGGAGGTGTCTAATAATAATAATAATTATTATTATTATATCCAATATCCAATGGCAGAGTGTCTTCTCACTCCGTGACCAGATGCTGCTTAAAGAAGATGGAACGCCCTTATGATAAAGTCATTGTGTATCTGTTCCGCTTATATTACTACAAACATTTCTTTCTTCTCTGTGACGCTGTTAACTTCATACGGGTTTTTTCACCGGAAGGTAATGTGCAGCTTATTTCTAAATCGAATTTTTTTTTCTCTTCAATCACGCTGAAACCATACGCGAATTAACAAATATAATTCAACCGCTTTGTAGCCATAGTTATTGCGTTTGCAATTCCAGTCAATCCTAACCTCAGGTTTGAATCCAATTAATATCTGCATTGAATGATTTCAGCCCTGAATGGTACTTGACGGTATAATCATTTATTTGAAATTGATGAATTTGAATTTGGCGCATGACAGTCGAATGATGATTCTGTCCTAGCTGAAGTAAATATTATCGTTCCATTATCCCGTTATATATGATCTTGGTGGACTTCTTCAGACTATTATAGACTAATCTATTGCCATCGGATAGTTATTAAAGTATTTTTAGCGAGGCTGGTGATAAAGTGCATCCAGTAGTGGTACATTGATTTTCATAGAGGACAATGTGCCTTTCTTTTATATAGATTTTATTTTAGCAACCTAGTCACGTTTTACAGCAGATGGACGCGGACTTGGATAAGCAGAACAGATACACAATGGTTTTATAATAAGGGGGAGATCCATCTTCTTAAAGCAGCGTCTGGTCAGGGAATGAGAAAACACGCTGCCATTGGATACTGGAAGTGGGTCGCAGTAAATGTTTTCAAGGGATCGAACGAAGGTACCACCGAGTCAAAGACCTACGATAAGTCTTTCGATATTAATCCTCCGATTTGCAAAAGGTGCAGGTAAAATAATTTTTGTAAGTTTTTTTTAATCAATTAAACTTTATTATTTATATATAATATTTATAATACATTACACGAACACAATTGTGCATAACGGATATTCGCATACATAAAATGATTTAAATAACAATAATAATAATTTTTTTAAATGTCAAATAATACTTTATTATCTGTCTAATAAATTACATGCGTATACATACAGTTTAATTATACATACAATTTATGTAATACATATAATACACATATTTATATAATACTTACAATTTAATATAATTTAATTACAACATAGAATGATGTAGAGAGTCCTTTTTAGGACTTCCAGGGTAACAAATGGCAATGCTGTAGCCAATGAAGTTTTAACTGAGGCTCGGCTATTGCCGTTACCCAGCCATGACTAGAGCTTTTAGCTCAATAACACTCTCATCTACACAGATTTTCTTCATTCAGATGACGGGATAAAGAGTCAAGGACTCAGTCCATCGCCCAGTTCTTTTAAGTTTTTTAAATATAATTACATACAATTTAAGAAATAATACTACAATGTTTCACTTGGGGTTCAATTCAGATTCCAATTTATCTCATACTTTGTACAGGGCGCAAGTAATATAGCACGACAATTTGTGTGTTATTAGTAGTAATAACGATTTTTGTAATAGTTTACAATCAGTTGTAGTTCAGTTACTCAGGATAGATTACACGATTATCTATCTATCTATATAATTATTTTTATGTACAATCATGTTAGGAAAATATCTTATTTAAACTGCATAGGTAATGATACTAACAATGTGTTTTTCATCTTTTTTTTTCACATACATATTTACAATGATCCATTTAAATTATACAATGATTTACTTTTTATTAAATCGATTATAATATTTACATGTTTCTTTGGGTGGCATTTCTGATTTCTTCCTCGACGCTTCGTAGAGCTTATCTGAGGAAGGTAATAGATGGCAGTGGTTTCGTGGCTTTGTTTCTATACCCGTCGCACCCAAGTGTTGATTTTACTGTTGGTAGGTAGGTGCTGTGCACGGTTTAAATTTTTTGCAAGTGGGGTTAGATTTGGGTATGGTATGTTTGCGTCCTTGTAATGGTGTTTTTGTGAGGGATTTGTTATTGGGTTGTGTGTGTGTGTGTGTGTGTGTGTGTGTGTGTGTGTGTGTGTGTGTGTGTGTGTGTGTGTGTGTGTGTGTGTGTGTGTGTGTGTGTGTGTGTGTGTGCGTGTGTGTGTGTGCGCGTGCGCGCGTGCGTGCGTGTGTGTGTGAGAGAAAGAGAGAGAATAATTGCACTATCTTTCATTCTAGCTATAATATTTATATAGTGCCTGTTTCAGCTCCTTGTGGGTTCCTAGGTTTCTGTCGTCGAACGGCAGTTTGTTTATCATGTCAGGTACGTAGAAGTTTGGGGTGGTTTTCCGTAGTGATTATTGTACTTATATATTATGTAGTTTGTTGACTGTGGTCTTGTTATCTGGTGTGTTGTTCTGGTTACTCTGTAAGTTAGACTGAAGTAGTGTTTTAACATGACTGTGTAGTGGATTAAGAGTTTCACCTTAAATATTTTATGTTCTGTCCATGCTGCCCGCATAAGTGTGGTTTGTTCGAAGAATATCAGTTTTACCATTTTATTTTGCAACCATTATAACCAGTTAAGTTTGTAGTCTGCGCAGAATGCGTATGATTTGTTTGCGTATCATAAAATGTTTTCACATAATGCTTTATAGATTAGTATTTTTGTGTATGTCGGGGCAATATCTTTCAATCAATATAGTTTACTTGCTATTATCCTGAGTTTGTTGTGTAGGTAGTTTATATGGCTATTCCAACTTTGATCAGCATCGAAGTGATGTCGGAGACAGCATGTTGTTTTCACCTATGTGATGGTTGTGGTTTTAGGATTGGCGCTTTCTGTATAGAAGGATGGATGTCGCATAGTGAGATATTTGGTTTCTATGGGTAGGGTCTGGGGGTTTTGAATATCATTAGCTTTGTTTTTCCAGGGTTTATATGCATGCCGTTTTCGGTTAGCCAGTTAGTAATTTGATTGATGTCGTGTTGCATATTTGTGTAAGCCATATTTGTGTTGTTGTGAATGGATACTATGGCCGTGTCGTCTGCGTACTGGAAGATTTTACTTTTTAGGGGAAGATGGTTTTTGTTGTGTGTGTGTATATGTTAAATATAATAATAATAATAATAATATTTTTTAAACATTTTATTGTCTCAGATAAATTACATACATAGATACAACAATAGTTTTATATACACGTATATATATATACATAATATTTATAATACATTACAATTGTGAATAACAAATACTGGCGAGTTATTAATATTTTTCAATAATAATAATTTTTTTCAATAAATAATATTTTTGTTCACTGCTAAAATATTTACACATATATATACATTAGTTATCTTGAGTATAATAATAATAATAATTTTTTTAAACATTTTATTATGTCTCAGTATAAGTTACATACAATAATAATATTTACAGTATTTACAATAAGGATTATACAGAATTTTTGAATTTAGAAAAATAATAATAATAATAATAATAATAATAATAATAATAATAATAATAATAATAATAATAATAATAATTTATTTATTTTATTTATTTATTTATTATTTTTTTTTATTTCTCAGATGAATTGCATACATAGTTGCTGTAGTAATTATATATATATAATATTTATAACGCATTACAAGTGTGTAGAACAGATACTTGCAAGTTAATAATTTTCTTCCTCGATGCTTAGCAGAGCTTATCTGAGGAAGTAATAGATGACAGAATGTGGTGGTTTCATGGGTGTCTTCCTATACTGGTCACAAGCCAGGTGTTGATTTTACTGTTTGTTGGTACGTGCTTGAAGGACTTCGACTGCTATTACAGTTTAACTTTCTTTTTTTTCTTTTTTTCTTTTTGTGCAAATAGGGTTGGATTTAGACATGGTGTGTTTGTTTCTTTGTGTTCTTGTAGTGATAGTTTTTGAGAGGAGGGGTTGTCATAGGTTTGTGTGTGTGTGTGTGTATGCATGTGTGGTGGGGTAGAGAGAAACAGGAATTGCTCTAATTTTCATTCTCGCTATAATATTTATATAGTTCCTGCTTCAGCTCTCTGTATGTTCCTAGGTTTCTGTTGTCGAACGGCAGTTTGTTTATCATGTCAGGTAAGTAGAAGTTTCGGGTGGCTTTGCCGTTGTGATTGTTGTACTTATGTTATGTAGTTTGTCGACTGTGGTCTTGTTATTTGATATATTGTTATAATAATAACATAATAATAATAATAATAATAATAATAACAACTTTAACAACAAAGAACTGGAAAAAAATTCTAAATATCGAGATCTGGCAATCGAATTTGCAGGCTGTGGCTTAAACACACTAAAGTTATCCCAACATTGCTCTGCAGAAGTATCGCGGGAGAAGCAGAATTGCCACCCAAACAAACAAGTATATCAAAAAGAATTTACTTAGTTACTTGTATACTGGATTTCTGTAGAGAAGTAAAATATCTGTATTAAATACAGAATCTATTAAACAAAGATTATTTAAAGAAAAATATAAAAGTCTATATGGAAAAAAATAGTATATTAATATAAAATAATTATATTATTATTGCTATTTCTATTGAACTGTACATTGTAGTCCTGCATTGTAGGGTGAATTGAATGCACATTCAATTGCGCTTGGTGCAATTTCAAAGAACTATCCAACTATTTACAGCAATTAAACATCAAGGATCTGACCCCATATCATCATCATCATCATCATCATCAAATTCCTGCTATGTACCCTCAAGGGGTGAACAGGATATGATAGTACTACATGAAAAATTTACATCATTATTAATTTCCTATCTACAATTTTCCTCCAAAGCAGTCTGTTACTTGTCAAGACTCCAACATTATCAGATCTTATATTTCTATCGTCTAAGGCACTTTGGACCGTATCAATCCACCTATATCTTGATCTTCCTCTGGGTGGTTTTCCTGCCAACCTGGCAGAGAACAATCGTTTTGCTAATCTTTCCTCGCCCATTCTGTTTAAGTGACCATACCACCTGAGATTAGCTCTGCTAACGGATTCCTGAATGCTGACAATGTCAAGTTCTTTCCTAATATCCTCGTTTTTAATATGATATTGCCATTGATGCCATCTGTTCACGCCTATAATCTTTCTCAGGACTCTTATATCTGTGGTCTCTAGTCTTTGGTCAAGTGTCTTACTTCTGACCCAGTTCTGAGATCCATAAGTTAAAACTGGTTTGAACACTGTCTTGTATACAGCTAATTTAGTGTTCTGACTAATTTCTCTCTTATTCCATATGACTTTATTCAATTAACTTCCCACCATTCCAGCTTTGCTTATTCTGTTGTCTATTTCTATATTTAATTTACCATCTTCAGTAAAAATCGTGCCTAAATAGCTGAAATATTTTACTTGTTCCACAGGTTCTCCATTCACAACACAGTTGACATTTGCAATGATTCTGCCTATTTTTTGTCTTTGTCTTTTTATTGCTGACCTTCATACCATATCTATTACAACAGCTATTCAATTTAGTCAGAGAATCTGGCAGTCTTGTAGCAGATTTATTTAGAAGTATAACATCATCCGCATAAAGCAGAGAGCTGACATTAACATCTCCAATTTTGATATCATGTTTAACACCGCTTTCCTTCATAATGTGATCCATATAGATAATGAATAACAGAGAGGATAATGTACATCCTTGTCACACACCAGATTTGACATTAAACCATCTTCTTGTACTTCCTTCAATTCTAACTGCTGACTCACAACTCAAATAAAGACTAAGTATTGCTTGATATAATGCCCCATTGACACCATATAACTGCAGCGTATTGAATAGCTTCTCTCTTGGCACCTTATCATATGCCTTTTCCAAATCAACAAAACTTAAATACAGAACCTTGTTATATTCCCATGCTTTCTCGACTATTTGTCGTAAAGTGAAGATCTGATCCTGACAGGCTCTATTTGGCCTGAATCCAGCTTGTTCTTCACCAAGCTTTTCTTCCCCAATTCTTCTCAACCGTTACTCAAGTATACTTGCATAGATCTTGCCAGGAACACTCAGTAGGGAAATACCTCTGTAATTCTCACATGCAGTTTTATTTCCCTTTTTATATATGGGTACTATGAGAGCTCTACTCCAATCATCGGAAATTCGTCCCTCTGTCCAGACCTTCTGAACTATGCAGTGCAGAAACTGTAAGACTCTCACACCACCATACTTCAGCATTTCTGGTCGAATATCATCTACTCCTGCTGCCTTTCCACATTTCAAGCCTTTGATGGCTTTTTCTACTTCAATATGGATATGTATTCCTGACTGCATGCCTGGTCAGTGCTTTTTATCAATGTGCTGTCATCAGTGCTTGTTTCATTTAGCAGTTTTTCAAAGTAATTACTCCATACTTCAAGGATATCTTTTTCTCCCGTTTTCATATCATCTTTATCATCTCTAACTCCTTTTACAGCACTATTTCCTCCATTACTAAGCTTCTTTAACAACCTCCAGAATATTTTGCCACCTTCTTGATATTTATTTTCTATATTCTTGCCAAAGTCCTCCCATGACTTTTGTTTAGCTAGTTTTACACAGTGTTTAGCATTCTTGCATTTATCTCTATATTTTCTAAGAGTACAAGCTGCCTTATTTGACAGGAACTTTTGATATGCTTTCTTCTTTACTTTCACTGTCTCTTTAACTTCCTGTGTCCACCAGGGAGTTCTGATTTTTTTATCCTTGCAGACAACCTCACCACATGCCTTTCTGGCAGAATCAATCAATGTTTTCTTCAGAGTTTGCCACTGAATCTCCAAGGTTTGATTCCTGTTCTCAAACTCTTTCATTTTTTCTTCAATAATCTTTGTGTATTTTAGTCTACAGTTCACATCTGAGAGCTGCTCAACTTTTATTCGCTTTAAAACTTTCTTACATGTTATTCTTTTCAATATGAAATTCAGTTTTATCCTGATAAAGACTAAAAAGTGATTGCTTCCAATTTCAAATCCTCTGTACACTCTGGTGTCCTGCACCAGGGAGAAAACATCACTATCAACAATAACATAGTCAATGAGACTTTTCGTATTCCTAGCCTCTTCTCTCCATGTGAATTTGTGCACATTTTTTATGGTGTTAGTAGTAACCAGTCCGTGTCCTGAGCAGAAATCCGACAGATATTTGCCATTATTATTAGCTTTGCTCTTTTCTCCAAATTTTCCCGAAATATTTTTGTATGTCTGACAATCATTTCCTACTCTGCTATTTAGATCCCAAGCAAGAACCAACTTTTCATTTTTCATTGTGTCAGTTGCTTTTTCTAAAGCCCGACCCCATATGACCTACAAAAAACAGAATTACTTGGAACTGTCCCTATTTTACGACACTACCTGACAGACTATTCGTAGATTCTTGGGTGTTTCGATTCTGGTGATACAGAACCGAAATGTTCTGTATCACCAGTCAAATTGTTGTTTAAATAATATTGTTTATATCTTGTTTTGACTGTGTATCAATTATGCCGATAATAATTTTATATTATATATATTTTTTGCCAATTACAAACACAAGGTTTATTATCACACAGAGTATTTACATATATTTGCATGTTTACATATGCAGTGAGAGATTTTCTGTACAGCACAAACAAAAATTCCGTACAAAATGCGTTTTTTTTTTTTTTTTTGAACTAGCTAAATATTCATCCATCGTATTTACATACGGATTGGCACAACTGTGCATTCAATTCACCCTTAAATGTAGGACTACAACATGAAGTTCAATAGAAATAGTAATAATAATATAATTATTTTATATTAATATACATATTTTTTTTGCATTTAGACTTTTATGTTTTTCTTTAAATAAGCTTTGTTTAATAGATTCTGTATTTAATACAGATATTTTACTTCTCTACAGAAATTCAGTATACAAGTAACTAAGTAAATTCTTTTTGATATAATTGTTTGCTGGTTTGTTTGGATATCGAGGGGGAAGCAATTCTGCTTCTCCCTCGATACTTCTGCAGAGCATATTTGAGGAAGATAACAGATGACAGCGATTTCGTAGTTTTGTTTTAGTGCCCGTAGCGAGCCAGGTGTAAATTGAACTGTTTATATGTATGTACTTGGAAACATTAATCGCAATTTTTTGTTTCCCTATTAAAGGGCAGAGGCGAGTACACACGCCCACGGACTACAATTGTTTGAGCACGGTTTAATATTTTTGCAAGGTGGGTTGGATTTGGATATGGCGTGTTTGTGTCTTGCTAACGGTGTTTGAGAGGAATTCGTTATAGGTTTCTGTGTGTGTGTGTGTATGTGTGTGTGTGTGTGTGTGATTTCCCTCTAATGTTGTTTTGATCACTCAGTTGGTTGGGTGAAGTAATATTTTAGCATGATTGAGTACTAGCATAAGTGTTTCACTTTAAATATTTTGTGTTCTGTACTTGCTGACCGTATAAGTGTGGATTATTCTCTTTTTTTCCCCCAGAATATCAGTTTTTCTATTTTATTTTGTAACAACTGTAATATGTGCAGAATTCTTATGATGTAATTGCATATCTTAAAATGTTTTTGCGTAATACTTTATTGGATAGTAATTTTTATGTGTGTAGGAGGAATGTTTTTTAATCAATATAGTTTGCTTACTATTATCCTTTTTGTGGTGTAGATGATTTGAATGGCTCTTTCAAGTTTGATCAGCATCGAAGTGAAGTCCGAGATAACGTGTTATTTTCACCTGTGTGAGATGTTTTAGGATCAGTGCTTTGTATATAAGAGGATGGATGTTGGATATTGAGACATTTAGTTTCTATTGGTAGGATCTGCGGTTTTCGAATAAAATTAGCTTTTTTTTTAGGTTTTATATATATATATATACAGGGTGTTCGGGATAAATTTGACATATTTATAATTAATTATATTTTTCCGTAAGTTACATGTATTAACACACACTTCTCTTCATTTAAAAGTTTGGACCCTTCTTCATTCATATACAAGATGTCAGAAAGGATGGATAGCTGGAACCCACCTGAATCATGGAAGAGAATAACTTGTATCATGATGATTCGTGCCCGCCATCAAAATAAGGATATTACGACTGCTGCCCAATGCTCCCTGAATACAGTAAAAACAATCAGGCATGAACTAGAGACTTCCAATGGTGACTACGAGGATGTAGCAAGAAGAAAGATCCCTAGCAGACGATCTGATTGCGTTCGTACAGCAGAATTCCTCGCAAATCTGCAGGAACAGGTGTTGAAGAACCCTGGCATTGGAATTCGGGCTTTGTTCGTGGAGTTGCTAACTGTAGTCAAGCCCTGGATAACAAGGGTAGCCAATGGTAGGCCGTATGTATGGCAGCAGGATTCGGCCCCTTGCCACACCTCTGGGAAAAGTCAAAAATGGTTGTCTGAAAATTTCTACGACTTCACCAGTCCAAATGTTTGGCCTCCAAACTCCCCAGACCTTAACCCCATGGATTATTTTGTATGGGGCGCGGTTGAAAAAGACACCAATCGCACTTCCAGTAATACAAAAGCCCAGTTAATGGATAAAATTAAAACAGTTTTTGCGGCCCTTCCCAGGGAGACTGTAGCATCAGCTTGTTCGAGGTTCCGAAGCAGAATTGAAGCTGTGATCGATGCTAATGGTGGTTATTTTGAGTAAATCTTGTTGATAGTATTGTAATTAACTCTGCCTGTAATGTTTTTTTGTCAATTCATTAAATTTAATAGATACAAAGAAGATTTTCTTTTTCCTTACGAAACTGTCAAATTTATCCCGAACACCCTGTATATATATATATATATATGATGTTTTCAGTTAGTGTTAGTCAAAACACTAAATTAGCTGTATACAAGACAGTGTTCAAATCAATTTTAGCTTCTGGATCTAAGATCTGAGTTAGAAATAAAACACTTTACCAAAGACTAGTGACCACAGATATGAGAGTTCTGAGAAAGATTGGAGCCATGAACATATGGTATCTCAGTGGCAATATCACATTAAAAATGAGGATTTTAGGAAAGAACTTAACATTGTTAGCATCCAGGAATGTGTTAGCAGAGCTAATCTCACTTAAACAAAATGGAAGAGGAAAGATTAGCAAAACAAGTGTTCGTTGCCAGGTTGGTAGGAAAAAGACACAGAGGAAGAACAAGATATAGGTGGATTGATACAGTAAAAAGTGCCTTAGAAGATAAAAATATAAGATTTGATAATGTTGGAGTCTTGACATGTAACAGACTGATTTGTAGGAAAACTGTAGATGCGAAGTTAGAAATGATGTAAATTTTCATGTAGTACTATCATATCCTGTACACCCCCCTTAAGGGTGCATATCAGAAATTTGATAATAATGATGGTGACTCTCGTCTCCATTTCTATCAACGAGAATTTTGAAATAAACTTACAACTTCTTTCTGAAATTCAAAAAGAAAAGAAAATGAAAGAAATTGTCCCACTTTGACGATGCACTTGTAATTAAGACAGCGTTTGTTCTCTTCATATAATGAATGAAATAATAGATGCCAAAGGAATTTCTGATAGGTGAAAAATAAAATAAAAAAAAGTTATCACTTCCTAATATAATCTGCTCACTCACAATCAGTTGAAATGTCGTTGTCAACATTAAGACTTGAAGTACTCTTCACATTATATATTGATTTTTGTGAATAAATTATAAATATTTCTTAATTATTTTACAGATTTGCATATCGCAAATACAGAAGATGTTTCTGAACTATTCTTTAGCAGAGGAATTCCAATTTTGTCATTTCAAGACAAAAAGGGTATAAAATATCTGAACAGTATTAATGATCCCTTACTAATGAAGGAGAACATTCAGAAAATACGAAAATTCAACATATTTTTTAACTGTGAGAACATATTCAATGCTATCAATCTGCTACAGCAGGTAGGTAAATATGATAGTACCCGCTAATATAATCGTCACAAAGAATACTCTAAGAAACGTTATTGTGTCTTTATTGTGAAAGTATAGCGTGAATTTTATTTATGTTTATACCCTTCATGTTCTTGTGTCCACACTATACGAAACGGATCTGGAAAGTTGTGATAAACAACTAGAAAAAAATGTTTTTTCGAAAAAGTTATATTCTTTTAGCATATTGAAAGGTGAGTTAATATTAATTAATTTTTCTTCCAGGTGTTTATCAGAACTTTTCAGACCCGCTCCGTAATTTCTGGAATTCTTATAAAGACATTTGCTTCTTCCGACCATTTTTATAATTTCGAAACGATGTTATTTCACATAATCTGATAAATCCCTTTTGCTGTAAGAAAGTAATTTGAATAGCGATACAAAAATATTTATAACAAAATTTTATTAATTAATTTGAAATGAACTGAAACAGGGAACGTAGATGTTAGTGGATTTTATGAGGTGATCTTTATTTTATACTTTATTCGTGTAAAGATTGTAATTCCATGATTAAAGTTGGGAGGATCATAATTTTTGGATTAAAATAGAGGCTTATAAAAACACCTTACTCAAACGATATTACTGATTGGAAACTGCTGTGATCAATGTGCATTATGAACAACAGACTGATCGACAAGAATCAGATTCTGAGCACAACATGCCCTTCACGACTGGTCTCATAAATGTGCTTTAGTAGGTTCAGTAGGAAGGAAACGGAGACTGCAGTGTGCACAAATAAGTTTAGTGGTCTCCACTCTTTAAGACATTTATTCTCAATCACGTCTAGAAAAAAAGAAAACACAGGATATATTACAGCACACAGTGGAAGGGAAAATGCTGTAGAAATAATAGTGACTGCATTAATTACTGCAGCACATCACAGTATATTCTCAGTTCCTTGGAGAGTTCAGGGGGTTTATGCTATTACCCCGATCCCTTTGAAACACTTTTTGGATTCCATGAAATTTCTTTACTTTTCTGTTCTTTTTTCTTTAATATTTGAGAAAGGTTGTGAATGTATTATATGTTGAGTATCATTGATACACCAAGATTAGAAATATTGGATATTTTATTAAAAATATTATTATTTGGAAAGTATTTTATTTCCAAATAATAATATTTGGAAATGAAATGGAAATGATATGTTTACGAAGTGTTTTCAATAAAAAAAAGAAAGTAAGAAAGAAATAAAGGAAAAAATAAAAGAAAACTTATCCCTAAATGACAGAGTCACGTACGCCAGTTAAGATAATTTTTGAAGTATCAGCTGTCTGAAACTATTCTGTGTTCACATAGAAAGTGTTATTGATTTGTTTTAATTGTTGAATGTGAGTGGGTATAAACAAAACAAATATAAAACAGAGGTAAACTTAATATAATGTTTTCGCTTAAGTGCCATAGACATCGTCAGCACAGGTTCACAGAACGTCAAGTCAACAATAACAGACCATTCTACGGGCAGATATAAATAATCGTAACTGTTTTAGTTAGGACAATGAAGTAAACATTCATTTCTTACTTTATGACCATGTTCTAATGTTCTATGGCTTGTCGTTTTCCAATGAACTCTATTCCTAGTGTTCATAGCATGTTCTGCAGGTGCAGACATTTCAGGCTCAAAGTAGTGTATCTAGTGTTCTTCTGAACGAATAAAAGCAGATCTTTATACTTGTCAGAAATAACATAACCCACAAAAACAAGGAATCTGGAAGCCGCCTGGAAAACCTTAAGGGAGAAGTGACAAAGGAGGGTTTTCTGATGGATCGAAATACAACAAACATATTTAGGTGTTTGAAAAATTTTGCTGTGCATGTCTTACTCATAAGGCTTATAAATGAAGTTTTTTTTAAAAACATTTGTCGAAATTTGTTTTCCATATGTCCAAATTTATCTTTGGTAGAATTCAGTTAAATCTTCACATGATCAGATATGTTTCCCATTCAGGGAAGAACAAGAAGAAGAAAAACCCACAAGTAGGCACATAGAATAAATTTGAAAACCAATGTAATTCTGTTATTCTATATTAGACAAAATTTAAGAAGATGAAACAGGAACTAACTTCAAAATTGAGTTCCAGGAACCATAATTTTTTCGGCTATCTCGCATACCATTTAATAGTTGATAAATTTAAAAACATAAATTGCACATTTCATTTGCAATTCTGTTTTTAAATCTACAAGAAGGGCCTAAAAGATTTATATACGTATTGTGGATAACTCTGTTTATTCATAAAATCATGAAAGCATGGTCAGAAGTCATGAAAATTAGAAAATGACTTTAACAGTGTGAAGGACATCGAACCTATATCACGTTTTGAACAGAACTCATATAATTAGAAATATTATGATTCAGTTACCATATATATATATTTATTGGAAATAAGATGTTTGTGTTTATACGATCGATGATTGTTTGTAATAATTAAACAGGTGCACCAAAAAGCAGTTCAGATACAAGTGGTTCCTTTTCCTTCGACAACCAATAAACGAGTCTTATGTGTTGCAGATGTTTTCCAGCTCGCTTCCTGGTATTAGTGATCTTGTGTTCATCATTCCTTCCAAATCCTCCTCATCTGCAGTAAGTGACTTACTATTAAGAGAACTGTCATAATAAATCCTGCCGCATTGGATTTATGAAACTATAGAATATTGCTAAGTTACTGACAAACAATAATTATTTCTATATACGTCTTTAAAAAAAAAAAAAAAAAGGATCGCAAGAATATCTACAATACTATTCGATACGTAAGCCTTATTTTGGAGAAGTTACTGAAACCACCATAAGGAAGTCGAGAAAAGCAAACTTTGGGAATTTAACTATATTGGAAAAACTGACGTGTAAAAATCTGCAAAATGCGTTGGTGAAAGTATCGGCTATGGAGGTAAGTGCCTGCTTACCTTATTATTATACAAAAATATTTCATATACTGTATATATATATATATATTTTTTTTTTTTCAGAATTCATTTTTACTCGGTAGGAATATTATGAATAAGCTCTAATGACTGATACCGAGAGATAAAAAGATGACATGATATATTTGAAAATATACTACTAGTACACTAGTTTCGTTGAATTGATCAACATCTTCAGGTATCACAATCAAAGAAATATATAAAGAATTACAGAGACTTAAAATTGTAATAACAGAACAAGTATAAAAAGACAGTAGCGTGTTTGAAAACAAAATGCGAGCTTGAGTTCCAAACAAACGTATACTACGCGCTGTCGCGAGTGCGCCAGTACTGAACAGAGGCAACGTGTGCGTTAGAGAGAGAGATTGCAACTCAGGCTGTTGTTGATATGAGAGGAATCTAGAGAAATTTCCCTAGATTAGACAATCTTTCTCTCGAGTTCATCATAGCACACATGGATGTTAGAAGTTTGAGTCCAGTACACAATGTGTTGGCGGCCTTCGTCTCAGTTAACTGAAAAGAGAACGTGGCTAGAGAGAGTGCTGGTTCTAGTCCTGTTATAGGAGATATCTCTATGGTGTTCTTCCAAACGTCGAAGGATGGATTTAGCAGTCTGGCCATAGTATGGCTTTCCACAATCACATAAAATCTAGTACACTCTTGGAAACTGAGTTGGAAGATGTTTCTCTTTAGGTTTGCTAAGTATTGAACGAAGTTTTGGAAGCGTAGTGAAACAAGTTTTGAAGTTAAACTTCTTGAGAATCTTTGCCAGTTTTGGTGAAAAAGAGCTCATGTAACTCACAATTTTAAGTATATATATATATATATATATATATATATATATATATATATATATATATATATATATATATATATATATATATATATATATATATATATATATATATATATATATACAAAAATATTTTGGGAAAATTTGGAGTAAAGAACAAAGCTAATAATAATGGCAAATACCTGTTTGGATTTCTGCTCAGTACATGGACTGGTTATTACTAACACAATGATCCAACATAAAAATGTGCACAAAAAATGGAAAAATTGTAGATAGGACGTTAGTAATGATGTAAATTTTTCATATAGTACTATCATATCCTGTACACCGCTTGAAGGTACATGACATTTGATTATTATTATTATTATTATTATTATTACGAGAAACCTCCAGGGAGTCAGGGACTCATAGAGAGAGGCCATATACTACTCATACTTATTCTTGAATTCATTCACACTGCTGCACTCTCAACATCCAGTGACAATCAGGTATCACTTTATGCGAGAAAAATCTAGCTCTCACCCACTTCTTAGCGGAAATCATTAACAGCTTTCAAGGTTGACTTCCTGTCCTTTCTTCATCCTCCATCAACTGAAATCCTCTATGACCTTTTCAGAACTTTATACGTTTCCATCATATCACCCCATTTTCTCCTGTTTGCTAATGTCTGAAGTCTACAAATTCATAATCAATATTCGTAACCAGTATTCCACAAACATGATATCATTTTAATACTCTCCTTTGTACTCTCTCTCCACTGTATCAGAATCACAACGGAATCCAGGAGATACCAGACCTGGCACAATAGTCCAAGTCAGGTCTTATAAGGACCTTGTATAGAAACAAAATGACATCGTTATCTTTACATTTTAAAGTTCGTTTCAGCATTGCAAATATCTTTTAAGTTGTATTTAAAATCTTGGCTACATGGTCCTTGAAATTCAACTTACGAGCTACTAACACGCCATGATCCCTAGCTTCATCATTTTCTTTTAGCATAATCCCACCATTAATACAACACTGGATATCTAATCACTCCAAAGTGCATAACTTTGCCTTTATTGACATTGAATTTACATCCATTTTCCCATTCCCACAATTCCAGCCTATTCAAATCATTCTTCAAGTACTGCATTCAGCATCGTACCTACCTATATTTTCATGATCAGTATAAATAACTAAATGTCGCATGTCGAATCCTTAACAATATCATTAATTTACAGACTGAATAACAGTGGACCAAGGACTGATCCATGTTGTACACCACTAGTTACCCGAAATTTTGCACACTCAGATCCCCTTATACCACTTTTTGATATCTGAGGGTCAGCTATTCTCTTAACGACGCTAATATTATATAATCCAAACCCATATTCTTATATGCAACAGTTTAAAATGCTGTTTCTGTCAGATGCCTTAGCAAAATCCAGAAGTATCGTGCTGTATCCATTTCCCTTCTCTAGTTCAATGGTAACATTGTTATAGAATGTGAGCATGTTGCTAAAACATGACCTTCCTTTAGTAGACCCATGCTGTTCATTGCAAAGTAGAGACTCACTTTGAACACACTTATAAATGTGATCCCTAAACAATTTTTAAAAAATCTTCCCACCACTCCTGAAATACTGGTTATTCGACAGTTGGATACATTAATCTTTGCACCACTCTTGCGCATTAGGATTACCATACATTCTTTCGATTCCTGCAGAATCTTTCCAGTTCTGTGACTCAGATTATATAGCCAGTTCAGCTGAACACTCTTTTAGCACTCCCACTGACATCCCAACACTCCCTATTGCTGAATTCTTACTCAGTTTGTTCAACAACTCTAATGTCTCTTATTCATACACCTAATATTCTTCAGAACAGGTTGCAGTGAACTCATCGTTGCATATACCAGGCTGATATCTATTAGCAAAATGGGCACTCATTCGTTGAACAACTTCTTCTGCATCTGTCACCCTCACATCATCAGCATTCAGAAGAGGTATTCTTTCATATTCATTCTTTCTTTTACTTGAAGAATTCTCGTGGATCGATATTTAGCTTGCAGATTCAGTTTCTTTTAATACTCGGAATTAGCTTCCAGTACAACAGTTGTGAGTCTTCTGACCTGCTGCTTATAATAGTTCATAACGAACGCTTATAATTTTCATCACGAACATAATCAGGCATATGCAGACGGTGTTACTTCCAAATCGTCTTTTTCTTACGAATATCTATATCTTGCATAATAAGATTACACATATATTTGACTCCTATCCTATTTATTCTTCGAAATCTCGGAACATATTCAGATATTGCATCATTTAAGTATATTTTAAATGCTTCCAATGCGCTGTCGATATACTTCCCATCCAGCAACCGATCCCATTTTGCTGAACTCATTATACTCCTCATTTGGTCATATTTCCTGCTTTGTAGTTCAGCTTGTAACCTTTTCTTAATTGAACATTCATAAACGTACCCACTTTCCAAATGAGTACAGCATGATCAGTCGAAATCGCTCTCTCCTCATCAACATTTCCATGATAAATTCCCCGTCATTAATACAGTTATATAACAGTGTTCCTCATATACTCACATTCTCACCATTCCTCCCATTATAATTTAGTTTTCCTGACTGTTAGGGCTCATACCAGTTATACGTTTTTCAAGACTCTTGATACCAAACGCATTCAAGTGTAGACTTTCCTCTTATACAAATCCAGTCTTCCCTCAAACTCATTACACACATTCCAAAACTAGCATCCATTCTTTCTATACATCCTAAGTATCAAATCGTTTGTTATCACAGCCCTTCTTCTTAATTCATTTTTTCATATCAAGGTAATATACTTACATTTTCATTTTATAACTCTTCACTCTCGCCTCTTCCAACAACTCTTTCATGTCCTCTCTCATACTGAACTTATCACGGGTTAAGTCGTTAGTACCTACCACAATTACGAGCTCGTTTACTTTACTTTACTTTTCTGTTTTTGATTGACATGTGCTTTATTTTTAATTTTAGTTTCTGGGAAAACTTGACGTTATAACTCGTACATCAGCAACCTGTTTTATGATAGAGTTGCCATACCAAACAACATCCTTCTTTTTTCAAACAACACTAATTATCTGATTTTTGTTTACTGAGTTACCTGCTTTCGTGCTTTGTTGATTCATAGTTTGCTTGTTAATATTCGTTTCATCCCTATGCTCATTCAAACGCCTCTCGACTTTCTTTAATTCCTTTGTCGTCTCTCTGATAATCTGCTTAAATTTTCCTATTTTAGAGTTCAATTCATTTTCAATACTCTCCTTAGAGGAACAATCATTCCTGTTAGCGACTTCGGTGCTGTTTTTAGAGGTACGTTTATAGAGGTATTTGGCGCCATTTTTAACTATATTTATTTGAGTAATGTCTTAACAAAAATATGTTATAAAAACGCTACTTAAACTAAAACCAACACGAAAATCTACTATAAAAGGCTAATTTACTAAGAGAAAACACAATAAATCAGTTGAAAACTATCACTTTTACACGAAGTCTAAATTCCTCGACGAATCACAATATAGCCTCGAACCACCTTGAATCATGCAGCACTATACCAAATTGGTCACCATCTGTCTAACTGAAAACGGCATACACATAAACCCTGAAGAAGCAAAGCATACTCAGCACACACACTCCAAAACAGAGAAACTAAGCATCTCATTATTCGATATCCATTACTCTATACGCAGAGCTCCAATCCCGTTCAAACAACAACAACGACAACACAGTTCTAACGAATACGATGCATCCTATTTCACTTCGATGCTGATCTAAACTGGAATATCCATAAAATTATCTGCACATCAAGATGAAGATAATACCAAACAAACTAAATCAATGACAAACTTCAACTAAAAACTGCTACGCTACAACAGATTCCCGAAATATCTGGGAGTCACTTTGGATAGAACACTGTATTTTAAACCACATCTCGTTAACACAGCATCCAAGTTAAAAAAAAAAAAATATATATATATATATACTGCAAAAACTATGCGGAACAGTGCCTCAGCAACAACGCTTCGCTGCACTGCTCTTGGCCTCGTTTACTCTGCAGCTGAATACTGCTGCTCACTCTTATGGTTGAACAGCGCCCATGTGTAATTGGTTGATGCTCAGCTTAACACCACTATGTGCCTGATTTCTGGAACTGCGAAATCACCTCCACACTTCCGCAGATCCAACTGTCTTCTACATGAATACAGCAAAATCATGGAAATCCAAGATCTCCCAATCCACGAAGACATACCACCCCTAGAAAGAAATAGGCTAAAGTCAAGGCATTCGCCAATCTTAGCAGCGATAAATCTTGCAGAGACAAGTTTTAACATGAAGGAGAAGTGAAAAGAGTCTTGGTCTAACACTTCAACAGGGGACTTCTATGAATTAGTGGATCCAACACAGATGGCTTCGGGTTTTGACCTAGCTCGGAAAACTTGCTCGACCCTTAATCCGCACTAATCATGGCAGATGTGCAGAACACCTTTACAAATGATGCTTAAATTTTGTGTTTTGCATGAGAGAGCACTGGAATATGAGCAGTTCTGCTCGGTGGTAGGGTGAGACTGTCACTGAGCCGAATCAACGCTAAGTGGGACAATTTTTCGGTCACTCGTAGGGAATGGTCCGGGGATCGCCTAATTTTTAGAGAGTCCCTTACTTAAACACCGGTCTCTGACGAAAACCAACCAGTTTGAAACAGCTGACAGACCAGTGAAACCTTATTAAAATGGACCAATAAGAGACAAATATGTGGATGCTAGCGTTCATGTCACCTATAAGGTTCGGCTAGAGCAACTCGTAGTATAACGTGTGTATTTCCGTTTAGCTCTCTGTTCAAGTTTCGTACAAAACTTTACTAGTTTCTGTATTCGACTTTGAAATAATGTTGGTACATATGTCTATTATTACGTTTATATATATTAAGGATTAATGTAATGTAACTTTTCATGTGTGAGCCATACGCTAAATAAATAATAAGCACAAGTTTTGAGGAAGACAGCAGAAATATCAACCAAGAAGAAACAGTGAAGAAATGCTGTGTTGAAGTGAGAAAAATAATAATGGATATTGATCAGAAACAATTTTCAGGTTACTTTGTACTGAAAAGTAATAATAATAAACCTATTATTATGTATAAAATGATAATCAGTATATTATTATCATGTCATTTATTATCGATGTTCAATATTTTCTGTGTAATTATCTTAAGATAATTTTTTCTTCTTAAGTACTAGTTAAATTAATTTAATTACTTAATTAAATTTATTGCATTACATTATTTATTACAAATAAGCTGAAAATAGTGTTATTTCTATCCTATCCAGATTACACGAACGACTTTTCTGTTTTTATTCGGAAAGATTATCTATTGAAATAAACACACTTTAAGTAGAATTGTTTGGCAGACTTGACATCTAATATAAATAAGTATATTCTCTATATTATCGTATATATGAATCACTAAGATTCTTAACAAAGGATGTATTTTTTTCCCCCTTTGGTGCAGATTTATTCCTCATGCCATGTTATGTTTATTTCGCAGTCTTACACTCTTCGGCCACAGTTGAAATCGGAGAGGTTTCTTTTCTAAATCAGTTTAATAACTAATTTAGCGCCCCTCCCCACTACCGGGAAAAAATACGCAATTATAAAACAAACACAAATATATCTGAACATGTTCATCAGTCAATATATTTATTGATATATAATAAATAATTATACTGCATACAGAGTATGCAGTATAATTATTTATTATATATCATTTAATTTTTATATCATACAGTAACAAACATTCATTTATTACTATTATTTAATTTATATCTTATTTCAAGTCTGTGTACCTTAACCTTTTGAAAATCGCAAATGGAACTGTGAAAATCTCTGGTGGACTCGATTCTTATTTCTTCAGAACAGCATCATAACTATTCAATTTCAAGTAAGAAAACTAGACCAATTGGTATTTTATACATTTATTTTCATGTAAACTAATTATCATGAAAGCACCACAACTCTCTATTTATTATGCAATACAAATTATGAAATTACATTTGTAATTATAAATTATAAACTAAATCCAAAACCGAAAAGTAAATTGCACTGCCGTCATTTAAATAAATTCAGGCATTTATCAAGGTACAAATCAGACGATCATTATTCAAATACATAATATGATTAAAAGATTAAATGATTTATATTATTTAAATCATGTCAATTTATCGTGGGATTTTGCGACTTCTCTTAGTAGAGCTACCGCTGAGGGTTCTGCTTGGTGGCGGGATGGGCATATCACTGGGTAGCACCAAAGATGAATGTGCTAAATAATCCTTCGGGTCACTCATTGTTGCGAGATCTGAGGGATCTCTTGAGTGTTTGGAGGGATAAACCCTCACTTAAACAGGTTTTCTATTTATTAGCTTATAATCGCCAAAAATATCCACTTAGCAATGCATTGTTTAACTTCAATTTATTATCGTAAATAACTCTAGGTTTCTTACTGGAAATGTCATGAAACTTTTCAGCGTATATGAAGACACTTGCTGACTTGGTTGACCGTGTGCATAGAGAACGTGTAATCCAATAAACTAATTCTAGAGACAAAGTTGATTTCTTTTTTTTTTCTTTATGTAAAAGGTAAATTGAGTCTTCTAAGGTCAACGAGCAACTTCACAGTTCAGTTTTCATCAGGTTACTATGCCTTCTTATTAACTAGGCTACAGTTTTAACCTACAATGCAATTTTGCATCTTTTGTTGCATTGTAAACTAATAAACAACCAATACTTAACTAATCGCAACTATCTAAACTCCTAGCCTGAATGTATCTGTAACGGGAGTTCCAAACGTAATTCCTTCATTGTGATAATTGCCTCCCTCCCCCCCGAAAAAAGGCATGTTAGTGTAATAAGAAAGATGATAAATTTATGTCTGTACCTTATTTTCTTATGTCATTTCGCATCATAATCTCCTTTCTTATTAATATAGATTTTAAAAGCGCGAATCAAGTTTTAGATTGTTCTCAGAGGTTTTTCCTGCCTCTTCATTGACTTGTAATCGTCAAAATAGATCCACCTTCTGGAAGTGGTTACTCTTTGACAACCTGTAAAAGTCTGGTCTGTTGTGTACGGATATCACGAGAAATACAGTTTCAATCGTACACTATTATATAGGGAATTTTGGCGAAGAGATGAAGACCAAAAGAAGACCAGATACATTTCGATGTCACTCCCACTACAAGCGCTGTGCGCACGCGCAGTGTTAAAGAATGGCGTTTAGCATAACAAATCAATATAATTACTATTATTACTATTATTACGGGCAACTCCAGGGAGTCATTGGACTCATCGAGGGAGGCCCCAAATCATATTCATCACAACTATTTGACATTCATACAGTATCTATCATACCTCGCCTTAAACTCATTCACTGTCACAGCATCCACCACAGACTCAGGGAGCGCATTCCACTCATTCACTACTCTAAAAGTAAAGAACCCAGCTCTAACACCTTTACTAACCACACTTTTGCCCAGTTTCCATGGATGTCCCCTAGTCCTCCCACAACCAGCCCTGTACTCAAAAATATCTTCTGAATTAATTTTATAGAAACCCTTCAGTAATTTGAATGTCTCAATCATATCTCCCCTCCTCCGCCTATTAATTTTACTTTATTAATTTTATTTTAACTTTATTAATAAACATTAATAAAGAAGAGAATGACCTAAGACTGATATTCTGCATATACCGAAATCAAACTACACACATAAAAATAAACAAAAAAATATGCCAGAAATTTTCCAATTCAAAAAGAAGAGGGGTTAGGCTGAATTTCTGCTTGACCTTTATTTGTTCAATCTATTTGCAATAAAGAAATTTTTGCAAGTATGAAAGAACTGGAGGGAGTTCAAGAGAAATAAAAAAATAATACAAACTAGATTAAGAACGATGAAATGGTTCTTTATTATTTTCATACTGATCTCAAACACGACAAGTCAAAGGATAACCTAAGCTTATCAGTGACGTATGTGTTTTACGGAGGTTGCAGGTTGTAGTTCTTTGGGAATACTTCTTAAGGAAGGCTGTTTCAGAAAATAAAAGTGGATGGAATAAAAGAGGAAGAGAAGGAGATGTTTACAGTTGCACTTTAAATGGATGCTGGGCAGCTATTGCGCTTGTATTAAAGATAAAATAGAAAGTGGATAATAATATTTGCCAATTCAGCCGAACAATGCTTATTGTAGTAGAAATCTGAAAGAGTGGGTTCATCTGTGAGCCGAATTGCTCTCTCCTGGATAGCGTCAAGGATTTTTAGGGAAGTTGTACGTGCACAACCCCAAACATGCGAGCATGGGCAGATTTAGGATTTGTATACAGTTAAGAGATGGTTGGATGTAAAAGAGCACCTTGAACGGAGAGAATGCCTTGTGTTGTTTCTCAGGTTGCTCAGGAAGGTATTGATGTGATGTGTTTATGCCAGGAGAGACTGGCGGTAAATGTTAATCCGAAAAGAGTGATCTGATCTTGCATGGTGATTTGTGTATTACTGAGGTTTGTATATATCTGAGGTCTCTTTTGCGAGTGAAAAAGGAAGGTTATTCTTATACATCAGCGCAAGACGTGTGACCACAGGAATATACATATCAGTATATTTCATTCTGAAACAAGAAGGTCTTAATAATTATTTCTACACAGTGGATATATGTACGGTCATTCTAGCAAAAAACATTTTCCTGATGTGTAACATGCAAATATCAACACCAATCAACAATATCAACAACAAATATCATTTACTAATCAATATCTCTCTCTCATTGATTTCAGGTCATTTATTCTCTAGTATCGTAAACTTTTTAACTGTTAGTAATTAAATTCTGTCGTGGACTGAGCCAATATAAACGTTTTATCCACTATATTATGACGCAAAAAAAGTACTTAACTTCTACATCTCGTTCAGTACACGCGCTATGAGATATGCTTTTCGACTGCATGTACATAAATAGAAGAGCAAGAGTAGAGTCTACTCGATTACATATAGCTGTATCAATGGTATTGATGATGGAAGGAAATGCATTTATTGTTGAGCATTATTTTCGTACAAACGGAGTTGGTCGAGCAAATCGTCAAAGCTTACGACCTGTTTCTCAACAGTTTGTTCTTCGTTTTCGTAAGCATACCAGAAGCCGTGCTCTCAGGGTGGTGTAGTCCGCGTGGTTAGCCTGGCGGCGATGCGCTTCGCAACCATAAGCCTGGGGAAGGAGTGTCCTAGGTTCGATTCCTGTCGACAACTTCAGGAGCTCAAGGATCTTCTTCAGCCATAGCCAAGTTAGCCGGTCTTGGGCGTGGACAGCAGGGTTTTTTCCGCCAGTTTATCGGGGGTTTTCATCCCGCCAGTAGGCAAACCGGTCTTGTGAACACACACACGGATTACAGCCAGGAATACTGACCCAGCCATAGCCCTGATTCATCAGCCTATGCCAGGATCCCAGGAGCACAAAATTGTTAACTACTTCCATTTTCTCCACATCTACTTAAAAATCATTAAGATCACATGTTGCCATAACTTTTATCTTTTTGAGGTTGAGTTTAAGACCCTATTTAGCACTTTTGTTTTCTTTAACTTATATAAAAAGTTCCTCCAAATCTTCTTTGCATTCTGCTAGCAAGGTGGTATCATTTGTATACCTCAAATTACTAAAGTTATTCAAACAATTTTAATTCCAAGATTTCTCCATCCCTGCCATTATTAAAATGTATTCGCTGTACAAGTTAAACAAGTATGGAGATAAAATACATCCTTGTCGCACCCCTTTAGTGAAATATTCAGTTTCATCAAGATCTGTTCGTGCATTAGCTTCTTGTTCATAATAAAGATTCCTCAGAAGGATAACGAAATGCTGTGGTACTCCCATTGTTCTTAACATGTTCCACAGTTTCACATAATATACAGAGTCAAAAGCATTGCTATATTTAAGGAAACCACGGTTGACGTTATTTTGATATTCCTGTGCTCGTTCTATTATCAATCTCGCACTGGCGATCTGATCTCTTGTTCCTCTGCCTTTCTGAAATCCTGCCTGTTAACCTGGCATTTCTCCCTTCATGAATGGTTCCAGTATTTTTGAATGATCTTAAGTAAGACTTTACTTGCATGAGAAATCAGTGCTATAGCTCTGTAATTTTCGCATTCTCTTGCATCGCCTTTCTTCAATAAAGGTATATAAACTGATATTTTCCATTCCCTAGGCCATGCAGTTGTGATCCAAATTCGCTGATATGGAGCCGTTAAAATTTTAACTGCCTCTTCTCTCAGGGCTTTGAGCAGCTCAATAGGTATTCCATCCCATCCTAGTGCTTTCTTACTGGATAGCTGTTGTAGTGCTCACCTCACTTCACTCTCCTGTGTATGATCCTGCTCTTCAAATTTCTCAATAATTTTGGAATCCTTTCTATAAAGGGCTTCTGTATATTCTTTCCATCTTTATTTTATCTACAGTTTCTGTAAGATATCCTTTGTGTTTGCTTTTCAAAATTGTGTTATTCAACTTATGCTGTGCTGTTTCCATAATAAATTCTTCTTCCAGATTGTATGTGTTATCTCTTTCCTCGTCTATTTGACACCTACTCTATTTATCCTCTTAACCTTTGTAAACATTCTGATATTTTCTTCCACTGTATAGTTCTCGAGTAAAGTCGAAGGAACAATTGATATCCTTTCCATACAGTCACTCATTTCATATTATTGTCGCAAGCTGTGTCCTACGCTTCTCATAATCTCAAAATCACTTTATAGTTCCATATACAGTAAATCGCTAACAGGAGACTTCGTATGTTAAGCCTACTTTTTCCTAAGAGCTACAACAGTCATTTCACTTTTTGCTGACTTTTTTTAAACCAGTTTATCGATTTCAAATATCGTCAATTTTTCCTTCAATATCATCTGTAAGATATATCTTTGCTCCTATTTCTTGCACATAATTACTGTTATTTAGTAGCAGGTGGGATTGTTCAAACGCAAATACTGATTTTTAAAAAAGATATTTCCTTACTTTAAAATTTTTCTTCTCAGACATTAATAATACTAAATAATATATCACATGTAATTAGCAATTTTAAAACGAAAGTTTTTCATTCTGATTTTACTTCAAATCAAAAACATAATTATGTTTTTAAGGGTAACGCGACAACCAGGAAAGCAATTCTCTTAGTTAGGATAAACTTCCAGTATTATTCGCGATGCAGTGTGACGAACTAATTTGGTTGAATAAAACAATGTGTCGAAATTCATCTTTTTTTCTTATGAAAATACTTAAAATTTTCAGATGGGTTAGAATACTTCTATTTGCAATTCATAAAGATATTTATAATTATATATAATAAATGTACTAGTGGCTAAAATTGTGGAAATTGGAAAAAGTGTATTTTTGAGGTTTGATGGCTCTTAACGTCACTTTGTTTGGTGTAACCATAAAATTATATATCAATGGAAAGATAATTTAATCAAGTATGTAATGCAATAACTTTTATGAAGGATTTTTTATTAGAACAGCAGTTATAAAGAAGAAAAGTGAAACACAGGAAAAATCAGATACACAAAAATTCTCACAATGTGAGTTAATAATTAGTTGGCTAACCTTTAACGTTAATTACGGCCTCACAACATCTTCCCATGGAGTGAACCACGTTTTTGTAGTTCTGCAGCTGTTATAATGTGAAACCAACATTATTGCTTCTATTAATTGGGTTTTATTGGTGGGTTGCTTCTGACTAACAAGTTTCTTTAGTCGGCTCCATAGATTTTCGATTGGGTTAAGGTCTGGGCTAATCCCAGGCTCTTCCATCACTGATCTTGAAACTGCTTTTTGCACACAGCAGCAACATGACATGGAGCTGAATCCTGTTGAAATATAAATGCTTCATTATCTTGGAAAATATCACGTGCGGAAGGCTTTAGTTTGGACTCAATTATTTCATTTATGTATTTTTGGGCATTTATTTTCCCATTAATCATGCCAATTCTGCCCAGAGCTTTTGATGTCATACAACCCCAGATCATAATACTAAGTGGGTGTTTCACGGTAGGTGTAATGCAATCAGAATGCAACCTTCTCCGATTCTTCTTCTTACGTATTTTATGCCATCACTACCAAACAGGGAGATTTTGGTCTCATCACTCCAAATAAACCTGTCCCATTGTTCTGCCCAGTTAACATGGGTTTTAGCCCAGTTTAATCTTTTCAACCTTTGTTGGAGAGATAGAAATGGGTTTTTTCATGGAATTCTAGCATTTAGACCAAATTCATACAGTCTGCGCGGAACAGTCCTTGCACTCAGCTTCATATTGTATTGCGCCATTTCATCTTGTATAAACCCAGATGATTTTCTTCTGGCACGTAGGCACAGTGTCTTCTTATACCTCTTCAAAAATTTAGAAATGCCATTTTTGGTTAAGTTTCCACAAATATATTTCTTCTAATTTCTTCATAAGTATAGCCTTGTTCACTTAATAGTACTATTTTGCATCGCTTTCTGAGTGACCAGTCAACTCTTTGCGCCATTTCGTTAATTTTATTACGCTTTACAAGCTCACTAAATGAAAGAACACAAAAAACCAACCAACTTGATAGCAATCACATAATACACTGACAAATGTCCTCCTCTCAGCTCCAATACATGACATCAATAATAGCTGAATCCTACTGTGACCTTATTGGCTCATTGCCAAAATAAGATGACACCTGATTGGCTCTCTAAACGCTCATGCTCATTGGCTACATTCGAATGAAGGATAGCTACTTCATGTCAACCTAAGCAAGTTGTGCTTCTTTTTTCAGGTTATTTGGCTATAACTTTTCATGGAATACAAGTAATTGAACACACTTTGTTGCATTACATTCTTGATTAAATTATCTTTCCAGTGATATATAATTTTATGGTATTACACCAAACACAGTCGTGTTATGAGCCATCAAACCTCAAAAATAAAATTTTTCCAAAAGGTTTCCACAATTTTGGCCACTAGTGTAGTAAGTAAGCTTAAATGAAACTAACATCAGGTGGCTCTGGCATATTTTAAAGGCTGCTGGTTTTGCGTTTATTTATATTCTGTTATTTTCATGATTACTTACAGATTGCCTATGTCATGTTCTGTTCTGTTTTAATTCTTGTTGTTTTCATTTAAATTCTTGGAATGCATTTAGAGTTTCTGCAGTCGTTGCAGAAGACGGGGAATATGGAAGAATAGTCAATGGCACGTTTACCGGAATTGTAGGGGTGGTGTATAAACAGGTAAACATTTACTGGTACTGTATTCGTATCAATCAATCGTAATATCAAAATAAATTACATTAGTGTCACTGATCCCTGAACAAATTTCAAAATCGTAAACTCGATGAAATAGTGATATAAAATCTGAACATGGATCAAATTATTTCTTATTACGAATATTAAAAATATATAAAATTCATGTCTTGTAGTTCACCCGCCCACATATCTACGGATAATCAAAGCGGAAATGAAGCATCTGAGAAATGTGATGCAAAAGCATGCAAATGTAGATTATTTCGATATTCGAGTAAACCGAATAGCCGGATAATCTACTCGTATAGCAATGGTTTTCGGAACTAATTAATATAATATATGTTAAACTAAGTTCAAAAATGTAATTTCTATTAATATAGAAATTGCACTTGCGAACAACAGACAGGTAGAAAAATGCAGGACAGTCTTCTATGTGCTCAGTTTTTATAAAAATATATTGAAAAGCTGATTTTAATATTTATGTGTATAATATTGGATTGTACGAGGGTGGTCTGAAACGTTCTCGACCTCGACCATATATGGAAACACTATCGGCAAGATATTTCTTTTTCTAAGTTGGTACATCTGTCGTAATCATCCATGCGAAACTGCAAGTCACTCTATCAAGTAGTTTTTTTATAGAGCTGTCTGAAGCAAAACTGTTTGTATCCCTAGAAATGGATAAAATTGAATATCGTGTGGTTATAAAATTCTTTGTAAAAGAAGGTTTAACGCCAAAAGAAAGTTATTCGAAGTTCATAAAAGTTTATGGGCACTCTTCTCCTTCGTTCTCCAAAATTAAGACATGGGCTGCCGAGTTTAAACGTGACCGTCCCAGCCTTGAAGATAATCCACGTGAAGGATGTCCAAAAGTGTAACAACGCCAGAAATCATTGATCAAGTGCACGATATGGTATTGGATAACCGGCGAGTCAAAATGCGTGAAATTTCTGAGACTATTGGTATTTCAAGAAGAACGTGTAAGGATATATTTTGCATGCAGAATTGAAAATTAAAAAGCTTTTCGCAAGATGGGTGCCGTACTTGCACAAAAACGCACTCGCGTGAAGATCTCCGAACAGTATTTGAGCGTTCTAATAAGAATAAAAACTGATTTTACGTTGATTTATTACTATGGATAAGCCGTAGATTCACCATTACATACCAGAATCCAAACAGCAGTCAAAACAGTGGACAGAAGCCGGTTGTTCAGCACCAAAGAAGACAATGCCATGGCATCGGCGTTTTGAAATGCTGAAAGCATTTTGTTTATTAATTATCTTGAAAAGGATAAAACAATAACCGGGGAATATTATTCCGATATTTTAACCAGACTAGTCGAAACAATTCGTGAGAAAAAACTAGGTTTGCAGAAGAAAATGTCATCTTTCATCAGGACAATGCACCTGCCCACAAAGGCGCACTCTCCAAAGGCAATGGAAAATTAAGGGATCTACACTATGAATTGTTGGAACATTCACCCTATTCCCCAGATTTGGATCCCTCTGACTTCTATCCCTTCCTGGCTGGTCAGCGTTTTTCTTCTAATCAAGATGTGATTGCAGCTGTAGAGGGATATTTTTCAAATCTTACTGAAACCCAATACAGAGACGGGAGAATGCCTTGGACCATCGCTGGAATAATAAACGTTTTAGTCTTAAGGGAGATTGTTTTGAAATACAAAAATAATTTTGAAATTATAAATTCGTTTTTTCATTGTTAGGCAGAGAAAGTTTTACACCACCCTCGTATGATTATGAAATGAGGAAAGAGTAATAATAAAATGAAAAATACACCAGGATCTCAAAACTATTATAAAAACGAACCTGAACGAAATTTGAACTTAATATATCCAAGGACTAATGCTAGACACGTTCCGCTGGTTACATAACGTTCGTTTCTTGCTTTTGTAGGTTTGCCTTCCATCCAGGCGTATATTCTAAAATTGCTGTATTTTTTCTAATCCCAACAGAAACGTAATCATACCTTTTCAATAAAATATTCTGCTTTCATTCTTGTTATTATTACTAATTAATAATGTTGTTACTGCTAAACTATCAGGAATCATTTACTTAAATTCTCAATAATGGATGCAAAAGTGAATATCCCAAATCAACTTTTACAATGAATATCTATTAAAACTCTCCAAATGAACAATTTAAACATATTTTTCAGAAGAATGAATTCTTTTCAATAATTCATCATCCTCTGATATTTCATCCATAAAATCTGCATAGGAATCAACCACATTATATTTCACAATAAGAATGGCCATTATTGTCTGAAGTTTTAATTGAGTTTTCTCTGCAGTCCATAATTTATTCACAACTGAAAATACTCTTTCTGTAACAGCATTTGTCCCAGGCAAGCAAAGAGCAAATTCCGCTGTTTTTTGTTTTTTATATTACCATAAGGCACTTTTTGTTTCTCAAAAAACGCAAATATCTCAACCCATCTATCTCCTGTAGGAATTTGTTTTCCTTCCATTCTTCAATTTTGGAATCAATTATATACTTCTTTAAACAAGAAACCTCATCAAAATTGTTATTTCTCTATATTGCATGATTTTTTTCCGAAATAGGAGAATCTATATACTTCAACAATGCCTCCAAATGATGCGATGATATCCTTGTTTTAAGGTTCACCCATTTAAATGTCTTAATTTCCAGGAACTGGGATGACCACATGTCCAAATATTCCAAACAGTTACTGTATAAAGTTTTAACATGAGAATGAACAAATTTTTTATCCTTCCCTCATCTTCAAAAATTCTTATGCCAATAGGAACGTTGTTTGATTCGAGACGTTCTCTGTATTTTGCTTTTAGCATTTCAAGTTCCTCTGAGACTTCTGTTATTGCGCAATCATTTCCTTCAATGTTTCTGATTACTGCCTCAAAGGCTGATGCCAGAAATGTTAACCATAACTAAGAGGTATTTTCATTGAAAAAGAGTTCAATTATTCTTGGACATTTATCAAGGGATAAGAAATATAACTTCAGTGGACTATATAATTTCAGAATCCTCTCAATCACAGGCATTAAAGCTAGCTATCTAATTTTACTGTATTTTGTGATATTCAACTTCTGCTTCTTCACAGCGTTCTTTCAAAGATTCTACTCCGACAGTGTAAATGTAAAAATGGCTATAAAGTTTTGTTACAATTGACTGTTTGTCCAGTGGTAAAAGATCAGAAGCAGGTTGAATGGCATTGTGAACTATATGAGCTGCACAATCTATTCCAATTATACTTTGCTCTAAATTTCTGTTCAATATAGTGAAAACATTGTTAATACTCTTTCTAGTTACATCACCAAAATCGGTATTTTCATTATCAGCAAAATATATATATGAACAACCTTTTATATATATATTTTTTTCAAGAAAGTTAATATACAGTTGCTGATAAGCTCTGCCCCAGGTAGAGACACAAAATCAATAATCTTATTCTTCACACCATTTTTGAATCAAAATAACGAATGATAGTAAGAAAAAGTTTTTCATCTTTATGGTTTGATACATCAGAAAACAGAGATATAAAGTTTATATTTTGTAATTTCTTACAAGCTCTTTCTATGCATGTGGTGCTAATATATTCTTGATGATAGCTTCTGCTTTTGTCCTTGCACATGTGAATTTGCTGTCAAATAATTTGCGGATCAATTTGGATGTACAGTCCATGGAACTAAAAGTTTGATTGTAATATATGGTCTGGAAAGAGAATACAGCCTCTGCAATCGCTAATTCTCTTTCTTTCATCCCAAATTCAGTTTGATGGAGAAACCTTTTACTCCGTCAGACTTTTGCCGGAGAAATTCACAGGAAATTTTCCCGAAATTTCCTGTGAATTTCCTGTGAAAAAAATTTCCTGTGAAAAAAAAATCAAATATTTTAAAATAATTATAAACTTTCTAATTTTAAACATATAAAAAGGATATAGCAAAGTATCACTTCTGCAAATACCTGGGATCTATGATATCAAAAATAACAATCGTATTACTATGTCTACAGGTGAAACTTTAATTTTGAAACATACAATAAAATATCGTTCTTTAAATTATCATTACTATAACCATGGCCGATAGATATCGTTTCGTAGTTTCCTTTGGCCCACAATCGATTTTGTATCGACATGAGTGAGGTACTAGAAGACCTCAAACTAACAATAACTTAAATTACCTTCATTATTAAAAAAAAAAAAATACAGCTTTTGCTCTCACGCGTAATTAAATTGTCTTAATTGTTTTCTTAATAATAATAATAATAATAATAATAATAATAATAATAATAATAATAATAATAATATTAACGTTTATTATGTGCATTAGCTCAATTACAATTTGCAGATGGTTGTGAACTGCACAGTACAAATAAGTAATATTTTCAAAACGGAATACAAATTACATGCATTAAACATATGCTATATAAATTATAGTGATAAAAACAAACATAAAATTGGTATTACATAAATTTAGATTACATTGATTGACGATGATAATTTTGTCGAAGTTTAAAATAAAAGTGTGGCATATAATCAAAAGATAATGTTACATGAAAAAGTTCCTCTGAATAAATAACTAATGTAAGTATGTTCGTAGTTTACTCTTTCTCTTAAGGTGAATAAAATATTTTAAATGCTGTACGTTTTGCTGTGCACATACAACTGCTGTACAGGACCGGTAAATGTTGCACAACGCAGCATAATGCTGTACATCTGGTCACATAAACTTAATATAATGAAAACTAACAAAACAAAAAGTTTGACTGGTTTGAGAATTAAGTTATCAACTGAAGAATAAATCTGCTGTATTGTTAACTGCATGTTTCGTGTGGCCGCAACATATAATGCACTTTTCACTATTCTTTTAATTTTTCGGCGAATTACCAAAATGATTATTATTATTATTATTTTATATTTATATTTTTCACATGTTCTCTTATATGTTCCCATGTATGAATATGGTTAATCGGATGTGATCTATCTTGAATGCCATAAATTTGTTTTGAGTTTAGAATGCATTCTTGACTTATATTAGTTAATAGGCTATTTTTGATAGAATACCGTATTTTTTGCCTTACAAGACGAACCGTTGTATTGGACTACACTTTTTATGTGAAAGTTTTGGAAAAATAAATTCTTCGCAGTATAAGAGCACGAATTATGCGTCCTATTTTTCAGGTAAATATTATTATCTTTATGTTAAATTTTAATACACGTATTATGTGTTTATAACATAAACATATATTCTTAGAAATTATTAAGAAATTAAAGAATCTAACATATAATATATGCATATATATACATATTACATGTTATTCATTTCATCTCTACTCTCTGAAAAATGTTTGAACTTGATTCTTCACGAGAAGCCGAGTCATCGCTGTCTTCATATAATAAATCATCCTCCGTATCATCAATAGCATTACTAATGCCATACCTTTGAAAAGATTTTATAATAATTTCTGGTTCTCTTCATTCCATGAACTCTTTTCCGATTCTTTACCTGCGAAATTGTGGCCTTCTGTCTCCTACCTGTAGATTTTGTCTCAAAATTTGGAGATTATATCCAATTGACCCATTATTCCCTCATAAATCTTTTAAATGATTTGTTTATTGATACATCTAAAGAGTGAAGTGCGAATGTGAGTCCTCCTAGGATCATTGATTTTTTTTATGAACATTTTGCGATGCTTGACATCTAAGTTGGTCCCATACTAACAAAGCAGGTTTGTGATGTAAACTGCAATCCCTTCCTCATCCATCCTTTTGGATGAATATGAATGTAAACTCCTATGGAAAGTCTTTATTTGGCCACTGTTTTTCTTTTAAAATTAAAAAAGAAGTGACAATTTTGTGCCATCTGCAGAGCACGACAAAACAACCGTATAGTGGGCTTTTTCGTGACCAGAAATTTTATCAACAATGTATTTCATTTTTGGAGTCAACAGTCTTGTAAGAGGGCAAATCAATGATCAGAGGCACTTCATCCATATTAGCTCTCTGTAAGAGTTTACAATTGTCTTGTTGTTTTTAGCATTTATGATGAATCTACGGATCTCGATTTTTTTTTAAAATACGTCTGAACATTTTTATGATATCTTCGTTGTTTTCCGCATGCATAAATCAAAAGAACCATGATGGTGGTCCTGTAAAACCGATGATATTTCTTCTTTTTGATCTTCTTTAATTCATCATCCGAGTTTTTAATTCTTTTATTCACTTTCCATTTTTAGCCATTTTTCCAGTTTACTGCGAAGATTGCGTTTATCAGAATTTTGCTTATCTTAAGTGCTGTTCTTGTTTGCTGTTCGTATCATGTTTCTGTAGGTGGAGGCTCAAAGCTGCTCTGCTGCCCTATTGCTATTTATTACGTACTCAATGACACTACGCTTAAACGCAGTCTTGTAGCTCTGTCTTTGCTTCGTAGAATCCATGGGTTATAAAAATAAAATTAAAAAAAAAACATTAAATATAATAATATATTGATTACTAGATTAAATGCGTCACAGTTAACTACCGTGCAACTATTCAAACTGATCACTCATTACCGACAAGCAATGCGCATACATAAAAGAACACATCGGTGTATAAGATGCACCGTAAGATGATCCGGTTTATAACGAGCATTCGGCTTATAGGACGCATCCTAATATTTAGATAAATTTTAGATACAAAAAAGAGCACGTCTTATAAGACGAAAAATTCGGTAATCTAAACGTGAGATGTTGTTCTCTGTTCTTAATTAGTATTAATATTAATATGAAGTTAATAGAAAATGCCATTATTTTTATGCAGATTGGCTGACATCAGACCGGTGCGGATCCCGTTTTTAATTTTGTTAGAGCCTTGCTGTAGACCAAATCTATCCTTACTATCATCAATAAGCTATATTTATTACACGAGCTCCAAGAGCAGAAATAAAATCTACAGAGTTGGTGTATCCTTTTGAAAAGAAGGTGAGTAAATAATTTATAAGTACATCTTTATTTGAACAAGAGGTTTCGAAATGTTTTTGTACAAACAAGTAATCGTATACATAATAATAATAATAATAATAATAATAATAATAATAACCAAATTTTGTTTTTATTTTCGTTTAGGAGGTATGGTATACGTTATCGTATATACATGTTTTGCTGGCGACAGCAAATTATGATCCCAGCTACAGAAATCATGTTTGGAAAAAGTTAGAATGTTTAGATATATGAAGAGCCAAAGGCTTCAATTCGGCGACATAAGACTTGTTTAAGTTAAGGGATATTATTACATCCCATATCGTTTCTTAGCCGAATATAGTAGAAACTATATAAAGTTGGGCGATTCCAAGCGTAAGCAAATACCTGGATACTGCCGCAACTGACCCTAAAGGTAGTGCAAGCTCCGATCACTATTCTTGATATTTACCCATAATGTGAATTTAGCTCCTAGGAGCTGTATTACTGTTATACATTATGAGAGAAGGTCATTAACCAGACCGGTTTCAATCTTTATTGAGGTCTCATCAGTGAGTAGGTAGACCTAGTTAATATCAAGTTTGCAGCGAACAGAACTTACAACCGTTCTATGAGTAATGCCAAGAGGTGTCCTAATAAATTATTAGATATATGAAGAACCAAAGGCTTCAATTATCAGGATCACCATTCAAATTATTTGTTTTACAACTCACATGTAATGTAGTTCTTGATCAAAGAAATCATCAAATGTCCACCATTTCTTCTTCGGATTTCCTATCATTACTCATCACCTCAATTTTATTTATTTATTATATTTATTGTAGATTAACCTATTTAGGATCATATAATAATTCGACTGAATTATTGAAAATGTAAACAAGTTTAGCAAGGGATTAATAAGATTAGTGACAGTTAAAAAGTTGCTTCTTGCGGGATGCGTAATTAGAAACGCACCTTATAACAACTGAATGGTAAGTGCCCGTAAATAGAAGCAGCAAATATAAGTGTCTAGCGTCTATTGTCAAAGTGAAAAATTGCTGTTTAGATAAGGTCAAATGAAGATTCGGAATAAGTATGATAACAGACAAGGAAATATAAGCATACGATTAGAGGGATAAATCCATCCCTCCAATAATAATAATAATGAGAATTCTGGTCGATGTGCTTTATCAGTAGCATATTATAAATCTGAAAATTGGAGTCGAAAGAATCTAATAGGAGAGGAAGAGCCGATTTTGAGATCTGCTTCATGGGACATTGCTGGTGGTCCCATACATTGGAAGGATGACAATTAGATCGGTCCTAGTAAAGGTAATTAATTCTGAGACTGTTAAAAAACATTGCATCGTGAAAGCTGACATATTTTGGACATCTGGAAAGAATAGAAGAGAAACAATTCAGAACCGTATTACAGGATGGAATATTTGGGAAAAGGGTATGAAATAGATACATGGGGAATATCAGTTGAAATGACATGGATACATAGCGCATATCGACATAATCTTCACAGAATTGAAGCTTCAAGGATAACTGACCATAGGAAGCCACCTGGAGATAACTCCTGTATAGCATCACTGAGGAGAGGAGTGAATATACGATGTGTTATCTGCTGGTACCTAATGACATTTTCTATTGGAAAACTTAGCATTTGTTCTTTATTTATTGTAAATAAACCTATTTCAAATCACCCGTAGCTTATGCAGTTTTGACAAAAGACCTTGGACTTCGTCTGGAAATATCTTGGATCGAATCCACTCCAAGACCCGAAGAACTTGATCAGGGCTGTTTAATTGAAGATGGGTTAGTCTGTCTCATACGGAGTTCGAGGACAGTTTTTCGGTTATTCGTTCCGCATTGTAATTGCAAAATTGAAGTATACTTGGATGATCGAGGAAGCTTAATGGCCTGTTACATCCCCTGATATTGATAATGATGAGCCTATTTAGAGAAATGTTTACTAAATCTGATTCCTAATATTGTGAATAGCAAATATTTTGTGTGCAATAATTTATAAAAGAATAAAATTCTTTTATAAATTATTTTAAAAAAAGATATAAAATAAAATTAATAAAAGAATATATATATATATATATATATATATATATATATATATATATATATATATATATATACACTTTAAACCGAGATAAAATATTAAGTTTTATGAAAATGATACGACTAGTTTCAGCCTTTTACAGCCTTCATCAGGTATCCACTAAAGGTAGAACACAATAATAAAAATTGAAGTTACAAAAAACTGAGAATTACAGGCAAAAATGCAATACATAATTGACACATAAACATTGTATTTTTCAAGTTGTTCTATCCGACGCGTCATTGTTTGTTGCGTGCGTGCTTACAGGTTTCTCGTGAACGCCAGTATTGAACGAACAACTGCAGCATCACTATCAGGATGTTGTAACTCAAATTGCTGCTCAAATGTTCAGGATTAAGGAGGATTTCTCTGAACTCCACGATTTTCCTTTCAAACTGATCACTGCAGTGAAAAATGTTTTCGGATTTATCCCAGCCAACTCAGTGACTCTGTAGATCATCATGGGGATTGTTTGAGAAAAGAACATGACTGGATAGCGCAGATGCATGTGATCTTTTACAGGAGATGTCTCTCTTATGCTCATCTATATGTAGTTCAATAGATTTGTTAGTCTGTCCAAAATAAGGAATATTACAATCGCACCATAACTTGTATACACCTGCATATTTCAGTAATGAATAGGCTTCGCATGGCTTATAAGAGAACGGACTTTAGGAAGTGTAGTGAAAAATGTCCTGATGTATTTTTTAAGGACTTCAGCCAATTTATTGGAGACTGAACTAATGTAAGGGATGGAGATGCTACCTTTAAAATTAGTAGAATCCGTAGTACACTGCCTAGGAGGATCCAGAAGAAATTTCTTAATCGTTTTTTCAGAATATCCATTTTGTTTAAAGATAAGAGAAAGGTGATTAATTTCTTTTTGGGGTTCATCTGGTTCATTTAAAAGAGAGCGTGCTCTGTGCCCTAAGCTAGTATGAGTGGGTTTTCTGCATATAGAGATTTTAAATCTATCAGAGCAGCGCGTAAGAATTACATCCAGGAATGGAAGGCAGTTATTTTGTTCTAGTTCGGCAGTGAATTTTATATTAGAATGCTGGTTGTTAAGATAATGAAGAAAATCCATGAGAGATGTATGGCCTTAACTCCATATGATAAAAATGTCGTCAACATAACGCCTCCAAAGTTTCGGATTAATTGAGAAGGACAATATGGCTTTCGTTTCAAAATCTTCTAGGAAAATGTTTGCTAGAACTGGGGATAAAGGGTCGCCCATTGCAAGGCCTTGGTTCTGTTTGTAAATGGAGTCCCTATATCTGAAGTAGCCAGGTTGAATACAATGTTTTTATAAAGCAAATATCTTTTTTAGACAATTTGTCATTTAGTAATGTTAACACCTCCTCAATAGGGACGTTAGTAAATAATGAGGTAATGTCAACACTTGCTATGATATAATTTCCGCTGATGGAAATATTTTTGATATGAGAAACGAAATCTGTGGTGTTTTTGGTGAACGATGAAGATTTATTGTAGACACACTTGAGGTATTCTGCAAGATGTTTTAAAAGCTTCTAAGTAGGACCATCAATTCCTTCTACAATTGGGCGAAGAGGAGTGTTTTTCCTTGTGAATCTTTGGAACTCCATAAATGCGTGGTATAAGAGGGTGTATAGAGCGTAAAGAAAGGCGAATATTGTGAGGAAGTTCACTTGTAATCTTTAACAGATTGTTTGTGCGGTTTAGTAGTTTCCTTGTCGGATCATCCTGAAAATTGAATATATAATGTTGTCTTCAAGCAATTAAAGCATTTTATTGTGGTAATCTTCAGAGTTGAGGACGACTGTGGCATTGCCTTTATCTGCAGGTAAAATAATAATGTTTTTGTTCTTTTTAAGATTCTTTAAGGCCTGTCTTTCTGCAGGAGAAAGATTATCTCTTGGAGGTTTAGCATTATTAATAATTAAGATGGATTTAACACGGAGAAGTTTTTCCCAATGATTAGGAATAAGTGAACTGACTTTTTCTATTTTAGTAAGTAGAGATTTTTTTGGAATAAACTTTGGTGAGGGAATGAAATTTAGACATTTTCTTAGAATATCTTTTTCTGCAACTATATATATATATATATATATATATATATATATATATTAAAAATATAAATTTCATGACTTTAAACCGAGATAAAATGTTAAGTTTTAATAAAAATGATACAACTAGTTTCAGCCTTTTATATTTTATATATAAAAGGCTGAAACTTTATATTTATAATTATTAGCTTCATATTTATAAGAAATATTTGGTGTTTGACCATTTTTATCCTTTAAGGGGTGTAAAATTGATTTAGGTTTAAGATAAAGTACAGAATATAATGTAGAAAATACACTTCAATCTAGTCCACAAAATGTTTAAAGAGACGGCGCCATATGTACAGTAATGTTCACTGCCATATTTCGTTATGTCACGATTCTGTGAGGAGACCTTCAAAATTCGGATAAAAATCGTTTTATATTATTGTATTCACTAGTGTAAATGTTATTAAGTAACAAAAATCTCTAAATTTTAAGCATTTATGTCTTAAATTGGAAATAATTTGATTTTATTTCTCATGGTACTGAAAATGCACGCAGCAGGTCTCAATTTGCACTGGAGAGATCTCTAGATCTTCAAAAGACAACTACCCAGAAAGTTAAACGCAACAACATACTGGTGTTACAATACTTCAGTTAATTCACTTAAAGAGAGCTTTCATTGTTTTGGGAACGAGGTATATTTTGTCTGTAATATGTATTTTTGTCGAAATTATCGGTAAATATATTTAATATCTGTTTGATATTAAGACTAAACTGTTATTGAACTTAAGGCACAGAATAATTTAAACTGCATTATGTAAGTTGCAATATAAATGTATTATAACTAATTTAGTTAGTTAAATAAATTTCTTAGCAGCACAACATCGGTGCCAAACATTAGCTTTATCAACTGAATAACAACACAGATGACTGCATATAAACTAAAGAAATATGATTCATGTTTGTTCGTAGATAGCATGTTATATGTAGACAGAAAGACTGACGCCATGCAATTTTATTTCGCAAGGAATAATCATACTGATCTGGATGAAGTCATCTCTACTTGCAGTTACATGCTTTCCCATAAGTCCTTTGCCTCAAAGATAAGTGATGCTAACTGAATGTAAATTGTAAATTTTATAATTATTTGATTATCCTTATGCCCAAACAAGTAAGTTTTGTAGATATATTTCAAAGCGTTTGCAGAAAAAAATAAAAAATAAATAAAATTAACTATTCTGAATTTGACCAAAACCAAGTTTAGAAGCTACTTCATATTTTCAGTTAGTATGATGGTGAACTCTCGTCATGTGACGAAAATTCATTTATCATCTACTGCATCTGTAGTTGACGTGGAATTCCAATGCGTGAATGATGATCTTCTTCCTGAACTGGTTCCACGACTGTTTCATCCCCAGAGTCAACGAATACTTGGAGGAAAATATCTTCCATTTAAAGTCCTCTTAGTGCCGGACAAAGTCTGAGGACACCAAATGATATACAACAGTATGCAAGTGAAGACGTAACCTACATAGATATGATTACCGATGACAAATCTATGAACCTTAGTCGAGCTGGGGTTCCATGAAGTTGAGAAAAACAGTCGAAGACGTCCTTCAGCGTTAACCAATAAATATCAGGCTTGTGCAAATTTGAATAAGATGACAGACTGCAGGAGTGTGGTCTTTAAAGTTTCAGAAATTGAGTGATAAGACATATACATGCCAGATAGTGATATTAAAAACACAAAGGTATAATTTATTAAAGTATACGTATAGAGAATTTTGGTAGGTTATTGCAGGTAGGGGAAAGAACCCAGTGAATGTATTAGTCTGAAGTGCACCTACAACAACTACTAGAATAATGCTGCCAATTGAAGGGTAGCGCAGAGTCCAATCAGTTCGTCCCATTGAATGAAGATGCAGTATAATAAGATTTTTTAAAACAGACGATCTCACCAGGTTTCATTTGGAGGTCCTCTGTCTCAAAACATTATGATTGAAACAACCATGACACGGGACGGTATTCTATACTTGTGAACGGTGGATGTTTTTCCTGCCGTTTACTATTTCTGTGATGAAATAATAATGATGAAAAAAACATGTTAACAAGCGGAAACAATAATCCTGAAAAAAACATGTTAACAAGCGGAAACAATAATCCTGAAACTCCTCCGTGAAAACAATTTACTCACTTTCAGCTGACAATTAAGGACAAACTTCCATTTTGACCGTCTTCTATTTTTTTTTCCCGACGAAATTGTCGGAATGAGACTTAATTGTTTACATATTATTTTAAAATTTTGTGTCATTTATCTACGTACCTATCTTTACTGATCTTGCATAGAAAAAAAAAAGCATATTGCTTTAGCGAATGACCGATAGAGACAGATTTTTAGTTTTTGTCCAGTACGAGTCATTGTGAAATCCATATAAGTTGCATTAGTTTTTATTATAATTGGTGACAGTTTAATTCTTTAATAGATGGTTTCTTAGAGCACGTTTTTCGTTTTAGCAATGTAGTTAGTCGCCAAAATAAGGGAAAATCTATCGACATCAATTCAAACAAGTGACAGATACCAGCAGCAAATGGACTGAAAAATTGTGTGTGCACATTTAAATGTGTGATAATGGTGAAATGATGTATCCCACACAAATTCGAACTTAGTATGAGCATGTAGCCGTTTGGCTAGTGAAAATATTCCGGGAAAAATTGACTTCCAATAACTGTCCAAAAACTACAAGAGAATAAAGATGTTTATTTGTGTTCAATTTTTGCAGCGGGCAATTCCCATTCACACCAGTAATTAATGGAAAATTCTGTTAAACAGTTATGTAATCATATTTGTAAATGATTAATAGCAATTTATCTAAATTTCTGTCAATTTATTATAACAAATATAATAACTGAGTTTATAAGATTTTCACTAAGATGCCGCACTAGACAGTGATAATATGGGAATTTAGATAAGTATCCCTTGCTTAACACGGTTTTGCTTAACGCCGGATTTGAGCTCCCGCCTTTAACCCTGCGGAGCTCGCAACCGATCTGACAGATACATGCAAAATGTTTAATATAAATATTCTTACACAATTCAGTGTATAGCTTGGGAGTCATGCGTAGTTGTACATTCATATGTTACGAGTGATAGTCTACACTGTTTTTTGCTGTCAGTTTGGTTTAACACAGGTTTATGATATTTGACAGCAAATTGTATCTACCAGATACCGCGACCTCCGATGTCAGTATAGTATGGTTTAGTTTTTTTTTTTAATTCTTTGTTCAATAATTTCTACATTGTAACTGAAAATAAATAAACCATCATTTATTACTGAAATAGAGAGCCAAAGGCTTATTTATCATACATGTCGTCTAGGAGATGTGCTGCACATTATGGAAAATACTAAGGAAAGTGATCTGAAGCTTACGCCACCTTTACTACGAGTTGCCCATAAGCTTGCTTACGCTTGCATCCGCTGAAACTCTTTTAGTTTCTATATATTCGCACGAAACTTTTGTAGTTTCTATATTCGGCTATGAAATAATGTTGGATTCAATATCCACTTAATTTGTACCACAGTGTATTATATTTGCAGTGTTTTTTCTTTATGTTTTATTGCTCGTTTGCCGAGGTCTGGAGAGTCATTTTGCTTGTTATCGTAGAATTTATGCCGATAAGAAAAAAAAAACCTAAAACTGTTCAAATGACTCGATAACTTCTTTTGATAACAGTTGCAGTAAATAATCAAGGTTCAAGTATTTATTAAACATTGACTTTGCATTCATTTTTTATCTTTCCTAAAAGAGTACCATATAAAACGAATTACCATATTAAACTATTAATACAGTAATCGATCATGGACGAATTGTAATTTTTACCATTGATTATTAGATTTGATTAACGCGATTTTGATATACGGTAATATACAGGGATTAATTGGCCGCGTTAATCGAGGGATACCTGTATTTGAAATATTGCTCCTGTTTCAGGGTCTCCAGAAGATGCTAAATATAATAATTTGGTTTGCTAAGTGTATTTTGTGTTGATGGGCGGTATTTCTATAAGTTGGTGATAAAAGATTTTTATTGATATTAAAGTGATGGTAAAGAGATGTGCATTTAAGTATTCACGGAGACAAAGTATCACTTATTAACGTGTCACTATGATGAGAACACAAGAAATAAGGAAAATATTCACTCTGGAAGAATAGGATTCTGCTCTTGCTGCCTTGTTCTGAACATATTTACTTTATATTATCTTATTATATTATATTTATTTATCTTATAAAGTAAAGATTATACTTTAGACTACCGTTTTTTTCTTTTGCATTAGTCGTATACACGACCCACAACAACTCTATGCATCCCTACACCGTTCAACAACTCATATGGTTCTTTTGTGGGATCACATCACCTACCCACGCCATCTACTCTACCAAGAAATTTAAAACATATAGACAAGTACAGAACATTAAAATACGATCTCTGGAAAATATACCAATAAAGTTAATATACCATTAACACTAATATACACATCACATATCACCAGCATCCAATGCCTACATCCTATACATAAACAGTAGCAACAACATAAATAGTGAAGACAAATTTCACTGTCTTCATAAAAGTTAACCCAAGCTTCGAAGTAGGTGGGATTAATCCGCCTCATTCAACTACACGTAATCCTCATAATCAAAGACTGAAAATTATGTAGCAAAACAGTTAGTATGGTGTATAATAATAATGAACATACTGATATTAAAAAAAATTATATGAATTTGTATCCAAATTAAAAAATATTGAAAAGAAATAATGTGCCTTAAACTCTGTACAGAATATTGTACAGAGCATCAAGTGTTATATGCATTAATTATAAATACGTAAATACTCTTCAAAAGAAAAATTCCGGTATTGCGACCACGTATTTATTGAGATAAAAATAAAGAAAATCCGATAAGTTTCGTATGTCGTTTGACTTAATTCTTCAGGGGTTAAAGCTAACTACACGTTTTAATTGAGAAAATTACTCAAAACAGCCCATTAGATGTTGTTATGGCCGTCTAACTGTTCATCAAATTAAAAATTAAAAAATCTGAATGCAGAATCGATACATACGTTCATTCATGCTATGTTTGAACAATGCTGGATGTTGTCACGCTCTATTGTTCACGTTCACACTGTCCAAGGTCTGACTTCGGTATATTTTTTTATGAATGCTGACCAAACTAACTTTAGAATTAGGCCCTGGTTTTTGTAGCATTGCGTTGGGATTCTAACCATATTTTCAGCTTCTTTAAATCTCCTTGTTAGTTTAAATTCCCATTAGTTCCTAGAATATATGGAGTACCGAAAATACATAAGAAAGATACTCCTTTACGACCGATAGGGGATGGAAGAGACTCTCCGACTTCGAATCTGGCAAAACACCTCACTAACATGTTTTTACCACACATAGGAAAAACAAAATCATTCATTAAGAACAGCATGCATTTCATTGAGAAGATAAAGGATATATATATATATAAAACCTTCAGACATCTTGGCTAGTTTAGATGTAGTCAACCTTTTTACAAATATTCCCAGAAATGAAACAGTGAATCTCCTTGAAGATCTTTTTCCACCGGAGACATTGTAGAACTGTATAAACATTGCATAAAAAATACGTTCTTCATATAACAAGACAAGTTTTGGGAACAAAAATAGGGACTGGCAATGGGTTTCCCCACCCTTTCCCCACCGTTAGCAAACCTATATATGGAAAATTTTGAAAATAATGTATTAAAAACTATCAAAAAACCCCGAAAATTTGGCTTTGCTATGTAGACGATAATTTCATCATATGGCCAGGAAGAACAGAGGAACTCTCACGGCTTTTAAAGATTACTTAATAATCTGGACAACAACATAAAATTCACTTTGGAACAGGAAGAACATAAAAAGCTACCTTTCCTTGACATCCTAATAGAAATCAATGAAAAAGAAAACAGATTATCTTTCTCCATTTATAAAAATCCCACCAACACAGGAAGATCTCTTAGTGCTGTCTCACATCACCACCCTATGCAAAAAATAGGTTTAATAAAAACCTTGAGGGATAGAGCTTACAATATTATCAGTACAGAAAAAAAGTGGAATGAAGAATTACATTATCTAACACAGACCCTCAAAAAAAAAGGTTTTGAACCCAGGAGAATCAAGAAAATCCTCAACTCACCTCCTAAAAGCATCTCACAAAAGCAAGATTTCAAGAATGCAATTACGATACCATACATCAAGAATGTTTCGGACAAACTAGCCCATGGCCAAGGCGGGATTTGAACCGGATTTGAACTGGAGAGAGAGAGAGAGGATACACCTAACCATTCGGCAAACAGGCCTGCTTATCGTTTGTAATGCTCAAATCTAAATGTCTTGGGACTTAGTTAAACTATTCACTCTCTACCTACGAAACTGAAAATATGTAACCCTATGTAAATTATAAGAGTGGATGGACAGGCAGTTAATTATTACTGATCGTTTTGATGATCACATAAATGAACTGATTTTTAAATTAAATGATTGCATATTGATCAAAATATTAATACAATAATATGTGTGGGTGGGTGGGCGGGTGCTCACGCTCTCTTTCGATTTAGATTTACTCGTATAAGTAAATTTGATGTCGATATTGTTAGATCCTGAATGGACGAATTTAAAGAAATTATTCATTCAGAATCTAACATGAGAATTCCAGCTAACTTAGATAATACCTGCTCATCAGCAAAAAGTTCTGATTTGTTGTATAGGAAATTGTGTAATAGTATATGAATTCTATCGAAAATATTTATAGTCGAAAACTAAACTGGAGAATTATCAGATTTATGAAATTATTGTAAGAGGGAAATAGTAGTTAAATTTTGTCCTATTAAGCTGTCTGGAACTTCGTAAATCGCCAGACAGTAAAGAGCACCAGTGCAAAGATCGCGTCTGAAACGCACGTGTCGGCCGTAACGCTGCAGGGAAGTTAACGCAAGCACGCTTCCCTAGAAGACAGCACCTAACGGCAGTAAGGAAATTGAGGATCATCTTGAGGGCATAAAAATTAAGGGTCGTGCTCAAAAGAAGAGAGAGAGAGAGAGACAGACAGAGAATATAAGGCAATACGTGCGATATTGCAGGGCTTTTTTTTTCTGACTTCACCTCTAGGATTCCTGACCAGTGGACGGAAAAAGGACCAGCCAGGGTCCTATGATGTTGGGCAGCGGGCAGTCGTTCTGAGTATGCTGAACAAGATCCCACGACGAGCTGCTCAGGAATCATCGGCCTACAGAGAAAACGTGCCATTTGCTGGATGTCTTATTCGATAAGGAGCGGAGATAACCCTCAGTGAAGGCAGCAATAAGTTGGAGTCCGAAAAAAATGTAGAAGGGAAGACGTAGCCACAAGCCAGGAGCCGAGACAACCGATGACCTGAACAATACGTGGCAGTTAACAGATCTTTGGAAAGGACTGGGTAATGTAAAGACCTTTACTGTATGTTTTGGAAGAGATAGAAATTAATGTTAGATTAAGTTATGTGGACAATCCATAGAGGACTCTGATAAGAATTTGTAATTTGAGATCGCATAATTCTGTTGAACAAAGAAATGTCAGGAATGAATCTGTATAGTTGCATGTGACTGAAATTATATGCGCATTTGTATTTAGTGGATGACCTTTATCAGATAGTAACAAGTTGTATAGAATGTCTTTAAGAGTAGCATGCATAAGAAAATTGATTTAGAGTAATATCGTCATTTAGTTCTATTGTTTTATATGATTAGTATTGTGATCTGAGTGTATTTTGATAAGTTTAGCATTGTGTAACTAGCGTAGCATGATATATTAACCTAGGAAGAGATTTGGAAGTTTAGTATTTTAATCCAATTTTAGTTGTAATTGTCATTTGTTCCAATAAACATGTTTTGTTGCATATAGAGATTTCAAATTTTGTTGCATATTCGAGATTTCAAATTACCACATAAAAATTAGAACTATAGCGGGAGGGATTTTGATGAATGTGTTTAAGTAATAGATTATTGGCCACGATTGCAATTAGTACCGGTATCTATTTAGAGTGTGTTAGAGTGAATGCCAACCAATCTAGGAATATTCCCTGAACCTAAATAACCTCATGTTATAGGATGCTGGCTGGCGCAGCAAAAAAATATAAATTTGTCAGTGTCCGAAAAGGAATTATTCCTAGGTAGGGTCGAGTTAGGCACACATAAAGAAGTATATAAAAGAGGAGTTTGTAAAACAAATAAAATAAGTTAAGATTAGATAATAGGAGATAAATATATAACAACGAATAAATGGCCTATTAACAATATTAATCTATGATAAATATATACGTATATGCAATATATACTACTGATTTCATTTTTAATAACTAAGTAAATGAACAATATATATAGATTATTTTTCTATCTTGAATAAGCTTTTATAGATTCGTACTTTTTTCACATATTCCAAATGATTAGATTTCGCCAACTTTCACAAAGAGCTATTGTCGTTAATCTGCTGTTTATAATTGAAATCGCATGCTTGACTCTCTACTCTTCTACATATCGTGCAAACTTGATAGCACTATCAAGCAGCAACTAGAAATAAACAGGTTTTTGTTTTCAACTTCCACCTTTATACCCTTTGAAACTATTATACGTTCTGCCCTATATAGCTACAATGGAACTCTGTTCAAACGTAATACATATACATTTGTGCTTTTTCACATATTCCAAATGTTTCGAGTTCGCCAACCTTCACAAAGAGCTATTGTGAAGGTTGGCGAACTTGTCCAACTCTCTACTCTTCTACATATCGTGCAAACTTGATAGCACCATCAAGCAGCAACTAGAAATAAACAGGTTTTTGTTTTCAACTTCCACCTTTATACTCTTTGAAACTATTATACGTTCTGCCCTATATAGCTACAATGGAACTCTGTTCAAACATAAAACATATGTGCTTTTTCACATATTCCAAATGTTTAGATTTCGCCAACCTTCACAAAGAGCTATTGTCGTTAATCTGCTCTTTGTAATTGAAATCGCATGCTTGACTCTCTACTCTTCTACATATTGTGCAAACTTGATAGTACTATCAAGTAGCAACCTAAAATAAACAGTTTTCCTTTCAACTTCCAGCTTTATACTCTTTGAAACTATTGTACGTTCTGCCCTATATAGATATAATGGAACTCTGTTCAAACATAATACATATACAGTATTCGTTATTGAGTTTTCTATAGAAAATGGAATCCAAGGTCTTTCATACTATCCTGTCACTAAAGCATCTTTTTTTTTTCTTTTCTGAATTAGAAGTCTAATATATACGATACCGCCAGTGTTAATGATTTTTTACCATATTCTCCTGCTGCCAATATTTCTTCTTTCTGGGCTCTGCAATAACAACTTGTTATGGAGACTACAAGAGGTTGCACGTGCATTGATTCATGCCTTCCACCATAAACGGTATAAGAAAGCCATTGGGTATATGGAGCCACGTGGAACATTTACCATAATCATTAATAGCGCTGAATATAAAGTGTACAAAATACCAAAGATCATTAATTTAACCATGTTTGTTGAGTATATTAAAAACGTAGAATGAACTCCTCAAAGAAAATGTTTTACGCATTTTGCTTAATGCTATTCACGATAAGCTGGGGAGTAAATTGCTGCAGAATGTCTGCGCATTCAGGTTAGTAATTTGCTTTGTCTTTTCGCTTCCTCATATACAGTTTTCAAATTATCTTCATTAAGCTGTATTTAACTAAGAAATATTTTTAAAGTAAAAAAATCATTAAGAAATGATGATATTGGCACTCTTAAATGCTTGATATGGCTTCAAGAATAGGTACAATTTCTAAGCAAAACAAATCCCTAAATATCTTTGGACAAACTCTTTTTGGATACTATGGAAATGTTTCAAGTATTAAATATCCAGAATTTCTTTTTAATTTCATAAATTTTATTTTTTTTTTAAATTTAAAAATGAATTTTAAATGTTCTTTAGAAAGAAATATACTACTATAAAATAACTATAAGATACATCAAGGCTTAATAAGGTAAAATGGTACATTGCTAGGCAGCTATCACCATAAAAACACTATAATAATCATAACAATGCAGAGGCCGAAATTCTACAAAATATCAAAACCAACATGATATATTATCTCTTGCTATATCACCTCATATTATTCTCTATTATTACCGGAGATGAAGTTTATATAAGTTTTACAAGCTACTATTAATTAGATTTTGTCTAAAGTATAACATGCAAAACAATAAGAACTAAGACTACTAATATAACACAATGATAAATTCTGTATCATATATTATTTAATCCTGTGATTAAAAGTTTAGCATGAAGAAACACAGTTGTATCAGCCAAATTAATAAAAGGCTTCTCGAGTTATGAATAAACGTGTAACACTCAGCCACTTAGACTCGAAGAAATTCAAACGCACTCAGCGGTTCATATTAATAGACTGAGAATCTAATAATGGTGAAAGACGGAGAAATAACCCGCAGCTGTAAACATGCGTAGAATATATAACAGATGCCTTATGAAAAGCTGCACTAACTGTAGATTTTGTACAGTATTTAAAGAATTAGTCCGGAAAATAAAATTTTGTGCCATGTTAGTGCATTGCATGTTCGTATAAATCTCTATTATAACCTTATTATGCATGCGCCTACACACACACACACACACACACACACACACACACACACACACACACACACACACACACACACACACACACAGTAAATTCTTCACAGTAAATCATATAATTAATTTTTCGCATTTTTCGTTTTTGTGTAAATGAAATGTTAGCTATATAAATTACACTGTTATAGTGTAGAATAAAACTAAAGAAGTATAAAGAGAACACTGTCTTACATTGATAACACTGGTCATCTACACCTTGACAAACATAAATGCTCTAATACTGACAGAAGATGCAATACAGGACACAGAAATTTACGCAATACAAAATTCATAATTACAAAACCAACAACTTATGTAGACCAAACAAAAGAGGAGGTGGCATCGTGCATTTATCAAAGAAAAATACAATGTGACTGAAAAACAAACTCATTTCGAACATGTGGAAACACTAATTTTGGAAATCACAAATAGCCACAATAGTATCAAATACGCAATAAACACAATATACAGACCCTCAGATAATACTCCACTCAGCTTTCTTCATGATTTAGAAGCATGACTAAACGACATCGAACTCCGTACAACACATAGGCGCATCCTAACAGGAGACATTAATATGAATACTCTAGACCACGCTTCTTCAACCACTAATACATACCATGATACATTTAAGTCAGTACAACATAAACCCTACCATTAACTCCCCAACAAGAGAAGAAATACTCAATAACTCACTAACACAATCATGCATTGATCATATCAACATACAGGCTAATAACCATTCATACGTATCATCAGTAATTAACTTCAAAATTGCCGATCACTACATTTTATCAACTTCGTTTTACTACGTTACCTGCCCCTCCCACCACCACCAAAAAAGTCAACAAAACTCGACATTATTAAAGAGTATTGTCGATAACCATGTAAAAATACAGACTGGAATTGCCTACTTAAACTAAACGATCCTGTAACATTATACGAGAAAAATAAAAACAAAAATTACCAATGTGGATCAGAGATATTAAGATATTGAGGAAGTCACAAATTTCAAAGCCGATACAAATTAAAAACTCAGAAGACATTGAAAGACTTACACAGTGAAAAAAAAAAGAATATATCAGCAATTTCACTTTGACTTTTCAGATCTTTCATTTGATCTCTCAAACATCAGCTTACTTCCAACACAGCAATCAAATCAATAAAAAATATCTAACCGGTGTCATTTTCAGATAAGCTTATTAAAATACTTTGATGATGCAAGCTGAGACATTACATCTCAACCGAGATAAACAAAAAGGAAAAAAAACATTATTACATTGAAGTGCTGTAGTTACAGCGATAAAATACATTAAAAGCAAAAAGTGTAAAATATAACATATTGTTATACTATAAATGCTGTTAAAATGTAAACCTATTCAATTGCAAACTATAAATAATGATCTATAGTAACTATTATTAACACATAAAAAATGCAGGAAAATTTGTTTGAAATTCATTGTTAAAAAAAAAAAAACTAGAACAACATGTTTTGTAAATGCATAATACGCAATCATAATTTTAATAATAAAAATCATAGAATTAAAAAATACTATTATTATATGTATGTAATTAAAAAAAATCAGCTATCGCCTTTTTATTCTCGTATATAGGAAATAGGCGAGGCCGTTTAGCCCTATCTAACTTTTGGGGACTGAGTGGGTAGTTCGATCTCTGGCACAGGCAAGCGTTTTTTTTTCTCACGGAACTCGTGCTTTTCGTCCGGTAAACTAAAGAAAATGGACCGTAGAACCCACATTATTTCAGACATTAAACGAGTGTTAGGGTTAGGGACCATGAGATGGCGGCACTTGTTCAGCCACTCTCTTCACTGCGTGCCACTTAATTAGTGAAAGCATTGGGCCAGCTATCTCTGATTAGGCAATAGTGGAGATTGAACTGCCCACTCAGTCTAACCTAACCTAACCTGACCGAAACCGAAACCGAAAACATCACTCAGGAATAATAATAAATGTGTTACTCTAATAGTAACACTTTACGTGGTTTCCAAATCAGTCAGCTAAAGATGTCACTGTCTGTTCTGCAGAGGAAGGTCGCCTTCTGGTATTTGGAGAGATACTGTAGAAGTCATGATTTGTAGAGGAGTTGAGAAACAAGGCATGCTACATCTGACGATCCAATTTCTTTCCTTATTCAAGAAACTTACTCATAGAGAAATAAATGACATTCTGAAAAAAAAAGGCAAGCCGTCAGGATTCACTTCACAAATATGCGGTGTCTGACTTCTTTCTAACCTGAATCACGTCAATTTTCATCTCCGGTCTGTATAGCCACACACGTTTCCTAAACGAAATAAAACTACAATGTATTCAATCACTACTTATTTTAATTTTAATCACTTTTTTAAGCAAATCCAACTTACAAAAAACTGCGGTGCATTATTACAATCGGTAAGTTAAGAGTTAAGTAAAGGTCTGATCTCGACACTACGCTAGTAACTATTAAAAGCACTTAAAGTCTTCAATAATTTGAATAGCGATGGTTTAACCACGTGATTTAAATATATCTGTATATCTGTTAAGTTCTAAAAATATCATATTGCAGTGGAATTCGAACCGACCGCCTTCTCTGGTAAGCACAGACCTATCCAAGAGGCCAATCCTTGCCAACAATTACAGACTCTTTGACTCTCTTCATCTCTAAGGCGGCATTTGTGCGTATGTTCAAATCCCACTTCAAAGCGCAATTTAAAATCTCCGTCTTTTGATTCTCCTTAAATAAAAGAGTTTGGTCTGAAAACCTTTGGTCTAACTAAAATACTTTGCTCTGAAATTGCTTTTTTAACAGTATCGCTCTGCTAATGCAATCAACTATTGTGAACGTGGACTGTCTCCAATTCAATTTATTTTCTTGATATCCAAGCCATTCGTCTCGGATTTTTTTGTAATGATTTTAATTCGACTGTCACCATAAGTTCAAATTTTCTTTTAAATATCATCATTCTTGATGATGATGTTCATTTAAAAGAAATCGCCATTGTTCATCATCATCATCATCATCATCGTAGTTGTTGTTGTAGGTGTGCAATGCATTCATTTCTCGCCACCCAGGCAAACTTTGTTTTCCGCTACGAAAGAAGTTTATCTCCGACAGCGAGCTCGCTGCATGCAATTTTCTCATACTCTTCAATGAGTTGCTGCTGCTGTGCTATATTGCTTAAAATTAACAAATGACGAAGATTTTGCGTTGTTACTCGCATCAGCATGAGCATCTTCCTGTTAACTCCACTGATTATTTATTCATTTATTAATTAGTAGCAAGGCAGATTTCCTTAACAATCTTAGAGCAAGCATTTTGTGATGAATTTAAATAAATAGTAAGAAAATATTACTGACCTTACAATAACAGGAAAGGCTCCCCGGTATTGCATATTACAAACTAATGATACCTGTGGCTAGCAATCCATTAATGATTGACAAGATGATATCTTCAAAACTGATTATCCCATGACAGAATATATTTTAATTGAACAAAAAATTGAACAGCACTTCATTTCTTATGATGGATACATTATGATTAAGTATCTAGAAGATGTTTATCTAGTGTATCCTAATTCTGAAACGTGCACTGGGGGGGGGGGGGTGGGGGGGGGGGGGGGTGGGGGGGGGGGGGGGTGGGGGGGGGGGGGGGTGGGGGGGGGGGGGGGTGGGGGGGGGGGGGGGTGGGGGGGGGGGGGGGTGGGGGGGGGGGGGGGTGGGGGGGGGGGGGGGTGGGGGGGGGGGGGGGTGGGGGGGGGGGGGGGTGGGGGGGGGGGGGGGTGGGGGGGGGGGGGGGTGGGGGGGGGGGGGGGTGGGGGGGGGGGGGGGTGGGGGGGGGGGGGGGTGGGGGGGGGGGGGGGTGGGGGGGGGGGGGGGTGGGGGGGGGGGGGGGTGGGGGGGGGGGGGGGTGGGGGGGGGGGGGGGTGGGGGGGGGGGGGGGTGGGGGGGGGGGGGGGTGGGGGGGGGGGGGGGTGGGGGGGGGGGGGGGTGGGGGGGGGGGGGGGTGGGGGGGGGGGGGGGTGGGGGGGGGGGGGGGTGGGGGGGGGGGGGGGTGGGGGGGGGGGGGGGTGGGGGGGGGGGGGGGTGGGGGGATGCAAATAAACCAAGCAATAGTCTTCAAAATTTCTAGTTTATTTTCTAAATATCATTTTACACCCGATTTCTGCGATCACAGCCAGAACCGAAAGAATATAACCGGAAAATAGCAATTTAAAAGATCCCCGAAAATGATGCAGTTGCAAAGCTTTGGACCTGTGCTCAATTCTGGAAGAATTTAATCTTGATTGCATTTCATATTTAAAGAACTCATCGTTTTCCCATTTTAGGTTCAATCCTGCTTCATGAATCTTCATAATTCTGCAAGAGAAAACAACTTGAAATATACGTTTCCCTCTTTTAATAAAGGGACTGAACTCTATTCAACAACCTTCATACGAGTAAAATGTCAATGAATTATTATCCATTAAATGTTTCGAATATGCATTTAAATGATCTAATTCTTAAATGTATGATTATTATATCATTTAACTTTAACATAATGCATATTGATTACAAAATGAAATATAATTTTTAAGTTACTTAATATTAGTTAGTTAATTTTTATTGTTACACCCTTCTAATTTTTATAAAGATATTTCCTATTTGATTTTTATAATTTATAATTGTAGCAGTAACTGTAGATCAATTTTACCATTCACCTGTGTTCGGGCATTTCTATCGTGTGAGATTTATGTAAGTATTTAATCGGGTAGTAATATTATTGATTTATACTGTTGAAACTGTGGACAGCACTTACGTGATACAGAAGGCCTCCTTGCACGGATGGCAATGATGAATATAAATGCTTATTGGAGCAATGTAAAAGTAGTCTTTGGAAAACGAGAATAATTCCTTGCCATATTTGATACTAGTAAAGCGCATGACTTGACCTGCATAGATAAAAGCGTGATTTCCTTCGAGAACTCTTTCGATACCCTCTTCGACGGAAGTGGGTTGACGGGAACCTTGTTTGTTAATGGACTTGCCAACTTCATACGCATAACCACTGAAGACATTCTGTAGAGAAGAATATTTTGCGATAAAAAATATCCACACAAAAAGAAAGAAATGAAACACATTTAAAATAACAACTAATAGACTTATTTTAATATGCAAAATAATATTCTACATCAATATATATATATAGAAAAAAAAGCGAAAAAAGAAGTGACAAGGTGTTGCAAAAATGTCGACTAGTGCCTTCTTTGTTTGAGGGTGTTGATGTGCGTGAGTCACTAATTAACTTCTATATATCTCAACTAATATGTCCATCGAGACATATTTTTAATTCAATGCCTAAATGCAATATGGTACAAAGTAATACTACTGAATAATTAATTTTTACTTACACCTACTTTTTAATAATTTTGTTTTCATCACTAAGTTAGTCTTATATTGTAGCGGTTGGTTCTCCACCGGGTCCTCAGGTTTTTTTAAACATCAAACATATCTTGCAAGTAACATTGCATTCTATTTAGGAATTATCTATTATCATTATTTCATCCAATAATTCAATATTCTTTTGTTTAACTATTATATAGAATATAATAAACTTGTGGATTTTTCCAAAAATTAAATAGCTTACCTTAAATCTTGCATGCATGGCCGAATTCAGCAGAGTACTGCAATCAAAGTTGTGTTGTCTTAGTGCATTTGATAATTCTGCAATGGTTTCTATAGATTTCTTTTTATAAGTAAGTGTCAAAAAAGAAAGGAATTCACTGCTGTAGGCTGTGACCATGATAGATGTGAATATAAACCAACTTGTGATGAGAATCTTGTATGGCTGATAGCGTTGAAGCCTCATTTGGATATCTGAAATCGAAATACAACAAACTGAGATAGATCTCCATGTGTATGCACGCTTGAATATTGATATATGATATCATATTTGTCGCTTTTTTTATACTGTGTTTGTAAAACATTGGTTTCTATTCTTAGCGCGAACCATAGTAAATTTTCTAATAAATATAAACAAACAATTTTTCAGTAAGTAACTATAAAAATAGAGAGTAATTTAATACACATTTCATATCAAACAACATAGTTTTCATTCGTAGAATTCATTTCATATTCTAAATCAAACGAACAGCCCTTAGTTGGTATTAGCGATTTCTGTTGACTGAAAAATCTTGGTTCAAATACCGTTTTTAGGTGTAAAGAAACTTCATCAGATCGTTGCAACTGAAATTAGTTACCAGGTCTCATACACGCGCAATATACTAACATACAAGGCTGTCGGTATAAAGATTAACCTATATATTTCTTCCAAACTGGCTCTCAGAAAATTGATTTCGACTAAGGCATTTTTGTAATAGATATATATTTACAATATATTGTAATGAAAGCTTTTAATAAGCTTTCAAATAATACATAAGTTGTCTTCATACACTTCGAAATATCATGTGAACTATTCTGTATGGCTTAAAGCACAAAATGCCATTTACAAATTAAACAATCCGTTATTTTTAATTTAAAGAACCGAGATCGTTTTCGTTGAAGAATGCGTAAGCAGCAATAAAGAAAAAACAAAACAAACGTACAAAGACTTTACTGCATGAATAACTAGGATTAAAACAGAAAAAATCTAAGGAACTGAAACGAGAGGTAGATAACATCTATTGAAGAAATAAAATGCTAATCGTAATGCAATGATATACACTATAGAATAAGAAATGAAGAACAAGGAATATTACTGGTTTACAACATAATTACATTAATTAAAGTAGAATACAATCCTGGGATGGATACATAAAGAAATTGGCAAGGAATCTCTTTAAATCAATTAAAATCAATCGATGTGGGCTTCTGATATGCTTCTATATTTCTTCAATGCGATTGCTTGTTTTTCTCAATTTTAGTTTTAAATCTTGCAGTATTATTTTTATAATTGAAACCTCATCAAACACTTTGTCTATTTCAACAACTGCTTTTTCGGAATCAGCTATGGAATTAACAAATCCTGCAGATGTTTCAAGATCTGGGCACGGAACCACATTATCCTGCCTTTATTGCATCCAACAAAAAAGCTCTGTAGCTTCGAGACTGATTCCCCTCATTTCTAAATAAGAGATACATTTCTCATAAAAATTCAAATTTGCTTTATTTACTTCGCATTTGCTGGCATACGGAGAGAGCTTTTGCTTGCAATGCTGTGAGGATGAACTTGTTTTCTCTTCTGGCTATTAATTGTATTTTCAATTCCTTGTACGTCAAAGCTACTTCTGTTCTATTACATTTTTTTAAAATGTAGATTCAGTTTCTTCAAAAAATTGAAGGCTGGCTATGTGAAAATGTAAGAGCCATTTCCTAAAAGTTTTCTACCCATTTCTTATTGTTACTTTGTGCGAATTTTAGTTTAACCTCTCTTTTCATTCCCCCAAAATTTGTATTTGTGTTATCTGCATAGTACGATCTTTTTTTTAAATTATTTTATATACCAAACGTTTTAAGTGTTTAAGTCACGTTTTGGATTAAATTATGTCTCTCTGTAAAATCACCAAATTCTTTCAGTCGCACTATAATTCCAAACTGATGAACAAATATATGTAGATATGAAATACCACACACACACACACACACACACACACACACACACTAAAAATTATCAAATCGTACTGACATGTTTGATTCCTACTGTGAAATTAATGCAGGGAACGAAAAGAAAAAAAAGTGAGGGAGCGCTAATATCCAGTAATTAATTATGTTAGAAAAACGTGTACTGCTACGTAACTAAAACTTCCTATAGTCTAGATTATGGATGAAATATCACACACACTTGAAATATCAAATTTTACTGCCGTCTGTTCACACTAATGTAAAATTAATTTACATTAGTGGGAACCAAAAAAATATCGCGAGTGTATATGAAAGGGGGGGGGGGTAGGACACCACTGATATCCAGAAATTAATTATTTTAGAAAAAATGTCTACTGTACCTATTACATTCACAAGAAAATATGAATGTAAAAAAAATTGTGATGACATCTGTTGACACGAAACTAAAAATTCCTAGAGTATAAATTAGTCATGAAATATCACACACATTTAAAATACCAAATTCGCACTTCCATCTGTTCACACTACTTTAAAATTAATGCAGGGAACGAAAAAAATTGTGTGTGTGTGTGTCTTTGTGTGTGTGTGTGTTTATTTGGTTGCGGGTGAGGGGGGGGGGTAACCACTGATATCCACTAGTTAATTAGTTTAGAAATGTCTAACTGCTTCCTCAAGAAAACGTGAATGTAAAGAAAAAATAAACACTTCTGGCACCATCTCTTGACTCTAAACTAAAAATTCCCATAGTCAAAATTAGGAATGAAATAGCACACACTTATATTGGAAAATTCATGCTGCCACCTATAGACAAATATTCTCCCATAGTTCCACAATCGAGCCAAAGACCACAACACTTGACCAAATATCCTCCCAGAATTGCAAACTCTAAACATTACCCAGAATTCCACACTCGAATCAGAAGATACAACTGACGTCATAGAGAACTGAGGTCAACAGACCATCGCCCAGAATTCAATACTCGAACCATTACTCATGATGTACCTGTGCAAACAAACAGAAAGAGGGCACTCACCAACTCATGCACTCAGGATGCAGATGACGTCAATGACTTCAGCGCAATGACGTCGCTTATCTACCTTAACTCAATGACGTCATTTTTCTTATCTAATCTACATCTCAATCTGGTATATAAGTTACCCCCATACTACTTCCCTTAATTTTGCCTTTGCCAAAATACCTTGATTTTTTGTTGCTTAGCCATTTTATTCTTTCCTATTTGCGTTTTATTTAATTTTGGCGCATTCCCTTCGCTGGAGATTAATTGTTGCGAGTAAAACTATTATTGATAATTAATTGCACTCTTTATAACAGTAGCTGGCATTATGGACAGGTGATGTGATGAAAGATGATTTTTGTGTTTTGAAAACTTGGTCTTTTCTCACGAATTTTTTCGTCTAGTCTGGTTAAAAGATCGGAATAATATTCCCAGGTTATTGTTTTACCCTTTTTAAGATAATTAATAAAAAAAATGCCTTTAGCATCGCAAAATACCGATGCCACGACTTTGTCTTCTTTGGCGCTAAACAACCAGCTTCTGTCCACCGTTTTGACTTATGTTTGGATTCTAGTGTGTAATGGTAAATCCAAGTCTCATCCATAGTAATAAATCGACGCACAAATTCAGTTTTATTCTTGTTAAACGCTGCAAGTACTGTTCAGAGATTATAATGCCAGTGCGTTTTTGATCTGCTGTGAGAAAGCGCGGCACCCATCTTGCACAAAGCTTTTTCATTTTCAATTCTTCATGCAAAATATATCCTACACTCCTTTTGAAATTCCTATAGTCTCAGCAATTTCGCGTACTTTGACTCGCCGTTCATCCAATACAATATCATGCATTTGATGAATGATTTCTGCTGTTGTTACACTTTTTGGACGTACTTCACGTGGATCATCTTAAAGGCTGGTCAACAATTAAGAAATCAGCTGCCGAATGTAAATATGGCTGAAAAAACGAAGGAGAAGAGTGCTCATAAATTTTTATGAACTTCGCATGAATTTTGTTTAGGGTTAAACCTTCTTTCACAAAGATTTTTATAACTGCATGATACTCACTTTTATCCATTTCAAGGGATACAGACAACACCTTTGCTTCATATAAAACAAACTACTTGATAGAAGGAGTTGCAATTTGATATGGATGCTTATGACAGATGTACCAACTTAGACAAACATCTTGCCGATGGTGTTGCCATGTATGGTCAATGGCTGAGAACCTTGCAGACCACCCACATAGTTATTAATTTCCACCGCTTTTACAAGACAGTGATCACTCTGGTAAAATAATTCTTCATAATATATTACAAGATTAAGAAACAAATCTGTTATACGTTCGAATGCTATCGTAATAATTGTAGATGCTTAAAAATGTCTAAACTGTAGTAATTAAAACGAAACATTTCCGCTCCTGCATTATATATAAAAGCTTATCAGGCAGTCCAATCAGCAGTAAACCAGAGATATTCTATCGCTGGTTAGCTGTGTGACCGAAATGCTCGAATATCATTGTAGACAATGAGCTTATCAATTTCCTTACGTCTTAGATTAATTTCATTCCTTACCATAAGACCATCCCCCACTTTCAAATATATCTATAAAGAAATAGCAAAGTACTTTGCTATTTCTTTATGGATATATTCAGAAAACAGTTTTATTCAGATAAATTCAGAAAACAGTTTTGTCTATACAATCCTTATATTAATTTTACCAGTTGTTGTTATAAAGAGCGCAATTAGTTACCAATAGTTTACTTGCAACAATTAATCTCCAGCGAAGGGAATGAGTTCAAATTAAATAAACCCCAAATTAGAAAGAATAAAATTTCTATCTAAGCAACAAAAAATCAACACGTTTTGCCTTAAAACCTATTAAAAACAAAAAAGAAGGATTACGAAGAAAAACTCAATCAATAACTAGACTTAATAAACATATTTGAAGAAGACATAAATAAAATAAACAAAAACCTAACGGAAGTAATAATATCAGCAGCCAACGAATTCAAATCAACAAACAACAAAAAGACCATAAACGTTCAAAGGAAACCTTAGAACTACTAAAAAAAGACAGGAAATATGAAACAAGACAAAAACTTAACTTCTAAAATAGAATATGGAGAACTATGCAAAACAATAAGGAAAAAAGATGAGAAATGAAATATGATCTCGTAACACTACAAAAATAAAAGAAAAACAATTGAAAATAATAAAAATATGAAAATACTAAGAAAACATTTATCGGTTGGTAAACGCAACATAACTGCAATAAAAGATAAGAATGGAACTACAAGAAGGAACCAAGAACAAATCCTAAGCATACTAGAAGAATTTTATAAAGAACTCTATAGTGATTCTACAATAGATAAATCAAATATAAATAACTCTTTCCCATCCCATATGGAATTCATCCCCCCCCATTCATCTCAGATGAAATAAAACAAGCATTAAAACAAATGAAATGGAAAATATCCTGGTGAAGAACTAATTCACATAGAATTAATTAAATGGAGAGGAAACAACATAATTCACCATGTCACAAACGTACTAAATCTATGCCTAGAAGAGGGAAAGATACCAGAAAACTGGGAAAATGCTCCTCTGATACTGTTATTTTTAAAAAAAAGGAGACATTTAGGTTTGTGTCTTTGAGTGCAAGGGATATGTTAGACCTAAGCTTTTGCTTTTACTCTTCAGATGTTGAAGAAAATAAAATCACGAGATAAAGACAGAGGATCAGAGATCACACAGGTTCTTGAGTCGTATTTCATTTTCTTTGTTTTCACAAAACAGTTTTGGACCAACCAGTACCGAGAAGATTCTGCAAGTATGTGGCTCATTCAAGGAATGAAGTGTGTTCGTTATCTTCATCGCACTGTTCCTTAGCTGTCCATTGGATCTTTGCAGAGATCCAAGGAGAATATCAGTTATGAGACTATACTGAATAAACGTCGATTCCTGGATCCCTTTGTTCAGAGCGATATTTGAATCCTTCAGTGCTCACTCACATTTGTCGCTGTAAAATCCGAAGCTGCCTCAACGAGAACTTCTCGTTTCCCAATGGAGTTCAAGGACTTCGCTTGCTTGTAAACATTCGCAACTACTTCGAACTCTAGTTACATTTCATTGAATAGCAGTTGATGAATAACTGCCTGAATTCATTGAACATTATGCACATGAAGATAGCTCTGAAGATATCATTCAACAAAGAGCGGAAGAAAGAATTAAACAACGGATTGAATAACTGGATGAACATTCATCGTGTAAATAATTGAAGAATTCATTGAACAAACGACTGAAGAACAAATAACAAAGCAATGTTTATTAGATCGATATGCTAAATTCCTTCAATAAATATAAAAGAAACAAAACTGTTAGCTCCTTTTATTCCCAAAGAAAGTAAGCGAGTCCGAAGACAATTTATTTGCCATTAACATCTAAAATGCCTCTCTTAAAACTTCATTCAGTTATTCACTCAAGTGTTATGAGAGGCGTCAAACGACTCTCTGTTGAAGAATTAACTAATCCTAAAAAAAAAAAAAAAAGGATAGTGACTCACTTTGAGAAAGCAGAGCTCCTAACACGAGCCAGACAGGAATAGACCACCTGACTGTTGGCCCATGGTAAATTGCTACGCATGCCCAAAGCACAACATACACGATTATAGTTGTAGCAATGATCGACTCGAAGAGCCATAACCATACCTGAAAAAAGAAAATAATTTTTGATATCTAAAAACTGTCAATATTTGTAACATCAATAAGCTGATATTATCTGATTAGTGAGAATTTTTCCTACTGACAAATCCCAAAATGAAACAAGTAATTTTTGAAACAATTAACTTTTCCAGTAGAAGCGCGTTTTTTGATTCACGCTTTGCTCACGTATTGCATGAATACATTACATATTTCCTTCATAGAACACCATTAACTATTGGAATGTTAATAATAAAAGTGCACTAGTGAAAATAATAAAAATATTTTTAGTACATTAACAAGGATAACTTTTGGTTATATGTGCAATCATAGGAATAATAGTAATAGTGATGAAAGCAAAATGTCACTCTTAAATGAATTAAAAATACTGAAATTATAATGATTTAAACCAGTACTGAAATAATCGTAGTGCGCAGTGCAGAAGTATTTATATTATTTGTAAACCTTTAAATGTGTATTTTCTTCACTCTCTCGCATTTTTCATAAATGCCAATGAAATTAGACATGTTTAAGTTTAAAACAAAATGCTTTTAACTGGAGAATATAAATAATGAAATCTTAATTGACAAACGAAAATCCGTGGAAACTATGTCGCATAAAATGTTTGCTATAGGTAAAAAAATTTCAGATACAACATTATTATCATAAAATATATTATATTATAATAAAATTGATAATGATAAGTGTAAGATAGGAGAAGCGATTAATATGTTTCTGATGGAAGGATGGTACTGCAACACCTATCGACAATGAAGTAAACACATACAACTAAATCGGTCAACATTAATAAATCAGAACTCACCATTTCCGTAAAAGGATTCGTCAGTACTGTAGGGTACAGTTCTGCATTCAAATTTTTTATCACAAACTCCACTTTCTCTAGGATGCAGGGATGAAGAACATCCACTCCGAGCGTTCTCTTATAATTCATACTGAGAAGAAACGCGATCATGTCCACTTCCTAAAAAAGAAGTTAAAATATTTTTAACACTAACTATTGTTTGTATGATTTAAATGCAAATATTCTGTGTTTAAGATTATAATTATTAGCTTCATCAATTCAAATACACTCTGATTTTAATTATTTCTTCAGATCTGTGATTTCAAATTGCAATGATCATAACGTCGTTTTTGTCATATTAGGAACTCAATATGCTACAGAGTCTCAAGTGAATCCAAGAATATGAGAAAGAAATTACGAAACATAAGAAAATTAGATGTTAGACTTTATAATTTAAGACAGTCAATGGATTTGTTTTCATTTTGTTGTATAAATAGTAGATTGGATTTATTTATGCATCGTTGAATGTTCATTATTTTAAATAACTTATTTATTTTGATCCAATGTTGCATTATCCTCAGCCATGAGAGTGAGTGAGTGAGTGAGAAAGAGTCACAAAGATTGTTCGCATTGATAATTCATGGCAGAAAGGTTACTGATTTCAATTTTAAACTAATGTATACGGATTTTTAAAAAACTTCAGTACTCATCTTCGTGGCCATTGTTTTCCTTAAGATAATTTTTAAAAGTATAATGTTTAATCTGCCCAACAACCACGGACAATGACGATGATGATGATTGCTGCACTCTTAAGTCTGCAGAAGGAACAAAGTTGCAGACTCGTTTCTAATCAATAGCCAAACATTTTTACTGCTTTGTTTTTTCCACCGGCCAGTTCAAAAGACAGTCGAGTTGAGTGTGCAAATCAGAAAAATCAAACATAAAATGTACATTGCAATAAATACTGGTAAGGATTCCGAACATTGAATGGTATCTGACATGCATGAAAATGCCCACAACCCTGTCAATGGTATGAGATGCATTATGCCTACCTACTCCCTTTCAGCAATCAAAAAAGGTGCTCCGTTACTTTTTTTTGTATAATTCATGCTTGATAAAAATAAAATCATCTTTTTGTATTTGTAAATAAGAAGTATAAAGCCCTTTTACAGACACCAGAGTTTACAGAGGTCATCTATTATCGACATTTATGATACATAACAGCATTTGGCAGAAAAATGTCGCTTATGCTAAAGAATTTGTATATCTAATTTGCGTCATGGTGTACGAGGAAATGAATGCGATTTACCTGTTTTAAGGAATGAAAAACCCGAGTTTCCGGGAGAAAAAAAATCTTCCACCATAGGATGAGACGGGCTAACTGACCTTTAGTCGAAAACACCTTATAATGGATCCTCACATCATAGACGGAAATCGAACTATGATCATTCGAACAAAGGGACAAGGGGGCGCCATATTTTTATTACTTTTATTAATTCAAATACTTATATTTAAGGATAGATCCTTACCTGTTTATATACCATTCCTATGAGTCCTGTATAAGTCTTATTGACCAACCGTCCATGATTTCCCGTTTCAGATCGTGTGAGATTATACCTACAAAAACAAGAGTTACTTATATATAAATAAAAGAAAAGGCATGCTGAATTACAGAAATATAGGAAAAAGTTATCGTTATTTCTCAAAGAACCTCAACTAACATTCTCTAAAACAACTTATTTCAACTATTCATACATTTCACACGGTGCCATTCGTCATGATGGTGGGTCATGTGCATTTTGGCATGAAATAAAATATCTTTTATTTCATGCCAGAGATTGCTAAACTTTAAAACTCGTCGTAATGTCTATTCTGGTTAAAAATTTAAGTTTTGCGTTATTTCCGTTTTAATCAATTTCAATAACCGCTCTAAGGTCTTCAGTTCTTTATGTCTGAAGGTACATTTTCTAGAATTTAATTACACAAATAGTAATATTATCTTCAATAGAGATGCTAATAACGATGCAACAAATATTTTCAGAGTACTGGTTTCATCTCCCCCATTCTCCTAACACCCTGACATCTTAACCAACTCTCTCTCTCTCTCTCTCTCTCTCCCCTCTGCCACTGTGTGTGTGTGTGTGTGTCCAGATATATTATGCATACCATGTAGAATTTTTTTTTACTTTGGGTATACTATACGTTAAAGATACCAAGAAATTTTATAAACTTGGTTTCAATCCTTTTTCCCAAGTAAGAAAACAAGCAGGTAAGTCAAGTTTGCGCCTGAAGTATTTTCAGGTCTGAGGAAACGGTCTGGTAAAGGTGGAGTAAGCTCTGATCACTTTCCTTAATCTCTCCCCTAATGCAAAGCACATCTCCTTGCGGACATGCATGATGCTATGCATTAAGGTATGGGCCACTACCCGGACCGGTTTCGACCTTTATTGAGTTCTCGCCAGGGGAAGAGCCACTCTGAGATACCAAGGTTGAAGTAATGCAGAACTTATAATTTTACCTATACAAGTTGCCACAAGGTGCTATGACCTTATTAAATAAAAATCTCAGACTAAGGAAAGTGATCAGAGTTTACTCCACCCTTACCACGAGTTGCCTCAGAACTGAAAATACTTCAGGCACAAACTTGACTTACCTACTTGTTTGCTTACTTGGGAAAAAGGATTAAAACCGAGGTACCCAAGGTAAAAAAAAACTTTACATCTTTCTCTGATCCTGAGATTATACTTAAGGTCATAGAACCTTGTGGCAACTTGTATAGGTAAAATTTATAAGTTTTGCATTACTTCAACCTTGGTATCTCAGGGTCTATGGCTCCCACTGAGAAGACCTCAATAAAGGTCGAAAGCGGTTTGGATAGTGGCCCTTTCCTTAATGGCATAGCATCGTACGTGTCCGCAAGCAGATATGCTTTGCATTAGGGGAGAGAATAAGGAGAGTGATCAGAGCTTACTCCACCTTTACGACGAGTTGCCTCAGACCTGAAAATACTTCAGGCGCAAACTTGACTTGCCTTCTTGTTTTCTTACTTGGAAAAAGGATTAAAACCAAATTTATAAAATTGCTTGGTATCTTTAACGTGCGCGTTCCACATTTCGCAATGCTTGTATACAAACTTCGTTATCCCTTTTTATTTCTACAGATGAATCAAATTTCACCCAGCCAATCTCGGCTTCAAGTCATTTGGAAATACAACGTTTCCAGTCGAGATGATTCTCCATGAATTCTTTGTCTTTTTCCATAGTCTAATTACTCCTTCCACCCTTTTATCCGAATACCCGCCCCTAGCAAATCATTGAAATAATCCTGCTAGAATGGAGCTTATGATTCTCTAACGCAAGTGGGAATAATTTCTGTTTATCCTGCTTCTCACCTTCCTTGAATTCATGAAGATATGCTGCTAATAATGACCATAAATGAAACTGACTTTTTTAGTATTAGGCTTTTAATGCAAATCTTGCACAGATGATTCCGCTTCATGAATAGCTCACCTCATGCCTCGTTAGATCTTTGCCAGGAAAATCTAACGAAAGTTTGATTTTACTGTACACTCCGATCCAGATAGCGTCCAGCCAATTGTGTTCATACTCCACACTCCAGAAATTTGTCCTGTCTCACTCATCGGTCATCTATTCAACCACTATGGAATAAGCCTACATTCAGCCGATCGTTAAAAAAAGGGAAATGAAGCTCTCTGATAAAACTATTATCCTCAACTGACTCCTCTTTCTAGCTACAATCCCTCAAAATAAATTTGTGATTAATCATTCTATGTGGATTCTCCCATTCTGTTTACAGCTTATCTTAACTAAGCTCGTTCATCTGAGGAGGTAAGAAAAACCACCAGACCAAATCAACTTCCGCTAAAATGTAAAGAGTCGTATTATGATGCACAGTCCCTCTTTTGCGCCTGGGGATCATTTTCTACTCTGTATGCTGCTAATGAAGAAATATCTGTGCCATAGAGAAAGGCATTGTATTTCTATTTCAATAATGGGGAACCCCAGAACTACTTTGATCAACATCCTTCCAAACATTAATGGCATCCTTAAATTTTATCCACAGTTTTGCTGATTGGTACTACAATGCATTACACTTATTAATTTTCAATCCACAAAATCTTACAGTACTTTAGTAATTCAACACCTTCCATTAGTAATGTTTTAAATTTATTTTACTGGATTCTGTTGTTATAATAAGACAGTCCGGTCTTAGTATCACAGTTTTCTTCTAAGTACTACTTATAGTGCTTAGCCCAAGAAAATTTCTCGTTATCTTCCGGAAATTCACGACACAGTTTCTCAACTGAAAAACTCTTACCAGTATACAAATCCTAGATCATTATACCCACAGAATACTGATCACATATTTCTGGTGATGCATCGAGGATTGAGAACGTTTTAATAACTCTCTCTCTCTCTCTCTCTCTCTCTCTCTCCCTCTCTCTCTCTCAGAGCTGCTTCCGATCAATTTCTGATAGACATTTTGTTGATTCTAATTACATCATTTCTATATATTTCCTCCATTGTTCCTTCGGACTCCTAATGACGGATTTAAGTATGTATTTTATGACTGTAGATCCGTATGTGCGCGTGTGTTCACAGGACGGTTTGCCTAACCTGAGGGACTAAAATCCGGAGTTTCTGGGTGAAAAAACCCTCTACCTCCGTAAGACCGGCTAACTCACCTTTAGTCAAAAGAGACCAGATAAAGGTTCCTCACGTCATGGACGGGAATCGAACCCAGATCTTTACTACGGAATGGCTTTGACTATACCAACTGAGATACCTAGGCTTTCATGTATTATCATAAATAAACCCATAAATATGCCCTCAACGTCCAGTCAACATCTCTTCACAGTTCAGCTTCAATCTTCTCGATTCAATTGCAAATCCTCTTATATCATTCTTTTCTATAACGGTTCCATGGTACCGACTTCTTTGTATCGTTTTTTCCAAAGAATACCATCCGTGTTGCATCAGCGAACACAGGTACATCCATGCAACATGGAATTTGTTTTCATTTTATAAGGTTCCAGGTTAGAGAAGAACCAAAGGAATTTAGGATCAAAATATGTAAAAACATACATTCCACTATTACACCATTACTAAAAAATAAATAAATAAAAACATTTATATTTCGGTACGTACCTAAAATTCATTTTCTCAGACATTGTTTTGAAGAACCAAGAAGCAATTCCTCCAGACAATACATGATTTCCGTACTTATCTGTAGATAAGTACATACGCAAAGGCATCTTTAAAAGAAGATTTTTTTGTCAATATAGAAACAATTACAGCTAAAATAAAATTATGACCTAACAAAATAAATATAATAATTATTGCAGTAGAATATAGCAGAGTTTTTAAATATATACATATGCGAAAAATAATAATATATTATCTTTAATCTTTTACCAACTATTCAAACGGATTTTTAGTATTAAAATGCTTTAAATTATTTTAGACATTACGTTATTTTTAATATTAAAGCTACTACACATAAATATGAGCACGTATTAAAATTTCTCCTCGGGGCTTTTTATTATGTTTTCTTTTCTTTTCTTATTTTTTTTAATGGATCGTATGACTCACGTCTTTTCCTTATACTTTTTATTCTTCTAGTTCATTGAACCTGTAATACCTTTGCTTCAAAGATCATTTTTCTTCGACTCTTTTCTGCCTTAAAATTTTCCAGTTCAGTCTAGGATTTCCATCTGAATGGAGTTTTTAGAATCTTATTCTCCCAATGTTTCCGTGTTCTTTCTGTAGGTAACATTCCATCAGGCTTAATCATGAACGCTTGTTTAGCCAATCTTTCCTCATTCATATCTTCTACGTGTCCAATCATCTCAATATTTTAGCCTTTGAATTTCATCAGTTGCTAAATGAATTACACAATTTCAAATATTTGTTGCACGGTAACCAAGTGTCATATGAGCATGTAATGTAAACCAGTTTGTAAAGGAACTCTCACTGATATTATTGTTATAATCTTACAAAGGCTTAAAAGTCACCTGTCGAGTCACAGGGCATACATCACTCTTGTAATCTAATACATCTCAACCATTGTAACATATCACCGTCGATGAATGAAATGCGGCCAAGATGTGTTCCTTCAGTCTCTCAAGTCTGTGTGGAAGAGGTAGTGCAAAGGCGTGGTTCTTGAGTCGTCACAGCAAGAAGAAAACGCATTGTGTAATATCTAGGAATCTAGATGGCCACTCTTCTAAAGGCAGGTCAATGTTTCCACCAGAACACCCAACAGGAGTACCGAATATGTTCGTTACAGAAACGCCAGACCTCGTCGTGGAGTTTCATCGTGCTGGGGAATGAAGTCATTAAACCCTTCTAGTAGCTATGGGAAAAAGCCATTCAGTCAGCATTTCTAGATCGTGTGTTGTATGTCACTGTTTCCCCCGCATAAAATAATAGAGACCAATGTTAGTGAATGTCTTCTAATAAACATAAACTTTGGGAAAATCCATTTAATATTCAGGCATGACACGCTCATATTCAGTATCCCATATACGGACATTATGGTGACTCTCTTGTTTTCTGCTTAATGGAAATAGCCTTGTTACTGAACCTGACGCAATTTGAAGAGTCGTCTTCATTTTCCATGTGACAGAACACTGCAGTGGAAGGTGTATTGTTTCACTTCATCTTCTTCTTTCATTATGACCCGCAGCAGATGCAAGTAGTAAGGATGCATCTTTAGTCACCAGTGGAGAATGTACCAGGCCATCAACTATGAGACGCCTAACTCACGCGTAACTCTTATTGATTTCTTAGGTCTTTGGTGAATGAGAACTCGAAAGAGATTCACGGCTTCCTCAGACAAACATGGACTATCTGTGCTCTGTGATTTACAGATGCAAAATGTTTGCTCCATCTCTTTGAACCAGCGGTAAATATTATTACGACCCGGCTGATTACGAGGTTGAATTACGCAACGATAATTCTAAAATAAGGTGGTTATGCTTATGGCTATAATTACTTTTGCATGTAAATACACATGCAGTTAAGAGAAACACAATTAGCAGGAGAGAGATGGCGAACTTTATAGATAAAGGACTGGTTAGTCGGTTTGTGTGGTGTAAAGTGCTCTCTCACAATGAGTCCCTGGAGGTATCATGCAATAACATCGATCTTTTTTATCTTTATGTCAGTTATATAATGTAACATTATTATAGAATTGTACTGTTTTACCGTAATTTCGTTTGATTAGTTTATTTTTATTTCTGCTTATATACATTTCCTTACCTGTTTAACAGCTGCGTTAACAACAACCCCTTCCAAATTTTTGCACTGCTTTTCATGAGCGAGCTGAACTCGGCTGAAATTCTGTGTTTTTAAGACAACTATACTTGTTTTTGTAGACGATACTGGGAATAAAGGTCTTTTATAAATGTATAGTTCGTATTTATTTATCTTCTGAAATAAATAAATTGAAAGTTTAGCAGAAATGTGATTTTTATGATATTATATAACATACAATATAGCATTTTATATATTAATGTAATGCATAAGGTAATATATTCATTATTACATTTATTCTACAATACCATATTATATTATATATGTTTATATTTGGTTATATAAATGCGGAATGAATTCGAAAACATTCATAAGCTTTGGTTGTGAATTTGGTTGAGTAGATCATGTTTTAAATAGGTCAAATCAATGTATAATTATGTCACCGATTGAATTATCAAGCAGCACTCTTAATGCCAATATCAATTACGTTAGTGCCGTGGTTGGGATAAATGCTAGGTAATCTGATTCTTCTACTCCAGAGACTAAATATGGAATACATAAGCCACTTCGGTCCTCATCTACCACATAAAGACTTTTTTCACAAAGATCCATGCCGCAATAGCATTTGACACGACACCTATTGGCAACAGACTGGACAAACTCTACGTCATCATCGTTTCAATAACTCCTATTAAAACTGCAGTAACATTCCCTTATTGATCTTCTCTGTTCAATCAGAATAATTCAATCTGATCACTCTCAGCGAACAGATAAAAGGAAAAGAGCAACATGTCTTTACATAATGATCTAAGAATACCTCGCTATTTTCGAAGAATATCATTCTCTAAGAAAGATCCAATGTTATTACTACTAATAATAAAACTATTTGTACTTACATAAGGTAGAGTAAGCGTATTTGAAGAAGGTTGAATAAATACAACTTCATGTATACCGGAAAAGGACTTTGAGAATGCATTTAATAAGTAGGAACTATTGATTTTTTCACTAGAAAATAAGAACCATTTGTTTCTAAACTTTGATCTTTGTAACACCTGCCAAAAAAAAAAAGTATTAGTCTAAATATTCGTCAAGGAATTTCCAATACAGAATGAACACTAATGTGTTTTTTTTTTGAGCCAAAAACATTAACTTAGTTTCAACATGTCATTAAAAGTAATTTAAAAAAAGGAATAATATCCATCATTATTTTATAACTATGCAATCAATATAACTTTAACTTTCCGTATCCAAACGTACACAGTTGTTTAAAGACAAAAAAATTATAAAAATATCACGGATATTTTTATAATTTTTAGTAATCATGATATTTTAAAAATTAGAAAAAAAAAATTGTTATTCTGTATAATTTTTAATATTTATATTTACATTTGCAATTAAATTTATAATATCTTATTATAAATATAATTAATTAATATAATAAGAATAGTATTTAATTTGTAATATAGAGTAATACAGGGAGACCATAAGTGACGAAGGGGTTTAAATATATATATATATATATATATATATATATATATATATATATATACATTTAACGTTATTAAATGTTTACATCTTTTCGTGAATTATTTATTTATCACGGTTATAATAATAATAATAATAATAATAACAGTATTATTATTATTATTATTATTATTATTATTATTATTATTATTATTATTATTATTATTATTATTATAATCTGAGATCTCCAGGGAGTCAAAGACTCATCGAGCTCATCGAGGGAGGCTGTAAATTACCCAACCCCAGCTATCATAACTTCCCTTAAATTCATTTACACTAGATGCACTCACTACCCATAAGGGCAAATTATTCCACTCAATCACTGCTCTCTGGGAGAAAAACCTAGCTCTTAACCATTTCTTGACTGAGAACAACCTTAACTTCCATGGATGCCCCAGGGTTCTCTCCCTGCCTTCCATATAACGACAAATTTCATCATTTGAAATGCTAAAACACTTATTCAAAAGTTTATTGACCTGTATCACATCACTCCTCTTTCTCCAGTTAACCAGAGTCTGCAATCCACATGCTGGCAATCTGTCATCATAATCTATGTCCCATAATCCGGACATAATCTTTGTAACTCTTCTTTGCACCCTTTCCACAGCTTCTTTATCCCCTTGGAACCCGGGAGACCAAATCTGCGAACAGTAATCCAAGTGTGGTCTTATCAAAGCCTTATAAAGAGGCAAAATTACTTCCTTATCCTTACATGTCAAGGTTCGCTTCAACATACCAAATTATCCGCTGAGTTGTATTTGCAACTCTTGCTATGTGACGTTTGAACTTTAAATTCTTATCCACCAATACACAAAGATCCCTTGCCTCTTCAGTTTCTTGTAGCATAACCCCGCTAATATAATATGCAGCTGGAACTCTAATCACGCCAAAGTGCATAACTTTACACTTACTAACATTAAACCGATAGCCATTTTCGTTTGCCCAAATTTCCAGTCTATTCAAATCATTTTGTAATTGCTGAATATCAGTAGCATCCCTGATTGCCCTGCCTATCTTCGCATTATCAGCAAACAATTGCAAATCTGATGATAGACCCTGCTTGATGTCACTAATGTATAGATTGAACAATAATGGCCCAGGGACTGAACCCTGATGTACACCACTGGTTACCTTAAATCTGGCATATTCACACCCACTGTATACCACATTTTGATATCTGTCTGTCAACCATCCCTTGATCCAAGTCAATAGATTATGTTCCAATCCCATACATATTCTCCAGTGTTATCCTATTGTATGGTATCCTATCAAATGCCGTAGAAAAATCCAACATTATCAAGTGTAGGCATTCCCTTTATCCAACTGGGCCGTAACATTGTTATAAAATAGGAGAAATTGCTAAAACATGACCTTCCTTTAGTAAACCCATGGTGTTCCCTGCGGAGTATAGAATGCTTGTCTACCCATTTCTGTATGTATGTTCTTACCAACTTCTCTAAAATCTTCAGTATCGCACCAAAGATACTAATAAGTCGGTAGTTTGAACATCAGTTTTTGCACCACCCTTGTGCAATGGAACTATCATACATTCCTTCCATTTCTGTGGTATCATTCCTGAGCTGAGACTCGAGTTATACAAAGGTGTGAAAGGCCTAGCCAATTCAGCTGTGCATTCCTTTAACAAACGGGAAGATATTCCATCTGTCCCTATTGACAAATTCTTATCCATGTTATGCAAGAGCTCTTCAACCTCATTTTCATGAACCTCTAACTCTTCATCCAACGTAGCAGTAGCACGGTGCACCAGCTACAAATACCTGGTTGATATATCTTAGCAAAGTGAACATTCATTAACTGAACAATCTCGTTAGCTTCCGACACTCGTCTACCATCTGCATTCAATAAAGTTATTCTTCCACATTCATTCTTTCGTTTGCTTGGGGCATAACAATAAAATTCTTTTGGATTGAATTTAGCTTGCATGGCCAATTTCTTTTCATACTCCGTTTTAGCTTTTCTCACAATACTCGTTACTTTTCTGGCCTGAGCTTTATATATTTCATAACTCCTCTCACTCTTATTCTCACGATACTCTTTCCACATCATCTTCTTCTTGTGGATTTCTAGCTTAATAAGGCTGCACATCGATTTGACACCCAACCTATTTATTCTTCAAATATTAGCGATACATTCAGATACCACCTCATTCAGCACTTTTTCAACGATTCCCATGCATTGCTGACATTTCTTCCATTCAGTAACTGATACCATGGGACCAAAGATAATATTCTTCTACGTTGATCATAATTCCCAACTTTGCAATTCAGCATGAAGCCTGATTTAATCGGAGCTTCAATATAAGTAGATACTTCCCAAGAACAGCATGATCACTATCACCAATTGGTGTCAAATAGCCATACGCTTGACAGAGATCCCTTCTGACGCTATGAGCAAATCCAACGCTCTTTTTTTAAATATATATATTTAAAAAATTACCCATAATTAAAAGGGGTTTATATATATATATATATATATATATATATATATATGTGAAAAACAGTAGCATGTTTGAAAAAATGCAAGTATGAGTTCCATACAAACGAATATTACGCGCTGTCGCGAGTGCGCCAGTACTGAACAGAAGCAACGTGTGCGTCCGAGAGATTGTAACTTAGGCTGTTGTTGATATGAGAGGAATCTAGAGAAATTTCTCTTGATTCAACAATCTTTCTTTCCAGCTCATCGCAGCACACATGGATATTAGCAGTTTGAGTCCAGTTTACAATGTGCTGGCGGCCTTCGTCTGAGTTAGCAGAAAAGAGAACGTGGCTAGAGAGAGCGCTAGCTCTAGTCCTGTTATAGGAGATATCTCTACGGTGTTCATCCAAACGTAGAAGGATGGATTTAGCAGTCTGTCCATAATATGGCTTTCCGCAATCACATAAAATCTTGTAGACTCCTGGAAACTGAGTAGGAAGAAGTTTCTGTTTATATTTGCAAAGTAATGAACGAAGTTTTGGAAGCGTAGTGTAGCACGTTTTGAAGTTAAATTTCTTGAGAATCTTTGCCAGTTTTGGTGAAAGAGAGCTGATGTAGGGCAAGGAGATGAAGGCTCTTGGGGGAGGGGGATCTTCAGCAGTAGTTGAGTGCCTGGTGGAAAGAAATTTGTCAATCTTCTTTGGAGAGTAGCCATTGTTGATAAACGTTTTCCAAAACTTCGTTCATTACTTTGCAAATATAAACAGAAACATCTTCCTACTCAGTTTCCAGGAGTCTACAAGATTTTATGTGATTGCGGAAAGCCATATTATGGACAGACTGCTAAATCCATCCTTCTACGTTTGGATGAACACCGTAGAGATATCTCCTATAACAGGACTAGAGCTAGCGCTCTCTCTAGCCACGTTCTCTTTTCTGCTAACTCAGACGAAGGCCGCCAGCACATTGTAAACTGGACTCAAACTGCTAATATCCATGTGTGCTACGATGAGCTGGAAAGAAAGATTGTTGAATCAAGAGAAATTTCTCTAGATTCCTCTCATATCAACAACAGCCTAAGTTACAATCTCTCGGACGCACACGTTGCTTCTGTTCAGTACTGGCGCACTCGCGACAGCGCGTAGTATTCGTTTGTATGGAACTCATACTTGCATTTTTTCAAACATGCTACTGTTTTTCACTTGTTCTGTTAGTACAATGTTAAGTCTCTGTAGTTTTTTATATACTTCTTTGAGTATGATACCTGATGATGTTCTTGTAACGAAACTAGTAAACTAGTAGTATCTTGTTAAATATATCTTGCCATCTTTTCTCTCGGTAATAGTCATTGAACTTATTTTATAATATTCCAACCGAGTTAAAATGAATTGTCAATATATATATATATATATATATATATATATATATATATATATATATATATATATATATATATATATTTTTTTTTTATATTTAATTTAATTTTTTGGTCAGATATCCTAAGGAACATTTGGTAACTTGAACACGGAACCCTTTACAGCCCAACAGCGAATAATAAAAAGAAAAAATGAATAATAAAAAAACGTTATTAAATGTTTACATCTTTTAGTGAATTATATATGGGCCACTTTTATAATATAATATAAAATAAAAAAGTTGAGATATTCTGTATGTTAAGGTTTCCTTAATGCACACATTATATTATAAATAATTTCCATTTACAAAGTAATTGATTTCATCGATTAGTTGTTCCACTGCAGCATATTTCTGGCCAGTAAAGCTTATCACTAAAATTAGGTTTAAAAGAAGTCAAATATATACCTACTTTTTGAAGTTCACTTAACGCCTTTTCTACGTGTACCACATCATAAAGCACAAGAAATTTATATCTTCCGTCATTAGTTACACGTGTTTGAGTAAAAGGATTTGCTAATCTGTTTATAAATCTTATTCCTTTTTTATCTTCAAATAGTCGGAATGCAATTCCATTTTCATGTAATAATTTGCTGATGCAGGACGTCCGTAACTGCGCCTCTGAAATATGTAATTTATATTAAAGAATTAAACTCAACAAGCAATAATACATTTTGTTATTTAAACTTCAACTAGCATCAATAATATGCGTAACTTAATTCTATACAAATATTCAAGAGGTTCCGCTGAATGGGGACGCTTGACTCATTTCGCACCTATAACATGATTTTAAATATTTCTTTTTTATTAAAAATAATGTTGCAACTTATACCTTAATAACAGTTTTTAGATATATTTATAAAATCTGAGTATATCATTAATAAAATGTTGTATAAATATAATATACCACTAAAATTTTAATACCATAATGTTATAAAAATTATGAATGAACAACTATTGTCTGTTTATCAATCAACTAAATATCATTCCACAAGAACAATTTGGCTTCCGTCAAAATCACAGCACCACCCAACAGATCCATAGACTGGTAGAATACATCACCACAGGATTTAATTGGAATTAGCACATTGGAGCCGTCTTCCTAGACGTCTCAAATGCCTTCGATAAGATCTGGCACCAAGGCCTCCTCTACAAACTTATCATCGCAAACCCTTCTACTAAACATGATACACCTAATTAAATCGTCCTCTCAAACAGGAGGATGCAAGTCAAAATCAATGAAACAGTCTCAACACAACGGAAAATCCTCGCTGGAGTTCCTCAAGGATCACTGCTAGCCCCGATCCTGTTCGACATCTATATGGCAGACATCCCTCAAAATTCTCTCACATCCACCATCGCCCTTTATGCAGATGACACGGCTATACTAGCCAGATCCCGCCAACGACATCTCGCAACCAAAAAACTACAAGACACCATCCTGAATCTAGAAAAATGGTTTAAACACTGGCGACTACAATTAAACCTCCAGAAAAGCAGAACGATACTCTTCACAAGAAGACGAGCAACCCCCAAAGGAGACATCACCCTGTTCAACTCTAAAATTCCCTGGAAAACTGAAGCAAAATATCTCGGAATACTTCTCGATAAACGATTATGCTTCAACATCCACATTAAGATCACATGCACAAAAGCTGCAAAAGTTATCGGTCAGCTATACTCCTTGATCAACAGACACACACACACACACACACACACACACACACACACACACACACACACACACACACACACACACACACACACACACACACACACACACACTAAGCACATGAAACAAAATTCTACTCTACAAGACCGTGATCCGTCCCACAATTATATACGCCTCCCCAGCCTGGAGCAATACCTCCAAGTCAAACATCCTCAAGCTACAAAGACTACAGAACAAGTGTCTGCGAATGATACAGGACGCCCCGTGGTTCATCAGAAACGCCCAGATCCACCGGGACATAAATATTCCCTACATCTCCACTACTACGCTCCCTAGGCAGAAAAATTCTTTATGAAGACATCTACGCATCCAAACCAACTAATACAACCAGCCGGAAACTATGAAGGTAATGACCACTGGAAACATAAAAGACCGAAAGCCATCCTAACACTCAACGACGTATAACCACTTCTGCCCACTCAGGGCGAGCTAAAATAGCTCACAAATCTCTCCCATTTTTACAAGCTCATTTTGGATTTTTATTTTATTTTATTTTATCAAGGTACATTTGGTCGATTGCTATTGATTTCATTCCACTACTAAATTTAAATTGAAACCTAATAGAACTCTAAACGAATGTTATGTCAACTAGACAGTAGTAAAATGAATGGACATTATTTCAACTAGACAGTAGTAAAATGAATGGACATTATTTCAACTACACACTACTGAAAATAAAATATTTCCGCATGTACTATATATTGAATTAATACATTGAAAGGAACTCATCACAATTAACACATTGAAGCGTCGCTTTGATTTCTAGAAATGAAAATTTAGGGGATTCACATTATCATAATTATGAACTATTGAAAACCTACGAAATGATTATCAGAGATATAAGAAGATTTGGGAAAACTTTGAAGAAAACCACAAAGCTAATAATAATAATAATGGTAAGTACCTGCTCGTTTTCTGTTCACGACATGGACTAGTTGTTGCTAGTCCATGTTGTGAACAGAAAACTAGCATGAAATAAGAAACTCTCATTGACTATGCTATTGTCGACAGTAATGTTTTTTTACCTGTTCAGAACGGAAGAATATACAGAGAATTTGAAATAGGACGTGATCACCATTTAGTGTTGAACAGGATAAAACTGAATTTCATATTGAAAAGAACAGTGTATAAGAAAGTCCTTAAACAAATCAAAGTTGAAATTAAGTTCCTGGAAAATAAGTCATCTTGTGCTCTTAGAGAATACAGAGACAAATATAAGAAAGCTCCACACTGTTTAAAACTAAACCAAAGTCATGGTGACAGTCACTAATTTTCCTGACATGAAAACAGGAGAAAAAGATATCCTTGAAGTATGGAGTAATTTTTTCGAAAAATTGCTAAAGGAAACATGCAGTGCTAGCACAGTGGTAAAAAACACTCAACACGCATGCCGTCAGGAATACATAGCCATACTCGAAGTAGAAAAAGCCATCAAAAGCTTGGAATGTGGAACGTCAGCTGGAGTAGATGCTATTCGACCACAAATGCTCAAGTATAAAGGTATAAAAGTCTTACAGTGGCTGCACTGCATAGTTCAGAAGGCCTGGACAGAGTGACGAATTCCGGATGATTGGAGTAGAGCTCTCAGAGTATCCATATATAAAATGGGAAATAAAACTGAATGTGAGAATTACAGAGGTATATCCCTACTGAGTGTTCCTGGTAAAATTTATGCAAGTATACTTGAGAAACGGTTGAGAAGAATTATGAAAGAAAAATTTGGTGATTTGTCGTAAAGTGAAATCTGGTTCTGAAAAGGACCAGAGTTCACTTTACGACAAATAGTTGAAAAATCATGGGAATATAACAAAGATCTTAGGTTAAGTTTTGTAGACCTGCAAAAGGCATATGACAAGGTGCCAAGAGAGAAATTATTCAATACGCCGCTACAGTTATATGGTGTCAATAGGGCATTATATCAAGCAATACTTAGTCTTTATTTGAGTTGTAAGTCAGCAGTTAGAATTGAAGGAAGTACAGGAAGATGATTTAATGTTAAATCTGGTGTGAGACAAGGATGTACATTATCCCCCTCTGTTATTCATTATCTATATGGATCACATCATGAAGGAAAGTGGTATTAAACATGATATCAGAATTGGAGATGTTAATGTCAGCTCTTTGCTTTATGCGGATGATGTTATACTTCTAAATAAATCCGCTACAAATCTGCATATCAACAAAGCTGGTAAGGTAGGAAGTGAACTGAATAAATTTATATGGAATAAGAGAGAAATTAGTCAAAACACTAAATCAGCTGTATACAAGACAGTGTTCAAACCAATTTTAACTTATGGATCGGAGAGCTGGGTCAGAAGTAAAACACTTGACCAAAGACTAGAGACCGCAGATATGAGAGTCCTGAGAACAATTACGGGCATGACAGATGGCAACAATGACAATATCATATTAAAAACGAGGATATTAGGAAAGAACCGAGATTGCCAGCATCCAGGAATGCGTTATCAGAACTAATCTCAGGTGGTATGGTCAGTTAAACAGAATGGGCGAGGAAAGATGAGTAAAACAAGTGTTCTCTGCCAGGTTGGCAGGAAAAAGATCCAGAGGAAGACCAAGATATAGGTGGATTGATATGGGAAAAAGTGCCTTATAAGATAGAAATATAAGATCTGATAATGTTGGAGTCTTGACAAGTAACAGACTGATTTGGAGGAATATTGTAGATAGGAAGTTAATAATTATGTAAATTTTTCATGTAGTACTATCATATCCTGTACACCTCTTGAAGGTAAATGTCAAGAATTTGATGATGATGAAGTTGTACTGCTATCGGACGTGAAATGTAGACTCAAATGCACAAACATTATTCAAGAAAATCCGAAAGAGTTTGTAAACAAGAACCGTTAGTGCCGTGGTTGAGATAAATGCTAGGTAATTCGAATCTTCTGCTCCAGAGACTAAATATGGAATACAAAACCACTTTGGTCCTCATCTACCACATAAAGACATTTTTCACAAAGATCCATGCCGCAATAGCATTCGAAACGACACCTTTTGAGAGATTCAGTGGCAGACTCAGAGAAAACTTCGATTGATTCAGCCAGAAAGGCATGGTGAAGTAATCTGCAAGGATAGAAACACTCAGAACTCCATGTTGTACTTAGAAAAGTTAAAGAGGCACTCAATAAAAAGAAGAAAGCATATCGAAAGGTTCTGGCAATTAAGTCAGCTTGTGCTCTTAGGGAATGCAGAGAACAATGTAATAAAGTAAATCATTTTCTATGTCCTTACCAGAAGACTCTGGTAAGGACATAGAAAATAAATATCAGGAAGGTGCTAAAATATTCTGGAGGCAATAGAAAAAACTTAGAAATGGAGGAAAGAGTACTAGTCACGACATGGTGATAAAAAGAACTCCCAAAAGGAATGCAGGCAGGAATACATATCCATCCTTGAAGTAGAAAAATCCATCAAAAGCATGGATGTGAAAGACCCGCTGGAGTCGATGATATTTGACCAGAATTGCAAACCTAAGGAGGTATAAAAGTTTTACAATTGTTACAATACATATTTCATAATGTCAGAGGGTCGAATTCCAGATGATTAGAGAAGAGCTTTCATAGTACCATCTATAAAAAGGGAATAAAGTCAAATGTGAGAATTACAAAGGAATTTCTCTACTGAATGTTTCTGATACGATTTATGCAGTTATTCTTGAGAAACAGCTAAGATAAATTGTGGTGAAGCTTGGAGAAGAACAATCTGAATTTTTCTTCTCCAAAACAGGTTGTCAGACAAAGACAACCTCTCTTTGTCTGATCCTGACATAGAGAGCTTGTCAGGATTCAGATTTTCACTTTAAGAGAAATAGTTGAGAAATCATAATATAACAAGTATCTGTATTTCAATTTTGTAGATCTAGAAAAGCATATGAGGTGCCAAGAGGAAAGCTGTTCAAAACTCTCAAGTTATATGGTGAATGGAACATTATATCAAGCAATACACAGTCCCTATTTGAGTTGTGAAAATAGCACTTAGAATTGAAAGAGGTATAGGAAGTTGGCTTGATGTTAAGTCTGGCGTGCGACAAGAGTGAAAATATCCACTGTTATCCATCTTCTGTATGTATTAAATTATGAAGGAAAGCCGTATTAAACCTGAAATCAAATTTGAGATGTTAATCTCAGCTGTTTACTTTTGCAGATGATGTTATACTTCTAAATAAATCCAGGACAAATCTTCAGGATTCCTTGAGCAAATATAATAACTTCTGTAATAAATTTGGTATGAAAATCAGCATTAAAAAGACAAAGCAATGAAAATAGGCAGAAAAAAGTGAAAACATCAACTGCATCCTGGATGGAAGACCTATAGAAGAAGTAAAAGATTTCAACTATTTAGGCAAAATATTTAGTGAAGATGACATTCTCAATTTGGAAATAGTAGAATTAGCAAAGCTGGTATGGTTGGAAGTCAACTGACTAAATGTATAGAATCAGAGAGAGAGACTGGTCAAAACAACTCTGCTCGTCGAATGTTAACACCGCCGGGATCCGAAACAGCAAGACCTGGTACGACTGGATCTAGGAATTGACAACAAAATCCTCTTCGGCTACCTCTCCAAACACCGAGGCTACCCGTCGAGAAAGCACCTTGCCTGGAGGATAAGCCTATGGCCACCTTCCAGTTACCCTTACCATCTGGAGGTTCCACAACACCAGGAATCCCTTCTGTGACTTCTGCCGGGGTTGGACACCGTAGAGCATGTCTTCTACGAATATCCTCTATCTAACAACAACATCTGGAGGAGGTTAAGCGACGTGCTCCGTATCCCCCTCCTACTGCAGGAACAATCATCCAACTGCAGTTTGCCCCACCAGTCACCCACAAGCAGATGTTACTGATATTTATCATTAATGAGATTAAATACCACATCTGGAAGGTAAGGATGAGATTCCCTAACAACATTAATCCTCCCAGTCTTTTGCAACTCTCTCGAGTTGTCTACTACAAGTTTTATATCTCTTTGAGGAGGTTCCTACATCTAAAGAGAGAGAGAGAGAGAGAGAGAGAGAGAGAGGGAGGAATTGAGTGTCACGAGATTCAAGATCCAGTGATGTACCCCTCCTATCCTGTGCACTAACAGAAATAACACCATCAAGTTCTGCTTGCTGCTGCTTTGACATCTTCATTTGCAGCAGCATGTCCGCTTCTAGCCATGCGTTTGATCTTTGCGTCCCCTATGAGGTCTAGTTTGTTCCTTGGTCTCCCACGGGGGTAACTCGGAGGAAGAACCCAGGCAGCACAGGACTACTCGAGGCGGTCTGCCCTGACGGGACGGATCACTTGGGCACCAGTTACCTCTGTGGTCCCTTTGATCTTTTGAGACAAACATCTGGTTCAGGTGAACAGTTATCATCTGATAGCATTGAGCTAGCAAGATGAGCATCATGAGCTGAGGCCTATTTTTCTTCTTCTTCCCTACTCCCCATTCGCCCTTCGCATCCTATTCCCGTTGCTCTCCTTCTTCCCTCTCTCCTCCGCCCCCAGCACCCCACCTCAACCGCTCTATCACTTCCTTGCTTCGGGGGCAATCTGACCCCATTTATTTTCAATAGGCCGATGATGGCATCCTTACTTTCTCATCCGAAACCAGTCTGGGCAGTGACCCTTCCCATATTGCATAGCATTATACATGTCCGCAAGGAGATGTGCTTTGCATTAGGAAAAATATTAAGGAAAGTGATCAGAACTTACTGTACCTTTTCGGCATTCGGCTTTGAAATAATGTTGGATTCAATATCCACTTAACTTGTATAATTTTGCATCGCCGAAGTGAAGCTTTTTGGCTCTTTATTTCAAGAAAACTGTTGATTTAAGACTGGAGACCACAGATATGAGCGTCCTGAGAAAGATTAGGGGCATGAACAAATAGCATTAATGTTAATCTTTCCCAATATCCTCGTTTTAAATAGGATTAAAAACCAGGATATTGGGAAAAATCTTTACATTGCTAGCTTCCACGAATGTGTTAGTAGAACTAATCCCAGGTAGAGTGGTCACTTAAACAGAATGGGAAAGGAAAGATTAGGTAAACAAGTGTTCTTTGACAAGATGGCAGGAAAAAGATCCACAGGGAGACCAGATGTAGGTGGATTGATATAATAATAAGTGTCTTAGAAGACAGAAGTATAACAACTGATAATATTGGAATGCTGACAGATAACGGACTAATCTGGACTGAAATTGTCAGGAATTTGATGACGATGAAAAATTGAATTAACTGATCTCAATTATCAAACTGAAACGTAGTTCTGATTTCAGAAATAAAAATTTAGGAGATTCTCATTATCATAATTATAAACAAATTGTAAAATCTACCTGAATTCCGGGAATAAAAATTTAGGATATCATGACTGGATAGCAAACTTTTTTGGCGGATATCCTCTGATAAGTCCATCATTGCAAGGCATTTCCAGTCTGAAATAGAATGTTAATCAATAAACAAAAGAAAGAAAAACAGAAGGTGAAATATTGATTATACCCTTTTAATTTAGGTTAGTAATATTATTTTGCCAATCTCAGAGTATAATAAAAGCCCAGATTCACGTTAAAGTTATGGAATGAAATCTACATAATAGTGTGATGAAAATAAACAATTTACTGACCAAAATTAATTATCCACAAGCCGATGTATCGCCAGCTAAACTCGCATTATCGGTAGCACTTTAAAAATACATAGCTAAGAAAAGGAATGAATAAGTGGGACAGTCGTTTGCATAGAGGACGAGACTGATAATTTATGTTATAAACTCTGACCGAAGATACAGCGGGGTGCCAAAATCTGTACTAAATTACACCATTAGAAAGCTAACCTCGTTCTATTACTTGGAATAGTCTCTTTGGTTTCAACCGGGATTTGTTAAGTAGCCTGGATTTCTAACACCCAATGAAATGTTCTTCGTCCAAGACATGTTGTGTAGCCTGTTTTTTTTATTTTTTTATTTATTAACTGCATGGATTATTTTTATGTTCTTTCATTAATTGATTTGTTTAGTGACCAATATGTCTGTCCCATTTGTTTTAATTACTGGGTCATACATTCACAATGATACAGTAAGCAACCGGGAAGGAGGAGGACGAGGAGGAACACTGGGGATCCTTGATTTTTCTCAGAAAGATGATAAACTTTTCAGGGAATTGTATATTGTTCTGATTCTATGTAGCTTCAGGATGGACACCAGTTTATCTGATATAAAGTTGAAGTAGGGTAAAGAAATGGTGTATGTAGAGTCTAGTTGAAGAGAAGATAGGTTGTGTTTAAAATGTATGGTGGAGGTTTTTCTGTTTTATCCTTCTTGTTCGAATAATATAAGTACAGGTTGTTGTTGTTGTTGTTGTAGTTGCAGCATTGCTCTATGGGATGATCAAATTCGCTATGCCTGTGTATTGATAATGTTATGTTGATAATGCTAGCGTGCTCTTGAGAAACGTCTGCTTGTAAATACTACAATCAATTTTAGGCAGTAAATTTATTTTTTTTTCTGTTGATTGTAGTTTCTGTTCCAGTAATTTTGACCTGAATCATTGCAACATTTAAGGAAATTTTGAACATGAAAATGAAAAAAAGAAGGCAGATGGTCTGTAGACAGACCATTTGCCTTCATTCCATATTTAGAATAATGCACTTATGCCAGAATGTCCAAAGTGTCTTGGAAGATAATTCTCTCACACGCTACATTAGACAGAAACCAAAGACATAATTTCACAACATCCGGAAGTATGTTGCATTCGAGAGCTTTATATAATGCTGACAATCATTTACTCGTACAAGGTTTACACAAGAATACACAGACTTCTCGCGATATGCCTAATGATACGCATGACTTAACTGATTATTCAAAATCTGTCAACTTGTAAGATAACGTCTGTTTAAAGTGTTGTAGATATTTTGGTTTGTTTCTTCTAAAAATCATCAAAATGAAAGATGTCGTTAGTCGAAAGAGGACAGCTAAACATGTTGAAGTAACAAACAGTTCAGTTCAATTAATAAAAGTCTATGCGTTTAATCCGCTTTGAATAATTATGTGTATTTGATAAAATGTCTTATTAATTATTAAATAAACATCATTCATCTTCGTTATGATTTTTTTTAAAAAAATTCCGTGCGGTAGTAAAATCAATTTTGACCATCCGTGCTCACGGTCCGTATCCCATGCATTCAGTGATTTAGGTTTTCTTTATTTGTTAGACCATAAAATTAACCATCTTGTAAACGATTTATAATGTTCGGTAATTTGTAGCAACGTGATTTCCGATTAAAATGACTTTTTTGTATTTTAAAAGGTAAGATAAAGGATAAATGTCACTCTTGAATCCTTGACAAATAAAATTTGATAAAAGAAAAGGTTTCGATATAAAATAGGACTGATAGAATAATAAATCGCTTCAATGAAACCATATATGGTCATTCACAGTGCTCATTTTTAAAATGGTATCTCTGAAATGGTGTTTGTGAAACCATGGAACGAATCACATGCAATCATCCCGCCTGGCTTTGCCAGCCTTCAGCTCGCCACTTTAACTCCACATCCATGAATTTTTCTGGCACGAAATGTCTTGTTTTTACTCCAAACCCGAAATGGAAAATCATACTAAAAAGACACGTATTGTGATCCCCAGGAAGACCTTGATCCTTATTCGTTTATTGGTATTTTGTGCTGAACATCAGACTATTTACAGAATTAGTAGCATAATATTTTCTCATCAAAATTATTTATTTTTTTAAAGGTTTCTCTGATTTTAGAGCTTGTATTGATCCTGCATAATATGCATTTCTTTATGACTAAAACGTCAGCATTAATATCTAAAAATTATTAAATAAAAATAACGTATATCATTTCATGTAAATTATGCTTTTCTTGGAATATTTTATATAAGTTAGGAGTAAATATTTTAGATATTTACAGTTTTTAAATATAATTTTCATTTCTTCTCCATCATTGTTGCGAAACGTTTGAGTTTTTTCTATTCCCGTTAGCGAATTTTATTGTGCAATGTTGGATAAGGCAGCTTAGTTTAGCAGAAACTTTGCGTGCTTTTAACAAAGCGTTTCTCACTTTGTGCTTCTTTCAAATTAGGAAAAAAAATCGAAGTCTTGACTGTGTACAACAATCAAAAACGCTCGCCAACTGTTTACTGTTTCATAAGATACTTCACATAAATCACGCGGTCCCTCGTTATGAAAAATGCAGGATTATCTCTCTATCTATATATCTATCTATTCTGAAGTCTTCTTTTGCAGAAGATACATATCGGGGAAAAAAAAAAAGACAGGCGGTATTTATATTAAGAAGCTGTGTTGGATATAAGTCAAGGAGATAGTATTACATCATCACACCAGTCACGCATGCGCGGTGTGCCCAACGTTTGAAATATCTTCGTGTGTATCTTCTGTAACTTCTTGGACAGTTACAATACCGAGAGGATATCTGTCTTGAATGCTTTTTTTAAAAAAAGCGCTGGTTTTATTTTTATTTTTGTTATTAAAATTTCTTTTCATAAGGATACCCTAAAATCTTTATCGGCCTCAAAATAAATTTCTTTTTCCACTGGTTTTTCCTTTATTTGCAAGTCTATAGAAAACGCAATAGAACAACTATTTTCTCCTTTCTGTTTTCCTATAATAGAAGTTTGGCATATTCAGTGTATTTCTCACCGAAGCATTTTATATCTTACACCAGTACACTTTATTTCCGTGTCATAGATTAAATGACATATTCAGTTTTATTTAAATCTTGCAGTGAGTAACTAGATATGGCTGTTGGCAACGTCAATAATCTTAAAAGCATATCGACAGTGTCTTCGTCACCAAACAAATAAATCGCCATCGTCAGACACGGCAGAAAATACTTAGGAGAAATCTATTTTATTTTGCTTTGCCAAGAGCTTTGTCTAGCTCTGCAAACAAAGGGATAAGAGATGTGAGATGTGTATTGCTTCATGACAGACTAAAAAAAGATATTATTATTTTTTTTGCTATACTTTATAAAATTGCCTTACTGTTCGTACATGTTTTTCATTCAAGGAAATATTTCTAAATCACATACGCTTCTTCTCGCTCACGACAGTAGTATCGATTATATAAAAGAAAAGCTCCTTTTAATCTGATATAAAAAAACTGATTTTTTAACATATCTCAATAATCCATTTTATACAGGATTTACCCCGTCCCCTTTTGTCGGTTTCAGATTTAATTAACGCCATCTACTGGAGCGATTTCAATCTCAGCAATTTCATAAATAAGCGACAAAAATGAGAAATTAAGTTAATTCTGGTTTTCATTTGCATAGATGTCGGTAGCAGTACTCCTTGTATTATTAGAAAATATTACCTCGACAGCGATTTTTCAGACAACAGATTTTGAATGAGAAACAGTTCTAAAGATCAAAATGCCACTTTTGGTCTATCGCAAAGACAAAATTATTTCTTTTAAATAACATACTAGCTTATAAAATCTGAAAATAAACCCCAACTCAACATCACCAGAGTTAAAGATTGGTACTATCAACGTAAGAAGCCTGAATGGCAAAGAAATGGAGCTAGCTGAGGAATTAGATAAGTACCAGATCGACATAATAGGGGTGACTGAAAGAAAAAAGACCAAAACTTGTGAGATCTTTCTGAGCAATAAATACAAAATGTTATATTCAGGCAATGACAATCAAGGAAAAGAAGGAGTAGCCATAGTATTCAACACAAAATACGAGGCTAATCTTCTTGAATGGCAGTCAGCCTCAAGTAGAGTAATGTGGGCAAATATGAGAATGGGGAACTGGACAATGAGACTTATTTGTGCCTATGGTCCCACAGAAGGTTCTACTAAGTTAGAAGTGGAGGAATTTTTTGACGCTCTAGAAAAAGCAACTGACACAATGAAAAAGGAAAAGTTGGTCCTTGTTGGGGATCTAAATAGCAGAGTAGGAAATGATTGTGAGACATACAAAAATATTTTGGGAAAATTTGGAGAAAAGAGCAAAGCTAATAATAATGGCAAATATCTGTTGGATTTCTGCTCAGGACATGGACTGGTTATTACTAACACCATGTTCCAACATAAAAATGTGCACAAATTCACATGGAGAGAAGAGGCTAGGAATAAGAAAAGTCTCATTGACTATGTTATTGTTGATAGTGATGTTTTCTCCCTGGTGAAGGACACCAGAGTGTACAGAGGATTTGAAATTGGAAGTGATCACTATTTAGTCTTGAGCAGGATAAAATTGAATTTCATATTGAAAAGAAGAACATGTAAGAAAGTTTTAAAGCGAATAAAAGTTGAGCAGCTCTCAGATGTGAAGTGTAGGATAAAATACACAAAGATTATTGAAGAAAAAATGAAAGAGTTTGAGAACAGGAATCAAACCTTGGAGATTCAGTGGCAAACTCTGAAGAAAACATTGATTGATTCTGCCAGAGAGGCATGTAGTGAGATTATCTGTAAGGATAAAAAAATCAGAACTCCCTGGTGGACACAGGAAGTTAAAGAGGCAGTGAAGGAAAAGAAGAAAGCATATCAAAAGTTCCTGGCAAATAAGTCAGCTTTTACTTTTACAGAATACAGAGACAAATGTAAGAAAGCTAAACAGTGTGTAAAACTAGCTAAACAAAAGTCATGGGAGGACTTTGGCAAGAATATAGAAAATAAATATCAAGAAGGTGGCAAAATATTCTGGAGGTTGTTGAAGAAGCTTAGGAATGGAGGAAAGAGTGCTGTAAAAGGAATTAGAGATGATAAAGGTGAAATGAAAACAGGAGAAAAAGATATCCTTGAAGTATGGAGTAATTACTTTGAAAAACTGCTAAATGAAACAAGCAGTGATGACAGCACAGTGATAAAAAACACTGACTAGGCATGCAGTCAGAAATACATATCCATACTAGAAGTAGAAAAAGCCATCAAAGGCTTGAAATGTGGAAAGGCAGCAGGAGTAGATAATATTCGACCAGAAATGCTGAAGTATGGTGGTATAAGAGTCTTACAGTGGCTGCATTGCATAGTTCAGAAAGCCTGGACAGAGGGACGAATTCCCGATGACTGGAGTAGAGCTCTAATAGTACCCATATATAAAAAGGGAAATAAAACTGCATGTGAGAATTACAGAGGTATTTCCCTACTGAGTGTTCCTGGCAAGATCTATGCAAGTATACTTGAGAAACGGTTGAGAAGAATTGTGGAAGAATAGCTTGGTGAAGAACAAGCTGGATTCAGGCCAAATAGAGGCTGTCAGGATCAGATCTTCACTTTACGACAAATAGTTGAGAAAGCATGGGAATATAACAAAGATCTAAGTATTTAAGTATTTAAGTTTTGTCGATCTGGAAAAGGCATATGACAAGGTGCCAAGAGAGAAGCTATTCAATACGCTTCAGTTATATGGTGTCAGTGGGGCATTATATCAAGCAATACTTAGTCTTTATTTGAGTTGTAAGTCAGCAGTTAGAATTGAAGGAAGTACGGGAAGATGATTTAATGTTAAATCTGGTGTGAGACAAGGATGTACATTATCCCCCTCTGTTATTCATTATCTATATGGGTCACATTATGAAGGAAAGTGGTATTAAACATGATATCAAAATTGGAGATGTTAATGTCAGCTCTTTGCTTTATGCGGATGATGTTATACTTCTAAATAAATCTGCTACAAGTCTGCATGATTCTCTGACTAAATTGAATAGCTGTTGTAATAGATATGGTATGAAGGTCAGCAATAAAAACACAAAGACAATGAAAATAGGCAGAAACATTGAAAATGGCAACTGTGTTGTGAATGAAGAACCTGTGGAACAAGTAAAACATTTCAGCTATTTAGCACGATTTTTACTGAAGATGGTAAATTAAATATAGAAATAGACAACAGAATCAGCAAAGCTGGTATGGTGGGAAGTCAATTGAATAAAGTCATATGGAATAAGAGAGAAATTAGTCGGAACACTAAATTAGCTGTGTACAAGACAGTGTTCAAACCAGTTTTAACTTATGGATCTGAGAGCTGGGTCAGAAGTAAAACACTTGACCAAAGACTAGAGACCACAGATATGAGAGTCCTGAGAAAGATTATATGCATGAACAGATGGCATCAATGGTAGTATCATATTAAAAACGAGGATATTAGGAAAGAACTTGACATTGTCAGCATCCAGGAATGCGTTAGCAGAGCTAATCTCAGATGGTATGGTCACTTAAATAGAATGGGAGAGGAAAGATTAGCAAAACAAGTGTTCTCTGCCAGGTTGGCAGCAAAACGATCTAGAGGAAGACCAAGATACAGGTGGATTGATATGATACAAAGTGCCTTAGACGATAGAAATATAAGATCTGATAATATTGGAGTCTTGACAAGTAACAGACTGATTTGGAGGAAAATTGTAGATAGGAAATTAATAATGATGTAATTTTTTCATGTAGTACTATCATATCCTGTACACCCTTTGAGGGTAAATGGCAGGAATTTCATGATGATGGTGATGATGATGCTTATAAAATCTTTACGGCATAGATTATGTAGTTCAAGTTAATATTATAATTGTTTATACTTGAGTTTTTAACTTACAACTGAAATAAAACTAGTGTTAATGCACATATCTAAAAAGATGAACAGTTATTAAAATTGCATTTAAAATCGTTAATTTTTTATTTCGATATTATTAGTGTTTAAAATCATAAATACAACCTTCACTCTTTGGTTTTATATTATGCAACGATGACTCACAATAATTCTGTGATATAAAAGTGCATCTGAAGTTATCTGCTCATAATTCTCAATTTATAGTACTTAATTCGTACACGCATAATTTTGTAATTAAAGTTCTAATCCTTCTTGTATATTCTCTTCAAGTAGACATTTTAAATCAGCAAAAATGTCTGTCTCATCCGTGTGAGAGCTACTAACTCCATATCATCAGTTGAAAAGCTATGATAAAGGTTTCATTGTGTCCCATTCGGGATTCGAATCGAAGCATTATCGAAACCAATTCAGCTATTTAGGTTTTTATAGTCGATCTACATGAGCTATTATATTTATAATAATAATAATAATTAACAGAAAAGATAGGTTTATGACAATATCCCATTAAGTATTTTACGAAATTACACGTGCTATCTGGATTACACAAAGCCTGCTTTGTAAAGTAATGAGACAAGAGAATAAGCAAACATATTATTATTCATACACGCTTAACTGGCGTTATCCTCCCCAAAAAATCTCCATTGGCTACTGCACACTTAAGTCAATGATGTCAGTCACCATTGTTTTTATTATAATACTACACTTCAAAGAAAATGCATTACGTGTATGCATTTTCTTTGAAGTACGCAACGATGAACGATAGAACTCTAAGTGTTTTACATTGTAAGCAGATTCTCGGAAAAATCCCTAAATGTTGCTTAGACTAATATTTGCACTACATTAATAGCAATAAAGTTTCCTTGATAAGTAGCATCGTGATGAAATAAAGGAAGCTATCTATAATGAAATAAACTGCTTCAAATTCATAAAAATTAACTTTACTCTCACATATTAAAAGCAACAGTATCTTATGATACTGCATATACATAGTGATCAATTTAAAAAGTTCTTCACCAATCCTCTATAATTCACTGAATATATGATAATGAAACCGAAAGTAATGAGAAAGAGTATCGCAGGTTCATTTCAGATATGTGAAGTAGGGTAGTTAACGGAATTTGTACGTACGTTTGAGGTGGGGGGATAAGCAGGGTATTAGTATAAGCAAAAAGTATCCTCCAAAAGTATAAGCATGTATACTTTTTGGAGACCTTATGCGCAACACTATTTTGAGACCTAAAAAGAACGTCTATTTCAAGTTAATCAAATTCATATGCTTTTTTTTTTAATTTATTGAAATTAAAAGTCGACGTTTCCATAATAACGCGTTTTAATAAATTAAAATAACACAACATTGGTATACTACAGGCATCGTCAAAACTATTTTTAAATTCTTTTTTACGTTTGTCGAAATGTAGACCTTAACCCATCGTTTATAAATGTGTACATATTTTTAATTTAATTGTCAATATCAGAAAAATATTATAAAATTTTGTTAATTTTGTCTTAAAATTAACAAAATTCTAAGTGTCTTAAAGTGTTTTAAGTGTCTTTGTCTTAAAATTGTAAATTGTTTCTTGTACTTGTCTTGATCTACATATTTCTTCAAAAAATGTCCAACATATCCAATATGTCTTAATAGCTTTTTGCTCTATCATTAATTTCCAAAATTAGCTTATCGCAAATGATATTAAAAGTGTTAAAAATAAAATTTTATTTACCATGTAATATAATTTCACCATTAGATTGTGAAACTTCGTCACACATTTTTTTTTTTTTTTTTCACTTTTTCCTTCTCATCTTTAAACTTTGTCTCATATGTTAATAAATTAGCTTCTTCATTTAAAGCAAACTATTTATTATATCTAAAATAAAACCGACTGAAGACTGTAACAAATTATTAGCTAACAATAAATACATATCGTGATCTTGTAGAGATTTACTAGTTGTATTTATTCCTTGTAAAATTTTGTGTCACACAACTATTAAAATTACTATTTCTGAATTGTCAAAATGTTTGGCAATGATGAGCTCTCTCATTTAGAAATAGGTCTTTCATGAAGAGAAATGGATAGTTCAAGTAATGCTTCTTTAATTTGTTTACGTCCACGTTTCAAAGCCAATATACAGCGTCAACTCCTCTTGCGGACACCACCTCGTTATGTTTAAGGAGTATACCCATCTTCTTGTTGAAGATGAAAAGTAATTCTATACATTTTGAATAAAACAACAACATTGCACTACTTCCTGACAAGATTCCGTGGCATAGTTCCCAATTAAATTAACAGAATGACTAGAGCATGGTATATAATGAGCAAAGGAACTATGTTTTATCAACCTGGCTTCTGAACCTGTATAGACACATTTCATATTGTCGGCATTATCATAGTTTTGGACTCGGCACCTTTTTTTTATCTCAAAAGATAATTCTACAATTTTTTTTAATACTATCTGTTGTAAGTATATGGAATTATGCTCTGCAGTACTGATGAACCCTATTTCTCTGGTGTCACAATTTGCGGCAACATACCTAAATATAATAACTAGATGGTCATTATGGGTTGAATAAAGTATTATTGCAAAATAAGCAGCTTCCTTAATTTCTGATATTTATATTTCTCTTGTTTTTTTAGCTATTAACGCTATGAATTCATCACAAGTATGGTAAGAAAGATAATTTGATCTGCCAGAATCACAGTTGGCGTACATTTTCATGTGATGTTTTAAAAAACCATCAAATTCATTTAAATAATGTAAATACGATAAATAAGTTTAGCAAGAATCAGAAAAAATATCATTTGTATTGCCTCTAAATTCCCCTAGGTTACTCAGCAACTTAATAGTAGTTATTATTCTTTTTAGAACCTCTCTCTCTCCAATAATGTTCTTCAAGATTGTATTTGTTTCATCAATTCGACTATTTAGAGAATTCGTTTTCTTTTGCGATATGTGCACAACGTTTGTGTATGCTCAGTAGAACGCTTGTGATCACATAAGATTTGTGTTATATTTCTCCAGTCATTAAAGCCCTTTATTAAACTATTATTTGACTTAGAAAACAATTTGCAAACAAAGCAGTAAATTGCTTTGCTGGTTTCTGAAAAAATTAGCCACTTTCGTTTCTCCTTTGTTCCATTCGCCTTTTTACAGTAAAAATGTGATTCATTTATATTTGTGACATATATTTTACTGCGTTCTGTGTATTCTTCTTTTAAATTTTCGATTTTATTATACTGAGGCATATTTATTAAAATATGCTCGACAAATTGTTCATTAATACTACAGGAAAACCTCGCTTAACGCGAATTCGATATGCGCGATAATCAATTAGCGCGAGTGAATGAAACGATACTCTTTCCCACTTTAGGCGAGTGATTAATCAGCTAACGCGCTTTTTTTTTAAGTTATGCGAAATTTTTTGTCGCATATCTGCAGCGAACCGCGGCACTTTTTAATGTAGCAGACAGTGGACAGTGACAGTGCAGCGGGCGATGGCAGGCGACACTCGGTAGTTGACGCAAAACTATCATCGCAAGCGCACGTGAATTCTCTGTTCTCTTGCTCAATCATTTTCCCTTCATTTTACTTTAATTTAGATACCTATAAGGTTTTATTATATTCACGGTTGAAATAGAAAAGAGAAAAACTGATAATATAAGCTGATAATAAAAGTAATAAAGGATCCATGTGGATGAATGCCTTACCTCACTGTGCAAATGACTTCATTCGTTTTAATAGCCCAGCTGATAACACTATTAAAGAAATCAAGACAATTGGAGAAAACTTGGATTTAATGAACTGGATAATGAAGATGTGAGAAACTTGCTTGATTCCCATTCGGAACATTTAAGCGAGAATGATCTCCTTCGATTAGAAGAAGCGTGCAGATAAAGAAGATAAGGAGTGCGAACAAGAAGAGAATGTTATGACTAAGAAGATAACTGCAAAAGAACTGGAGCTAGTTTTCAATCACATTGAGCATGCTAAGGAAATTTTGTTTGATGCTGATCCTGATATGAAACAAAGCTCCGAAGTCCGCCACAATCTTGATAACGAAATGGCCAGCTATCGCAAAGTCCTTAATAAGATAAAAAAAAGTCAAGCACTATTCAACTATCTTTATTTAACTTTTTTGTTAGAAATTAGCTTAATCAAATGTTTAGACATTAAATAAAAATTTAAGCAACTAGTTTTTATGAACTTTGGTGATTTTATCCTCTAAAATAGATTATACATAGTTTTTTTTTTTTTTTTTCAAATTTACGCTAACTGATGGAATGAATTATATTGTACGCCTACAGATGCGAGATCCTTCAGCACTTCTGCGCATGGCAGAAGAAAGAGAATCCATTCCGATACTCGTGTAATCAATGCGTTTCGTGGGATAATTTATTATTATTCCATTTTTTATTTGGAGTAATAATTTATTATTACTCTCTCTCTCTCTCTCTATATATATATATATAAAGATTATTTTACACAATTTTGTATGATTTCCCATACTTTAGGAATAGTAAGAACATTTTTGCGGTTAAAATTTGGTCTGTGTAGTAGAGCTTCAGCACTTTCTTCATATAAATGTTCGTATTTATATAAAGATCTGTGTAAAAGTTTAGACTTCTCCCAATGGATCCTATGGTTTGGATTTTCAACTCCGTGTTAGGAGAGACCAGATTTCTGCGGTTTGAAAAGACGAATATGGTCTTGATGTTCCGAGATGCGTTTCTGAACAGACCTACCTGTCTGACCAAAGTAAGACAATTTGCATGAGCATGGAATCTCATAAACGCCAAGTAACATCAGAGGTGAGAGTTTGTCCTTAGGAGAAGGTAACAAGTTATAGATTTGGTTGATAGGTTTGTAAGTAATGGCAAAATTGAATTTCTTCATAAAAAAAAAAAGAAAACAAAAAAAGTTTATTATTATATGTCGGAAAATTAGCTTTTGTTTTATCTAAGTGGTAACTAATTTGCTTGTACAACAGTTGGAAACTTTACGTATAAGAACGTGATTTCGCGTGTTGGTGACCAATTTCGTACATCCTTTATCCCCTTCAGCATGAATTGACTAGTCTTGACGCATTGCCCGTCCTAGTTCTATGAACTGTGGGCGTACAATAATTATTCCTATTGTTTATTGTATTCGCTTAACGCGATTTCTTTTAGCGCGCATTAATTGATGGCTTAATCAATCTCGTTAGGCGAGGTTTTCCTGTAATTGGCCACAGTGCTATATCGGTAGGATAAGAGATAGCTTGCTTGCTGGTAAGTAAAGACTCCGACTGAAAATTTTCTTCAAAGCCCTCTTGATTTGTTTACTTCTCTCTCTCTCTCTCTCTCTCCTTCTATGTTTTCCATATTATTTTGATCTTCAATTTTACTTTCGTCTCCGCCTGATACTGATACCAATGGTTCCCTTTAATTCCGAGAAGTTTGAAGTACAATTTCAGTTCAATAAAATTCTTCACTTCCTTCATTTTCAGAAGAACGTAAGAAAGAAATTTTTCCCTTATGACTATTTAGGTTGTATTATACTATCAAAATCGGAATAAATATTTATTAAATCCAAAATAAACATGTAAATAAATAGAATAAATAATTACGTTAAAAGTTAAAAAAATACAAAAATAGAAACAGTAGTATCTTGGTTTTGTTAAAATAAACGAGTAACGGTAAAATAAGAATAAAAAATTCATTGAAAAATATATTCTTCCCGACTGCGACAGCAAGAACCCCACCCCCAGCATTTTTCATGGTTCAAAACTTCAAAACCCCGTCTTTCATAATAAAATAATCTATTACCCAATTAAAGAATACGTCCTTCAGTAAAAAAACAAAAATAAACAAAATCGGGTTTGAAAACCTGGAATCTTCGCTCTAGAGACCAAAGATAGAATTCTTCAAGCTACCTCAAGTATCCAATAGGCGTTGCATTGGTCTCATACCGTTCATTGAAATTCTGTTATCTAACACAATGCAATATCAAATTAACAATTACATTCTTAAATTAGAAAATGGAACGTGGACTTATTGTCTGAGATCATTTCCATACTTGTTTCTTAAGGATCTGAGTTAATTTGTATTATTTTTATTATGCAAATGTTTCTTTTTGTTTCTCTTAAAATATTATCCTTTACTAACCTTGTATTGCCGACAGTAGATAGATATATAGAAAGAGTAGAATGTTTAGTAATGTATGGTCCAATAATTTCACAAAATTTTATATTCATCCGTTCACGGGTCCGATCACGTGATTGGTGGATGATGCATTCAACTATTCTTTCGATAAAATGCAGGTGCATACAATTTATGTGACTGATAAACAGCATCTCATTTGACAGAAGGCACGTGTTACTGATCATCTCGCCTCTCCCTTTAGTCCATAGTTTAAAATAAGATTAAGAAAAGTCTAGCAATACACTATGCGTCATTGAAAATCATATTACCGTCAACGTAATTAATAAGAATAAATTCATTTATTCAAAACAGCGTTAGATTTATGAATTGAATTTCCAGTAGGGAAACCACATGTTTCTAAACATAAATAGATTTTTAATAATAAGCAATATAACTCTCATAAGCCGTCGGTAAAATCACCATGTAAATGAAGATTTGCTAAACCACAGAAATAGTCGTCGTCAACTTTATCCATTATTTATCGCGTATTTATTATTGTAAGTAATGCACTATCTTACCTGATGTTCCAATGCATTTCAGTAAAAAACACTGTGAAAATAACAACACAAGATACAATCCAAACATTTTCTCCTTACTTCTTTAGCGACTCTCTCTCTCTCTCTCTATTTATGTCGTGATAATTCCTATATGTTTAAACGAGACAGAGATTGCGCCACACAAGAGGATTTACCTCTACTTACTTGTCTAAATATCCATTAGCGAAAAAGCGCCGATTTAATCAAGAAAACGAGTGAATACCGTTGACCAGGGCTGTGTCTTTGTATCGATTGTTAAGACATTCAGGAAAACTAGCATCACTAAAATCATAAAGTGTTCGAAAAAATATTAAGAATAATAAAAAAAAATAATGTTTAATAACGTTTTCTGCTGACAGATTGATTGATAGCATCGGCGTGTTTGCATTTGCTGGTTTTCCAGACGATTGGTGTTTATGTTTGAAGAGGTTTTTTTTTCTTTTTTTTTTTAATATGAAAACTCGAATAGAAGATGGGATTCTAGGGAAAACGAAACGACACGTTAAAGCATAAACACTTACTTGGACAATAGATGGCTTTGGAATTAAAGAATCTTAAAGACATGATAATATACGAGTTAGAGGGTCTCAAAACCTTTCGTTCTTTTATATCTTTATACATATGAGAATTTCTCTAGAATAACATATTAGCAAATGATAGGTTGCATTTTTACTGAATTTATTGAATCCAATATTCCTAGAACCAGGTCTTGTAGAACTTACAAGACCTGGTTCTAAGAATATTTCACAAATGTGGCTATTAATATTGATCCTAAATAGCCCTTTTTTTTTGCTGGAGAAGTTTAATTTATGACTAATGTGATCTGCAAATCTCACTGAAACAAATAATAATATTATAAGAACATCCTGCTCTTATCGTGACTGGAAAAAGCCTATGTTAGTCACGAGAAGAACCTTTATGTGGGCTTTTTCATTTGAAGATGAGTTAGCCGATCTCATCCGGAGGTAGCAGGGCTTTTTCTCCCAGAAATTCGGGTTTATTCATCCCGCATACAAGCAAATTGGCCTTCGGCAAACACGCAATTTACATATAAAAATACCGTTGTTGTTGTAGGTGGTGATTGGCGGTAGATGGCGTTGATGGTAGTTTTATATAGTAGGAGAATTAAGTAGTAGTCGAGACGGTTAGATGTTGTTAGAGCATAGTTTCATAGATATCACAGCTAACAATTTTAATATCTATAGCTAATACCCTTACTGGAATAAGAGTTACATAATCTAGAAATTCTTTTCTAAAGACCCATTATGGAACTTTCTTCAAGTCACTTCAGGTCTGTAATTAGTAACATGGTTGTCTTACCATGCCTGTTAAATCCATCTATCGTCTAATGATTTCGCAATCAATCCATTCCAGATACGGGATTCTATTATTGGCTGGAGTGCAGATACGTTTACCAGTCTGTAAATTTTATTGGCGCATGCTTTGTTACTAGTTCAGGAGGTAAATTTCAATAGAGAAATAGTGTACTGAATTTTCTTTCTGAATGACAGTATTATGAATTTCCTTATTAAAATTAAAATTTCCAGTATTTCTTTACATTCATTTCATGGTACTTTTTTTGCTAACTTTCCTCTTTAGATTTTCTGAAATTAACATGTATAACTCAGATCAAAAGTCAAAAAAAGATTCAGCTTTCTCAAAAAAAAATAAAATAAATTAAGTTAAATAACGTCAAGCTTAAAATAGCGTTTATGGAAGGGAAGAAGCTTTTATGAAGGCCTTGGCTAAAACTTCATCATACGAGTTCTTTTATGAGTTATAAATTAGCGAACTTCCGTAACAAAATAGTATGTTTTTTGAAACAAAAAGCAGTAAGATCATAGATTTCCATTTAACGATAATACACAACGATCAGTTCAAAGTAAATCGAACAAAATTATCTTTTAAATAGCTACAATACAAAACGATATACCAGAGCATTTAGTAGCACCAATGTAAATTATGTAAATGAATAATATAAATTTCTGCGATAAACGATTTGCACTATAGAACTCTAACAAATTTTTAGAATTAATTACGATGTATTTAAAAATATATATTGTAATTAATATTTAAAAAGCAAAAAGCTAAAATTAAACATCTTACAATGTGTAATAATAAAATCATCATCATCATAATAATAATAGATATAAGTAGATTATAAATAAATAGAATGAAACTGAAAGTAGAAATATTTCGGTCATAATAAAACAAGAGTAAGAGCGGATATTTAATCAATGACAAAAATCAAATTGGAATTTTAATTAAATAGAGGCAACCTAATGAACAAATAGACATTACAGTCGGAAACAAAATCGAATATGGTCTCATCCAAACCTAACTCAGAATATTATCAGTTAATATACTTACAAAACTTAGTAATTCTGTCTATCGTGGTCGGAATGATCCTAGCATGATAAGCATTAAAGTTGAACTTTACTTAGAAGCCCTGGGTTCTTCGTTGTTGTGGTTGTCGTGCGGGATTCACCCAATGTTTCTCATCCGTCCCTGAGGACAGGTTGAGCTGTCCAATGAGGAATGTTAAGAATGAATTTTGATTGTAGATCCGTGTGTATTCGGGGGCCGGTTTGTCCATTCTCAGGGACGAAAATCCTGAGTTTCCGGTGAAGAAACCATCTACCTCTGTATGAGCCAGACTAATTCAGCTTTAGTCGAAAGACACCAGTTAAAAGTTCCTCGCGTCATGGACGGGAATCGAACCAAGTCTTTCCAACCAAAGGGCTTCGACTATATCGACTAAGCTACGGAGGCTCTTGGGTTCTTCTTTCCGTCTAGGAAGCAAAGAAGAACCGTTCACGTTTTTAGTTGAAAGTGAATTAGCTGTAATTGACAAAACTTATTATTCTTCCAGAAATTCTTTTTCTCCCTGTACAAACAAGCGAAGAGGTGTGAAGAATAAACGCAATTAATAGACATGCATTCGTTTCAAAACCTTACTGCTCCAGCAATAATTCTAAACAACCTCATATACAACGGTTTTCATGAGCAGATAAAATACGCCTCAAAAATTGTATTTGATTGTGATCAAAACACAATGAGACTTAACAATCTTTATTTATTTACTTATTTGTTATTTATTGTCATCATTATATACTTCCAAGGAGACCGCGATTAATCGAGGAAGGCCACATATCATCCACGACAGCTGTCATACCTTTTTCTAGAATTCATTCACACTACCTACATTCAATGATTGTAGTCCTTTCTAGACTACACTCATTCTCAATTTCCACGGATACCGCTTCCATCCTCTTCAATTACTTTATTTCTTTATCTATTTGTTGATTTACTTATTTATTTTGTAATTCTAACCATCAAAATGTTGCTGACCAATAGTATATTAGTGTCATGCATCAGATGACAGGTTTTTCTTATATTTAGTTTTTTTTAAATATTTTTGTAGTGATTTTATATGCATGTGTGTGTGTGCGTGTGTGTGAAGATTTTTAATGCACTTCAGGGCTTCAAAAGGGGAAAAGTAGTCTCACACTAAGCGATGAAAATTCATCGCTTAATAAACAGTACCCAAACATCCATATGAAAAACAAATTTATAAAAATAGAAAACAAACCATCAAGTGTTTAATATTATAACTTTATAATTATTTTGACAATAAGCTAAATATAAATTCCGTTTATTTCACACTTCTAATTTTTTTTCTTTTCGTAAACATTACTTCTGCTATTATTTTTTTATGCGTTGAAAAATATTTTTTGTACAAAATTTCAATAATCAGAACTTGAAATGATATCGCATATCCTAACAGCAGGATATTAAACGATCCTCGTAGATGCCTCCATGCAAGAACTCGATTAGTTTCTTCGGATTCGCTATGGATTAATCCATCTTTTATTTTTTCCTTAAGTAAAACATCTTTCTTCCATTTGATAAGCAGACCACATTCCATCATTCTCATGATTCTGTATTAATAAAAATGAGCAACAAATGTAATTCAACGAATTCTATGTAATATAGACTATTATTATGTAAAAAGGGCAAAAATATACATGCAATTGTAATACCGTGTGCAAATTAGATTGTTAAAAGTACAATTTGTGTGTGTGTGTGTGTGTGTGTGTGTGTGTGTGTGTGTGTGTGTGTGTGTGTGTGTGTGTGCCATAAGGATTTTAGTATCATATAATAAATAATTATCTCAATCACAAATATACAAAGAGCATCGAATTTAAATTAAATATTTGACTAATCAAGTTTTATTAATAAATTATCATTTTCACTTTGTTGAAAAACTACTCAATCAAGCTTGCTAGATCATTATTATCAATATACCGTTAGAGATCGTAATTCAAAATTTTTATTGCATTCAACATTTTTTTAGTTACTTACAACAATTTAAATAAGTCTTTGCAGGGATGGGCATGATGTATGTATAATCCATAACTAGCAGTAAAAAACACATCTTTTGATACGAAGAAATGTCTTCTGCCATATTTCCGAGTGAAGAATTCGATACGTGTGTCGGTGTTAATCAGAGCGTAGTTTTCCTTCAGAACTCTCACGAAACCTTCTTCGTGATTATTCAGAAGCGATGATGGATTGTTAGCCATATGCTTCCCTATGATATTCATTGCACTGACAGGGGAATTCTGAAAAAAAAAATACAAATAATGATTTACATAATGAAATGTAATGAGATTGACAAAACCTAAAATAACTTCGTCCTCTCCTCTTAAGACCTGTGCCACTTACCTGAAACATCTGATATGTAGCAGTTTTTTTCACTGTGCCACAATCAATTCTTTTCAGACTCACAGCCCTTGCTAATTGAATATTATTTTCAATGAATTTCTCAGGCCTTAGGACTGTTATTATAGATAAGAGCGTGCTACAATACGAAGCAACAAGAACTGCGGAGCATAATCTCCAGGAATTATAAATGATTCTGACAGGAACCTGTTGAACAAGTCTGGTCTCTCTGCCTGAAAAATAATGAGAAATGTGTGTAATTGCATTATGTCATTTAAATGGTACCGAAGAAAATAATTAGAGACATGGTTAGTTCTGTGTGTTTGCATCCTACATAACCAAAATAAAAAAATTTTAAAAAATTACAAACTACAAAATAAAGAAAAAGGTATACATTCAAGATGTTCTTTATTTAAATACAATTTTCTATTTTCTATCCCTTATTGGCCTTCAAGACAATTGATATCCCTCCGTTTTGTGTACCACACAATTATTCTAAGTTTGTGGTGCGGCTAGCTTTTAATTTACATCTTGAATGACTACCCTAATTTTCTTTTATTACCAGTCGCTGTTCCTTTTTATACTTACCTTGCGATACCAAACTTCCAAACATTAACCAAATGATAGTCATTACAGAAGCTTCTGATATACTATAAAGGTAAGATAAAGCTCGCTGAATAATATATAGAATAGCAGTAGTGAACAGTGTAATTATGCATATCCATCTCCAGAGCTACAAAACAAGAATTAAAAAAAAAATCGAAAGCATCAAAGAAATGTGTGTCATATTTTATAAACTAATTAAATGGGGAATTGAAATGTATACAGAAATAAACAATTTATAATTATTCGCTATAATGCAGTCTAGAATAACAACACTATAAATAATTCAAAATAATAAACGTATTGAAACTAATAATTGAAAATTAAAATATCTAATAAATATAATATTGATATAATAATTGCAGAGAGAACTCTTGCACCATTTATTTCTGCAAGGGTTTACTTACAGATATAATCCGAACATTGTCCTCGTTAAGGAAACGCATCTCAGGCCAGCTAATAGCCCTAAATTAAGGGGCTATGTGATGTATAAAACAGACAGGCTCACCGCCTGTGGAGGAGGCACAGCCACATTCATTAAAAACTATCTAAGCCATAACACCTTGACCAACCCACAAACCAAGAACCTAGAGATAACAGGTGTTGAAATTCATACTAACAATACCGACAGAATCAAAATTTACGCGCATACAACCCACCTAGCATTCCATTATTGACATCTAATTTGGACTCCATTCTCAGGTCTACTGACTCCATTATTATGGCTGTATATTTCAACGCCAAGCAAACAGCTTGGCTCAGCTTTACAATCAACAATAAAGGTCGTACTTTAAACAATTATTCAACAAAAAACTCTATAGATATAGCCAGACCTACAGAGCCAACCCATCACAGCCCAGTTGGAAGCTCAAATGTTCTTGACATAGTCATTCTCAGAAACATCAGATACCAATATCAGCTGGAAACATTAAACATGCTATCATCCGACCACAACCCCTTTCTTCTTAAGCTCGGTACGCTAGAGAAACTCATTCCTCCGCACTCCTTTATACTTTGGGACAAACTCTCTAGAATTCTCCCAGAGCACATCGGCCCAGCCCCCGTTATTCACAATAAAGAGGAGATAGGCATAACTGTAAACAACTTAACTAGTCAAATCAAAAAAGCAATAACATCAGTTACAAACTGATACAAAAACACCGAAACCATGATTGGGAAACCAAATTGACTAACTTAAATCCACAAGACAACTCCATCTGGTCTTGAGAACACTCAGCACTAATTGTCAGCTCAACCCCAATACAGACCAAGAAGGGAATGGCTCACACAGACAAAGAAAAAAAAGCAGAAGCTCTAATAGACAACTTGGAAACACAATGTAACCCTTCTTATGAAAATTTAAACATCAACCTTATCTACGAAATTCACTGCTGTGTCAAGCAAGTCGTAAGACAACATGAGGATAATTCAGAGCATATGACACCTACTTTGAAACAGAAATAATAAGCATCATAACTCACCTGAACAACAAAAAGGCTTTAGGTCCAGATGGCATCACCAACAGGATAATAAAATTACTACCTAGAAAAGCTATAATTAATTTAATCAATATAATCAACGCTATCCTTAGATTTCAGCACTTTCCCATAACCTGAAAGACTGCCGACATCATCCCTATCAAAAAGATTGGAAAGAACCCCCAACTCCCTGAAAGCTACAGACCTCTTCTTTTACCCAGTCTTGGAAAGGTCGCTGTAAAAGTTATCCTCAGAAGGCTTCAATCTGAAACGGACAAGCTAGAAATTATTCCAAATGAGCAGTTTGTATTCATTACTCATTATAGTAATGTTTGTATACATTATTCAGTAAAAACCATAATACTGTACAACAGATACATAGACTGGTTGAGCATATCACAAAAGGCTACAACTGGAACTTCAATACAGCTGCAGTCTTCATAGATGCTGCAAAGGCTTTTGACAACGTGTGACATCAGGGCCTTCTTTATAAACTCAGAATTCAACGTACCAATCTAGCTAATAAAAATAATCGATGCATACCTCAAAGACAGGTATATGCAAATTAAAATAATTGAAATTGTATCAACAAAACGCAAAATCGTGACTCGTGTGCCTCAGGGCTGACTCTTGCCCCCCCCCACACTCTATTTTCAATCTACATGGCTGACATCCCTCAAAACCTAAGTACAACCATCACTGCACTATATGCAATGATACTGCTCTCCTAGCAAGATCTCCCAACTCTTTGGAGTCTTCTGGCAATCAGAAGACTCCAAAGCAGTATTCATATGCTTCTCTAGTATATGAATACTGGAGAAGTAAGAATATGGAAAGAAGTGGCTGATGGACTGGAGAATTCAAGTAAACCCCGCCCCCCCCTAAAAATATACTGTTTTCCAAAAAGAAAGTCCAGAGCAAGAAGGACATACACCTATTAGGAGTTAAGATTCCATGGAAGACTGAAGTTAAATATCTCAGTGTGCTGCTTGACAAAAAACTCATTCAGCAATCATATAAAACACATAAGCTCGAAGACGTTCAACGCAATCGCGCAACTCTACCCCATGATCAACAGCAGAAGCAAACTGGTTATACGTAACAAACTATTTATATATACGATGGTAATACACCCAGTCATCACTTACTCATCTCCTGCATGGAGCCATACCTCGGGTAAAAACATTAAAAAACTGCAGAGGATACAGAACAAATGCCTGAGGATGATTCTGGATGCCCCACGGTTTATTAGAAACTCACAGATCCATAGAGAAGTCAACATTCCTTATACCTCTTCTCTTTTCCATGATCTAGCAGAAAAGATTTTCATCAAGGCAAGTAATCATCCAAACCCATTGATCAAACAAGGTTTGGACTACAATGAAGCGGAATACTACAAATACAAAAGACCTAAATCAATGTTATGCTCAGCTGAACTCAGCCAATCTCACTGCCCTCGCAGGGCGAGTTTAGAGCTCAATAACACTCCACTCAAAGAACTTCCCTTATAGACAAAGGGGGTTATGAAAAGCATATGTGTTTCACCCATCAAACCAGTAATGTTCTGCGTGCGCTCTAATAAACTTGAATTGAAAGGAAACCAGAGAGTAATGGATGGCAATGCTGTAGACAATGAAGTTTTAACTGACGCTCGGCTATTGCTGTTACCCCGCCAAGGACAGAGCTTATAGCTCAATAACACTCCATTCATGCATTTTCTTCTACAGATGAAGGGGAATATGGAAAGCATTCTTGTTTCCCCATCTAGCAAAAAAAAAAAAAAAAATTAAAAAATTAACTTGGTTTCTTATGCATTGTATTTAAAACTTTCATGAGGATATTTTGCAGTATACCAACGTTTCAATGAAACGTTGGTATACTGCAACAAATGTCAACATGCCAGCTGCCAGAAAAGTCAATAATAGAACTGAAGAATAGCAAGAAAGAAAGAACATCGGTTCCATTTCAGATAATGAACTTCGTACTTTCAAAATGTTTACTAAAGAACCCTTGCATGCAGTCTATTCTCTAAGAAATATGCGACAGCATGCAAGAACTCGATAGTTGCAATCACGTGCATGTCTATTTCGATATGTGGTAGATTGTATATAATGTTATATTGTTATTCAGTAGTCCGACTTTGGGAAACCTGATGTATAATGGCAAAGTCGGGTTCTTAATCAGCATACGTGACATTAATCACAGTCAGCAAAAGTAATATATTATTATTATTATTATTATTATTATTATTATTATTCATATCAGAGAGAGCTGTGTAGGCATACAAAAGGACGCATGGTGATGTCGCTACTCCCGTTTGTTATAGTTTTAAGGTGGTTCTAACTCTTGTTTTTAATTTGAAAGTGTTCTCAAGTAACTCTACTTGTCACGCCGAAGACAGTGATAAAACAAATTCACCTAAAGTGTCTAAAAAGAAACCAAATTTTGAATGCTAAAAATTGAACAGAGAGGACCATGATCGATAACGAGCGAAGAACAAAGGAAGTCGCCATCTTTACAATCACACTACACCTGTAAGTTGCTCAAGGGAAGAAAGGCGAGTCATGAAGTGCATCAAATGCCTGAAGGATTCATCGTCCGACTGAAATCATATAACCTGTAGGAAATGCCATAGGAATCTACACTTTACATGTGCCGGCCTTTCAGAAACAACCTGACAACGTAAATCCAATGCAATACGCGAGGAATTAAAGTGCCTACTCTGCAGGGAGAATAAAGAAACGCACCTAAGGAAGCCACCTATGGCGCAGCCGATAATATCGGAGGCAAAATCAGACGATGAACTGAACAGACAAAAAAATACAGGTGAATTCAATAATTTGAACTCCTTAAATATACTAATAGAAAACGGTCTAGAGACTATAAAAGCCAGCTTAGTAGATCTTGTGCAAGAACTCTTTGATAAACAGAACGAACAAATAACAAAAAAATCTAGCGAATATGAGGATTTGATCAAACATAATAATTTAGCAGTGAAAGAAGTGTTTCAAACGGTAAAAGACAGTAAAATCAGCATTAACGTACTAAATGACAGGCAACACAATTTGATGAAAGAAACATCCGAACTCCGTCAAGAACTTAATTCCCTAAAATTACAATACGAACGTTTAAATCAGCAACAATATAAATAAGATCTTGTTATAAACGGTCTTCCTGAAATTGCATCTACGGAAAACCTCAGAGACGTAGTTTTAAAAATAGCCCATGCAATTGATATCCCCCTACATTTTCATGCAGACTATAGCAACCAAATTCTTCTCAAAAGCATCTGTGCACCCTAACAAACTGATCCAACTGGCTGCAGATTATGACAATGGATTATTTCAAACATAAAAGGCCAAAAGCCATCCTAAACTACAATACCGAGGAGTAATCTGCAAAGCCCACTAAGGCGAGCAATTAGCTCATAAAACTTTCTCCGCTCACAGTTTCTCTTAAGATAGCGGGGAATATGAAAAGCAGTTGCTTCACCCCTTAGGTCAGTAATGTTGTAAGTTGTAATAATTCTGTATCTCCCCGAGTGGTGGCCGGGATAAGAATAGCGCCAATGCAACCTATGCGTGTCGTAAGAGGCTAAAATAGGGATCGTTCTAATTTTTAGAGAAGGCTTTACTTACATATCAGTTCATGAATGTCGTATGAGAAGACTAAAATGGGTACCCGGGGGGGGGAGGAATAGATGGTAATGCTATAGCCAACGGAGGCGCTGTTATTGTTGTTACCCTTCTGCAATGATCAGAGCTCATAGCTCAATAACACCTTATCCTTACATTGTCCTCTACAGATAACGGGGAATATGAAAAGCATTCTTGCTTCATCCATCTAGCCAAAAAAATAAAAATAAAAAAATCTGTAGCTTTTTTTTCTCGTTCAACAGGAAAAATTATTAATTTAGTTCCTTATTTCGATATTTGCTGTATGCTTATTTTTTCCCTTTTTTTTGATTACGTTTGTCAAGTTCTAGTATACAGACAGAAATGACCTAAGACCGGTATAATACATATACTACAATAATGTATATATTGCGACCAAACTCAAACATAAAAATAAACAATAAACTGTCACAAACTTTCCAGATACATAAAGATGTTAAGCAGGGATGCGTGCGTGTTCTCTTCTCTTCTGCCCAATCTCTGCAGTGAAGAAATGTTTGAGTATGGAAGAACTGGAGAAAATGAAAATGTGAGAATGAATTAAAGAATAAAGAATATAATAACATCAACAAAAATAAGCAAAAATACTAGAAATGTAGATTAAGAATGATTAAATGCTTTATTTGATTTACTAGAAGCAAAAACATGGAAGACAAACGAGGAAGACAGCAAAATAATTGATGCTTTGAGATGATAGAAGAGCAATGAAGATCTCGTGTATTCAGATAAAAAGAAATAAAGAAGATTCATAAAATAAAGAAGAAATAAGAGATGATGGATGCTAAACTGGAACTTATAAACAATATCCAAAAAAAAAAAAATAGCATATATGAGTCATATTGTGAGGCATGGAAGTCTTCAGACATATTTATTACAAAGAAGAATTGAAGACAGCGATAAATATATTTCAAAAACATATTTATCTTCTTTATTTACTAGCTGGGCTTGACTTAAGCAGAGAGCAAGAAAGCAACTCAAGAGAGAAATAGACGAAGTAGCCAACTTCCTGGATGGAAATGGCGTTTTACAGGACAAGACATTGGCTGATTCGTTATCAGGTCTATGCATTACTTCGTAATACTGATTTATGTTCGGCGTGTGCGTATTTTTTTTTCTTCTGGATTAGCTACATTATCTGATTATACACATTGCTGATACGTTAAACATGTCTATGAATTTCAATAAATTTTGATATTTAGTCAAATTTATTTACTTCGTATAAGTAGCGTAGTCACCTGTGGACGTATGCTTATTCATTTATTCTGTTAGTAATCCTCTTTATTTAAAATACACAATTTGTATATATAAGTAATTGTTAATGATAAATGCACGTAAACACAAGAAAGATATTTAATTAACCAAATATTTCGGTCTGGAAATAGCAGACCATCTTCAGTGGTATTACAAGAACAGTTTTAAAAAATACAAGGCTAGAATACTAACAATAGATCGTTAAAAATAGAACACTCCGCGTGATGTTATATCACTAAGTATTAAGTATAAAACGGAACATTTTGAAGTAGAGACATGATTGAAAAAAAAAATTAATGAGTAATCTTGATTACTCATTAATAGACTTTCCCAGATTTTTGATATAGATATACAGTCATTACGATTCAAGTTGGGACGATGGAGCAAGGCCTCCATGCTTTCCTTGAACAAACGTTCGAACCTATAACGGGATCTATGTAAGAGGCGAGTCCTGGACCAAAAGATGCTGTGGTCAGTTTCAATCCCGTGTTGAGTCAATCCAGACTTTTCAGGTTTGTTGTGAAGAATAGAGGATTGATGCTCTTGGATTCATTTTTTCAAGAGAACGTCCAGTCTGTCCAAAATAGGAAAGATCACAGTTGCAAGGAATTTGATAAGCAATTGTCACATTGTGTTTTTCAATCCTTTACATTCTGGCAGAACTGACAAAAAAGTATTAAAATTGTTGACTTCAATTAAAATTTAACTTGTTGAGGGATTTCATTTTACAAATAAGCATTCAATGAACATTAAAATATACCTGTTGTGTAAATGGGAAAGTCAACATAGACGGTTTTAACACTTTCTTTGGTGATGTTGTAATGAAGATTACCTTGCTGTACTCAAACGGATGGATAATATCAACGGCCAAGCTTCTTGTAGCGGTATAACTCAATGCCACAGCAGTAATGTCTGCTTCCTAAGAAATAGAAAAAGTAACGCATATTAACAACGGTCAACTTTATGGCAAGAAAACTTTCGGATTTTAAAAGTCCAGAAGAGTTCTTCCGTATATTTTAAAGACTCAACTGACCTTAGTTAAAATATACACGAAAATCATAACATTTCCGTCTTCAAATTTAATTCGAAAAAAAAAATAATAACCCTAAATACAATTTCTTTTGTTGTTTGAGTTTTGTTTTAAATGTGAATTCCACTCGTAAAGGGAAATCTATACTAAATTAATTCCTTCTCTGAATTAATGGCTATATAATGTGTAAACTATGCTCTCTAAACACCAAACTTGACCTATTTTTAAGTCACTTAAGCCACCTCATTATCGTAAATGCATATATCTGAAGACATTTAATAAGTAGAATTTAAACTCACTGAGTGTGTGTGGATTCAAATATAACGATGCTAATCTGTAGGTCACCGGAACCCGAGATAATTAAACTGCATTTGAATGTTCATTATATGTGTTATTTATAGTTAAAAATGTTTAGAACATAGGAATATTTTATTCTTATTTATATTTTTATCAGAGTTAAATAACAAAATGATGTATTCACTTTGCATCATATTTCAGAATGCATAATACAATTTCAGGCCTGGTTAGCCTGATCGATAACTTCTACTGTAGGTTTCAACCCGTCATTGGTTATGGGTTTTTGTTACTCAAAGATACGAGATGAATTTCTTCTCTAGGTGGAGCGCTTTGTCCTTCAAAATTTAATCATATGCCCACATAATCTCCGCAGAGAACTAGCAATTCTTAATCTCCTTAAACTCAAGATATCAGATATGCGGGCACATTAATCCAGACTATCAACGCTTTGTATAGTGACTTCACGAATTCTTTGTGACTTACTACTATTTTCCTTTCATTGTTCTAACAAATCTCGTGTTCTCCATTACCTTTTATGCATATCTGCTGCTTCCAATTCCTTCCCATTCGAATAACACGTCTCCATAGTCTTAGCAGAGTACCTGTTACATTTATTTCTATAGCTCCATGTTTATTCTCTAGAGAAGAGTTTATGGTTATGTTAAAGAATCGCCAATCAATTGTACTGGTGTACTAAAAATATGAGAATATAAGGTTCCACAGCTCAGTCTGTATAGACGAACCCCTTCAGTTGGAAAGACGGTTCGATTCCCGTCCATGATGTGAGGAACCCTTTATCTGGTTTCTTTCGACTAAAGATGACTTAGCCGGTCTCATACGGAGGTAGACTGTTTTTCACCCTCAGAACTAAGGTTTTTCGTCCCTCAGAACAGGCAAACCGGCCCATGAACACATCAAGATCTACAGTCATAAAATACATAATTAATTAATCCCTCATTAGGAAGGCTCAAGCTGTCTCCTGTGGGCTGGGGGAAGGAAAGGGGAAAACTCCATACAAAATAAATAAATAAATAAAAAGACATGAGAATCGCATGAAAATAATTCTTTCGCATTAACATAAAAATAAGTAAAAAATACAAAAAAGATATAGAATCAATAAAAAATGAAAAAAAATCGCAAATCCACCCACTGCACAAATGTTCTTCAAATAAATATTTCGTACGCACACGCACACACACACACACACACACACACACACACACACACACACACACGCCTTTTAAACGTTACGCATAAAAATAAATATCATCAAGGATGTAAGTTTGGAATTTGGAAAATAAGGAAATAGAATAGAGTGTAGTAAGTGTAAGAAATGATCTGCAAAAAGCCGAAGGAACAAGGAATTTTGTTGATTTTTAATACGTCTATAAAGCAACTGAGTACGATACATAAAAATGACCTGTATTGCAATTGTTTGCTTGCGTTTCCCGACATAAAACCTTACCACCCTCCATATTAAACTGCTTGACTGGGCATCATTTAAAAAGGTATTTAACCTCACAACCGGATTCTACGTATTTTTCAGTGCACCATAATGTGTATGTGAGCCATAGGATAGCGTGGGAAAAGCATGGATAACATGTTCTGGCCATTATATCTAGCCATCATTAAAAGATATGTGATAATCTTAAAGAAGAGATGAAAGGGTTCTGAGTGTACTCCTTTTACACTCAGATCCCTTTGTTGGAATACGTCGCGTTTGTAGCTGCCACTCAGAGCCAGTGTTGTTTGTGATTGTCTTTAGGTGAATGATGAATTTTATCGCCTAATATAAAAATACTTTCCCGCTTATTGCAAGATTGAAGTAGCTTAAAAAAAAGACAAGCTTGGTCTTTAGAGCAGGGTTTCCAGAGTATGTCAAATTAAATAAAAATTATAAAAAATATAAAAGTGATTAAAAAAAAGAAAACAAATCTCAGTCCAACTACGAAACAGATGCCCTATTCGTTTGCCAATAACCTTTCGTAGCTGTAATTTTAAAAGGATAGAGATGAAAAGTTTGAAATGTATTTTATGCAAGTATTTATATTCATATAATTATATATTGTTGTTAATAACAGGGCAAAAAAGACATCAATGTATATGGAAAATGCTTGCAATCAAATCTTGTAAGTAAATCTAGTATCAGCCTTAGCAAAACACGAAACGTCATTATTTATTTTATTTTATTTTATTTTATTTTTTGTTAATTTTTTCTGATTACCGTTCGGTGACTGTGAATTGTTTTTCATTCTCAAACAAATAAATAAATCAAGAAAATAAAAAAAAAAATACTTTCATGAAAGGTATTGAAAAGTTGGTTGTTTCTTCTAAATAAAGTGGTGTTTATTGTTTATTTATAATTTTAGTTATAAACCACTTCATAGATTGCTTACAGTTTCTGCACTTGTATAAGTTTAATTTACAGAAGACAACCTGTGACATTTGGAATAATACGTAATATTATTTACAGTAGCTGGAGCCAACTTAGCTCTCCCATTTTCAAGAATCACGCATTACGAATTGGAACAAAGTTATGAAACAAATTATGTAAATACTAAGCTCTATGCCTTACATTGCAACTAAAGCAATATTAATTAATTAATTAATGTCATTTTTATATATATTTCAATGTTCACTTGGTTGACTTTTTCATTCGGTGATTGTTCAGAACTAAACTGGATTTGGTTCTGAACAATCACCGAATAAAAAAGAAGATCCTACATATTTCTCTTATTATTATTCGTATTGCAATAGAAAGAAGAAGTCACTGCACATTTGAAAAGAAATATCTGGCATTTTTGAAGTAGCTGTAGTTTTGCTACTCTTACTACTGTTTCACACTAAAAAAAAAGGTTAAATACGTAAACTCGAGTGATTCATGTTTTCAACTCTAGTGAGTGGTTTTAGAAATAAATTATAATCCGAAATATCTGCAGTTTGAAAGGGGGGTTCCCCCCCCCAAAAAAAAGAACGCATATGTAAGACGTCTGCTTTTTTTTTTAAATAAAAAAAATAAAAAATAAAAAATAAGCTAACGCCTTTTTATTCCCGTATACGGGAGTAGGCGAGGCCATTTAGCCCTATCTAACTTTTGGAGACTGAGTGGGCAGTTCAATCTCCACTGGTACCAATCGGAGATAGATGGCCCAAGGCTATCACTAATTAAGCGGTACACAGTGAAGAGAGACGGCTCAAATGTGCCGCCATCTCGTGGTCCCTAACCTTAACACAATATATTTAATGTCTGAAAATAATGTGGGTTCTGCGGTCGATTTTCTTGAGTTTACAGGACGAAAAACCCGAGTTTCCGGGAGGAAAAACCCGCTTGCCCGTGCCAGAGATCGACTAACTCGGGAACCGGTCGAAAAAAGGCTTAGAAAAATTTCCTCTAGTCGCCGACTAGATTTGAACCACCAAACCCTTTCTTCGTGCGGTCAAGCGCTGTAGAGTGCAAACGCCACTTCTACTGAGCTACACAGGCTCTTTTTTTAAAATAGAGATTGTTAATTCTTTCCAAGATAATTGCTTTAGATAATTTACAAATTTTCAACAATAAAAACGAAACTGTGATTGTTGTAAATTAAGAAATTATTTTGACATAAATACTGTATTCGCCTGCAAAAGAAATATCGGTGTTTTATTTTTACGATAATCAATTAAATGAATGAAAACGAAATAAGATATTTACTGATGTATACCGCTTTAGGCTCCTTAGTGTGACTTCTGGTCTATTGTTTCTTTCCTTTCTCAATAGCATTTAGAATAATTTAACCTTTCATCCATTTCCTCGGGCAGAGGATTATTATCCAATATTTCTTAAAGCATGGCTTCTTTCAGAAATAGCCACTAGCAGCACTAGAAGTGGTTATGCTTGGGACATTATAAATAACCACCTGCTTCAATAGACACCACATTATTATTTATCTTATTGCTTTCGTCGAAATGGTAAAATGAAGTAATAGATTTCGTCTACCTTCTGTGAAAACATTCAAATTGATTAAAAATTAGACAGAGTAGTTATTGGTAATTTAGTTGCTGAAGCAAAGGTGGAAGAAGTAACTGGAAATCTTCAAAATGAGAATATTTTTTGAATCAGTCTGTATAGGATATGTTTCACATATTTTCACCATATCCTATCCACAGTCGTTAAGCAGTGAATATTATTGGCATCAAAAAAGTAAAAAAAAAAAAGTCATCTGTTGTAATTTTGTGTTGAAAGCGAAAGGGATTGAGTATCTACTGAAATGTCGTTGGTTATAAATTTTTGATTTTAAAAAACGTTAATAAACAATTTTGTAAAAACGGAAGAACTCGTTTCTAAAACGAGTAACGATCTACGTGATGGTATTTTACAAGGAAATACCGGAAAAGTTCATGATTATTTAAATAAATTATTATTTATAAATCTTTAATAGATGATTTTCAATACAAGCATTTGAAAATATCGCGAAAATAATTTCTGTGATATTGTCAATAATTAAAGAACATAGATTTATATTATTCCACTGGAATGATTTGAAAAAATAAAGACATCAAATTTACTAAAGGCATTAATTGCAAACAACGATCTCTTTTCATATTTCAACATTATTTATTTTATTTTCCTACATATTGAATTTGTTTCTCTTTGGGAACAGACCCAATAAATAAATTGAGGAAAACTAAACCTAACGAAGGACACCGAAGGAAATTCAAAGTAAAACAATATAATTTATGCGAGACTAAGATCACTCCTTTACAGTTGATCCGCGAATGACTCTACTATTGCCGTTAGGGGGATTAACGGCAGAGGAGAGTTATTACATTAAAAAAGACAGAAAGTCGCCCATGTTTTGATTCTTGAAAATTTCTAAGACAGTCTGTGTATTTCATACGAATCAGACCGTGGACAGGAGCTGAAGTTCAAGGGACATATATGAAAGATAATGAAAATGACAAAGAGAGTTGTGTGATTGATGAAAATGATAGTAATAGAGCACAAAGAAATTATTATTATTATTTATATGGACACTCCATGGAGTCAAAAGACTCATTGCAGGAGATCCATTCTGTCCATTAACACAATACCTATCATACGTCTCCTTAATCCTATTTACCGTTGGTACGCTCATAACAGATAAAAGTTCATCACGTAATGGACGGGAATCGAACCTAGCTGTTTCCAACCAAATGGCTTCGTCTATACTGACTGAGCTACGGAGGCTCTTGTGATACACTATGCATATATTATATTCAACATGATTCATCAAAAATGATCAAGGAATCTTCTTCTTCTTCTCTCTTCCATCATCTATGTGGATGATGATGAGGCCGAATGAACTCTTTCCGCTTCTCTCTGTCCCGGGAGAGTCCGAACAATTCTGTCCACTTTGCTGTCGGTTGTTGTGATTTGGTTTTCAGGTCCTCTTTTATTTTGTCCATCCATCTAATTCTTTGCCGTCCTTTGGATCATTTACCTTCCAACGTTGTATTCTGGGCTTTAGATGGTAGTCTTTCTGTTCCCATTCTGGTCACACGGCCAAACCATCGCAGTCTTCTTTCTTGGATTTTGTCTATTATTGTTATTTCTTGTTTTAGTTGTTTCCTTATGTCTTCATTTCCTAGTCGATCGAGCAGAGATACTCCAAGTAATTTTCTTAGCCAACCCATTTCAGTAACTAATATTTTTTTCTATTCAGCCTTTTGGAGATTCCAGCATTCGCTTCCATAGAGGATTGGAAGGACCATTGTTACATAGCTTCTTACTTTTGTTACTTGTTTGATGTCTCTTGATTTCCATATTTTATTAAGTCGTCCAAAATTTGGGATGCTTGACTGATTCGTCTGTTTACATCTTTTATAATTTTACCATTGTACTCAATAATTCCTCCAAGGTAGGTGAAGTTTTCTATCTACTCTAGATTCTTACTGTCAATTTCAATTTTCAGATCGTTGCTTCTTTTTCCTATTTGCATAATTTTTGTTTTGTCTATATTTATGTTTAATCCAGATTTTATACACTCCTCCTTTATTTTATCAGAAATTCGCTGGCAAATAATGCAATGTCGTCTGAAAATTTTAAATTTGTCACATTTTTCCCATACATTTTAATTCCAGAGTCTTCATTGTTTAATGCTATATTGGTTGCTTCTTCCAGTGTAAGATTGAATAGGTCTGTTGACAGACTGCATCCCTGTCTTACTCCGCTTTCTGTGTGGAACCAGTTGGTTAAGGTGTCCTCCCTTCATACTACACTTTCAGATTTCTCATACAGATTCTTTATTATTCTTATGGTTTTGTTGGGAATTCCAAATTCTTCCATAGTTTTCCACAGTTCTCTTCTACGGATTGAATCAAATGCCTGACGAAAGTCTATGAAATTTATGTAGCAACTTTGGTAATTATTGTATTCTGTTTTATCTCCTTTTTTGTATATAGGAGTTATGACTGATTTGGTCCAATCGGTAGGCACTCCTTCTTTTTTTGTAGATCCTTTCGAATAAAGGTTCTAATTGCTCCTTTCCTGTTTTTAAGAATTCTTCATGCATTTGATCATTGTCGGGTGCTTTCCTAGTTTTAAGTTTTTTTTCTATGCTGTGTGTCATTATTTCTTTGGTACAGATATTTGTTTCCTCTTCCATTTCAGTGGCTGGAATCGTAATATCCTGGGAGCTGTTTTTATTATATAAATCTTTGAAGTATTCTTCCCATCTGGCCATTCTTTTTGTTTTACTTTCAATTAGTTGTCCCTCTTTGTTTTTGATCATTATAATTTTTGTTGTCCGTGTCTTACTAATTTGGTCTATTTGTTTATATAATCCATGAAGGTTATTTTCTTTTGATAGGTTTTTTTTGCCATTTTACATTTTTCTTCTAACCAGTTATTCTTGTCTCTTTTAACTGGTTTTCTAATTTCTCTGGTTAATCTATTATATTTATTTCTGTTATAGTTCTGTTTTAGTTTCATGCTTTTCCTTCGATCGCTCAACCTTTTTACTTCATTCGAGATCCAATCCTTTTCACTTTCTCTTTCTGTGTAGCATATTGTTTTTTCTGCCGAATTTAATATTATTTTCTTTAATTTGTACCAATGTTCTTCGATGTTTATATTCTATTTTGGTAGTTCCTTCAGGTTTATATCTAGTTCTAGTTGATATTTTCTTAGAATATTGTCGTCTTGTAGTTTGTTTTACATTCAGTCTCCTTTTGACTCTAAAAGTGCTTCCAGATTTTAACTTTATTCTTAGGTTTGCTAATACTAGCTTATGGTCTGATCCACAATCTGCAGAGAAGGATCTGCAGTTTAGGATACTTGATTTCCATCTTTGGTTTACAATAAATAGTCTATCATATTCTTGGTTTGTCTGTCTGGTGATATCCATGTCCATTTTCTTTGGGGTTTTGGATGTTTAAAGAGAGCGTTGGTTATTGTTAGTCTGTTATTTGAGCAGACGTTTAGCAGTCTTTTGCCACGTTCATTGCTTTCTCCATACCCGAACTTTCCGATTACTCTTGTCCAGGTATCCCAATCTTTGCCTACTTTTGCGTTTAAGTCCCCCATTACAATTAGGAGATCTTGACTTGATGTCTGCTGTACTGCTTTTTGAATCTATATAGAACTCCTCAATGTCTTCTTCTGACGATGTCAAAGTTGGTGAGTATACTTGAATAATAGTCAGTGATCCGTTTTATGTTTTAAATCTTGCTTTAATTTTCCTAGGTGAGATAGGGTTGTAGGACAATAGAGAGATTTGAGCCTTTGGTTTTAACATAAGTACTGCTCCTTCTTGGTGTTTGTTGTCCTCTCTGCCTGAAGTTAAGGTTTTGTATTGTCTATGGTGGAGTTCTCCTTTTCCAGTCTATCTGGTTTCGCAGGGTCTAATCACTTCTCATCGGTAGTTGTCTAATTCATGCAGTAGTATTTCCAATGCTTCTTCCTGGTGAAGAGCTCTTACATCCAATGTTCCTATGCGTGTTATGTTTTTCTTGTCTATTAGGTCATGTTTTGTTCCAATAGCATATTTTTCGCCTTCACTACCTTGCTTCCCTAATAGTGGGCTTGTTTAACCGGGCGACGGTCGAGCCGGCATGTATCTTTAGGTTGCTTAGAGTTCATTCGGTTTCAATGGTTAAGTTTTCGTCAAGTGTCAACCACCACTCCTTGACCTGAATTCAGTCGCTTGTTTTGTAGATAGTGGAAACTTCAGTTTGAGAGGAAAGAGTCGCCCTCTTGCCTTCGAGTTGCTCTAATAGCATTGGGGAGAAGGAGTAAGAAGCAAGAGAGAGAGAGAGAGAGAGAGTAGAGGGAAAGAAGAGTAGAAGACCAGTCTCCAGATATGATATACCAAGTGTATATTGTATGAAGTAAGATCAAGTATAGCTTGGGTATCTCGGGTTTGCCATGCCCATACTCACCAATGTGAGCCCCTGAGAGGGCTCTCATTGGTGACGAATACGAGGATAATATTCCCGAATGGTAGACACATCCAGTAGAGTGATATGAACAAACACCAAATGGGAAACTGGAAAATGTGACGTATTTGTGTCTATGATCCTACAAAAGTTCTATTAAGGAAGAAGTACACAAACCTTCTGAAGGCATTAGAGAAGATAGATGACACAGAGAAAACAGGAAAGTTGCCCTTGTTGGAGAATTAAACAACAGAGTAAGAAATGTTTTGGAAAAATCCTGGGAAGATCACATCTAATAATAATTATAAGTATCTGATGGATATCTGTTAAGTGCATGGATTGATCTTTACTATCACGTTGTTCGAGCACAAAGATGCGCACAAATTCTCATGGAGAGAAGATACAAGAAATAATAAATGAGTCGCTAATTATTGTTATTATTATTATTATTTGATCATGACGTCTTCATGTTGGTTTAGGATACAAGATAGAGGATTTGAAAAAGGAAGTAATCCCTATTTAATTTTGAACAAAGATAAATTGAATATCTTATTGAAGACAAAAGTGTATAATAAAGTTTAAAAAAAATAAAAGTTCAGCAACATTTAGCAAATGGTAGATTAAAATACATAGATATATTTTAAAGAAATCGTAAACAGAAGCCACATCTTGGAAATTCAGTGAATGCATTGATTGATTCGCCCAAAAAGAGAGGGTTGAGCGAAATTTGTTTGCAAGGCTAGAAAAATGAGAAATCCATGAACTCGGAAGATAAAGAGGCAACCAAGGAAAAGAAGAAAGTATATCGAGAATTTCTAACAAGTAAGTCATTATGTGCTCTAAATGAATACAGACTAAAATTCGAGAAAGTGGAGTAATATGACAGATGTCATGGAACGCTGATATGGACATGTAAGATAAATATGAGGGAGGTAGAATTTTTTTTCTGAAATCGATTGAACAAGCTTCAAAATAAAAGGAAGTAATAGCGTAGCAGAAATCATAAATGACAAAGATAATATGAAAACTGACGGTAGAGGTATTCTGTTGGTGTAGAGTGATTACTATGAGAGTTTGTCACTGAAACTAAATGACATTCGACTAGAAATTCTCAAATATCGAAGTAAAAACGTTTTACAGAGAATACATTGCATAATTTAAAAGGCCTGGGTAGACGTTGAATTCCAGACGATTGGGGTTGATCTCTCATACTTTGAATCTATAAAAATGGAAATAAAATGATGCGATAATCACAGAGGAGTTTCTCTATTTGAGAGTTTTCTGATAAGGTGTATGTAAGCATACTTGAGAAAAGGATAAAAAAAATTGTGAAAGAGATATTTGGAGGTAGCTGTGTTTCGAAATTGAGGTTATCATAATCAGATTTTCACTTAATGTTATATAGTTAACATAAATAGTTACGAATTCATGGGAATATAACAAGAATTCATATTGAAATCTTTTAGATATATTTTAAAGGTTTTGTAGATATTTCATATAGGCAAAATACATGCAGTTTACAGACGAAAATATTACTGTTGTTGTTGTTGGTGGTATTGATGATGGGCGGTAGATGGCGATAATGGTAATAGTGGTAGAGAACTAAATAGTATGGGAGATGGAGAGATAGAATAGAGTAGAGTGCCTTCCTGAGATGAGTCTTTGGACTCCTTGAAGGTGTCATGCAATAAAAATAATAATATCATAAAGGCATATGACGAGGTTCCAAAGAAACCAGTTCAAAACGCTGTAGTTATTTGATAAAAATGGGACATTATATTGGGCAATGCATGGTCTATATTGGAGAAAGCCAACAGTTAGAACTGAAGATATACGGGAAGATGGTTTGATGCTCAGTTAGATGGAAGACAAGGAAACACATCATCTACACTGTAATTCATGATCTATATAGATCACATTATGCAGGAAAGTGGGCGTTAGGCCTGTATCCAAATGGAATATATTCGACTATGCTTTTTCCTCTATACAGATGATGTTTTGCTATTAAATAAATCCGATAAAAGCCTTCAGGTTTTTCCAAATAAATTACAAAACTGATGTAATAAATTTCTCAAGAAAATCGTAAAAAGAAAGACAAACACTAAATCACCAATACACAGAGAAACTCTATGAAAAATGATGTATGGAAAACATCAAATGCATGCTGATTGAAAAACCCCTAGAAGTAAAACATTTCAGTTATTTAGACACAATTTTTAGTGAAGATGGCAAATGAAAATATGGAAAATGGAAATATACGATAGAATTAGAAAATGTGCTATGGTAAGAAGTCAACTGAATAAAGTTATATGAAATAAGAGAAACAATTATTCAAACTCTAAACTAGCTGTATAAAAGACCGTGTTGAAACCACTTTTCACTTATGGATATGCATATTGGTTAGAAATAAAATAATTGATCAAATACTCGAGACAACGGAGATGAGATTTGAGAACTACGGGGATGGTCTGAAACGTTCTTGGTCTCGACCATACATGGCAACGCTATCGGCATGACATTTTTCCCTAGGTTGGCACATCTGTCATAAGCATCCATGTGAAATTCCAAGTTATTCCATCAATTAGGTTGTTTTATACAGCTATCTGAAGCAAAAGTGTTGTCTGTATCCCTTGAAGTGGATAAAATTGATTATCGTATGTTTATAAAATTCTTTGTAAAAGAAGGTTTAACGTCAAACGAAATTCATTCGAAGTTCACAAACATTTATGGGTACTCTCCTCCTTCGTTTTTAACAAATAAGAAATGGGCTGCTGAGTTTAAACATGGCTGTATCAGCCTTGAAGATGATCCACGTGAAGTACGTCCAAAAAATGTAACAACACCCGAAATCATTCATGATATAGTACTGGTTGACCGGCGAGTCAAAGTGCGTGAAACTGTTGAGACTAGAGGCATTTCAAAAGAACGTGTAGGATATAATTTGCATGAAGAATTGCGAATGAAAAAGCTTTGCTCAAGATGGTGCCGCGCGTGCTCACAGCAGATCAAAAACGCACTCGCATGAAAATCTCTGAACAGTACTTGAAACATTTTAAAAAGAATAAAACTGATTTGATTTTGTGCGTCGATTTATTACTACGGATGAGACTTGGATTCACCATTAAACACTAGAATCCAAACAGCAGTCAAAACAGTGGACAGAACTGGTTGTCTAGTGCCAAAGAAGACAAAGTCGATTCCATCAGCAGGAAAGATCACGGCATCGGTGTTTTGGGATGCCGAAGCTTGTTTATTAATTATCTTGAAATGGGTAAAACAATAACTGCGGAATATTATTCGAACTTTTAACCAGACTAGATGAAACAATTCGTAAGAAAAGACCCAGTTTGCAGAAGAAAAAAAACTTCTTTCATCAGGATAATTCACCTGCCCACAAAGGTGTTTTGGCAATGGGAAAATTAAGGGATCTGCACTATGAATTGTTGGAACATCCACCCTATTCCCCAGATTTGGCTCCCTCTGACTTCTATATGTTTCCAAAACTAAAATTCTTCCTCGCTGGTCTGCGTTTTTCTTCGAATCAAGAGATGATTGCAGCTATAGAGGGTTATTTTGCAGATCTGAGAACCACTATACGGACGGGATAATGGCGCTGGAGCATCGCTGGAATAAATGTATTAGTCTTAATGGAGATAATGTCCTAAAACAAAAGTAATTTTGAAATTATAAATTCGTTTTTTCATTGTTAGGCCGAAAACTTTTCAGACCACCCTCGTATTAGGAAAGTGAACAATGACATGAATTCTAAAATCATATTAGAAATCCTCATGATGATGAAGAGGATATGATGAATCAATATGCCATTGCTTTCATTCATTAATGTGTGATGAGAGCTAATCTCGGGCAGTATCGTCACTTAAACAGAATAGTGGAGGATAGGTTAACAAAATACGTGTTTTTTTTTTTTTGTTTTTTGCTAGCATGGCATGAAAAAATCCAGGAGTACGCCTTGCTGATTTAGGTGCATTGATATCAAAAAACGTATCTTAGATGACTAAAATACAAGAGCTGAAATTATTGGAGTTCTGACAGAAGACAGATTAATTTGGTTACTTCTGTAACTAATGAGTTACAGGAGCATTAAATAAACAACAAATTTTGCTAAAGGTTTCCCTGCTACCTAGAATAAAAATAACTTTTTTTAAATTTATACAAAGGAATATCAGTGAACTAACGTTCGGTAAGGTCGTGATATATCTCTAACCTTATTCTATCCTTTCTCTCGTAAGGCATTCTGAAGATTGTCAAAAAGACATTGCAAATTTAAAATTTAAAATGAAATATATATAATTATAATTATAAAAATATCTATCAAAAATAACCAACTCTAATCCTCTAACATCCACTTCTTACCTGTCTGTAAACCATTCCTATTATTCCAGTCACATTCCTGTTGATAACGTCACCTCTTTCTTGATCATCTGGTAAACTCAACGTATACCTGTATGAAACGGAGCAAAGCAAAGATAATGAATGACTAAAAAAATCTAGAAAATTCGGTTAGCAATAAAAGTCAGTTAAAGAGCACAGAGAATAATGATTAATAACTGAGATTTCAGTTCATGTTTTTATATGCAGCAAACATCTCCCTCTTTCTCTCTTCTATAGACTACTGATAACGGTTGGTGTTTAGATTACGCATGGCCAACTAATGCTATACAGCAATTATTGGCTGTGAGCTTAGTGAGTAGTTTTCATATTATTATTATTATTATTATTATTATTATTATTATTATTATTATTATTATTATTATTATTATTATTAGTGACACCTCCAAGGAGTCCGAAGACTCATCGCGGGAGGACACCTATTGTACAAGTCTCCGTCTCCACCACTATACCGATCCTCTACTACCAATCATCAACATCAGCGCCATCTACTGCCTACCACCACCACCACCACCACAGCTAGTATTTTTGTCTGTAAATTGCATATGCGCTGAAGGTTTCGTAAGATAAAAAAAGTACTAATGGCAAGTTATTCGCATGAAAATAACTCACTTGTAGTAGAAGCGCTGCAAAATATTTTTTCTTTCTTTTCTTTTATATAATTTTCTTCGATTGTAATTGAACGAAGTTATTTTAAACCAAACACAGTTACTACTAGGTGACTGCGTAGTTATTAAGACCTCGATAATAAGATAACGAAAGACAATAAATATTATTATAATGCTTAAACAAAGCGAAAATTACAATAAAATAATTTATTCAAGTCCGTGTATTTTAATCAGAAATACGGTGTTCAAATCACAACTAGCATACAAGAAACATCGAACGCTTACTTTCTAATGATAAGACATAACTTAAGTATCAAACGAAGACAGAAGCATTATTAAAAATTCCAGTGTTCTTACAAAATCCAAAACAACAAGAACCACAAACTATAGAGGTGCTACGCACATATATTGACAAAAAAAAAAAAAAAAAAAACATATTCTCAAGAGAGAGAGAGGATCAACCACCTAGTTATTATCAAAATTATGTTTACATAAGCTACTCTACTTTGTCTTAACATCTCATTGTGTCACTTAATAGACTGATGAAAAGTGTAATGAGATCACTGTTATATGCAATAATATGACGTGCTAAGAGTCACGCGAAGTTGTTATTTGGGTCTATTAAAGATGCTTATCGTATCATCATAACCAACAGCTTGATGGGTTGAGAACCTCCACCATGGTGTTCAAAAAACATTATAATAAATATTACTTGCAACATATTCTACTTCCTTACTTAATCTTATAATTATAAGAATGCAGCTTACTTCAATTTAACCTTTTCCAAAAGTGTTTTGAAAAGGGAAGCCGATATTCCTCCTTTCAGTATCACATTTCTATCCTTGTCGTTTGTTAGTGACATCTGAACTGGAATCTTGCACCAAATAAAAATGAAAAACCGAGTAGTTAGTATATGTTAAACGTAAGAAGTAACTACATGCTATTAATCACTGCTATTCCTTTTAATTATTTACAACTTAATACATAGATGATATTGATTCCGATTATACTATTTAGTACACAGAAATGAAATTAACAATTATCAAATTGATGAAGAAATGTAATTTATTTTGAGGCAATGCTGGTTTGGATTCTATTCCTTGAGGTACTATTGTTACAAGTGATGTTAAGTTTGTTGCAGAGTTAAAATTTTAGAATAATATTTACGTATCTACTACTTTTTCCCAGTAACATCTTCTTTTCTGAATACATCCTCGGATGTTTAGAGGTCAGTGTGTATGTAGTGTAATGAAATGTAGATTTTTTTTTGAAGGAAAAAATTAAGAATAACAAACCTATTTTCTTGAAATACTTGTTTTAAATGTTTGACCTTCCTTACCTTTATGACAGCAGCATTGATAGTCAGATTATAAAGACTGTCGCACTTAATCCCAGACAAAACTTGTCTTAAGTTATTTGTCTGATACACCTTTCTAGTAGAGGTCGTAGAACAAGTTGGAAAAACGGGTCGTCGATAAAGATGGACTTCGTAAGCCTTAGTTTTCTAAATGCAAACAGAATGAATGGAAAAAATCCTGTTTTACAACAAATAATTCATATTACGAGAGTTTTTACCAGAAATTAAATGCAGTTCTGCTTTACGAAATAAGATTAAATCAATACATTACACAAACACTTGTTTAGAATAAATAAAACAAATACAGTATATTATTAGTATTATTACGTGACACCTCCAGGGAAAGTATCTATTCTACAACTCTCCTTCTCCACCACTCAATCCACCAACTACAGCGAACCGCAACTACACCAACGCCATCTACCGCCCACTACGACCACCACCAGAAGTATACGTTGGGGTATAAGATGTTCTCTAAAAAATAATAAATAAATAAAAACATCATCGCCTAAACAAGGGGGAAGTCTTGTACTCTCACTCGCCTTATACGACATAATTAAAAATACCTTATAGAAGAATAAAAATGGATATTTTTCGTCGTTTTACTTACTGTTTTTAAGCTAGTAACTTTTCTTTGTGGAGTCACAAACGCCACATTAAATACGTTAGGCAAAGAATGGGCGAAGCCCTTGAATTCACTTGCTTCCCTGATAAGGCTATCTGCAAGCAAAATCCACATATTTCGAAATTTTGCTCTAGGGATAACCTACAAAATATTAAATGGATTTCTAAACTCGAAGATATTCAAACAATTTTTATGGTTATAAATGCATTATATTATCTTTGTTTTACACTGCAGTAATTTTATTATACTATACACATTATCTTATGTTATTTTCTGGGTAACAGAAAAATCAAAATGATATCTAGTTGCTAAATTACTAATTGATATTTTTTTCATATCAATCCGAATCGAAGTAAATGAAATAATCCTTCCCGAAATGGAGGTCTTTTTTCCGCGCTCAATAAAAAAAAAACTCAAGACCTCTGCAAGCGGAATCAAGTATTTCAATTTTATAAAATATTAAATAAATAAATGTAACATGCATTTATTGGGTCCGATGAGAAATTAAAATACGAAAAATAAATAAACATAAAAAAATGAAAGGATCAAAATACTGAAGACTTGCCTACTTCACAGATGGCAGTCAATCTTCTGGATCTCGCTATGGTTGTTGAATGCAACTTCTGTCCTTATGTGCTTCGACCTCTTTCATATTAAGATTGTATTATAGTATCATTACTATAATGAGTGAGGTTATGTATATACAAGAGTGAGGTTATCTATACAAGATAACCTCACTCTTGTATATACATAACCTCACTATACCATCAGCAACTCACTGCATGCTTCCTTTGATCTTTGGCCGTTAAGAAGAACGACATCAGAAAATTCATGAACAGTCCAGATCCTAGAAAGTCTCCTGGTCCGATGATATTTCTTGATTTATGCTTAAAATTTGTACTCCAGAATTATTTGCTATTCAGGATATTTTGTCGAGGAGACCACTATGCCAGACCGGATCAAATAATGTATGATTAGTGTCCATACATGAGTAAGATTGTTTAGGACATCTGCTGTGTAATACGAGTAGCGGAATCCATACTGGTGATCACAAGTTAATTGGTTGAGCCTCGGTTGGTGAAGAAATTGGACGCCATTGAAGTTCTCCATTATTTTCGACAGAATTAGGGTGAACGCAAAAGTCCGATAGATGTCTGGCAACTTGTATTTCTTTTTTCGACACTGATATACTGGAATATATTATTGGAATACTGGCTGATGTGTAGGCTTGTTCACATTTTGTTGGGTAAATATGTATATAACCATAATCTGTGGCATCTAACCAAAGTATGGAAATAAATCTATATCCGTTCATACATAAACAGGGATTAAATCAGCCCAAAGTCTATTGTCTCATTGCTTTTACCTGAATTCTCTCTCCAGTAATGAATTCTGACACTGCAGATTTCCTAGACAAATTACCCACTTTAGTACACAAGTTGTAAAAACGTTAGAAGAAACTGATATTTCCCAAGAAATTGATTACTTAGAATTAGGGGATTCAACCTCTTGATTCAATATCTTATGTACCCATTTTATGGTTTCCTCCTTTGCTCTAAAGTTTCTACACCACACTTCCTTGTGTGCATCAGTGACCTTCTTTAACCAAGTAAATACAGTTTAGAGTTTGGATGATTACAATACTATTCACTGTTGGTGAATAGTATTGTATCCCTTTATTCACTTTAAGATTGTATGGAATTTACTTTATTCCCTACAACCTTCATTGAATTTGGGTAAACGTTCTACTCAAATTTCAAGCTACAATGTTGTTGTCCAACCATTATCTTAAGCACATATGTCGTCGTCATCATTTTCAGTATTGTAAGGATAATTTCGTGAATGCCATTTTTAACAAAACGCAGCAATGTTTCATTTCTCTGAGCATTTTCACCCCATCTTATTTTTGACGTTAAGATCTCTATCTAAGACTGATATTTCATCTTGAGCTGAATTACAGATCCAAAAAATCAGAAGAAGATGAAAGAAAATCAATTTTTTCTTCGCGGCTGAGTTGAGTTTCTTGTCTAGCCTATCTGGCAGAAGCACATTCATTGTGTCCTCAGTTCGAAAGTAAAAAAGTTAGTGGCCTTCTTTCGTTCAAAATTCTGTTTCTTCAAGTATATAAATTTAAAATTCGCTCTTTATTGCTGCTATCTAGAAAGAGATCTGCAGAATAAGTGAATTCTCTTCTTGTTTTAAACACTAATTGCTTAAATCTCTGTGTTGTGTTTTTATAAGTAATGTCATTGGTGCTAATCGATAGCACGACTCTGCCTTCCTGCATTTTTCTGGCCAGATTCGGGTCAACATCCATACAGTACAGTTCAGATTTTGATCTGCATCGACCTCTGTCCTTTGAAAGCTTTCCCAGCTTTTCTAGTCCCATTTTACTCAAGGAACATAACTTGCAGCTTTTCCAGCAGCACATTAACATATACTCCCCTGACGGTATTCTAAGTTTGTAACACTGGAGTGAGGAGTCATAAATACAACTTCGTTTTGTTATGTAGATTTATACACTGCAGAAGAAATTATAATGGAAATTGAGTGTTTAACAAACTTGGATTTTTTTCTCAAAATCCAATTTGCTGTGTATCCACTCCGACCGCAATTAGAGATAATCTTTCCAGCGATAACTTTCTATTCTAAGAATTTTATCCGATTTTCAGTGATTGCAGTCTAACCTTCACCAAACTCTACACCTATATTCATCATGAATGTTTCGCTAAAACAATCCAGCAATGCACAATACAAGAGATACTATAAGAAACACGTAACCCGTTTGCTCTGACTGTTTCTTTCTTTCTTTAGGAAATATGATATGATAGATTGTGTCTCAGCTTTATGTTAACGTGAGGTTTCTAATTTTTATGATTGCAATCACATGAGCGGAACAATGCCAATACTTTACTGCAGCCTATGACCACACCTAGCTCATTGTAATTCAATTATACTTATACCACTTTTTGTTTTCAAAATCGTTCATAACTAGTGTCACTTAGATTTCCTTGCATTTGTGCTTTGCTATGTCACATGGTTTTCCTTTGATAAGATATCCGAGAAAAATGAAAGTGTCTCAATAATTGAAGGTATCCCAATAATTCTTGCAAAATGGTTAAGACGTCAATGAAAATACAGTGTAGGATGTTTCAAATTAAAGTCCCACTATTCAGAGCTATCTCTAGAGAGAATTATAAGACGAAATACCCAAACATTTGTACACAAAAATACATACCCTAACCACATCACGAAGAAAAGATTCATTTCATAAAATAATGTGATTCAAAAAACATATCCCATGGAGACGACACTGCAATAAGCTGCGGAGTTCCAGCTGATACCGGCATATAGCGGAAAGCAATTGATCTATTGACAAGTTTCGCACATTATGCGTGATTTTGTTTTATCAGATCTTCCAAATGAAGAATTTGCCGATAACGTTTAAGCTGAACTCCAAAGCCGAAAGTAGCGGGGGTTAAGGTCTGATGAACGCTGTAGACATTTCGTAGAAAATTAGAAAATGAGCGATTGATTACTCCGGATACTGATGCAATAATTGTTGAACTTCACATCCTGTGTGGGGATGTGGTCAGTCTTGCTTCAACGCTCTTGTTTTTACAATATTCACCATGTGTCCTTCATCACAGCGCCATATTTCTCCTATTGGTCATTTTGTAACTAATTTTTTATCATCAATCTTCCCAAAGATCTGGTTAGGGTAATCATCAGTATGAGGGTATTTCGTCTACTGGTTCTCTCTACAAATTGTTCTGGATAGGGAAACTTCAATCTGAAACACTCTTTGGAATCAAATTATAATTACAAAGAATGTTAGATTTCAGATCCAAATGATTTTCGAATAAGCGAGGTGCGAGTACCGCAGACAACTCTCACCATGAATAGGAGCAAGAAAGTAAAATTAAAAAGTAAGAAACAATGTTTTTAAAGAGAATTCTAGCCGGATAGATCTTCGAATCATAGATATGTAATTGAGTAGGAAAATGGCATTTTTTCATTAAAAATATCGAATTGTTTTGTAATGTTGCAAATTGTTTTCTAAGTAAGCAGTGCTTACCGAGAGTCATTAACCTAATGTTACATTATTAAATGGAAGGAAGGATTAGTGTTATTGTTAATTTCTACTCCTTTATTTCTGGTTGGATAGTAATTAAAATTAAAGCTTCTCAGATAAACTAAAATATTTAGTTATGGATCATGGAGAAAAGTAAAGGCCATTTTGTCTGTGAGACTCTCTTCAGTTGTTTGTACTATTACTAGATACATCTTTAAACATTTTTCAAATTATTTTGATATTTACTCTGAAATAATTACCTTAGCAATTTCTTTCAATGCAGTATTTACGTTGCAGGTGTAATAAAGGATAAGTAGTTTCTTTTGTTCTTGAGAATTTGATAAAAATGGGTTCGCAAGCTCATTGATGTATTTGATTCCTCTTTTTTCTTGAATTAAATAAACAGGAATTCCTACTTGATGTAGACCTTGCACTGCACAGATTATTGAATATAACGCTAAAATAGAAACAACAAAAACGATTGAAAAAATCATGTGAGAAAATGATAAATATTTAACTAATATTTCAACATTATGTTAATTTTTTAATTCATAAAAATAAATTTTACAACATTCTGTTACACACACACACACACACATAGGGATATCATACACACACAGAGACACTTGGATAGTCCATATATTTCTATCCATATATTGGACAGAAACGTTTATTTAATACCGATTTGTACCTGTCTGTTGGATTGCCAATACGATCCTCTTCAATTCTCTGCGCATATTTTGGTGAGAACTATGCACAGTCGGGAATAACGTTCGTTAAATACTTCAGTCAATTGCTGCACAGAAAATGTTCTGTTTGTCCGTATAAGCCTTCAAAGACCACAGGGACCTCATTCCTGACAGTCTACCTTAGGACCACAGGTATGCCTTTTAGACAAGCAATGTGGGTTATTTTTCCGCTGATTAAACACAGGGATATTTCACCTTTTGAGAAACCAGTCAGTTCTATTGTTTTGAAAATCTTGGCTGCAGCCAGACGGGCTCCCTTTATCGAACTCTGATCCTTTCTTTTTCTCATTGTGATACATATTGACGATTACTGAGCAGCAGCAAAGAAAGTATGGCTACTTCACAAAATCCAGTATGATTTTAAACAGAATTTGGCGCACTTCCCTATCTATCCATGATCATTAATAATAGGAACCACCACAAAGAGTGCTACTGTCGCTCTCGATGCATGTGAATGTTTTTATTATCAAGATCATTTCGTTGCATCTGTTCGCTCAGTGTATAGGGTTAAAGTGTCTCTGATAATTCTAGACTGAACTGCTAAAACGTGGATTGAAAATAATTAATTTCAGCCAGCAAATTATTCATTTACATTCCAGTGCCTTCGTAATTTTCTGCTCCAGAAACTTCGATATGAATCAAAGCAAATCGACACTCGATTGAAATCGAAAATGATGATGATGATGACCTAACTTAGATCAAGTTCTATTTCTTTACTTTTCTTTACTCTGTGTGTGCGTGGGTGGGCGATTCTGGGTTTGAATAAACGGAAAAGGCTGAAGGGAATAATTTTTTGGTATGTTGTTTGTTTTCTTCTCTGTTTTAAGGGTTTCCTTTAAGTTTCTCCTTTCTGTACCATCTGTTGTCTCCACCATCCCCTAATTACAAAAATCACTCTGACCTTCATTTGTTTTTCTCGCAACTCAATTTCCTTCAGCAAAACTATCAAACAGTGAAAGGATCTTCGTTAGTGTTCTAAATGTTGACAATTCCAGCTGGTTCCCTTTTTCAAATCTACTCATTAGGTTGAAGAGAAGCCGAGGAACTTGCTATAAGAATAGATCAGAATACTGAACCATGCTATTCACTCACCTGGATCTTATTTAATCACTTCTCCTATCAGGTACACTGCTGAGGTAGCCTGTTTTCTTTAGTAGCTCAGGCAGTATTCTCATACACGTTTCACTTCTGAAGAACAACCCTTCTTTGCCATTCTCCGCTTTGTATCCTTTAGAACTGCAGCAATATAAAATAGAAATATATCAGAGTTTATATTCTCCTTTCCCATGATCTGACTTTCATTCTATTGGAATGAATATCTTCATTCTTGACTCATTCATAATTTTCATGAAAATGACCAAAGGATGGCTTCCCAAGAAGTGTACGAAAGTAATCAGAAAAAAAAAAAAGAAAAAAAAAACTATATTGTAAATGACTTAAGACCAAAACTCTATCTTCATTTTCTCAGCTTATACAGAAGCCCGCAATAACTGACAAAAAAAACAATAACACATCTAACTCTTACTTTGAAATGATGACATGCATCATTTTAATTTCTTACCCATTGATATATATATGTGTGTGTGTGTGTGTGTGTGTGTGTGTGTGTGTGTGTGTGTGTGTGTGTGTGTGTGAAATTTTTTTACCTTTGGGATAATATATATTAAGGATACCAAGTAATTTTATAAACTTGGTTTTTTTACCCCTTCTCCCAAGTAAGCAAAACAGTTAAGTTTGTGCCTGCTGAACGTAGTTCAAGTCTAAAGGTAGTGCAACACCAGGGCAACTCGTTGTAAAGGTGAAAAAGCACTGATCACTATTCTTAGTATTTCCCATAATGTAAAACACATATCACTAGAAGATGTATACTGTTATACATTATGAGTTTCAACCTTTTTTTGAGGAGACCTCAAAAAAGGTTGAAACCGGTCTGGGTAGTGATCCGCCCCCACACCCATAATGTATAACAGTATACATCTTCTAGTGATATGTGTTTTACATTATGGGAAATACTAAGAATAGTGATCAGACCTTTACCCACCTTTACAACGAGTTTCCCTGTTGTTGCACTACCTTTTAGACTTGAACTTCGTTCAGGCGCAAACTTAACTGTTTTGCTTACTTGGAAGAAGGAGTGTAAAAACTCAAGTTTATAAAATTACTTGGTATCCTTAATATATATTATCCCCAAGATAAAAAAAAAAAATTTCGCATCATTATCTCATCCAGAGTTTCTTATTCAAAGTAAAAGCACCTTGTAGCAACTTGTATAGGTAAAGTTGATAAGGCTCGGTATTACTAAAAACCTTGGTATTTCAGGGTCTACCTACTCACTGATGAGACCCCAATGAGGGTGGAAACCGGTGCGGGGCGATCTAGCCTGGTTACCACTGATGAGACCTCAATAAACCGGTTGGGGGGGGGGGCTATTATGAGTTCGCTCTCTTAAGGTTTTTGCCTTAAGGGAGCAATTTGAGTCTCCGGGGAAAGTGTTTTCCGGCACGGCTAGGTGAGGGGCTTTGTCGGTGAATGCTTTTCTTTGGAATATGAGCGGTTCTGCTTGGTGGTGGTGGTGGTGGGCGGAAGGCCATCACTGAGTGGAGCCAACGCTGAGATGGACGGTTCTTTCGCCCACAATTGAGTGGCCTAGGAATCGTCCGAATTTTTAGAGACGGCTTTAATTATTCATAGGGTGGAAACCGGTTCGGGGAGGATGGCTTTGAGAGGTTCCACTTGGTAGGTAGGCAGGTTTTTGCCTGTCTCTGAGTGCGACCACCGCTGAGATTATGGCTCTGTTTGGTGGTGGGGTGAGCCTGCCACTGGGTAGAGCAAATGCTGAGTTCTTCTCGGTGAAGGAGTGAGCTTGTCATCGAGTGGAACAACGCTGAGTTAGGCGATCTTTCGGGATCGTCTTATTTTTAGAGCCGCTTCACCTATACATAAGGTTGAAACCGGTCTTGGTAGTGATCCCCCACCCATAATGTATAACAGTATACATCTTCTAGTGAGATGCTTTACCCACCTTTACAACGAGTTTCCCTGGTGTTGCACTCTTTTAGACTTGAACTGCGTTCAGGCGCAAACTTAACTGTTTTGCTTACTTGAGAAGGAGTAAAAAAATCAAGTTTATAAAATTACTTGGTATATATATATATATATATATATATATATATATATTCTCCGCTGGCATCCACTCCAGAGCGTGGACGCTAGTCCATATGAAAAAGGATATAAATCTCTGCCATCAAATTATCGACCTACTGTTCTCACTTAAAGTGGTAGAGGATGTGATCATCGATCAATGTCTTCATTGATAGTTGACCGTTGAAGACACTGACCGCTAATTCCAGTCAATAGGGAATGTTTACATCAACTGGAGAAATGCTAGATGCTAAGTTACAACACTAGTATGTTATCAATACTTGAGGTTTATAGCACACATTTTTGTTTACGATACTCACGTCTGGATACTTAACATGAAAAACGTATTGAAGTAAAATGTGATATTACACTTGGTATTTCCATGTTATTTCATAGTAGTATAGAATAATAAGCTTCTCAGCAAATTACTGTTCAGCGTTATGGTAGATGGCAAACCATTTGTTTTCATTCAGGACCATCGCCGCTTGTAGTGGAGAATGGTGATCTCTCTTCAGATTTCTCTACTAGAGAGTTTCTCAGTGCTCTGTTATTTCACCCATCCTTTTCTTCATACACATGTCTCTCTTTGATTTCAATTCCAATCTATGGTTTGAAGAAACTCTACTAAACGTACATCAAACCTTGCAAAGCTCAAACACTGGATGTTTCAAGATATTCTGCAACAAGTGTCATAAATTTTCAACTAAAAGTCATTTTTAAACGGAGTAGTGAGACTCTGAGATCACCGTCAGTGCTTCAAGAACACATATTTCAGTGTTTTTTGTCCTCTTGAAACCCAGTTATTACCTTACCTTACCTTTCATAATACTCAACTAACCAGTCATTTCCAGATCGATCATTTTGAATTTACACTCTTCTCTAGCCTTGCTTTTGCATGTACAAATACTTCACTTCTGCAACATTCACAAACTCAAAAAACTTAGCATAAATTACTGTCTGAAGATGTTACTTTTTATTTGACCTACTACTCAGTTTAGAAATCTCAAATCCTTGCAAATTCTGAACACTGCTCTTACGTTTGGAAATACACACTTAATACCTCTTTCAAAAGTCTTAAAGCTTTCCAAAAGAGAGCAGCTTGAATAATGGACATTCCTCTCTCAAAGACTCCGTCTCACAGATGTTTTATTTCCGCATTGTCTTTTCTACAGATATTCCCATGTTGATCATTCATCGTTCTGCCATTTCCACTAAAGGCACGATAACACCATCAATAGCTACCGAACATCCAATTTCAGTTGAATTGTTCTCAATGAACCTGTTACTCGTATACCACTGTTTCCTGTAATAGCCTACACAATGAAGGGTTCCTTAGAGATAAAAACAACAACAACCACCTGGAGCTCTTCTAAAAGAACATCAGCAAATTCCATCTGTCAGAAGCCGTATCCTTGCACTGATTTTATTTGATATATTGTATGTTTTATGTCGTAGTGATATAACTAACAAAAGGTCATATTTAATAACAGAAAATATGTAATATGCCAATTTCACTCTCTTGTTATCACAGCTACTAACGCTCAACTCTCTCTTTATTTATCTATTGATGAAAATCATTGAGAAGGTAAACACCTTTATCATGCTGAAGTATCTCTACTTGCTGATGTTATATGATCTGATGCTTCAATTCCCCTTCATAAACACATATCAGTATTCATTATTCGTCTATGGAAATGTAGCTGAAACAAATGCAAGCCAACAGTTGCCCTGTTTAACATGATCAGGAGTATGCTGACCTATTCATCCTCTCCTTAACATATACTATAAAATCTATAATTCATTCTTTGTATTATTTACTATTAAGAGATGAATACTGTTATTCATTAGCAACATATTTAAGAAGTGTACATTCTTGTGTCTATCATGATCAAGAACTTCAAAATCAGGAAGTAAAAATCTAAATATTGATTAGTAACATGATAGAGTACATTGAAGACATCTCTCTCTCTCTCTCTCTCTCTCTCTCTCTCTCTCTCTCTCTCTCTAAATAGCGTCTTATTCACTTTTTGATTTGACGCTTTTAATTTCATTTATGTCTTAAATTAAATAAATATGTTCATAAAATCATTTTATTGAACAATAAACTTATAAATTACTTACGCACCACACTCATTTGAATATAACAGTAGAACTTGCTGTTTGAAATCAGTAGTTTTGCGTTGAAGTTCTTTTCCAATATTCCATGTTGCGTTGCATCTCCAATCTGATACAAATCCTATATAATAATGAAATGTGTTTTAAGGTTTTATTGGTTTAAAACGCAGAAACGTATAAACTGAAGTGACAAAAGTAACTATGCATTTAGCAGTGGAACAACAAAGAATCATAATCTAAATAAATATTTCTGCCAGTGTTAGGGAAGACCAAATGCGTGATGATGATGTTATCAAAGGCGTGGTCTAAAACTGAATTCATATATATTTTTCCAAAAAAACTTATTCAACAACGATGTAACTAGCAAACTTGTCATGATATATTTTTGCATTACAAAACCACATATCATTTGCAGAGTACTGTGCATTTTATAATTCACTTACCACGAATAGTATTGGCTTCCAATCGTTGAAATTGACAAGCTATCCAAGCCACAATTAGAAAGGACTGTGAAAACATTTTCATTTTCAGAAACCATGAATCTCATACTTATGAAGAAGTCGCTTTAATTTAGTAACCTGTAACACATAAAATCAATGATATTCAAAAAAAGAATATGTTCTATAAAACATCCAATCCAACAATTATTTGAAAACTATTAGTTTCGAGTCATTTGGCAATACTTTCTTGAATACACTTAACTTCAAAATATCATACCAAACATACGTGTTTATACGAGGATTCATTTCAACTGTTCTGAACACCGCCCATGCATGATCACTGGAATGATGTACTCAGTTTTACCTTAACTGTAAGCCATATTTAGTAAAATATCTTTTGTGCTCATATTCTTAATGTTTTTGGCCAGCTAAATGAAACTTTAAAATGGAGGAAGAATCTGATTGAAATCGGATGTCGCGAAGTGATTCGAGTTCGTTCACAAGAATGGATATTATGGAAAAGTATGGATGGAAAATGTTTTCTCACTCACCGTACATTCAGGACATGAGTCCTGTAGAATTCAATCTATTCCTTAAGTTGGATGATGTACTTGAAAACTGATAAACGCTTTATAGCTGTTAACGAGGTCTTCCCAGAAATGACAATACTTATCAAACACACCACAAAAAAGAAAGTAAATAAACAGTAACGGTTCATCACAGAAATACAAGCTTACCCAGTGAAGGGTAAGCACCAATGATAACGTAGAATGGAGATACAATGATAACGTGCCATGAAGGAACTGGAAACGTACCTTATTAAATAAATGTTTGTTTAAATATAAGTGCAGTTTAGTAGAACGTTTGAAATTATCTTCATATATATCGTATGATAAGTTAAAAATATTTTTCTGAAGAGAACTCATTAGCAAGTGCAGGCGAAATAAACTTTATCTATGGTAGAAAACAAAAAGCTGATTTATGTTAAAACACAACTTCATATTCTGATAGACATTCTTACTATAATTTAAGAACACATCATTGACTGTATTAAGTCCTATTTATGAAGAGCGTAAATGAAATAGCTTTTTATGTTACCAAGTTATTTGGTTGCTAAAAGGAATCTCATATTTTATGATTAAATAGAGTATACTCACCAAACTCTGAATTCAAGAAAATCTAACATATTTCTTTACGAGTATCGGAGCAGTGGCTTTGTCGATGTGAAATGCTGACAGGAAAATATTTAGTAGACTTGCGTGTTGTACTACTTCAAAAGATGTCGTGTTTTGTTGACAACCACTTTGCAACGAACACTTTTGTTATGAACGTTGGCATAGTAACGTGTAATATATATAATGTTCTATCTTCAACAGACTGTATTGACGTTTACTTTTAATTTGCAAATACGATTATAGGTGTGTAATATGATTTATGTTGTGATTTGTGGATACATATTCTCCAGAAACTGAATGGAAGAATCGCTGGCTTACTTCAACAATAAAAAACGGACATCTCATTACAGATCCCACAATAGAGGCCTCTCATTAGGCGGGTGACAGACCATGCCAGATGTGCTATCATGATGTACAGGGTGTCCCAAAATTCACGCAAGAAGTAATTTTGATAGAAAACACAGATTTTTAATTAAAAATTGTAATTTCTTATTGATTCATAAAGTATACAGTATAGGGTTATGCATAGAATAGCATATCGGGTAAATGGCCTCCACGGCTTTGCTGGCACATATGCACTCTTTTGTCGAAATTTTCCATGACCGTTTTGCATAAATGTGGCTGCATTTCATTGATACAGAGCTCAATTTCCTCCTTCAAGGCGTGGGTGGTCGTGGGCTTGTTGGCATAAACCTTAGACTTCAAAAACCCCAAAGAAAAGAGTCCAACGGCGTTAAGTCACATGATCTGGGCGGCCAATTCTGATCACCAAAACCGGAAATTACACGACCAGGAAATGACTCATGCAGTAATTGAATTGTTTCTCGGGCTGTATGGCATGTGGCACCGTCTTGTTGAAAGCACATGTCGACATCCATATCTTGCAATTTAGGCACAAAAAACTGGATTTTCATGTCGCGATAGCGAGCACCATTAACTGTTATTGCCTTACCAGCCGCATTTTCGAAGAAGAATGGACCGATGATGCCTCCAGCCCAAAATCCGCACCAACCAGTGACACGTTGTGGATGCATTTGTTTCTCAACAATCACTCGTGGATTTTCTGAACCCCAAATGCGACAATTTTGTCGATTAACGAAGCCATCAAGATGAAAATGAGCCTCATCGCTGAAGATGATTTTGTTCGAAAAATAAGCATCCACTTGTTGTTGTTCCATAATCCATTCAACGAACTCTCTTCGCTGTGTGTGGTCAGTAGGCTTCAGTTCTTGGGTAAATTGAACTTGGTAAGCATAAAGATGCAAAGCTTTCGTGAGAATACGCTGTAGAGAGCTTCTCGAAATGCCCAATTCAAGACCAAGGTGCCGAATTGATGTTCCTGGACTCTCAGCAACACTCTCACGAACTGCTTCGATGTTTTCTGTTGAACGAGTTGTTGAAGGACGGCCAGAATGTATAAGATCACTAATTGATCCAGTTTCCTTGAATTTTTTAATTAAACTTTTCACAGTTGATGAAGATAAATCACTATTCCGACCATATTTTGTACGAAAATTGCGAACTGTAGCTGCCAAACCTTCATTATTTTTAAAATATTGTTCAACAATGAAAATGGGTTGTTCTTTCGTGTAGCGCTCCATTTTTAATAACCGTGAACTGTCAGTTGTCACGCTGTCTTTTTTTTCTCGTTGGCAACACTTTACCGCACAAATGGCGCTAAATTTAAATCTTTCGTGAATTTTGTGACACTCTGTATAAGTGGAGCCTGCGTCAATCCCCAACATGTGAATGTGGTGCTGATCAACAGACTGTCAATTATATTATTCAGAACTGCACACTGCGGAGTTTGCAGGGTACACTGGCTATTCGAGGTTACCCAGGAAACAATCCAATGGATTAGAGACAATATGAACTTAAATTTGTGATTTTTCGCATATATTTTTTAAACAGTTCAATTTCTTATTTTTTAAACTCACTTAGTGAAGGTGGATACTTTTTTTTGATATCCAATTTTCAGACAAACTATTCAAGATGGCGGCTATCTGTTTTAGGTATTCTAGTGCTTTTTTGTCCATTTGTACTCATCCATTTAGTTCTTTAATTCCAGGATATCAGTTATTTATTTATATCAGATTTCTTACTTTTATTTTTTAATTTTAGTGATAGCCAATTTTGAATATCCAATTTTAAAACTTAATTGGTAATGCATTATTTTCTAACCAAAAATATCTTTAGTATTAGTGATGTTTGGTATAAGTGCTCCAGAATTTTATCGCTACTGCAAGAGTTTCCCATTCATATTAAATATCAAATGAAATTCCTAACAGCGGGTACTAAAGAGCCGATACCTTTAGCATAACCTGTAAGTGCTTTTAGTGCATTAAACTAGTTATATTTCGATCTGAAAAACAAAAGAAAAGCCAACGACGAACAAGCACTCCATGTTTCACCAGCATAGCGCCGTCGATTGCCGACAAACCCGCAAATTGAGGCACCTGCAAAATTGAATCAGCGATATAAAAAAAAGAGTATAATGTGCGAGTTCTGTTCCCGCTGGATGCACGCTTCATGCGCAAAAATGGACGAATCAGCGCGCAAGATATCTATCGAACTTAACTCCAGCCATTTTTTTGTTCACTGTGCCTCCGGTCTGTAAAACAACTCTTCAACTAAGGCGAACGAATTGAAAAACTCGAACACCCCATCGTTGATATGAACGAAACCCTTTCCTCCAAAAATACGAGCACTATTTATCAACCCGAGTCAACTGACGATCAGCGCCGCAAGGCAAGTTCACCCCTCCCCGCGAATGAACTCCGGAAATAATCACATCAATGGTGCACGACTTGATCGAGGGCAAAAAGAAAAAAAATTCAACCCCATTGTTTTGAACTTTTCAAAGGAAAACGGAAAAGCACTGAAAGAAGACATCATCAAATTATCAGAAGAATGCGACACCGATTCTAAAAATATCGTCAGGTGCCATCGTTTCAGACCAATAAACAAAAGAAAGGACAGGTCAGATTTTTGCACGCCTCGTAAAAGTGTCTTGTAACTCTGAAAACCACATCAAAACTAATAACAGTGATCAATAACAAGTTCAAAGACACTTGGACCCCAATTGCGCATATGTGCTAGACCAGATTTAACATGTGCACAAAGGGAAAAAGGACGCCACCTTCGAAGACAACTTTCAGAAGAACTCCAAGGTGACTACAGTTGGACCATCGACTACAGACGAGTTAACTTGGAGCAAAAACTAAGTAATGCCACTAGCTGCCACCATGGTGACCAGTATGCGGGCATTGCATAGGAGATGTGCAAAACCCCTTCGGTCAAACATATGACTCACAAAACCCTACAAATCCACTTCACCAACATCCGTGGTCTAAACACTGACCTTAATAGTGTCGAATACCACCTTCAGTCTACCAAACCCCACCTATCCTCTCTGGTAGAAACTCAAATCTTACCCCCCCCCAGCACTATTCATCTCAACCTATGAAACTACTCACTCTTTAACTCGTTTCGACCCAAGGGTGGTGTGTGTGTGTGTGTGTGTGTGTGTGTGTGTGTGTGTGTGTGTGTGTGTGTGTGTGTGTGTGTGTGTGTGTGTGTGCATGCGTCCGCTCCGACAAACCTTGCCAGATATCACCCGACCTAGAATCGCCCAACTTTGACCTTCTTCGGATGAAAACATCCCTACCCAACTCAGTCAAATTCATATGATGTCTCTATTGCTCCCCCAATGCAACCAACCACTCAGCTCTTTCGTTTCCTCTCCTTAAAAATCGACTTTCTTTAGTCCCACCTTCCCAACAGATAAGTGGGACGCCCTCCGCAACTTCCATGCCTCATTCCCATGGTTAGACTATTGCTTCCGACCTTCCAACCCAAACACATTCACCGAACTCATAACCACAGTAATCCTCACTGGCATGGAAACATACATACCCCACAGTACTCTGACCTGCCATTCCCTAACTAAACCCTTTTTATTTTCCAAAAGATGCGCCAAGGCTGTACAAATGAAAAACCAAACATAACATTACTGGCTCAAATCAAGAACTCCATCCTCCTTTAGAGCTTATACCCAAGCCCAGGAATAAATGGAAAAAAAAACACTCAATGCTTCCTAAACCGAGTTCGAAAGGACAAAAAGCAGAAAATTACAAGCCTGTCCAAACGGCAGCCGAGCCTTATGTTCTCTCGCCAAAGTAATCGGTCTTTACTTCTGCCCAACACTATTCTCATCTCTATCATACCTAGATAGCTCCATTGTATCATCATCATCACCTACAGAAAGGGCCAATCTCCTAGCCTCACACTTTGCTTCCAATGCACGCATAATTGACAAGCCAAATATTCCCTCACTATTCCAGATGCCCAGCATCGATGACCCTATATCTTTTTGTAAGAAAGCGATCACGAAAAATACTGTCCAAATTAAACACAGAAAAGTCTCCTGGCCCTGATGACATTCCTTCAATTGTCCTGAAGGTTTGTGCACCAGAAATGACTCCTGTCCTATGTCGCCTATATATACTGCCTTAGTTCACTGGTATCTATCCCACAGCCTGGAAATTGACCTATATTCAAGCCATTCCCAAGAAGGCCGACAAGTCGCTTCCATCCAACTACCGCCCATCTCGCTCACCTCAGTCCTGTCTAAAATAATGGAAAAAATCATCAATTCCAAACTCCTACACTACCTTGAAGCTACCCGTCTAATAACGACAGCCAGTATGGATGATTCCGTGGCTGCCGATCAACAACAGATCTGCTCTCATATGTCGCGCATCTCTGGACAAGGTCCATGGAGAAGTTTGACGAATCTTGAGCAGTTGCACTTGATTTCTCCAAGGCGTTTGACTGGGTCTGGCACAAATGCTTACTAAGCAAGTTGCCATCGTTTGGTATATCTCAAGACCTCTGTAGTTGGATTGCCAGCTTGCTGTCTGGACACACATTGTGTGTGTGGTGGTGGATGGTTCCTTATCCTCTTACCATTCAACTAATGCCGAGGTTTTATAAGGTTCTGTCATCTCACTAACCCTCTTTCTACTCTATATCTATTACTCCAACCCGATACACAGTTTTGCAGATGACAGCACATTGCACTCCTCCCTTTCTTTTGATAAACATTACTCCACACAACTCACCTCAACTTACGGAACAGCAGTCACCACCGCCCTCAATTCTGATCTCCAAGCCATCTTTCAATGGGGCTCAGATAACCTAGTCAATTTCAATGCTAATAAAATCCAGTACTGTATCATTTCTCATAAAAAAGAACCATTTTCTCCCAGTATTATTTTTGACAATATCCAAATTTCCAGATAATCTGGGATTTCTCTTCCTGACATCAACCCTCTCTTGGCATAAACACATCACAACCATTGCATCCTAAGCTTCTAAAAAACTAGGATTCCTCTTTCTCTCCAGGCATTATTTCACCCCTGAACAGCTGTTAACCTTATACAAATCACAAATCCGCCCAACCATCGAATACTGTTCTCATACATGGGACCTCATAAGCTCCCACACAAAATGCTAGACTCAATACAGAGGAAAGCAATCAGACTTATTAATGACCCATCTCTTACCAACTCACCTCACCCCCACTTTCGCACCGATGATTGGTGAAAAATGTTCTTCTGAAATAGTCAATAATTTTACCGCTTAGTGCTAAGCTCGTTGGAACACGTGCAGCTGCTGCTCAACATCCCACAGAACAAATTTCTCCTCCTCCTCCTCCTCCTTCATTCCTGCAACTGCTGTAATATGGTCTTGTTGTCTTCCCTAAGAAATGCAATATACAGTCATTCAAATGTAATGTGAACAAGTACCTTCTTTTCCAACCGCTATATGGTAATAATGAACTATAGGTTGATCTACCAAACTCTCGTGTATATGGGCTCAACATAAAAAAAAAAAAAGAGTGGCGCATTGAACCGCAATGATAATCATAATAAAAATGTAACCTTATTTACAAACTCTGTTAACTAAAAACAGATTTGTAGAAATAAAAAAGCTAAAACCTGGTATTTATTTTTAGAGATTTTTTTGTTTTGCGCACTTCTTTTGCACATTCACTTTGATACTGAGGCGCCAATCGCTAATAACAGCAGTGCGTCGCAGGTTTTTATCAGTTAGTTTACAACTGATACTCAAGGGATACGGAGATGTGCTTTGTTCGTTCTTTGTGAACATTTGCAGTTTTGTACTTTTTCGAAAATTAAACCTTTGTTTATACATTCAGTTATCCATCACAAACGAAAATGAGCAAAAGAAAAACAGAAAGTGATAATAAACGTGAATTCAAATAACAATGGGAAAATGAGTTCCTATTTATAGAAAATCCGTCAGGAAAAGCGTTGTGCATGGTTTGTGAAAAAAAATTCTCAAATAATAAAAAACATTATCTTAATAGACACTATAAAACAGAACAACAAACTGAAATAGAACGAAAACTGAGTATTTGCAAGTAAAGCAAGATGTCTTGCTGATAAAAATATCTAGAGGAAAGTAGACTAAATTGCTCTGTTAAAGCAAACAGTTATACTACGCCTCGAAGAACTCTCTCGTGCTGTATCCGAGCAAATGAAAGACCTTGTCCATGCATGTAATTTCTTTTCTTTAGCTTTGGACGTATCTGCTGACATATGTGATCTAGTCCAGTTAAGCATGTTTATAAGATGAATTTATGAACCATTTTAAGTTTTTGAAGAACTTATCGGTCTTGAATCGCTTCATGGAAAAACAAGAGGATCAGACATATTTGAGAAAGTAAAATCATGCCTAAAAAAATCTAGAAGTAGATTCTAGTAAACTCATCAGTGTTTGTATTTGTACTGATAGTAAAAAAAAAGCTGGGACTACAACTTTGCATGAAAACGTTTTTTGACGTCTTTTACTAAAATGTTTTGTAAAATCTTTCGCAGCATGTTATGTTACCGGTTGTGAAATGCGTGAATAAAATTAGAGAAAGAGGATTAAACAGAAGAAAATTCCGAAGAAAATATTGTGGAATGTTAGATTTGAAATATGGCGATCTCGTTCTTGTTCATGTTTATAAGGTTTCACTGGCCTGACAGCTGTTTCGAACTGGCCTCAGAGATGTCTCCTATGAGGTCCGCGCTAGGGCAACTCGTAAATGCTGGCGAGTGTATTCCCGTAAGCTCTCTGGTCAATTTTCGTACAAAACTTTCAAGTATCTGCATTCATCTTTGAAATAATGCTGGATTTAATAGCCACTTGATTTATATAATATAACCAACATTAAAACACACCCAGGTGTTGATATAGGTTCAGACCATAATCCTGTTGTTTCTACTTTAAAAATTAAATTAAAAACATTTCTAAAAACATCATAATGAAAGACTTGACTTGTTAGCTCTCAATATACCTGACAACATAATGGTGTTTAACTCAGAAATTAGGAAAAAATTAGATGATGTAGGATATAAATCAGAAGACAATATACTTTGCAACACAGGGGAAATTGAAAACAGATGGCCAAATTTAGAAGTGCAATATATGAGACAGCTAACGAGATTATTCCAAAAATGACATAAAATAAGAAAAAACTCTGGATGACTGAATCGATACTAGAACTTATGAATGAAAAACAAAAACGAAAAGTACCCAACAGTAGAGATTACTCAGTAAAATTATAAAAAATGAATTCAGGAAGGTTAAAGACAAGGATAAATGTAAAATGTAAAGAAATAGAGGAACTGGATAACAAACACAATAATAAAGAAATACATAAGTCAATCCAAGCTCTGACAAATAAAAATAAAAATTTCAACCATAATCTTTGTATAAAAGATCAAAATGAAAAAATGCTATTAGAAACACAAGATATCATAAAAATTGGAAAGAATATGAAAAGAACTGTTTGACTCTGATCACACAGACGCAGCAGATATACAAAATATGAATGGTGAACCAATTACATATGAAGAAATAGAATACGCTCTAAGTCAAATGAAGACAGATAAAACTCCAGGTTGTGATCAGTTCCCTATCAAATTGTTAAAGGAATTAAACGATAACACAATTAATGACCTAAAGGTCATTTTAAATAACATCTATGATACAGGATACATCCCTGATAATCTAAGGAAATCCATCTTTCTCACTATTCCCAAATTTCCAAGAACTTTTGAATGTTCAGAATATAGACTAATAAGTTTGACAAGCCATGTTACAAAATTATCACTGAGAATAATCCTAGAAAGAATAAGAGGAAATTTGTCAATAGAAATAGAAGACACTCATTCAGGTCTTCAAAATGACAAACGTACAAGAGAAAGAATTTTCAATTTGAAAACATTATGTGAAAGAAGCCTCGATAACAAAACAAATGCATATATCTTGGTTTCATTGATGACACCAAAGCATTTCATTCACTAGATTACAAGAAATTAACACATATCCTACAGAATAATGGGTTAAAAGGAAAGGATTTAAGTATAATTACAAATACATACTGGAATCAAATGGCCGAAATAAGATATATCTTATAAAAATGCATATTCCGACAATTATGAAATAAAAAAGGAGTAAGACAAGGATGTGGCTTATTATCCTTACTGTATAAGTGAACAAGGTTTTAAAGATATTGCATAATTGAAAGGTGTAAAAGTTGGGGATAGTAACTTCAACGACTTCAGGTATGCAGATGACACAGTCATTTTAGCTGAAGCTGAAGATGATCTTCAAAACTTAGTCGCAGAAATTTACAACAAAGCTTAGACATGGGATTAATTATTAACCTGAAGAAAACACACGCATAAATTGGCACTGGTAACACTCGTTACCAGTGGTAACATAACATAAATGTTAACATTTTTTACGATTTCAATAAATATTATTACTAGGAGAAGACTCATATTTTCCAGTTTTAATTTTGTTTGTTTCTTATTTATTACAGCGGTCGCATTTGCGCCCGCGGGCATGAAGTTGAAGAAAAAACGAAAAGAAAAAAGCTGCTGCCATCCCTACAAATAAAAAAAAAAAATGAACATATACGAAATAAAAAATGCATATTTTGATCCTTATAAATGATAAATTGGACAGTTTGCAAATAAGTTGTTATTAATTTTATAATGATCGGAAAAAGTGATACTTTTGTGGATACTCCGATCAAACATTCCACTCAGAATTCATATGATGACAATAAAAAATTTGAAACAATTTTTTTTATTTTTCATTGGAGGGGGAGATGAAAAATAACTTGTTTTCATCAAAATCAAACATTATGCGATTCAGTCTCCTCGCTCTCAATAATTTCACTTGAAAATACATGTATTAATAGTTCATTGAATGCTTCATTTTATAACCGAACTCAAAGAGTGTTTTCTTGATCCCAAAGTGCACCCGGCTTATAACACTTTCGGACGATTTCTATACCTATTTTGAGTCAGCAAGTTTCGCTATAATAATAATAATAATAACAACAACAACAACAACAACATTCATACTCTTTCGGTACTTACAATTATTTTTTCGCGAAGTCTTTGACCTGATCGATTTATTTCCTTTTCTTTTCTTTTCACCTTCATTAAAAATATCTTCTTATAAATAAATTCCCCTGACTGCTGGATGACTCAAGACCACTAATATGGCGTCGTTTACCACAAATATAGATTTTTATCTGTATAATCACAGCTTGCGTCTCTCCCGAGAGTCTCTGCTACTTTCAAAGTTGTATTCTATGTTTTCGATACGTAAACCTGGAATGGATAGCGTGTTGTGTCCTTTGTTATGTCCACTCGATCGATTAACAAATTTCTATGAACACTGTCACATGACCTTCTACTTCGTAAAAAAAAAACTATCGCAACTTCTAAATGTTAAAAAGTACTCTATGGAAAGGAGACAGTAGGAACTCAATCACCTGAGTGGCTTCGCATGAATAAATAAGGAGTAATGCCTAGTGAAGCTTGTTTATTGTTAGAATTGTGCACCCAGTTTGAATTCTGCTGACTCTAAGATGCAGAGTCGACGCAGTGAACACGAAAAATCTCTCACTTGATATTGCTTGTCTAAAATCGCAATAATTCTCTGCACTCTGCTTTGTGCATATGAAGAAAATAATGAACAAAAACTGTGTTCATTATTTTCAAACACTTAAATCCACCAAAAAAAAAAAAAAAGATACTTTGCTTTTTTGATGCATTTAAGATTTTGTATATCGTATATATTTTTATATACAGAAATTGTATATCGTTCGTAATATAGTATTTCTGAGAACTATTTTATCATATTTGCAAAACGTTGTGTATTTGTTTTATCGATTCACACACACACACACACACACACTGGACTGTACAGTACAGGTCGAGCTTTGCAGTTGTTAATTTCAGTTGATATCTGGGATCTTTCCTTCTATGGATCCCACTCAATAAAAGTTTTAAACGTATAGTACATTTAGTACCATGGGGAAGTGGTTAATTGATATTGAAACCCGCTCAACAGATTGAACATAGAACTTTTTTGAGAAGTTGACCTGCAAAAGGCAGGGAATTATTCTCACACACCAAACGACGAAATCCAACACATACACTATTCAACACTATTCGAGGAGAATGGCAAGATGGTTGATGGAGGGACGCACAACTTATTTTTATTATTATTTTTCTGCACATTCCTTTTTTATCCTTTTCAAACAGTTTTTGCAGTGCGCTAGATTGATTTCTTGTCAATTACATTTCTCTCTTAATTACGCCAGTTACATTTAATTTCAAATGTTTTAATTGTTTTGCAATTGCACGGACATATTGATGCCAAATATGATAGTTGATGATAAAAATGGATGTCATATTAGCAGCCAATGATCGTTCGAAATTGGTTAAAATATGTCGCTCGAAATTGGTTAACTATAAATTTTATATCCAAGACTAACGTTATCTGAGACGTTAGAATAATAATAATAATAATAATAATAATAATAATAATAATAACGTCTGTTCAAGATGTTAGATGAATAATATTGGTGATGAAACGCAGTCATTTAGCGTGTACCTTTACTTACTTTTCACGTACTTTTCACTGCCATTTTCATTAGTATGCATTAGTAGCAAGGATGGGGGAAACTGCTTGGTATTCCTTCTAGACACTTAAAGACGATTTACAAACACTTTGCTACTAAAGGTAAGTTCGCTGATCTCAGGTCACATTTTAAAGATTTATTCCCTCTTTTCAAAGCAGCCAAGAATGCAGTAGGTGTAGATAGATCGTGTTATCATAAAAAAATATTCGCTTTCTTTATAAGACCCAACTTCGATAACTGGATCGAAATTTGTACCCAGAAAGTACTCCAAATTGTTTTAATAATATCTAAAATATTGAATCTATATCGGCAGTTTTTGTATCATTATTTTTCTGATGTTTTTCTAACTCCACACGGTTTCTTTATTATGTGTCACTTTCATTATGGTACATGCAGTTTTATTCCGCACACGCTTGTAGTTTTGGTATTGTGAAAATAAATATTTTTATGATGGAGTTTCTTTAAATTTGAATGTCCTTGGATCACGTATATATTGTATGATGCATAGTAATAAAGCACTTACGCATTATGTAGAAAAGCATATCTTTTATAGTTTCTTGTACCAAAAAAAAATAAATAAATAAAATAGCAAATCAGAAAATAAGGTATTCATTGCTTCTTGAGTATTCAATGTTTATCTTAATGGTGCTGTCTTATTGACTATACTTATTTGAAGTCAGTTTCCTCTAATTAATATTCAAGGGATGATACAACGAATAATAAACTGCTCTCTCTATTTTTTATCAAACAAGTCTAAACACTCAGTGAAAACGTTTGTAAAACCAAAACATTCTTTATTTTGTAAGAAATAATTCACATTCACGAAAATCATGGGATATGAGTGTAGAGTTGCCTACGAATTTTGGGCCCTTTCTCACCTGATTTGCTAGTTTTCTTTTTTTAGAGGTCAAAGCATCTCGATTTCACCTCACTCTCTCTATCAAAATTTGTTTTTATCATTCCACTTTCAAGAATTTTTCCGCTAGGACAAAATCAATATTGTGCACGAGTATTTCTACCTATGATTTATTATCTAGCTTAATAAATAAAACTGAAATGATTGTCAAAAATATATGGTTTTTTGTACTGTATTTTAACGTTGAATTTTTTATAAGATTGGAACGATCACTCTTTCTATCCAGTATAATTAAATTCACATTTATTTTCTCTGATAGGTTTATAAGAAGATTGGAGAAATAAAATACGTTGATATTCTTGTAGAAGAAGATAGGTAAAATCATTATAAGTAGACAATATTAATGATTGTTTACTGTAAAATACACAAACCTTTCTAAGAAAATTAAATCTCTAACAAGATGTGACTTGTTTTTATACGCTTAAAAACTAGAATACTCTTATTTCAATTACAAAGAGAAAGAGAAAGTATTATAGGTTTCATCATGTTTTATCAAGGATATAACATGTCAACGACAGAGAACTATTTGTGAAAATATTCTACATTCATCCACACTTAAGAGTCAGGTCAAACACGGTCGTTTTATGACATTTGTTTCTCGAATAAAATGTATTCCTAAATCTGCGTAGCTGTACAACTATGTGAACATCAGAGGACTATTGGAATTAAAACATTATAAAATTTCCAGTAGCTCCACTCTGAGTTTGCAATTACTGAGACTTGGGGATTTTGACCAGTTCCAGAGGAAGTTTCATCTGCAGGAGTGTGAAAAGAAGCACATTGTGCCGTATTTTGTTGAATGTTTTACAATGTCCAGGACGATCGTCCCTGTGTGTTGCTTCCAGTTGAACCCTACGCTGATGTTTTCCACGACTCTGAAACCTTGTTATTCTCTGGAGGTTTTCCCTGAATCCAAATTGCGCATCTAGGATGAGATGTAATTCTTTCGTGGTTTTCTGCAGTAATTGTAATATAACTTTCTGAGACATTTTTCCAAGGCAGAAAAGCACACTAACTGGTCAATAGTTTTGGGGAAGATGCACTTTCTTTTCCTGATTTTGGGAATAACATCTTATATGCTTCTTTTCATTTTGCAGGGAAATAACGATATCTGAACGATACCAAAGATTAAGTAATCCAAGAGTCAGATATTTCTCATTCACAATAAAGGTATATATTAGTTTATTATTAAAATTCTTTAGAATAATATCCGATTTGAAAAGATTTTTCACTTTATTACAAATTATATTTCCAATAAAATTTTTTCTCATGTTCGTTTTCTAAATGTAAGTGAAAAACTTCTCACATATATTTTTAATCCAGAGTATTCTAATAATTAGCGATACACTTTATACTACTTATATATGGGAAATATGTGACCTCAGCATTAATTCAGCCTTGATATCTCTTCTGGGTCAGAGTACCACTGATGCGACCTCAGTAGAGGTCAAACTGGTCTAGATAGCGCCTTACCCATAATGCATAGAATTATGGGTAAGTTCACGTCCGATAGGATGTGTGTGTGTGTGTGTGTGTGTGTGTGTGTGTGTGTGTGTGTGTGTGTGTGTGTGTGTGTGTGTGTGTGTGTGTGTGTGTGTGTGTGTGTGTGTGTGTGTGCCGCTTTGTATTATGGGATGCAAAAGCAATTAATTTGAAGTCATTTAGCCTTCATGTGCATGTAGCCTTGTCGTGAATGCATTCCACGCGCGAACTTTGTTTGCTTACACTTGGATAAAGAATAAAATAAGAATATGATTTCTTGGAAAGTTTACTTTAATTTGCAACAAACTGAAAAAATAAAAAAAAATAAAATAAAAAATAACTTCCCAAACCTCTTTTCAATTGTTTAGTACAAAGAGCTTTTGCATGCGATACACATTCGCTAAGAAACAACGAACTGCATGCCGTAGCTAGAATGCAATCCCATTCAATTTATCTGAGTATACAATAGACTGCATAAAATATTATGATGTTATTCTGTATTCCAAACTATTGAAACCTAGTGATAATTGAAATTATAATGAGAAGATCTCGTGTTTTTAATTTAGGTAACGTTAATCACGCTCAAGAAAAATATTCTCATTATTATTTTTAATAGCCTTTCAGCAAGCGACTTATACAGGGAATTACCTTATATCCTTTTTTTACTCTTTTTCAGTACCAATTACACCCAATTTTATGTTTGTGAAATTAAAATGGGAGCATCAGAAAGAAAACTAACCCATAAAGCCACAGCTCGAGACTGAGTAAATCAGCACCGATTTTAAAAAAATTGTTGAATGAGCGAAGCAAACTTATACGCTACAAAAAAATTCCCAGCCCAACGTACTTGGGCTGTTTATATTCACTCATAGCTTAAGTTCATCCTGTCCTTTGTTTCATTTATTTTTGGCACACAAAATTTATACACAGATGCATAACAATCTTGATCTCGAGCTGTAACAGCTGCCTATTTCTTTATTTCTCTCTAATGTAACATAAAATCACCTCTCTGTAACTTGATTATCAGTTCCATCATGCGATAAATATTTTCAAGTCAAACAGCAGTAAAATTACAAAATGTTATACAGTTAATGTTATACTCCAACTGAAACCAGTTGGAGTGGACGGGATTTAATAAATGAAAAATAATAATATATTCCCACTCTATGTATTATTTTGAGCTCGCATACGCAACATTTTTTTCATTTATTACTCGTCATGCAACGGGCCATCATATGTAAAATCAAAATGAATATCACAGTGAATAAAATCTGACAAAAAATATGAATTGCTGATAAACAGTCTAGTGAGGAATGATCATGTTGACAAGAAATGGAGCCTTCGTAGCTTAGTGGATATCAACGATGTCCTTTGAATTGGAAAGACCAAAAATCGAAACTCGTTGTAGCGAAGAACATTTGTACACGATATTTCCATCTTAGGTAAGTTAGCAGTGGATTCATACGATGACGATTCATACTTTTCTTCCGTCTAACTTCGATTTATTTTCATACCACAAAATAGGCAACTGATTAGAAGCACATTAGAGGTACTACGGAAAGAGGGAATTAACCTGCTGTGGGACCTGTTAATAAAAGTTTGTCAACAGGAAAATATACCTGAGGAATAGAGCGAAAGTACTCTTGTCCCCATTTACAAGAGTAAAGGGGATGCCCAAGACTGTACGAATTACAGAGAAATAAAGCTGATGTCCCACACTATGAAAATCCTAGAGAGGGTTCTTGATGGAAGACTGAGAAAGGAGGTGGAGATTGCAAAAGAGCAATTTGGCTTCGTGCCTGGTCGATCTACGACAGACGACAGAAAAGTTTCGAGAGAAGCAACGCGAGCTACATTTGGTATTTATTGATCTAGAGAAAGTATGATAGAGTGCCAAGGCAAGAAGTCTGGATGTGTCTGACAGAGAAGAAGGTACCGGAGAAATATGTCAGGTTGGCGCAAGAGATGTACAGAAATGTGGAGACAATGTTCGAACCTGCCTGAGAGAGAGACAGAAAGTTTTCCAGTGGCAGTTGGCTTGCATCAAGGGTCAGCATTAAGTCCGTTCCTGTTTAATATTTTGATGGAAGTGGTGACAGAGGAGGTGAGAGAAGACGCGCCTTGGACTATGTTGCATGCAGATGACATCGTATTGTGTGCAGAATCAAGAGAAGAAGTGGCAGCTAAACTGGAAAGTTGGAGGAAAGTACTGGAAGAGAGAGGTACAAGACTGAGCAGAAGTAAGACCGAGTATATGTGTTGCAAAGTGGATGGTTTGCCAGGAGACAGATCTGCAGCTGGAAGGAAATGCCATCAGGAAGGTCAGTGACATTAGATACTTAGGTTCAAGAATGAAAGAGGATAGTGAGACTGAGAAGGAAGTGGGATGCTGAATACAAGCAGGATGGAGGAACTGGAGAGAGATGGCTGGAGATACAATAAAAAGGTGCCGATCAATCTAAAAGGCAAAATCTACAGGACAGTAGCGATATCAGTTATGGCGTATGCTATGGAAACTGCTGCCGTGAGGAAAAATAATATCAGCAGGATGGAGATAGCGGAGATGAGAATGCCTAGGTAGATGTGCGGTGTAACCAGAAAGGATCGTCTGAGAAATGACTATGTAAGGGGAACGGTTAAAGTTACGAATTAAGGAGCAAAGATACAGGAAGCAAGGTTGAGATGGTTTGGTCATGTGATGAGGAGGGAGGAAGGGTATGTGGGAAGAAAGATCATGCAGTTGGATGTGCAGGGGAGGAGGAGGCAACGCGGACGGCCAAAGAAGAGATGGAGGGAGATGGTGAAGGAGGACTTGAGGATGAAAAACTGGGATGTGGTTACAGTCCAAGACAGGAGGTTGTGGAGAAGACTCACCACAAACAGCGACCCAACTAAAGTAGGAAAAGCTGTAGAAGAAGAAGATTAGAAGCACATGCGATTTTCAGACACAATGATGTTAGCCTCATAGCCTCTGCTGCTTGGGACATAATTACAGAAATAAGTAGCCATATTGCAATGATAAAATCTAATTCACTCATGTACAGTTAAATTACGTATTTCGAAAATGGGGAGGCTAATCAATGATGATTCATAAAATTCGAATGCATTTCGAACAGTCCAAAAAGGCGTAATTTTCGAATTAAGCTGCATTGTAAGAAAATATGCGAAGAAGAAGATATCTCTAAGCCATTTTGAACATTATCTTCGTTTTTGCTTAATGTATTTCCTAAATGACACTCAGGTTAACATTTTAGTCAGCTGTTGGCGTGTCGGCACATGTTAATCTTACCGCGTAATTGTACCACTCTCTCTCTCTCTCTCTCTTTGTGTGTGTGTGTGTGTGTGTGTGTGTGTGTGTGTGTGTGTGTGTGTGTGTGTGTGTGTGTGTGTGTGTGTGTGTGTGTGTGTGTGTGTGTGTGTGTGTGTGTGTGTGTGTGTGTGTGTGTGTGTGTGTGTGTGTGTGTGTGTGTGTGTGTGTGTGTGTGTGTCATTTTCAGGGGAACACAATTATCGGAAGAGAAGCCTTTCGGTCTGCTGAATCAGATCGGTTAAGTCACTGAAGGTGACTTGGAAAGTCGTACTCATGGAAATCAAATCAAAGCACATCATCCCTAACGATGGAATTAGCCAGGTGAGTAAGTTTAGTTGATTAATTAAAAAAAGAAAAACCTTCTTTCGCTTTCATTGTGTTACAGTTAAAAGAATCACAGTTAACTAAACTGGGGGTGTGAAAGGAGTTTAATAATGATCCGAAATGCTAAATTTCAGTTATGGTACGTAATTACAGACAGACAAATAAATGAATAATTGACTTATGAATCCAATAAGTGTTTGCCCATTTCTAAAATTGTAAAAATTTTAATAAAAAATTATTAAAACCAAAATTATTTTCATGTAATCTCGTATTCATGATTCCAAATGAAGACATAATTGAGGCTGTTCTAGAAGGTTAAAACAACTTTCAACACTGTTTCATACAGATCGCTAAAAGAACATTGCCATTAAAAGTGTATCAGCACTATTTTAATTTCGAGAATCAATTTTATATACTATATAGATAGACATATCAGTAGTTCTTGAATTGTGCTGAGCGGAACGTACTAATAGTGAGTTTGAAATGAAAGAAATTATTCAGTTACAGGTGTAATAGTTATTAATGCTTCTCCATTATCAAATATTTTGAATGATATATTCAATTTGTATTAATTAATAAAGACGGATTTAGGGCCGATAATTTGATTACTGTATTTCGTATTATTAAAGCAGTGTAATGCTAGTGATATATACAGGCAGTTCCCAATTTATGGAAGAGCTACCTCCTGCAAACTTTACGTAAGTCAGAATTAATTCCTTTATCCGTTAATCAAATTTGATTGCTTACATGTTAGTGGTATGCGATTGCAGTGATGCATAGTTTAAACGTTATTTCTCTTATTTTCATTCTTCACTCACTAAATGGATTTCAATATGTAATTATTAACGCAAAGTAATAAATAGTACAGTATAAACTACATGATAAAATTTGAATTCTTTTTAATTGTTAAATTTAGTCGTTCGACCTTTCTTATGAAATCTTATTAATCTTCAGGCATTAAGATCCACACAAATGTTAACCATCTCAAGATATGCAGAGAGCAAAGACTAAAAATACGCAATGACTTATTGCTCTTTGCACCTATAAGGTGCATGAGGCCATCATAAAAATATGCAATACTAAAACTAAAAATATAACACGCACGTGTTGAAGACAAGACTGAAAATATGCATGCAATCATGCAACACGTTGGTCTGTCTTGAGAAAAACCTCCGTTAAATGACTGCGAATAACGCAAGAGGGTTAAGTAAAATATTTATTAGATATGATATATATCTGACTCAAAGACGATATATCACAAGACCTATTTATAGCACATCAGTGCTAAATAATATAAAGGAATATGGATATGAAGAAAGAAGAAATCTGTTCAGATATTTTTAAACAACTGAAAGTTGTAGTACTCTTTGGGGAAGGCAGATCTAGAAAGGTGTTTCCGGTAGCTCTCGTTCTCATGATTATCCTGAATAATAGTGGCCAATTTAGTAGAATAATGTCAAAGAAAATATCTGCAGAAGAGGCACAAGGCAGAAACTGAATGTCTTTGGGAGAGGAACTGATGTGGATCTAAGAGAGAGAGAGAGAGAGAGAGAGAGTGGAGGAAAGTACAGAACCATACGTACTCCTGAATCGATGGAGAAATCTGAGGAGAGGTAATCATTTATCATGACATGTAGTGAGCGACTAGTGAGAAAGTTTGCGATTCAGTTATAGAACGCAGATGGTAGACCATAAGATGACACTTTGTTAAACAGATCACACAACACTGGTGACACAGCGTTGTGTTAGGTAGATTTACTGTGAAGTCCTCTATTCCAAACTGCATCATATGTCTTATTACTTAAGGGCAATGTTCGGAACTTTTCGGAATATTCGGAGCTTTGCACTCATTAACAGCCGGATGATGTGACCGAGATCTGTTATCTTGATCTCAATGAAGAATGAAGCAGTCTACATAAAAACAATCGATTTGTATAGATTTCCTGGAATTATATTGTGCATTGCCTTTTGTAAGTTTCTTCTTAATTTTCATGAAAATTCATCCATTCCTTTCATTATCCTGTTAGGCTTACTGCAGCTATCTTCTTACAAAAGGAAACAAACCAATTTCTGCTATACTTTCTTCTTAATTTTTTTAAAAGGAGTTTAATTACTTTCCATGAAAGTAATTAAACCCCTGTTAATTAAATTTCAGACTATTTCCTGAAAATGTCGTTCTGTATATCGTGTCCTGGTCGGTTTAGAACAGCATCATCGGAAAAGACCTTCGGATTTCTGCTTCTGTTTTCCATGATCAGACTACTGTTCTTCGCTCCAGATACAGATAGGTTGTTGTTATTATGTTACAGACATTACGGAAGTTACAAAGACCTTTATTTTCAAATTCATTCAAAATTATCACCACACTGTACAAACCATTGTTTACAAAGTGTGAGAAGCCAGTCCAAGAAATAAAGCCTATTGTAGATGCTTGAAACTAAAATCTTACTGCATTCTCAGTCATCAGAAAAGATCAAGACCTAGATTAACACATCTACGTCTTAATAGCCAAATACAACATATAATTTTTAATTGCCAAATTCAGAAATTTCGTCTCTTATAGAAGTGCTACTTGTGTAAACATCTCATGAACGATTTCTCTCTAGCTGTGCTCCCACTTCTCTGTCTGTCTAACCCAGATACACTAGACTTTTCTCTTCCAACTCCATATAGCTTCGAGACAAATCACCTTCAACAATACTAGAAACAATTCATCACATGTATCTACAGTCCTCCATTAGAAAGGCAACAGAAGAAATTTAAAAAATGCAGATACACAAAGTCTTCTGGTTATAAAGGTATCCTGTTTCTTGTGCTTAATCAGCCTTAACCTCTCTACCGGCCATGGTGGATGAAATAGTGAGACCAAATCGCACTTCTTATTCATGTTATTTCAATAGGTGATACAGAATCGTATCCAGAGTTTGCTGAACGTCTATAGACGTCATGGCCGGTTCCTGAATTATCATCTATCCATCATCTGTCATTGCTATACTCAAGTGGCATCCATCTCACAGCACCGAAACTAGTTCATATGAAATTTGATAAGTATTTGACATCATGCTATCTATCTATTGTGCTCCATAAAGTAACGGAGAACGCAATCAATAGTCAACTTCATTGCCTAAAGAAGTCTCAACTAATCATTGGCCTCCAGTATATATCTCCGACACTCAAGATCCAGTATATCAAGACACTCAAGATAAAATATATACACCTTTTGCCTACACTTGACCTCTAAATACGAAGCATGAAAAGTTTTGGAGAAGCCTAGTGGCTGAACTTGATATTTCCAAGGTTTCTTATAGGATTTGATATACTGGGCGTCTCAGAAAACTGCCACCTTACGGTCTATTTTCCAGCATTTGTAATGGAGTTGAGTGTTTTCTCTCGGTCACTCACTGCTTGAAATGGTGGACTGTGTTCTCTCTTCAAATTTCTGTACTAATATGCACGTGTTCTTCAGTGAACTGTTATTTCACCCACCCTTTTATTTATATAAATAAATGACATTTTCCCATGGCTCAAACCCAATCCATATTTTTGCAGATGAAATAGCGTTTTTTATTCTTCTTGCACGATAAACTTTGCAGTTCTCGAACTTCAGAAGCTCCAACAGCACCTTGTACAAGTGATCTAAAATATTCCTTTTCTAGCTACAAATTATTTAAGGGGATAATAATAATAATACCCACCTGGTCATCTTCAATGGTTCTAACACATGGTTTTATATTTTTCTCTGGAAAGACACGTTTTTTTCCTCCTCACTTTTCAATAACACTTGGCTGAACCGTGAATTCCAGATCTCTCTCTTTCTCTCTGATTGGACTGCGATCTTTCACCTGTCATTGTACAAACATCACTTTATTTTTAGTCTCAAAAACTTTAACATTATTTTCTCTGACGAAGTTACTTTTCTCCTATCCCGCTACTAAAATTGTATGAATTCCAAATTCTACTAATCTTTAAATGCTGTTCCTCTTTTAGGTAGTGCATCGAATACGTCTCTAAAAATTCTCAATGCTATTCATTATAGAGCAGTTTGATTAATTAACTACTCCGTCTCTCACTGCCTTTCTAGTTCTACTGTTTCACATAGTTGATTGATTTTGGCAGTGTTTGTTTTTTATAGATATGTCCATGGACACTATTCCTCAGAAATGGCATCCACAATCCTCTCACATGTTTCTGCTAAACCTACAATGACACCAGCAAGAGTCGTATAACATCCATTTATAGCTGAATTGAGTATCCAAGTGACTCCGGTACTAACATACATTTTTCATTAAATTTACGAGTAATTCTGTTCCTTGGAGTAGCCTTGACATTAGTAATTTCCAAACACTACAATCTGAAGTCCTTCAAAAGGAACATCGATAGATTTCTTCTGTCATATTCCGTACGCATACATAAAATTAAAATTGATATGTAGTGAAATGTGGGAGATGTGAAATCGCTTTCCAGTCTCACGATGTTGTTGCCATAGCTACTTTACAAAACACCTCATATTTCTTGGTCATATTCATTTAGAAGGGCAGCAAATCATTGTGTAGAACCACAACACTCGGTCTCCTCATATCATTTCGTTCAATGTTCAGTCCTCTATTAAGAAACACATTCTAGTAATTATAAACTTGAAATCTTGAAATTGTAGGACAGATATCTTAATATTTCATGATTTTTGTAAAACACGTTGTTTAAAACAAATGAAATAGGTACCGTTTACATAATAAGAACAGTAATATTCCCAACTATTAATTCTATCTCTCGTGCGCGCTCTTAACGTACACCGTGAAACCTGTAATCGATACTTTACGTTATACATTACTTTATCTTCAAGCTACCATTAACCATTTAGGGATCGTCAAGTTTACTATTCTTCAGATGGAAATACTGCATTATGTTGCAAGTAAATAAAAACTAAATTTATCTTACTGCCGTATAAAATTTTAATCCTCCTAGATATGCTTATCGCTTTGGTGATATTTTCAGTTTTTGAGGAATAGCAAGGGATAGTCCCATATTTCTGAGGACAAGACCATTTTTCTTTCAATTATTCCTGCTAGCTAGTTGATGAGAGTTGAATGTTTGAATAATAAGTATGTTGAAGAAAGAATAAATAATCAACCGCTCCTTCGCAAAAGTGCTTGTATTGTAATAGAAAGAGATGAGGATCAGAAATTATTCTGATCCTCATCTTTAAATTGAAATATTCAATTAAAATTTAAAGATTTGACGTTTTAAGTAAAATAACACCACTTTTTTTCGCATTTCATTCAAAACACGTGATAGAAACGTGTTTTGAATGACAATAACCTACACTCCCGTCAAAATAGCCTACACACAAATTTTGAATAATTAACTTTTGTTTAATTATCAACACTTATTGATTTCTGTTGCTTGGTAACAAGGAAACACACAAAATGTACAGCAGGAGAGAGAACCCCTACTGCTTCACATTTACTTTACTTTCCAAGAAACAACACTGTTTAGAGAACTCAATTACTTCCCTACGGAATGAAAATATTTTACAAATCAGGTATGATTTTAATATTTTTCTTAATCGATAACATTATTTGTTACGTTCAGTCAAACCTTAGGTAGCAAAAAAAAAAAAGAAACGATAGATGCTGAGCCTGTCGCATGCTAGCGCTGCAACAGTCATTAATGCTGACTGCAACATTAATAACTGTTGCTGATTGCTAAATTGGGAAACTTTTTCTATGAGAAACAGGACTGAGTACAGTCTTATTCTGATGTACTGAAATTAAAATTGCCTCAACTAAAGCGAATATGTCTTTAGCTATTTTTACTCTTCGGCTATATACTCCTTTTTTTAAAAAAAGTTCGGGATCAAGCTCGAAACTGCTAGTGTAAAATATCCTGCCTACTTCATATGAAATGAGTTGACTCACACTTAGTTCGAAAAGTTCTTATAAACTTCCTCGTGTCCCCAACAATATTCATAGTAATATCCTTCCAACTAAAGCATATTATTTCATGGATGAAGTAGCATAAGACTTAGCATTAAACAAAAAGAAATAAAATAATCAAACAACTCTGTTTAATAACGAGTTCGTTTGTATATGATATTCTATATTTTGTATCACACAAGTTTGGGAATACATTTTGGAAAATGGTTTGTGCCTTAAAATGTAAATCATTTTAGTTGAACTGTGGTTTTATGTCTCTCATTTTCCTGCTTTATAAGTACAATGAAGCTATCTTTTAATAATTAGTTCTTCACTGGAAAACATGTATTAATAAATCGGATGCAGCCGAGCTGTTTGACTTATGATTAACGCTTCTGTCAACCTGCTTGTTGGAGATTGAGTTGGTTTGAAAATGTTCCATGTTGCAAACTACAATAGACTTGTGTCAAAAATAAATTTAAAAAAATTAATAAATATTAATCGCACAAATGAAATCCCCTATTTAATCAATGCAGTCTTGTTCATAAACAACGAACGTTTACCCATTCTCACTTGGGGCGAAGAAAAAATTCATTAATTTCAAAGATACCAAATAATTTTGTCGTATATGCAGAAGAATGTCTTTCTTTAGAGTACTTAAATTTGTTAATATTCTCATCTGCAATCAAGCTAACTTTTATCTTGGGTTTATTTTAATAATTTGCACTTTCCTGGCATATTTAATTTCCATATCTTCATCCATACACATCCATATCTTCCTCACCCTCCCAAAGACGTTGTGTCCTTTATGAAACAGGAATCCAATGATCTTAGAATACTTTTTTTTTCACAATTGCGATGATGCACCAAAGACCTTCCTAAAAATGCTCGATGCTACCCAGAAAACAGAACCGGCAAATGTTCTTATTAAATGACTCCTCCCTTCAATCACACTTTCTTAGATGAACTGTTTTTACATATTTAATAGACGTATTTATGTGCTCTGATCCACCGAGCTACTCATCTCCAACTATTTTCCTTTAATCCTATAAATACAAGTGAAACTGCTGGACAACCTTCAGCTCCAAAGTTCTCGCACTAAACTTCACTCTTCTTTCACTCCATCTGGCGCTGTTTCTCTGTTCTTTGAAACAGATTCACTCACTCACTCACTCACTCTGTCTTTACCACTGAATCCCCTAAAGCTCGAATGCTTCAAATAGCAGATTAATAGATTCCTTCTTACTCACGAACCGCTTGTCCACACTAGCATTCTTTTGCTAATAATCCTTGAGATCTATTGTGCGTATTCACTTCCCATCATTAAATTACGTTTTTTCGCCATAATGATGTCAGACATGTTTGGTATCAGCTGTTCCATAAAGTAACTCGGATTCGTTTATTTATTAAGGGCTAATATGAGAGATATTTAATGTGCACCTATCTCTAACTTATGTTTTCACTTAATGTATAGTTTTCACGAGTATGCAGCATTCGAGAAATATGAGGATAATGATTCGCAACGCAGTGATTTCTAAACTTAATTTTAGAGTTCGGTGGGTAAAAGTAAAAACATACGTATCAACAAACAATTACATTTATAAACAAGTTTCTATGGGATTGACTAGTCTCATGAGAATGAAATACATTCTGAAGTCTTCTTACAAAGCAACCAAGTTGGCCACTCAACAATGGCTAATATAGTAAAATAGGTTATTCTATCTATAAGAGCAGATTCATGGGCAATAATATCGTCAACAAACATATTGTGCATTTCTATTATTTTCAAAACTTCTATATTTGTTTGATTATTAAATGTTTTTTCCCTAATGCTTAGCGGAGATTTATTAGCTACATTCTTATTTAGTTCGATTCTTACAAAGAACATTTCCTTTCATAGTATAGATTAATGACATTTTTAAGTTTATTTAACTTCTGCTGCGTGTTCCGGATCACATATACGTTTTTCACAACATGCTATCAAAGAAATTATGATTTTTTTTTTGTTAAGAAAACAACTCTTTTTGAAATAGTTCATTGTAGGTCATACATTCGGTGGTTCATGAATATTCAGTAATCACCGATGTTGCTTTCTTGTTTACGATATTTATTTGAAATTAATCTCTTCTAATATTCAAAAGATGACAATCAGTAAGACGACTGCTTCTATTTAATCTGTCACGCCAATGTATAAAATCAGTAAAGTCATTAATAATTAAAATGTTCTATCCTTTATAGTCACGAAAATCACGCGATATCAAAAGCTAGATATGAATATTTGTTGAACGTTTTCTCATATTTATTTGCGAAAAATTTACCTATGTGTTTCAAAATCTATTCTTAAATATTATTCTATTTATTTCCATATATTTATCACCTAGCAGAAAATCAGTCCATCTATCATATTAATCTTTAGAAGTAACTCTGTGTTCACGTGAGAGATATTTGAGAAACGGGTTGTAAATCTGGAAGTGTTTTTACGTTATATATTTCAAAAATGTTATTTATTTATTTATTTAAATAATCACCTATTCTGAATAAGGAAGCCCACACATAGATCGAGATCGCTAGCTTAAATGACACAAGTAAAGATTTGCAAAGCAATATCGTATGGCAACAGCACAGCTACCCAAGCATTCCAACATCTGTTTTGATGGTTCTCATCAATAAAAAGTATTTATTGGAGCCATGTATTTTGTGTAAAGGTCTAAAGAGAAATGTGTCAGATTCTACTGTGGAAAGGTAATTTGGTAATATCGGCTTACGGGAGAAAGAAAAAAAAATATTGTATCCAAACGAAAGTGTTCAGTAGAATGCAAATAATGAAATTTGTTCAGTTTCGATCAACTCTGATTTATATCTCTTACCATCTCTCGAGATGATCGATGGAATTAAAATAAAGAAGGATGGGAAAAGAACGACGTGGTTGGAATAATAAACAATCGTAATCAACGAAACATACAATCGACTGAACTTCATTTTATTACCGATGTGCTCGGGTAGGCACAGAAACTTTGTTTTTCTTCTTCAGGAAATTTAAGATGCAACAAAGAATTTTATGGTGATTCACATTGGTCCTCATGCTACCAAATATTCGCCAAGATAATGAAATTTTTTCGGAGATTCAACTATAAATGGGTGAACATTTAAGTAGCTTATAACGGGCAAATATCGGTAGTTTATGAGTGAGTTTACGTTTGAGATACCTCCACGGGAGGTTGCGTGGAAGAGCTCATCTCATCTCATTTTCTTTTACCCTCTTTACCTTGCGGTGTCGAGGGTTTATTAATCATCGGAACCCAAACCGTCACAGGATGAGGTCAGTCCTACGCCTCGGTGTATCCTATGTCCTGTAGTGATGAGTTCTAAAGGCTGATTTGCGGGATGAAAACCACCAGAATAAATTGGGGGAAAACCCTGCTGTCCACACCCAAGACCGACTAACTTGGCTATGGCTGAGGAAGATCCTTCAACTCCTCACGTCACAGACGGTAATCGAACCTAGGACACTCCTTCCCCAAGCATATTGTTCCCCAGGTTGCGAAGCGCATAGCCACTAGGCTAACCGCGCGGACTGGGTGGAAGATGAGTCATTTAAAAGCTAAGAATTTCAGTGTTTTTGTTTATTTTCAAGTTTTCAATGCTTCAAAATCTCAATGTTTTAATAATAGGACACTCGAAGAAAGAAATAACGAATAAGTGTTTCTTCCCAAAAAGTAATTTTTATCAAAAGAGAAGAGGGTCAGAAAACATTTATCGATTTTTTTTTTCAGTTTAAATATTTAAAGATTGAAACCTGATATATTTAAAAAAAAAAAAAACACGTTTTAGCACCCTAATTCAGAAACGCTACACAAAAGATTTCTTTCCTCAGATTAAATGCCTTATACATACTTTCCCCCATTACTCTTTGTTTAATTATCACCGGTTATTGATTGATGTTGCTTGCGAACAAGAAAATAAAGAAGCTGCGCAGCAAGGGGAGTGATACGCACACTTGCTCCTCTTTCCAAACAGATGTTGTGTATTAAGAAAAGCCTCTTATTTTGCTATGACTTGAAAATATTTCGTTCTTCAGGTGTGATGTTTCTATTGTTCCTAATATCTGATGTCATTTGTTACACACAGTCAAAATATTCAGGTAAGTGCATGCATGGTGACAAATAAAAACCTTCAGCTGCTCAGAATGTTGTAAAGTCACCATTACAAGCATTTGTTGATGTAACTATATATATAGAATGGAGAGAGAGAGAGAGAGAGAGAGAGAGAGAGAGAGAGAGTGAGAGAGAGAGATTTCTAAAGTACAGAAGCAGGACTGCCCGTAATATTATTCTATGGTTATTTACATTTAAAGCTGCAGAATCGATGGCAAATATGTCTTTTAACAATTTCCGTTGTATCTTTCCTCATGAAAATTTCGATATGAAATCATTTACAAGAGTAAAATTCCTCTCATTCTTCTGTTTTCAATACAACAAAGAGATCAATTAAAAATCAGTTCTGCGTCTGACAGTGCCTAGTTTATTTGTGCATTTGTTGCAGATCGGGATGGACAATGAATAGCACTTCTGCTCTTTACCGTTGGTAGGAGAGAGCGGAAGTACTGTCGTTCAAATGGTGGATGATTTTCATCGCCAGGTGTGATACCACTCTTGCTTATTAGAAACTTACGTAGAGTGAAATAGTTCCTTGTTGGTATCTAGACCACAGTTTCTAGATTTCAAGGCAAGATAGACTAAGACAAGATAGGCTTAAAATCTTTAGTGGGCGGGTTTACGTAAGCACTATTCAAAAAGGTTATGGCTTTTCACTAAACTTTTGTGAACTTTCTTTGGAATACAAGTTTCCCACCAAATGATAATCTTATGATGGTGTTTTTTGTTGTTATTTCCTCTAATTAATTACAGAATTCGCTTTAGAAAATGCCTCTGTTTCCTTAAGAACATCACCTGCGATAATATCAAATCTCGATAGGCGTGATATGCCAGTTAAGAAATTTTAAAGAAACAGAATTGTAGAAACAAAGTTCAAAACCATTGTGCAGAAATTCAGAGCAAGTTAAAATATCTTTATTGATTTCATTCAAGGATAATTTTAGTCAATAATTCTTTCACACATGACAACCCAATACGATGCATATAGCGAGAGAGAAAAAAAAAAGAAATTGTCATTCTCTCTGACATTTCAATTCAGAGGAATACAATCATTAAAAAAGTTCGTTTTTTTTTAACGAAAGCTACACGCGTTGTCAGATGTATGCGTTTTACTCGTGAGCCAATGAAATCACTGGCGATAAATCATTAGAAGTAATCTTTCTCAATAAATAATCAAAAGTGAACTCTGCAGATTTATGTAGCAATTCTCTACATTAGTTTGATAGATTCACGAAATGTTCAACACACATTTCTCAGAATCAATGGGATTTATTCAGGCAAACTATGTGTTATTTATTTTAGTGCTAATAGACAATGTATTCACGATCGGACAAAGAAAATCAGGTATTTATACATGTAAACAAAGTTTTTGCACCAACTTATAGAGGAAATTAAATATTAGAACTGCTCAATATTTCCATATACATAAAAATCTACAAATGAATTACAAATAGCATTTTATAGATTTTATCATTTTTAAGATATCATTACGTTATTATACCATATTTTTATCTTTATTATATAATAAATTTATCTTCAATTTGTTATTAATTTCCAAACTGTTGGAAATTAATGTACTTTATACCATTTGCTTGTAGTTCTTTCGGAATCAAAATGGGGATGCTCGGCTGAATTGAAGGTGATTGAACAACTGTATAAAGGAGCTTTAGAAAAGTCATACGAAATAATGTACATTTATTCGAGAAACTCAGGTTCGTGAAAGCGTTTACTGAATTCTAATGAAATATTGGATTGCTCTTTGTAGACTACAATTTATAATGAGTGTATTCAAAAATGATTTTATTATAGTAGTTGCGATTTGCTTTGAAACTGACTTTTTAAATTATTCTAATGATACTTTTCTAGAAAAATATCACAAATGAAATGAGGTATTGAAAGGTCATGTTAACTAGCCTTCATTTGAAAAGCACTAATAAAAATTCTGGGTGTTCTAGATTGGGATTCAAACTTACCTCTTCACAATTAAAGTGTAATTTGTAGTACAAGGGCGGGAATTTGATATTTAGTTTTGAGAATCTAATAATAAAAATGCATTAAATATTTGAATTTGCAAAATGCGAATACGCTTCATCATCCTGCCTAAGAAATCCTTACTAGCGGATAATTGACAGAATTATTAGATGAACAGAATACTTCCAAAATCGAAGGATTTGTGATAACAATTAGTCTCGTCTATTATGAGAAACTTTAGTTTACTCCTATGAGAAACATTAATTATAATTAGCTACTAAATAGCAGAAGAAGAAAATATTGCACTCTGTTCTAAGATATACCGATAGGTTATCTTAGAACAGAGTGCAATATTTTCTTGTATGTCGCCACTGTATTGTTTTGTTAAAGGAAAATCAAAGCTAGGTGATTAACTCGTCACTATCCATAGCTCAATTACTAATCAATAATTTATTTATTTACCTACTGCTGCCCTGTTTCTAGATTATTTATCATAGTGCAAATCAGTGGATTTTTTTTTCCTTTAGTATTTGAGAGATCATGATTACGTTCTTTCCAGATCCACTACAGTTGCAGTGCACAACACGAGGTTTGTACTACAGAAATATTCCCTTCTATCTATTAGACGAGAACAAAGCAGTTCAACTAATTTCATCTCTGGCTGACCCATTCACTACGAATCTCTCAAAAGACCAGGAAAAACTAAAATTTATCGCTGTTTATGACACTAATAATATTGAATCTGTTATCAGCAACTTAGGAAAGGTAAGTATAATGCTGGGAGGATCTAATAGTTAGAACAACTATCGCCAGTAATTATCGGATATATATCAGTAATCAGAAGGCGTCACTGAATATAGAACTATTCTCAATTGCATGTTTATATGTCCATTCGTAAATAATTACGTATGTCATTCTTCCTTTCTGGCCGGAAATATTTATTTTGTACCATTAATATTAATTTATTTTGTGCCATTAATAGAAGTATATTACTTTATTCAAGAATAATACAGCATTAATAGCCTGTTATTACCTGTTTGTAATAGATAATAATTTTAATGAACTTAAACACATATCAAGTTCTAAATTATTTTATTTTCTCGATCTTAATAAATAATTTACTTCCAAATATTTGGCTCGTTTCAAATTACTGTTATATATTACTATGCTAAACTTTGGACCTGTAAATTATTTTTATTCTTACTGAACAGCATGTGAGTTAATTTTATGTGGTTGATGTAAAACAAATATTGTTTAATTATGTTAGTGTTTCATATTACTATAATTAATTATCATTTTGTTATATTAACTGGTTGTTGTAGATTCATCACAAAGCAAGATTTCGAAATCACTGGTTCGTAGTTACTACCAGAAAACAAAATTATTCCAGCATATCTTCTCAGTTCTCCGACTCTCTACCTGGTGTTTATGATATCGCATTTATCAGCCCTTCTGAACAGGAGATAAATGTAAGGAAGCCTTCTAGATATAACATTTGCAATGCATAAATACATAAATTGTCTCAAGTGTCAAAAAATTGGAAATATTTTGTTTGTTTCCAAGATAATATTTAAAGCTGTTTAACGAAAAGTTCAAAAAGTTATTATTTAGCAGGAAGTTAGTGATAATTGCCCTGCGAATAACCCCCCCCCCTTTCCTTTTCGCAGTGATGTAAAATTTCTACGCAAGTTATGGCCAGCGGTGTATGGTTGAGAATCATAATTCTCAGCTGATCTTATTTGAAAACGAATTCATTAACTAATCGTTTTAACTTCAAACAAAAGAGAAAACTAGGTCTTAAATTAGCTTTTAGTCTCAGAATTTTAGGACAGGTTTACAGGTGTTCTAATTCTTAGGATGTTAAGCTTTTCTGATCCTTCCACTGCTGGTAAAGAACTTTCTTGATTCCTCAGAAAATTGCCAATGGAAAACCAAAGAAGCTGAGACCGTAAAGAAGGTAAATTTGAGACCGTAAAGAAGGTCTCCTAGCTTTGACATCGTACAGCTTATGGTGCCTTCATACTCTAAAATGAAGTTTTTTACGGAAACTTATTTGTTTCCGTAAAAAATCAGCATAATGGAGTAGCATGGCAATGTGGCATGTCCTTGTTCCTGCTGACTAAGATCTTTCAGAAGATTGCATATCAATACGCAGAAGGTCTAATTTTACAGATATCGGCTTAATAGTCAGTTTGAATATCATGAGCCTAAATAATAGTCTCGATAAATAAGGCAACTAACTGTACAAGTTCCGAAACACACACACACACACACACACACACACACACACACACACACACACACACACACACACACACACACACTGCCGATCACAGGCATGAAATTCTGCTATTCCCTCCGAATTCCTGGAAGTTGGTACCTCTCAGGAACATTTAGTTTCATATCAGTCTAAAATGCTTAAAATCGCTCTCATTTCTTCATAGTTCCTCTCAATGATGAGGTATGTGATATCCTATCTGTCGGTTGGTAGTCAATGATGTCAGAAGACAACCATTTGTCCTGTGCATAGTGGTGTTACAGAAGCAAAAGAGTATAAAGAAAACATGTCACAGACTCATATGCAAATTGCAACGGCTTTGTACTATCATAACTACCAGAATGACCATACAGATGTAATCTTTCTCCAGTGCTTAGTGTTCAATGTTCATGCTTTTTCGCTATCTTTACCGGTGTCTACTTGACATTGTTGGGCAGACATCACCCCTCAATGATCGTCTACTCTTATACCTAATTCTAGACAGCATGCGACGCACGGTGCATTTAGATGCATCTATTAATATGCATATTAATGATATGTATATTAATTAATAATATGCATATATATATACATTAAGATGCATATATAAGATGAATTTGGTTACAAATATCATAAAAAATGATTCAATTGTCATAATCACTTTTATTAGCACGCTGCACCTCAACAGCAATCAAATTGTGGCCTATGTGGCGAATAACTCATACATTCTCTATCCGTAGTAGATCAAGGATCCGAATAAGACCATCGCCGTGCTTGGTGTAGGCCATCTGAGCAAGGTTTAGGGTCTAATCTTAGATTACTCAACAATAACAGAACTAATCCGAAGCCAGTAGATTTAATGTATAATAATTATTGTACAGGGTGGCCGTAAAATAACTTTCCCTCTTTGGAGGCATCTGTAGCTAAAACCAATAAACAGAATAAGACCAAATTTTATACTGAGACTTTTGAAGGCATGGGGAGATGAATTCCGCGAAAAAAAGATTTAGTACCAAAAGTCACTGATAGTGGAAATATTGGGGCCGGCGGAGCCGAAAACAAGCGGATAATTACATTAAAGGCAGATAAAATGGAATAATAGCATTTCGACGGTGTAAGCGACAGCCACATCACCCATTCCAGCTGGATTGTGTGGTGCGTTACAATGATAATAAGAATAATAATAATTAAACTAAAACTTGCGAGAGACACAGAAATTAATGCAGTAATTGAACTCACAGGAAATAATGTTTTATTCATCAATTCATCAGAATCAGGATCTCCAGGACCACATACACGATTTTCAATGTGTTGACTTTTCTTGTGTACAACAAATTGCATCCGGTGTGCGACATGCTCTACAGCTGAGCATAAGGAGTCGGATTGGATGTTCATAACAGCCCGTTTTATGTTCTCTTTCAAGACATGCAAGTTGGGAAAGCCACCAACATACACAACGGATTTCAAATACTGTTTAAGGTAAAACAACTTAACAAGTAAAGCAAGCTGAGGCAAGGTAGGACGCATATTGAGCACAATTCATCAGTCATTCGAATAACTGCCTGAAAGTTCCCAATCCCTTTTTAAGTGGAATTGGTGGCGCTGCTGTCGCGTACGCACAGTAAAATTTACATAATCCTTTTTACCTGCGTTTACTGCAAATATATGACTGCTTTCGGCTCCGCCATCGCCAAAATTTCCCCTAGGCCAATTTAGTACTTTTTTGGCGGAAAGTTTTTGGTTTTAGTTACAGATGCCTCCGAAGAGGAAAAGTTATTTTATGCCACCCTGTACATTAATAATATAAAATAATATTATAATACAGTTATATAAAATAATAATGATATTTCAGTAATATAACATTATACATAATTATTATTGTACATTATTTGCCATGACCACATTATTACATTATTGTACATTTATTTTATACTTTACAGAAGGTTGAAGATTATAACCTACACCCGTTCGCAAATTAGGAAATATTGTAGGTGAGAATCACATAAAAATACTGAGCTTTTTCGCCCATTGCATGCTTAAAGATACACTTTAAGCATGTAATGGGCGAAAACTTCGATTACTTCGTCCATGATCAAATTTGTCTAAGAATTGACATCGGCTCTTCACCAAACCGGGTCCAGCTCTTCAGGATATTTTTCTGTCATTTAAGTTGCTTATACATCTAAATCCTTTGTTTTTGACTTTTCATATTTAAGGAAACTAATTTCTTTTGGATGTTTGACATTTGCGAAAATTAGGCATCCATTCTGAAAATTATTCTTGGTATATGACGTATGTCATTGAAGCCTTCTTATAGGCTTCAATGACATACGTCATTGAAAGGATTCATTGATAATAGATAATATGTCACAGGCACTTGAAAAACCTGGGTAAATACCATCACTAACATTGCCTTGGAAGAATCCTAAAACATTCACTGGAAAGACTGCAGCATTTATAACAGTATTTTGATTGTAACAAGTATTATTCTCTGACTGTCCTTGGTGGATCATCATTCCCTAAACTTGGTTGAAAATCACTGGAAGTTAATATACTGTAAAATTGCACTATATTATGCATATTTAATGATAATGCACAATATATATTAATCGAAGTTTTGTTAACAGATATATGTTGAAAATCTTATCAGTTAATATGCAAATAATATGCCACATCCATATATATATATATATATATATATTTGTATTAAACGTGCTTTGACTATAGTAAAATCGTTTATATGGTTAGTTTCTAGTTTCTTTCTTTCTTTCTTTTGTAAGAATTTTTTTTAAGTTATCTCTTATTGATTTTTATTACAGACATCCACAAATTACATGGTACGTTCGTACAAAAGAGTATTATTTCCAATGAACTCTAAAATCACGCAAGAAACTCTCTTCGAAGCAAACAACTTGAAAACAGGTCACCTATTGAATGCAGATCAATTTAATTGCAAAAACTTCCAAGGCATAACCTTGAACGCTGGAGCTGTACAGGTAGGGCTTTCCAAAGCATGTAAATAGACAGACTATCGTTTCTTTCTGCATAATTTTATTTTTCGTCCTCTGCTAATAAATGAACTGGTGATATATTTTAAATAATGTTTTCCGTAGTAGCAATACACAGAATAGTTTAAAAACGTTTCAAAATGTTGTCTTGAAAAATACTGACATTTTTGTATAAAATGACATTTTAGGATTGTACTATTTCCACTTTAGGATAACATCATGTATTGAATATTTCATGCTGTCTTCTTCCTTGTATTTCGTCTTAATCCACACTAACCTCATCGCTTTCTCAATCATTCAAAAACATTTTTGCTGAAGCTTCGTATAACTTGGCAATCATAGAGGGCAGGCTTTATTTCCTTTTTTTGTTCAAATAATTATATCTTCTTCCATTGAATGATATGAAATTCACATCTGGAAAAAAAGTCCCACAAAGGGAAGATTTTATCATTTTACCGGCGAACTGCTTTTTTCACGCCTGAAGAAAAAATTCATAGGGAGTGGATATCGGATACGGTATCCACAATCACAGTGTTTCTTTGGTATTATTTAAATGTATTCGAGTTCATTTGTTAAATAGCAGATTAGAGTAGCTGTATATTACAAATAGGTTCGTTGATTTTCCATACATTTTCATTCAATATTATCAAAAAAGTTCATAATTTCATGTTCGCCTATTTCATCATATTGTTATGAGTAATATAAGCACGTAAACACAAGAAAGATATTTAATTAGCCAAATATTTCGGTCTAAAAATTGCAGAGCATCTTCAGTGGCACTACAAGAACAGTTTTAAAAAATACAAGATGGAATACAAACAATAGATCATTTAAAAATAGAACAAGCCTCGTGATGTTATATCACTAATGGAGGTTTGATGTTCTTGGATTCTATTTACAAGAGAGCGTCCAGTTTGTCCAAAATAGGACAGATCACAGTTGCAAATCATCATCATCACAACAAACCTGAAAAATCTGGATTGGCTCAGCACGGGATTGAAACTAACCACGACATCCTTTGGTCAAAAACTCGCCCCTTACATAGTTCCCGCTATACATTTGAACGTTTATTCAAAGAAAACGTAGAGGCCTTACTCGATCGTCCTAACCTGAATCGGAATGACTGTATATCTATATCAAAAATCTGGGAAAGTCTAATCAGGATTACTCATTAATTCATATTAATTTTATGTTATTTAATATTATTAATTAATATCTTTATTTCAATCATGTCTCTGCTTAAAAATAAGCAGAGACATGAATACTTAGTGATATAACATCACGAGGCTTGTTCTATTTTTAAATGATCTATTGTTAGTATTCCATCTTGTATTTTTTAAAACTGTTCTTGTAGTGCCACTGAAGATGGTCTGCAATTTTCAGACCGAAATATTTGGCTAATTAAATATCTTTCTTGTGTTTACGTGCTTATATTATTCAATCTATATGTTACAAGTATCCTTAAAATATCAAATCGAATTGTTATTTCGACTTGTTAGGGTTACAGATCCATTAGGTTGCCAATGGCATGAACTGTATGATCTAAACAATTTGACATAATGCTGCTACAAATATGTACTAGAATTAGATTTTATGCTTTTGTGATGAACGTCGTCTGAGTATCCAAAAAGTCATAGCCTGGGACTGCCAAAAAATCAAGAAAAACAAAAATTAGAGGATGAACAATTAGTTGGAGACATTATCACTATCACCACTTTAATTCGAAAAAAAAAAATACATATCATGGACTTCTCCTCTCTCTGTCTCTCTCTCTCTCTCTCTCTTTCTCTCTCTCTGTTTCTCAATAGCTCCTCAGATAGTTGTGCTTATTTTCACAATCAATTCCTATCCACTGATATCTCTAATTATAGTATTTCTTATATTTCTTACTCGATCCCTTTTTCTTACGTGGAGTTATTCTTTCCCAGTCTCTCTCTCTGAGCCTCGCGTAATCTGTCTTCCTGATTTTAGCCGGAAAACCGGAAAGAAAAAGCCAGTCCAGTCATCCTAGTGTTTACTTTCATAGGTAAACACTAGGATGACTAAACTGGTTTTCCCTTCAGTCATTTTCTACCGTAGGTGACTTTGTAGGCATTACCCACAAAGTATTCCTGGTGAGAATGTTTACAGGGTAGTTCATCGTTGCTTTCCCCAGCCCCCAACTTCATCCGGGCTCGGGGTCGGCATATGGCGGACGTATTTATGACTGTAATCCATGTGTGATCACCGGGAAGGTTTGCCTGTTTTGAGGGCGAAAAATCCGCTATATTTGTATGAGACCGGGTAACTCACCTTTAGTCGAAAGGGACCAGATAAAGGTTCTTCACATCACTGATGGGAATCGAACAGGTCTTTCCGACCAAAGGGCTTCTTCTATACTGACTGAGCTACGGAGGCTCCCACTAGAATGATGCATATATTAAAGCGACTTCCTTTTTAAGCATATAGATAAATCCTCTAAGGCAGCGTTTCCCAAATGGTAGGTCAATACCTGGCCCCGGGTCACGAAAGCTAAATGCAGGGTCGCCTAAAAAAACTCTCGAAAACCTAGGTGTTTCGTTTTGGGGTTTTCGTTTTTTCACGAAACTCTAAAATACAAGTAAATAGAATTTAATCGGGACTAATGAATAAATAATTTAATTAATAGAGACGAAACACGAGCTTCGTCCCCGTCCCCGTCGCCATTTCACAGTCTCTTTATTCGCGGTAAAGTAGCTGAACTAATTGAGAGGCTGCACAGCGGCAACCCACCACCAGCCTCTATGAACATTCACATCTATTTTATTTTACCTATTAGCCATAAAAAATTTAGTGGGTCACGAAGATGAAGTATTAAAATAACCGGCCCACGGAAAAAAAAGTTTGGGAAACCTTGCTCTAAGGTAATCTTTATAAAGCCAAATGCTTTGTGTCCTTGTGTGATTCCTCTACTTATTTCTTTATCTTGTTTTTCCTTAAAACTAACCAAACTGACCAAAGGAAATAAATATGGTCCTCCACAATTTCAATACGATTATGTGTTAATTTTCAGTTCGGTTTGATCTGAATTTGGAATCAGTCTGACTTTAGTTAGATTAATCTTTAAACTTTTTTCTCCTTTCTTTTTATTGAGGCCATTTAGCATTTCCTGAGGTTCTTGTTTATCGTTTTGATAAAAGAATAATGTCATTTGCAAAACGTGATTTAGATTTTTTTCCTTGATGCTAATTATATAGTTTTCCCCATGAGACGTCCTTAAGACTTCTAACGTAGCAGAAAACAATAATGGGTGATATAAATCTCCTTGCCTTACTCCTCGCCCAATACCAAATTCCATTCCATGATCTTCTAGCTATACTGTATACGTTCTGTTGAGTTTCGATACACAGTTTTTAATAATCTGATATAACTTGTCGGGATGTTTCAAGCTGTTATTATTTCTAACTGACACAAAGAATCAAACTCTTTTTTTAAAGCTATGAACACTAAATATGCAGGAAACTTTTATGCATTTACTTTTTCCATTACTCAGAATGTGGATATGTTCTATTTTCTTTCACACGGCTTGCACAGACAACATCCAATGGCAATCCCTTCCAATAATGCGCCACCCTATGAGAGAAAAATCTAGCTCTCATCCCCTTCTTAGCGGCATTCATTCTCAGCTTCCAAGAATGTCCTCTTGTCCTTTCGCACCCTCTATAAATTGAAAAATTCCTTCAAGTGAATTCCTGTATGACCCTTTCAGAAGTTTGTGTAAGTCTCAATCATATCACCCCTCTTTCTCCTCATTGATGGTGTCTGCAATCTACAAATTCTCAATCTGCCGTCATAATCAGTATTCCACAATCCTGATGTCATTTTTAACACTCATCTTTGCACTCTCTCCAATATATCCGAATCACAACGGAAACGAGGAGACCAGATATGCGCAAAGTAGTCCAAGTGGGGTCTTATCAAAGCCTTGTATAGGCAAAATGGCATCCTTACCTTTACATGTGAAAGTTTCAGCATTGATTTGAATTTGCAATCTTTGCTACATGGCCCCTGAACCACAACTGCCTATCTACTAACATTCCTACATCCCTAGTCTCATCAGTTTCTTCTAGCCTAATCCCACCAACATAATACGACATTGGATATCTAATCACGCCAAAGTGAATGACTTATATTTATTGACATTGAACTGATATCCATTATCTCATGCCCACATTTTCAGCTTATTCAAATCATTCTGCAAGTACTGCATATTAGAAGCATTCCAGATTACCCTACCTATCTTTCATCATCAGCAAATAGCTGGATATCTCTTATCAAATCCTTCCCAATATCATTAATGTGCAGATTGAACAACAGTGGATTAAGCACTTCTTCTTGAAGTAAACCACTGGTCATTAAAAGTATGATTATTTTGTTACACACCTCTTGTACTCCGGAGAATATCTTAATTGACGTATCTGATAGACCAAATTGTTTTAATTGTTTACATCCTAAAATTGCAATAATTGCAAATGTCAGTAAAACTGAACACTTCAATGCATGACTTTACACAAGCCGTTTGTTTTGTTATCATTTTTCAATTATGATTTAATACTATATTTGAATATTAAATAATGAGAAACTTGTTATATCAATGCTTATTATTCAACTATATTTATTATTTATACTTCATATTTAATATTTATAAAACCAGGCTAGTAATAATACAGTGATGTTTTACCTTTATTCCATATTAAGTTCGCCTTTTATGTGCATCTGAATCAAGACAGCACAGGAAAAATCCAGTTACTTGATGGATTCAACACCGATTTATTCAGAACTCTCTCGCAAATGATGAATTTCAAGTCAGTAATATAAATATTCTTAATTTCTTTCTTTTAACAGGACGTTTGAATAATAAATCATTGCTACAATACGTCAACCAGTTGAAATAATCACTGAATATCCTTATGATCTATTATTTATTTATTTATTTATTTCGCAATAGGTATGAAGTAATCGTTCCAAGTGATAAAGAATCAGGACGGATGGTCAAGAACAATTTCACTGGACTTATGGGAATGTTATACAGACAGGTAAAGTCCTTATTATCTTTTTTTAACTATTCATAATTGTTTACACTTGCATACTCTTCTTTAATGCTTCTAGCACTTCCCGCATAGCTTAATAAAACGCAAAGTCTTATCATGGCTTTAGAGTTGAAGGTGAGTTAGTCCATGTCATATTGTCCTGGTGGAGTTTTCCCTGCCACAGATTAGCTTTCTTCGTGCCATACAGCAACTGCTATAGCAACGCATGCAATTTTTAGACATGACACACTGGCGTCATAGCGTTAGTGGTTTTGGCAGCGTATATATTTTTAATTTTTAATTTTAATTTTTTAATTTTAATTTTAAACATATGTTTAAAAATCCTATTTAAAATTAAAATCTACGATGGAATGCTATTTCTGTATTTGAGATACTTTCTTCTAAATCTTATTAAGAATCCTGAATGATGTTCAATAGTGAACAGACTCTTATTTGAATTGACTGGTTTGTTAGTTTATTTCAAGGTAACCAAGATCATGATTCAAGTACTTTCTGTTTGTCCACGCTATGCGGCGAGATCGCACAGCTAAAATTTGGATTTGAGTTTTGTTATCTTGCACAAAGATTTAAAGATAGGTCAGGTGTATAGAAGTAAAATGATTACTAAAATGCACTAATATATCCATTAAGAATATCTTATTTGATATTGCAAACACTAGGATCCTCGATTCATGTTCCGGACGAGATCACATTATTGAATGTGCATTATCAGTAATATTTAATAAATTCATTTTTTTTTTTACTTAATACTTCTGCAGTCTGAATGCTGACGTTTGGCGTCAGCGACAAAGTAGTTTGTGAGTTCTATTAGAACATCATTATAATTTTTAAAATTAGAATATTTTATAAATTAGTTTATAAAATCAATAGCTCTTAACGCCACCCATACAATATCGGGATGAATAAATCAAAACATTTCATGCTGGGTACAAGCTACATATATAATGTATAATCATGTTAAAAGAAGTATATACAAATTATAATATAAAATTATGAAACTGATATAGTTTTTTTAAAGTAAAAGGGAATTAAGTAATGTTTCCTCTTCAGGAAATTGATATCATCACCATACAGTTATCCACAACCCCGATACGAGCACTTGCTGCAGATGTGATTCACCCACATTCCTATGACAAAGTTGTGTTTGTCGTACGATATCCAAAGGCGTCAATAAAACCTGAAGTATTAGCATCTCCATTCTCAACAGAGGTAGATAGTACTGAATTCCATTTCTATTCTTGTTATAGTTATTTAAAAAAATAGCTTTTTTGGCATTAATTAATATAAAACGAAATTGTATATAATAATATATTTTATTATATACAATTTTTTCGTTATATAAAAAAAGAGAAAAAAGTTTAAGTTTATTATTTAAAAAATAGGCCTTTTTTTCCTTTTCAGTAATGAATACATGAACATTTATCTATTACTGAAATTTGTACTGATGAAAATATCTGGAACGACTAAGCATAATTTCCTAACATTTTAAATTAGGCTTAAGTTGGTTAGTGATACTTTGGCCTATGAGAGATAAGGAAATCGAATTTCTTTAACCTATTTACAATCTCGTATCCTATGATAAAATTTAACTTTTTTTTTTTTCAAATTATTACCTGGCTGATTATATGAAAAATGTATAAAATACAGAATATTTGTTTTAGTTTTGGGTCTATCTCCTCGTCACAACAATTGGCATGTCAGGATGGATATATGGGTTCTCTCGCGTAGCTTCATATCTCGTCAATACTAAAAAGACAAGCTTCTTTCATCTTCTTTGGCTCGTTTTTGGAAGCCTTACATTCAAAGGTAAATGATTTGTGCAGTTCAATTTTTTTACTCATGAATTTATTTCATTTTCGTTTTTATTTTATTTTCATGGAATGAAAACTTTATTATCAGAAAGCAGGAAAATTGCTTCATTTCCTATTTATATTCAAATACTGTTGTTGGAGTGTTATATATACATATATTTTCTTACCTGTTTAGCAATGGACTCGCGGCTAATGAAATATTCTTATTTCCGACTGATGGCAATATTCTGGATATTATTTGCCTTCGTGACAGTCACGGCATATAGTGGCGCTCTGCTTTCCTTTATAACAGTTCCGGCAGTGGAGAAGACAATTGAAACAACTAAACAACTAGCAAAGGCAGTTCAAAAAAAAGAAATAATTGGCACAACACTATGGAAATCGGGAACATTTGCAGATTTCAAGGTATACTAGTTTAATATCAATAGCAATATATGTGGCATTGTTAAATGATCACCTATTATGCGCTTTAGCAGCAAGCGGTCGCAAGCACGCTATTTCGATGCTCCCATATTTTAAGTTGCAAAGTAGATATTTTCTTGTGAATTAAACTTTGAAGTACACCAGTGAATTCCGTTCCTCAAGACGAACATATTGATGTAAAAAATGTAAGTATCTGTTAAGTAATAAGTAAAATATAAGTATTCAAATTTCGAAGTATATGCTGGTCAACTACGCGAGGAGAGAACAAAGGAAGTCGCCATATTAGAAATTACAGCAAGATCGTCAAACAAGAAATATGAAGTGCTACAAATGCCAAGAAGACCTAACGGGGGAAGAAAAACACATCACATGTAGGAACTGCCAGAGAAACATGCATTTTCTATGTTCAGGATTGTCTGAGGCTACTTGGCAGAGAAAATCAAACAAGAATCGTGGCGAGTGGAAGTGTCCCCATTGCAGAGACAACAAAGGAATGTCGCCTTCGACCGCAGGCGGAAAACAGCACATGCAGAAAACAACCGCAGGCAGTAAACAGCTATCAACAACAGAGGGAATTAAAAACAAAGAAATTAACAACGGAAACCCAGGTGAGCCATCTTTAAATGCATTACTTGAAAATAGATCACAAAACCTAAAAGACTGTTTAATCGATTTTGTTGGAGAACTATTTCAAAAACATACCGCACAAATTACAGAAAAATTCAACCAATACGAGGAATATATTAAATTTAATAATAACTCGGTAGAAGGTGTATTACAGACCGTAAGAGAAATTAAAAATTGCGTTAAAGAGCTAACGGAAAGACAGCATAATTTAATTAAAGAGACAACGGAACTACGGCAAAAACTAAACTCTTTAAAGCAACTGTACGAACTCGCAAACCAACAGCAGCACAAAAACGATCTCCTCATAAATGGTCTCCCAGAAACAGCCACGGAACATCTAAGAGACACCGTAATACAACTAAGCCAAAAAATTGGCTCTCCGATTGAATCAAGAGACATCCAGACAGTGTATCGGTTACCACAAAAAAAAAGGAAAAGAGAAAATAATACCCGTCCTTCTCCCGTCGTAGTGAGACTCACCAACAGCCCAACTAAAACTACACTCATAAAAGCTAGCAGGATTAAGAAACCAGTAGTCAAGGATCTGAAAGGAGACCATGACAATACCACAATATACTTGTCCGAATACCTAACGCCATATTACCAGAAAATATTCTACCAAGCAAACAAGGTAAAAACAGAAAACAATTACCAGTTTATATGGATAAGAGACAGCAAAATATTCCTAAGAAAGACGCAAGATGCAAAACCAATCGAAATAAAATCCGTAGACGACCTCAACAGGCTGCCACATTATAAGGAATATGGACAACTCGTAAAGAAGGAACAGCACACCAACCAACATGAATGCAGACCATCAAGCAGACGTAATCACCCCGGAACATGATAATTGCCACATTCTGAAATCAATAACAGAATGGAAACAACTGACAATCCCCAAAAAAGGACTATCTATTCTCCACATCAACATCAGAAGCATTCAAAAATACTGGCTGACCCTGCAAGCTTATCTGAAGGAAGATATAGACGCCGTAGACATTTTAAAACTGACTGAAGTATCCACGACAAAAGAAGAGGCATCTCCTACCAAATGCCACACTTCCAACAACACAAACACTGCAGACAAACAAAACGAGGCCGTGGTATAATAATATTTACCAAACATAAACTAGAAGTAACAGAAACAAACTATAAATTAGAATACGCAGAAAACATATGCATCGAAATTAAAAACACCAAACAAGAAAACTCCCTGATATTAAACGCAATATACAGACCACCCAACTTAAGCACCACAAAATTCCTAGAAGAACTAAACAAATGGCTTTCAACCACGGAAATCGGCACCTCAGAATATTTGATGATAATAGGAGACATTATTATAAACATTTGGAACATAAATAACAACACAGAACAATACTTGACCTATTATAGGCATATAACATAACCCCATCCATACAGTCGGATACACGAGAAGAGATAGTCGGAAACACAACAACCTCATCCTGCATCGATCATATAAATATAAGGGCCCCTCCAAACAGCCACACAGCAGCCATCATAACATGCAAACTGGCAGATCATTATTTCACAGCATTACAGTTATACACTGAACCACAAATCACTGAGACTACAAAACAGTATTTTAGCATTCTAAACGAAACAATAGTAAACGATGAAATCAGAAAAATAGACTGGATGCAGATAGCATCTTTAGACTCTGCTGAAGCTATATATAATAATTTTAAACTTGCATTTAACAAAATATATAACAAAGCATTAACAAAAATAAAAATACGTCCCCAAACGAAACAAAATCCATGGATAACAGACAACATACTAACAGACATACAAAGAAAAGAAGCCCTATGGAAACAACTTAAGAAGTCGCCGAACAATATCGCTTTAAAAGCTGAATACAAAAGAAAACGAAATCTCCTAACAACACAGATAAGAACTGCAAAAAGAAACTATTACAGCAACAAATTAACAACAGCTCAGAATGACATATAGGAATCCTGGCACCTGATTAATGAAATGCTGGACAATATACACAGAACCACTGACTCAGAAACAATAAAACACGGCTTTGCCTGCGACCCCAAATCCCTCAAACAATTGGCAAACAAATTTAATCAGCACCTCGTGAACTCTGTCCAAAAGCTACAAGAAACAACCTTTCCTCACACAAACGAACATTCTCCACTAGGTCCACGAGCAACCCAGTCGATGTGGTTCCCCACAGTAACAAAAGAAGAATTATCACTGGCAATTCAAGAAATTAACCCTAACAAAGGACCGGGGATAGACGGAATCAGACCAAAAGATCAAGAAACACTCAACCAACCTACTTCCAGTTATTCAAAAACTGTTAAATAAAATCTTCGAAACGGGACACATACCTGAAACACTGAAGACTGCATTAATCACACCCATACACAAACAGGGAAAAAGAAACATTATAAGTAATTACATACCCATTGCCACGCTGTCTGTAATCACTCAAATCATGGAGCGCATCGTGCATCAGAAACTCTCCACATATGTTGAAAAATTTCAAATCATACCCAAAACACAATATGGCTTTCAAAAAAATAAAGGAACGGCAACACTCCTGGAAGATTTCGCAGATCTAATAAACGCTGCATTGGATAAAAACAGAATAACATTAGTGGTATTCATTGACCTAACAAAAGCATTTGACACACTAACACACAAAACCTTGTTAACGAAACTAACCCATACAGGAACTGGAGGTCGTCTACTCCAGTGGTTTAAAGCATACATAAAAAAACAGAAACACACCACGTATAGGATCAGCATACAGCAAAGAGGTACATGTAACCTGTGGAGTACCACAAGGAGCTGTCCTATCTCCCATTATATTTAACATATACACACACGACATAAGCCAACTCCCCCTAAAAAGTAAAATCTTCCAGTACGCAGACGACACGGCCATAGTATTCATTCACAACAATGCAAATATCGCTTACACAAATATGCAACACGACATCAATCAAATCACTAACTGGTTAACTGAAAACGGCATATATATAAACCCAGGGAAAACAAAGCTAATGGTATTCAAAAAATCCCAAACCCTGCCCATAGAAATTAAATATCTCACTATCCAACATTCATCCTCCTATACACGAAGCGTAGAACCTAAAATCACAACCATCACACAGGTGAAAACAACACGCTATCTTGGACTTCACTTCGATGCTGATCAAAGTGGGAATAGCCATACAAACTACCTACATACCAAGCTTAGGATAATAGCAAGCAAACTATACAGATTAAAAGACATTGCCCCAACCCACATAAAAATACTAATCTATAAAGCATTATGTGAAAACATTTTAAGATATGCAATCACATCATACGCATTCTGCGCAGACTACAGACTTAACAGGCTACAATGGTTGCAAGATAAAATGGTAAAACTGATATTCTGGGAACAACCCACTCTTATGCAGGAAGAACAGACAAAATACAAATTTTTTAAGGTGAAACACTTATGCCACTACACAGTCATGTTAAAACACTACTACAGCCCAACATATAGAGTAACCAGAACAACATATCAAATAACAAGACCACAGTCAACAAACTACATAACATATAAGTACAACAATCAAATGGCAAAGCCACCAGAAACTTCTACGTACCTGACATGATAAACAAACTGCCGTTCGACAACAGAAACCTAGGAAGATACAGAGAGCTGAAACAGGCACTGTATGAACATTATAGCGAGAATGAAAATTAGAACAATTCCTGTTTCTCTCTCTCCCCCCCCCCGCATGCACACACACACAAACCTATGACAATCCCCCTCTCAAAAACCATCACTACAAGAACACAAAGAAACAAACACACCATGTCTAAATCCAGCCCTATTTGCACAAAAAAAAAGTTAAACTGTAATAGCAGTTGAAGTCTTCCAAGCACGTACCATCAGACAGTAAAATCAATACCTGGCTTGTGACCATTACAGGAACATAACCATAAACCCACCACCATCTATCATCTGTTATCTTCCTTAGATAAGCTCTGCTAAGCTTCGAGGAAGAAAATTATTAACTTGCAAGTATCTGTTAATCACAATTGCAACAAGTTATAAATATTATATATATATAATTATTACAGCATCTATGTATGCAATTTATCTGAGACATAAAAAATAAATAAATAAAAATAATAATGATAAATAAATTATTATTGTTATTATTATTATTATTAATATGTATATTCTATATTCAAAAATTCTGTATAATCTTTATTGTAGATAAAGTCACTCGATATGTTAAAAAAAATATATTATTATTATTATTGTTATTATTATTATTATTATTATTAAGAAAGACTTCCAAGGAATCAAGGACTCATCGAGAGTGGCCACACACACATACACACACACAAGCCCACACACCAGCTATCATACTTATGCTTGAATTAATTCACACTCTGCTTGAACAATTATCCAATGGCAATCCGCTCCAATCACACACCACTCTATGAGAGAAAAATCTAGCCCTCACCCAGTTCTTAGCAGAATTCATTCTCAGCTTCCAAGGATGCCCTCTTGTCCTTTCCCCACCCTCCATAAATTGAAAAATTCCATTAATTGAAATCCGGTATGACCCTTTCAGAAGTTTGTAAGTCTCAATCATATCACTCCTCTTTATCCTGTTTGCTAGTGTCTGCTCTCTGCAAATTCTGAATCTGTCTTCATAATCAGTATTCCACAAGCCTGATATAATATTTAAAACTCTCCTTTGCGCTCTCCAGTATATCAGAATCACAACGGAAATCAGGAAACCAGAATTGCGCACAATAGTCCAAGTGAGGTTTCATCAAGCCATATAAAGAGTTATAATGACATCATTATCTTTACATGTGAACGTTTGCTTCAGCATTGCAATTATCTTTTGAGTTGTATTTTCAATCTTTGCTATATGGCCCCTGAACTTCAACTTCCTATCTACTAACACTCAGAGATCCGTAGCCTCATCAATTGATATCTAATTGGATATCTAATCACGCCCAAGTGAATGACTTTACGTTTAATGATTGAACTGAATGGATTTTATCATGTACACAATTTCAGCCCATTCAAATAATTATGCAGGTACTGCATATCAGCAGCATTCCTGATTACCCTATCTATCTTTCATCATCAGCACATAGCTGTATGTCGCTTGTCAAATCCTTCCCAATATCATTACTGTACAGATTGAATAACAGTAGACCAATCACTGATCCTTGGTACACCACTGGTTACCTTAAATTCTGGAGACTCACAATCCCCATATACCACTTTTTGATATCGGTCAGTCAGCAATTCTCTTATACGCGCTAATATCCTATTATTGAAACCAACATTCTTCAATTTATGTAACAGTCTACCATACTGCGTTCTGTCAACAGCCTTAGTAAAATCCAAAATTATCATGCTGTATCTATTCCTGTTGTCTAGTTCAATTTTGAAATTGTTATAGAATATGAGCAAGTTGCTAAAATATTACATTCCCTTAGTAAACCATGTTGCTCATTGAAAGTAGAGATTCACTGTCAACCTATTTGGGAATGCGAGCCCTAACAATTTTTTCCAAAATCTTAACCACCACACCTGAGATACTAATTGATCGATAGTTGGATACATCGGTCTTTGCACCACCCTTGTGCAATGGAATTACTGAACATTCTTTCTATTCCTGGGGAATCTTCGCTGTTCTGAGACTCGTATTAAACAGCCTTGTCAAAGGAATAGCCAGTTCATCTGAACACTCTTTTAATGCTACATATCCCATTAGTCCCTATTGCTGAATTCTTATTAAGTTTGTGAAACAGCTCTAATACCTCGTCTTCATACACTTCAGTGTCTTTTATCCAGTGAAGAGGTAACAGTGAGCTCATCGTATACCAGGTTTATAGCTTTTAGCAAAATAGTCCCCTCTTTGTGATCGAGCCTGTTGCTTATAATTTTCATAATGCACATCATCCTTATCCACACGGTATTCCTTCCACATAATTCTTTTCTTACGAATCTCTTGCTTAATAAGATTACAGATATTCATTTGACTCCTACCCTATTTATTCTTCGAACTCTCGGGACACATTCTGATATCGCATCATTCTTCCAATTCAACAACTGATCCCATTCCAGTACTCCGTATACTCCTCAGTTGGTCATAATTTCTTGCGTTGTAGTTCAGCACGTAACCTTTTCTAAATGGAATATCCATAAACCTAGTCACTTCCCAAGTGAGTACCACATGATCACTGTCACCAACCGGAGGCGGCAGAACAGTTACCTCTTTATTAACATTATTTTGATAATATTTATTATTGAAAAAACCAAATCTGAAAAAGAGGATAAATATTTCACTACTATCTGTAAAATCTATCTTTAATTTGTTACTTTCATGTTTTCATTAGGTCAATTATTATTTTTATTAGTAGTAGTATAACTTTTATATAATATTATAATATATATTATTATATATTATAAATTATGCATATTATATAATAATATATTATTTTTATGTATAACAAAATGTACCCTACACTCATGTAATTTGTTTGAAAAATAAACTCGGTTTAAAAAATATTATTATTATTATTATTATTATTATTATTATTATTATTATTATTATTATTATTATTATTATTATTATATACAAAATACCAGGAATAGATGGAATCAGACCAAAAGACATCAAAAATCACTCAACGAACCTATGTTCAATTACATCTAAAACTGTTAAATAAAATCTTCGAAACAGGGCATACCTGGAACACTAAAGACTACATTAATCACTCCCATACATAAGCATGGAAAAATAAACATTATAATAATTACAGAACCTTGCCACATTGTCTGTAATCAACCAAACCAAATAAACCAAATCAACCAAATCATTGAAAAATCATCCCAAAAAACACAGTTTTTTGGGGATGATTTGGCTTTCAGAAAAATAAGGGAACAGCAACACTCCTGAAAGACTTCACAGACCTAATAAACGCTGCATTCGATAAAACCAAAATCGCATAAATCGTTTCTATTGACCTAACAAAAGCGTTTGATACAAATATGCGACACTTCATCAATCAAATCACTAACGGGCTAACTAAAAATTACATACTCGTTTAAACCCTGAAAAATCAAAAACGCCCACACCCTACCCATAGAAACTAAGTATCTCACTATCCAATATCCATTCTCCTATACACCAAGCGCTGATCCTAAAAGCACAACCATCACACAGATGAATACAACACATTATCTTTGACTTCACTTTGATACTGATCAAAGTTGGAATACTATACAAATTATCTACACAACAAACTCAGGATAATAGCAAGCAAACTACATCGATTAAAAGACATTGCCGACGCACAAAAATATTAATGTATAATGCATTATGTGAAAACATTTTAAGATATGCAATTACATCATACTACAAAATCAGACTACAAACTTAAGAGATTACAATCGTTGCAAAATAAAATGATAAAACTTATATTCTGGGAACAAAGAGAACAGCCCACCTTTTTTATTCGAAATATATGGGCAGCAAGGACAGAATACAAAATATTTAAGGTGAAACATTTATGCCACTTCACAGTCATTTTAAAACTTCAGTCTAACCTACAGAGTAAGCAGAACAACATATCAGATAACAGACCACAGTCAACAAACTCCACAACATATAAATATAATAATCACTACGCAAAAGCCACCCGAAGCTTTTATATACCAGACTTGATAAACAAACTGTCGTTGGACGACATAAACCTAGGGACTTACACAGAGCTGAAACAGGCGCTATATAAATATTATAGCGAGATTGAAAATTAGAGAGAAATTACTCTCTCTCTCTCTCTCTCTCTCTCTCTCTCTCTCACACACACACACACACACACACACACACACACACACACACACACACGCGCGCGTACACAAAACCTATAAGAAAACCATCTCAAACAGCATTAGAAGCACACGAGCACGCGCTATCCAAATCCAACATCCCGTTGCAAAAAAGTTAAACCGTGCGCAATTAGTGATAGTCAGTGAGCGCGTGCACTCACCTCGACACGTTAACAGGAAAAAAAGCATTATATAAAAACATTATATTTTCATATATAAGTTTCCAAGCACATACATATAAACAGTTAAATCTACACCTGGCTTACGACGAGTATTGAAATAAAACCATGAAAACACCGCCATCTATTATCTTCCTAAACTAAGCTCTGCTGAAGCTTCGAGAAAAATAGCAGACATGCCAGCAAAACAAATAAGTATATTAAATAGAATGTACTCAGTCACCTATATACTGATTTTTTTTAGAAGTAAAATATCAGTAAATGCGGAATTATCATTATTTTATAGCATTCTGTACTAAACTGAAATATGTGTTAATAGTCATATGATAACACTTTGCCAAACTTAAAAAAGAGGAAATGTGTATACATAATAAAACGTAAAATGTAGCATATAATCATATTGCCTACCTTATGTAACTGCAAACTATACTTGCAAACGATTATTGTGATTATTATTATTCTATTATATGAATTCAGCATTGTGAAGATTATAATGATATTAAGAGCGAAATAAGTAACGTAAGAAATTATAGAACTGTTAACATAACAACATTACAATGCAGGTGCGTATAACATATGTGAAAGTACTTGCATATCAGTATGCAAGTACGCGTGTACTTGCATACTGATCGGTACGCTTGTACATAATGTAAATAAGTAGGTATGAATAATAAAGTTAACGATTTGAAAATTTATTATTATTATTATTATTGCATAATTGCTGTTTTTTTCTTTTTTAAATGACCTGCATATGTTTTAATTCTATAATTATTCTGATATTGTCTTTCGTTAAAAATGCAGTCAGCTCGATCAGGAGAAATGGGCATTATAGGAAAGCATATTAAGGATTACACATCTATTGCTTTGGGACTCCGACGTGCTCTTGAGAGTAAAGAAGCTTTCATATACACCAATAAAGGCATCAAATTCAACTCTGTAAAGCTAGGAAGAAAAAATTTCTTCACGGGAAAAGATCAGTTCTATTTTACTATTTCTTCCTACTTCATCCACCATTGTCATCCTTGCAGGGAAACGTTTAATATAATGTACGTATTAATCTATTTAAATCTTTTTTTTAAAAAATCTTGTGTGATTTTTAACATTATTCAAAATTTCATACTATTTTTGTTGTTAAATATTAATCGATAAAATTTAATCGATTAACGAAATCGTTTAAAGCCTTTACATATTACTTCAGGAATCAGTTACACTTCAGTCAATAAAAGATTATTAGAGAAAATTATGAGTAGAACTGAGAGATTGATTTCATCTCTAGTTGTTGGTTACCGTATTGATGTTGGGTTGTTTTGTCCTTTGAAGAGTCTTCGATGTTTCCATGTGCTCCTTGATCTGTTTTGGCTATGTCGATGATTTTGGTTGTGTAGAGCTGTTGCTCAGGATTAGGTTTATTGCTTGCAAAGCTGCTGTAATTGCTAGACAGGTGAAAATGTGAGTGGGTGTCAGTTCAGTATTAGGGCAGTTGTTGAAGTTTATTTATGTTTTTCGTATCATCTGTTGATCTTCATACTGTATTGATACTTAGAAAGATAAATTCCAAAGATATCAATAGATGGCAGGCTGTTTCCAGCAGGTGTTTCTGTACCAAAGCAAACAAAAAAATATTCTCTGATCAGAGGTCTTTTATAACAAGACATTTAAATGGTAAATGGCAGATTACGTGAAAGCAGACTTTCTCAAGCAGGAACTGCAATAACTCTTAAAATCCCTGCAGGGATTAAAATCCCTTAAAAATCCCTGCAGGAACCCTTAAAATAATTTTCAGGCCTCTCTGATAAAAATAATTATATATTTATGTTTATTTATTTATACTGTATATTATACTATATATATAAATACATATTATTTGTCCAATTCTTTTTTAATCAGGACCTCTCAGGGACTATTAATGTTCGGGATTTTTAACTCAGGGTTTCTTCCCAGTTGAGAAACCCTGAGTTAAAGTATGTATAGCATTAATTTAGTAACAAAATAAAAAAAAAATTAAAAAAAACAGAAAATAAAATAAAAGTATAAATAAATAATGAATAAAGCGGATGGTACATACTATTTCATGGTGCACCTCAACGATTCTTATGAAGAAGGCCTTTCCATATTAAAAATATTTCTGAAGATAATTATTAATTAAGCATCGCAATGTGCATGCATTAGAAACACAAATGGGTAGAAGTGCATAGTATACAAAACAACTCCATTCCATCTATCAGCTACGCCATCTTGTGATGTGTGTGTTTCCACAAACGATATTATGAAAAATAATATCTTCCAATTTAAAGGAAGATAGCCAGCTAGACGCATAGCTGAGACTGTGTAGTGGGTTAGTGGTAAATAACCTTCATCAATGAATAGAATACTAACACTCTGCTTATTGAATAGCGGAAGTGGCCATTCCCGTGATATTTGGTACCCAGAGTAGGATTTATGCTTTGATTCCCAATTCCGCACCTCATATATGCTAGTTTAATAGTAAATACTTCAACTTTATTTGTAATTTCCTTAGAAATATTCGGACTGTTTTGATATACAGCTAATAATGTAAACTATTGTAATTTAAGAGGCAATATTAATAACGAATTTAAAAAAAAAAAACGCACCGCAAGAATCAGAAAGAAAATTAATTTATCTTTTTTAAGCATAAAACTTTTTGCCTTATATCACCAAAATTCAAAATCTGATGCTGTTGAAACCAAAAACTACCACCTGGCATCTAAGCTTGCAGTGCTTCCCAAACTTATGGATGCCAAGGCCTGCTTCAAAAAACTTAAAATATTTCAAAGCCCCCATCAAAACAAAAATCGTAATATAGACATATATTATTATAATCTTTATTGTATTTATATTCAATACAATTTATATTAAATATTTTACGTTTGTAATCTTTTTTGTGTTTCTTATCAATACCTTTGAAATGAAACATATGAAGAAGCATATATTTACTAATATTCATTAAACGCTGAAATACGGAGGAAGCAAAATTTGTGAACAACCACCAATGTGTAATTGTTTTCCCATTAAAATTTAAAAAATAACCCAAAAAATAATAAATAATAAAAATTAAACTTGTTTCTTTTAAGATTAAAAAAATCTACTTAGTCTTAAAACATTTAAAATTTGTTTTGGTTATTTCATGCCCCCCCACCCCTCAACAAAACTTATGGCCCCCAAGGAGGCCGCAGCCCACACTTTGGGAAGCGCTGATCTAAGAAATGCTACTGGGTATGATTACTGTTAATTCTCGAATAACTCGCTTTTATAATTTGCCTTATAATAGGCGTTTTATTAAGAAAAATGAAAGAAATAAAATTTCAATACAACATAATTTATAACTGTGTGAATTAAATTGAACTGTTTTTCTATTTTTGTTTCTCGCCGTATTTTGATATGATTGTCTTCATGTTTTTTTTTCCATGATTTTCTTCATGTTTTTTTTTTCCATGATTTTCTTCATCTTTTTTCTAACTAGCATTTCATTTTCAGGATGATGAAAATTTTTGAAGCGGGGTTGACTCTTAAATGGGAGGATCATGTTCTTATACAAGCAGAACTCAAGTCAGGAATTGTCCTGGGAAGCGATCAATCACAGGACAACTTGTCCTTAACGAATCTGCAAGGGGCGTTTATACTTTTAGCTGGCGGATATTTGCTGTCTGTGCTAACATTGATTTTAGAACTTTTCTTTCATTTGATAATAAGAAAGAAAAACTAGTTTCACTTGAAAGTATTTTGTACTAAACAAAATTGGATTTTCACTTTCTTTATTAAATTTACTTTTTGATAAAATTTGTGATTTTTCGATAAGAAAATAAAGATTATTTTTTATTCCTGCCTATTTGTTTTTACCAATACTTTGAGCAAATTCATTAGGAGACTTTGATCACACGGATTTTACAAGCGACTTCAGCGACAAATTTTCAGGTTACTGCAACTGGCATTCTAAGATCATCAGAGAACGGACATAGATGTAATTAAACCAAGAACATCTCGTGGTATACTAATGCATCGATGAAAAGAAAAAGATGGATCCTCCGACGTCTAATTTCGAATTCCATCAAAGTCGCATAATATTTTCGAGGTGTTTTCTCCTAAATTTGTGTTTATATTTCCCGGATTGGTGTATAAGATGTTTACTTCCAACAAAAAAAAAAGACCAACCGACCGCCGAACACATTTAATTAAAATAAACAATATCATATTCTGCCATCGCTTAAGTTTCCTTGGTTAAATATAAACAATCAAACCACGTTAATTCTATTCTTTTACATTTGATACTAACCCTTTGAGTAACCTGATAATCAGGTATGATTATCAGGTTACTCAAAAAAGTTACTAAAAAAAAACTTAACAAATAACAACACTAACAACTCTTGTGTATGCGCAAGAATTGTGCTTCAAATGAGCTTTTTGAGCATTTTTACCCTATTCACTGCAGGAAAAACACGTTCGAAGCGATTATCTTTCCAGTTTCAACATTAGGGAACGAACAGTGTCGCGAATCTTCAGTTCATAGCAATTCATTGAAAATCAGTTTAATTTTTAATTTATTTTACTTTTTTTAAATAGAAATATTAATTAATTGATTTTACTTGAATTTTTGTTTTGTATAATGAAATGCAGTTTCCTTTTCACATAAACTAAAACCACGGTAGAAATTACATTTTGAGCCAAAGAAAACAGTGGAAAGATGACTGCGTACTGAGCAAATCCATTAAATTTATTTGGATCCGCACCATCACAAGTCCATTACCTCCTCTTCGTCTAAAAGTGAACATAATACCACGACAGTGTTATGTATTATTTCAAAGCAAATAGCAACCCTTATCCGTCCGTACAACATAGCTGTTTATAATAATAACACGAAGAAGAAGAAATGTCATAAAAAACTGATACTACAACAGAAACAACTGACATATATATATATAATTTGAGCGATTATATATAATTTCTGAAATTCATATTTCTCAATGCTCTTGAATTACAAAATTATATTGAATTTGAAAGTATTATTAGTCTTAATAATACTTTCAAATTCAATATAATTTTAGTCTTAATTAAGCATATTATTGAAATATTTAAAAAAAAAATACAATTCATTTCTTATGAATGGATGACGAATATCCAAAAAAATTAATATATTGATAAAATAATATCAAATACCGGTAGTATCATATAATTCTATTATATGATAAATTCTATATGATAATTCTATATAACTGGTATTCCTACGGATCATTAATATATATTAAAAATAGGAAAAGTCGTTATCATTGAAGCCTTTGGGACTCCGTATTCACTATTCAAGTTACTGTTGCGGAGCTAATGTTTTCTCTTTTTCAAACAAGATTTAATCACTCACTAATAGGACTCCTAATACAGAGTGCTATTCATTTTCAGGAGCAGATCATGTTGCACACAGTGAATGTTTCACAAAAACAAATACCAGTTGGCCTTTGTGTATATTCCTCTAATAATCCCGCTATCTGGATCTGAATGAAATCATGCTGGTTAGGTGAATAAAAAGATGTGGAATTTTGTAGACATTTAACGTTTTTTGTTTTTTAGTAAGATCTCAGTAAACTTTCAGATAGTCGAAAATATTGATATTGGCCTAGAATTTCTGATCTTACACATCACTATATTTAAATAACGGCGAATTAAACCTTTAAATGTTCAATATACACTATCTGCTAATAATCGTCCGGTCACCCTTGTTATTTGAAGCTATTATGAAACATTCCAGGTTTGTTTGTTTGCTTTATGTTATTACATAAAAAACCGGTATACAGATAGTAGGATGCAGTATTTCAGCAGTTGAATACGGGTACTATGGCAACACAATGTGAACTCAGTGACTTCTAGAGAGGTATCAACCTGGACTTTCACATTGGTAGCATGTTCATCCCTGCTGTTTACGCTCAACTGGAGCATCCATATCAACGGATGGCGATGTGATCAACGTCCTGGCATCACTAATACAGGAAAACACTCAGGGCGGCCGCCGATAATGAGTGATAGGGACAGAAAGGTGTTAAAACCGGTGGCACGCAAAAACTGGCAACAATCAGCACAGATCATACATGATGAGTTCCAGAGCACCAGTAACACCATGGCACTAATACTGTACAAAAACAACTCCATTTACTGTGTTTCCACAATAGCTGCCAATCCCAAAATCACTCACGTAACACATGCAAAATACCTTGGCCTTTACATAGACTGCTACTGTATATGGACAAAACATATGGAATTCCTACTTACTAAAGTCTGCATCATCGCAGAAAAACTTTTCCAAGTAAAAGATATGCTTCCATATAACGGGAAAAAACCTCGTATATCACGGCATTTGCGAATCGCTACTCAGGTATGGTATAACGAAACACATCAAATAGTCATCTATTGAAAATAGAAACATTACATCGACATATTATTTCAACAGTGATTTGAAGGCCTTACATGCAACAGCCAACAACCGAACCGTTTATGGCGATGCACAAAATCCTGAGCATAAAAAATCTGAAACACTATTTAATGTTACTAAGGAATTACTTCAACAACACCTATCGTAACAACAGAGACACATATCGAATAACACGGCCCACAACAACTTTCTACACCCCTATATCCCTCAACAACTCATACAGTTTCACAGTGAGATCATATCTCATACCCACACTACTCAACAACCTACCACAAAATTTACGCTTCACAAATACACTTCGCCAAACTTGCCATCCATAAAAAATACCAAACAATATAAATGGTGTATGCTAATCCCACTTTCGTCACAAAACTTAATCCTAGCTTCTAAGTAGGTGGAATTAGCATGGCTTATTCAAATAATCCTCATTAGCCAAACACTAACTTCCAAGGCACAATACCATAACCGATAATAATAAGGATGAAAAAAATAATTATTGTTATAAAACATTCTCTTGTAAATCAAAAATATAATATGTGACTAGTCTAAATATAAAGAGCTGTAATAAAACCTAGAATATAATGAACCACAAGAAGTGTTTAATGATTAAGTCGATTAGCAGCCAAATATAGTAAGATTCTTGGGACGATAAAATTATTAAGAAATCAAATAAAATGAGTGGATGAAAAAGAGAAACATGATAACTGGAGCGATATACTTTGAATGCTGCGTCCTACAGCTAAACATAACTAAACAATGTAGGCTGGATTCACTGGCAAAGAATACTGCGATTCTGTTAATACTGTGTCAACTGTGAAGTTTCTGCAAAAATAATGGTTTGGAAGGATCTCAGCACTTTCATATTGGGAAGATTTGTGGGAGGGTTTCAAAGGATATTGCTAGAAAAACTTCATTTTTATTGTGATATTCAATGGCGGTCTGATGGCAATAATACTTGGAAAAAAATTCTTACTGAACTCTGGAAATACGGAAGCCAGGGAACCATAAAATGTTTATTGAATCATTTAAGCAAGTTTTATTCTCAAGAGAAATACCTAAAGACTGGAAAACTGGGATCATAATAGCTATCCAAAAAAGGGTGATAAACAAAAATGTGAATATTATCGCCCTATCACCCTTTTAAACCATAGCTACAGATATTCATTCGAAATATACAAAACGGCATGCATAAATTAATGGAAGAAATCGTCTACGAGGAACAAGCTGGTTTCAGACCCACAAGATCCACAATTGATCAAATCTTCACACTTAATACTATAGCAGAAAAATGCTGGGAACACAGTATACCACTATACTGCAGCTTCCTTGATTTTAAACAAACCTCCGATTCCATAAACAGAAACAAATTGATCAATATACTAAGCTCCAAATCAATAGACTTCAAATTGTTGACCTTCATTTCAAACTTTTGCAAAGACACAAAAGCACTCTGCAAATTTAATAATATACAAAACAGAAGAATGTAAGATAGAAAAAGGAGTTATGCAGGCTGCGCACTTATCATACTTATTCAACGTATACCTATGGAAAATATGCAAAGAAATCTCCATTGAACCAAGGATAAATATAAATGGACATTAAATACGCAGATGATATAGTAATCCTGGCAGTATCCAAATCTACAATTAGAAAAACCAACCCATCTTTTAAATGAAGCATATAAAAACTTTGGAATGAAGATCAATAGCAGAAAGACTAAAATAATGAATATAGGAAAAGAAGTTGAAAACATCTCAATAATCCTCGAGAACCAAACCCTACAATAAGTAAAATCCTTTGTCTACTTAGGAAGCACCATTACACACAATTTGGATAGCACTGAAACAGTAAAACACAGAATTAACATTGGATGGTCAAGCATGAATAAATTAAACAAAATATGGAACAATAACAAACTCTCGAAACATCTTAAAATCAAACTATTGAAAGCCGTGATCATTCCTACAGCAACATATGGAAGTGAGTCATGGTGACTCATTAAGAAGAAACTACTCAAAATAAGTGCATTCTAGGGGAAGTACCTAAGAAATATAAATAAAACAATAAATAAAACTGGACTGAACATAAAACCACAGAAGAAGTAAAGCAGGATCTCAACTGCCATGACAACCTCACAGGCATTATTCTTCAGCAACAGCTCGGATGGTTCGTCCAGCGAATGCCTCCTCACAGACTTCCAAACATCGTACTGAATGGTAGAATAGGAAAACACCAACCACCCAGAAGACGGAGGAAAACTTAGCATCTTCATCTTCTTCTTCTGCAGCTTCTCCCACTTAAGTGGGGTCACTGTTTGTAATGAGTCTCCTCCACACCTTCCTGTCTTGGGCTGTCACCACATCCAAGTTCTTCATCTTCAAGTCCTCTTCTACTAGCTCCCTCCATCTCTTCTTTGGCCGCCCACGCTTCAGCCTTCATTGCACATCCATCTGCATGACCCTTCTTCCCACATATTCGTCCTTCCTCCTCATCACATGACCAAACCATCTCAGCCTTGCCTCCTGTATTTTTGCTCCTAAGTTCGTAACTTTCACTGTTCCCCTGACATAGTCATTTCTCAGACGATCCTTTCTGGTCACACCGCACATCCAATAAGCATTCTCATCTCTGCTGCTTCCATCCTGCTGATGTTATTTTTCCTCAGGGCTACAAATTCTATAGCATATGTCATAGCTGGCCTCACTACTGTCCTATAAATTTTGCCTTTCAGATTGATCGGCACCCTCTTATCGCATAACACTCCAGCCATCTCCCTCCAGTTCCTCCAACCCGCTTGTATCCTGCATCCCACTTCCTTCTCAGCTCCTCCATCTTCTTCCACTGTTGAACCTAAGAATCTAAAGTCTCTCACCTTTCTGATGACATTTCCTTCCAGCTCCAGATCTGTCTCCTGGCCGCCGCCGACTGCGCAACACATATACTCTGTCTTACTTCTGCTCAGTCTCATACCTCTCTCTTCCAGTACTTTTCTCCATCTTTCCAGTTTAGTTTCCGCTTCTTCTCTTGAATCTACACACAAGAAGATGTCATCTGCATATAACATTGTCCAAGGATCATCTTCTCTCACCTCCTCTGTTACCACCTCCATCACAATATTAAACAGAAACGGACTTAATGCTGACCCTTGATGCAAGCCAACTGTTACTTGAAAACTTTCTGTCTGTCCCAAAGGAGGAAAACTTAGCTCATATCCTTAAAAGAAAGAGGCGAATTCCCTAGCTTCATTACTGTGTTCGAGAAGACTAGAAATAGACTCATTGGGAGACAGATTTTAAAAAGGAGACTCAACCCATCACCAGATGGGTGAAATGAAGAAGAGAAGATTCATTTAAGTTTGATAGCACTTTTCCCTCGCTTTTTTTTTTCTAATAAATTTTCCAATATTTGTCATTACACAGGGTGATTCAAAATGCCATTACAAACTTTGAGGGGAGGCAGAGACATCAAAATCATCCATATTCACATAGGAAAGTATGAGCGGAAACGCCACCCGAAAATGATAGGTGACGCTGTTAGCCAGCGCTCCAGGTGAGCAATTGGGGTTTCCTCATTCAAGCTTTCGACGTCGTACGAAGAACATGCGTCGTTTTACGAACGCTGAGATGGCAGACATGCACCTCGTTTACCATATTATGTATCCAACTACTATTGAATTTTTCAGTTACGCCTAATAAAGTTTTTTTTACACTACTTACTGCTTTGTGTTATTTCTGCAGCTTTGTGTCCCTGTTAGTACCTTACGGTGGCGTTTCCTGTCATGCTTTCCTATGTGAATATGGTTGATTTTGATGGTCTCTACTTCCCCTCAAAGTTTGTAAGTGGAATTTTAAACCGCCCTGTATATATATATATATATATATATATATATATGTATGTATATATAAAGCCTTTATTATTAGCATACTATCCAACGCACGTGCACATAACACCTTCATTTGACTCAGGATCATCACATATGTGAGTTCATAACACCTACTCTACATCAACCTTGACCTCTTACATCAAAGCAACTCGTTCACCTTCAAAGTAAGGCTCAATTTTCTATTGTCACTTGTTAAACTAGCAAAAAGAATTACGCAACTGAAACAGATCGACAAGAGAGGGGAAAACTTTGTGCACTGGAAATATTATTAGACACTGATTCTGCAATGCGAGTTGTTAGACCTATTTCCTTTTTACATTGAATAGTATTAATATATCTTTTTTTCAATAAATTAAAAAATATATTTTTCAGCACTATTATTATTATTATTATTATTTTCATTTTTATAGACCTCTTGGGAGTCATGGACTCATCCAGAGAGGCTGCACCACACCAGCTGTCATATTTATTCTTAAATTCATTTACACTACTTGCACTCACAACATCCATTGAATGTTGTGAGTGCAAGTAGTTTTCCAATCACTCTATGAGAGAAAAATCTTGAACTCACCCCCCCCTATTTTTTGGGAGGGAATTCATTCTCAACTTTCAAGGATGCCGTTTCGACGTTTTCCCACCATTTATAAATCGAAAAATTCCATCAACTGAAGTCGTTTATGATCCTTTTAAAAGTTTGTAAATATCTATCATATCACCTCTCTTTCTCCTGTTTGCCAGTGTCTGCAGACTTCATAATCAGTATTTCACAACCCAGATTATTTCACAACCCTCTCCACTGTATCAGAATCGCTACCGAGACCAGACCTGCCCACAATAGCCCAAGTGAGATCTTATCAAAGCCTTGAAAAGAGAAAAATGGCTTACTTTTCTTTACAAAGTTTGTTTCAGCATTGCAATTAACTTCTGAGTTGTATTTGCTATACAGTATTTGCTATATGGCCTTGAACTTCAACTTAAGATTCAAGATCCCTAGCCGGATCAGGTGATACTAGCGCATCCTGCGAATATAATATGACCTTTAATCACACCGAAGTGCATAATGTTATATTTATTAACATTCAACTGACAGCTATTTTCACATCCCAACAACTGAAGTCCATTCGAATCACTATTTGTGTACAAACAGTGCACATCAGTCGTATGCATTTCCTTATCGCCATGCCTAATCTTTGCATCATCAAAAATTAGATATATGTCACCTGTCAAATTCTCCCCTGTCATTAATGCACAGATTGAATAACAATGGACCAAGGAATAATCCCTGTGGTACACCTTTGCTTATCTTGGAGATTCAGATTCACATACTTTTTTCGGATTTGCCAATCAGCTATCCTCTTATCCATGCTAATATTCTATAATCCAAATCCCCATTCTCCAATTTATGCAACAGTATTCCATGCTGTATATTCTGTCAAAAGTCTTAGGAAAATCCAAAAGTATCATGGTGTATACATTCCCCTTGTCTAGTTCAATAGTAACATTATTATACAATGTGAGCAAGTTCCTCAAACATTATCTACACTTAGTAAAGCATGTTGTTCATTGCAAAGCAGAGATTTTCTGAGAACCCATTTCTGAATTCGAGCCATAACCAATTTTTCCAAAATCTTCACCACCACTCCTGAGATACTGGTTGGTCAATAGTTGAATATATCAGTTTTTGCACCACCCTTGTACAATGGGATTGCCATACATTCTTTACACTCCTGCAGAACCTTCCCTGTTCTAAGACCTCAAATTATAAAGTCTGCTCAAAGAAATAGCTAGTTCAGACGAAGACACATATTGAGCATCCGTGCTGATATCCCAGTCCCTATTGCTGAATTCTTATTAAGTTTGTGCAATAACTCTAATACCTCCTCCTCCTCCTCATACACCTGAATATCTTCATTCAGTGAAGTGGTAGTAGCAAGTGCAATGTTGTACACACCGGGTTGATAGCTATTAGCAAAACGAACACTTATCAGCTGAGCAACCTTCTGCATCTCTCATCCACACACCATCTGCATTCAGCAGAGTTATGCTTTCATATTCATTCTTTCTTTTACTATCGGCATATCGATAGAATTCTTTGGGATTAACTTTAGCTTGCAGAACCAGTTTCGTTTCATATCATATCAGACTTGGCTTTCCGTACAACAGTTGTGACTCTTCTGGACTTCTGGTTATAATTTTCTCAACTGATATCATCCTTACGCTCACCGTATTCCTTCCACATCATCATTTTCTTTCGCATCTCTTGCTTAATAGGATTACACAAATATTTTTCTCCTACCCTATTTATTCACTGAACACTAGGGATAAATTCCAGTATTTCATCATTCAAATATTTTAAATGCTTCCCATGTACAATCGATATTCACCTTATCCAACAAACAACCGATCTGATAATTGCAGTTATCAGATTATCAATTGCAGTTATCAGAGTGTTAGATTTGATTACAATCAAATCTAACACTCGTTGACATCGAGTTACTTTTGTCACATACATACTGCTTGAGGAAGTTGTCTCGCAACGGCATAATAAATTCAATATACATACACTATCTACTAATAACTGTCCGGACACTTCAGCAATTTACATTTCATACCAGCAGACAAACTTTAATATCGGGTATGCCCACCTTTGGCTTTGATCACCTGCTAAAGCTTTTGAGGGAGGCCTCCACCAACTTGCGGCAGACATCAGGTGGAATTTTTCTCCATTCCTCCATCAACGCACCACTGAGTTCAGCGACAGATCAAGGAGGTGCTGCTCTGGACCTCAATAGCCTCTCCAATTCATTCACAGGTGGTCGATGGGATTCAGGTGAGGACTCTACGAAGGCCCAGGGCAGTAGTTTAACACCCACCTCTTCATTCCAGTTTATACCAGCTGTAGCTCTGTGGCATGGGGAATTGTCGTCTTGATAGTAATACGGGTCCGTTCCATAAAAACTCCACGTTGTAGGCAGAAACCTGATTATCCAGAATATCTAGGTACTGACTTACTTTCATGGACCCATAGGCAACGACCAGTGGTTCCACTGCAGACCAGCTGAATGCACCCCACACCACTGCTCCTTTACCATCAAACTTTAATGTGGGTACAACAATCTGTGGTAACAAGCGTGCATCTAGAGTATAAAAGACATTAGAGTAAAAATTACATAACTTTAAGATTTTTAGGAGTCGTGGATAAGAAAAAAAGCCTTCCCTTATCATGCAGAGTTGGAGACCAATAAATGTAAACAATTTTTTTCAAATAAATGCCTGATTTGACAACTGCATTACAGCGTGAATAACGTTTTTTGATACAACCTTAGTAGTTTTTTTTTAAATTTATATGTGTGTGTAGGGGGGGAGGATCATCTACACTTTCGCAGTTTATCGATTAATACTGTCGGTAAGTTTCATTTTATTTCATTTATATTATTTTATATTAGCCGTGTTCTATAGACCAAATATATACGTAACGTTTTCATGTCATTTCAGTGTTTTCACAACAGGAAATGAAATTTATGTTCCTCCTAAAAATTGTAACAGAAAACCTTGACAACGGCTACATTTGGATATTCAGCACGTTGTACAGAAATCCAATATGCAAATTCTGCCAACCAGGTGGACGAATAAAGGATATTGTCGACAACATTTCACTGAACATGATGAATTTTTCCTTTATTTCCATTATTATTATTATTATTATTATTATTATTAGAGAACTCTGTGTAGGCTGCACGAACGGCTGCACGGTGGTATCGCTGCTCCTGTTTTTTATAATTTTAAAGTGGTTCTAACCCTTGATTTTAATTTAAAAGTGTCATAAAGTAATTCTACTTGTCACGCTGAAGAGAGTGATATATAATTCACCGAAATCGGTCGAGAGGAACCCAAATTTTGAGTGCTGAAAATGAACAAAGTTCACCGTGGTTACCAACGAGCAAAGAACAAAGGACGTCGCCATCTTTACAGTTGATCAAGAAAAGACAAAAAAGGTGAGTCATGAAGTGCAACAAGTACATGAAAGTTTTATCGTCCATCGGAAATCATACAACCTGCAGGAAATGCCTTAGGAATCTTCACTTTACATGTTCCAGAATTTCAGAAACAACCTGGCGATGCAAATCCAATGCCAAACGACAGGAATGGAAGTGACTATACTGCAGAGAGAACAAAGAAACGGCGCAACCGATTACACCGGAGACAGAATCGCACGATGAACTGAACAGACAAAAAAATACAGGTGAATCTTATAATTTGAATTCCATAAATTTATTACTAGAAAAAGGTTAAGAGAATATAAAAGCCAGCTCAGCAGATCTTGTCCAAGAACTATTTGATAAACAGAAGAAAAAATTACAACAGCAAAACAAAATAGCGAATATGAAGAGTTCGTTAAATATAATAATTCAACAGTTGAAGAAGTCTTGCAAACAATAAAACACATTAAAATAATCATTAACGTACTGATTGACAGGCAACACAAATTGATGAAAGACACATCCGAACTCCGTCAAGAACTTAATTCCCTAAAACTACAATAAGAACTTTTAAATCAACAACAACAACAACAACATACAGAAGATCTTGTCATAAACGCTCTTCCAGAAACTGCATCCACAGAAAATTTCATTAAAGTTAGACTATGCAATCGACATTCCCACTACAGCATAATGATATTTAGACCATAAATCAGATTTCCAGGAAGAACAACAAAGCAAGGCTTTCTACGACCTGCACCAGTCATAGTTCGTCTGACAAGCAAGTCCACAAGGGACTATCTCATAACAGCCAGCAGATTGGAAAAAAAACCAGTTGCTAAGGATTTAAACGCAAGACAATACACCAATATCTTTACCTGACCATTTAAACAGAATCTGTTGTACCAAGGAAGAAAAACAAAAAGATCGATTTTTGTGGATTAGAGACGGCAAGATATTCTTGAGAAAGTCACAGACTTTAAAGTCGGTACAAATAAAAAGAGGGGGTGGAATATTAATATTTATCGAACATAAATTAATAGTCAAAGAAACTATCTATCACTTTGAACATGCTGAAGCCCTTTGCATCGAAATCATTAATAACAACCAAAGGACAGCATCCCTTAATTCTTAATGCAATTCACAAGCCACAAAACTTAAACATAACAAAATTCTCAACCGAATACCTAATGATGATCGGCGACATAAACATAAATATTGCAAACGAAAACCAGAACAACATTGTACAATACCTAGACACGCTATTCTTGTATAACCTTTACCACTGCGCTAGAGAAGACATATTCGGAAATACTATCACTGCTTCCTGCCTTAATCATATAAACATCCGAGCACCACCAAACAGTTACACTGCATCAGTCATAAAGTGCAAAGTAGCAGACCATTACTTCACCACTCTAAACCTGCACACTAAGACAATAACCACGCAATGCTCCACATATGAAAAGCAACAACAAAAAAATAATAATAATAAACGAGGAAATAGTCATCCACGAAATAAGAAAAACCGACTGGGAAAACATGGCATCAGTTTCGGCAGATATCCCATACAAGAACTTTAAACTCAGACTGGAGGAAATATATAAGAAAGTTGCAAAGAAAGTCGCAATTCGTTCAAGAACAACCCAAAATTCTTGCATAACACAAAACTAAATTCTAGAAATACACAGAAAGGATGGTCTATGAAAAGACGTAAAGCGACATCCAAATAACACAGCTTTAAAAACTGAATATAAGATAACAAGTAATCGCCTTACAACACAAATCAGAAATGCAAAAAGAAGCTACTACGAAGACAAACTAACCTCCGCACAAAACAACGTGAAACAAACCTGGCATCTGATTAATGAGATGCTAGATTTTGTTCCCAACACCACCGCCTCCGAAACCATAAAACACAACTTCATGAAAGAGGCAAAACTTATCCAACAACTATCAAATGACTTTAACCAATACTTTGTAGACTCCATCCAAGAACTGCATAGAAATATTCCCCCAATCACCAAACGTGACCCTCCACTTGGACCACAATCAAAACAGACATTATGGTTCCCAACCATAAAAAAGCAGAACTTCTCTCTGCAATACATCAAATCAAACCAAACAAAGGCCCAGGAATTGATAGTATAAGACCTAAGGATATCGAGCAACACGCAACTAGTTTAGTCCCTATCCTAATAAAATTACTAAACAAAATACTTAAAACAGGAACGATACCAAGTATGCTAGACAGCCATAATTGCCTCATATACAAACATGGAAAAAGAAATTTAATAAGCAATTACAGGAACATTACCAATTATAAATCAAATTTTGGAGCAGATCGTACTACAGAAAAAACTCACAGCATATACAGAGAACTTTCATATTATCCTCAAAACACAATATGGTTTTCAGAAAAATAATGGAACAACATCTCTCTTGGTAGACTTTACAGACACAATTAATACCACCTTAGACAAAAACAAAATTGCCACGTTAGTCTTTATTGATCTAACTAAAGTATTTGATACACTACACATCAAACCTTATTAGAAAAACTGAGATATGTTGGAATAGATGGAGCCTGTACGTAGGTGGTTTGCAAACTAGCTTTAAAATAGAAAGCATATCACACGCTTCAGATCAACCCGAATCAGAGAACAACCAATAACCTGTGGAGTGTCACAGGGAGCTGTACTCTCCCCCAATTCTATTCAGCATTTATACGCACGATATTAATCAGCTAATTCTCAAAGGTAAGATCTTCCAATACGCAGACGATATAACTATGACATCCATCCATAATACCGGAAGCATAGCTCAAACAAATATGCAACATGACATAAATCTGCTCACAGACTGGCTCACCAAAAACTCCATAGACATAAACTCAAATAAGACAAAAATGAATGATATTCAGAAATTCACTGACTCGACCAGTTGATAACAAATATATAACCTTCCAACATCCACTCTCCAACATAAAAAACACACAGAACAATAAAACCACTACAATCACTCAGGTTGAATCAATACGATACCTTGGAATTTACTTCGATGCAGATATGAACTTGAATAACCACATATACCATCTACACAACAAACTGCGCACAATAACTGGCAATCTCTACAGGTTAAAAGTCAACGTTCCCACATGCCTAAAAACACTAATATTCAAAGCGCTATACCAAAATACGTTAAGGTACACTATAATAACGTATTCTTTCTGTGCACCCTAAAAAATAAATAGACTAATGTCATTACAGTACAAAATGATAAAACTGATCTTTTGGGAACAAAGAAAATAACGACTTTATATACACTGCAATGTCAGAACACAAAATACTGACAGCAAAACACTTGTCACTATGCAGCTTTATTAAACCATTATCTCTCTGCCAACTACAGGGCAGTCAGAAATACATGCCGTATAACAAGACCTCAGACTACTAATTATATCACATATAAATACAATAATTACTACGGAAAGGCCACGCGAAACTTCTACATCCCAGACATGATAAACAGATTACCTTTTGAATACAGAAACTTTACAAACTAGAATAGCCTGAAAAGAGCTCTAAGGACATACTACGAACAAGAAACACGCACCCAAAATACCATACAAACTTAATGAAACACAATATATTCGTTCAGGCTTCCAGTTCAGCGACGCATCAATACATTCCAAGTTATTGTGTGTGTGTGCGTGTTAAGGCAAATACATTTGCCTTAACAGTCGATCAATCTTCATGACTGACGCATTGAATATTAAATGTTAAATCTCTGAAGATATACTATGTTATTATTCATTGGAGGTAGTTTGAATGAAAATAGTCTTCTGATTATCTTGAAGAGATAAAATAAGTATCAGAATAAACTCTCACTTATTGTTCAGCTATGTTATCCTTTCATGTTTAGCACAATAAGGTTCTGATCAGAGAAAACAATCAGTTCCATAAAGAGATGACTGTGCTTGTGTGTGGGGTGGGAGGTGAGGGGGGGGTGGGGTGGATGTGGAGGTGTGGAGGTAGACAACAACAAAAAAATAATAAACGCTTAAGCCAATTTTGAAGAGAAAAAGGTAATCAGTTTATCCATTTAATATGCTGAAAAACAATTTTTTTATCGAGTGTTGAGAATAACTTCAGATAAAATTATACATTTCAGGATCTCTTTATAAATATAATAAATGAGTGTTCGTATTTGGTTTTCGGAATGTTAGTCGACCCACAGTGATGAGTCAACGGACATTATATAGGTGTCAATATATCCGTTGTCACCTAGTGTATATGAACAATGAATGTTAAGTAAAATTCTACTGTTTACATTTCTGTGCTAAACACGAATAAACATTACTTATATATTATGTATTTATAATGGATATTTTACAACGTATAATATTATAATTCTCCTAGACAGGCTTATACGTTGGTTATGCATTATGAAATCAGTTAAGGAATTGACAACGAAGATAAGAATAAAAATTAAATTACACTTTAACAAAATTTTCGCTATTTCGGAAACGTTACGTTGCCATCTTGGGGGGGGGTGGGGGGGGGGGGGGGTGGGGGGGGGGGGGGGTGGGGGGGGGGGGGGGTGGGGGGGGGGGGGGGTGGGGGGGGGGGGGGGTGGGGGGGGGGGGGGGTGGGGGGGGGGGGGGGTGGGGGGGGGGGGGGGTGGGGGGGGGGGGGGGTGGGGGGGGGGGGGGGTGGGGGGGGGGGGGGGTGGGGGGGGGGGGGGGTGGGGGGGGGGGGGGGTGGGGGGGGGGGGGGGTGGGGGGGGGGGGGGGTGGGGGGGGGGGGGGGTGGGGGGGGGGGGGGGTGGGGGGGGGGGGGGGTGGGGGGGGGGGGGGGTGGGGGGGGGGGGGGGTGGGGGGGGGGGGGGGTGGGGGGGGGGGGGGGTGGGGGGGGGGGGGGGTGGGGGGGGGGGGGGGTGGGGGGGGGGGGGGGTGGGGGGGGGGGGGGGTGGGGGGGGGGGGGGGTGGGGGGGGGGGGGGGTGGGGGGGGGGGGGGGTGGGGGGGGGGGGGGGTGGGGGGGGGGCAAAAAAGAATGAAGAACGGTCGAAGTCATATCACTCCTGCTGGACTATAGTCTCCAATACGACGTTTCCAGGAACCTGGAAGCTTGTCAGATGGCCCTCGCACCGGCAGACCAGCGTTATCTGAAGCCGGTACCAGCGTTGTGGTATTGCAAATGAACGCCCTAGCAACAGAACCAACGAGCGGCATAAGCAATACATTGAAAGCTGCAATAAAAACGAGGCAGAGCGAAAACGTCCATATTCAATATCCTTCATGGTGTGTTAAACTTGTATCCATACAACCTGCAATCTTTCCACCAGCTGTTACCAAGTGATTCCACTAAGTGAGTGGATTTGCAACGTTGGCTTTGACAAAGGTCGCATAAGATCCACAATGGCTGGACATACGAAGCACATTTTCCATTGCATGGGACACTTAATACGCATACCTTTCGAATTTGGGCGCAGAACAATTCACACGCCTACATACAGGGACCGTTGCATTCACCGTGACTCTCTGGTGAGGCTTCACTGCATCCGTAATTGTGGATTCCTTTTTCTTTGAAGAGCCAATTTGCAACAAGTGGCTGGAAGATGCACTCAGTAAATGCACAGCTCAACTTGCAATTGCTACGCGAAAACGTAATACCATTCTTGCGGGAAAAATATTCTTCACACGGTCACGTTCATGCTGGTCGGGGCGCCACCTCGCATTGCATTTCCTGTGAAGAACAACTCATCAGCCATAATTGCAACTCCTCATGGCACCCTCAGTCCCCACACTTGACACCAGTAGATTGTAGGTTGTTGGGCTATTTAATGTCCAGAGTGTACCAGAGCAGTCCCTCTTCCTTAGTGGATTGACAAAATGCCATTCGCCGCGAAGTTGGTTGCATCCACCCGGATATACTCCACACTTTTGTAAATTGCATTGTCACCCGCTTGCAGCAGGTAATTGCTTGTGCCAGCGGACACGTTGGACAATTACTGTAGTGATATGTAACGGGTTTCCTGCATATGAATAAATAAATTTTCGATGCCATTCTGACTGTCATCACTGGGGTTGCCCTCTATCGGTAAAATTTTCAACTAAATACCCCAAATACTCCCTCCTTGCCATTCACTTTCGTGAAAACTGCACTATAATATACCAATTTTTCCGATTTTTATGAATTATTGAAATACTTACAAATTTATGGGACACCTAGCATTTATATAGGTTCAATCCTATGTATATACTATTAAACACATTGAGGTTATCGTTTCTCTACGAACCTTTGACCTTTAATGATTTGCCTTGCTTAATGCATGAGGGCATCTTAATAAGATGTAGGACCTCCTTTCAGTGCAATGACCGTACCAATTTTACGGGGCATACTTCCACAAGAAGATCAGTATGAGAGAGATCAATGGATATTTGGAACGATTCTTCCTGTAGGCAAATAATTAGGTTCTGGCCTGTTGTGCCGCGGACATCCTTTGACCTCACCTGTAGTTCACTCCATAGACGTTGAATGGGGTTGGCATCAGAGCTCTGTGGAAGCCAGTCATTAGTGGTGACGGTGATGCCAGGAACAACGAAGTTACAGCTCCAGCCTAGTGACATGGTGCATTGTCTTGCTGAAAGAAATAATGGTCAATTCCATAGAAACATCGCAAAATATGAAGCATCGTATTTTCTGAATTTTCCAGAATATGCAATGCTTTTTCTGGAAAATTTTTGAATTTCTGGAAATTTTTGGAAAAATTCTAATAACTCCTTCCTCTTGGAGCTCAATGTTTATGCCACCAGAAACAGAAGTCCGCGGATAAAGCTGGAAAACAGGGCCATACCCTCACACCGCTACCTCTCAGTTTCATAGTTATGCAACTATGGTTATGGTTATGCACTCTGGTGAGGGACGTCAACAGGGCATCCACCACACTCTTATCCATCCATCTACTCGTAGCCGGTGTATCGTGATTCGTTGCTCATTAACACAGTTGGACACACATATTTTGCACAACTGAAGACGACAGTTATTTTAGGTAATTTGGAGTTTGCATCTTGCGTTTCCTACTATGGAAACTCATGTTGTGAGCTTCTCTTAGCAATATGGGATTCCACGTTGTGAACCGAGTCTGAGAATCTGAAACATAACCATGTTGTTGAGATTCATGTTTCAGTTGATGACCGGAACTCCGTAATCAACGTGTCGGCTGACCAACGCGGTTTTACATATTATCCTTCGTAGTAACCTACAGTCATGTTGGTTGAGTGTGGTGGGTGGGTCGTCCATTGCGGGTAGCAATTGCAGTTTACTCCCTGTGCTGCCATCTCAGTATGGTATCATTGAGTGTTCTCCTGGGATGGCTGAATCTGTCAACAGTTTGACGAACAGATAGTCCTGAAACAAGGCATCCTATCACCAAGATTCTTTCAAACTCCTCCATTTCCCTTCTCGTAGCCGTTTCATCCAGACACAGTTGCATTTACTTGGGAGCATCATATTCCTCCAATATATATCGGCTAGAAACACATGACTCATTATTACATGATAGCAAGATGTACCTTGCCCATGTAATGGTCAAGATGTACCTTGACCATTAAACCTAGTCAGTTGTTGTGTAAATAGTTGTGTGGTATGATGTTTCTCATGAGATTTTCGTTCATGTTGGAATTCACCTCTTTAGAAGTATTTTTAAATTAAGTTAATTTATTTTGTCGAAATACCGTGTGTGAACTAATACTGTTTAAATTTTTGTTTTATCAATTTCTTATAAATCCTTTGGTTTCTTTACCCGACGTGACCAACCAAATTGATTCCCCACTTTTTCTAGATATTATTTGAAATACGTGGAAGGACAAGGTATACATTTCTTATTTAGAGGTCAGTTTTTCAAATTAATATAAATACAACAAAAAATCATTAATTTTTTGGGAGATGGTAAATAATATATGTCTAAACACACGCAACATTGTTACGATGCAGATTTTGTAGCTTTCCTGAGGTTCAGCTACAGAACAATAGATAGAAAATACTGAATTATTCAATATACTGTACCAGATACAATTGCTTTTAACAGATAACAGCTGGTCCATTTTTCATGATCAAAGCATTGAATATATGTTGGAAAAGCGTGATAGGTCTCTGCAGATGGTATGTTATTTCCCATTGCAGGTGTTGTTTGTATGAACAAGAACATAAAAATAAAAAATTTCTATTCGTTTTCTGTACCTGAACCAACTATCGTATCATCATAGTATATTATGAACGCATGTGTTGGCGTTTTAGTATTAGGATAGACTAGACAAACATCTTCTAGAGGCTTGGTTTGTGCACCCATCAGTAAAAGAATCAATTCTAAAAAATCCATAAAATCCTAACGCATCCATCATAAAGAAAGAAGTAATGTTCATTTTCCTTCTTAGGAAATCAATATACAGTGAGTAATAATATATTCTGTAAAGGGAAAAAGGGGAAATCAATTTCAAACATATCTTATTTTCATTCATTAATTGATTGTTAGCCATTCGTATGGTTAGTATGTAACCTGCAATAAGGGGAAAACATTTTCTGTTCTTGTAAGGTTAGTAATATTTTCTTACTATTTATTTAAATTCATCTTAGATACTTACTCTAAGATTGTTAAGGAAATCAAAAAATCTGCCTTGCTGCTAGTAATTAAGTGAATAAATAATCAATTGCGTTTATAGAAAGATGGTCCTGATGATGTGAGTAATAATGTAAAATCTTAGCTATACTGTTCATTTTAATCAATACAACACAACAACAACTCATTGCAGCGAGCTCACTGTCAGTGATATTTCAAAACGCAAAACAAAGTTTGCTTGGTTGACGAGAAATGAATGCATTGCACATCTACAACAACAACGATGATGATGATGATGACGAACAATGGCAGTTTCTTTTAAGTGATCATCATTATCAAGAATGATGATGATTATTTAAAAGAAATTTTGAATTTATTATCACTTAATCGAATTAAGATCGATAACATATCTGATAGGAGTGACTCTGTTATTAAAACAAATGAGTTGAACTAGAGACATCCATATGACCAAAGGATTTTAGTCAAAGAAGAAGATTTGAAACTGGATGCCCTTTGAAGTGGGATTCGAACATATGCACAAATACTGCCTCAGAGAGGAAAAGTGTTAACGTAAGTGTCATTATTGGCAAGGTTTGATTTACTGGATAGCATCTCTGCGTTTTAACGAGAACGATACCATTTCTAATACAATATTCGGTTCGAATATTGAAGGATGTCAATTCGATCTGCAGTATGGAAAATTTTGCAAGCTAATAGACATATTTCAACCGGGTAAACCATCGCTGTTCAGCTTATTGGAGATCTTAAGCGGCTTTAAACAGTTATAAGTGTAGGATAGAGATCAGAGATTACGGATTATTAAACCCTTAACTTACTCATTTTGTGAGTTTGATTTACATACAAATAGTGATTAAATACATTATACATTGCAGTTTAGTTTAGGTGCGTGGCTCAACAGACCGGAGATGAAATTTGGTATGATTCAGGTTATAAAGAAGTCAGATACCGTAAATTTGTGAAGTGGATCTTAACGGCTTGCCTTCTTTTTAGAATGCCATTTATTTCGTTTTGAATACATTTCCCATTAATGGTATAAGGAAAAGAATTTCTAAGACGTCAGTTGCACCATGCCGGGTGTGTAAACGCTTCTTCAAATCAAGACTGAGACGGTACGTCTCCAAATATCAGAAGCGACCTCCCTTTACAGAACAGAGACAGTAACATCATTAAATGATGGATCTGGAAACTTCGTATAGGGTTACGATTATGGTAACACATTTTATTATTATTATTATTATTATTATTATTTATTGGTGATGTTGTCAGAGAGGTTAAGCATAATTGAGATCCAAGTGTAAAAATAAAAAAAAGAAAACTCTCTCAGTACTCTCCACGATATCTGACACAAATCTCTAAATTCATCACACATATTAAATGCCAAATGGAATGGGTATAAAGTTAATCAAACTTTCATCGATAGTTTATATCTGGTTTGCGGCCACACCCTCTGAACCACGGTAGTGGGATTTCAGTGACTATCCATGATAGTCATTTGCCATCTACTAATGTCTAGTAATACAAAGATATCTTTTCTTATCTGAGGAGTGAATGAAAAGCATCGTCTTCCCTGCTTTATTTCTCTCTCAACTGACAGTGGCAGTTATCAGAGTAAATGATTGAAAATAAATTCTATCGACTTACGCTCCTGATTCTATGCTATTCAATGCAATTTTATGCTAATTCAATAATGTAATTATATTTTAATTACAGTGAATGATATGGAAAATATATACCCTTAAATTTCAGTAAACCTTGATATATCAATACGCCATTCAAACCTCAATAATTTAGACGTAACGCATGTACTGCCTGCTATAAAGGTGAAAAATAAAGTAACATATATCTTTATGAAAATTTTCAGAAGAACTTAATGGAACTTAACTTAAAACAGGAGAATATTAAATGATAAAGAGAACGCCTAGCTTTTTTCGTAAATAACAGGAGTATCGATTAGGGCAATGTCGCCACTCACTGATCTAAGTATCTATTGAATCCAGTAGTATACGTGACGTTATTATAGTATCAGTAAATGGTAGGCACATAGTTACCGAGCAACTGCAGAATGTGTACGTAATTGCATCATGGTGGAGTTTGGAACTTTACTTATCATAGTTTAATTTTGTCGAATGACTTACTGTGATTCTCTTCACAAGCAGGATTACGAAGTAAAAAGAAGAGAGGAAAAAGAAAATGGTTCCTATGTTATATTGGTTGTTGGTTACTTGGATAATTAGCGTGACCAGTATAACAATTTCTTCAGAACGACCATCCCCCACTGGTAAGTAATGAGTAAACATTTAAATAATTTAATTCGTTGACAGCAAAAAAATAGCCATGGTTTTATTTGTGGCATATATCATTTGTGGCACGAAGGTTATCATTTGACTTCAAGGTGTAATCTATAATAATTTGGTTTGATTAATCTCCACTATGAGCGAAAGAGGTCAAAACATTAGCTGAGCTTTGCCGCTAAAAACTACTTGCAAATAATGATAACCAACGACAGTGATTTCGGACATAATCTCTAAAACAAATATCTGGTGTGAAACGCATAAATTAGCGCGAGACGTCAGGTGATAGATTGACAGATTTCACAGATTTACATGAGGGGCTTGGATTTAGACTTTCGGATGAGAGAACTCGTTATTAAAACGGACAACGACAAAACGCACCAAACAACATACTTGTTCATAAGTTAGTACTCGTCATGTTTTCCACGAATTCAGGGATATTTACGAAACTGTAAGTCATTAATCGGAAGGAAATAATTATCAAAAATAGCATGAATGCTGACAATAATTTTCATCCCATTATTCGAAGGTTGAGAAATTAAATGTCTTGTTTCAGCACTATTCAAAGCGAAGAATGCTTTCTTTTTAGAACAATGCAAACTAAACAAGAAAGAAAATCAAAACCTGTAAACGAAATGCATAATGCTATTAAACTAACGTTTACTTACATTATAATACTACGTATGGCGATAACCGTATTTAATCAAGACATAGTGCGAATACCAAAGAAACCTGCTCAGTCTGCTAATTTATGGATTTCATAAACTGTGAGTGTGTAATTGTCTTTCGTATGCCACTAGAATAATACATAAGAAGTGATATTACTTTACATGGGATATTTCAATTAAAGTTTACTTTTAAAGCTTTAAATGCATATGACGTTTATCACGTTTATAAAATTGATACAAATGCTTAGCAAAACAGGAGTGTAGAATGAATTAATGTGTTTAAATTCTATGCACTTACGTCAATTACCATAACTATTTTTCTATATCATTCTTACACATGTTTTTCGTTATTGCCTCGAGATGCACCGCTATCCTTCATCTTATTAAAATGTACACAAAACAGGGAAATATAGGCAATTTGATATTTTGTACCTACATTCGAAACGTAATGGTAAGTGAACGTAACTTGACCATATGATATTTAAAGTTAAATAAATTCTTATTATTATTATAACTTCTAAAATTTATGAAAGAATTTTCAATATCTTTGCTAATTATTAAATAATCTAATTTTTAAATCTTCACCATTTCTAAAATAATATAATTAATGGTATAAAAATCCATCAAAGCGGAAATAAAATATCACTCAATTGTACTGATTTATGAGATTCCAGAGAAAATGTAAAGAAACCTGAAAGAAATTAAATATCAAATTAATATACGATATAACAAGTATCCTAATATCTAGGAATCCAAACATTTAACATTGCTTTGTATAAAACAATTTAAGTTCAAACAAGTTACCGATTCCGAATTTGTCTCTTCGTGCATAAAAGTACAGCTAACTACAACTCGAGAACTTCAAAATCCTAACAACAACTTATTGAAAACTACCACTGAACTATCTCGAAACGTTCGCCTGTCTCTACGCTCTCTCCATCCTCTTATTCCACGCATATATGGAGTTCCAAAAATCCATAAAGAAAACATCCCACTACGTCCCATTGTGGAAGGTGTTGATTCTCCTAAGTACAAACTTTCTAAACATCTTGCAAAATACCTCAAATGTTTTTCAGGCAAGTCCTCATCCTTTATCAATAACACAGAAGACTTTGTTTCATACATTAAGGATGTGACAGTTAATGAAGCTGAAATCATGGCTAGCTTCGACAAAATTTTCTTGTTCACTAATATCCCAACTGACGAAGTCATAACATTACTCAAGGACAAGTTATCCAAACAAACGTTGGCCTTACTTACCCATTGCATCAAGTCCGGTTACTTTAGATTCCAAGATACTATATACAAGCAGAGTCATGGTCTGGCGATGGGTAATCCTTTATCCCCTGTTCTCGCAAATATTTACTTGGAGGAGTTTGAAGCCGAGGCTATCTCTTCCTTTGCTTTAACACCTAAAGTTTGGAAACGATTATGTGGATGACGTTTCCTCGTTTGGAGCCATGGGCATGATTCCCTAATGGATTTCCTGGAACATCTCAATAGTCGACATCCAAGTATAAAGTTCACAGCAGAACTTGAAACTGATAATTCCCTGCCTTTTCTAGATGTAAAACTGACCCGTTCTTCTGTTAAACTTAAAATTTCGATGTATAGAAAGCCTACACATACCAACAGATATCTTCATAGTCAGTCCCATCACTTCCCTCCCCAAAAACTTGGAATAATTTCTACCTTGGAACATAGAGCTCGCTCTCTTCTTGATGACCCAAATGAACTTCAAAAAGAAATCAACTATCTCAAAACTACTTTCGTACTTAATGGATATTCTAAACGAATTATTGAAAATTTCCTTCTTAATCCTCCTAGTCATCATACAGAAGAAATAAATACATTTAAAGGCAATATATCTATTCCTTACATAAGTTCAGTTTCATAAAAATTAGCCAAGGTTCTAAAAAAATAAAATATCAGAACCTTGTTCATTCCACTTCCAAAAATCCGCTCCTTAATAAGTCACCCAAAACCATGTCATCATCATCTTAAATATCCTCGTGTGTGCAAAAGATGGTGTGACAGTGATATTCCTTATTTTGGCCAGACGGAAAAATCTATTGAATTATGTATGGAGGAACACATGAGGATCATTGCTTACAAAAGACAGCAAGCCAGTGCTTTATCAAGCCATATCCTTTTCTCGGCTAATCCTAATGATGAAAACTCAAGTCATACAGTTCGCTGGGACAGATCTACTAACATCTTTCGTTGCAATGATGAATTAGAAAGAAAAATCGTAGAATCTAGGGAAATCATCCTCAACCCTGAACATCTAAATAATAACTTGAGCTAAAACTCCCAGATAGTCATTCAGCTGTAATCATGTACTGGCGTTCACGTGATGCTGCAAGCACGCACTCTCCTAACAATGCAACAAACGAAAAAACAACTTTAAATACAACTACAACGTTTTCATATTAATTATGTATAGAGACTCTCTATGTTGTTCATGGTTTTTTAACCTTCAGTGTTTAGTGTTTTTTTTTATAATGTCACCTGATGAAGACTGTTATTAGCCGAAACTAGTCGTGTTTTACTATTAAAGCCCCTTTTACCTACCTTTCGATTTAAGTCATTCAACTCATTTCACAATATACATAAGAGGAATTAAACTTATGTCTCATAACGTGAAGTTATTTGAAAGAATCATAGATGAAAGGTTGAGAGAAGAAGTTATTGCAAAAGAAAAGTTTGGTTTTCGATGCCTCAAAGAAGAAATATGGATGCGGTATTTCATTGAGTCAGATGGTCGAATAATACATGGAAGGAAAAAAGGCCACTACATCGTTTTTATAGATTTGGTGAAGGCATATGACAAAGTTCCTAGAAAAGAGATGTGGAGGAGACTAAAAAAGTACTAGAAAAATATGCTAGACTGATACAAGAAATGTGCAAGCAATAGGTAAGAGCTGTTTGGGAAAAACAGTAAGTTTTGAGGTAACAGTTAGTTTACATCATGGATCAGTAGTCAGTCCGTTTCTCTTTAATTTATAATAGATACTTTGACAGAACAAATCAGAGAAAGAGAGAGAGCACCTCGGAGTATGTTATATGCAGTCGATATTGTACTGTGCGCGGAAAAAGAGTGAAAGTGGAACAAAAGCTGATAAGATGGAACGGAGTATTAGAAGAAAGAGGACTTAAGTGAGTAGAAGAAAAGCTGAATATCTGGTGTGTGGTCGAAATGCTGACACTGAAGAAGATGTAGTGCTAAATGGAGAGGTAATCAAGAATGTAGATAAATTCAAGTGTGTGGGGTCAGTAGTGGATAGTAAAGGTGAAGTAGAAAAGGAAGTGAATAACAGAATTCAGGCAGGTTGGAAAAATTGGAAAGAACTGTCAGATATTTTATGTGATGGAAAAGTTCCAATGAAATTGTAAGGGAAAATATACAGAACGGTAGTGAGAGATCTACAATGCTACTTCAAATGGAGACAATGCCTATGAAGAAGTCAAATGAAAGAATGATTAGTGCTACAGAAATGAGGAGGCTTCGATGGCTACGTGAGTAACAAGGAAAGATCAGGTAATGAATTAACGCATTAGAGGTACTATAAAGGTGACTGCAATTACAAACAAAATACAAGAAGCGCAATTCAGATGGTATAAATATGTAATGAGGCGAAATGAAAAATATGATGGAGGAAGTATCATGATGATGGAAATTCAAGGAGGAATAAGAAGAATAATAGAATACCAAAGAAAGGTGTAATGATAATATAGAGGAAGACCTGAAGTATAAAAATCTGGAAAAAAGATGCGGTCTACAATAGAAACCAGTCAGCAGCTGCTCCCATATGGGAGCAGCTGAAGGAGAAGAAAAAGCAGAAGAAGAAAAAAGAATACGAAGATTATGAAGATGAAGAAGAAGAAGTAGATGAAGATTATGAAGATGAAGAAGTAGATGAAGATGAAGAAGTAGATGAAGATGAAGAAGTAGATGAAGATGATGATGAATATGACGAAGCATATGAAGTAAATGGAGAAGAAGAAGAGATGATGATTAAATTGAAGAAGTAGAAGAGATAATATGGTATTAAGACTTACTGTAATAAATAGGCCTACGAAGTTTCCAAGGAATATATACTGGTAGAAGTTTCTGCGATATTTCTACCAGTCCTTAATTATTCACTTTTAAGATAAAAGTGAGTTTTTTTTTCTCCTTTAGTATCCGTTTGGTGTAGAAATGAAGCAAGATCAGAGCGGGAAGTGATATTTATATAAGGGAATGATCGTAGATCTCTTCCTGACACTGTCTCAAATAATGAAATTCAAGTAAGAATTGAAGAATATTCATATACACCATTACAATAATAATTGTACAATAACAAGTATTCTTTACAATATTTATTATTTTATTATACAAAATATGATACACTCAGAGTTATATTCTTCCATTTAAACTCTAGCCTTTATTATTTTCACTGTTAGATACGTTACTCTGTGTTTTTAAAGAGACGAATTCCCTTAGATCGGTTACTGGTATTTATATGTTTATCTCACACCTGATGAAGTCTAGTTTTAGAAGAAATTGGTAGTGTAATTAAAGTTTTTTTTTATTTAAACCTCGGTTCTAGTCATTAAAAATTTCTAAATATGGTATCACACCGAGTAAATGTTCAACCAAAAATTTGTAAACATTATGATAAGGAAATCCACCATAACATTAAAGAAAGAATACCGAAAAACCTTAAAAATAATTGGACTTTTTATCAACAGCCTGATATTTATAAAATGCTGTAACTTTCATTTTGTTTTTCTAATTTTATATCGTTCAAAGAGAACATTAAAACCGAGTAGGCTCGTAAGATCTATTGCAAAGCGAAATTAGGAAGAGGACAGAGAGGAACACACAGAGAAAAAGCGAGAAGCCAAGAGATTTGTTGCAAAGGCGAAGGCCATAGCATATCAAGACCTTTATAACCAATTAGAAACAAAGGAAGGACAGAAAAAGATTTATCGATTGACAAAATATAGAAATAAGGCTTCAGAGGACATCGTACATGTGAGGCAGATCAAAGTCGCTGAAGGAAGAATATTATGGATGGATGTGGGCGGATAAGAAACAGATGGAGAATATCCTTTGAGGGACTTTTGAATGAGGAAAATGTGAGGACTCACAGAGAAGATGAGCAGCCTTCTGAGGGCATGAAGCAGAACATCGGTAGAGTGGAAGTGAAAGAGGCAATGAAGAGGATGAAGAATGGAAAATCGGTGAGCCCAGACAGGATTCCAGTGGAGGCGAAAGGGGAAAAAGGGAATTGACCTGCTGTGGGACCTGTTCATGAAAGTTTGCCAACAGGAAAATACACCCAAAGAATGGAGGAAAAGTACTTTTGTCCCCATCTAAAAGGATAAAGGAGATGCACAAGACTGTAAAAATTACAGAGGAATAAAGTTGATGTCCCACACGATGAAAATCCTAGAAAAGGTTCTTGATGGAAGACTGAGGAAGGAGGTAGAGATTGCAAAGGAGCAATTTGGCTTCATGCCTGGTCGGTCGGCCACAGATGCTATCTTTGGGGTATGACAGATGATGGAAAAGTTTCGAGAGAAGCAACGGGAGCTATATCTGATATTTATTGATCTGGAAAAGGCGTATGATAGAATGCCAAAGCAAGAAGTCTGGAGGTGTCTGAAGGAAAAGAAGGTACCCGAGAAATATGTCAGGTTGGTGCAGCAGATGTACAGGAATGCGAAGAAAAGTGTTCGAACCTGCCTGGGAGTGACAGAAAGTTTTCCAGTGACAATTGGCTTGCATCAAGGGTCTGCATTATGTCCGTTCCTGTTTAATGTTGTGATGGAGGTGATGACGGAGGAAGTGAGAGAAGACGCGCCTTGGACTATGTTGTATCCAAATGACATCGCGATGTGTGTAGAATCAAGAGGAGAAGTAGCAGCCAAACTTAAAAGTTGCAGGAAAGTACTGGACGAGAGAGGTATGAGACTGAGCAGAAGTAAGATCGAGTATATGTGTTGCAAAGTGGTGGCAGCCAGGAGACAGATCTGGAGCTGGAGGGAAATGTCATCATTAAGGTCAGTGACTTTAGATACTTAGGTTAAACAATGAAAGAGGATGGTGAGGCTGAGAAGAAATTGGGATGCAGGATACAAGCAGGATGGAGGAACTGGAGACAGATGGTTGGAGTGCTATGTGACAAGAGGGTGCCGATCAATTTAAAAGGCAAAATTTACAGGACAGTAGTGAGACCAGCTATGACTTATGCTTTGGAAACTGTGACCCTGAGACAAAATAACATCATCAGGATGGAGGTTGCGGAGATGAGAATGCTTAAGTGGATGTGCGGTGTGACCAGAGAGGATCATCTGAGAAATGAATATGATATGTAAGGGGAACGGTAAAAGTTACGAACTTAGGAGCAAAGATACAGGAGGCAAGGTTGAGATGGTTTGGTCATGTGATGAGGAGGGAGGAAGAGAATGTGGGAAGAAAGGTTATGCAGGTGGATGTGCAGCGGAAGAGGAAACGCGGACGGCCAAAGAAGAGATGGAGGGAGATGGTGTTGGAGCACTTGAGGATGAAGGACTTGAATGTAGCTACAGCCCAAGAGAGGAAGTTGTGGAGGAGACTCACCACAAACAGCGACCCTACTTAAGTGGGAAAAGCTGCAGAAGAAGAAGAATTGTTGACACTAAACGCTATGAAATGAAGTGAGTCAATGAAATTAAGTTATCAGTTAACCGTATTTACATATTATGAATAGCAACAAATAATCTTGCAGTGGAGTTCGGCGTAAAACTCCAAATGTGTGAATACTTTCCATGGTTGGGTTATCTTGTAGTTATACGGAATTAGCAGTTATATGAAAACTGTGCCTTAAACAGAAAAGTAGGCAGAATGTTTTGGCATCTGCAGAAGCTATGACCGAGATGTGTTTTAGTCATGTAAGACTTGAGGTGTAGGTCAGCTGAATGAAGGAAATCTGACATAGTTTGAGATCTGTGTATTATCCCAAGTTAGGAAAAGGGATGTTAGATCTTTCCTGCGAGAGATTAGCAGAGTGAGGTTTGGAATATAGCAAGGATCCCCAGTTTCGGTCATTGGTTGTGGTAGATTCTCTTGTTTCTAATGCTAAAGTTAACGTTTCTAAACTTATACAAGTTCAACATGGGGATACCTTGACTACGAGAGGATATATATTGTGCATTGATAGGTCTTTAATAGCCCAACATTTGTTATGTGCATCTATCAAGTTTATCAGACAATAATAGGAGAATTATTGGTCTGAGTACAGAAGGTCTGAGTACAGAAAAGTGCTCTCTGACATAGACGAATTTCTAGCTGGATCATCCCGAAATATAAGAGTAATAAAACCTGAATCATCCATACTGAAATTTACTATTTTCTGAGCATTATTTCAATGTTTGTGATGTACTTAATTCTTATGCTACATGACTAACTGTAATGCTAACTCTACTTCAGTAGAGTTAGCATTTTGTTAATTTACTTAACGAAATACTAACTCTTTACGTTACTTTAATTTACTTTACTGTGCAGGGTATTATTTCCTAATAACAAAATTTTTGTTTTCAACAGATATGATCTAATTTTTCCAAATGATGGAGAAACGGGACGGCATGGTTGAAAACAATTTTACCGGAATAATTGGTGTGCTTCTTCGAGAGGTAATGTATCTGATGCATAACATGTTTATTTCTATCAAATTAATTTCTATTTTAAGAATATATATTGCAAATGTTGTATATTTTCTTTCGTTTGATAACCTCTGGGTTCAAACAAAAATTCGAGGTTTTTACAGTTCCGATAAATCAGATATTCATAATAATTTAACAAACCTCGAATAAATTAATAAAAAATTGATATATCTATATACGTGTATACTATGCATGGGCCACCAGCAGTAGAATCAGATTGCACAACGCAATCATGTGGCTAGAGTAATCTACTACTTCGTATTAATAAAAATAGAAGAAGAATCTTATTACGAAAGAATCTAGTAGACGATGTAATAAAATGATCCCTACACTGCCAGGCATTTCTAGGGTATAAATCTATGCCGTCTTTCTTCATACTCAATAGTGTATTGTATTCTTTACGTTCTTTCCTCGTATCTTACTGTGTAACTTTGGCCGTTTCCTTATTTTTTTTTTTTGCAATATTTTTCTTCTCTCATTATATCTTAATCTGTAGCATATATATATATATATATATATATATATATATATATATATATGCTACAGATAAATACAGGAGGCAAGGTTGAGATGGTTTGGTCATGTGATGAGGAGGGAGGACGAATATGTGGGAAGAAGGAAGAAGAAGAAAGGTATATATATATATATATACAGGGTGTCCCAAAAGTCACGCAAGATTTAAATTTAGCGCCATTTGTGCGGTAAAGTGTTGCCAACGAAAAAAAAAAAGACAGCGTGACAGCTGACAGTTCAGGGTTATTATAAATGGAGCGCTACACGAAAGAACAAAGCATTTTCATTGTTGAGCAATATTTTAAAAATAATGAAGGTTCGGCAGCTACAGTTTGCAATATTCGTACAAAATATGGTCGGAATAGTGATTTAACTTCATCGACTGTGAAAAGATTAATTAAAAATTTCAAGGAAACTAGATCAATAAGTGATCTTATACACTCTGGCCGTCCTTCAACAAGTCGTTCAACAGAAAACATCGAAGCAGTTCGTGAGAGTGTTGCTGAGAGTCCAGGAACATCAATTCGGCACCGTAATCTTGAATTGGGCATTTCGAGAAGCTCTCTACAGCGTATTCTCACGAAAGATTTACATCTTTATGCTTACAAAGTTCAATTGACTCAAGAACTTAAGCCTACTGACCACACACAGCGAAGAGATTTCGTTGAATGGATTATGGTGGATGCTTATTTTTCGAACAAAATCATCTTCAGCGATGAAGCTCATTTTCATCTTGATGGCTTCGTTAATCGACAAAATTGTCGCATTTGGGGTTCAGAAAATCCACGAGTGATTGTTGAGAAACAAATCCATCCAGAACGTGTCATTCACAACCTGTTTGGTGCGGATTTTGGGCTGGAGACATCATCGGTCCATTCTTCTTCGAAAATGCTGGTAAGGCAATAACAGTTAATAGTTCTCGCTATCGCGATATGATAATCCAGTTTTGTGTGCCTAAATTGCAAGATATGGATGTGGACGACATGTGGTTTCAACAAGACGGTGCCACATACCATACAGCCCGAGAAACAATTCAATTACTGCATGAGTCATTTCCTGGTCGTTTAATTTCCAGTATTTGTGATCAGAATTGGCAGCCCAGATCATGTGACTTAACGTCGTTGGACTTTTTTCTTTGCGGTTTTTTGAAGTCTAAGGTTTATGCCAACAAGCCCACGACCACCCACGCCTTGAAGGAGGAAATTGAGCGCTGTATCAACGAAATTCAGCCACATTTATGCAAAACGGTCATGGAAAATTTCGACAAAAGAGTGCGTATGTGCCAGCAAAGCCGTGGAGGCCATTTACCCGATATGCTATTCCATGCAAAATCCTATACTGTATACTTTATGAATCAATAAGAAATTACAATTTTAATTAAAAACCTGTGTTTTCTATCAAAATTACTTCTTGCGTGAATTTTGGGACACCCTGTATATATTTACGCATTTTAGTTAAACTAGTAGCTCCAGTTTGACATCAGACCCCGTCAGGTTCTCGCGAGTTCCAGGACATGACGATAAATGTAGCAAATTCCATATATTTTAATTGTTTAAAATATACCAGACAGATATATAATATTAAAATCATAAATATTAAATCTTATATACTAAAATAATATTAACATACACCAGAATTCCTCAATGGACCGTCAGCATCGTAAGAACCAACTAATTTGACATATAGGGCCGCAATGAATTCAGGAGTGAGAACTATAGAGTGAAGGTTGCACGGTGGTGGAATGAAAAGTACATAATCCTTTGTGTGCTATAGTGGGAAATTATATACTGTATATATATATATATGTTTCCAAGTTTCTCTGCTTTTTTAAACTAATTCATTAAATCACTTCACTCTTCAGATTTTGCAGGTGGAATGGTATTAAATGCTTGGATCGGAATATATGCAAATCGGATTTTAGCAACGGAAATATTCTTATTTAAGTTAAGGGATATTATATCCCATATTGTTTCTTAGTCGAATAAGAAACTCAAAGAGTTTCATGCCGAATATAGAAACTATATAAAGTTCGGCGATTCCAAGCGTAAGCAAATACCTGGATAGTGCACCTGATCCATTAGGTAGTGCAAGCTGAGGCAGCTCATAGAAAGGGTGGAGCAAGCTCCGATCACTATTCTTGGTATTTACCCATAATGTGAACTTAGCTCCTAGGAGTTAAGTTCACATTATGAAGTTTATATTATTGCATGATGAGAATATCTGATACATGTAAGCATTTTTGAAGCAAAAGTCTTTTACGTATATCATTCAATGCCTGTGTCAAGTTGATATAGTACAAATGGATTAACAAAACCTGACAGATGTTCATTATAAGAAACTCCATTGCATCTCAGTTGGTTTCTTAAGAGTGTGGTTAAGGTAACTAAGAATATCAGCCTAGTGTATTTCTGTCTGTTTAAATTATGCTTATTTATTTAGTATCTTTTAGTGAGAGTAATATACCGGTCACTCTGAACAAGATCAAGATCAAGATAAGATAAGGAATTGTGACGTGTTTGGTTGATGACGTCATTGTGTGTGACGTCGTGAGATTGGAATGTTAGGAATTTCCCTGTGGGCATATGTGTCAATGGCTTCAGTTCTTGTGTTTTGGTTCGCATATGGCATTATGGGTGATGGTAGACATAAGGATTCGTGTTGTGATTGGTGGGACATTCTGAACAAGATCAAGATCAAGATAAGATAAGGAATCGTGACGTGGGTGTGTGTCGTTATGAGATGTAGACAAGTGACGTCATTTGTTATTTGTAAATAAGTGACGTTATTGTTTTGAATGGTAAAGAGAGATATATTAGAGATAAGGAATCGTGTCGTGATTGGTGGACACTTTAAACAAGATCAAGATCAAGATAAGATTAGGAATCGTGACATGGATGTTTGTTATTATAGAGTTTGGAATGTTTGGAATTTCGCTGGGGCCCTCGTCTGTCAGGGACATTACGTGGTTTGTTTGTTAGTTGCAAATAAGTGACGTTATTGTTTTGAATGGAAAGTAAGATATGTTAGAGATAAGGAATCGTGTCGTGATTGGTAGACACTTCTCACAAGATCAAGATCAAGATAAGATAAGGAATCGTTACGTGAATGTTTGTTGTTATTGATTTTGGAATGTTTGGAATTTCGCTGGGCCCTCGTTTGTCGGGGAAATCACGTGGTATGTTTAGTGATATTTAGAGATAAGAATCGTGACGTTATGTGTTTGGAAATTTCTGGGGAACATATGTCTCTCTGTGATATCACATGGTGTTTTGGTTTGGCTATGGAATTGTGGGCGATGTTTTTGAGATAAGATATCTTGGAATTTTCCCAAGGTGACACACATCCGTCATGTTTTGTTTGGTTGTCTAAGGATGGATGTACTAATTTCCAATACATTATGGGGTATTTCTTTACTGTTCAAGGGTAGGAATTCTTAGAGTATGTCGTGATGGCGAGTGTGATTAGGTTTTCTGAATAATTTAATTACATGCTATCTCACTCAAACACACTTTTTTTTCCATAGTTCATCCGTATTTTCTTCTGTATTCATATTCTAATCAAGTTCATATTTTTTTTTCATAATTTATCCGAATATTTTGATTTGTCTAAATTAAGAGCTTAAAGTTCAATAAATAAACAAATCGTGTATGAATTCACTGTGATTTCCAAAGTATTCTTACTTAAACATACATAACACATCAAAGACACTGTTTGTTCTTTTAAATTTACATATTTATTTCACAGATATTATTTACAATGCAATATGCAGAAATAGGAATTTACATATATCACCAATGCAAATGGTGTTTTTCTTGGCGTAACATTTCTTTGATGAGGCAAGTTTGATTGCCTGATTTTGATGCTACTTCCCAAATGATTATGGCAATTTCTGATGTCACTAATATTAGCAGTACTGCTATAAAAGCAAGTAACTGCCACTTTTGCGATAGTTCTTGATTTTCACCTGCAAAGAAAAAAAAATCATTGATAGTAATGGAAAAGTTAGCAGATGACTATAATCCTAATACAGTAGTTAGTTTTGGAAGTATCAAAGCTTTACAGAAACATACAAATTTGTCACATGAAACCGTGAAAAGTTGGTTAGCAACACAACCTACTTATGTGAGACATAAACCCATTAGAAGAAAGTTTAAACGCAATCAAATCAAAGTCCCGACACTTTTACACACTTTTCAATGTGATTTGGCAGATATGTCATCCCTTGCAAAAGAGAATGGTGGTGAGTGTTTCCTTCTTGTATGCATTGATTGTTTTTCCCGATTTGCGTGGGTTCGAACACTGAAGAAGAAATCAGTAGACGATGTTGTTAAAGCTTTCGAGTCAATTTTTAAAGAGGAAGTGCCATGTAACATAAACACTGATCAAGGAAAAGAGTTTTGCAACAAGAAAGTTCGTACAATGTTTAAAAACCATAATATTCATTTCTACACGACCAGGAGCGAAATGAAAGCACCCATTGCAGAAAGATTTATCAGAACATTGAAAACAAAGATCTACAAATGGATGACGTATACTAAAATTAAAAGTTATACGAAAGTTTTGCCGACCCTTGTACATACTTATAACCTCACACCACACCGCACTATCGGTATGGCTCCTTCGCAAGTTAACCTTCACAACAAGGATCGTGCTTGGAAATATTTGTACGGAATCCAAGAGGAGACTACTAAACCAAAATTTCAAGTAGGTGATAGTGTGGTTTTAAGTGATGATACCCACAAATTTAGAAAAGGGTATTGGGGTAACTGGACACGAGAATTGTTCACTATTGCTCAGGTTATTAATAGAAACCCTGTAGTATATAGAGTTCGCAGTCGGGACGGCGAGATAGTGGAGGGAACTTTCTATGAACCTCAACTGCAAAAGGCTAATATATCCAATGAACTTCCGGAAGAAGTGTATCTAATCGAACAAGTACTTAAGCACCGCAAACAGAAAGGAAAGCTTCAGTATTTTGTTAAGTGGCTCGGTTAACCCTCATCGTATAATTCTTGGGTTCGTAGCGAAGATGTTTTACTTAACCCTTCCCAGTAATGCCAGTATGAAAATGTTTCCTACAAACACGCAAACGAAATTTCAAGTGGAATTATCACACGAGATCAGAAGGTAAATGGGAAGTTGCTCTTGCCGAAATTCATCTTCCGGGAGAATTTAATAACATAGATTCCGGTTACGATGAGTTTCATATGATACGTGCACTTGGAGGAGGAGTCAACAATATCGACAACAACAACATCACAGGAAATAAAGTTTCCGAAAAGTCTAAAGAAGGATTTTACAAAGTGTACAAGATTCCCCATGGCAGTTACAATTCACCCTCTGAACTTCTTCAAGCAGTGTTTGATGTGAGTTCTGTGATTACTGGAAAAAAGAACCCAAACAATACCATTTCTCTGACAGTCCCAAAAGATTACAACCTGTTGTTTCCCAAAGAGGCCTCGGGTTTGAGCCTTCTACTCAGTTTTAATCAGATTGGTGTTAAACTGAAAGGTACAATCACAGGGAAATATCCAATTGATATAAAGAGGGGTGTAGCCGCATATTTTGTTTATTCTGATTTAATCCAAGAACAGATAGTTGGTGATACATGTGCACCATTGTTACGAGTTGTTCAGTGCAGCACTAAGTGTTCCTTCGTTTTTGCTCAACCTGATTATTATCCGTTACGAAAACAAACATTTCAGTCAATTAGCATTGAAATTCGTTCTGACAGCGGCGAGTTGTTCCACTTTCGTGGTGGCAAGACAATAGTTAAATTACAGTTCCGACAAGTGAAGGATGACTGATTATCTCAGATATTACACATTGCAGGCAGGTGGGGCTCAAATGTTTACGGCCCCCCCCCAATATAACGTGGGTACGGATTAGGTAGCATTTTCAGAAGTGCCTTCTCCTTTCTAAGTCCACTTTTAAAACCTGCAGCTCAATTTGTCGGTCGTCAAGCCTTAAAAGCAGGTCAGCACATGATAGGAGATGTATTGGAAGGGGTACCTGTATGTCGAGCCTTTATAAACAGAGCATCAGAAGCTGGGAAAACCATTGCTGAAAAGGCTGAGAGTCGATTACTTCAGAGAGGTCAAGGAGGCAAGAAGAAAAAATCGAATACTAAAAAGCGCAAGCGAGATGACATCTTTTGCTGAGGATATGATGTCAGAGTTAGATCTTTTTTCCCACCCTCCTGTCAACATGTGTGTGGAAAGAAGTTCTTATATCACATACCAACCAATATCCAGTACTGACAGTGGAGGTCCTGTGGAATTTTGCATACCAGGTATATCTGAAGAATACTTGGATTTGGGAAAATCATACCTACGTGTTTGTGTGCGCATCACTGACAATGATAATAAACCTATCGAAGATTCTTCAGTTGGTGTTGGGAATAATTTTTTCCATTCGCTGTTCAATCAAATTGACTTTTTTCTCCAAGATAAACTAGTGAATGTGGCATCAGACACGTATCCTTATAGGGCTTATATTGAAAACCTACTAAATTATGACAGAGATGCTAAAAAAAGTAAACTGACAAATGAACTATTTGTTAAAGATGATGTGGCTAATGTTAGTGATATGTTTACCAAAAGTGAATGTGGGATGCGTAGACGACAAGCTCGAATTAACCAATCGAAAACTGTCGAGATGCTTGGGCGAATACACGCTGACATCATGCATCAAGACCGGTACTTGATCAATAATGTTACTGTTCTTATTCGTATGGTTCGCAGTTCTCCCGAATTTTGTTTACTCACTGCAAATGCTGATTCTAAGGCTAAAGTGCAAATTGAAGAGGCTACACTTTTTGTCCGCAAAGTCAAAATAAATTCAAAGATTCAACTGGCTCACCTGTCTGTGCTAGACAAGTCAAACATGATATACCCCATCAATCGTGTGCAAATGTCTTATTTTTCGATTCCCAAGGGTATGTCAGATGCCACACGAGACAATCTGTATCTAGGTGAAATACCATCTTGATTAATTATTGGACTGGTCGCTAGTTTAATGGCACTTTCAACAGAATTTTCATCATTTCAATCGAATTTTGTTGTAGTGAGAGCTGACGGTATTCAGTATCCCTCACAACCTTTGACTCCGAACTTCAAAGAAAGGCATTACAGCAGATGTTGCATGTCACTGTTCACATCACTAGGTAAATGGAACAGAGACTGTGGTAATGACATTTCTTATGAAGAATACGTAAAGGGAAAAGTTCTCTATGGATTTGACTTATCGCCAGATCAAAATGCCGTTGCCCCCCATATCAGCCTGTTAAGAAGAGGAAGTGTGCGACTCGAAGTTAAATTTGCTCAACCTCTTCCTGAAAACATCACATTGGTTCTTTATGCAGAATTTGAGTGTTTCTGGACTATGAACACTGAACAATTAGTAAGCATACTAGAGTTAGAACCCGCCACGAGAAAAGTGGGTTTAGGAGTTTGTGCTCGTGATGAATTGCCACAATATCCGATCAGCAAACAACAGTCGATGTTCGTCGTGAACACAGATCCGACCTGGTTGCCAGGACAACATTGGCAAGCTATCTATATTAAAGACAAACACGGTGATTTTTTTGATAGCTTCGGTCGTCCACCCGAAAACGATATTGTTAACTTTCTGAATATCAACACTAATAAATGGCATTATAATTCTGTAGCTGTACAAGCTAAGGAATCTGTCGCGTGTGGTTTGCATTGTGTGTATTTTTTAATATTGAGATGTCGTGGTTTTTCTATGCTAAATAGTATTAGCAAATGTTATTCTAAGGATTTGTGGTTAAATGATATTGTAGTAACTAATGCTGTTACAGATCATTTACTGAAATTAAAAAAATAATTAAAAAATAAAAAAAGTGTTTTTTTTCACTTACCATTTTTTTCAAACCAGTTTCTTATTCCCACGCAGCTTTCGGGGAGATAGAGAGATGAATTTGGTACGCCTTCTTCGAGCTCTCTTGCGGGGAGGGATTGGAGTGGAAGCATTTTCTTCACTGGGACTGGCTGACGTTGATGGTTGATGGGAATGGTTCTGGGTATTCGGTTGGTTCAGTAAAGGTTCTGGACGTGGTAGTCTATGTTCCTGTTGCTCTCCTTATGTGTGAGCCAATTGGTTTTTCAACCCTAAATACTTTTGCAGAACATTTAAATATGCTTTTACTTTTTCATCTGCATGTTTATTTCTTATTTTTAAAATAGCACTCATTTCGTCATCAAGTGTATACAATTCACGCTCCTCTGGTGATTGGAGAAGCGTACATTTTTTAAACATATTCATTTTCTAATAAGAGAACTCAATAAAGGAACAATGATACTGCCTAATAATGGGAACAGTGCGCCCCCGTGCTGTAAAACCAGTTTTCTTCTGGTAATGAAGGGAAGCGATTTGTTACTTAGTGCTCTTATAATTTTTTTTTCCCTCGTAGGCGTGACTTCTGATTATGCTTTAGTGGAATATTTCCACATAAAACATTTTTGCAGATTTCACAGAGTGTGGTGATTTGGCTGGAGGCAATGTTTTAAAGCATCAATTGCTTGTTTCGGAGAGGAATGAGATAAGTACTTGATGAGATATTCATAACGTTTGAGTCTATCAGCCATTCAGGGATAAATACTGTATTGGGTTCTTCTCCTGGCAAAATCCGTGACCTTAAGCGTAAAATATCAGGTGTTTCTTGTCTAAAGTCTAAAACTAAATATGAGTGTGGTTCCCGTGTTGCATCTTTATAATTCTGAACTAATACGTTCGTTTGTCCTGGAAATACTTGGGAAGCTAAATGAGAAAACTGCAAAGAGTCTCGGGGATTTTTAAAAGCAATAACATAATGACTATTGAGAGAAATTGTACGAAAATGTGTATCTTTACAGAATAAATTTTGTGTCAGTAGAATGACACTGAGGTTACGGCGATGTGAACCTTTTATGAAAACATCAGCTATTTCCGTGCTGTCCTTAGCCTGGTGAACCAAATCATCGCTTATGAGTAAATTTCTCACATTAGAATCAAATTCAGGTAACTTCAAACCATTCACGAATTCTATATTGGTAATTTTTTTAAATTTATCTCGATTTTCACTGTAACAGTAAATGATTCGCTCCGGTGGTGGTTTGATTAGTTGATTACAATGTTCTATGAGAAACAACACGAATGTTGTTTTTCGTGACTGAGTAGCTCCCGAGATAATGCATGCAAATGGATGTATGAACATATCGAAAATGATAACATAATTAGATTGTGATTATTTTTATATAATCAGAGATCATGTAAAAACAAATAGATACTTGCTTTTAATAAAAAAAAATCTCCTTGTCAACATTTTTTTTACTTTATTATTATTTTTTTTTATCACAGTCACCATGTAATCATGCCAAGATGAATTTTTGTTTTTTAATTCTAAGAAAAAAAAAAAGCTATTTTGGAATAATAGTAACAATAACAGTGATGTGAAAACTTTACAAGAGAAGGGCGACACTGCAATTATCATCTTGGGAAACAACCATGGATTTTTACCTACCAGGTAGAATGTTGTTTAGTTTTCTGTCCCATAGATGGCATCTTTTGCTTATGGGGTATGTGAGTGTAAGGAATTATCCTTTAAAATACCCATAGGGAAAAGTGCATGTGTCTATTGACACTATGCGCTTTGCAAAAGTGTATCAAATCTTTTTGTTGCGGAGGTCGTTTTGAGTTGACAGCTCCATTTGTCTCTATGACCAGAAAATGGTACAGGAATTTGGATGTTTTGTGGCTCACCCCTTACTGCTGCTATCATAGATTCCAGATTAATCTCAGTGGCTGCGCGAGAATTTAAAGTAATACCTTTGCATTTGGTCACAATCTAACCCCCCACGCGTTCTGTAGGAATAAGATTTGGGGCTGTGGTAACAAACTCAACAATAAAGTCACCGTCGAGTTCGTCACCTAGCTCCAAAAGGTAGTGACCAGTGGACGGTGAATAATCACCTGGTTTTTCAATGAAAATGACAGAATCAGTATCTGTGTATAAAGGCTGTCTTTGCAAAGGTTCCATGACCTCACACAATTTTATCCTACTGTAGGCAGCTACAAATGAGATGACTGCATTCCTTTTCCTATTTTCAGGCTCAGTGCCTTCAATAGGAAAGTAGGCAACCATCATCTGCTCTTCTGAAACTAACCTGGCATCTTGGATAACTTCACTATTATCTAAAAAAAGCTCTATGAGGTCTTCATAAGAGGAAATCACATGGGTCTGAGTTCTTGACATTCTCATGCCAAGCCTTCCCCATAGAGAATTCAAACAAAGCTTAGCAAGTGAACGTTTACCAGGGTTTTACTAATGTGTTCACTATTTAACATAACACCTTCCTTTAGCAAAAACTCATCCGGATAAGCCTGTCAGTTTTGACCTTCAGGCCATCCAGATGCTTCCTGTTTCAGCTTCAGAAAGGTATCAATAGAGTGAGCAAACAAGTTTTCTTCCCCTTAAAATTTTTGAGAAAAATGCCACACTTTGTAAAATTCTATAACTTTATAACTGCGAGAATGTGCTGAATCTAATTCTGGACTGCACCAATAACCTGTAAATGATCGGTCCGTATGAGAGCATAATGGGGCCATTTCGGAAGCACACTTTCCACACAGGAGGAAGATTAATTTTTCGTTAACTGTGATGGGCAAAACCGGTAAAAAGAGATCAATAGGTGATTCCACTTTTGCATGGCAAATACCAAAGTGTACCCCAGGAGAATAGTCGAAATTACCGATAACATCGGGATGGCCCATAGGAAATACCTGGTATTTCATTACCCATGGATAAAGGCTATTGAAATCAAATAGCAAATAACTTCCCCTTCTGACTGTATTTTGTGATACATTTTGTAGCAGTCAGTTCTACCATCATGCAGAGCACTACGAGGCAAAATGGGATCTGCAATATTAAGAGCAGCAATAAAGTTTTTCAAGGCTGTGTTTTCAGAAATTTCTGTATTAAACTGACATTACCAAATTGAGATCACATCGAATATTTGGTTACGAAAATAATTTTCACGATCCTTTGTTGTTTGCTCAAAAAGGGTTATCATGTTTGTATTTCTGTATGGTTGGTAAGTATTTGCTCTATAGCTAATTTGACAACCATGAAAGAAGCAACCGTAATATTCAAAAATTAAGCTTCCACATTTCCCATCGACAAAATAAGGTCCGATGTGGACTTCTCTCCCCCCACACACAGAACGCGCATTTTGTATGGTTATGTTGTTCTTGCCATTTGAGCCAAGCGGAAGCCTTTTGACTTTGCACGTTTGCCCCTATGTAACCCTGAGCAGGAAGTATGACCAATGTGTTAGGTTTCAAAAAGTTCTGGAGAAATACTCTCAGACCTACTCTTGCAATTGTAATGTCATGGAGAAACGGATCGATCTGGGTGAGCTGTATGAAGAGAGTGCGAAACGTGTTGCAACTGTCATGCAAAACATGCATGTCATCTTTCGTATAAGCTACAAGTTCTGCTTTCAGACAGTATTCAGTGTCTAGCCGATTTTTGTACCAAGTCTTGAACTCTTTACGAGTTTCTTTGTTCATAAATTCTGGCTGGAAATATGATTTTTCTGGGATGACTCCACGATAATCAAGAGAATCGGATGTGTGAAACTTATGAGGAAAGAAACCCTTACGAAGTTCAGGGATATCGAACATGGCTGGCAGTTTCCTAAGAGAGACACTTATGTAGGAAAAACTGTCAAGAAATATGTTTAATGGGTCATAATAGATAGGAAGTATCTTCGATCGGTCAAACACTACATGGGGTTGGAAATTTTTTGAAAAAAGATCTTCCAAAATAAAATACCCATCAAAACCATGAAAATTGTGTGCAATCACATGGACATTTTCGTATTTTGGTTTGACAGTCCGAAGGATCCTCTCATCTTGTCCCTGTTTCATGATATTCTCGACAGAAAACAACTCATCTAGAAACTGACCCACACAGTTTTAACCCCAGAACTTGCGTTTGTGACTACCAAAATCAGCTATACATAAGACTGGTACATGATGATGATTTTTAGCTATAGTTTCTGTGTCAAAAAAATCATAGAAATTTGCTTATTTGAGACCTCCGATTTTTGCACAAAGCACATTTGTTTTGGGTGAACTAATTTGCACCATCTGCAGAAATTTTCAGGTGGACAGACATGGCTTTTATTTGTAGAAAAAGTAGCCAAACACTGTCCACAACGATGGAATTTTGACCAAATATTATTTTGTATGTGCAAAGTCAGACATTCGTTGCCATAGAAAAATCTATTGCATGACTTGCACAAAAGAAGGGCCCTCACACTATGATTGGCATTTGTGCAGATTTTTAGCTATAGTTTCTGTGTCAAAAAAATCATAGAAATTTGCTTATTTGAGACCTCCGATTTTTGCACAAAGCACATTTGTTTTGGGTGAACTAATTTGCACCATCTGCAGAAATTTTCAGGTGGACAGACATGGCTTTTATTTGTAGAAAAAGTAGCCAAACACTGTCCACAACGATGGAATTTTGACCAAATATTATTTTGTATGTGCAAAGTCAGACATTCGTTGCCATAGAAAAATCTATTGCATGACTTGCACAAAAGAAGGGCCCTCACACTATGATTGGCATTTGTGCAGCAGCAGGTGCACACATTTTTACATCTATGCATTTGTAATTTGATAGAGTCTTTGAATATTTTTAAACAATTGGGGCAATAATAGCTATTCCCAAACAAAGCTGGCACACTACGCACAAAATCATAATGAGATTTGCGATATAAAAGATAGATCTGTTTACTTACATTTGGTCCCCGAAACACCACAGAAAAATCAGCATCTGCTGAAAAAATTACGATTTGGTATTCTGGAGTCAAATGCTTTTGAAAGAGACCTACTACTGGAATACTGCAAGAAATGAGCAGAGCCCCTGCAATTTTGTGGAGAGTTAAAGCCCTCTTTGTTTGTAACTTTTATGATCTAACTGCATTTGTCTGTATGTTTGGGTATCATCAGTGTGTGCAAAAACACCCAGAACAAGTGCTCGGGCCATGCAAAGATTGTCTTTGTTGTTAATTTCCACAATATCTTTTTTATTTTCACAAATTCATCCAGGTTAAGCAGTGTTCTTCTTTTCACATTGGTCTTGCCATCCTACTTGCTGCGCCATTCATGTTGTGTCCCTATTTATGATTTTTTTTCTGTCTAATAATTTCTCTTATCTATGTTCTACTATTATCTATGCTCGAGATATCACCAAAATTTTTACTAATATCTAAGTTATTTCTCCCCTTAGTATCCCTAATATTTGTTTGTATTTATGCTGCTCCTTTTGGGATATTTAGTTTAAGATATTATATGCAAAAACAAGGAGAAAGAACTAAAATATATCAGAAAGTGTAACTATATTGCAGTCGTGACACTTTATCCCGTTTTTTCTTAACACATTAATTTCCCGCGTGATTAGGTTCGTATTTTTCAAGTGGTGCATTGGACAGCAATTTCAGACAACTGTTTTATCATTGGACAAAAGGTTTATTAAATTCCTTAACATGGTACAATTCAAATTTTAGTTATTACTCAATTCAATGCTAAGCTAAATACTTACAAACTAACATTAGCTTATTACAAGTAATTAGGCTATGATCCTATAATGGGTATTACGATCATGCAGCCATACACATTCAACACATAAATTCATTTGACATGGACAAATAAGATTAATTCACACTATTTAATTATTCAAACTTAAGTAGATTAACTAAACCTTTTACTGCACTAACACACAACTATGACATTTCAATTTCCCTATACATTACAATAGACATGCAAAATTCTCAGGACACATAATTACTTATATAATATTCATTAGCAAGCTTACATTCATTATATTCTGTCAGATACTAAAGTCCTAGTATAATTTTTCCTTGGTCACTTCAACAGTTCCGTATTAGAATAATGATACCTATTACAGACAAATTTTAGTTAACATTAGATATAATTTACAGTACCTTTCTTTCTTGAGTTTTCCATATGAGCCTTTACCTTTTTCTGATTGAACTATCTTGATACAACCTCACCGATATTCTGCTTCTCCTACGTTCCTTTTGGAATTGAATTAGGCTTCGCTGGCTCAACTTTTCGTAACTCCGAACACACTCTGAATCATCTATATATCGGCTGTGCAACTCGCCACGTGAACATCAGTTTCTTTACCTCTTTCCGTTTTTTCATAGTTGTCACTGAAGTTGAAACACAAAGAATATGCTTTCTTTTCCTCTACTATATGGCATTCTTCACTTCTTACATAGGAAATCCAGAATCGAAATCCCGCTCACTTTTGTTTCTGTGTTGTGACAACGGAGATATAACCCCAATTTCGCCACTCAGGAAAACCACGTTAAACCTAAGCGATTGTCTGTTGTTTTTCTTGTGCTAGCCTCTAACTTAATCCAAATCCCCTTCCAAACTTTCTCTATGAATTCATTTAATATTTTAATCTCTAGCCTCTCACATACCATTTCTTATGACTAATCCTTTTCTGCCTTATTCAGTTAAATTTTCTCATTTATATCACATTACAACATTAATGTATTCTTTCCTTTTGTTAGTTCAACAAACACCTTTATATTTTATGTATTTTATTGGATGCAAGAATATTTCCTTTTCTTTTAATTAATTCATCTATTATCTTTTATGCAGGTTTTTTTTTATTTATTTATTCTTCATGTTACACCATGATAGCTGAGAATTCTATATTCTTAAGATATCAGGTGTAACAAAGGTCCCCCCTTTAAAAAAAAAATTTCTTTAGGAGAAATTTTTCCTACGAAGTGTTTTCCACTCCACTCCTTTCCCCCCCTTTTTTTGTATTCATTATCAGTATACTCATAACTGATGTACTTAATTTCTATGGTTTTTATTTCTCTTCCCTTTTCTAACCTTGCAGAAATTTACCTCTGATTTAACCTTAACTACTTGTGATTTCCCTTCACAGACTACCTCCTCATGTAATGATTTCTTCACTTTATTCACGTGGGATTCACTATTCCTCTCCTGAGGCTCATTTCTTTCTTCCTTAAGTAACTCTGGAGTTTGCCCCTTCCTTGTAAATTGTCTCCTTCCCAATTCGTATATTTCTTTCCTCATGTAATCACATTTAAAGTCATACCTTGACAGGAAATCTCTGCCTAAGATCAGCTTGATGTGTGGAAGAGAGGATCCTGGTAGGATCAGAAACACCTGCCAAACACATAATTTGAACTCAGGCAGGTATAACTTTAGATTCACAGACCTAGAAGCACGAGTCATGGAAGTTGTGACACCTGACACTCTCACTCGTTGTTTAAGGTGAGTAATATTATCCTTGGCATGAGGTTCTATTATTTTAAAGTAATCCTCTGATATGATGGATGCTTGGGCTCCAGTGTCTAGCAAAGCATTGCAGTATTTTCCATATGCACTCGCCCTCACCTCCATCTCGTAAGGATGCTCCTTTCTTCCTTGTCCCTTTTTCCATACTCTGTTAGTATATGTATGTGAATCTGAGTCTCGTCATGAACTCTACCAAAGCGCTTCTTGTTAAGTTAGTTTTGAGCACATGTCTGGGTTTGTTACAACTGAAACATCTTGGGGGCTCTCTACTGCCTCTTTGGTCATTAACTCTCCCTTGATTTTGAGAAATAACTGTCTCTTGTTGTGGTATGACTTCGGATAGTCTCTGCATAACTGAGTCTAATCTATCGAGAAGGGGTCTTTGCAGACGCTTAACATCCTCTTTAACCAACTTAGTGGTTTCCTCGGTTCTACTACAATTAGGCTCTGGGGTTCTTACAGATAATGTTCCGAATTGTTTCACTACTTCATCTAACCGATCTATAATGGGTTTTTTGAGTATCTCTATCTCTTGTTTCACAATATCCCTGATTTTATCTGAATTCATATAAGACTCTGTGAAATTGTTTATCTCCTGCTTATTGTCCTTTTCTAGTCTCTCTCTTGTCCTTAATCTTTCTCTCCTTTCCTTACTCTCTTTATTATATCTTTGCTCGTTTTCAGAATTTCCCTTCTCTTCAATTACGTTTATTGACCCCTGAACATGTGCGGGACGGAGGTCTCCGAGCAATTGTTTGCATTTTACAGCATCATAACATTCTCTTAAATTGGATAATTTCTTATCGAATGCTGTCTCCTTTAATTCAGGTTTGACTCCCTGTCTGAATTGTTGGAAAATGGCCCAGTCCAAGTGAGACTTTTCTTCACTAAGGACACTCAGGGTACTAGCTATCGTCAGTAACCTGTTATGGAACTCAGCCACACTTTCCTTTTCCTTCTGAGAGCACCTCTGGAGATTCCATAAGTTAGGTCCCAAGCTTCCCAGTTTTGAGAACTCAGAAATTAGGACTGACTTAAATCGGGAGTAATCCAGGGTTTCCTTGAGAATTGGGGAAGAATACAGGAAAGCTTTAGCCTTTCCCACCAGTTTACTTCAGAGTAGGACTAGCAACTGAAAATCAGTCCATCCTCCAACTCTTCTAAGCTCTTCTATATAACTAAAAAAATTTAGGACGTCATCAGTCTCCTTGCCCGAAAATCGTGGGAACACCTGCTGTGGGTTAATGTAGCGAAACAATTCGCTGTTATGCATGCCTAAATTACTGGAGGGTTCAGTCATACTTGCATCCAATTCACACTAGTTAACTCTCTAAAATTCTCAACAAAACTTAAATAAATTTGTACCTCTCAGTTTTCTGATCTGCCACCAAAACCAACTTGTTGTAAATAGCTTGTAATTAAGATTTAATTAGTTAAACTACATGCTGCCGGCTGCGCCATTTATGTTGGCTCAAAAACCATAGAGGATAACTGCGGGGGCTTCTCTGATGGCGGTATGTAGGGCGGTTCTGCATGCGAATAACATGTGAGGCAGAAAGGTATCCCAATTCGAGATCTGGAGGTCGGATATCTTTGACCAGGTAAGCTTTAAGGTCCTGTTCAATCTTTCCACCATTCCATTGCCTTGAGGATGATAAGGAGTAGTGAACAATTTCTTTCCACTTAACAACTTACACAATTGTAACATAACTTCAACTGTGAAGTTGGAGCCTTTGTCAGAGAGAAGTGTCTGGGGTGTCCCATATCTAGAAATAATCAGTTTGAAAAATTTATAAGCTACTGTTTGGGCAGATTGATTCTTGATCGCTACAGCCTCTGGATATCATGAGAACATGTCTATGATCACCAAAATGTACCTATTTCCTTTCTTGGTGATAGGTAGGAGAAATAACTTAGATATTAGTAAACATTTTGGTGATAACTTGAGCATAGATAATAGTAAAACATAGATAAGAGGAAATTATGAGATGGAATAAAAATCATAAATAGGGACACAACAATATTGATAAGTACGACATCGATAATCAGATCATTTGCCAAAAGAAACTCATGTTTTGATTGGGCGACAGCATAAAAAGCATTAACTCTCCTTCAGATAGTTAGATCAGAAAGCAACATGAATGGTAGTGTTAATGTTGCTTTCTAAACTGGATGCACTAATGCCCAACCGAACGTGACAAAAAGTTCCTGAACTCGATAAATGCTGAATGATCTCATTAAGCATATCTCGAAATATATTTCAAAAAAACACTCTGGTGAAAAGAGTTCCAGATCACGAAATCGAACTTGATACTCCAATTGTCGAGTTTGATACTTGATAGAATTACGTGATCGGGCCACCAAAACAGTATAAAAGTCCCTGTAGAGTGAGGGTTCAATAGTAGTAGAAGTAGAGAGTTTAGTTTCACATCCAGAAACTGAATGTGAATTATATAAATTTTGGAGAGGGTCGCGACTTCCTCCAGCCACACCAGCTATTTTTACATGAGGATCAACACCATGTCCTGTGCTTTGTTCATTTTCTCCTGTTAAATCAACCTGTACAAAAATGGGGGTGATGATTGAATATATTCCCATCACCATCAACAAAATGAATAACAGATGATTGCTATTTAAAAAAAAATTACTTTCTAGATTTCAGAAATATCGTTTAGAAATAAAAAAACTCAATGTCATCCTAAGGTGATTTTTGCAGTTTCGTCACTAACACCTTTTTACTAAACATCAGCCCTCAAAATCTTTCCCCAAAATCCTAACAACCAAAAAATAAAACTACATGTTACATATCATAATGATTTTTGCAATTTCAACACTACGCGATGGTTTCACTAACACAATATTACTAAATAACCACACTCGATATCTTTTCGCAATCAAAAAAAAAAAAATATATATATATATATATATATATAATGACTTATGGGATTTCACTTAACACAAAACAGATTGAAAATCATGAACATGATTTTTAATTTTCCATTGCAAAAACCACCTTATAACTTTATAGACAAAATTCGCTAATGTAGTCACTAAAATTCAAGTAATGTTAATTTTCAAATGACATTGCTATAAAAATGACATAAATTAACTTACCTTTTCTCCAGAAAAACTCATTTTGAAACTACAATCTTCTGAATGCATACAAATATTACAAATACTGGAGAGTCAAATGGAACCAGTGACCCCATTAGTCTATTTATAAAAAAACAGAACCAATGGAAAACCAATAACGACAACATGTGACAATGATTAACTTAGTTCTCAACGATTACACAAGGTCAAATTGCAAACCTTTGCTACCCATCAGTATTGCAATCAATTCCTGTATCACCTCGAAAACAATTAATCACAATAGAAAGTAGAGTAATACATAATCCTGGGAAAATTTACCTTTGAAGAAACCGCGATACATCTAGGAAAGGAAGTGATTCGAACAACTTAGTTCTCATTATTACATGAGGTCAATTACAAACTTTTGCTACCTAACACTAGTATAAACATTAGTCACATCAGAAAGCTTGACTAATACACAACCCTGAGAAAACTTTTACCTCTGAAGAAACTGCCATACGGACGATGACTGGCCAGAAATGAGACACTCAGTTATCTACAAACAAGTCTAATGAAAATTAACAGTGTGGGAAAATTATTCACACACAATTTATTTATTTATTTTACTCAGTTATTCTGGTTATAATATGTAGTTAACTGAATTTTAAAATTAAAACCTATAATGAAAAAAGTCAACTGCATTTTCAGACTTGTGTTTGTGTTCTGTGCTGTGAATATATGTTAAAAATCAACAATTTGGAATATTCAGAAAACCTAGATAGTACCAAGATGTTCTCATTCTGGAAAGAAATGTAAGTTAATTTTTTAACTTAAACATAACAATTGATAATTGTAATTTCAATAATCACTGCTCGTATGTTTTTAGTAAGCGTAATTCTAATACTGAATAGTTTTTTTTCATAAGAATAATCAGAGGGTACATATTAGAGTATCAACATGGATACATTAGCGAGTTTTCATGTCCAATGTGCATGTGTGTGTGTTTGTGTTTGACTGACACCAGTATATAATTAAATTATTCAGAAAAGCTCGAAACACTTCCGCCATCACGACTTACTCTAAGAATTCCCACACTTTAACAGGAAAGAAATACCCCAAAATGTATTGCAAAATTAATCCGGCATTCTACAGAAGAAGAAAAAAAATTTTATGTTTGAGTGACATTAGCATATAATTAAATTATTCAGAAAAACCTAATCATTGCCGTCATCACGACTCTACTCTAAGAATTCCCCCCTTTAACAGGAAAGAAATACCCCATAATGTATTGGTAATTAGCACACTCATCTATAGACAATCAAACATAACATGACGACAATTACGTATGTGTGTCACCCTGGGAAAATTCCAAGATATCTTATCTCAAAAACATCACCCACAATTCCAAAGCCAAACAAAAATACTATGTGAAATCACAGAGAGACATATGTTCCCCAGATTTTTCCAAACAAATAATGTCACATTCTTATTTCTAAATATCACCCACACTGCATTAAGCAAAGCATAAACACCACGTGATGTCCCTGACAGACGAGGGCCCCAGAAAAATTCCAAACATTCCAAACTCTATAAAAACACACATCCACGTCATGATTCCTTATCTTATCTTGATTTTGATCTGGTTAAAAGTGTCCCACCAATCACGACATGATTCCTTTAACACTAATATATCTCCATTTACTATTTAAAACAAACACGTCACTTATTTACAACTAACAAATGATGTCACTTATCTTCATCTGATAAAAACAAACATTCACGTCACAATTCCTTATCTTATCTTGATCTCTATCTGGTTCTAAGTGTCCCACCAATCACGAATCGATTCCTTATCTGCTAATATATCTCCCTTTTTCATTCAAAACAACAATGTCACTTATTTACAACTAACATTTTACATCACTTATTTTCAACTAACAAATGATGTCACTTATCTTCATCTGATAGCAACAAATATTCACATCACGATCACTTATCTTATCTTGATCTTGATCTGGTCAGAAGTGTCCCACCAATCACGGCATGATTCCTTATCCACTAATATATCTCCCTTTCCATTCAAAACAAAAACGTCATTTATTTACAACTTACAAATGACGTCACTTATCTTCATCTAATAGCAACATTCACATCACGATCCTTTATCTTATCTTGATCTTGATCTGGTCAGAAGTGTCCCATCAATCACGACATGATTCCTTATACACTAATATATCTCCCTTTTCCATTTCAAACAACAACATCACTTATTTACAACTAACAAATGATGTCAATTATTGTCATCTGATAACAACAAACATTCACGTCACGATTCCTTATCTTATCTTTATCTTGATCTGGTTCAAAGTGACCCACCAATCACGACAAAATTCCTTATCCACTAATATATCTCCCTTTCCATTAAAAACAACATAATTTATTTACAAATAACATTTTACGTCACTTATTTACAACTAACAAATGATGTCACTTATCTTCATCTGATAGCAACAAACATCCACGTCATGATTCCTTATCTTCTCTTGATCTTGATCTGGTTCAAAGTGTCCCACCAATCACAACACGATTCCTTATCCACTAATATATCTCCCTTTCCATTCAAAACAACAACGTCATTTATTTACAACTAGCATTTTACGTCACTTATTTAGAACTAACAAATGACGTCACGTATCTTCATCTGATAGCAACAAACATCCATGTCACGATTCCTTTTCTTATCTTGATCTTGATATCGTTAAAAGTGTCCCACCAATCATGACATGATTCCTTATACACTAATATATCTCCCTTTTGCATTCAAAACAACAATGTCACTTATTTACAACTAACAAATGATGTTACTTATCTTCATCTGATAACAAGAAACATTCACATCACGATTCCTTATCTTCTCTTGATCTTGATCTGGTTCAAAGTGTCCCACCAATCAAGAATTGATTCCTTATCCACTAATATATCTCCCTTTCCATTCAAAACAACAACGTCATTTATTTACAACTAACGTTTTACATCACTTATTTACAACTAACAAATTACATCACTTATCTTCATCTAATAGCAACAAAAATTCACGTCACAAGTGCTTATCTTATCTTGATCTTGATCTGGTTCAAAGTGTCCCACCAAACACAACAGGAATCCTTATCTCTACCATCACCCATAATTCCATACGCGAACCAAAACACAAGAACTGACGTCACTGACACATATGCCCTCAAGGGAAATTCCAAATATTCCAATCTTCATGACGTCACGCCCACAATCATCAAATGAACCCGCGTCATCAAATGAACAACCAATCACGTCACGATTCCTTATCTTATCTTGATCTTGATCTGGTTTAAAGTGCCCACCATACTACTTATGTGCAAACGCAAAGAAGGAAAGGTGTTCAATCCCGTGTTTGACTCATTTCCGTTAGACACAATTGACTGTTCTCCTCTCACATAAGAATGAATGTATCTTGTTTGGAACTTTCAGCAGAGGATTTAACATGAAAATTATAGTATCAGATCGTTCAGTTAAAATACGAAAATGACTTTGCATTATAAATTTGTTTATAATGAAGACTCAACTTTATTTCCTAAAGAAGTTTATATTTCGGATAGAATTCTTGTAAGATTTACCTGAAAATAAAAAAAGAAATTAAAAAACGTGTTTTTTTTTAAATAAGTTTTTGAAACTTCTTTCAACACTTTAGGACCCTACTATCCTAAAAGCAGGGGAGAAAAGGACAGAGCTAGCAATTAACGTAAGTGTGGTTTTTTTAATGGATAAAATACAAAATTAATTAAGTAGTGACAATTTTGTTACTATATTAGATGTATCCAACAGATTAGAATAGAAAAACCAAAAGAAATTTGTGATTTGCAGACAAATCTTGTGAAATTTCTTGCCAGAAACTAATCAGAGACTTTTTGAAAATCCACTCAGTGAATTATATGAGTCTTATTTGTTCATGTCAACCTTGAAATATTTCAAGAAACTGTGTCACCGTTTTGGAAAAAAAATTCAGCTGTGTTCATGTAATATGGCACTTCTTTAAAAATAGACTCGAAAGCTAACAGCGTCTGCTGATTTCTTCTTCAGTGTTCGAACTCACGCAAATCGGGAAAAACAATCAATGCATACAAGAAGAAAACAAACTCCCCCATTCTCTTTTGCATGGGATGAAAAATCGCATTGAAAAGTGTTTAAAAGTGTCGTCACTTTGATTTGATTGTGGTTAAACTTTCTTATAATGGGTTTATATCTCACATAAAGAAAGCTATCTTCTTGCCAATTTTTCATGGTTTCATGTGGCAATTTTGTATGTTTCTGTAAAGCTTTGATACTTCCAAAACTACCTACTGTATTAGGATTATAGTAATCTGCTAACTTTGCCATCACTAACAATAAGATTTTTTTCTTTGCAGATGAAAATCACTGTGTGACCAGCTATTTTCATGTAATGTAACCAAGAAAAAGTGAGCAACGAACATTTTCTTTGCTGAACTCTTTTGAAAATGTTAAGAGTGAAAATTAAATATTGCAAATTATTTTTAGGTAATTACATGTTTCGAATTTTTCTCTGTGAATACAGTAGTATCTCGCTAATCCGAACCTCTTTAGTCCGAATCCTCCAGTAATCCGAACTGTGGTTTGAAAGGAAAAAAAAAAGGTTTTATTACGTATTATTATATTTTGTGTACTATTATTTTTATTTAATAATTATTAATTTAACCATTATTGTTTATTTTATTATTACTACAGTACAGTATTTTTTTTCATACTGTCGATTGTACGGTTATAATGGAGGCCTATTTTGATTTATTGTGTGTTCACGTTTGCTTTTTTATACTGTACAGTACGTACTATATTGTCGGCATGAATCACCGCTGTCGAGAGTCATGGATAAAACTGTGGCCTTCTAGAATTTACGAAGATAACTACGGTGATACACAAAAAGCGGAAATTAAAAACGTGCTTTGGTTAAAAATATAAATCCAGATGTTGAAATTTCACAAACGGAATGGACTAGAGGTAGAACCGAAAGTGAATTCGAAATCAAATCAGATGCTGAAATTATAAATATGACGCTACAGAATGAATTAGAAGACGATGATGACAATAAAGAACTTGAAAGGGGAAAAAAAAGTACAACATGGAGAGGCAGTTGACAGTTTTAATATGTGTATAGAATGGGATAAGCAGAATGATACGCCATTTCACAAAATTTTATTGCGAATGCTTCTTCTCGGAGCTGCACTAGCAATAAAAATTTTGGTGCATCTATTTTGTTGCAAAAGAAAGCCAGTGACTTTTTTACAAAGAAATCAAACTTTTTTGGTGTTATTTTTTGAATTTTTTTTTGTGTTGTGTACAAGAAAGTGATATTTTTTACGCAAATTAAGTTAGGTACTGAACTATGCGATTTTATTAAATCAGAATCCTCAACATTACAGGTACACACAAACTAATTTTTTTTTCTAAAATAAGCTTGTGTACTGTATTATTTTTTAATTTTTATATTACAGTAGATTAGCATTTTTTTCTATCAGTTACTTCATTTATTTACAGAATTAAATTAATGTACCGTTAGAATCTGATTATTTTTGTCTTAAACTCTAGTTATTGTTGTCTCTTGGGGGAAATTCTCTAATCCGAACTTTGCGCTAATCCGAACGATCACGGTTTTTATTAGTTCGGATTAGCGAGATACCACTGTATACTTGTCAATAGTATTTCAGCAAAATAAAATATATATTTGTGAACTTAAATGAACAAAAGTTTTGTATTGTTGTTTTGTTTTCCACAGGGAAATTTTTACTCAGTTATTCCGTTTAGAAGTTGATTAAATCCATATCTTTATAAATTAATGCAATTCTGTTTAATTATTGTAAAACAAAAATGTTAACCTTTCTTTAGGAAAAAGTAATGAACTTTAAGATCTAGATCGGTGACAAAGAAATTTTAAGCAGAATCATTAATACAGATAAAAGATCATCATAACAGAAGAAAACGTAATTTTTTTTAAATAAATATCACTAGTATGAAATTAATGTCAGGTACGGAGAAAAAAAGTTTAAGATTTTTAATCATTTATTCTGCTTAGAAGTTGAAATATCATTTTATAATTTTATCCCATAATACAAGTCTGTCACTAAGAATTAAATAGGCGTAGGTGTAAAAATCAAAACTAATAGGCAAACCTATTCATAAAAAAAAGAAAACCCGATGTTGGTTATCCATGTTACATACCCTACTGTAATCAGTCCATATACTCGAAAATATGTACTGATAAACTCAATAGAATGTTGGTGGCATTACAGAAGGACTGCACATAAATATCAAAAGGGAGGATACGAGTCATGATTAGACATCCGTTGACAAACTTAACACTATTGTCTAAAGTTTTAAATGTTTGGAACTTTGTAACATAGAAATGAACAAAGTATACTACAGAGCTAATATTCATTTGAAATAACACGAAATAACTATTTATTTGTGGTGGCAAAAGAAGATTCTACTAAGAAATGCAGAGTCCAATTTGTATCATGTTCTAAAGGAAATGAGACAAACTTACTAATTCTGAAGAAAAATACGACATTTAGAGAAAAAAAAATTAAAATTACAGAGTGCAAAAGCAGTTTCTGTATGTCAACGAAGGACATAAAAGTAAATTTTGAAAAGCATATTTTGAATTTTTATGAGAAACGTATTTCTTATTAAGAAATGTGGGAAAGCAGGCTCAGATCTACAGAGCAGTTTTCATGAATACAATCAAGTCGGGATGAGAATGTTGGTGTCATCACCGTCACAGAAGGACCGTGTAAAAACATCAACAGGAGGACATGACTCATGAAAGACACTGTTGCCTTTTTACAATCACTCTCAAGTTTTAAATGTTTGGATCTTTGTAATATAGAAATTAACAAAGTATACTACAGAACTAATATTCTTTGAAATAATAAGAAATAACTATTTATTTGTGCTGAGAAAAGAAGTTTCGAATAAGAAGACGCTAATGCAGAGTCCAAACCTTGTTTGTCTCATTTGCTAAAGGTCAATACTTACTAATGTTAAAGAAACACACAGCAGTTATATAGTATAATCTTTAGAAGTGGTAACAGAGGAATTAAGTTGAAAATTATAGTACCAGATCTAGTATTCAGTTGGAAAAAAAAAAAAAAACAGTGAGTAACGAACATTTTTTTATTATTATTATTAAACTCATTGGAAAATGTTAAGAGTGAAAACTAAAACTTGTAGAAATATTTGTAGGTAATTTCATATTTCGAAGTATTCTCTGTGAATATAGTTGTAAATATTATATCAGCAAAATAAAATATGTAAATTGTAAACCTAAATGAACAATGTTTGGTGTTGGATGGTTTCCATATTTAAATTACACTACAGTGAAATCTTTACTCAGTTATTCTGTTTAGAAGTTGATATATAAATCCTTAATTTTTATACCTAATAATCGGTTAAGACTTTAAATTTAACAACTGTCGGAAAGTAGGGTTACCATATTTCTTGATCAATATACCCTACTTTCAAATACTTGTTAAGTTTAAAGACTTAATTGTTTGTTTAGTTATGAATGCAAAAATAATTGTAAAGAAAAATGAAATGTTTTCCTTCAAATAAATATATATTCACTTTAATTCTACCATTTTCTGTCTGCAAATTAGTCTCGCGACCAGGACTCCAATATTGTGAAATCTTATATTTCGGTGTTCAAAGATTCATTAAGCTGTTAACTGCACCTAGATCTTGGTCTTCTTCAAGGTCTTTTTCCTGCCATTCTGCCGTGGATTTCATAATCTTTCCTCCCCAATTCTGTTTAACAACCCCGGATCGACTGTACTCACATATTCCTGAAAACTAAAACTCTCAAGTGCGTACCGTCCTAAATATCTTCATTTTAATAATATTCTACCAATGGTTCTATCATTTATTGTTTTCCCTAATTTTTCTCTCACCTCATCTGCGTTTTCGGTACCAAATCAGCCTTTGCTAATCCTATTTCCAATGAACATATTTATTCTTCCATCTTCACAAAAATTTGTGCTTAAGATGAAATGTTTTACTTGTTATATCGTTTACCTATAACATATGATGTATGTAATGCTTCTACATATCTTTTTGGCCAATCATTTCTTGCTGATTTCAATGTCGACCTAGTTACGGTAATTATCCATTTAGTAAATAATTGTGCAAAGAGGTGCAGAGGTTTTTCAGGGTATAACGTTCTTTTACATAGAGTAATTAAGCGATGGGTACCCTCTTCACATCATTTTCCGGTACTTATAATTTTAATTACACTTATATACGGACTATGTATTGCTGGATATAATGTCCCCTTCCCTCCATATGAATGTGGCGTTTTAAACAGCATTTGTTTTTGCACCTTGTCATATCCCTTTTCTAGTTTTACAAAAGAATGCAGATCCTTGTATACCAACTGCCCCTGACTATGTTTCGGTTGTGACAACTTCTATCTGTCATGCACCCGAGTTGTTTTTGTCTAAGTTACACTTCCACAGTTCCTATTAGTTACTTCTCAAATTTACTTTCATGAATATTAACTAGACCACTCCGTCGGGAAATTCCTCTAATTCTCACATTCGGGTTGGATGTTGATATCACTCCACTGTATGTTGATATGTAGTTCCAACTGGTTTATACCTTTGACAGTCATATTAGTCTGTGATGATTCTCAGATCTTAAAGAATTTCAAGTTCGTCGACTAATTCTCTTTTCCTGTCAAGGATCGTACATTCCAAGCGCTGTTCTCAGTATTTACTGTTTTAGTTCGTTTTCCTTATTTTGTTCCAGAGTTTTGAAATTTTGGTTCCATTATGCAACTCGGTTTAACGTTCTGGCGAGCTGCTAACCAAGTAGCAAAATGCATTCTCTGTTAGCCGAGTATACTGATGTGCCTTCATACCTAAGGTGGACATTCTGGAAGTATACATTTCCGGTGGGTTTCGCCTACATCATCTGTTTACCTCCACACCACGACAAGGTACACTTAAGATTTGGGCATTAAGAAGTAGTCAGACGGTGCTAACTGCTCTCATTTTTGTAGTGGCTTTAGAAAGATTGAAGATTTAACATTACTAAACAAAATCCGGAGCACACAAATTTGAGAAAAAGATGGCGGAATGGTCTTTGAAAACAAAGACAAAGAATGCGACTAATACACTTTTTTTTATATAATCTTGTCAAGTAGCTTTATTTTCTCGTCCTACATGTTTCGCCAATTTTTCTATTGGCATCCTCAGGGAATACAAAATAGTAAGCTAAAATGAAGGTTACAGACTAGGTTATAACTGCTGGTTCCAATTCATACAAAAAATTGGTATTGTGCGTGTGATGGTAACGTGATTTATTCGTTCAGGCTCATGATGCAATTGTTATGAAAGTTCATTTCTTTAATGTTTAATGATCGGATTAAAGTTTTCCAAATTTCTGGTAAAATTAGGCCTTGATTCTTGTTTAGGTTTTCAGTTTTACGGGCGACTGTAGCTGGTTCTTGAATGGTAGTTATCTTCTATGTATGGCATAAGGCTCTTATCCCACTCAATGTGATGGTTAGTAGAGGCAAAGTGGCATGAAAGTCCTGAAATGTCTTGTCTGTTATTTCTGATATATCCTATGTGTTCTTTCTTTCTCGTTTCAAAACTTCTAGATGTCTGACCTACGTAACTAATACCACATGAGCAAGGTATATTATATACTCCAGAATACTTGTAGAAAGGGTGAGGATCTTTCGGTGATTTTAAAAATTACAATGAACTATTACGTGGAATGACTAACTGGCCTATAGAAGTAATAAGAAAGCTAAAACCAATGCACCCACTAACTCCTAGATTGTATGGCCTTCCAAAAATTCATAAAGATGGTATACCATTACGTCCAATAGTTGATGGAATCTATTCTCCCACTTACCAATTGTCCAAGTATCTTGCGAAGATTTTACAACAACACATTCACGTCTCGGACACTTATATTAAAAACTCACAACATTTTATAGATAAAATAAAAAACATCCCTAACTATGAAGAGGATATACTAGCAAGCCTAGACATTATATCTCTGTTTACTAACATTCCAGTGGTTGAAGTCATCAGCATCTTAGACAACTTGTTCCCAAGAAACATCACTACTTTGTTCGAACACTGTTTAACTTCTAACTATTTTATTTGGCAAAAAACGATCTACAAACAACTCACAGGATTAGCCATGGGAAGCCCCTCTCACCTCCTTGTGCTGACTTATTCATGGAAGATCTCGAGAAAAAAATCTTATCCCAGATCATTCCAAAACCGAAAAAATGGTACAGATATGTAGATGATATCTTTATCATTTGGGATCATACGAAAGAAGAACTAATGAATTACCTCAACCAAATCAATAGTTTCCACAATACCATAAAATTCACATTAGAAATGGAAAAAGATGAAAAACTGCCATTCCTTGACATTTTAATAAAGAAACAAACCAATAATAGTATCAACCTATCTGTATACAGAAAACCTACAAATACTGGACGTTACCTCCATTTCAACTCAGCTCACCACATAGCTCAGAAACTTAGCATCATCCATAGTCTCAAGAAAAGAGCTGTACAGTATACGACAGACAAGGATGACCTACTAAGGGAATTAACTACAATATGCAGAGAACTTTCTTTAAATGGTAACCCAAAAAGACTCTATAACAAGATTCTCTTTACTGATATACCACATAGACAACATGATGACGTCCAATACATCAGTACAATTACGATTCCTTTTGTCAGCAACCTTTCCAAAAAATTAGCTAACCTTTTAAAACCGCATAAGATCAGAGTGGCATTCAAGCCAATCAACACTATTCGGCAATTTTTAAGATCACCGAAAGATCCTCACCCTTTCTACAAGTATTCTGAAGTATATAATATACCTTGCTCATGTGGTATTAGTTACGTAGGTCAGACATCTAGAAGTTTTGAAACGAGAAAGAAAGAACACATAGGATATGTCAGAAATAACAGACAAGACATTTCAGGCCTTTCATGCCACTTTGCCTCTACTAACCATCACATTGAGTGGGATAAGAGCCTTATTCCATACATAGAAGATAACTACCATTCAAGAACCTTTAAAGAAGCAGCTACAGTCGCCCGTAAAACTGAAAACCTAAACAAGAATCAAGGCCTAATTTTACCAGAAATTTGGAAAACTTTAATCCGATCATTAAACATCAAAGAAATGAACTTTCATAACAATTACGTCATGAGCATTAACGAATAAATCACGTTACCATCACACGCACAATACCAATTTTTTGGTATGAATTGGAACCAGCAGTTATAACCTAGTCTGTAACCTTCATTTTAGCTTACTAGTTTGTATTCCCTGAGGATGCAATAGAAAAATTGGCGAAACATGTAGGACGAGAAAATAAAGATACTTGACAAGATTATATAAAAAAAAGTGTATTAGTCGCATACATTATAGTCAAGAAAAAATTCAACAAAAAGACAAAGCATTTTTGCTTAATGGTGAAAACAAGCAGCAGAAGATATTCCTGGTTTCTACTTCAGCTCTCTTTCTATATTTCATATATTTGATGAATTTTTCTTCGTCTGTATTAATATGTTCTCAAATGCTGTTTCTGTTAAATATTTTCTAATATTCTTATTCGTTTTCTTGTTTCATTCATCACTCTTTCAAAATAATTCCCTACATACGAGGGTGGTCTGAAAATTTCGCGCCCAACAATGAAAACACGAATTTATGATTTCAGAATTATTTCTGTTTTTGAACATAATCCCTTAAGTAAATACATTTTTTCCTGCTATGGTTCAGCGCAATTATAACGTTCCTGGTATGGTTCTCAGTAAGATCTGCAAAATACCCCTCTACAGCTGCAATCACCACTTGATTCGAAGAAATACGCCGATCAGCAACGAAGAGGTTTAGTTTTTTCGGGAAGAGAAAGAGAAAGAAGTCAGAGAGAGCCAAATCTGGGGAATAGGGTGGATGTTCCAACAATTCATAGTGAAGATCCCTTAATTTTCCCATTGCCAGAACATCTTTGGTGGCAGGTGCATTGTCCTGATGAAAGATGATTTTTTTTTCTTCTGCAAACCAAGTCTTTTCTCACAAATTGATTCGTACACTCTGTTTAAAAGATGGTAATAATATTCCCGTTATTGTTTTACCCATTTCAAGATAATTAATAAACAAAATGCCTTTAGCATCCCAAAACACTGATGCCCTGACCTGCTGATGGAACCGACTTTGTCTTCTTTGGCGCTGAAAAACCGGCTTCTGTTCACTGTTTTGACTGCTGTTTGGATTCTGGTGTGTAATGATGAATCCAAGTCTCATCAATATTAATAAGCAGACGCACAAAATCAGTTTTATTCTTTTAAAACGCTCTAAGCACTGTTAAGAGATTTTCATGCGAGTGTGTTTTTGATCTGCTGTGAGCAAACGAGGCACCCATCTTGCGCAACGCTTTTTCATTTGCAATTCTTCATGCCAAATACATTCAACACGTTCGTTTGAATTGCCTGTAGTCTCAGCAATTTCATGCACTTTAACTCGCCGGTCATCCAATACCATACGTGCATTTTATCAATGATTTCTGGTGTTGTTACACGTTTTGGACGTCTTTCACGTGGATCATCTTCAAGGCTGGTACGGCCACGTTTAAAGTCGGCAGCTTATTTCGTAATTATCGAATACGAAGGAGAAGAGTGTCCATAAACTTTTATGAACTTCGTTTGGCGTTAAACCTTCTTTTACAAAGAATTTTATAACCGCACGATACTGAATTTTATCCATTCCAAGGGATACAGACAACCATTTTGCTTCAGACAGTTGTATAAAACAAACTACTTGATAGAATGAATTACTATTTCACTTGGATGCTTATGACAGATGTATCAACTTAAAAAAAATCTTGCTGATAGTTTTGCCATCTATGGGGGAGGCCGGGAACCTTTCAGACCACGCTCGAATCTAGAATAATTAAAGGATAGAGGACAATATTTTTTCAGGCAGCTTGCGTTATTCTAGAGCGCTAAAACCGATCTACTTGAAATCACAAGAATTCTCTCTTATGTATCAAGTCACTTCCGGAAGATATAACAGAAATTAGAAGATCGATCCAAATTACTGCGAACGTCTTCTCCACTACAGTAGATTGCCTCAGCCAGTAAAGGGAACATATATTAATGAGAAGGAAAGCTCTAAACATGACGAATTGTATATATATACAACAGCCAAGCAGATCAACTTGTTATAGTCCATTCACTTAAATATTGCCGACAATTAGAACTCAACACCACTCATCAAAAGACAACAACAATTTACAGTGATAGCAGAAGCACTATAGACAGCATAAGAAACTAGAACAACCATATAGCGTTAATAGAACAGACAATAAATCTGGTTTGTATTCTCACTGTAGAGCGATGGGAAATCAACTTCTGTTGGATGACCTTTAATAATGGGGTAGCAGGAAACGAGAGAATGGATCAGCTGGCTAAAGAAGCGGCTAGAAACGAACGGCGAAAAACAAGTTACCAAGAGTACTCGAAATCTTCTATAAAAACACTTACAGAAGAAAGAAGCCTAGACTTGTGGGAAGAAGAATTGAAAACATCAAAAAACGGATTAACAACAAAAAAAGAATTGTTGCCAGGCATCAGAAGCAGACTCGGGCTGAAAACACACGCGATTTTTCCAGGTTTAACCACGCTGCTAACAGGACATGGAAAACTAAGACGCTGCTTTCACAGATTCCATATTCTGGAATTGCAAATCATTCATTTGTAGTCCACATCTTCAAAAGACTGTTGGCCACGTACTTTACGACTACCAGCTACTGGACTCCATCCTGATGTCCCTACTACAACACGTCATCACTTGCGGAGATGTGGCCAGTGTCAAAAACTATTACTTAGAATTAATTAAATTTGAATTATATCGTGTAAATATATGTATGTATAAAATATAAATATGGATGTGAAGTTCGGGAATATGTACATATAGATGTAAAAACATAAATATAAATATGAATATTGAAACAAAATTTGAAATGTAAATAACAATGAATAGTTGGATGCTTCGTGTAATATATGATTTTATATGCATGGACATGTAGGAATAAGTTACCTCCTGGTAGGGTTACTATTGGGAGGATCAGAAATAAAAACACGCACTCACGCATGGACACGCGCGCGCGCGCGCACACGCACACACACACACGCACGCACGCACGCACGCACACACACACACACACACACACACACACACACACACACACACACACAGAATGAGAGAGAGAGAGAGAGAGAGAGAGAGAACGCTATTAGACTCGGACTGGAACGAACGTGCCTGGAATCGCTCTTCTTTCTACCTTGGTTTTGTGCGGTATCAATGAATTAGTCGAAAATGTCCACGATTTGCTTCGTAAGGTTGCGAAAGGAAGCGGTAATCTAAGAAATGATTTACAAAGGACATTAATTACAGTGAGCGGAGTAACGGAAGTATTTAATAAAATGAAAAACGAAACTAAAGTATCAAGAGAACTACAGACTACTACAAACCACCAGGAAAAGGCTAACTTAGCTCAGTCTACTCAGCTATACTCGCATGGTCTAAAAAACAATGCTAAAAACCAAGAAGGATCATTATTAAGAAATAAATATAAGAGTACTAACCTTTTCATATACCATTGCAAGAAATTAATCCAATCAGTGATTTTTTTTTTAAATTTAAAAAATGTAACATTACATTGCGACATTTATAGTGTTAACACACTTAACGTTATTACGCGTTTGAAAAACTATGAGGCCCCTTTGGATTATGAACTCAACACATTTATGTTTTCGTGATATTGTGGACAACAACAAATAGAAAAGAATACAAAGCGGAACATTCTCGTTCATGTTGCACAAATCTTCAGGATACAATTCAATGGTTTTTGGGGGGTCACTACTGACGTATGTTAACACCAATGGTTTTTCACTCGAATGAAAAAGCCAGCGTAGCAAATGTCTACATGTGGACAATTGGACAATTATAATGGGTGCGCTTAAAGCAATCCATGGCTATTTCTTCAATATTTGAGGTATTTAGTAATAACATGATACATATTCTAACTGATATCGTAATTTAAATTGGCTACGACGTACATTAAAGGTTTATAATCCTAATCACGGTATGGATGGAGGTGGTTTGTGATATAATGCTTTCCTTCCTCTACACAGGACTATTCGTTGTTTGAGCATTTCATATATTTTGTAGTAAACTAGTGATGAGAATGTGAAGTTGGTTGCAATTCCAAAGGAGGTATCTCGAAGCAGAAAGGAAGATACATTCTAAACAATGAAAATAATAATGTCGGTCAACTAGCCGCGTCTAAATTACAGCTGACGTCTTGCTTCCACTGCAATGAATAGATTTTCAACATGCAAAATGTATTTTTACGAGATATCACTTAGGTGTGTTGACATAAAATAGGTGAAACATTAGGCTAATAGCTAGTATAAATCTCTTGCAGATGAACCCTCTACGATGTCTGAGACAGTTCGAAGTTTTCTGTTTGTATCTTTATAAACCACCCTATTTTAGGTCTAGGTATGCGAAAATTGCTAGAAAATGGAACTGGATTCAGACGGTCTTAATAGTCTAGCCAAAAATACTGTCCTTACTTGAACAGTGAATAAACTTTTAATCTATCAGTAATTTATATATATACTGTATCTATAAAGTGCCCATTTTAGCACTCAATATTCGAAATGTCCCCTTTTGCCTTCACGAACTACTGAAGTGTGTGTGTGCGGTCACAGATCGATGGCGGCACTCACAACATCCAACGGAAACGCTGCCACTGCTCTCTCCAAATCCATTTGCCGGCTGGCGATGCTTGCAGACTACTCTCTTAGCTCCAACCACAAATTGAAGTGCAACTGATGCAGAGCGGGATTTTCAGACTGCCAATCAGATGGTGATATGTGGTTGGGCATATTCGCCTCGCCTTTTGTGCATGGGCAGAGTTCTGTTTTGCACGGCATCGTGATACCCTTTGGCTGATATTATGACCCTTTTCTCGTAGAAATGCTACTTGAATACCCCTGAAACTTCAAACCCATCCCTCCGCACCCAACAAATCCTCACTGCAGCGGAGTGATGACCTCTCGGAATCTGGTGAATATACCCGATCTTTTTGGCTGTTGAACGACTTCCAGTGGTGAAAATCTTATTTGTGAAGAGGATATTTCTGTGTCTGTCGTTCGCGTACCGCCGGAGAAATATCTTTGATTTTATCCCCAAATGCCGCATAAGTTGTGGTGTTTGGAAAATGTCCAGTAGAACGGCAACAGGCTCTCAACCCCAGGTCATCAGTTAGTACACGTGACATCGTTCCCTGTGAAATGTCCATCTCCCGCGATATCACTTTCTGCGTTCTCACAAGACTAAGGTAGTGGCGTGCCTTCACAGCCCTTACAAGCTTTCGCGTGCTAATGCAGCATGGTCGACCTGTTCTTGGCGATCACATACATCTCCGTATCATTATAACTGTTAATATTCCGATACACAAACATCCTTCTGATCCCAAATCTTTGTAGTCTGTTGAAATTAAAGCTGGCGGCATTCCAATCTTGTGAAGTGTATTACAACTACACAGTTCTCATAATCTCCCAACGGTATGTTAACCCATAGAGCCAGAGAACACTCTTTCTATTGATAAACGCGCGAATGCCTGAGTACACCGCCACTAATGGAACCGGGCTCGCGCAGTTCTGTTGGAAGCGCTGCAGTCAGTGGAAGTTGTAACAGTATGAATGACAAGACTATTGAAGGAATTTTTCAAATTTCGTCAGAAACGGTACTCATATAGACTATATAATAACATTGAGATTGCAGCTATATATCCTTGAATTTAGTTCAGTTGTGGTGATTTTCTAAGCACCACTACAGCAAGATATGGGCAATCATTGGACCTACGTACGTACTGCAGCAGAAGAAGACAAGTGACATTGATTGTTAGTCTTTATTCAAAGCGACATAGTACTTTCGCATAGTGGATCGAATTGGTCTCGCATTGCTCTATTGATTATGTTCGTCATATACAGTGTGGCCAGAATTAAAGAGGAGGTGTTCAGGGCCCTTTTTCAAAAAATATATTGGACGAAATTCACCCACACGAGATGTAGGTACATTGTGGACATACGGGTTTTATTTACAGAAGATAAAAAATAGCAAAAAATTCTGCAAGCAGAGGACATTTGGCACTCTAAGCTTATGGTTTAGGATTCAACAGTAATGGCTAGAAGACACACAACAACTAAATTTTCGTGTTCGTAACTTACTGATGTGGTTCATTATAGTGACAGTGAGCCATTTGATTCTAGGAAAATTAGCCGTAAACCTTTTCGCAGTAGGGCATTTTGCATTAATTTTTGTAAATAATCAATTGATGATAAAGGGTATTAAAAAAACATTAGAAAGGCAAATCTTTATTAAGGTGAATGTCAGTTATACATAACATAATGAACTCATTTAAAAAATTGTGCAGATTAATAGAGATGCTGCGTAAATAATTAACTTTTTGCTGCGGATCGTCAATGCAACAAATCCATCAATAACATCACTCATTGCAAGAAATGCTAATACTGTGAAGCATTTAATTTTCGTGTTGAATTCAGTATTCTGTTTGATAGCGTAACTTCAAACCAATGGCAACAATTTTGCGATAAACATTTTGTGCCATATGAAATAAACATCCTGTTATAGTTGTTGATGTAAATATCTTGGAAAAGACGTTGATTGCTTTCTCGAAGTCATCCATTAATGTTTCGGGATGAACGTAAGTCCTTGAAGGCACTGAATAATCTGCTGTAATTAATTCTGATTTGCCAGAAAGCTAACGAAAAAAGACGCCATGGAATCTTTAGGGGGGGGGGGGGAGGAATCTCATGCCTGTCCCAAGCCTGGATAAAGGAGGAGGGTTGGTCAGATTAGTGTCGATGCCCTGACCGTAAAGAAAAATTACGATTGTTATCTGATGCGTATCCAATCAATAGCTAGAACATGCCGGCTCGGACGTCGCCTGAATCAACAAGGTCGGCGATACCAATCGACAGATTCCATATCATACTGATGACCTGGTGGTACTATCTGTTTCAATTCTTCAGTCAGTTTCCGAACGCTGTCTAAATCTAGTTGTTGTTTTTTTTTTCATATAAATCACTACAGTATCTTGTCCATTGCTGTACCATTTTCTCTTTATTCATCAATACTGTACTTTGTATTTTTCGCTTTAACTGTGGACTGTTTTGGTTACCACCTTCAATTAATGGTTCTAATCAATTTGTACACCTCCCTAGTTTTATGCTCTCCATATTACTGTTCTATTTTATTCTATTGGGCTACTAACCATTTCATCTTATCCTGCTGAGTGCTTGTTTCACGTCATTAAACTTTCTTCTATATTGCTTCTATATTTGTTCTGATCTATCCCTTCTTATCTTCAACATTCTTTTCTCCTGTACTAACTTCAGTGTTTCTTGTCTAATCCTTTCTTCTTGATCTTCTCTTCTTCTGGTACTGTTGCTTCAACTGCATCTTCTATCGCCTTCATTACTCCTTTCACTCTAGCGTTGGATTTTTTCCGTCCACACTTTAAAGTTTCTCCTGTAACACTTTTCTGTACCTTCTTTCTCTTTCTGCTTCACTTATTCTTGCTCTCTTCGTTTCTGGAGGTCGGATTTATATTTTATTTTTAATTTAAACTTGATGTTTGCAACCACTAAATTATGATCCGAGTCGATATCTGCTCCTTGAAAAGTTCGACATTGCTGTGCTGATGTTATCCATCTTCTTTTAATCATACTCATATCAATCATGTTTTTGTTTTCCCATCATTTGATCGCAACGTCCATTTTCTACACTCTTTTGCTGGAATCTTCTGTTACAGATCATCTCGTGGTCCACAGCAAATTCTAACTTTTTTTTCACGTCGTTCATTTCTTTCTCCGAAGCGATATTTTCCCATGACTCTTTCCCAACCATCATTATCTATTCCGACTGACATTCCAATCTCCTTCAATAATTAGTACATCTTGGTTTGGTATTGTTTCTATTGTCTCTCAGATCTTTGTAAAATAAGTCAATATTTTCATCTGTGCTGTCAGATGTGGGTGCATATATCTGGACTATTGATATATTAAATGGTTTTTGTTTGAAATCTTGCTGCTATGATTCATTCATTGACTGGTTTGCAGCCTTACATTGCTTTGCTAGCTTTTTTGTTAAGAAGGAAACCAACTCCTGCTTAATGCTTTATGTCTTGCATGACCATATTACTTCGCAACTATTTATCTTTCCAGCTGATGTTCATCGCAACTCCACCAGTCATAATATATCACTCCGATATCTCTTCATTTCCTCGCGAAGTAATTCTAGTTTTCCTGACATCCAAAATGTCCGTACATTCCATGTTCTTGCTGATAATAATTCTGTTAGTTTCAGTTTGTATTTCCTTGCGATACCCCACTAGATACAGCGGACCTTGTTGACTCGCGCGACGTACGAGCTAGCATGCTGTAGCTATTACGCGTATAGGCAATAGATAACAATCGTAATTTTTCTATTTATATATATATATATATATATATATATATATTCTAGGTTTTTATCAGTACTCTCGGCCGAGCTAGGTGTCAGTTTAACTATTCATATGTATAGATACACAAATAAAATGACAAAAATTAAAGTAGACCTCTTTAAAGCTTTGGGAAGCGCTACCGGTAAATGCTGCGAAACTTTGCAGGAATATATTGTGCGTGATGTGGACGCGATATCCGAGAAAAAAGGTAATTTGGAAATTCACCACCAGGGAGTTGTAAACACTAAATGCATTGAATTTGCATATCATGGAACTCGGCAGGTGTCAAGAAGGTTTTATAGGATGGATACGGGAATTTTCCCTTCAATATGATTATTAGTGCCGTCTACAGTGTTGGCACTAACCTTTTCTTAAAGTGCTTTGCTCGTGAAGTTGCACTACCCAATCAATTTCAATGCTGTTGCTGCACTCCCCGAATTTCGTGAACTGAACAAATGTCAACAAGGTCCACTATCGCCATGCGCTGTGCGTCGAATCGAATGCTTAGTCGTTTTGATGAAACGGAATCGTTGGGAGTTACTGCAGTCAGATGTCTCAAGCCAATCATTTGAAAAGATGAATTTATTTGTCAGTGCAGTTATGCAGCAGGCCATGAATAACAGCGTTAGTTTCTTCAGTGCATGTGCTGCATAAAGACACCTGGATGTGCCTAACACAACTGCGTGGAAAATTCTACGGACGAATCTGCATTTCTACCCATTTAAAATACCCGTGACATAGGATTGCGCCCGCAGGACTTTGAAACTCGACTGGGCTGACATTCTCTTTAACATTCCCTACTCAAGTGGAGTTGGACGCCCCATGGCCGTCGATGACTTTTCGGGGAGATGATGCTCACTTTCACTTGAGCAGAGCTACGAAAACCCCTAATTGCCGAGTATGGGCAACAAATCATGCATTCAACAAAAGTTACCATATTGCATGGGTCAGAGCATGATTCATCATTGGCCATTCTTCTGTGACGACTTTCGCTGGTTGCTTCCTGTGACCTGGTCAGTGACTGTCGAGAGGTATGGCGATATGGTAAACAATTTTTTGGTGCCACACCTACACAGCGCCTGTGCATTGATTCAGTGATTTTATGCAGAGGATGGGGCCACTCCACACACCAGTTGTTCCGAAGAGGATATTCTTCGGAACAACTTTTATCGGAATCATCCTGATAACTTGCCGGCGCTAAAAGACAGCATAACGCAGGACGTGTGCAACATCAGTCACGACCAGCTGCATTCTTCTGTTGAACGCATTGTGCAGAGGATGCACTTTGTGGCATAAAAGGCAACACATCATTCTAAAGAGTACAGCCTGGGAATGCTTAATGGAAGTGAATAAAAGTGTCTTATGTATGCTTGTTTCGCTTTTCTCCTTCTTACAGACACACACACACACAGAAAAATTACTACATCTATGTTCGGTACATCATGTAGCGCCTCTTGGTGGAGAATTTTGGAACTACTTTATTTTCTCGAGCATGGCTTCCGCATGGCTCAATATGTATTCCTGATAAATTTCGCAGCATTTGGATCACTGAGTGATGCTCAACAGGGAGAATCTACTTTTGTCATCCTGTGCATAAAGATATATTTAGTGGATTTTTTTCTGATTAGCGTGTAGAGGCGACTACATGCGGCCTCAGAAAACCAGTGCATGTGCCTGCTTTAACGTTTTGAAGGTGGGGTCGAGTTTGTATCTTTGAATAGGTTTGAGAAGAATTCAATATAGTTTTTTTTATTATGTGTTTTATTGAGTTTTTATTGAATTTTATTGAGTTTTATTGAGTTTTTATTGAGTTAAATTGAGTTTTAAATTGCTTTAAATTTTCCCTCCTGCGATATATAAACGAGGCTATTAAATAAAGAGACAAGGTGCGCTGTGAATCGTGTACTCGTAGCAGTGTGATGTGCTTGGGCAGTGAATGACCTTGAATGTTCTAGAAGCAGTTGCGATAAGCATTGTCCGTTGTCGCTCGTAGTTAGTCTGTAGGCAGTTGAAAAAGAAGCACGTGTGAAGTCGCTTTGCCGGAATAATGTCTAACGTTAAACTCGAGCAGCGCATTAATCTCAAATTCTTTGTGAAATTCAAGAAATCGCCAAAAGAGTGTTTGAAACTGTTGCAGGAGGTGAAAATATAATGTCACGTGCGCGAATGTTTGAATGGTACAAACGCTTTGCTGAAGGTCGAGAAAACGTTGAAGATGACGGTCCCCCTGTCACGGCAGGAACCGAACAAAATGTTGCGAAAATTAATGAAATTATCCGCAGCAATTGCCGATTAAGCATTCCGATGATAACAGATATGGTGCCGATTGATAAGGAGACGGTATGAGCAATTCAACATGAACAAAGTCTGCGCCAAAATGGTTCCCAAAATCTTGTCAAGAGCAGAAAGACGTACGGAAACACATTTGCACTGACATCATGGAACGGCTGACAGCGGAGCCGGACTTTCAGGAGAAGAATCATCACATGTGATGAGACATGGATTTTCCAGTACGTTCCAGAAACAAGGAGACAATCAATGCAATCGGAAATTCCCATATCACCGAGAATGAAAAAAAAAAAGAAAAACAAGAATGTGCAAGTCAAAACTGAAGGTAATGCTGATCGTTTATTTTTATATCAATAGCGAGGTAATGGTTGAACAGAAGGTCAAACAGTTAACCTAAATTATTACCTTGAGGTTCTTGCCAAGCTAAGAGAACGAGTGAAGAAGAAGAGGCCCGATTTGTGGAAGGACTACGCTTGGATTCTCCATCAGGACAACACTGCAGACCACAGGGTACTGTCTCTAAAGACATTACACTTTACTTTACTGTCTGTGAAGTATCTGTCTGACAAGAAATTAGCAGTGTTGGACCATCCACCTTACTCGCCGGACTTAGCTCCATACGAATTTTACCTTTTTCCAAAGTTGAATTCTGCATTAAAAGACATCAATTTTCAGTCATTGGATGGGATATAGGAGAAAACGGCAGCGCTATCTGCTTCAATTATTGAAGCAGATAGCGCTGCCGTTTGCACTGCTTCCATCAATGGAAAATTTGTATGCAACGGTCTACAGATAGAGGAGGGGAGTGTGTTGAATGGGATAACAATTAAGTTGTAAATTGTAATAATAAACCACATTTTTGCAACCAGTCTCGCTATTTAACAGCAACACCAAGTAGTAAGAGAAAATAGCTCCTCAATTACAAGAAATTAAATATTACATTTCACTGGCTACTTACATATGTTTTCTGTATCTTCAGTAACATTAGATATTCTTACCTAATACTTTTGAACAATAGTTCGTAAGAAAATTACTTTTCATCGAATTATCAGAGAATTGAATGAAAAATTATGGAATTGTATTTTCGATCAATTGCATTCGCGATGAATTGTCGGGGGACGAACTGCCGTTTGAAGATTTGTTTATTCGAGACATGGCCTTTTCGATGAATTGCCATTCGTTAAATTTTGTTCGATCTTATCCAAGCTTATCTTCCCTAAAAAACCAAATTCTTCAATTTCTAATCTTGTACGTACATCATCTGTTGTTAGCCAATTCTAACTAATGCCGATAACTTAAGGCAAGGCTTCTCTAATGAAAAGTGCAGCATACCCCACTCACCTTCACTTCCTGAATTCGCTATATCACGAAGTGAAGGTGGATTCGGACCTTCTAAATCGCTTTGCTTGAGAGACTAAATTCGACACTTGGTCATTCTCACGCTGACGTGCCTCCTTTGTGCCTTCACACAAACTCACTTGCTTCCACCCTAATTGCTTAAGTTTTCCTGAATTTGCACTTCAGTATGCTTGGTGAACAAAGCTCTCTCTAGACACCTAACATGAAAACAATTAGGTGGAATCCATCAGCATTATAAAAATCCTTCTTTCCGTCAAACACAGTCCACAGGTCAAAAATCCTACATCATTCTTGATGCACAACCTACGTATGGATTCGTTAGCTAACAAGGCCCTCCTTTTCAGTTCGCCTCTATTACAGCGTGGCAGGAGACTTACAACTTCATCTCGCTCTTCAGTTTTGCCTCTTCTAACAACTCCTTTACATCCTCCCTCATTGAATATATTTAGCCTCTTGTTTGTTTGCTCGGTCTTTGTTTTTACTTCAAACCACCTACTTCTTTTTCTTGTCATCCCAGCTAATCTCTTGCCGCTTCAGCAATTTTCCAATTTCGCACTTTATCCTGATTAGGATAACATTCAAGCGCGCCATTTCTTTATTATGTGATTTTCGTGTCAATTTTGTCCTCTATTTCCACAGTCACATATTCAACATTAATTCCGACATCTTCCATCCTACCATCCACAGTGCCCATTCTCCTAATATTTGCTGCTTTCTCCTCACCTAATATGCATTCACTTTTGAAGCGTTTCATATACACTCACTCTCTAGTTTCAATTTCTTTCAATATATTCTTTAATTTTTGCGACGAATACATTTCACAGCCACAGCAGTGCGCAGAATCCCGCAAATTCAAATCACCCGACAACACGATTTTTGACGCCATTGTTCTACTACACATATGCTGCATGCAAAGAATATCGTCTTTAACAAAAACCAAATACAAGGTTTACTTATAAACTAAATAGCGCAGTCAATTATACACTCGTTTAAATCAAAAACTACTATAAATTAACATAATATTTCTGGTTAACTAAAATAGGAAAAAATACTTATTTTTCAGGAGCGCTAAAACTACTCTATACATAGTAAGCCACCTAAAATGCCATAGTAGCGTTCAAGGAGAAGAATATATCTCGGAGAAAAAGAAGAGTCCCACTCCGTAAGAAGGAACGAAGAGTAAAATAGAAATGACACACTCCTACACCTCGAATACACTAACAGCATTGAGGAGGAGCAAGAAGAACAGAAAAAATGATAGGGACCAATATACAGATAAAATAACAGATGTATCTTACATGATGTAAGGCATGGTCCGCCATTAGGTACCTTGTGTTTGACAATCAAGTACTCACTAACTTGAGCCCTTGAGGAATTCAACAACACAATACTGTAAGACATGAAATGATTATCAGCTATATCGCACTTCTCATTGGAAATTAAACAGAACTATGGAAAGATGATTGGATAATTGATTTTTATTAAAAGATATTTGACTTCCGATTATTAACTATTTTAGTGGGTTAACTTTGTTATTTCATATAATTGGTAGATTTCATCAATTCCAAGTTTTAAATTTTCCACAACGTCAGCCTCTATAGTCTGTTTAAATGCAAAATTATTCCATCCCTGGTTAAAAAGGTGGAGGAAAAAGTAAAATATACGATTTCGGGAAAGAAATGGTATATGGTATGCTGGTATATTTTGTGGAGTCTACTGGTAATTATTGTAGCATATTTTCTAAATTATTTAAATAATATTAAGGCGGGTCATCTTTCAAAAGAATATTGACTAATCACACGTAACAAGATACATCAGAACAGTTTTCTAACCACATTGTTAACAAGAATGCCTTTGCATACTGTAAAGATACAAAAATACATAAATAATAACGACAAGGTGAATGTGAAGTTTTTTTGATTAAGATATCAAGTTATACTTAACATTAAAATACAACTAAACATGAGCAAACAGGAAACATAGAAAACAGTAAATGTATAACCGCTATCCAGTTGTAGTCATTACAAAACAATTGATAAATTGCAAATCATAACATGAATTCTACATACAATTAATAAACTCATAAAATAATAGGCTAGATTTAACAATCACAGCAACAAATTGGGCACTAAAATTTTTCATTACTCGAAAGAAAGATGTTTGAATAATATTTAATTGTTCTGCTATCATTTTCAAAACATGAAGCTTTTATTTAGGAAAATGTTCCAGAAGTTTAACCAAAGTGGAACATAATGAAATGTATTTTTCAATGCTTCACATTAAGATCTGGAAAGATTATACTAAAAGTTAAAATAGATTAAAAATATTAAAACCGAACATTCAGTGGAAAACAAATACTTTAATTTATTGATTATAGAAAACCCTAATGACATAAAATTCGCAGAGAATGTAAAATAATAAATTTTATTTAAATAGGTTGATGGCACAGTAACAAATTCGTCGTCTAAAAGAAAAATGATTTATCTCCGATAAAAGGCAGTCATCTTGTGAGATGAATTACACGTTTGTAATAAACATACAAGGTGATGCTTCTAAGTTAACGTGAACACACTTATCTAGATGTCCAGATTAAGTTTCTTTAGATATTATGCAAGCAAATGCCTTTTGCAAAATACAACACGACACTCAGTCGTAAACCTTCTTGCTTCAAGTTCTGCAATGAACGACAATCATCAAAATGAGTTATTTAATATCTTGTGAGCTTTTATTAATAATGTCACTTTATTTTTCAGGCCTTCTAATGTGGTAATGTGATAACAATTTCTCCTGATCAAGAACAAAGATGTGCTTTCTAGTTATAAACCTGTGCAGGTATTTTAAAAATATGCAGACGAGTCAAACGTTTGTCTGAAGTGGAAATTACTGTTTTCAGTTGATTAATTGGAAGAAATTTCCAAACAACATTCCTAGTGATATTGTACTCTTAAATGCCACTCTCAGAAAAGAAAGGTAATGTTTCAGAATGAAATAACAAATTGGTTTTGAAGTTGCTTGACTGTGAAAATGTCTTTCAACAACTCTCAAAAGATAATTGTTTTTGTTCAGTATAAAATAGCAAATGGTTTTTCAAGTATCTTGAACATGAAAATGCCTTTTCACAACTATCAAAAGAAAATGATTTTTCTTTGTTGTGAACGAAAAAATGTCTCTTCAGATTACTTCAGTCTAGAAACGCCTTTCAACAATCCTTGCAAGAGAATGCTTTGTGTTGCTTATGAATTAACAAATGTCTTCTCAGGGTATTTGACTGTGAAAATGCCTTTTCACAGCTTTCACAAGTGAATGGTTTTTCTTGAGTGTGAACTAACGAATGTCTCCTCAGGTTAGATGACTGTGAAAATCCCTTTCCACAACTCTCACATGGAAATGGTTTTTCTTGAGTATGAATTAGCAAATGTGTCTTCAAATCACTTGACCGTGAAAATGCCTTTCCACAACGCTCACAGGAGAATGGTTTTTGCTGAGTATGAACTAGCAAATGTTTTCTCAGGTTACTTAAGCATGAAAACGACTTTCCACAACTTTCACAACTGAATGGCTTTTCTTGAGTATGAACTAACAAATGTCTCCTCAGCGTAGCTGAGTGTGAAAATCCCTTTCCACAACTCTCACATGGAAATGGTTTTTCTTGAGTATGAACTAGCAAATGTGTCTTCAAATTACTTGACCGTGAAAATGCCTTTCCACAACGCTCACAGGAGAATGGTTTTTGTTGAGTATGAACTAGCAAATGGGTTTTCAAGTTACTTGAATCTGAAAATGCCTTTCCACAAGTCTTACAACAGAATGTTTTTTTCCCAGTATGAACTAAAATATGCCTTTTCAAGTTACTTGAATCTGAAAATGCCTTTCCACAAGTCCTACAACAGAATGTTTTTTTTCCAGTATGAACTAAAATATGCCTTTTCAATTTACTTTATATGGAAAAGGCTTTGCCACACAAGAGAAAGACTTCCTACTGTGATGCAATAGGTGGTTTATAAGATTACCGGATTGTGTAAATGTCTTTCCACAAATTTCACAAGAGAATGATTGTGAGTGAGTATGAATGAATAAATGTCTTTTCAAGCTACCTGTTGTGGGATACGTCTTTCCACAAATACTACAAGACATCATTTTTGCATCTGAGTATGAACTATTGTAAGTTTTGAGCATACGCGATTTCAAAACATCTTAGTTTAAAATTGAAAACACAAAGGTGTTTCTTTTGTGGTCGATAAAGGATTTTCTGTGATCTCTTCAGGTTACTTTAGTCTAGAAACGCCTTTTGAACAATTCTTAAAAGAGAATGATTTTTGTTGCTTATGAACTAAAAAATGTTCAGTTTAGATGTTGCTTTCTTGAGCGTACATGAATAAATTTGTTTCCTCTAGGTCTTGAAATTAATTATTATTACAATATGATCTGTACTGGATATTATTTACAGAATTAGTTTTGTGTAAGTTAATTTGGATAGTTCTTTAAAGAATTCTGAGAATAACTAGCAGTCTGCGTTTCTTCATATAACATTTTTCACAATAAACGAACTCTTTCCGAAATAATTTGCACAAGGGAGCACCTACAGGGTATTCGTCTTTGCCGGTATCAGCGAATTTTCAATTTTTTTTTCCTACAAAAAATTACAATAAACTGTTTAATAGACACAAAATTACTTACATCAAAAATAGATTTTGGAATTGCTCCTTTTAAACTAATATGAAGCACATAATTTTCCAAATATTATAATTAAGCAATGTCCAATCTATTAATTACATGACATTTCAAACATTTTTCAAACCCGGGCATGGTAATGATGTTCGGTTATTAAAAATCTGCTTTAATTCATTACAGTGTTTAAGCGAAGGAATACCTGTATTTTATTGATAGCGATCTGTATTTGTTAAACCAATTTGTATTAGTAAAAAAAAATCTATTTGTACGGTATTGCATGGTGTTATATCGTATTGCACTGTATTGCAATTATATTGTATTTGTAAATAATTGTATCTGTAAAAAATTTGTAGTTGATAAACAAGAGTTTGTTTATAAAAATGTAAAGCACAGGACTATGCAAAATTTTATGAATGAATGTATCTTTACAAGATTCCTTTTGCAATTGAAATTCTTTTTATGCTGATTTCTAGGATATTGTTATGTGCAACTCCTCATCTTACAGAACAGATGATGATATTGACTTATTTTACAAAGATCTGACAGAGACAATAGAAAGAATACCAAAGCAAGATGTACTAATTATTGAAGGAGATTGGAAAATGCCAAAGTCGGAATAGATAATGATGGTTGGGAAGCATTCATGAGAAAATATTGTTTCGGAGAAAGAAATGAACGAGGTGAAAAAATGTCAGAATTTGATGTAGATTACGAGATGATGATCTATAACACAAGATTCCAGAAAAAGGAGTGTAGAAAATTGACGTGTGAATCAATTGATGAAAAAGCCAAGAATATCATTGATACGATTACGTTTAAAACAAGAATGATGTCATCAGTATAGCAGTGTCAAACGTTTCAAGGAGCGGATATAGACTCGGACAGTAGTTTAGTGAATGCAAACATCAAGTTGAAATTAAAACGAAAATATAAACCCCATCACCTGAAGCGAAGAGATATAGCAAGAATAAGTGAAGACAAAAAAAATTCCAATCTAAGAGTGAATAGAGTAATGAAGGCGATAGAAGGTACAGTTGAAAAAAACAGTACCAGCAGAGACGATCAAAAAGAAATGGATTAGAAAAGAAACACTGAAATTTGTACAAAAGAAAAAATGTTGAAGATAACAAGGGATACATCAGAACAAATAAAGGAGCAATATAGAAGAAAGTATAATGAGGTGAAGAAAGCAGTCAGAATGGATAAGATGAAATGATTAGAAGCCCAATGGAATAATATAGAACAGTACTATGGAGAGCATAAGACTAGGGAGGTGTACAAAATGATTAGAACCATGAATAGAAGGTGGCAACCAAAACAGGCCAAAACAAAAGATCAAAAAGGCAAAGTATTAATGAATAAAGATAAAATTATACAGCGGTGGACAAGATATTGTAGCGAGCTATATGAAGAAAAACTAAACTAGATTTAAATAACTTTTGGAAACTGACTGAATACTTGAAGCAGATATCACCACCAGGTATTATAATATGGACATTTTAAGAGGAGAGGTAGAAAAAGCAATGGATCAGCTAAAACACAAAACGAGTGCTGGTAAAGATAACATCACTGGAGAAATGATTAAATACGTTGATGAAAATATGGCTACAGAAATGCACCAACTATGTAATATGGTATGGAAAGGAAAAATTCCAGCGGTATGGGTGAAATCGATATTTTTGAAATTATAAAGGTGACCGAAATAAGCTAGAATGTCAACATTATAGAACAATTGCCTTGACAAGTCTCCTTGGTAAAGTGATGAAGATGATGATGATGATATTGACAGAAAGATTGAGAACACAATTGGAAGCATACCTTGCACACGACCAAGCAGGATTTAGGAAATATAGAACTACAATTCAACAGATTTTTGATAATGCCATTAATAGCAGAGAAAGCTAGGAGAATAAACAAAAACCTATATACTCGCTTTGTCGATTATCAGAAGCTATTTGACAGTACTGACCAGAAGGTGACATTAGCAGTGCTAGAATACTATGGAATTGATAGAAAACTAATAGCTATATTAAACGATGTTTATCACAATGCAGTTGCAGCAGTTAGAATAGGTGATTATTTGGGAAAATGATTTAGAAAAAAGTAGAAGTACTAGACAGGGGGACCCAATATCACCAAGCATTTTCATCGCACATTTAAAAAGAGCAGTGGATAAGATGAAGGAAGATACAAAAGGAATATCAGTGAATGGGATGAGAATTAACAATCTGAGATTTACGGATGACATTGTTATTATTGAAGAAGACGAAATAGAACTATAAAAAAACACTGAAATTGTTAAATGAGGTAGAGAAGAGATTTGGACTTGTTATGAATTTGGGAAAAACGAAGACAATGGCATTTGGTGAGAAGAAAATGAACCAAAACATACATACATGTGGATGGAACTGATATAGAAAATGTAGAACAGTTCACATATTGGGGAAGTAAAATGACGTATGATTTGGACTGTAAAAAAGAAATAAAGATCAGGATTGCAAAGGTAAGAACAAATCTGAAGGTCATGGATAACATTTGTAAAAGTAAAGTGATCAGACTGCAAACAAAACTAAGAGTACTGGAAACATGTTCTTTAGCGGTGTACTGTACGGATCTGAAACATGTGTTATTAACAAGGGATCAAGAAAACGAATTTTAGCATTTGAAAGAACTTGTTACAGGAAGATTCTAGAATAGGATAGATAGAGAAAATCACAAATGAAGAGCTCTATCGGAATACACAACCAAAAGATAATCTAATGCATAAGATTATAAAACGGAAGCTGCAATTATTTGGACAGATCTGTAGAATGAGTGAGGAGGGGAAGATAAAAACACTGGACAAAGAAAGGTGGCAGAAGATAGTGAAGGAGGCATCGGACACCAACGAGCAGTGAGTCGATGTTTCGTGATGATGATCTGTATTTGTGTTAATTTTCACACCCTATTGACTTTAGCAATGAATATCTTCTTCTTCTCCACCCGACTACGTATTAAGAGTAGTGGTCTGTTACGGAGCTACCTTTAACCCTTCTAAGTCGTACCCGTACCAAGGAAATGGTGACTAGCTCTATGCCCCCCCCCGGTATTTCTTATGGCTTTAGCTGCGTGTGTACACGGGGCCAGTTTGGGGGAGAAAAAACCTCTGATAAATTGGGAAGAAAATCCCTGCTGTCCACTCACAAGACCGACTAACTTGGCTATGTCTGAGAAAGATCATTAAGCACCTCATGTCGGCGACGGGAATTGAACCCAGGACACTCCTTTCCCAGGCATGTGGTTGCAAAGCGCACAGTCACTAGGCTAACCGCGCTGACAGTAATGAATATAAATTGATAATTTAATATGATAAGCTATAAATATTAAACCTTATATTTATTTATAAAACACTTTGTTTATAAAAATGTAAAACACAGGACTACGCAAAATTTTATGAATGAATGTATTTTTACAAGATTCCTTTTGTAATTGAAATTCTTTTTGTGCTGATTTCTTGGATATTGTAGTGCAACCCCTCCATAATCAAAACATTTATATTTTTGGACACGTGACAGATGAACATTACGATGATGCCATCTTGGCGCCATTCTTCTTCTTCTTCTAGTTTTGTAGGTTAAAGCTCGTATCATTTATCAGTAAATAGAAGTGGCTGTGTTATACAGCCACTTCTATATATAAGCATTATATATAAGTTCATAAGCATTCGTTTTCGTGGAATTCATAAATAAAAGACTTCCCATGTCCTTTATTATTGGTTGTACTGCTTATTGGTTGTGCCGTTATTTAAACAATTCTTGGCAAAATTGAAGTTATTTTTTATTAAACAGTATTAATAATTCCCTATTGCTGGCTTAATTTTCATCGATAGAGACTGAATCCTTTAGAATGAATGCCTGTTTGTACAGTTTGGACCACCCACCCACCCACCCACACGCACACGCGCGCGCACACACACCATATACTGCTGACATGTGAAGTCTGATTTTGGTAGAGGTCACTTCTTCCATTTCTATCTTCTATACGTACATCCCATCTGCAAATGCACTGCTGTTCACACCATATCCCTCTTACTACAATTCCTTTCCCAAACAACTCGCATTAACTATAATTAATACTACATATATTATAAAAATACTACAATTACTCTTCGTTGGTAATATAGAGATTGATAAAGAAAAAAGAAAAGAAAACGGAAACAGACTAGAAGGAAGTGTGCAATATGTGCATACTTCCTTTCTGTGTAACCAAGAGCCTGAGCCATACTGGTTACTATAAAAATACAAATGTAGGCAGTCACTGCAAACTTAAACTTTCTATTTATGAGGGCACGCACATGTAACAAACAGAATTCATAGTGGTATCTTCGGATATACGCGCAAAATAAAAGTCAACTTTATTTAGTGGCATTAGGTAGTCTGTCATTATTTTTCTAGAAGTATGTTCTGAAGTTACACACTATTTCATGTTTGTTATAGGTATTTGGTCCTAACTATTCAAAAGCTTTCTGAAAAATTACTTTGCTAACCTTATACTGTATATAGAGCTTTTGATATAGAATTTATATAACCTTTGTATAGAATTAAGTTATAACGAAACGAAATCATTACTGATTTCGTTTTAGCATTGGAATTATCTTTGGAATTGTATTAGGAATCTTTCCCACATGGCCCCCTCATCTTCAACTTCCTGTCTCCTAACAATCCAAGATCCCTGGCCTCATCAGTTTCTTCTAGCATAATCCCACCAATATAATACTGTAATATTTACGCTATTCGTGTGTTTTTATACGTGTTTTTTATACCGTATATCTTTTACTGTTTGATTTATGTTCTCTACTCCATTATACTCTTCACTTTGATTACTACAGATTATCTGTTTTCTAATACCTTGAGAACCTTGGAAAATTTGTTTAATGTTACGACTGCGCCACCAAGATTCTCTCTTTTAGTACCTGTAGAATCTCTCTAGATCTATATGAAGCCTAATTGTCAGTCGTAGCTACTCTTATTTATTTCGCTCACAGGTTCGCATTTTTTTTAGAAACAGTGATTTGGGTTAAGGATCAGTCGGTACATATTTCAAACAAAATAGACATGTTCATTTTAACTAAGAAGCAATTTTACAATATCCTTAAATGAATTAGCTCTTTCTAAAATCAATTCTAAACCTGAGATTTAAATATCACAACAATTGTACATGCGTTAAATCTTCCAGACTCACATCCCCCGTAACCACTTTTTCATATCTGTCAGTCAGCGATCCTCTTTATCCATATTACCAAAACCCATATTCTCCAGTTTATGCAATAGTCAACCATGCTGTATTCTGTCAAATGGCTTAGCAAAATCCAACAGTATCATAGTGTATCCATTCCCCTCGTCTAGTTCAATGGTAACATGGTTATACATTGTGAGCAAGTTGCTAAAACATCACCTTCCCTTAGTAAACCCATTTTGTTCATTGCAAAGTAGAGATTCACTGCCAATCCCGTTTCTGAATGCGAGCCATGACCAATTTTTCCAAAATCTTCACCATCACTCTTGAGATAATAAAGAGCCGATAGTTTGACACATAGGTCTTTGCACCACGCTTGTGCAATGGAAATACCATACATTCCTTTCATTCCTGCGGAATCTTCTGTTCTGAGACTCATATTAAACAGTCTGGTGTCAAAGGAATAGCCAGTTCAGGTGAACGCTCTTTTAGCACACGTGCTGATATCCCATCAATCCTTATTCCTGAATTCTTATTCAATTTGTCCAACAGCTCTAATACCTCGTCCTCATAAACCTGCATTTCTTCATCAATTGAAGAGGGAGAAGGGAGGTTAATGTTGCGTACACTAGGCTGATAGCTTTTAACAAAATGGGCAGTCGTTAGCTGAACAACCTCTTCTGCTTCTGTTACCCTCACGCCATCTGGATTTAAAACAGTTATTCTTTCACGTTCATTCTTTCTCTTACTTGCAGCATATCCATAGAATTCTTGTGGGTTGTCTTTAGCACGCAAAGCCAGTTTCTATTCATATTCAGACCTTGATTTACATACAACAGTTGAGATTATTCTAGACTGATGCTTATGACGATCGTAACAGACGTCATCATTATGCACGCGGTATTCCCTCCACATCGTCCTTTTCTTACGAATTTCTTGCTTAATATGATTACACAACCATTTGACTCTACCCTATTTATTCTTCGAATACAGTTTGAACATATCATGCTGAATCCAATTCTTTTAATCTTCAATGTTTGTTTCTGTATTTATTAATGCAGTTATATCAGCGAACGTAATCGCTTTGACAAAACGTTTGTCATAACAAAGGTCATTAACATATACACGGTGATCAAAATTAAAATATCCCTGTTTAGGCCTTATGGAGCGTCACCCAGTGATCCAAATGCTGCAAAACTTTGCAGTAATAAATTGTGCATTATGCTGAAGTGATATTTAAGAAAGCAGTAGTTGTTCTGAATATAAATATAGTAATATTTCGTGTGTGTGTGTGTGTGTGTGTGTGTGTGTGTGTGTGTGTGTGTGTGTGTGTGTGTGTGTGTGTGTGTGTGTGTGTGTGTGTGTGTGTGTGTGTGTGTGTGTGTGTGTGTGTGTGTGTGTGTGTGTGTGTGTGTGTGTGTGTGTGTGTGTGTGTGTGTGTGTGTGTGATGTTGCGTTATACTTTCTTCCAATGTTGGCAAGTTATCAGGATGATCCTGATAAATACTATTCTTGAGAAATACTACCCCAGAGCCCGAAGTCACAATCGGTCAGATCAAGTCAACGAGGCGACCATGAAGTGGAACACACACGGTTGATCACTCTGGCTTGCGTGAAATTTTCTGGAAGAACCTCTTGCACCGATCGAGAGATATGTGTGGTAGGTCCCCATCCTGCATGACAATAATTAAATTCATGAACAGGCGCTGCTGTAGTTGTGGCCCAACAAAACTGCGCATCATATCACAGTGCCTCTCGGCAGAATCTGAGCAGGTCACAAGATATGACTGGCGAATGTCCTCAAAGAAAAATAGTCCAATGATTAATGAAGCTGTAAATCCGCATCAGACAGCAACTTTGGGTGAATGCAAAGGAATTAGTTGCATTGCATGGCATATTTTACGTTGACTACACCCGGCAGTTGTGGGTATTCAGAGTTCCGTTCAGGAAAGGGAGGGCCTCATCTCATCTCCATACAAAATCATCCACGACCACGCATCGTCCAACTCCATTCGAACAAAGAATGTTAAAGCGAATGTCAGCCGACATTCAGAGTCCTTCTGGCGCAACTCCTCTGTTATGTTGGATGGGTAGAAATGAAAAATCTTTCGTAGAGTTTTCCACACACTTGTGTAAGGCACATCCATACGTTTTGAGAGCACGTGCACCGAAAACCAACGCTGTGTTTCTTGGCCTTCTCCACAACGGCAGCACCACACTTCATTCACCTGTTGTGAACAGCATGCTTTGTGAGCTCTGATCCCTTTCCATCAAAACAACTAATCGTTCGTCGCCGAGTACACGGATATAGCGAACATCTTCGACATTGTTCAGACGACGAAATATGTGGAGTGCAGCAACAGCAATACAGTTGTTAAGTGGATCAGCTTTAAGAGCAAAGCACGTTTGAGTAGGTTAGTACCATCACTTGGGACAATATTAACCCGAATGAAGGGGGAAATGCGGTGTTCATCGTTTTCAACCCTCCTAGCACTTGTTGAGTTGAGTGATATGTAAATTCCATGTATTTGGTGTTTTCAACGCGCTTGGTGGTTGAAATTTGGATTTTTTTTCCTTCTCACATCTCGCTTCCCTGTGATGCACAATATATTCCAGCGACGGTTTGCAGCATTGGAATCAATTTATGAAACTATACAATGTCTCAAACATGGATACTTTAACTTTGGTCAGCTGTGTATTGAAAATAGGTTGGTACTAGCACCGAACTTTGAAGGAGTGAGTACCTTTATTATTTTTGTTGTATTATTTAAGGAGCCATAGCTGGAATGTTATTTTCTTTCATTCAAATAGGATTTGAACCAATCTTTTCTAATGCCGTATCTCGATATTTTCTGAAGGAGTAACTCATTATGCACACACATGGATGCTTTAGATATATCAAGAAAACGGCTGTGTACATTCTTTTAATTATCCCACTAAACTATTTTAGGGAACACCAAAGGCACGTTTTCTTTACCGAATCCGGATCTGAAACCAGTACTGATTAGGCATGTAAAAGTATATGTAATTTAGGGATACTATTTAATCGATTTGTTTTATTAGGATTTCAATAACTTTTGAGACTGTCCATAATAACGATAATGGCCTGTGATTTCTGATTTCGTTTGTTAAATCCATTAACGGAAGCACAGAAACAACCTTCAATCGTTCTATAATTTCCGCTGTTAAAGAGATTTATTAATAGGTGTAAAGAACCTTTAACTGAGATTTTTGGACAGTAATTTGATATCCCATCATCGCCTTCCCACTATCTCTTAATCCGATTACGACAGTGTTTAATTACATTGTTCTCCTTTATTGCATACAGTTAAAATGATAAAACATTTAGGGGATATTAACAGTTACAATAAATTAAGGGGATATTAACAGTTACAATAAATTAAGGGGATATTAACAGTTACAATAAATTAAGGGGATATTAAATCCGGCATTATTTCAAAGCCGAATATAAATCTATAAAAGGGGAAACTGTTATAGTTTCTATATTCGGTTTTGAAATAATGCTGGATTTCATATCCCCTTAATTTTTATAAATTTGCATCATCACCGAAGTGAAGCCGTTTGGCTTTTTAGCTTAAATAGTTAAAATGAATTTTTATTCACGCGAGGTGACCTACATACTTGGCCCTGTCTGCACGATGAAAATCACAATTATAATATTTAGTAAAATCGGTTTATCATTTCGATAAAAACAGCCACGTCAACCCATCTGGGAATTCAGCGTGTATTTGGTTTGGTATTTCCAGTTATGGTATTCACCAACCACCATTCTTTACTATTTTTCCTTTTTGAGTATTTTATATTTTCTTTTAATCTGATATCAACATTTTATAGGCATTTTCAAAAACTAAATTACAGGAATTCTTCCTATGCTTATTGTATAACTTTACTTTAGTCCTAATAATTTTTAATTCATCTGCAACCAGTGACGGACCAAGATAATTTCGTGTCCCGAGCACACTCCGTGTGTGATGCATATAATTTGTTTTATTTTTTGTTAATACTTAAGTACTTTCTAATTGTAAGTATAATTATTTTTTCAAATTATTAATAATTTCAGAACTTCTTTATTTCTACTTATTTTTATTTATTCAGATATATTACATAAAAAAGAAACAAATAAAAATGATTACAAACAAGAATTATCGATTTTACACTGTAATTTTAATGTAATCAATTATAACTTAGATATATATTTTTCATGATTTTAAATCTGCGAAAGCTTGTATACTTTCACCAATGTCTATTTTTTGAGCAACAGCGTTTTCAATAGATAACAATGATAAACAATTTAATCTGGAACTCCCCATTGTCGATCACAAATATGTTTTGATAAGTTTTAATTTGCTAAAATTTCTTTCAGCTCTGTTGCTACCGTTATAGGAATTGTCAGCAAAATTCTCAATGCGACCCACGTATTTGGAACTATATGTAGCCAGTGGATGTAGCGTTTACACACCACGGCGTTTGACCGCACGAAGGAAGACTTCTGAGGTTTCGAATCTAGTCGCCGACTAGAAGAAATTTTTCCAAGCCTTTTTTGACCGGTTCCCGAGTTAGTCGATCACAGGCAAGCGGGATTTTTCTCCCGGAAACTCGGGTTTTTCGTCCCGCAAACTGAAGAAAATCGACCGTAGAACTCACATTATTTCAGACATTAAATAAGAGTGTTAGGGTTAGGGACCAAGAGATGGCGGCACTTGTTCAGCCGTTTCTCTTCGCTGCGTACCGGTTAATTAGTGATAGCCTTGGGCCAGCTACCTCTGATAGGCAACCGGTGAAGATTGAACTGCCCACTCAGTCTCCAAAAGTTAGATAGGGCTAAAACGGGTTCGCCTACTCCCTATATATGGGAATTAAAAGGAGTTAGCTGATTATTTTTTAATTCTGTAAATTGCTTGCTTTTAGAAATTGTAAGGTTTCTAACGGCGAATTGATATTTTCAGAAGTAAACTGTTTAGAGATTTAATTTCTTCAAAGAAGTTTTCCCCGTTGTCACTACTATTTTCATCACTAAGAATTGAACGCAAATCCATACAATGTTTTCTTAATTCGCTTAGATTGCCTATTTTAGTTCAATTTTTGTTCATAAGATTTTATTTGCTCAAATTTTTCTCCAAGGGATGTTAATATTGTGTCTAAAATGATAATGAAATTCGTTGTTCTAAACGTAGTTTAGAACAACGGCAACATCAACGATGGTGTCTTCAGTTTCGTAATGAAATAATTTCTTTAAATAACTATTTTCTCCAAATATTTGCTCTGTTCCTAAACGTTTAGCTAATTCTTCAGCTTTATATCAAAGCATTTTCAAATTCTTGAGTACGGTATTGACCAATGTACTCTGTGCATGATTTTAATAATTTCATAACAGATTTTAAATCCATATTTTTTGCTTGTATAGATTTGTTTACTATGTTTATCCGATGAAGTACACCATGCACGTCACTCACACAACTAAAAAGGAACGGTAGCAAAGTTTTCTGCTAGTGTGAAAGATTCAGATTTGGTAACTGCAACGGTTGAATTGTCACTAATTATTATTATAAGAGCATAATGTATTACGTATTACTTTACATCGATAGGTAATTATTTTTGGAAGGAGTGCAGGCTCTAAGTCCCTAGTGTCGGCCTTACTTTTGGCGCTCCTGGAGTGTGCACGGCCATCCCGTCCCTTAATCCGGCACTGTCAGTAACACAGCGCACGTGATGATCCTGATTTTCTTTAAATATATTATGATTTGCCATCTGCATATTTAATAATTTTGATGAGTTTTTCATATAATTGATTTACATTTAATCGATCTAACCGTGGTGGTTTGAAACTTTTTATGTATTTCTCAAATGCATTAAACTTTATGCTGGTTCCGATGATCTCATTACTAACAGCATTGCTCATATCACTGTTGCATGGTAGAGATTGATGCAGCAGTATAAAACGAAGGCCTGTTAATTGCTGAGATAGATAGCAGTGTGATACCTCACAGGACAGCTCATTTCTAATAAATATGTGATCACAAAATTTGCTTAATTGTGTGACTCTATCGTATTACTTTCTGTTTATGCAACAACAAAAAAACATGCGAAGATAATATACTTTTGGATTTTTCAATTTTCCTATTCTTGTAATTTAAATGCAAGCTTTTATCATTCAGTGGTTAAATATTCTTATGTTTGAATGTCTTTAGAACATTATTTAACTTTCTTAAAATAAATCAACTGTGCCATCGTGTGCACGATACGCGGATGCTCTGAAAGGTTCTCGGCCTAACGACAAAAACTAATTTATAATTCCAAAATTATTTTTATTTTTCACACAATCTCCCTTAAGACTAATACATTATCCCAGCGATGCTCCAGTGCCATTATTCCGTCGCTGTAGTGGTTCTCGGTACGATCTGCAAAATATCCCTCTACAGCTGCAATCACCTCTTGAATCGAAGAAAAACGCTGATCAGCGAGGAAGAAGTTTATTTTTGCGAAGAGATAGATGTCAGAGGGAGCCAAATCTGGGGAATCTGGTGGATATCCCAACAATGCATAGTGCAGATCCCTTAATTTTCCCACTGCCAAAACACTTTTGTGGGCAGGTGCATTGTCCTCATGAAATATGATTTTTTTCTTCTGCAAACCGGGTCTTTTCTCACTAATTTTTTCGTCTAGTCTGGTTAACAGATCGGAATAATATTCATCGGTTATTTTTTTATCCTAATCAAGATAATTAATAAACAAACTGCCTTTAGCATTTCCAAAACACCAATGGCATGACCTTTCCTGCTGATGGAACCGACTTTGTGTTCGTTGGATGAACAACCGTCTTCTGCCCACTGTTTTGACTGCTGTTTGGATTCTGGTGTATACTGGTGAATCCAGAGTCTCATCCTAAGTAATAAATTGACGCGCACAATGAGTTTTATTCTTGTTAAAACCCTCCAAGCAATGTTCAGAGACTTTCATGCGAGTGCGTTTTTGATCTGCTCTGAGCAAGCGCGACACCCATCTTGCGCAAAGCATTTTCATTTACAATTTTTCATGCAAAATATATCCTACACCTTTTGAAATGCGTATAGTCTCATCAATTTCACGTACTTTGACTCGCCGGTCATCTAGTACCATAATGTGCACTTGATCGATGATTTCTGTTGTTGTTACACTTTCTGGACGTCCTTCGCGTGCATCATCTTCAAGTCTGGTACGGCTACATTTAAATTCGACAGCCCATTTCCTAATTGTCGTAAACGAAGGAGAAGAGTGCATAAACTTTTATGAACACTTCGAATGAATTTCTTTTAGCGTAAAACCTTCTTTTACAAATAATTTTATAACCGCACGATACTCAATTTTATCTATTTAAGGGATACAGACAACACTTTTGCTTCAGACAGCTGCATAAAACAAACTACTTGATAGAATGAATTGCAATTTCACATGTATACTTATGACAGATGTACCAACTTTGAAAAAAAAATCTTTCCGGTAGTGTTGCCATGTATGGTCGAGGCGGAGAACTTTTCAGACCACCCTTGTATAAATTCCTGTCATAAATGATCACAGATTCAGCATTTCGTATTTGATTATAATTTATGTAGATGAACAATACAGAATTATTCCCACTGGACGGTTAAAATCCTGACGATCAGGAATAGTAATGTTGATTGTAACTAATATGATAATATCAACCAGTTTTATGTTATTGGATTGATATCTCACTTAATACCTATACATACCTTAATAAATATCAATATATCGTTCAATTTCTGAGAATAGCAAAATAAAATTTTCGAAATTAACGATTTAATATTTCCATGATTAGGTTTTTATGCTATGAGTTCGAAGTAGTATCAGAAAAAAAATGTTATATATATATTTTTTTTATTGGTTAGATTAAAGAGTTCTTTTACAGTTGAGAGTCGCACCTACAACGAAGATATTGAAATGCTGAGTCGTATGCATTTGGATCAGCCTTCATCCAGTTGTGCACAGTTACACAGCATTCATTTTTAGGTTAATCATTACTCTGAGTTTGTTCGTTGTGGTCGTCTGCTGTTTAATTCAGTAATACGTTTCAATATTGATCTTTCTCATGAAAAAATATTTTCCATCTCATATCATTCCGTATTTGGATAAACTGGGGATTAGGCCAACGGGCGCTGCAAACAATATATAACCCAGAGATTTTCATATAACTTCGATTAACATCGCACGCTGCACCCGCTTTGAAAGATGCATTAAAATCTAATAAAAACCAACAGAAGTTAAAACAAATTTCACCGCCTTATATAGATACGGATAGTTAATGGATACAGGACAATATCATTCGCGGCAGCTTGCAATGTTGCCTGAGTAAAAACTGTCTTCCTGAAAATGCAAGAATTTTGTCTTATACATGAGGTCACTTCCGGAAGAAACAACAGAAAAGCCAACACAGATCCAAGCCGCTACGAATTTCAGCTTCGCTACGATAAATAGTCTCACTCAGCAAGAACACTTATATTGAGGACAAGGAAATATCCGAATGCTAAAGAAAACGGCGTATGCTTTTACAGATTTAAAATAGAAGGAAACAACGGCTTTCCTTTCATAGTATGTGACAGGCAATCCATTATAAAAGAACGCTGTATCAGGAGGAATCACCTGGGTTCAAACAACCAAACAGATCAACTTGATATAGTTTATTCACTTAAATAATCCGGGAATTAGAACTCAGCACCTCTCATCACAACAATTTACAGTGACAGTAGAAGCACTGTAGACAGCATTAAAACCAAAATAAAAACCAATATAACATATACTGTTTCTTTCTTTCTTTTTTTGCGAGCCTTATTCCATATTCCTATAACGTGGCGCTTTGCAATGCTAATTATATCTCGAACACCGATCTCTACATGATATTTTGCCCTAAATGATAACAGCAGAATCCGAGTGGGTGATGACTACCAATGAAGGTAAAAATCAACGTTTTACTATTCTTCTCTTCATTATGTCTACTTCACAATACACACACATTAATTATGTGACTGTTCAGTTTCTGCTTAGTTTCTTCCAATTTTATTTTTCGGAAAAATATTTCAACAACAACAACAACAAAATTTGAAAAAAAAAAAAATATATATATATATATATATATATATATACAGGGTGTTCGGGATAAATTTGACATATTTATAATTAATTATATTTTTCCGTAAGTTACATGTATTAACACACACTTCTCTTCATTTAAAAGTTTGGACCCTTCTTCATTCATATACAAGATGTCAGAAAGGATGGATAGCTGGAACCCACCTGAATCATGGAAGAGAATAACTTGTATCATGATGATTCGTGCCCGCCATCAAAATAAGGATATTACGACTGCTGCCCAATGCTCCCTGAATACAGTAAAAACAATCAGGCATGAACTAGAGACTTGCAATGGTGACTACGAGGATGTAGCAAGAAGAAAGATCCCTAGCAGACGATCTGATTGCGTTCGTACAGCAGAATTCCTCGCAAATCTGCAGGAACAGGTGTTGAAGAACCCTGGCATTGGAATTCGGGCTTTGTTCGTGGAGTTGCTAACTGTAGTCAAGCCCTGGATAACAAGGGTAGCCAATGGTAGGCCGTATGTATGGCAGCAGGATTCGGCCCCTTGCCACACCTCTGGGAAAAGTCAAAAATGGTTGTCTGAAAATTTCTACGACTTCACCAGTCCAAATGTTTGGCCTCCAAACTCCCCAGACCTTAACCCCATGGATTATTTTGTATGGGGCGCAGTTGAAAAAGACATCAATCGCACTTCCAGTAATACAAAAGCCCAGTTAATGGATAAAATTAAAACAGTTTTTGCGGCCCTTCCCAGGGAGACTGTAGCATCAGCTTGTTCGAAGTTCCGAAGCAGAATTGAAGCTGTGATCGATGCTAATGGTGGTTATTTTGAGTAAATCTTGTTGATAGTATTGTAATTAACTCTGCCTGTAATGTTTTTTTGTCAATTCATTAAATTTAATAGATACAAAGAAGATTTTCTTTTTCCTTACGAAACTGTCAAATTTATCCCGAACACCCTGTATGTATATATATATATATATATATATATTAAATCACATTAATATGCACTAATAAATCACATTAATATGCTTGTCCATCCAATTGAGAATTTCGAAATCCACAGCTCGAACTGTTTGCCTGCAAATAAGATATTTCATGCAAAACATTTCATGCGACATTTATTTCAAATTTCTTCCATCAATGCACTTGCAATAAGCAAAGAAATCTAATGTTAATGATGATAGCAAAGCAAATTCCTATAATTTTTCCATAATTCTCGCTGTCACTGTATATTATCTTAAATGGACATCTTCAGGGTCTTGCATAATGGGTTTACTAGCAATAGAATAGTAATAATATTCTTATAGATTATAGAAACCACGCATTTAAAATCGCCATTAATTGTTCTTAACTAGAGGAAGCTTCACGAGTTACGCGCACTTTAAAATTACATATATTCTGTAATTAGATACCGCTGTAATTCATAGCCAATACAAATTGCAGAAACAAAATTACGTCTTTAAGAAACACTTTCAAACGGTTGCCGCATCGCTACACTTCAAACCACCATTACACCGTTACTAGATAACAGGATATTGCATGGCGCCACCTGCAAAAGTAAATATTAAGAATACATTTATTAAAAATAACAAAATGAGAAAGGGCAGAAACCGGTAGATATACGAGTACAGTATATCACGTAACTGAATTTATAAAATGACCTTACACTATTGTATTTTGTTACATTGATTACAATATTGTAATTTTTATTACTAAAATAAAGTAGTATATAATAATAATGAAGTAATTATTTACTAAAGTAGTAGTCGTACTATAAAATTATGCAAATAGAACTACATCAAATATTCCGTGGTGTTTCACCACGGAAGGTAAGCCCTGTTTGTATCCTAACGTATCCTATTAGTATTTACAGTACTGGATTAAACACCTAGGCAGTCGAAATCTCGACGCCCCTTTCGCAAATTATCTCCTAATCGGTCTTTAATTTTACCAACCAACAATTTTAATAAATCAATTTTATTATACAAAGCAATATTAACAATTATTAATATTATTAAACAAATAAACATATATGTTATTAAACAATAATTTTTCAATATTAATAAACAATATTACACAATATTATTAAACAAAATGTAATGAATTTTTAATTTTAATAAATAAACAAAACGGAAACATTCACTTTCCTAAATTTTTTTGTGGCGAAATCTTTCAGGATATCTTGGAGGTCTCCCTTTCCCAAGACATCGTATTCAATTTTTCTATCTTTTGGAAACAATTTCAGAAGGCTCGATTGTAATTTTCTTTCAAGATCAAATCAATATTATTTTTATCCGTTGTCGAGGGGGCTCCTAAACCCTGTGGGGCCCATATTTCTCTGCCTTTTTTGTAAACCGGAACTGAGTATCTGTCATACAGAATCTTAATTCATGCATGCTGAGTAGCATTTGAACCTTAGCCAATGAAATGAGAACTCACGCAATTTACAGACTAAAAATACTGCAGTTGGTAGTGATGGATACTAGATGGCGATGATGGTAGTAGGAGTAGTAGTAATAGTAGTAATGTCGTTCTGTGTATTTGAAGAATTAAGTAATAGGAAAGACGGTGAGATGTTTGTAGTTGATAGGGGTGGAGTACAGTGTCTTTCCGCGATGAGTCCTTGGAGATGTTATGTAATACTAATACTAATAATATTTATGCCCACTTTCTGTTCTTGACTTGAAGAAAAAAAATCTGACGTCCTTATTCACAAATCCTTTCCTTCCACTTTGTTCTACTATTTGGAAAATCTTTTCAATAATCTTTCCTATATTTATTTAGTAACGCCAGTGTAGCTGAGTGGAAGTGATGCTTGCATCCTGGGCTAAGCAGCCTGAACGTAGACTTATAGTTCAAGTCTATAATCACCAACTGGAAGAACTTTTTCTATGCCTTTCTTCGACGCATCACCGAGTTAATCGAAATCCGACACGGGCAAAACAGGTTTTTTCTACTAGAAACTAGGGTTTTTCGTCTCGTAATCTCAAGAAAATCGACCGAAGAACTCACTTTATTTTAGAAAGTGACATAGCATGTGAGCAGTAGGTACAAAGAGATGGCAGCACTTGTTTTCCGCACGCTTCATCGGGCGGCTATAATTTGTGATAAATGTGAGCCAGCTATCCCTGATTGGCTGCCTGTGAGGATTAAACTTCCCACTCAGTCTGCAAAAGCTAGATAGGGTTTAAAGACCCCCTGTAAGGGAATAAAATGCGTTATCACATTATTTATTTATTTATTAAATAATTAACAATATTTCATGCCTCAATTGTCTACCAAACTCTGTACATTACACGCCTTCATTCTACTGTACCCCTCGTATCTATATTTCAAATTGTCGGACTAAAGAATTTGTAATATTTCTTGAAGTCAGAATTCAGGAAGTGGTGGATAAGAATATGATGCTCGTTTCGGAAGTGTAAGTGTGTGTGTGAAGGCAACATGGTTTTCTTTAAAGTCGGTTTCTGGTTTGTAATTTATTAAATTTTTTGCCAGGTCTCCAAAACCTAAGAACGAACCCTACTTCTGAAGACTGAAGTGCAAATGCAGAGGAATGAGAGTGCGGCAATTTGGGTAACTGAAGATTTTGGGTAGAAAAAAACGCTGGTACACATTCAAATATTCGAATCGCGCCAAAGGAGTCACGTGATGGCATTCAACATGATAAGAGGCAAAAAATTCCGGTAAGTGAATTGTGTATGAAGGAAGTGTTTTTCTTGAAAGAAAAATGTTGGAAACTGGGATGAGTTGTGATGTATTAATGATTTGATACGGTCAAGAATTATTGGAAGGGCTCAGTATTACCAATGGTGCCAGGCAGTCAGGAATCTCACACAGCATATTATCCATGCTCTGGTCAGCATTTAAAACCAATGAAATGTGTTCCAGACGTTTGCTAAAAAGTCACTCTCGATCAAATACCGAGCATGAAGACAAATTTTTTGTTATAATATCAAAACTTAAACGATGTACCACTGCAGTACAGCTTGCAAATCAACTTCATTCAAGCACCTGGTACACAAATATCTCGACAAACTCTGGCAAGCTGCAAGATGATGAACTGTACGCCGATAGCATGCTGTCCGCTTCATAGAGACAGGATATTAATCGAATCTAGCGGCCAAATGGCTGCCTAGAACTCAACTGCATAGAACACATTTGGAAAGCTATAGTTAGATGCATTGAAAATTCTGTTAGCGGATGATTATATAGAGAAACCTGTGGAGAATTCATGACTAAGTTTAACACACGTGAACGACAGTAGTAGGTTTTTTTTTTATTACGTAAATATTTCGTCCTAGGTATCTTAGGACATCATCAGTACAGTAAGGCAATACTAGGAATGACAAAAGAAAGGGCGCGTACGTTAAAAGGAAACCAAATTGCGTGCAGTGGCGCGTTGCGGCCTGAACTTAAATTAAATTACATTGAACTAAATTACTTAAATTAAATTAAAATTGATTACAGTTAAGTTATTATTTTACACAATTTTGTATGACAATTTCCCATACAACTCAAAACAACTCGAAAAATCATCAGCAATTTCTCCGCACTTCAACCTAGACAAGAACAACCCCATAGAATTCCCATACCTTATATCAAAGGCATCTCTGAACGGCTCTCGAAAATTACGAAGAAATACAACCTTGTTGCCACCTACAACGTAGTTCAACTACAACACGTAGTTGAAAACCCAAATCACAAGATCCATTGGAAAAACACAAAACTTCTACACAGATCTTCATATAAATATGAACGTTTATATAAAGAAAGTGCTGAAGCCCTACTCCACAGACCAAATCTAAACTGAAATGATGTCTTGCATCCGTAAAGTATGGGAAATTGTCATACAAAATTGGGTAAAATAATAACTTAACTGTAATCAATTTTAATTTAATTTAAGTAATTTAGTTCAATGTAATTTAATTTAGGTTCAGGCCGCAACGCGCCACTGCACGCAATTTGGATTCCTTTTAACGTACGCGCCCTTTCTTTTGTCATTCCTAGTATTGCCATACTGTACTGATGATGTCCTAAGCTACCTAGGACGAAATATTTACGTAATAAAAAAAACCTACTACTGTCGTTCACGTGTGTTAAACTTAGTCAGTATTAGTTACTGTACAGGGGAGTGGAGCAGAGTAGCCAACCGTAATGAGTCCTTGAGCACCTTGGAGGTATCCATTTTTATTATAACGGCATCTCCGTGGTTTCAGGAGACTCATTTTGGAAAACCCAAACATCTACACAACACTATACCTATTGACTTATTTCACAGACGCAACACTCACAAATGAGTCAAGCAACGCATACCATTCACCACTCACGAAGCAAAACATTCCGTCCTCACACACTTGTTAACCAAGCTATTACTTAATTTCATGGATGAAATATTGCTCTCCCACCACTAGCCCAGAACTCAAATATATTCACTGAATCAATCCTATAAAAACCTATTAATAACTTAAACATTTCTGTCATATCCTTACTTCTTCATCTACTGTAAGCCACAAACTCTCGAAGTATTAATTTAAAGAGGATCCTTACCACTCTAACCAACTTGGTCACTTGCCTTATTATTATTATTATTATTATTATTATTATTATTATTATTATTATTATATAATATATATTATTATAATTTTTATTGTATTTATATTCAATACAATTTATATTAAATATTTTACGTTTGTAATCTTTTTTGTGTTTCTTATCAATACCTTTGAAATGAAACATATGAAGAAGCATATATTTACTAATATTCATTAAACGCCGAAATACGGAAGAAGCAAAATTTGTGAACAACCACCAATGTGTAATTGTTTTCCCATTAAAATTTAAAAAATAACAAAAAAGAAATAATAAATAATAAAAATTAAACTCTTCTTTTAAGATTAAAAAAAATCTACTTAGTCTTAAAATATTTAAAATTTGTTTTGGTTATTTCATGCCCCCCACCCCCACCCCTCAACAAAACTTATGGCCCCGAAGGAGGCCGCAGCCCACACTTTGGGAAGCGCTGATCTAAGGAATGCTACTGGGTATGATTACTGTTAATTCTCGCATAACTCGCTTTTATAATTTGCCTTATAATAGGCATTTTATTAAGAAAAATGAAAGAAATAAAATTTCAATACAACATAATTTATAACTGTGTGAATTAAATTGACTGTTTTTCTATTTTTGTTTCTTGCCGTATTTTGATATGATTGTCTTCATGTTTTTTTTTCATGATTTTCTTCATCTTTTTTCTAACTAGCATTTCATTTTCAGGATGATGAAAATTTTTGAAGCGGGGTTGACTCTTAAATGGGAGGATCATGTTCTTATACAAGCAGAACTCAAGTCAGGAATTGTCCTGGGAAGCGATCAATCACAGGACAACTTGTCCTTAACGAATCTGCAAGGGACGTTTATACTTTTAGCTGGCGGATATTTGTTGTCTGTGCTAACATTGATTTTAGAACTTTTCTTTCATTTGATAATAAGAAAGAAAAACTAGTTTCACTTGAAAGTATTTTGTACTAAACAAAATTGGATTTTCACTTTCCTTATTAAATTTACTCTTTGATAAAATTTGTGATTTTTCGATAAGAAAATAAAGATTATTTTTTATTCCTGCCTATTTGTTTTTACCAATACTTTGAGCAAATTCATTAGGAGACTTTGATCACACGGATTTTACGAGCGACTTCAGCAACAAATTTTCAGGTTACTGCAACTGGCATTCTAAGATCATCACAGAACGGACATAGACGTAATTAAACCAAGGACATCTCGTGGTATATTAATGCATCGATGAAAAGAAAAAGATGAATCCTCCGACGACTAATTTCGAATTCCATCAAAGTTGCATAATATTTTCGAGGTGGTTTCGCCTAAATTTGTGTTTATCTTTCGTGGATTGGAAAAGATAAAAAAAAAAAAAAAAACGAGCAACCGACCGCCGAACATATTTAATGAAAATAAACAATATCATATTCTGCCATCGCTTAAGTTTCCTTGGTTAAATATAAACAATCAAACCACGTTATTTATATTCTTTTACATTTGATACTGACCCTTTGAGTAACCTGATAATCAGGTATGATTATCAGGTTACTCAAAAAAGTTACTCAAAGAAAAAAAAAAAAAAAGTTACCAAATAACAATACCAACAAATCTTGTGTATGCGCAAGAATTGTGCTTCAAATGAGCTTTTTTAGCATTTTTACCCTATTCACTGCAGGAAAAACACGTTCGAAGCGATTATCTTTCCAGTTTTCCAGTTTCAACATTAGGGAACGAACAGTGTCGCGAATCTTCAGTTAATAACAATTCACCAAGCCTTTTACAACGGCGGTCGTTGAAAATCAGTTTAGTTTTTAATTTATTTTACTTTTTTTAAATAGAAATATTAATTAATTGATTTTACTTGATTTTTTGTTTTGTATAATGAAGTGCAGTTTCCTTTTCACAGAAACTAAAACCACGGTAGAAATTACTAGAAAAATTACTTTTTGAGCCAAAAGAAAACAGTGGAAAGATGACTGCGTACTGAGCAAATCCATTAAATTTATTTGGATCCGCACCATCACAAGTCCATTACCTCCTCTTCGTCTAAAAGTGAACGTAATACCATGACAGTGTTATGTATTATTTCACAGCAAACAGCCACCCTTATCCGTCCGTACAACATCGCTGTTTATAATAATAACAAGAAGAAGAAGAAATGTCATAAAAAACTGATACTACAACAGAAACAACTGACATATATATATATAATTTCTGAAATTCATATCTCTCAATGCTCTTAAATTACAAAATTATATTGAATTTGAAAGTATTATTAGTCTTAATATTTGTTTGTAAAGCAAACAAATAAGTATTAGTCTTAATACTTATTTGTTTGCTTTATGTTATTACATAAAAAAACCGGTATACAGATAGTAGGATGCAATATTTCAGCAGTTGAATACCGGTACTATGGCAACACAATGTGAACTCAGTGACTTCTAGAGACCTGGACTTTCACATTGGTAGCATGTTCATCCCCGCTGTTTAGGCTCAACTGGGGCATCCATAATCAACGGATGGCGATGTGATCAACAAATGGAGACGTCCTGGCATCACTAATACAGGAAAACACTCAGGGCGGCCGCCGATAATGAGTGATAGGGACAGAAAGGTGTTAAAACCGTTGGCACGCAAAAACTGGCAACAATCAGCACAGATCATAAATGATGAGTTCCAGAGCACCAGTAACACCATGGTGTGCACTAATACTGTACGAAAACAACTCCATTTACTGTGTTTCCACAATAGCTGCCAATCCCGAAATCACTCACGTAACACATGCAAAATACCTTGGCCTTTACATAGACTGCTACCGTATATGGACAAAACATATGGAATACCTACTTACTAAAGTCTGCATCATCGCAGAAAAACTTTTCCAAATAAAAGATATTCTTCTATATAACGGGAAAAAACCTCGTATATCACGGCATTTGCAAATTACTACTCAGGTATGGCATAACGAAACACATCAAATAGTCATCCTGTAAAGCTGGATTTCCTGATCCTCACAGATGTTCGTAATGTTCAGAACGTGCTGAAGCGCAGGGCATATGATGGTCTTGATGACAGATGCCCTGGAGAAGAGTGACAGCTGTCCATTTTCCCAATCCTTGAGTTTCTCGACGGTGTTGTTGTCGAGATGTTCTATGTTGAGTACGGGCTGTTCTTGAAACTGTATCCCCCAGATGGTGAGGGAGTTGGCAGTAGGGACGAGACCTGCAGGGATGTTGTTCAGGTCCCAGACTCCATACTTCATGATTTTGGTTTTGTCGGGGGTTTGATGTCAATCCTGACGCTTGGAACTACTGTAAGATGTTGAAGAAGTTCTGTATGGAGTCATTGCCCCTAAAGGTGCTCACCACGTCGTCCGCATAAGCGATCACTTTGGAGTCATCCATGGTGAGAGGAAATGGAATTCCTGTAATGGCACGAGAGCTATTGACAGCCCGTATGAACGGCTCAAGGGCTAGTGCGAACAGCAGCGTACTAAGGGATCTAAGGGACCCTTGTTTTACCCCTTTCTGAATGCTAATGGGGGTCAGATAGGTGTCTGTTAATGAGAAGGCGAGTGATGCTGTTGTTGTAGCCTCCTCTGATGATGTTAAGGAGTCCACTACTGACCCCGACATTCTCCAGGATGTTAAAGATAAAGGAGTGCCGGACGCTGTCGAACGCTCGATTGAGATCAATAGTCAACAATGCCATGGAGTTGTTTTTGATGTTAACCAGACGTAGCAGTTCTCTGTTGAGGATGAGATTTAACTCCATTGATCGACCAGGAACACCATACACTTGTGTACATTTGATGACGTACCTCATCCTGATCTTCAGTCTGTTCTTGAGAACACGGGTGAGGATCTTATAGTCCGTGTTCGACAGACTGATGGGGCACCAGTTCTTGATGTTGGAAGGGTCCCTTTTGGTCTTCGGGATGAAGACGGTATGGCATTCCAGAAATTGCCATCGCATATATCCGGTGGTAAGGAAGATGTTGAAGATTGCCACGAGAATGGAGAGGATGTGGTCCCAGGCCTCTCGGTAGAGGTCTGTGCTTAATCCCTCTGGTCCAGGCGCTTTCTTTTGTACGGCATTTGTTGAAGGCTAATGTTATTTCGGCCTCTGTAATCGGTGCATCCAACCCTGCTTGGATGTGCGCAGGGAATGAGTCAATATTCCAACAGGAGTAATCCTGGGGAGTACTGTTGTCTTGGTAGATGTTGGTATAGTACCACCAGAAGGCGTTCAGGATGTTAGGTGTAGTGGTGTGGTTACACCCGCCTTCAGTGGTGTTGGTAATGGTTCGCTCCTGCCGAAAGTTGACGAAACGTCTGTTGTAAAACACGGCAGATTGCCTGCCTTCCGAGCGGACGTGGAAACGGATCTTACTGTTCTTTTCTTCCACCTTCTTCTGTCTCTCCAATTCAATGTCAAGATTAATATCACGGATGGCGTTGTGACATGGAAAACCTTGGCGTTGGCTGGCCACGAACCAACTTCCCTCCTTTTAGAGGTCACCGAGCCGAGCCCTTCTCAGGAAGGCACGTTCCTGGTCTCATTTTATCATGTTTTCCTTGATGGTAAGTTTTAGTCGTGCGCAGGCGTCCTAGTCCCAACCAGCGGTGTTCCAAGTGGAGCACAGTTGGTTAAGCTTGGCCGAGAACAGGGACTGGAAATCAGGTAGTAACTTCCAGGGGCCCGGAACACCATCTACATCTTCTAAAGGATGATAAATGAGCACGACTAATTTGTGGTCCGAGATGGAATAATTAATTGGAACGTGCCTTATTGTCTCGACTCTGGAGACAAGGGAGGTGACAAATAGAGGCGGCCGATCCGTATGCCGATGCCTCGGCCTGTCCAAGTATAGTCCCGACACTACGGGTTAGTTTTAATTTTCATAACTTATGAAAATTAAAGAAGAGAGTGCTAAATATGGTCTTAAACCTAACCTCAAAAAGACAAAAGTTATTGCAATATGTGAACTTAATGGTTTTGAAGTAGATGGGGAGAAAATGGAAGCAGTTAACAATTTTGTGTTCCTAGGATCCCGAATTGATAAAGAGGATTATTGTATACCAAAGAAGTTAGAATAATATAATTACTTCGGAAAAAAAGCAATGACACATTTCAGTAAGATCTTTAAAGATAAAGATATTAGCCTCACAACAAAAATCAGAATCGTGAAAGCAGTGGTATTCCCTGTGGTGCTGTATGGATGTGAACGTTGGACCCTGAGAAAGAGGAAAAAAAGGAAGATAGATGCATTTGAATTATGGCTTTCGAGACGCTTACTAAGAATACCATGGACTACAAAGCAAACCAATAAATCAGTGATAGACAGAATAATGCCGGATTGTTCCCTCGAAGCTATGATCGTCAATCAAAAATTGTCATACTTCAGACATATTATGCGAGCAAATGACTGTCTGGAGAAGATGATGATGCTTGCTAAAGTTGATGGAAGCAGGAGAAGGGGAAGACCAAGAATTAGATGGGTGGATAGAGTTAAAGAAGCAACTGGAGTGAGCTTGGAGGTTCTGATAGACATGGTCAGGGACAGATTGGAATGAAAAGTGTATGTTCGTGAAGTCGACAGGAGTCGGAAACGACTCGATGGATTATAACAACAACAACAACAACAACAGGGTCCTAATTTTATTAATGCATGGTGGGTGTTAACTAACGAACTTCAGTTCCGTTCGAGGTTAGTTTATCGTTCTGTATGCCAAGCAAAGTGCTATTATTCTATTATTGTTTTAAGAAATTAACTCGAAAATAAATATTTTTAAAAATTGATATACATCTTTTTGTAAGATTTGATGTCGATATACCTTAGAAGTCTGCGCCGTTAGCCTAGTGGCTATACGGTTTGCAACTATATGCTTGTGGAAGAAATGTCCTAGGTCCGGCGTGAGGAGCTTAAGAATCTTTCTCAGTCATAGCCATGTTAGCCGGTCTTTGGCGTCGACAGCAGGGTTTTCCCACCGGTTTATCTGAAATTTCCACCTAACTACTCATTCTTAAAATAGGAGAGAAAGGGAGGAATGCAGATAAAGGTGCAGGCGGCTGCTTTGAATCTGATTCGTCGAGATTACAGATGACTTTCCTGTTGGCACAGAGACTTACATTTTTTGTGTGATTCTTTAGTCAAACTTTAGTCGTTGACTACTAAGATTGCGTATTTCTGAAAGGTGGCATATTTTCTAAAGTTAGTGTGAAGATTTAATTTAATGTGTTTAACGGGTTTTTTTTAATGTTTTACGTAGTGTCGTGTAATAGTATTGGTGTCATTCTTTAAACTTCGTTTAACTGTGTTTTAAGTGGTGTTTTTAATGGCTTCAAGAGATTGTAAAAATTCACCTAACATTTTCTGCTATATATTCAGGGAGTTAGTGGTAAAAAAACAAAGAAACATTACAGATTTCGTGAAAAAAAGTATACTATGCGTATTTTGGGGTGTACCTTGGTGACATAGATAAGCCATGTGCGCCGCTTATAGTATGTTCCATTTTTGTAGAACTTAGAAGATGGTCGAAGAGAAAGCAAAAATCTTTCCGTTTCGGAATTCATTTAGTATGGCGGGAACCCACCAACCATACCGATGACTGTTACTTCTGTTCTTTGAATGTTCAAGGTATTAATATGTAAAATAAAAAAAAGACATTTCTCATTATAATTTACCATCTGCAATACGCCCAGTAGAACATAGTCCTGAAATACCCGTGCCACCTCCACAAAATTTAGAAGAACCACTCAGCAGCATTCAGACGAAGACGTTGAAGATGTCATTGATGACGAATACAAAGATAGTGGCCCACTGAACTTTTTTACAGACCTATTTAAACTACTTGGTAAGAGATTTGGGTCTTCCTAAGGAACCTACAGAACTGCTGGGCTAGAGACTAAACGAAAAGAATTTGTTAGCCCCTGGCACTTATTTCTGATGGTTTAGATAAAGAGAAAGAAATTTCTTCTTCCTCACTTTAAAGAGAAAGGTGATTTAGTTTGCTGTGGCGATATTCCCGGTCTGATGAGTAAATTCAACGTAAAATATGAAGTCATCGATTGGAGGTTATTTATCGATTCCTCAAAAGGAGCCTCAAAGTTGTGCTTCTCCATAATTACAATAAGTATGATTCATTACCAGTAGCACATTCCGTGCATTTGAAAGAAAGATACGAAACTTTTGCCTTAATTCTCAGTAAATTTAAGTTCAATGATCATGGATGGACAGTTTGCGGTGATCTTAAAGTCATATTTATTATGTCATATCGAGAGAAACATTGGATCAAAAAGGAATGGCCAGAAAGAGTCACATTAGAACCTGGAAGTACAAATGTGTTACACGAAACTTTGATTGCTCAGGAAAAAATCATTTTATCCCCCGCTTCACATAAAGCTAGGATTGATGAAGCAATTTGTCAAGCCTTTGTCGAAAGAAGGTGAGTGCTTTAAATACATCTGTGCAAAATTTCCGGGATTATTTACAACAAAATGGAAAGAAGGTATTTTTATCGGTCGGACATCAGGCAACTTATGAAGGATAAACTGTTTGAAGAAAAACTGGCAAATGTTGAAAAAGAAGCGTGGAAAGCGTTGAAAGAGGTGGTGACCAAATTATTAGGAAATCACAAGGACCCCAACGATAAAAGACATGCTACAGAAATTTAAGGATTTGGGATGCTCCATGAGCTTAAAAGTGCACTTTCTCAACTCTCATTTAGACTACTTTCCTGAGAATCTGGGAACTGTCAGCGAAGAGCAAGGAGAGCGATTCCATCAAGACATCAAGCAGATGGAAAGAAGGAATCAGGGCAGGTGGAATGTCAACATGATGGTGGACTATTGCTGGATGTTGCACAGAGATGACAGGGGAAATGAATTTCACAGAAAAAGTTCAAAAAGAAGCTTTGAAGGAAAAAGGAAAATGCACAACAACGAAATATAAAGTATGTAATTAATCTAAAGATTAATCTTCATGCACTTTAATTAAAAACGTTTTTCCAATACTTTCATTCTAAAAATGTATACGGAATATTTTAAAGCTATTTTATTGTAATATTGAGATAGAGAAAAATGGTAGATATATTGAAAAATCAGAGGTCCAAAATAAATCAGAAACAATTAATAGTTTCAAGACAACTTTTCACGACTCGAAGTTTGAAGGATCTGTGCTATTTATTTCATTACACCAGGTGTAAAAACGTTCGGTAGTTATTCTAAATTAAAAGCAGAATGAAGAAAGAATATTTTGGTTTCTAGAATAACATTCTAGATTATATCAAAAAGTACATCGATATTGAAATAGATAAAAGCATAGAAAACCCTTTAGCATTCTTATATTAATAATTGTTTCTGTAGATTTCGGTAAGAGTGCGCAACGATCCAGTTTTAAGCAAGAAATGCGTCTCCACCCGCCGAATTAAATAAGAAATCTGTAGTAAATATATAATATTTTTAAATATAAGTCTCTATAGAAATAGAATAGAAATAAAAGAGAAATAAAAATTTAAAACGTTATCATGTTTAAAAAATTAATTAATGATCACTCGATAGTTTTAATATTTTGACCTTTCAGCATGACTTTCATATTCATTCATTAAAGTTTTTTCTTATATTTTTAAATAATAACTATGGATTAAGATAGTTTTTAACATCCACCAATAGTCTAATTCACCATTCGAAGATAGTTTTTATCTTACAATATAAGCTGACTCCAAACTAAACAATTTTTCGATGTAAACATAGGAATAACATTATATTAGTAAAACATTCGCTGCAGGGTATTTATTATCACCCGGAACCATAAAATATTGTATTTCACTTAAGCAATAGTTTAGAAATGGATTTCGAGCAAATAACAGGAAAGTAATCACAGGGTCGTAATTTATTTTTTTATTGGTGGTTGTTAACTGACGTCAGTACCACTTAAGGAAGGTTCGGCGTTATTATAAAAGAATGCTTTTTTTATGATATTAACTCAACAGTAATCATTTGTAAGAATTGAGAAATACCTTCTTGTAAGATTCTATGTTGTTACACCTTAGAACAGACATTCACCTTCACATAAACCTTTTCAAGGGATTGCATCGGTGGACATAAGTTTAATAGATTCTGTAGTACATATTTTATATACACAATTTAATATATGCTGTAGTACTGAAAGCACAGTTTAGTAAATGTAGTAGATAAGGAAAACATACTTTAGTAAATGCTAAATCTCATGAAAGTAGTAATCACAAGGATATGTGAGACCAAGTTAAGAATTTTTTTTCTAAAATTTAATCCCACATTTCATGATAAGCGTATCACAATCTGTTTCTAGTAGTAACGACATGTTGATAATACATTCGACTTAGCATGCATGTATATGTGGTAGGTGGCTTCAATCATTAACAATAATCCATATTTTTCTGATAGATAACAATTTTCAAATATAAATTTTCCGCAATACAACAAGCTGAGTCTTTCAGGTTGTTGTAGTGCGGAATATTTGAATTTTATAAATTTGAGGTATTTCAATGAATTTACTCATCGGTTTGAATTCTTCAAAACAGAATGACAACTAAATTACTTCACTTAAGGAAAAGGATTTTAAAAATGCTGACCCATGAGTTTCATTGTTTCATATCAACAACACAATCCTTTCTGGTAAACTCTCTCTCTCTCTCTCTCTCTCTCTCTCTCTCCCTCCCCAAAAGGCAACGTGCCTCCGCCGCTTGGGAAAAATGAGTTTCTCAGCAGTGCAGCTGGATATTAATGATGGCAACCAACATAGCTGAATGTAAGGGAATGCTTTTATTAGTCTTACTCCAATCCGCTCTATTGGATATATTTATAGTACATTAGTACCGAGGATGGATTTATCGAGTGATTTCCTTCGAAGAAATTGAATGTCAAATTAATTAGATTTCTAATATAAGTAAACAAACAAATCAGTTAAGGCAAAATGGAATAATCCCAGATCGTAAACAATCGTCACATGATTATTATTGCTCTGCTGAGTGTAGACGTTTTTTGTTCACGGTTGTGCTTTAACTTTAATTGTGCTTAACATTTTATTAGCTATAATAAATGTTAACCTCCACGAAGTTATTTCAAAATAGATTTATTCTTTCTCCTTAAGACACAGACTTTAAACATACGAGGATATAAGAATATAAGCACATAAGTTTCCTTCATAACTCTGCAATCAGTTTGTTCTTTCTTGTGGTTCAGTTGCTTCAGTATCATTTTTATTCTAGACGTTTACAAGAACTTTACCGGACCTCCCCTAGTATATCAAAAGAATAAAACAATAGTTTTTGTAATTCCAAATCATTCTGTCCATTACACGGATATATGAGTAGCATAAAAACAATAATCTCAACAGTCAGTTCGAATATGTTTAGCGGTTTAGTTAAATAAAACTGTTGGATAACAAAAAATCTTGGAAGTTTTGTATTCCCTTTTTTAATAACGGGTGGAAAATAATTACGTGTGTTAAATATGCTCTGAACGTAAGCCTGTATACATGGGCTTTTTCACCATCACATTTCATTTTTCATATGTTTACATTTATATGTCAGGGCCTTCAGATGTTCTTCCTTAAGTTCTTCAGTTTTCGATTATGTACCTACAATCAGTTTAAAATAGTAATCCGTCCCATTCTAAAAACTAAATAAATAAAATAACGAAGAGACAACGGAAGATTTCTAACAAACTTTATATATGCAATTATTCAAAAGAAATGAAATAATTTTCATTTGCTGACTGTGTTAAAATATAACTTTATTTAGTAATGTGATGCCAAGAAAATAGTTCAAAAATGAAGATTAAAACGGATAGTATATATCCTCCGATTAGTAAGATGAAGGCAACTTGAAGGTGCTCTATTTTCAAAGCCTCATTGGAATACGTAAGTATCTCTGGACGTCTCCATTTTAAGTCATTTTGAAAAAGGTAATCGCTTTCCCACTTGGTATTAAGACCAGCTTCTCTACTCTTCATAATCCTGAAAAGAAATGGAAGTCGCATACAGGAAAGAATCCTAAACAGCATATTAAAATAATAATGAAAGAAGGTGAGCTGTGATGGGAGCTACTTCAAAGAAATAAATTAATTCTGTACTTACATGATACTCAATGCTTCTCCGCACGGATGATTGCGTTGGATAAATAATGCACCCTGACCATAATAAAATGCTTCTTTTCCAATGAAAAAGTTTTCACTTCCGTATTTATTTATAATTAATTCAATGCCATGGTTACTATGAATGAAGCAATATCTTCCTTCCAGGGTTCTCTTTATTCCTTCATCAATAGTAGACGGTAGTGTTTTCTTATTGAACTGATCCCGTACAATCTTCGTAACATCTGTTTGACCCTGCTGTGTGGGAAATGTTCAATTTATTGCAAATAAACAAATTATCTTTTAATTCAAATTAAAAACAGAAGTTAAACAAGAAATTCTAGTCATGCTGTTTGCCTAAACGTTTAATGCTGCACAGAACTTATTTCCAATAAACAGTCTAGTTTATGACATTTATTCTCAATATCATTCAAAAGGTCATTAAATCAATAAACTGATTTTCAAACAATGAAATATGAAAAAATACATATGCGTGTTTGTGTGTCTTGTCATTATCGACCTTATGGTTGGAAAGGTATGTTAATTAACCAGGTAAGTGATTATGGAACAAGTTCCCCGATGCCTTCTTCGAGGGTTGAAAAACCTGAGTGTGTGGGTCTGAGAAAGGTTTGTACCGTCGTCTACTGGAATCGAAACCAAGTCTTTCCGTACAAAGAGCTTCGACTATTCCGAGAAAATGAGCAAATGAGGCTCAGAAAATATATCCATATTTATTTAAAAATATACACTCACCACAAAACATAGAAATCAGCTTGAACGCAAGCAGACGTCAGTGATTGCATGTCTTTCATAAGAACCGAGCATATATTAGTAAAAAAAGTATCACATTTCTTCGGTATGTTTCTATGTTAAGACAGAATACAAGAAACAAAGCGAGCAAGAGTAGAAACAGTACTCAGCATGATTTCGAAATTATAATAAATGTCAGATGTGAATTAGCTCGACGTATACAAAGAACGTTTGGCAGAATATACTATAAAAATGTTTCGGTATGTGTTCCATCGAATATTCAGTTGAGCGAATGAAATTACCTTAAACAATCAACTTTATTCTTACCATTAATAAAGAATGATAGGCGCTATTTCGCTGTGCGCCACATGATAATTTCTTCTCTTGGATAGCTTTAGCCAGCTCGTGCAATGTTTCTATTGGCTTCTCACTTTCAGGGAGAGTTATAAAGGATAGGATCGCTCCACAATATGCTGACGTAACAACGAACGTGAACATCAACCAAGACATGGCCAGAAAACGAAACGCAGGATACCGAAGAAGCTTTGTAATAATCTCTGTAAGCATATAAAAGGATGATTTTAAATTATTTTAAAATAATGCTAATGTCGGTGAAACAAGCAGAGTTATACTCTAATGAACACAAAATATTCATTCTTGTGAACAGATGAGACGGATTAAAGTTTACTACAAATTAAAAAAAAATATATATATATATACAGGGTGTTCGGGATAAATTTGACATATTTATAATTAATTATATTTTTCCGTAAGTTACATGTATTAACACACACTTCTCTTCATTTAAAAGTTTGGACCCTTCTTCATTCATATACAAGATGTCAGAAAGGATGGATAGCTGGAACCCACCTGAATCATGGAAGAGAATAACTTGTATCATGATGATTCGTGCCCGCCATCAAAATAAGGATATTACGACTGCTGCCCAATGCTCCCTGAATACAGTAAAAACAATCAGGCATGAACTAGAGACTTGCAATGGTGACTACGAGGATGTAGCAAGAAGAAAGATCCCTAGCAGACGATCTGATTGCGTTCGTACAGCAGAATTCCTCGCAAATCTGCAGGAACAGGTGTTGAAGAACCCTGGCATTGGAATTCGGGCTTTGTTCGTGGAGTTGCTAACTGTAGTCAAGCCCTGGATAACAAGGGTAGCCAATGGTAGGCCGTATGTATGGCAGCAGGATTCGGCCCCTTGCCACACCTCTGGGAAAAGTCAAAAATGGTTGTCTGAAAATTTCTACGACTTCACCAGTCCAAATGTTTGGCCTCCAAACTCCCCAGACCTTAACCCCATGGATTATTTTGTATGGGGTGCAGTTGAAAAAGACACCAATCGCACTTCCAGTAATACAAAAGCCCAGTTAATGGATAAAATTAAAACAGTTTTTGCGGCCCTTCCCGGGGAGACTGTAGCATCAGCTTGTTCGAGGTTCCGAAGCAGAATTGAAGCTGTGATCGATGCTAATGGTGGTTATTTTGAGTAAATCTTGTTGATAGTATTGTAATTAACTCTGCCTGTAATGTTTTTTTGGCAATTCATTAAATTTAATAGATACAAAGAAGATTTTCTTTTTCCTTACGAAACTGTCAAATTTATCCCGAACACCCTGTATATGAACATAATAAAAGCGAGTACATTGGTTCCTAAGAAAGTAGAGTGCGTATATTATTTTTATTAATATTAAATAATATATTTTAAAAATAAATGATTTGTGTTTAGAAATTATCAGCATTCAAATTTCTTCTATGCCTTGTCTTAAGAGTAAAGATAATGTGTTCTGTTATGTCGAATATTCAGTTGAACAAATGATATTACCATTCCTCATTAAGCTTGCATACAAGAGCCACATGACATGAGAGATACTGGGTGGGGGAGAGCCATATAATCTTGATGACATGATCGAAACACAATAAGTAATGCAGGACGCTATTCCGAAGGCACCAAGCAGCATCAGCCACAACTGGAGAAACGAAATATAATAATAAAGAATAAAAAAATATCTAGATATTATTAATTAACTTCAGCATTGGAAATGAAATTTTAAAGAAAAATTCTGAATCAATCAATCTTCGGTATAGTTTGATAGGCACACAACCTAAAATATCTATACTCAATTCTTTATACTTTTCTGTTTTAGGAGGAGATGGCCTCTTCCTTTGCTTAGCATAATCCTTTAAATTTCTGATTAAATCAAGCGCAGGAACTCATCCAATTCATTACGTAGCTGATAATGTAAGTTGATAATGTGAAAATAATAGGAATGATCTTTTTCATACCTTCATTCCTCCTCAATTGGCTATTATAATAATATCAGGTTTTGAATCAAGTAATGAATGCTGAATCAAAACCTGATTAGAAAGAACTTGGTGTTATTCCCATAAACATGATAAATATATCCTTGAAACAAGGAAATCGATTTTGTTTTAATCAACAGGAAGCCATAGTACTGTCTTTTAGTTTTTGTATTATGAAACTATATTATACATTCTGAAATAGATGCTCATATAGACGAAAATAGAGAGTCAATACAACTTCGTAGAATTCCACTTGTCCTGAGAAAAACGAGCCTTAGACAAACTGGCCTGAAAAAAAAAATCAGTTCGATTATCAGGAGTTGAACATCTTTGAAGTTAAATGATTTGTATTGCGATATTAATGCCTTCGATCTGAACTACACAACCTCAGTCGATCACATTTTTAAATCGGATTCTGTAATGGCAAATGTGATTAATGATTGCATAATAACAAGTTTAAATAATTCCTCCAAAGATCCTTTGATATTTCTACTAATTCACTCGTATGCATATTTTTTTTCATTCCAGTCAGGACACGAAAATTCTTCTTGCGATTGTTCAATGCAAGGCGAGATAGGCGACCTTATAAGGAAGTGGTAGTGTCCATCAGGAAACAATGCCGTTTTTTCCCGCCAAAAAGTGCATACCAAGACAGATCGAAATACAGTGCCTTGTATTCTTAGTTCTTTTGACCGCAGTTCTAAGCAACGCAAATCAATGGCAATTCTTTAGAATTTCTTATAATCAAGATCTGTAGGGTTTGGTTAAAGTTTAACCAAACTTTACAGATGGATGGTTTTACCGTTAAATGATGGGTACCATAACAACTTTAGATTTAATTAGCATTTTATTTAATAATACATAATAAAATTAGTAATTAATATTGCATTAGATTTCAATGCAATTGAAATCAACAATATTAATACATATAAGGAGTATGTTAAGATATATGAATATAAGAATACAAAAATCATCGTCTTTCAAGACGTATGTAGCTAAATCTTCAGGAACTTCATTTTCAAGGCAAATTTTCTATAGGCGCAAATGTTCTCACAGTTCGAATTCATATCAGTCCACATTACTGTAATAAAAGCTGTGGTAATGTTGCATTTGAAATCTCTAATTCATTATGTGTGTTTTATTTGTTTTTTTTTTAATAAACCTCATAATTAACTTCTACACATATGAAAAAAAAAAATAGTAAGAAACAGGTACTTGCACTTATATTATAATCGAAAGTTTCGTTTTAATTTAAGTTTGTAATTCGCGAAGAGTTTGTGAGATTCAGAAAGAAATATTTCGGAGTTACTGCAATTAGATATCCACAAAACTCACCAAAATCAATTCATCGCAGACCATTTATCGAACAACAATTTACAGACAGGCAAGTTTTCGAAAAAACAAATAATCGAAAGATGTTATTTTGAACACCATTTAATTCACAAATCAATTAATCGAAAGAAAGTTCCTGGAAAAAACAACTCATCGAGCAGCAATTAATCGAAAACACTGTTTATTGAACGGCGATTCGCCGAAAACCAACAAGTCATCGAAAATTACAGCATCTACAATTCATCGAATGAACAATGAATTATAAGACGTGCAAAGGATTTATCGAGAAGAAATGCAGTTTTTAATGGAATAACTTTTGATGTTATGGAAGCATAGCATAAAACCTACGATTGTCCGTGAGTCAAATACTACCTGTCTTCATTGTAGATCGAATAACTCACCCTCACCTGAAGAGAACTGATAAAAATTCTTCGCCCCAGGCACAGGATTCCAACTGAGACATTTATAAATAAATTAATTCGTTTATACCGACTAAACTACGAATGTTCCATATTATTATTAGTAATATTAGTATTAGTACGTGACGTCATCAAGCACCCACGCACGACACATACACACACACACACACACGCACGCACACACACACACACACACACACACACACACACACACACACACACACACACACACACACACACACACACACACACACACACACACACACCTGTTATTTGGTAAGAATGTTACTCTGAATTACTATTTGAACCTTTTACAAAATTATTTGTCGAATCGTTTCAATGTTCACTTGAGTTGCAATCGGCGTTACAAAGGGACAAAATGTCTACATTTTATATTCGAACAGCTCTTCGAATGGTGGGTTAGTGGACTATCGGAAACATCCCAATTTGTAAAACGCACAAGAAAGCTGTGTAGTTCAGTTTTAGATCCAATTGGATAATTACTTTTTCTCTAAATGATGTTAATAATTCCCCAATGGATGGATGAAATTAAATCAAGTTCCAGGTTAAATTTGTCAATTTCGATTGCAATCTGATAAATTTTGTTGTGAAAATATTAAGAAGTACAAGCGTTTTGTCTAGAGATAAATCACTATCTAAACAATGAAGTGCCAGGTACGCATAAGGAATGATGTAAAAAATAACAAAATATTTACAACTTCTCAATGACCACCTACATATGTCGTCTAGATCCTGGTTGACGTTAGATATTCTTTCGGAACACTTTAAAAAATTGTTTTCAAATTCATCTATCAATGACTTATGAAAGAACGCATCGAAAATTAGCGGTGAATTGTTTTTCCGATCAATTGGTTTGCGATCAATTGTCTTGGAATGAACTATCCTTCGATGGAATGATTATTCGATTTATATAACTACAATTTATATAACTATTATATAAATGTACTTAACTATTATATATGTAGTTATATAAATTGTTCATTCGACGAATTACTTTTTCTTTGAATTGTAGTTCGATGAATTTCCATTCGGTAAACTGTCTTTCGATGAACGGTTTCTTTGTATTTTCATTGGAATCCTGCAATTAGTACATCATATGCGTGCTGTTGAAGATAATGAACATATCGATAGAGGTGCCAGATAATGTCCATAGTAGGATGCTGCAAATCATGTGACTAAAGGGTTTTGATTTGGATATACTTCCTACTCCACAGTTTGGAAGTTAGTGAGTTAAACATCAGAAAATCAAAATAAAATAAAATAAAAACAATTATTTATTCTGGACTGAATGCTGGTATGCATTTTATAAATTTTATTTGCTTTCTGAAGATTAGAAGCATAGAAAAAAAAATCACTAACAATCTATCGTTCTGTATTTCCAAACAAGTACAGCGTAAACAGATCAAAAGACATTGCTATTAAATTATGTTTTTCTGTTTGTTACTGAATTGTTCGCCAGTGGACGTTTAAAACTGTAATTAAATCTATATCAAATGAAATAAAAATTAAGAAATTATTTGTGATTTATTAATTAGTAAATGGTTTTGATCAGCGTTATGTATCGTGTCTCTTCAGTGAGAATGGTCTCTTTGAATGCTACTTTTGGAAAACTATCTGCGCCAATTTCACCACACCTTTCATTGACAGCTTGTGTCCATGCCCGTCTTCCTATATCATCAAATAAAAACACAGTTTTCTTACTACATATTCAATACATGGAATCGCTTCAGTAACTGAATTACTTCATATTCATAACTCTCATAAAATCATAAAATTGGAATGCAGGATTCTAGAAAGAAGTTCTAGAATATCTGTAATATTCACTATTCATGAGTGAACAATTTAATATGCTTAATACATTTTGAAATATTGATTATCTTTGATTAGTTTTAATTAAACTAATCAAAATATTGATTAGTTTTAAAGAATTAGAAAAGCTTAAACGTCTGTTGAAAAGTATAGATGTTACCAATAATGGAAATGGTGCAGTCAAAACTCCTGGTTTCAAATATGACCTTGGAGAGCGTGTGATAAAGATGGTTCTACCATACAGATGAGGATGAATAAGGTCTGCTGCTTGAAATCTTTGATAAATCACGACCAATCCCGTAATAGCCAAATCTGCTTCCTTGAGAAGAAAATAAATAAATTTCAATTACAAATAACTGCATCTACATCGAAAGGAAATTAATAATATTAATTTGTAATTAAATAATTTCTCCTTCAAATAATAAAACATTGTAGATGACAACTAAATAAATAGTTCAAGTTACATTCAGTCATCGATAATTAATTTAAATGGAAAATAAAACTCGCTACATATTTAATTTTTTAATTAATTAAAAAGGAAATTTAATCAAAATATTAGATGATTATTAGATACGCATTAGAAGTGGGATTTCCGTTACCAACGACGATGATATGCAGTTAAGTCAAACACCAGATAAATGCTACTGTTGTTCATAACTAACTGCAGACCAACTAGAAATTGAGAATTTTTATGATAATGCTCTTTAGAAACTCATCGCCTAAAAACTATCACGATTACTGTAATATTTAGTATTGTGTGGATTACATGTTATATATAAAAACATCATCTAGCGCAACTTATCTCTTATTATGATTCTTGCGTTTTCAGATTTTTCGTGCAGCCAAATATGATCTTTCAATGCAAACACTGGGTGTCTAATCCTTCACCTTAAGAATCAAATACAGTACAATCTTCAGTATTTCTGACAGTAACGCTATTTACGATTACAAACGAGGTTAGAAATATGGAATCGGTCTTCATTTTTGTCTATTTATCAAAAATCACGCAATGACTGGAGCCAAATACAGAGAGCCACTGGATATTCTTAAAATAAAAATAATTTCGTTCTAAAATTCGTTTCGCATAACTTCCGATCCAAGAATTCAACACCATTTCACCTGGAAAATCTTAACAGTTGCAACCAATTAATGAATTAGCTTAAAAAAGTAGGAAAGCTGAGAAGCAGCCAAAATTCGTAAAGATTAATATATTTCTTTTCATTCAACCTGCAACATATGCTCTACAATTCGAAATCTGCAACTGATTGCCACCATATTCGAAAATTGATTATTTCTCACGTTGCTCGAGATTTACTGAGAAAATCAACCCATTCGGAATAAAAAAAGGGAGATTATGAAATTCCTTCTCTATGGATACAACTGCAAGTGAGAAGCGGGAATTTTTTCTCCAAGTAGCATCTGAAAACTCTATAAAACTAGAAAGCATTGATTTTGAATTTACTTCTAATTCGCCTAATTTCATATTATAGAAAAGGTAAGAAATGTAGAAATTTGTGGCAACTGGCGTGGTCATTCTGGTATATTATAAATATTTAAAATGCATGGAATTGGGTAGATTTATTACTATGGACTGGAACTCTCGGAGAACGTGATGGTATTAACTGAGACCGAATTGAAGCTACTAGTTTACGGCGAATACGTATATGCAAAAATAAATAAAATAAAATAAAATAAAAATTTAAAAAAATATTACCAAATCGGATATCAGAAAATAAGAAATATATTATGAAAGAAAAAATAATGTATGAAGAAAGCGGCATAGAATTACATCCAAAATTTTCATGCAGAACAGAAATCATTTTATTACATTCTGTTCTTTCTTTTCTGATAAGATTCTTTTTTTTTACCATTCAGTAACAATATATAGATATATCTTATGTTTTTGTAAATTGGAGGTGTTTTGTTTTTTACTATTATATATAATTGAGCTTATGTAACTACAAAATTATTTTTCGCTGCTTGTTTTTATTATCCTAGAAATGAAAAAAACAAAACAAATTACATAAAATAATAATAATAATAATAACATCTTCAAAACATATTCTCAAAAAAGAAATTACGGAGATAGAACGAAACATGTTATGCATTACCTCTCGTAAAAGCATGCCAATTAATCCTGTAAAATTATTTCCAACCCTCTTTCCTAGTTCTCCATCACTGGGGAAAACAAGATCGTACCTGTTGAAAATGAATAATGTTTTATTTGAAAATATTATTACACTGTGCAAAACGATAAAAAATATGTGACACTGATTTGTATCAAATGATAACTATTTTTGAGAATTAAGTACACGGTAAACACCGAAATAGTGCTCAATGCAAAATATATATATCTTCTCGCAGTCACGTAATCCCTTACCACATTCTGATTGTGTAACCTTTGTCTTCAAACACGGGACTAACGTATTCATTAAGTATTGCTGCAACAAAATGATAATTAACTTCTTTAGTTAGAGGAAAATACCAAATTGACATCTAGTTGAATGTATTTCGTCGGTCATTGACACATCACAACTACTTTGCATAAGTACTGAAGACGTTTTTGGCCAGAGTAAGAACTCTGGGGATCAAACATGGCTCGAAACTACTATTTCCGACTTCCTTTACAGTTCGAGTCGTGAGAGACATCCATATGGATAAATGGAGACTACTCTTCTCTGGTAGTGCTCTCCACTCCATTCTTCTATCTGACGAAGATTTAAGATCTACTCACACTCTCTTTATATTGGGTCGCCTTGCTATATCCCGATAACCATCAGATCAGATCTCCCTCCTTCATTCAGTTGACTTACACCTCAAACTTACTATACATTGTCCACAAAACTGTGTTTTGTGGACAATGCTCTGCTGATTTGGTCACCATCTTCCTACACTTACCTTGAAATCACTGTATAGCAGTTTGAACATCTCCTGTATACCTTTCTTCTGACAATCTTTCTGACACTTGGCCCTGATATGCAAAGGGTGCTTGATGTATGATGCTTCGTGTGTGGATGATAAATAAACGTGCAAAATCTATTTGTTTTAATCTGCTTCTTTTCTTTCGATGTTCGATTATAGATGGATTGTGAATTGTCATAATATATGCTTTTGAGTTTTTCAAGTTCGTAACTCGCATAATAAACTCATTCCAGAAAGCGAATAACATCAGAAACATTTACAATGCTAACTAAACCAATCAATAATGGGCGTCAACAATGACATCACCTAAAACAATTTAAATTTGTGAACTGGAAATTAAATATTTCTTTTTTCCATAAAAATACATGTAATTATATCGTTAAATATTTGTACTATTACAACAATCAAATAATACCAATTATTTTAAAATTTTTCATATCGAGTAAATTAATATTCATTAATATTCATAAAAATAATAAATATTGTAAATAATATTTCATGTACACTAATTATTACTGTAATGTTAATATTTCGATATTCTTCAATTCTCACTTGAATTTCATCATTTGAGACAGTGTCAGGAAGAGATCTACGGATACTCCCCTATATAAATATCGCTTCCCGCTTTGATCTCGCTTCATTTCTGAAAGAGTCGTATACTAGAGGAGAAAAAAATATTTTAATGTACTTTTCACATTAAAACTAATTAAACAACATGAACATTAATTAAGTGCTGGCAGAAGTATCACAGAAAGTGACTGGTGTGTGCTTGAAGTGTCACACTGGTGAATGACTTGTGTGCTGGTGGGTAGATCGGTCTGAGAAAGGAGCTAGCAACAGGGAATTTTAATAATTATTGAAATTCTCACACTAAAAATGGAGAGGGGTTAAAAAATTGCTAAAGGATTCAAAACACTAGCTAAACATCTATCTATGATAAAGGAAGATTATATTTGTTATGATATATAGATGCATTAATACACGGAAATATCGAAAACCAAATTTAGTGCAGAAAGACAATGTGGAGCAAACAAAATCCATAAATTTCCATTTAGATTTCATAGAAACACTACAAACAAATTTTATTAAAAATTGTATGTTATGCCTATGAGCTAACGTCTTATTTGGTCACCTTAGAATAACTTCTTTGATATGAAAACAACAAACATCTTTTCAATAGTCTCACAAAAGTCAGTTTATTTTTGAATTAGTGAATGATTGACTGGAAATTGGTAGTGCATAGAAATATTACATATTGTTATACACTATCTATATCGCACCTTAATTGAGTAGTATTTTTTCCTGCCCGAAAGAAATCGTGTACATAAAATGCACATGCGTATACACAAAGAAATATGAGATAATGAGTGAAACAACTGTCATTGAAGCTGGGTGTGAGACTCAACTTTGGGAGGATGAGAATAGAAGATGAACCGTTTTCAGAAAAAAATAATGTTTGAAACAATTTGTCCATTTGAGAAATATAATGGGTTTCGGTATTAGTTTTACATGTGAATAATAATAAAAGAAGAAATTTTTCTGCTCTATAATATTTCTCCAACTATACTTACTTCTATGAGACCAGCTTTCAGAATTACGTCCTTCATATGACACTTATTTACAGAAGATAAAACGAATTCACTATAGTTAGAGAACTTTTGAAGATCTCTTTCCCAGTCACTAGAATTTTCTGGAAATAATTCTCTAGAAAACATCGTGACTTCGATAATCCTAGAGGCCTAAAATAAACTGCTCTAAGAATTTCAGTCAAAACATTTTCAACTTGAAAATGGTAGAATAGTCTGAATTATTACACGAGTATACGCTGAACAAATCATTTCCAAATACAATACACTTTTGATATTCTTTGAAAAATTAAGAATATTTTTGATAATAATAAAATAATTAAAATTTAAGCCATTACTAAAATTTAAGTAACTAAACTTATTTTTAAATATTTAATATTTTTATTGAGCACGCTTAGCCCTCCAGAAAGTAACTGTAATACATGACGTTATACTTATATTAAATTATATATATAATATTTTCCGATGAAAAAATTAATCTTCGTTTTCAATTTTAGAACGTTTGCAATTTACAATTTTTTCAGTTAGTTTTCAGTTTTTAAAATGACGTATAATTTATATACGCTTTGCATCTCTTGAATTATTCAGAGGCATATACTGCAATATTTCGGCAACAATACTAAAATTTCTTACTTATAATTCAATACAGATTCAATTTGATAGTATAATGTTTGCGTAGTGTGAAACTGATTATTATTCCATTTTTTCTAAATTCAAAAATATTATACATATAATTTCGTTTACACAAATAGTCCTTTAAATTAAGTTGGAAATTAAATTTAATTAATATTTCTATTCTGTTCTTATAAAAATAAGAATACAAGTGAAACAAAATGTTTAATTTAAGTGAAATCATTTTCAATTTTATTTCTGGTAAAATTGCTGAGTAACGAATTATAAATAATAAACAATTAGAATAAATGAAGATAACGAAAAAAAGGTTGAGCACAGATAACAATACTTGCATTTTGTAGATTACGTAATTCATGACGGGGAACACAGATAAATGCAACTCGATTCATGCTGGAAAGAGAAGGAATTAATTCCTCTGATATATTTGGACATCGGGAGTGACTCCGGAGAAATATATACCACTGAGTCTGGAATTTTCCAAAGAAATCTAACTTTGAGAAATGAAAGAAAACGTGCACGTTTTACTTTTACATACAATACAAGCGACAGGTAAAACAGATTTTATTTATTAATGTTATCATACAATAAGAATACGCATAAAAGTACAATAAATACAGCTTTTTATTATTCACGAAGGTTGTTTTCGTAGAACAAAAATTAAATGTTTCTGTTTGCTTACCTGCCTGAGATTTTGGATGGCAGTCTCAGCGATATCCGCATCATATATCACAAGAAGTTGTCGTCGTTTAGCATTCTCAGCAAATTTGGTATTAAACGGATCGTATAATTCATTAAGAAATTTGAAACCTGCATCGTCGGTTTTGACGTAGAACGGTCTACCACTGTTATGTAAAGAATTTGCTATGCATTTGCTGTCGTGAAAACCTGAAAATAATAATTCGTTAGTAATTAAACTGACATCACAATTGCGGTTTTATGGATCTGGTAACAAATATTGTTACTTTTCTGAAAATATTCTGCGACAAATTTTCACTTAAGGGACAGAGCTATTTTTTTTTTCGAGTAGTCTGAAAATAATGAAAATTATTTTTAGGTACAGAAATAAGATATTACTGAACAGTTACTGAGCTCTATACTTATGTGAAGTGCATCGATACATCCAATATTCTACTGATCACGTTATTACACATAACCATTTTTTACGGTTGCTGTTCTCAGCGTGGATATTCGAAAATATAACACTAATATAAAATAATAAAAATTCTTAAAGCATACTTCCTCTATCACAACACACAAATACATTTTATATATATATATATATATATATATATATATATATATATATATATATATATATATATATATATATATATATATATATATATATATATATATATATATATATATATATATATACAGGGTGTTCGGGATAAATTTGACATATTTATAATTAATGATATTTTTCCGTAAGTTACATGTATTAACACACACTTCTCTTCATTTAAAAGTTTGGACCCTTCTTCATTCATATACAAGATGTCAGAAAGGATGGATAGCTGGAACCCACCTGAATCATGGAAGAGAATAACTTGTATCATGATGATTCGTGCCCGCCATCAAAATAAGAATATTACGACTGCTGCCCAATGCTCCCTGAATACAGTAAAAACAATCAGGCATGAACTAGAGACTTGCAATGGTGACTACGAGGATGTAGCAAGAAGAAAGATCCCTAGCAGACGATCTGATTGCGTTCGTACAGCAGAATTCCTCGCAAATCTGCAGGAACAGGTGTTGAAGAACCCTGGCATTGGAATTCGGGCTTTGTTCGTGGAGTTGCTAACTGTAGTCAAGCCCTGGATAACAAGGGTAGCCAATGGTAGGCCGTATGTATGGCAGCAGGATTCGGCCCCTTGCCACACCTCTGGGAAAAGTCAAAAATGGTTGTCTGAAAATTTCTACGACTTCACCAGTCCAAATGTTTGGCCTCCAAACTCCCCAGACCTTAACCCCATGGATTATTTTGTATGGGGCGCAGTTGAAAAAGACACCAATCGCACTTCCAGTAATACAAAAGCCCAGTTAATGGATAAAATTAAAACAGTTTTTGCGGCCCTTCCCAGGGAGACTGTAGCATCAGCTTGTTCGAGGTTCCGAAGCAGAATTGAAGCTGTGATCGATGCTAATGGTGGTTATTTTGAGTAAATCTTGTTGATAGTATTGTAATTAACTCTGCCTGTAATGTTTTTTTGTCAATTCATTAAATTTAATAGATACAAAGAAGATTTTCTTTTTCCTTGCGAAACTGTCAAATTTATCCCGAACACCCTGTATATATATATATATATATATATATATATATATATATATATATATATATATATATATATATATATATATATATATATATATATATATATATATATATGTGTGTGTGTGTGTGCAAGCGCAAACTTGACTTACTTGTCTGTTTGCTTACTTAGGAAATAGGATTAAAACCAAGTTTATATAAAATTACTTGGTATATTTATTACATAATGTACCCAAGTTGAAAAACTTTCTACATCTATTTCTCATCCTGAGATTTTATTTAATAAGGTCAAAGCACCTTTTGGAAAAGCCTGTTTAGGTAAAATTCATATAAGCTCTGCATTAGTTCAATCTTGGCATTTTTAGGTTTGACTCCCACTGACGAGACATCAATAAAGGTCGAAACTGGTCTGGGTAGTGACCCTTGCCTTTAATGCAATATAAAATTACTAATGAAAGTGATCTAAGGAAAATACTAAGGAAAGTGATCGGATTTACTCCACCTTTACCACGAGTTGCCTAGACTTGCACTACGTCACGACGAGTCGCCTTAGACTTGCACTACGTGCAGGCGCAAACTTGACTTACTTGTCTGCTTGCTTACTATATATATATATATATATATATATATATACATTTGAAAAAATATAGATTTAATGACTATAAAACCGAGATAACATATAAAGATTTTAATGATAAATACTACTAGTTTCGGCATATAGCAGCCTTCTTCAGGTATTTATAAAGGAATACTAATAAACATCGAATTATCTAAACAAACTGGAAATTACAGGTACAAATTGCCTCACATAATGGATACATAAAAACGTTGTATTTTTTCAAGTTGTTCCAACTGGCGTGCCATAACATTATGAGGAAGTTCGCTTCGTTCACTGCGAGCGAACTTCCTCATAATGTTCGCCTCTCATTACGCTCTCTACATCCTCTTATCCCACGCATCTATGGAGTTCCCAAAATTCATAAAGAAAACACCCCTCTTCGCCCAATTGTGGAAGGAATTGATTCACCTACATATAAACTTTCAAAATATTTAGCAAAGTACCTCAAGTGTTTCTCCAATAAATCTTCATCTTTCATCAAAAACACCACAGATTTTGTTTCTCATATTAAAGATATTCCAATCGATGAAAATGACATTCTAGCTAGTTTTGACATTATATCTTTATTTACTGACGTTCCTACGGACGAGGTACTTACATTACTACAGGACAAATTATCCAAAAAAATGTTCACTTTATTAAAGCATTTCATTCATTCTGGTTACTTCAGATATCAGGACTCCATTTACCAACAAAAGCAAGGCCTGGCAATGGGCAATCCTTTGTCCCCAGTGCTAGCTAACATCTTCCTTGAAGATTTTGAAAAGAAAGCCATATCTTCCTTCTCATTTAAACCAAACGTTTGGAAAAGATATGTTGATGATATATTCATTATTTGGAATCACGGGCACACATCTCTCACAGATTTTCTTCGTCATCTAAACATCCAATATCCTAATATAAAATTTACTGCTGATCTAGAAAATAATAACTCCTTACCTTTCTTGGATGTTATGCTTACACGATGCTCTGAAAGATTAAAAATCTCTATGTACAGAAAACCTACGCATACCAATAGATATCACCATAATCTTTCTCATCATTTTCCACCACAAAAACTTGGAACTATATCTACCTTAGGACACAGAGCACGTTCTCTCTTAAATGAACAAGATGAACTACAAAAAGAAATGAATCACCTCACTCTTATTTTTAAACAAAATGGATACTCTGAAAAAACAATTAAGAAATTTCTTCTGGATCCTCCTAGGCAGTGCACAACAGAGACTATTAATTTTAAAGGTAGCATCTCCATTCCATGCATTAGCACAGTCTCCAAAAAAAATAGCTAAAGTCCTTAAAAAATATAATATCAGAACCTTCTTCACCACACTTCCTAAAATCCATTCTCTAATCAGCCATCCAAAACCTACTCATCACAACCTTAAGTACCCTGGAGTATATAAATTGTGGTGCGATTGCAATATCCCATACTTTGGGCAAACAAACAAATCTATTGAACAACGGATAGAAGAGCAAAAGAGAGACATCTCTTACAAAAGATCTCATGCAACTGCGTTATCCAGTCATGTTCTTTTTTCAAATAATCCTAATGATGACCAACAAAGCCACTCTTTGCTGGAATAAATCAGAAAATATCTTTCGCTGTGATGATGAGTTTGAGAGGAAAATTGTAGAATCAAGGGAAATCCTGCTGAATCCGGTCCACTTAAACAACAATTTAAGTTATAACATCCCAGATAGCCATGCTGCAGTTATTCAATATTGGCGTTCACGTGAACCTGCACGCACAATTGCAATAAACAATGGCACGCCAGTTGGAACAACTTGAAAAAATACAACGTTTTTATGTATCCATTATGGGAGGCAATTTGTACCTGTAATTTCCAGTTTGTTTAGATAATTCGATGTTTATTAGTATTCCTTTATAAATACCTCAAGAAGGCTGCTATATGCCGAAACTAGTAGTATTTATCATTAAAATCTTTATATGTTATCTCGGTTTTATAGTCAGTAAATCTATATTTTTTTCAAATGTACAACAACCAAGTAAAAGCTGATCACCACATATACACACATATATACACATATATATATACATACATATATACATATACATACATATATACATACATATATACATATATACATATATATATATATATATATATATATATATATATATATATATATATATATATATATATATATATATACTAAGGATCTATATATATATATATATATTATTATTATTATTATTATTATTCACACGATGGAAACGGAGTCAAAACAAAATATCATTCAAACAGCAATTTGATTGGTTTTACCAAACAATTCAGATTCTGCCCAAGAATCTACAGTCTTTCAGGTGACGTCGTAAAATATGGAATGTTCCAAGTAAAAATGTTTTTAGATCATATGTGGTCACTTCGTTGATTTTTAATTCTTATAAATAGTTATATGGCTTTTTGGAAATTGAACCAAGTGCGCCGATAACTTTTGCGATGAATTTGATATAATGCGATGAAGCCACAGTCGGACAACTTCGATTGCCAGATCTCGATATTTAATTAATTTTTCCGATTGCTTTTTGTTGATGTTGTTATCGGTGGGTATTACAACGTGAATAATCCAAGCTTGTCTATGTTCAATAAATGTAATATCAGGTCTTTGTAATATCAGTTATATTTTGTTCCAAATGCGATCAGTTTCTATTCTAAGTGCCAGGGAAGTTTTGCTGTTTCGTTTTCCAATACTGTCTTTATTTAATGCAACAATCCACCATTTATTAGAAAGAAGAAAATCATAGTTTTGCATACCTGCCAATGAATTATTTTGGGCAACTGATCGTGGCAGAATTTGTAATTAGTTTGAACTATCTTGCTGAAGGCTGATTTGGTGTTCTATGGTCTTATTTTGATGATCGCGTATCTGCAATTCCTATTATTATAATGTTCAAAAATTTTTCTTTGATTGTATCGGATTGTAACGCATGTTTTAGAGCTGCTAGAATAAATTCCTCTGTTTCGTTTTCATTATATCCATATTGTGGCCATTGCGATGTCTTGGTCATGTCAATGTTTCCTCAGTATTGCGAATTTGCAAAGGTTTATTTTTCCAGCGCACTTATCGGTTATTTTTCTGTTACTTTTTGTGCTCGAATTGGTTTCCTATTGCTTTTAGAAGCCCCCCCCCCCTTTGAGAAATGGCTTGAAGAAATGGAATTTACTCAGAGATATTGTCGCTATAACTTTTCTATTTTCTTCTCGATGTAACTTAAACTATTTTCGTCTATTTCCACAATCCATCGCACTTGCAGCAGAACCTGCCGAACTATTCTCTTTCGCAGGTAAAAGGGTCAACATCATTTGGTGAATGTAATGCATGATGCATAAGCATCAATTTTCTAGTTTTCGGTCCAATTTGTCCAAGTCTTCTTTTTTTCACTCTATCATGCCAGCTGTGTATCGGATCACTAGTACAACCCAAGCATTCATTGCTCTAATTGTGTTTAATCCATTGAGTTTTGTTTTCAGAATATTTGTAACTCCCTTGGTGTATTTTGCAGCTGCTTGTTGTTTAACGTTCCAGTGTTGAACATCACTGATATCACTGGCTTCTAATATTCTTAGGAATTTATAGTGTTCGTAAGCTGAAATTGCATTTATATATTCTCTAAATTAATATCATTAACATTAACTAGTATTATTAACATTTCCTCCTTTAATAGGTAAAATTGCGCATTTATCTAAACCAAATTCCACGTTGATGTCCTTACAAAAAATACGAACTCTGTTCACAAAAGATTCATTAATATATAACACATTGAAAATTTTAATATTATATTTAGGAATTTCATATCCAAGATTTGTTTTTTTCAAAATCATAGCTACAGGTATAAAAGAAATGATGAGGAGCAATGGTGACAAAGAATGATCCTTTTTATTAATGCTAATATCTCGTAATCATTCATTATTGACTGTACTAGTAACTTTATTTTCTATGATTTCATAGAAACAGCCAGGAAGAAACGTATGTTTTTTGCTAATTCCAACGTTATAGGGATTTTAAGATCCATGAGTGTGGAAGGGTATTGAATGCTTTCTTATAATCTATTGATGCAATGTTTCAGTTAGTTTTTTGTCTTTTTGAATTTCTGAGGATCATTTTATTGTTAAGGATCTAGTCTTTTTTTTCCTCGCGATATTTAAAAATTGCCATTTTATTCAATCTTGTTCAAAAATTTTGTTCACTCAGATAAATCTTATTATCTGATAAGTAGTAGTAAATTGAAATTATTTCTATAGTATCGGAAAGCTTAATCATAGTTTGTAACGGTTGGTCAGTAACTTCAGCAAACCATGTAGATAGACTAGTTAGATGAGTTAATCATTATTATTATTATTTTATTATTCCTTGATATTAAACATAATATACAGATCACCTAATTTAAGCATTACAAAATTTCTAAATGAATTAAACAGATGGCTTTCTGCCACGGAAAGAGGCGCCTCAGAATACCTGTTAATAATGGATGACATGAATTTAAACATTACGAACATAAATAACACACAGCACAATATCCAGACCTCTTATCAGCATATAACATAACTCCATCCATACAGATCTGGTCTCCTAGTTTCCGTTGTGATTCTGATATATTAGAGAGAGTACAAAGGAGAGTAAGAAAAATTATATCAAGATTGTGGAATATTGATTGCGAAGACAGATTCAGAATTTGTGGACTGCAGACACGAGCAAACAGGAGAAGGAGGGTTGATATGATTGAGAGTTTCAAAAAGGTCATACAGGATTTCAATTGATGAAACGTTTCACTTTATGGGGGGGGGAGGACGGGAGGCCATCCTTGGAAGATGAATTCTGAAATATTCTGAAAACATCCTTTGTTTTCAGAATATTTCTAACTCTTTTGGTGTATTCTGATGCTGCCTGTTGTTTAACTTTCGAGCGGAGAATATCACTGGCTTGTATTATTCCAAAGTATTTATAGTGTTCGTCAGCTAAAACTGCTTTTATATATTTCTCTCGATCAAAATTATAACTGCTTGTGTCATTAATTTTTCCTCGTTTAATAGATAACATTGCGCATTTATATAAACCGAATTCCATTTTGATGTCCTGAGTGAAAATACGAACTGTGTTCAATAAAGAATCTGTTTTCTGGGCCGATTTTCCATATAACTTCAAGTCATCCATATACAACAGATGGGACATTTTAATGTTACATTTACGAATTTCATATCCAAGTTATGTTTTCTTCAGAATCATAAAGAAAGGCACCAAAGAAAGTTGAAGAACAATGGTGACAAAGCATCACCTTGGAAAATTCCACGTTTAATGCTGATATCTCCAAATCGTTCATTATTCACTATTAAAGTTGTTTTCCATGATTTCTTAGCAATAGCCAGAAACGAACGTATGTTTTTGCTAATTCCAAATATTTTTAGTGATTTTAGGATCCAGTAGTGTAGGAGGGGAATCAACTGATTTCTTATAGTCTATCCATGCCACGTTTAAGTTAGTTTTTCTTATTTTTGAGTTTCTGAGAATCATTTTATTAATAAGGGTCTGGTCTTCTGTTCCTCTAGCTTTTTGAAAATTGCCTTTTTCTTTCAATCGGATAAATCTGATTATCTGATAAGTAGTGGTATATGAAATTTTCTGATTGCAGTGAACAGCTTAAGCATAGTTGGTAGGCATGTTATTGGACGATAGTTACTTTGGTCTGCATCCTTATCCTTATCTTTCATGAAGAGAAAAGTGCGCCCAGATATCATCCAGTCTTCCACTGAGCCTGCCTGCAACAAAATAATTAAATTCTTCTGCCTTTCGATCATGTAGACTGGTTATCTGTTTTAACCAAAATCGATATAGTTCGTCTTCGGCAGGTTCACTCCAGTTTTTAATTTTCTAGTTTGAGTATTGACCATTTCTTTAGTGATAATGACATTTTACAATTGTTTTTCGTTTCATATCTGACTATAGTTCCTTAATCCATGAGGCATCTTTATTGGGTTCAATAGGATTATCCCAGATTGACTTCCAAAATTTGAGTGTTTCTTCTTTTCCTGGTGAAAGATGGTTTGCATTTGTATTTCTCTGGAGAGACTGGAAGAAATGACGTTGGTTCTGTCGAAATTGCATATTTTGTACATATTGGTTTATTCTTGTTTCATATCTTTTAATTTTCTGTGCAGTCGTGTTATTCTTGTTTTAGCTCTTCGGTAACTTCAGCAATTGTTTTGCTATTCAAATTATATGTGTTAATCAGTTTGTTTTTGATGTTATTATTTTTCAGCCGTCCGTCTTTAAAACCCTTTAAGTTGCTCAGTTCAGCTCGACGTTTGTTGACTTTTCGTTCTAACCGGATTTTGCTCGCTTTTGCTCTTTCGGTTTGCAAGCAAGCTCCATTAAAATGATATAGGTTGTGCTGTATACGAGCTGATTTGTTTCCTTTATACTGTTAATTGTGATGGTTTTACTTACAGCATGTCCGTATAAGAGGAGCTGTTGTAGCTTACATTTTTGTAAAGCTTTTAATGGTGGTAGTCTTATACGGTTATTTATGGACTTCATATATTCCAATATCCCTGACTTCATTTTACCCTGCACTTCTGTCAAAATATTTTGATGTGTGTCGTCACCTTGATGTTTACTGAGTTGAATTCCAAACTTTGATATAGCTACCTCCTGATGATTTGCTGTTACTGGAGTTGTTGGTTTATTACGTGACCCTTGCAGATCAAGTTCAGTAAATATTTTGTCACGGAAAACGAAATGCTTTTGTTCCATGAGTCTTTGTTCTGTTATTGCAGATTCTGGAAATTTTTGTTTCCTAATTAAATTCATACACTTTCTGAAACCTCGTTTTTCTGGTTGATCTGTAAAAACATTTCATAAATTCTCTGTTTTCTTCTACAGTCCATTTTTTACGTTTTGTTTCTTCCAGTCACTTTTTAGCTTCCTTCCCTGATTTCCCAGCAAGGAGAGCTGGGTCCTGTAACCCACTTGTCGCCTGATGCCCAGGATCCCCAACATCCGACGCAGTCCTTGATGACCAGGGAGTCGACTGATCCGGTATTGGTCTCTTCTTCCTTTTCACCATTTAGATGGGGGATGGAACATTGTTAGTCTGACTCCTCGGTTGAAATATGTCTGACAAGGGTGACCCTGCTGGCAACTATGCTACCCCCAGAATAGCTCTCAATTGAAGCACGCAAGCCCTGCCGCCACGATAAGACTGTGTTCCTTCGGGGGAATTATTATTATTATTATTATTATTATTATTATTATTATTATTATTATTATTATAGAGCAAGACCTCTAGAGAGGGAGGATCTCATTAAGGAATGCTGTATTATTCGCTCCAGCTGTCATACCAGTTCTTGAATTCATTCACGCTACTTGCGCACAAACAACTTCGAAAGGCAATCCATTTTCCAATCCCGACATACTCTATGAGAGAAAAAACTAGATCTAAACCATTCATGACCGCATTCACATGGAAAATTTAAAAGTCTCTTGGTTTTAATTCGTTTTATCCCGGATCGGGCTCCCACTGAAGAGACCTCGATAAATGTCGAAACCGGTCTGTGTAGTGACCGTTCCCATTATGCATTGCATTATACACGTCTGAAAGGGTATGTGCTTTGCATTATGAGGAATATATTTCACGCCCAAAACTTTGTTTTGCTTATTTGGGAAAAGGATTAAAACAAAGAATAACATTTTTCTTGGAAGGTTTAATATTGTGTGTGTGTGTGTGTGTGTGTGTGTGTGTGTGTGTGTGTGTGTGTGTGTGTGTGTGTGTGTGTGTGTGTGTGTGTGTGTGTGTGTGTGTGTGTGTGTGTGTGTGTGTGTGTGTGTGTGTGTGTGTGTGTGTGTGTGTGTGTGTAAATATATATATATATACAAAGGTTGGAATGAATCAACAACAGGATGGCAAAGAACTAAAATTCATTTACATGTCTAGAATAATCATTGCTATTAATCATTAACACTCAAACTGTGTACAGTCAATTCATACAGCATCACTTTCATATTAAGGTGATGGATCCCAGAAAAACCAGAGCAACAATAGAAATAACTTGTGGTTGAAACTTTTGCTTTAGAATACAGACAGTTCGGGATGACACACCTAAAGACATTTTTTTGATTTCGAAAAATTCAGGAAAGCGTTAAGTACCCTTAAGGGATAGACCTACGAAAATGTCATTTGAGAAATAATTCAGAATTTTCCATAAATTTTGCATTCAGTCTATACCACCAGAATTAACTTGCATATCAACTTTTCTTGTATTGAACTAAATGAATCCTCCTCCACCTCCTCTTCCGTATATTAGGCTAAAGTGGCCCGTTACGTTCGTATTAGACGTGGCCTATTACCATTTGAAACAGAGACCGTCTCCAGGAAAAAGTGGTTAGCTCTTCTCCCGGTGTGTCCTTTGTCTGTAGATGCGAGGGCTTGCCTGTTCTTGGTGGGGAACGCAAAACCCCAGTTTCTGGATGAAAAAACCTTACCTCGTACGAGATTGCTAACTCACCTTGAGTCGAGAACTAAGTGACTACATTACTGAGGAAATTGGGTACATTGGTCATTCATTTTAATTAAAAAACACCAAAAATATTAAATTATGGAAACAGTTTCAGGTATATATGTTTGAAATACGTAATATCGAATTAGTTTTGAAGTTAGAATTAGAGATAATCAAGGTACGTTTGACTTACGTTTCGAATACAAGTACAAAATATCAAAATTCTTGTATTCTTCAGATTTGTATATCTTTTTAGTGAGCTTCATTACGGTGGCACATTCTGGTCCTGTAAAGAAAATGAATTTACAAAACTGATAGAGAAAATGTCTACGATAACATATTAACACAAGTAGTATTTAATAAATTAAACAATTAATAGATTACATGAGCAGATCACAAGGTCGATCTGCGTATTTATGTAAATAGGAATTATATTCTAATTCTCAATTTACTCACCTGTATCAAACGATCTCATTGAAGAAACAGTTATAGTTTTCGTGTTAATCATCCCTATCATTAACAGCATACATCGAATACCAACCATTATTTTTCTTTCTCTCTATTTTTTATTCTGTTCTCACGTTCTCGCAGTAGTCGCTCTCGCACCAAACAGTGACTACCCTAGTAAACTACCAAACGAAGCACAATTGCAAGAAATGAAGTTCCACTCTACCTCACGAGGTAATGCTAACTCCTCCTGTCGGTGTTTAGTAACCAACTGGAATCCTTCTTTTTGAATTCATGTAATGGCGTGATCAATTGTAATGCGTCAATTATATATCGACCACCTGTTGACTAAAATGACACAATCAGCAGTATTTTATTTGGGATATTACTTATTCAGTCTATTTATATATTATTCGACTTCATCAACTTGGAATAGCAACTAAAGAAAAAAAATCTTTATTACTCTCTATTAATACTACTTAAAATCACCCGTCTTATTAATTTGATATTATTTAAAAAAAAAAAAACTATTATCAAGTGCAATTTTAGTTCTTTCAGTTATGCTATGATGTGAGGACGTTAGATACCAATGCGGCATTTAAATTAACTTATTTAAATCCCGCATTAATATCTAAAGATTTTCAAAACTTTCACGTTACCTTCAATCATGTGATATTACTCTCATTCACTGCGCTGGACGTTATTTGTTATGATAATATTTGTCCAAAAACCTATCACTGAATCTGCAGTGGTCGTCATTGAAAGTGATTTTCCATTGACTACTTCATATTAAGCCTCTTTACAGCTGTTTTTTTTTAATGAAATTTTTTCGGTAAGAATCCTGTGATGTCAGCACATATTATGGCGGAATTTAATCTTCACGCAAGGCGTAATGATTAAGAATTATACGCATTCATCCTCATTAGATGATGTATCTTGTATCTGTTTTTTTTTTCTTTTTCTAACACACTGTGAAGTTAATTTTGTCCAAAGCTGTCCTCACCCTTTCATCAAGAAATCTTAATTCGGTATGGAAAATTAGATTAAAAGTATTACTTCTGGAAAAATTCCCATGTTACTGAGTGAGGTCTTCTGGTTAATGTCTGCACTGATTACATTACTGATTAAGGTCTTCACTCCAAAATTTGAGAGAGTGCTGTCGATTTCTTCAGCACGGCCTATTTGATGCTGAATACATTATTCATTCTCCAAGCGATGACTGTTTGATGTGCACCGATACCTGAACAAACGCACGCTGATCCAGAATAGAAAGGAATCATACAATAGATTTTTCACCATCAGTAAACGGATGCAAATTTAGTTTTCTGTTTGTTTGTACACCCATTCATATCCCTTTGAAAAATATATACCGTTACCGATCCTTCTACTTTTCTATTCTCTAAACATAAAAGACAAGAGTTACAATTACTTTGTCAACAAAAGAGAGAGTTCGTGCTGATATCCATTGTATTCGGCATGGAATTGTACTCTTTCAAGTAAAGAAAATGCAATACTAAATAAAATGCCTTTTGTTATCACCCATCAGCCTATAGAATATCGTTATCATGCTATTTTAATACACAACAGTCACTGCTTCGATCTTGAAACTAATTGTACCTTGGGTATAATAAATGTTAATAATACCACGATTACCACGAGTTGTCTTGGTCTTGCACTACCTGTAGGATCAGCTAGACTCGCATCACTTGCAGGCGCAAACTTGACTTGTTTGTCTGTTTGCTTACTTGGGAAATGAGTAAAAACAGGTTTAAAATTGCTTGGTATTTTTAACATATATATATATATATACATATATATATACATATATATATATATATATATATATATATATATATATATATATTAATGCTGTAATTGTAATATATTTTTATAACTCGCACACTGAATTTTCCAAAGCCCAAAGAATATTAGTATCATTGATACCCATATTTTAACTAACGTATCCCAATAGTCTGGTTGATTTTACGTTTTTTATTTCAATTCAATTTATGCATTTTGTCTAAAAATTAAGAATATCATCAACGGTATGAAACGTCTTCAAATGCAAATCCAGGAGAGGTGAATTAGTAATATTACACGCATATGATAAAGACAGAAATAATCTAACTTTCTTTGATGGCAGTATTAACACACACACACACACACACACACACACACACACACACACACACACACACACACACACACACACACACACACACACACACACACACACACACACACACACAAACAAACAAAATACCTGACCACAAAATAAATAAAGTGAACTTAAATCTGCTGATATATGCTCAACTGCAATCAGCATCATCTGATTACAGACAGAATTAATGAGACAACCAATCAGGAAAGCAGAACGCGTCTCTTTATTCACCTATCAGACTGTCTATTGGAATTAGTTTTGTGCACTGATGTTTGTAACCATATTAACGTTGCAAATAGCTGTCAATGTTTGAAGTTTGCCGAGACATTCTTCAACCAAAAAAGTAAATTTTGCGTTATCTAAACGGAATGCCTTACAACGTACCTCGTGTGTTATAAATTAATAGATTTTCCTGCGTGATATGTATATAAATGTAGTGGAAAAACAATTCATCCTTAACAAAAAATGTTAGAAACAAGGACATTGTGATATCGATCTCTTTTTACTTGCACTTGGAATATATCATTTATTTTATTTTATTACAGTTCGGTTTGAAACTATGCCTTGGGAAATTAAGTGTGGTAATATATATATATATATATATATATATATATATATATATATATATATATATATATATATATATATATATACAGGGTGATTCAAAAAGATGGACGTCCTTCTGCGGGTATAGGATGAAGTCAGATACCGTCTTGATGTTATCCGTGCTGCCAGAGGAAGGCACATTTAACATCTATAAACTTTAAGTGAACATCATAAAGTTTATTGGCGTATAATCAGATATACGTTGAATATGCTGACAATAAAGTTATCAAGTTGAGTCCATCTTTTTGAATCACCCTGTATATTTATAAATTATATTTATAAAATTTTATATATTTATAAAATATATAATTAAGGCTTGATAAAGACGGACATGGCACTATTGTGATACATTTGTAACAGTGGAAGTAAAGCGCAACTTCATGAAGATCTCAAATTTTCATGATGATTTCCTCAATTAACCAAAGCGTTTGTCAAAGAGGGTAACACAGTTTCTCTAACACACCTGAGCATTCAAATGTACCAGTGACATGACTATTTATGAAAGTCTTTTGTCTGTATGTATATAATTTCATTGCTCTGTGTGGAAGAGTCAACCTGTCTCACGTATAATGGTACTCTAGTGTAGGGTTAAAGTAAATATAAGATAAAATAAATTAAACTTAAACTCTCCATGGCAATAATCTGTAGATTATGTGGGGCTTTCAATATGATCTCCTTTCTTGCTTATCAATGATCGCAAACGTATAATACATTTTGCAATCTATTAAAAAAACAATATATATATATATATAACTACCCCCAAAAATGTATATATATATATTTTTTTTTTTTATTATGGGTGATAAACGTAGACACTCTCTTCTCCAACGGTAGTTAAGCCTTACGGAACACTACTTCACAGCCCTTCTTCGAAATTTATACGTGGAATTGTCACAATGATATTTATCAGTAGAAGAAAAGGATTTGCTTATTTTGTAAAGATGGAGTTATCGTGAATGTTTACGCATAATAAGCGTTCATCTTGCTATTGTTTTCACTCATTTTAGTAAATTCTATACTTTTCATGAACAGGTATAAAAGCATTTTTTACAAAATATAAAAACCACTTTTCACAACACAGACGAACACTAACATTTAGTTAATTGGAAAATGCATTATCATCAAGACAAAAGTAACCGAAAGATATTCATCTGCAGATGAATCCCAATATATTTCTAGACAGTAGAGTTATGACATGCCGTTATATAGGGATTTCCGCAGCCGAAATTACTATATTTCTCTCAATGATCTTTTCCTAATGATTTAGTCGAATGCTTGGATATGCTTGTCCTAAGTTAATAACAACTGATAATTTCATTTACGGGGATTTTATTTAATGATAAGGAGGCGAATCTCATACCACCTCCGTACGAGATTGGTTTACCCACCTTTGATTGAAATGACTTGAAAAAGGTTGTTTGCTCGACAGTTTCGAACCCAGCTATTCCCTATAAAAGATCCGTCGAAACCAGTTTAGCTACGGAAGCTACAGTAGAGGATTATATAACAGTTTATATATATAACAGTAGAGGATTATATTAAGTAAAGATTGCGAATAATGATACACCCATTCTTGGAATATACTCCATAATTGGTGAATACAAATACGCTTCGATATTTTGTTGTATTGTCTCATAAGTAGAGATAATCTTAAGTATACGTTTGCGTTCAGGAGGTATTGGATGGAATTAAACTCGATACCAGGAGATTTGAATTGAATTATTTATTTTGTCCTCAAGTGACGAATATATGTGTGCTAATGATGTTACGGAAATAACATTACGTACTTCGTGTGGTTCATTCCACGTGTGTGTGTGATGGGGGGTCATATAAATCCTTATCTTTATTTGAAGAGTTTCTGCGAAATGCTTTTTTTACTCATAAAGAACAGCTATTATTCAAATCTTAGTAAATGTCTTCTAATTAGTATGAAAACATAAAAATGAAAAGAAAAATCGGACTACTCGGAATGAGGAAGATCTGCTCACGCGTGATTCTTAAGGGCTATTTTTCTTTTGAACCATTTCGTGCAGGCTCTATAGAAATATTTATCGTAAATAGTGAACTAAAAATATACTGCATTCGAATATGATTGGTTAAATTGTTGGTCCGTCTTTATGACAAAGCAATTAATAATATATTATGCATAACCTAATCGGATCGGTCTTTGGGGACTGTATATTGTGCGATCATCGCAGCTTCTTTACATAAAAAGATTTCGATTTTCATGCAGAATACTTAAGTTGGATATCAGCGCAAACACTCAGCAAGGTAATTGTATCTATTGTCCCTTTATTTTATTGTAATGATGACTCAAACTCACCCGGTAATGTTAACGATTGACACATCGCAGTCAGCAAACAGAAATACAGAAAAGGAACTGCTTTCGTTTTCTGTAGCTGATCGAATTATTGTGTCCTTCATTTATATTCTGGATCAACGTGGCATTATATCAGTATCGTTGTACACCAAACAAATGGCTGTTGGAAAACGAATAGTATATCCGGTATAAAAAAGTACACCGTTGTGTTTTCATATTGGTATACAAATCAATAACATGGTCGATAAAATCGACTTTGTAATGGGAATATTAAACTCATTGTGTTCCAGTCATTGGGTTAGTTAGGTTCTCGTATCGTTAATATTAACCTAGATTACAATTACAACTGTTATTGCAAGCTTACTAATATCTTCTTAATTTTTTAATTCTTCGCCGATTCTCTGTACCAAAAGGCTGAGAAATTCGAAAACTTTGAACCCAGTTCCAAGCAATCCAAACTAATGAAGATGCGTTTGAATTTGTTATAAACAACAACTATCGAGTTTGGTTAAACTGTATTTGATTAACATTTACTTTACTAGCACTTAATTTAATAATCGTATTAATATATTAATCGATAGCTTAATAAATCTCATGCAATATAAATTAATTAAATTAAAACGCATAAGGATTATGAAATAAGATATTTGAATAGCATCATACGGAATTGATTGCACATATTTTTAATCAAATATAAAGCGTGATCGATTGGTCACTGAAGTTACTTGCATTATTTAAGTCAAGTTCATTTTCAAAGCAAAATTTCTTTAGACCCGAATGTTCTCAATGTTCGAATTCATACCTGTGCACATTAGGGAAATAGTAATTTTTGGTAATTTTGCATTTACAATATCTAACTCAGAATATTTCTTTTATTTGTTTCGTTTTCTAAACCTCACATGTAACCACCTGGATAAGCGTAAAAATGGACACCAACAAACAGCTATTTGCACTGATGTTATGATTAAAAATTTGATTTTAAGTTACGTTTTTAACTCACAATATAGTACTTTATTTATTCACTTTTACTGTGGAAATAAAGTCTTCAAATTCGGTGTATTTTCTAGCAGACAGATTGTGTACGGTCACGAGTTGATGAGCCTCACGAAGAAATGTTTTCAGTGACTACAATGAAGTATCCAGAAAACTTACCAAAAGCAATTCATCCAGTGACAATTTATTAAATGACAATCTACCGAAAAGCAACTATCGAAAAAACAATTAATTGAAAATACTTAATCGAACGACAGTTAATCAAAAAGGCAACTCATCGTTCGGCAATTAATAAAAAACACAAATTTATTGAAAGGCAATTCGTCGATAAGGAACAATATTCATCGAAAAATCAGCGAAACTACAGAAAATCCAATGAATAATTTATTCTAAAATGAATTATAAGACTGGAACTCTATTTATCAAAAAGAACATCAGTTTTTAATCGATTGAGTGGTGATGTAACTGAAGCTGACCATGAAACCCACGATTATACGGGACTCAAATCCTTGCTATCTTCATATTAAATCGGATAATTCACTTTCAGTTGAAGAGGACTGATAAACATTCTCCGCTTTATGCTTGGGATTGGAACTGAAGTTTTTTCTAAATAAATTACTTCACTTATACCGACTGAACTACGAATGCTCCGTTATTATTGTCAGTAATATTAGTATTAATATGTGACTAACGCAAACACCCCCCGCTACACACACACACACATACACGAATTATATGGGATGAATTTTACTCTGAGGTACTATTTGAACCTTTTACAAAAATTTGTCAAACCGTTTCAGTGTTCACTTCAATTATATTCGAGGTTACAAAGAGACATGTCTACATTTTATATTCTAATAACTCTCTGACTTCGTTCGCTATACCCAATAATCCGAATTTGTAAAACCCACAAGAAGTGTAGTTTAATTTTAGTTCCAACTGGATAACTTTCATCTCGAAATGATATTAATAATTCAGAAATGGCAGGACCAAATTTATCAATCATGATCTATGAAAAAAGTTGGTTAGATTTCATTTCAATCTTCTCTTTTTTGTTGTGAAAATATTAGGTAGAACAAGCTTTTTGTCTCGAGGTATATCAATATCTACACAATGAAGTAGCAGGGACACTTAACAAATAATGTAAAAAAAACACATAATAATTATTACCTCTCAATGAACAACTACATATGTTGTCTACTTTTTAACTGATGGTAGGTACTCTTTCAAACACTTTAAAACAATAGTATTTAAATTCATCTTTCGATGAATTATGAAAGAACTCATCGAAAATTATCGATGAATTATTTCTTATATCAATTAATTTGTGACAAATTCTCGTGGGATGAACTGTCAAGTGACGAGTTGTTTATTCGATAAAATTGATTTTTTGATGAATTGGGTTAAAATGTTGTTCGACGAAATGTTTATTGGACGAATTGCTTTTTCGATGAATTGTCGTTCGATGAATTTCTTTCGGTATACGGTCTTTCGATTAACGGTTTTCGATGAATTTTCATGGAACCTAGCAATTGACATACTGCATATATTCTGTTCACGATAATAGACATATCCAGATAATGTCCATAGTAGGATGCTGCAGATCACGTGACTGAAGGGGTTTTGATTTGCGTATACTTTCTACTCCACAGTTTGGAAATTACTCGGCTAAAAATCAGAGGAACAAAAAAAGAATTATTTATTCTGAATTTAATACTGATCTGCATTTTACAATTTTTCATCAACTGTCATAGAAACGGAAACACAAATGATTTTTAGCTACTCATTTCCAAACAGTCATAGCTTAACCAAATCGAAAGATATCCGTCTTTAAATTACGCTATTAAGCATTGAATTTGAAAATATCCTCGTCAATTCGATTGTTATTTATTATTATCCCTTTTATATCGATGCACTCAATCCTATATAATGAAATAAAAACACAATTTTCTTACTATATATTCAATATAGATAGTCATTATTTTATTATATAGGAATGAGTGCATCGATACAATTTTGACCATAATAGGTATCAATCGAACTGACAGGGATAATTTTGTAATAGCAGTTCTGAAAGTGACCATCCTCGGTGAAACGTTAATTAACATTTAGTGTTATGTGCTGGAACACTAAATTCTCTTAAACTAGCAACGCGAGTTCGGCGCTACTAGTTTAAGAGAAATTGGTAAAAAACACAATACTGCAAACGCAGATATCGGAAAGAAGAAAATATTACAAAATAAAAAATAAGGTAACAACCAATGTTGTTTACTCTAGAAATACCTGGCAAAATATACATCTTTTTATTATATTCCTCAGAGAAAAACCAGTACTACAATGCCTATTTAAGGCCTGAAGTAGTTTGCAGCCATAATTGATCGCCATAGTCCTTACTCTGGCGATGAAATCTGACTGCTGTTTGACATAGCATTACAGTTACAGTCTTTCTCAAAAAGATTATGAGTAATATCCTTATGGAGAATTTGAGACTACATTCATCATAGTGCTCTCCATTCCACCCTTTTATCTGACGAACCTTTAAGATCTACAATCCCATTGTCCTAAACTGGGACTCCTGGTTTTATCCTGATACCACCAATACTCACTCTTCTAATCTCCCCATGAATGATCTCACATCCAGGGGCGAATTCTCCATGCTTGCTATGCTTGCTGCTGAAGCTCATTACTTGAAAAAGAAGTAATATTTATTTGTTAATAAATGCATGCATTTATAAACATTCCATTTAGGCGTTTATTTTGTAGACAGAAGACGTCTTAAGCTTGCGCGGCAATAATTGAGCTTTGTGTTGTGTATCGAAGGCCGCTGCTTGCTCGTCTAGTCAAAGCTATCTTGGCTTGCTCGGTTGTGGGAGCTTGAAGGTATTCGCTTCAGCACTGTGATTTCATGGGCACGCAAAGCCATTTCCGCTCCCTTCACATCGTCTTAAACACACGCCCATACGCAGTCAAAGCATCTCTAGTCAGTGCGCTTCAGCCAGCCTTTACACGTGTGCGTGCTGCTTGGGAAAATTAAGTTACAACCAACTTTTTATGACGATGTTATTGACCAGTTCATAAAGAGGAACCGTAGTGTAGAATTTGTATTCAAGTAGCTAAATTGAAAAAGATAGAATATCATTTGTAAAATAAATGTGTATTTGTATGGTTAAATGTACATAACTTTCTAAATATATAGTTTTAAATGGTCAGTAATTCATTATTCCGCTAATCAGACTTCGATCACCTCTCACTCCCTGAATGATAACAAGAGAAAGCCTGAATTTCAAGACCAGCATTCGCCCTGCTCACATCCCGTTCTCTGACATTTGATTATACTCAGATATCAGACGAGATCTCTCTCTCCTTCAGCTTTAGTTTACGACTGCTAATTGTATACATATCGCAAATCGTCCACTTAAGGAATACTACTCACACGTTTGAAGTTTTGCGTCGAAATCTACTCTAAGATTACTTGATGCTCGATCCTATAAGACGGAAATGCGGTAATTGATGACCTAATTTCAAAGTCCCTCTGAATCATCTCTCAGAGATGTTTCACTATCATTCCTACTTAACTTAAAATTACTGTTTAAGGGTTTGGTCAACCCGCATTTACGGTTTTTTCTTACAATCTTTCTCACATATTTCTCTGATATGATAAAGGTCTTGCGTGATGTTTCGTGTGTAGATAACATATTAAATAAATAAAAATGCAAAATCTTTGTATTCTAATCTGCTCCTTTTCTTTCTATGTTCGATAAGAGACAGTTTTTGAATTGAAATATTCTATGCTTTTGAGTCTGTCAAGTTTTTAACTCGCAGTGTGGTCTGAGATGAAATGCCGTTTGATGTATGTAGGACTGTAAATGGTGGACAGATTGAGTTACACTAACCAGAAATCAAATTTGTGACATTGTCCTTTGATAATATATGCTATGTCGATTTCTGCTTCAAGATGTCATAAAATAAATTTCATTGAAAACCTCGGATTCTTTATCAGACACCCGTAAAGTAAAATGTATAAGTGTGTATAATTAAAATGAAGTAAAACATAGCATGGTACCTTTATAGTAACTGTGAACAATGGCAATTTTTGTGGCATGTTAATAAGTCTACATGAAACAACTAATCGTCTCTTATGGTTTAAAACGCAATTATTTAATAATTATTCATATTAAAAATAATAATTGACGTATTCATAAGTTTCCACATTGCTGACTAATAATCACAAAAGCTAACTGCCTAGGTGTTTTCGATTTCTTTCGAAAATTTCTTATAATTCTTTACAATACGAAAAAAATGAAATAGTTGTCTAAGATTTCTAAAATAACATTTCGAATTCTGCATATGTTTTATTTATTTTTTTACATGCAGTGTGTGTGTGTCATCAGTTATATTTGAATATTGTAATAACATGATAGTAACAGAAGAAAACGCTTATGGATTGTTGCATAAGGAAATGGTTATCTTAGTGAATAAAACTTTTTTATTCAATTAAATACTGACTTTAAAAGTAACCAATATTCATTATTGGCATTCAATGCATAAATTATCGGCACTTCTTGTTTCGTTCATTTTAATTTTTGTATCTTCCCTATGTCTTATCGCATTATATGCTTTTTTCCATATTTCTATATATATATATTTTTTGAAACTTCAGTTTTATAAACTTTAAATTATGTTGATCTCATTACTATGTTAAACAATAAATATATAATAAAATATACCTTTCGTTTAAATAACTCAAAATGTACATCAGTTGTTTTACTGCATGTAATTTATAGCTGATGTTTTTAGGCCAATATATTTATTTCGTTCCGCCTATGGAATATCAAAATTGTGTGTGTGTGTGTGTGTGTGTGTGTGCGCGCGCGCGCGCGCATAAAATCGAGAAAAATTTACAACACATTTATAAAAATAAAAATAAAAATGAAACAACCAAAGAATATTGCAAACTTGAATTGATCGCTCAACTGCATCAATACTGAATAGTAAATTTATATTAATAAGATTTGAAAATTGAAAATAAACATAGTAATCTCATTATTATTAAGAGGGAATCGGGACTCTTTGAGGGGGCCCGCATATTACACGCGCCAGCTATCATTGTTGTTGAATTCATTCATACTGCTTTCATAGATAACATGGAATGGCAATCTATTTCAATCTCACACCACTCTTTTTGAGAAAAATCTAGTCCACAACCCCTTCTTGTCAGCTTCCATATATATATATATATATATATATATATATATATATATATATATATATATATATATATATATATATATATATATATATATATATATATATATATATATATATATATATATATATATATATATATATTGCAGTTAATTGCGGTGACTCCACCAACCAAATCAACATAAACACCTAATGGTTTCTAAATCCACCTATCATTCTTTCCCTTTTCTTTATTACTTTACATGCATCAGTACTTTCCCTTATTAAAGTAAATCAAAAGTATTATTCTGCACTTAGTTTTCAGCCGTGTTAATATTATCTCACACGCGTCACAGCAGAATAAAAGCTAAGCAGATTTTCTTGAATTTCGTTTTAACTTCCCCTTTATTATCTATTTAACAATCTGTTCTTGCAGCTAAATTAGCCTATCCATTTTTAGCTAAAATGCCTCAAATTAGATATTTCGCCCAATTGAAATTAACACATCTATGAAGAGTTGGAGGTAACTATTTCTAGCGTTAACAGTAGAAATCATTTTTTCCTGGTTCTCTGATCATTCTTTTGCCATTGAGAAATTCTGAACAACGCTTCTAAGAATTATTATTATTATCATCATTATTATTATTATTATTAACAGAGACCTCCATAGAATCAGAGACTCATCGAGAGAGGCCACCTACTACACGCATCAGCTATCATACTTATTCCTGTATTCATTCACACTGACAACATCAATTCGCAATCCATTCCCATCACGCACCACCCAGCTGGAGAAACATCTAGCCTTTACCTCCTTCTTAGGGCATTCGTTCTCAGTTAACAACAATGCTCCCATTCTCCATTCCCCACACTTCATAAACTAAAAAATTCCATCAATTAAAATTCTGTATGAGCTTTTCAGAAATTGTTCAGAAAGTCTCCATCACATCACCCAACTTTCTCCTGTTTGCTAGTATCTGCATTTTAGAAATTCTCCATCTGTCTTCATAATCAGTATTCCAGAATCCTGGTATCATTTTTAACACTCTCCTCTCCACTCTTTCCAATTCAACAGAATCGCAACGGAAACCAGACTTGCACACAATTTTCCAAGTGTGGTCTTATCAAGCCATTGTAAAGAGAAAAATGACATCTTTATTTTTACATGTGCATGTTCGTTTCAGAATTGGAATTATCTTTTCAATTCTAATTGCAATCTTTGCTACATGATCCATTAACTTCAAATTGCTATCTACTAAAACTCCAAGCTCACTGGCCTCATCAATTGTTTCTAGCATAGTCTCACCAATATAATACTAAATTGGATATCTAATCATGCCTAAGAGAATGACTTTACATTTACTGACATTGAACTGACACCCATTTTCCGAGATCCACAATTACATCCTATTGAAATCGTTCTGCAAGTACTGCATATCAGCAGCATTCCTGATTACCCTTGCTATCTTTGCATCATCAGCAAATAGTTGTATGTCATATGTCAAATCCTTCCGAATATCATTAATATAGAGATTGAATAACAGTGGACCAAACACTGATCCTTGTGTTACACGACTGGTTACCTCAAATGTTGCAAAATCACATCCTCTGTGTGCCACTATTTGATAATTGTCAGTCAGCCATCCTCTTATCCATGCTAATATTCCAAAGCCATATTCTGCAATTTATGCAACAAACTAGTGTACTGTATTATATCAAAAGACTTGAAAATCCAAACGAATCATGCAGTATCCATTTCCCCTTGTTTAGTTCAATGGTGAGATTGTTATGGAATGTGAGCAATTTGCTAAAACATGACCTTCCCTTAGTAAACCCATGTTGTTCATTCCACAGTGGAGATTCACTGTCAACCCATTTCGGAATAAGAGATCTAACCGATTTTTTCAAAAATCTTCGCTACCACTCCTGAAACACTAATTGCTCGGTAGTTGGAAAACTCGGTCAATTCACTACCCGGTTTGCAATGGAATTGGCATACGTTCTTTTCATTCCAGCGGAATCTTCCCTGTTCTGAGACTCATATTAAACAGACTGGTCAAAGGAATGGTCAGTTCAGCTGAAAACCTGTGTTTTAACCACACATCTCAGAAGAAAAAAAAACGTTAAGCTGTACTATTTCTAACAACTGTGAACATTCTGATCGAATTGTTGTAAGTCTATGGAATAACCTTGGAATTGGAATACTACCGACTGCTCTGGTATTTTTTATTGGTGTTTTAAAGCTATATTTCAACCAATTTGATCCACAAATTACTCCATGAAGAATAATTTGAGAATACTGATTGACAATTGACATAAATGCAGGAATGAAAACCTTGTCTGTAATTATTTACGTTTTTTGCTATGAATAATACGGCAAGACCATAAACGGAAAATATAGTAAAAAAACAAACAAACAAACAGGTGAGATGAGAATAGTGCTGGGGAAGAAATAATATCGTAACAAATGAAACTGATTGTTATTGTCAAGATGTTATTACTATTAGATAGCTTTTGGAAGCAATGTACTGAACTACGAAGTCAGAGTATTTATCACAAGAGCTTTCATACTTTTACTCGAATTCACTCACGTTCCCTGCACCCTAACCACTAATGCAAAAGGTACGTTATTCCATTGACGTAAAGGAGTATGAGAGGAAAATATAGTTATCATTCCTTTCTGCAAAATATTTATTTTAAACTTCTAAGTATGTCCTCTCACCAGTGGCGACTCATTAGAATTTACAGTGGTGGGGTTGTAGCAATAAACGTTAACAAAAAATCAATATATATAACTGCATAACTTGTATTTACCAATACGGAACTGGTGTCCGTTTTCACTTATCCAGAGTTACAGCAATGTCAGTTTACCAGCATGTAATAACCCAGCCTATCTTGCTATCTTCAGCAATTACTTTCATATTTCCCCTTCCAGGGTCACTAACGTGAAATTTGAAATGCTGGCTGCACCATTGGTCATCATATATCGCGGGGACTCATATCCCCAATACACCAATTTTGATAGCTGTTGTCTTATTCAAATTTTATAATACAGTCACATATCCTTCAACATCTGGTACAGCTTCCCCATGCGATATCCTCTCACAATCCTCAGCAAAATACTTAGAATATACATTCCCTCGGTGGAACTCAACGGTCAAATTATTATAAAATGCAAATATTTACTGGAATATGACCTCGCTTTTTAAATCTCTTAGTTTTATTGAAAGTGCAGATTTTTAAGCATTTTGTCTATGCGAGCTCATACTCACTTTTCCCACACCTTCACTACAACACATCCGAAGTGGTACGGGATCATCAATCGTTCTTTCCACAACTCTGTGTGGAAAAAGTGTATCTGGCGTGTGGTCAGCCACCACTTCCTCGGCGCAAGTACAAACGTCCGTTGATGGTATACTCGCTGTACACCCATGATACAGTTGCAGTCGAGAACCGTAGAGTTCTTACCACTTAGGCGATAGATTGACCAATCTGTCTTGTGCTAACAATACGTTCACGATCAATGTCGCTAAGACCGCTACATTTTCCCATGGTCGTCGATTGCGATGTACTGTTGGGAATCCCCGATGTCTGCGTATTTACTGTCAGCACTGGTTTTGGAAATGTTTCCCTCAGCGTGGGGGATGCCAGTATCATCTTTTCATCACCCTTATATGTTCTTCTTTGCCCACTGAGTGTATTACATCTACAGACTGTGTTCAAGAGACTAGTTTTGCTTATCAGAAGTAAAACGTATTACTGGGCGAAAAATCGTGCCTTCAAAAAGATCAAATCACCCTCAGTGGAAAAGCTCTAATAATGTTTCCTCGCGTTTTCGATGGGACTTAAACCAACCAATCGAACATTCTTTTCAATCAAAAAGTAACATTGCGATTTCATCTGAACTTCAAAGATGGTCGTCGCAATTACTAAGACATATTATACCCACCCCACTAATGCAGCGCTTCCCAAACTGTGGGCCGCGGCCCTCTTGGGAGCCGTAGGTTTTGTTGAGGGGGGCCGCGAAATAATGAAAAAAAATTTTAATGTTTTAAGACAAAGTAGATTTTTTTATCTTAAAAGAAACATATTTAATTTTTATTATTTTATGTTATTTCATTATATTTTAATGGAAAAAATCACACATTAGTGCGAGATCACAAATTTTGCTTCCTGCGTATTTCGGCGCTTAATGTGTATTCGTAAATATATTCTTATTCGTATAAGTTTCACTTCAAAACAGAAATCTAAGAATTGCAGTTTCAAATATTTCACATGATATTTGACTTTTTTTGGGTAGCAGTATTGAAACACATTCATCACATTAGATTGTTATTAAACTTGTTTTATGTTTTTAATTCTTTCTTTATTACTAATCGTTTTACGTTTCATCTGCTTGTACTGCAAATGCACAATAATAATAGATCTATCTGTATAAAAATATGAGAAAATGTGCCATGTCAAATGTGTATGTAAGATGCTAAAAATGTAATATTTGCATTTGATTTTGGCAATATTCGCTGTGTATGTTTTGTATTGAATATAAATACAATAAATATTATAATAATATATGTCTATATTACGATTTTTTTTTCGAGGGGGACCGTGAAATATTTTAATTTTTTCAAAGGGGCCATGACATCCAGAAGTCTGGGAAGCAGTGCACTAATGGATAAACAGGCTTTACAGAGGTGAATCATGATAGTTATAACATATTCCTACATGAATGATTTCTACAGGCAGTGGCATGGTATGCACGAAGAGAAAATCTAGACCAACTGCACCCGTTCAAAATCTTGCAAGATGGTTGTGGATCTGATGTTTATAGCTCTGAGCACTTAAAGTGTCCTTATCAAAAACATGAAGAAAGTTGTAGCTGTTGATCATTATTCTGTCCCAGGTGAGCACGCTGCCTCCACTCTAAGAGTCCCATTCTCTGAATATTGGAGACTGGCATAATATTTCTCGATGTTAATCCTTATATTGGGTAAAATGCGCCAATCAAAGAAGATATTCGTACTCCACTTGTGAGAGTTCTAATTCACATGTTGATGGATCCAGTTTCGAAGAGATCAGAGTCTGCTCCGGTTGATTTACCCTTTGAAAGACCTTGGATGGCTATTCTTGCATTGCTCCCTTTTCCTTGAACTCTGTCTAAAGTGTCGTGACGACAGTTCTTGACACATTAAACCTATATGCCACCTTCGCCTGGCAATACCCAGCTTCAATTCATCCAACGACCCACCATCACAAATCGTCATCGTTAACGTGATTCCTTGAGATTATGATGTGTTCGGAGCTTATATTTTTATAGAAAAAGAGTTATTCGCACTGCGTAGGGCTGAAATTTGTGGGACGGGATGCCTATTCTGTCAAATATTCGCCTTCGGAGACACGGTTCAAAACAGGATATTCACAAAAAAAAAAGGAAACTACAGATTTTTGAGCAATGTATTATGTTGCGAGCTATTATTTCTATTAATCTTATACACGACAAATAGAAGAATCATCTACAGTAGATTAATGACGTGGATATCGGATTTTAAACTATCTGTTCATAGATAATAAATAACTAGAGGTGTCATAAAATATCACGATACGGTTTTTTTCCTAATATGACGTTTATATACATTATTTTACTTTTAAGATTCTTTTAAAATGATCATTTCCTCATGAAAGAAAAAGTCCTCTACCTCTGCATGAGATCTGCAAGATTTCTAAAATAATTTAAATGTTTTAGCACATTTTGGCTAAGTAGTAGTGTGGTCACTTCTGACCAGATCAAGATCAAGATAAGATAAGGAATCGTGACGTGATTGGTTGTTCATCTATTGACGTCATTGTGTGTGACGTCATGAGTTTGGAATTTCCCTGGGGGCATATGTGTCAGTGACGTCAGTTCTTCTGTATTGGTACGAGTATGGAATTATGGCTGATGGTAGAGATAAGGATTCGTGTCGTCATTGGTGCGGCACTTCTGACCAGATCAAGTTCAAGATAAGATAAGGAAGTGTGTGTCATGGGTGTGTGTTATTATGAGATGTAGATAAGTGACATCATTTGTTAGTTGTAAATAACTGACGTTATTGTTTTGAATGGAAAAGTAAGATATATTAGTGGATAAGGATTCATGCCGTGATTGATGGGACACTTTTAAGCAAATAGGGGTAGGGTGAATGGGGGAAGCGACGTCAGGTTCCTGGATGTGTGTTGTTGTAAGATGTAGATAAGTAAATGATTTGCATATGGCGTTATGGCTGATGAGTAGTGATAAGATAAAGTTTGGAATTTCGCTGGGGGGGCCCCTTCGTGTCAGGGACATCATGTGGTGTGTTTGGTTCACGTATAGCATTCTGGGTGATTTTAGACATAAGGAATCATGACGTTATGTGGTTGGAAATTTTGGGGGAACATATGTCACTGTGATATCACCTGATGTTTTGGTTTGCCTGTGGAATTGTGGGCGATGTTTTTGAGATAAGATATCTTGGAATTTTCCCAGGGTGACAAACATCCGTCATTGTCGTCAAGTTTTGTCTTTTGATGTCTATAGATGGTAGTACTAATTTTCCAATATAGTTTGGGGTATTTCTTTCCTGTTAAAGGCTATGTGAATTATTGGAGTAGAGTAGAGTAGAGTCGAACTGGAGGCAGCGTTTCGAGTTTTTCAGAATAATTTAATTATATGTTGGTGTCCCCTCAAACACACACCTTTTTTCTCATATACATAACTCATCCGAATATTTTGATTTGTCTACATTTAAGATCTTAAACTTCATTACTTTTCTAATTAACATTATCTTTTTTTACAAAATGTTTGGCTATTGGTATTTTTTACTTTACAGTCAAGAGAAAAGCTAAATGGCATTTAAAAAATAAATAAAAATAAACAGACAGTTAAATGGATTACAACACCTTTTGTATGTAGTCTAGAAATTCTAATGATAATTTAAATTATTTACAGCCATTCCAGAATGGCTCTTCTAAATGCGAATATTCCACAATAGTTGAATTTTATATCCACAACACAACACACACTCACACATGATTTGAATGAACAATATTTCTGTAAATAACCAGAAAATCTAGTTGACTACATCACGTGTGGGCCAGTTTGCTGCAGGACATCAGGCGTCTGTTCGCCACCATGCCGGACTGTATTGCAGCATGTAACGCCGCACGAGGCGGTGCAACGCGCTATTGATGATGGCCGGATTACGTACCACAGATCCCTTTGTAATTGTCCTTCAGCTCTGTTTTTGCCATCACGTGCATCACTCACCTGTGTCATTACACCAATAAAATTTCAGTTGAATCCCATGCTTCCTTCTTGGTGCGCTAATTTTTTTGTCTGTGTGTGTGTATGTTGAAAATTAGTAATACAATCTTAGTAATAGAATGTAATAGTAATAGAATGCTTTTTTAGTCAGATTCCCATACACTCTCTTCAGTATATTTATAGTACTTTATCGAGTGATTTCCTCGATTAGGTTTATGACAGAAGTAAACAAAAATATTAGGTAAAGCAAATATGGAATAATCATAGATCATAAACAAGTGGGTTAAGTAACACAATTATTATACTAGTATTATCACATCATTTATTATCGCTCTATTGAATGTAGACTTCTGTTTTTACGGGAGTACTTTAAACTTAATTTGTTTAAAAATTTAATAGCTATAATAAATGTTGAACTCCGCCAAGTTATTACAAAGTAGAATTATTCTCTCTCTCTCTCTCTCTCTCTCTCTCTCTCTCTCTCTCTCTCTCTCTCTCTCTCTCTCCTTAAGACACAGACTTTAAACATACCAGGATATAAGAATAAAAGCACATAAGTTACTTTCATAGCTCTGTTATTAGCTTGTTCTTTCTTGTAATTATCAGTTGCTTTATTATTAGTATTATTATTAAGAGAGACCTCCAGGAGTCAGAAACTCATTGAGGGAGGCCACATACTACACACACACCAGCTATCATACTTATTCTTGAATTCATTCACGCTGCTTGCACTCACAACATCCAAAGGCAATCCATTCCAATCACGCAACATCCTCTGAGAGACAAATCTAGCCATCACGCATTCTCAGCTTCCAAGGATGCCATCTTGTCCTTTTCCCACCCTCCATAAATTGAAAAATTCCATTTCAATTGAAATCCTGCATGACCCTTTCAGAAGTGATAAGATTGAGAATGTGTAAGATATTCTCAATCATATCACCCCCCTCTTTCTCCTGTTTGCTAGTGTCTGCAGTCTATAAATTCTCCATCTGTCTTCTTAGTCACTATTCCACAATCCTGATATCATTTTAACACTCTCCTTTGTACTCTCTCCAATATATCAGAATCACAACAGAAACCAGGAAACCAGACCTGCACACAATAATCCAAGTGAGGTCTTATCAAGGCCTTGTAAAGAGGCAAAATAACATCCTTATCTTTACATGTGAACGTTCGTTTCAGCATTGCTATTATATTTTAAGTTCTATTTGCAATCTTTGCCACATGGCCCCTGAACTTCAACTCCCTATCTATTAACACTCCAAGATCCCTAGCCTCATCAGTTTCTTCTAGCCTAATCGCACCAATATAATACGATATTAGATATCTAATCATGCCGAAGTGAATGACTTTACATTTACTGGCATTGAACTGACACCCATTTTCTCATTCCCACAATTCCAGCCTATTCAAATCATTCTGCGAGGACTGCATATCAGCAGCATTCCTGATTACCCTTCCTATCTTTGCATCATCAGCAAATAGCTGTATGTCGCTTGTCAAATCCTTCCCAATATCATTAATGTACTGATTGAATAACAGTGGACAAAGCATTGATCCCTGTTGTACACCACTTGGTACCTTAAATCTTGCAGAATCACATCCCCCATATACCACTTTTTGGTATCTCTCTTTCACCCATCCTCTTATCCATGCTAATATTTATAACCGAAACTCATATTCTTCAATTTATGCAACAGCATATCATGCTGTATTCTGTCAAAAGCCTTAGCAAAATCCAAAAGCATCATGGTCTATCTATTCCCCTTGTCTAGTTGAATGGTAACATTGTTATAGAATGTGAGCAAGTTGCTAAAACATGACCTTCCCTTAGAAAACCCACGTTGTTCATTGCAAAGTAAAGATTCACTGCCTCTGTGTTATTGTGGAGAATAAAACAAACGTGCAAAATTGCTGTTTCAGTTGGTAACGATTGTGTCTTTTTGTATCAAAGATCTAGTTTCAGGTCTTATCCATGACGCGAAAAACCTTCGTAAGGCATTTTAAAATGAAGGTAAGTCACCCCACCCTATAATTAATAGAAAATCATTCAAATTTAACATGCGTACCAAAATATACAATTAACAGTCGAACTTTAAGTATATTGACTATGAATTTCATTACCGGCTGTAAGAACGTTGGATCATTGTTATAAGTTTAAAGCAGAATAAAAAAAATATTCTGGTTTCTAGAATAATATTCCAGATTATATCCAAAGCACATGAGAAATGAAAACTGTTTGAATTCAATAAAATTTATCTCCAGAAGATGTCTGCTCAGCCTAGTGGAGATGAGCGAGCTCATCTTTTGCGGGTATCTTTTAGTGATGTCACCTCCAACTGATACTGATAACCTTTTCGGGAAAAAAATAAAAACACGCGTTTTTTATGATAACTTTTTAGGGAAAAAAACGCGTTTTTTATGATAACTTTTTCGGGAAAAAAATAAAAAGACGCGATTTTTTTTTCTGAAAAAGTTATCAGTATCAGTTGGAGGTGACATCACTAAAAGATATCTGCAAAAGATGAGCTCACTCATCTCCACTAGGCTGAGCAGACAGCTTCTGGAGGAGAGGGGGGGGAGAATAGGGAGTGATGGAGTAGGATGGGGAGCATTGCAGGGAAGACATCTGTCACTCTCTTGATGACCTTTTCACTTCCACCACCTAATGGTTTTTTTTTCTCATCCCAACAATTTCGGACATATGAGAGAGAGATATAGTCACATGGTCTAACATCAAAAACACTTTTTGAGGATAAAATACTTAACATAATAAGGACAAATAATATAGAATACCCTTTGAACCACAGAGATAAGATTTGCCCTATGATGTCTCAAAGTAAGATAATCTCACATCAACATCATATCCAACAGCATGTAGAAACATGTCCTGAATCATCTGCATGAAAGTTTCATTTTGGAAGGAACGGTCAGGGTTAAGGGTCAGGTAAACAGTACTATAAGGAAAAACAAATGAGTCAAGTGTCTTTGCAGTTACGGCAATTCGTTCATTTGCAGCTATCGTATTGTGTTGTGGTGATTCGTATCCAGGAATGTAAAGTAAAATAATGGGTGAGCCACAAATGTCATTGAAATTTTCTTTCTTCGGGAAAATAGCACGAGACAAAACTCTTCACCTAGCTCTAAAAGGATGGAAACCGATTATTATTTTAGGTGACACATATATTGTGATGTATTTATCCAGGACCACTTAGGAAAAGTTATGCAGGAAGTGATCTATATCCTCGGCTACTTGCAAAGAAGAGTTGACTACAAAATGGACCTCAGTGAGTTTTATATTCTGAAATGCCAAGATGGGGAACTAATACTTGATGATACAGGAGCTAATGGAAGTAAAGGTTTTTCTATTAGTTGTGAAGAAGCTGAGAAATTTTCACCAAAAATGTACGACATTGATAATCATTTACTATTTTTGGAAACTGAATTACCATCTGTTCGTATAATGGGAAAAATTATCGCTAATCATTTAAATTCATCAATGGTAAAATTAGACTCAAGATTTTATCCAATTCGATAAACATTCTTTATTTTGGGACATTTACGAACATTTTACAAAAACTGTTTGTGTATATTTGCTAACAAAAGAATACACAGAATGTTTAGGGAGGCATGGTGTCATTTCCAGACTGACACATTATCAAATGCATGTAAGTGTGGTTACCATGGTATCTGATTTAAAAAATTCTTTTGCATGACCAGCTATTTTGATATAAATGTAACCAAGAAACAGTGAGTAACAAAAATTGTATTCATTGAACTCTTTGGAAAATGTTAAGAGTCTAAACTAAATATTGTGAAATATATTTTTAAGGAATTACATGTTTTGAATTTTTCTCAGTGAATATACTTGTAAATAGTATTTCAGCAAAATAAAATGTGCATTTGTAAACTTAAAATGAACAAAGATGTGTGCTTTTCTTGTTGTGTTTTTCCACAGTGAATTTTTTACTCAGTTATTCTGATTAGAAGTTGATATTTAAATCCACAACTTTATATCTTAATGCAATTCTGTTTAATTATTAAAAAAATCAGCTGTGAAATTAATGCCAGGACGGTAGAAAAAAAAAAGGTGTTGAAAACGAAAATCCATGTATTGATTATTTTAGAAATTGTCTAATGCTACCTATTGATATTATTTGAGTTATTTGAAAACAATTCGTTCACATAATCGAAACTCCGAACTACTAGGAACAGAATGTTATACACTTAGCATGAAATGTGGGATTAAATTTTAGAAAAAAAAAATCTTAACATATATCTCAAATATCCTTGTACTTACACTTTCATGAGATTTAGCATTTATTAAAGTATGTTTTCCTTACCTACTATATTTACTAAACTGTGCTTTCAATACTACAGCATCCATTAAACTGTGTATATAAAATATGTACTATAGAATCTATTAAACTTATGTCCACCGATGCAATCTCTTGAAAAGGTTTATGTGAAGGTGAATGTCTGTTCTAAGGTGTAACAACATAGAATCTTACAAGAAGGTATTTATCAATTCTTAAAAATGTTTACTGTCGAGTTAATATCTTTAAAAAAAAGAAAAATCATCCTTTTATAATCATCTACAACGATAAACCGTCCTTAAGTGGTACTTACGGTAGTTAACAACCCCCATTCAAAAATCAATTTACGACCTTGGTATTACTTTCCTGTTATTTGCTTCAAATCTCTTTCTAAACTATTGCTTAAGTGCGAAATACGATATTTTGTGGTTCCGGGTGATAATAAATACCCTGCAGCGAATGTTTTACTAATATCTGTTATTCCTATGTTTACAACGTAAAACTGTTTAGTTTGGAGTCAGCTTATATCGTAACATAAAAAGTATCTTAGAATGGTGGATTAGTGGACTATTAATGAATGTTAAAAACTATCTTAATCCATAGTTATTATTTAAAAATATAAGATCAAAGCTTTAGTTAACGAATGAGAAACTCATGCTAAAAGGTCAACATATTTTTTTTAATTTTTTATAATTTATTTTTATAATTTATTTTATATTATTTTTTTTTTTATTTATTATATTTAAAAAATTAATTTTTTAAATATAATATCTTTTTAAATTTTTATTTCTCTTTTATTTCTATTCTATTTGTATAGAGAGACTTACATTTAAAATCATTATATAATGAATAAAGATTTCTTATTTAACTTGACGAATGTAGTCGTGTTTCTTGCTTAAACCTGGATCAGAGCACACCCTTACCAAAATCAATTATTATCGGTGTCTTGTTTGAAGCAAAATAAATTCGAATTTCATAGCGATATTTGGACATTAATCCAATTTTCAAACTCACAGTTCAATATTTGCGATGCTTGCCACTACGTTTTTATTTATTTCTTCGTTATAATAACTCCACTCTACAGAAATAATTATTAATATAACGGGACTAAGGAATTTCTTATGCTTTTATCGATTTCAAATTCTGCTTTAAACTTATAATAATGTGTTTTACCTGGTGTAATGAAATTCATAACACAGGCTTGCAAAATTCGAGTATATATATATATAAGAAATATGAAATATATATATATATATATATATATATATAAGAGAATATATATATATGTGAAGTTTTTTCACCAGCACATTTCGTTTTTCATATGCTTACATTTATATGTCTGGGCCTTCGGATGTTCTTCCTTAAGTTCGTCAGTTTTCGATAATGTACCTACAATTAGTTTCCAATAGTAATCCGTCACATTCTAAAAAATAAATAAATAAATAAAATAGACGAAGAGACAACGGAAGATTTCTAACAAATTTTATATATGCAAATATAAAAAAAATGAAATAAATTTCTTTTGCTGACTGTGTTAAAATATAACTTTATTTAGTAATGCAATGCCAAGAAAATAGTTCAAGAATTAAGATCAAAACGGATAGTATATATCCTCCGATTAGTAAGATGAAAGCAACTTGAAGGTGCTCCAATTTCAAAGCCTCATTAGAATACACAGTTATCTCTGGACGTCTCCAGTTTAATTCTTTTTGAAAAAGGTAATCGCCCTCCCACTTAGTATTAAGACCTGATTCTGTAATCTTCATAATCCTGAAAAGAAATGGAAGCCGCATACAGGAAAGAATCTTAAATAGCATATTGAAATGATAATGAAAGAAGGTGAGCTGTTGTTCAATATGGGAGCTATTTGAAACAAATAAATTAATTAGGTACTTACGTGTTACTCAATGCTTCTCGGCAAGGATGATTGCGTTGGATATATAATGCACCATGTCTATGATAAAATGCTTCTTTTCCGATAAAAAAACTTCTCCTTCCGTGTTTAATTATATTTTCAGCAATCGCTACGCTACTATGTATGAAGCAATACCTTTCTTCATGGATCCTTTTCATTCCTTCATTAATATTAGACGATAGAGTTTTGTCATTCAACTGTCCCATACATCTATTGACATCTCTTTCGATCTTCTGTGTAGAAAATGTTTAATGTATTGCAAGTAAACATATTATCTTTTAATTCGAATTAAAAATAAAAGTGAAAAAATAAATTCTAGTCATACTGTTTGTCTAAACGTTTAATGCTGCCCAGAACTTATTTCCAATAAACAGTCTAGTTTGTGACATTTATTCTCAATATAATTCAAAAGGTCATTAAATCAATAAACTGATTTTCAAACAATGAAATATGAAAAAATACATATGCGTGTTTGTGTGTCTTGTCATTATCGATCTTATGGTTGGAAGGGTATGTTACTTAACCAGGTAAGTGATTATGGAACGAAAAGGAACCAGGTAAGTGATTATGGAACACACGTTTTGTCAAAAGGACCTCAGAAAAGTTCTTATCGTCATGTATGAAAATCGAAACCAGTTCTTTCCGTACAAAGAGCTTCGACTATTCCGACTAGCAACTGAGGCTCAGAAAAGAAATCCATGTTTGTTTAAAAATATAGAATGACCAGAAAACATAGAAATCAACTTGAACGCAAGCAGAAGTCAGCGATTGCATGATTTTCATAAGAACCGAGCATAATATTAGTAAAACGTATCACATTTCTTCGGTATGTCTCTATGTTAAGACTGAATACAAGAAACAAAGCGAGCAAGACTAGAAACAGTACTCAGCATGATTTCAAAATTATAATAAATGTCAGATATGAGTTAGCTCGATGGACTGCAAATACATTTCCAATTTTTTTATATGAAATTAATTGGCAAAATGTACTACAACAAAGTTTTGGTATGTGTTCTATCGAATATTCAGTTGAGCAAAATAAAGTTAAGGTTTAATTACCTTAACCAATTAACTTCGTTCTTACCATTAAAAAGGAATCATAGGCGGTATTTCGCTCTGTGCCACATGATATTTTCTTCTCTTGGATAGCTTTAGCCAGCTCGTGCAATGTTTCTATTGGCTTCTCACTTTCAGGGAGAGTTATAAAGGATAGGATTGCTTCACAATATGCTGACGTAACAACGAACGTGAACATCAACCAAGACATAACCAGAAAACGAAATGCAGGATACCAAAGAAGCTTTGTAATAATCTCTGTAAGCATATAAAAGGATGATTTTAAATTATTTTAAAATAATGCTAATATCTGTAAGACAAGCAGTGTTATACTCTAATGAACACAAAATATTCATTCTTGTGAACAAATGAGACGGATTAAAATTTACTACAAATAAAATATATATATATATATATATATATATATATATATATATATATATATATATATATATATATATATATATATATATATATATATATATATATATGAAGATAATAAAAGCGAGTACATTTGTATTCTAGGAAATTAGAGTGTGTGTATTATTTTTATTAATATTAAATAATATATTTTAAAAATAAATGATTTATGTTTAGAAATTATCAGCATTCAAATTTCTTCTATGTCTTGTCTTAAGAGTAGCTATACTGTGTTGTGTTATGTCGAATATTCAGTTGAGCAAATGAAATTACCATTCCTCATTAAGCTTGCATACAAGAGCCACATGACATGAGAGATACTGGGTGGGGGAGAGCCATATAATCTTGATGACATGATCGAAACACAATACGTAATGCAGGACGCTATTCCGAAGGCACCAAGCAGCATCAGCCACAACTGGAGAAACGAAATAATAAAGAATAAAAATATCTTGATTTCTTAAATTAACTTCAGAATTGGATATGAAAATTTAAAGAAAAATTCTGAATCAATCATTCTTCGGTATAGTTTGATAGGCACACATACTAAAAATCCTTTAATTGTCTGGTGGTTAAATCAAGCGCAGTAACTCATCCAATTCAGTAATTAGAGGAAAATGTATGTTTATAATGTTAAAATAATAGGATTGATCTTTTTCATACCTCCATTCCTCTTCAATTGGCTGTCATAATAATATCAGGTCCGAAATCAAGCGGTGTGTGTCCTGAATCAAAAACTGATTCCAAAGAACTTGGTGTTATTACCATAAACATCATCAATATATCCTTGAAACAAGGAAATCGATTTGTTTTAATCAACAGGAAGCCATAGTACTGTCTTTTAGTTTTTGCATTATGAAGCTATATTATACATTCTGAAATAGATGCTCATATAGACGAAAATAAAGAGTCAAAGCAACCTCGTGAGTAGTATGGGAGGCACTTCTGACCAAATGCTTCCGGTGGGCATGGCTTCATGGGTTAAGAATGTCAACTTATCTCCCTGGGGGCATATGTGTCAATGGCTTCAGTTCTTGTGTTTTGGTCCGCGTATGGAATTATGGTGATTTTTTTGGTTCGCGTATGGAATTATGGGTGATGGTAGAGATAAGGATTTGTGTTGTGATTGGTGGGACACTTTAAACCAAATGCTTCTGGTGGGCGTGGCTTCATGGGTTTGGAATGTTTGGAATTTCCCTGTGGGCGTATGTGTCAATGGCTTCAGTTCTTATGTTTTGGTTCGCGTATGGAATTATGGGTGATGGTAGAGATAAGGAATCGTGTATTGATTGGTGGACACTTCTGACCAGATCAAGATCAAGATAAGATAAGGAATCGTGACGTGAATGTTTGTTGTTATGAGATGCAGATAAGTGACGTCATTTGTTATTTGTAAATATATGTTGTCATTTGTTATTTGTAAATAAGTGACATTGTTGTTTTGAATGGAAAGGATGATATTAGTGGATAAGAAATTGTGTCGTGTTTGGTGGACACTTCTGACAAGATCAAGATCAAGATAAGATAAGGAATCGTGATGTGAATGTTTGTTGTTGTCAGATGAATATCAGTGACGTCATTTTTTAGTTGTAAATAAGTGACGTTGTTGTTTTGAATGGAAAAGGTAGATATATTAGTGTATAAGGAATCGTGTCGTGATTGGTGGACACTTCTGACCAGATGAAGATCAAGATAAGATAAGGAATTGTGACGTGAATGTTTGTTGTTATTGAGTTTTGAATGTTTGGAATTTCTCTGGGGCCCTAGTCTGTTGGGGACATCACTTGGTGTGTTTGGTGATATTTAGAGATAAGAATCGTGACGTTATGTGTTTGGATATTCAGCGTTTCGAAGTTTTCTGAATACTTAATTATATGCTATGCCACTCAAACATACAGTTTTTTGTTTTTTTCTTCTTCTATAGATGGTTGTACTAATTTTCCAATACATTTTGAGGTATTTCTTTCCTGTTAAATGGTGGGATTCTTAGAGTTAGTCGTGATGGCAGCAGTGTGATAAGCTATTCGAGCTTTTCTGAATAATTAATTATATACTTAAAATACCTGTCCTTAAACACACACACACATTAGACATAAAAAACCGCTAATGTATCCATGTTGATACTCTAATATATACCCTATGATTATTCTTATGGAAAAAAAACTATTCAGTATTAGAAATACACTTACCAAAAAACATACGAGCAGTTGTTATGTTTAAGTTAAAAAAGTACTTACACCTTTCCAGATGACTCTTCTAAATACGAATATTCCAAAATAGTTGAATTTTATATCCACAACACAACACAAACACAAAAACCACAAAGAATGAAATTTCTGTAAACACTGTAACCTGAACTAGTTACTTCGTCCTTTAGATTACAGACCATAGATGCTGTCGTTTCGTCATTTGCAATATCCCCCAGTGAGCAGTTTTCTTCAAAGGGGATGATATGAGTCACATCCGTAAATTGGGGTATTGCTCAAAAGGTAGCATTTCCTCAAGTTCGGATATTTCTCAAATAATTACATATGACTAAAGGATTAGTATCCACATGTTTGAATGACACATATCCTAAAATTATTCATTCTTTGTTACCATCGGAATTCATTGGTGTAGTAAATTAATGCTTACATTTAATTTTAATTTAGAGTACTATCCGATTGGTTGTCTGTATTAATTCTTTCCCACTGTTGCACAAGCATGGTGGGAAAGTCTATGCGCTGTTTTGTTTAGGTTAAGTGTTATTTCCGGTTTCGAATTTCGATTGTTCTTAGAGTATAGAATTCTGACAAGTGAAATTATTATTTTTTTTTTTTCAAATTGAATGGTTATTTTCTGTATTTTACTTTTAAAGGTCATATTCTAACAGAATAACTGAGCAGAATTAATAAATATATAAAGTAAATGTGAATTTATTTTCCAACACTGAATATTTCTCATTAAGTCTTATCTTAAACTTGCCCAAGCTTGGTGGGAAAGTCTATGTGCCGTTTTGTTTAGGGTAAGTGTTATTTCCGGTTTCGAATTCCGATTGCTGTTAGACTGTTCATCCTGTGAAGTTATCATATTGTGTTGTGGTGATTGGTATCCAGGAAAGTAAAGTAAAGTAAAATGATGGGTGAGCCATAAAAGTCATTGAAATTTTCTTTCTTCAGGAAAATAGCACGAGACAAAACTCTTCACCTAGCTCTAAAAGGATGGAAACCGATTATTATTTTAGAAGACACGTACATTGTGATATATTTATCCAGGACCACTTGGGAAAAATTACGCAGGAAGTGGTCTGATATCCTCGGCTACTTGCAAAGAAGAGTTGACTATGAAATGGACCTCGGTGAGTGTTATATTCTGAAATGCCAAGATGGGGAACTAATACTTGATGATACAGGAGCTGTTGGAAGTAAGATTTTTTCTATTAGTTGTGAAGAAGTTGAGAGATTTTCACCAAAAATGTATTGACAATCATTTTTATATATGACATTGACAATCATTTACTATTTTTGGAAATTGAATTACCATCTGTTCGTATAATGGGAAAAATTATCGCTAATCATTTAAATTCATCAATGGTAAAATTAGACTTTCAAGATTTTATCCAATTCGATAAAGATTCTTTATTTTGGGACATTTACGAACATTTTACAAAAACTGTTTGTGTATATTTGCTGACAAAAGAATACACAGAATGTTTAGGGAGGCATGGTGTCATTTCCAGACTGACACAATATCAAATGTATGGAAGTGTGGTTACCATGGTATCTGATTTAAAAATTATTTTGCGTGACCAGCTATTTTGATGTAATGTAACAAGAAACAGTGAGTAACAAAAATTTTATTCATTGAACTCTTTGGAAAATGTTAAGAGTCTAAACTAAATATTGTGAAATATTTTTAGGTAATTACATGTTTCAAATTTTTCTCAGTGAATATACTTGTAAATAGTATTTCAGCAAAATAAAATGTGCATTGGTAAACTTAAATGAACAAAGATGTGTGTTTTTGTTGTTGTGTTTTTCCACAGTGAATTATTTACTCAGTTATTCTGATTAGAAGTTGATATTTAAATCCACAACTTTATATCTTAATGCAATTCTGTTTAATTATTTAAAAAAATCACAACTGTGAAATTAATGCCAGGACAGGGAAAAAATATTGAAAACGAATATCCATGTATTGATTATTTTAGAAATTGTCTAATGCTACCTATTGACATTATTTGAGTTATTTGAAAACAAATCGTTCACATAATCGAAAATCTGAACTGTTAGAATTTGGTTATTTTACAGAGAGAGAGAGATAAAGAAGCACCTAATTAAACCAACAAAACGTGACTTTATCTCTCTACTTTAAAGTTTGGCATAGAGAAAATGTTTGTACTCTACAGATAACACATATACAAATTTTACCTTTCCCTACACAAAGTAAGATTAAAACACACCAACAGTATATCCAACAGCATGTGCAAACATGTCGTTGAGTCATCTGCGCAAAAGGTTCATTTTTGAAGGAACGGTCATGGTAGGGGATGGTAAGTGTAAACAGTACTATAAGAAAATACCATAGAGTTGAGTGACTTTGGACTTAAGGTAATTGTTCATCCACTGCAGCTGCTGTTTTGTGATTTGTGTTTGGTAATGCAAAAATAATGGGTGAGCCACAAATTCTTTGAAAGTTTCTTTGTGAAAAGTTCTAATTGTTTAGAATTTTGTAAACAAAAGTTACCATAAAGTATACGATCAGAGATAATAATCAGTGAAATAATAATAAATATTTACTTGTGGTGCCATATGAAGTAATTGAAGAAGAAGAATGAAGGAAAACGGTTATGAAAAATCGACAGTGGATGAAAAATACGAATTTTCAGTTATCATTGGGATAATTGATGTACAATTTTTTTGAATAAGAGTTCATATTTATTTCCTAAAGAAATTTGTATTTCTGATGGAATTAGTGTAAGATATGCAGTGACAAAATCACCTTGTAGTTGGAAAGAATTACCTGAAAGAGTTAAAAAACAGAATTCTTGGTTAATAAAATATAACCATTAGCTGAAGTGGGGAATTGGTTCACTAGCTTTGGGCAAACTAAGAGATTGAATGATAGAATCAACATGCAAATATCATATATTACTTGCCAAAGGAAGAGAAAAATCAAAACCATTAACGAAGTTAATAGGGAGGCCTGTTCTTGATTTAAATAAAATTGGATGCCCAAAACGTGAAAACATAACGTGTACTTTTAAATGCCTTTGGAAACATAATGAAAGATTCTGTGCTTTTAATAATTCTCTGAAGTATACATATTGGATTCGAAAATATAAATATGCAACCCTTAATTTTACTACAGTAACAAATTCCCAACAAACACCAAATGAAAATTAACTTTCAGATGAGAGTCACATTGTCAAAACCATACGATGGCAATTTCACAAGCATGTAAGAACCTTTGATGTATTTTTCAATTTATTTATTTTCTGTATTGTTAGATTCAGTAAATACAATTTGTAAATAATATTTCGTTCAAATAAAATGTGTAAATTTAAATGAATAAATTGGGTGTCATAGATGTGTTATACAAATTTAAGGAAGATAACATTTTTTTTTCCTTGTGAAATTTCATGCCACAAAGTAACCAGAGAATTTTTTTTTGATTCATTGAATTAAAAGTCTTATTTGTTCATGCAAGCCCTCAAATATTTCAAGAAACTCCTGTCAAATCTTGGAAGCAAAAGAAATAATCGGGTATTAAATTATTAGCTAGAATTTTAGTGGTGAAGATTTCACCTGAAAAGTCACAATACTGTTAGAGTTTGGTTATTTTACAGAGCCATTAGATATTTAAAACCAACGACACGTTACAAAAACTCTTAAAAAGATTACTGTAGAAAAACTGCGGAGAGTTCAAAACCTTGTTTGTCTCATATCAGTTACTTAAAATTTACTAATGCTAAAGAAAAATAAATAAATTCCACTTACAGTAATAGGTTAAAAGCACAAGGAATCGAAGGTAAAATTAATAGTTTTATTGGTAATTTCCCAATGGAAACCAAGAGTTCGAACCAAAACACACAATTTCTCACCTACGTACAACAAAAGGCAACCGGATAAGATAGATACCTTAAAGATAAGACTTACTGAGAAATATACAGTGTTGGAAAATAAATATACATATACTTTATATATTTATTAATTCTGCTCAGTTATTCTGTTAGAATATGACCTGTAAAAGTAAAATACAGAAAATAACGAATCAATTTGAAAAAATAATAATAATAATTTCACTTGTCAGAATTCCATACTCTAACAGCAATCGGAATTCGAAACCGGAAATAACACTTACCCTAAACAAAATGGCGCATAGACTTTCCCACCAAGCTTGGGCAACAGTGGGAAAGAATTAATACAGACAACCAATCAGATAGTACTCTAAATTAAAATTAAATGTAAGCATTAATTTACTACACCAATGAATTCCGACAGTAACGAAAAATGAATAATTTTAGGATATGTGTCATTCAAACATGTGGATACTAATCCCTTAGTCATATGTAATTATTTGAGAAATATCCAAACTTGAGGAAATGCTACCTTTTGAACAATACCCCAATTTACGGATGTGACTCATGTCATCCCCTTTGAAGAAAACCATTCACTGGGGGATATTGCAAATGACGAAACGACAGCATCTATGGTCTGTAATCTAAAGGACGAAGTAACTAGTTCAGGTTACAGTGTTTACAGAAATTTCATTCTTTGTGGTTTTTGTGTTTGTGTTGTGTTGTGGATATAAAATTCAACTATTTTGGAATATTCGTATTTAGAAGAGTCATCTGGAAAGGTGTAAGTACTTTTTTAACTTAAACATAACAACTGCTCGTATGTTTTTTGGTAAGCGTATTTCTAATACTGAATAGTTTTTTTTCCATAAGAATAATCATAGGGTATATATTAGAGTATCAACATGGATACATTAGCGGTTTTTTATGTCTAATGTGTGTGTGTGTTTAAGGACAGGTATTTTAAGTATATAATTAATTATTCAGAAAAGCTCGAATAGCTTATCACACTGCTGCCATCACGACTTACTCTAAGAATCCCACCATTTAACAGGAAAGAAATACCTCAAAATGTATTGGAAAATTAGTACAACCATCTATAGAAGAAGAAAAAAACAAAAAAACTGTAGGTTTGAGTGGCATAGCATATAATTAATTATTCAGAAAACTTCGAAACGCTGAATATCCAAACACATAACGTCACGATTCTTATCTCTAAATATCACCAAACACACCAAGTGATGTCCCCAACAGACTAGGGCCCCAGCGAAATTCCAAACATTCAAAACTCAATAACAACAAACATTCACATCACAATTCCTTATCTTATCTTGATCTTCATCTGGTCAGAAGTGTCCACCAATCACGACACAATTCCTTATACACTAATATATCTACCTTTTCCATTCAAAACAACAACGTCACTTATTTACAACTAAAAAAATGACGTCACTGATATTCATCTGACAACAACAAACATTCACATCACGATTCCTTATCTTATCTTGATCTTGATCTTGTCAGAAGTGTCCACCAAACACGACACAATTTCTTATCCACTAATATCATCCTTTCCATTCAAAACAACAATGTCACTTATTTACAAATAACAAATGACAACATATATTTACAAATAACAAATGACAACATATATTTACAAATAACAAATGACGCCACTTATCTGCATCTCATAACAACAAACATTCACGTCATGATTCCTTATCTAATCTTGATCTTGATCTGGTCAGAAGTGTCCACCAATCACGACACGATTCCTTATCTTTACCATCACCCATAATTCCATACGCGAACCAAAACACAAGAACTGAAGCCATTGACACATATGCCCACAGGGAAATTCCAAACATTCCAGACCCATGAAGCCACGCCCACCAGAAGCATTTGGTTTAAAGTGTCCCACCAATCACAACACAAATCCTTATCTCTACCATCACCCATAATTCCATACGTGAACCAAGAAAATCACCATAATTCCATACGCGGACCAAAACACAAGAACTGAAGCCATTGACACATATGCCCCCAGGGAAATTCCTGACGTTGTTAACTCATGAAGCCACGCCCACCGGAAGCATTTGGTCAAAAGTGCCTCCCATACTACTCTCGTGGAATCCTACTTGTCTGAGAAAAACGAGCCTTAGACAAACTGGCCTGAAAAAAAACTCAGTTCGATTATCAGGAGCTGAACATCTTTGAAGTTAAATGATTTGTATTGCGATATTAATGCCTTCGATCTGAACCACACAACCTCAGTCGATCACATTTTTAAATCGGATTCTGTAATTGCAAATGTGGTGAATGATTGCATAATAACAAGTTTAAGGAATTATTCCCAAGATTCTTTGATATTTTTACTAATTCACTCGTATGCATATTTTTTGATCATTCCTGTCAGGACACGAAAATTCTTCTTTGGATTGTTCAATGCAAGCCGAGGTAGGCGATCTCATAAGGAAGAGGTGGTTTCCTTAAGGAAACAATAGTTTCTAACCGCCAAAAAGCGCAAACTATGAAACATATCGACATACAGTGCCTTGTATTCTTAGTTCTTTTGACCGCAGTTCTAATCAACGCAAATCAATGGCAATGCTTTAGAATTTCTTATAATCAACATCTGTAGGGTTTGGTTAAGGTTTAACCAAATCTTACAGATGGATGGTTTTATCATAAAACGATGTGTACAATAAAAACTTTAGATTTAATGAGCATTTAATTTAATAAAATTATCAATTAATATTGCACGAGATTTCAATGCAATTTAAATTAACCAAATTAATCCATACAAGGAGTATGAATCAAGATATATGAACATAAGAATACAAAAATCATTGTCATTCAAGGTATTTGTATCTGTATCTTCAGACTTCATTCTCAAGGCAAATTTTCTTTGTAGGAAATGGTCTCACAGTTCGAATTCATATCACTGCACATTACACAGTGTAATAGTAGCTGTAGCAATGTTGTATTTGCAATCTCTAATTCATCAAGTCTCTGTTTTATTTGTTTTTTATTAAACCTCATAATTAACGTCTACACATATGAAAAAAAAAAAAAGAATAGTAAGAAACAACTATTTGCACTTCAATTTTCATTTTAAATTACGATTGTAATTCTCCCCTATAGTAATTTATTTATTCATTTTAGTGCTAAAATAAAGTCTTTAAACGCGGTGTATATTCTAGCAGACAGACATTTAGTTCCAGTAAAGATTTCGTGAGACTTACAAAGAAATATTTCGGAGTTACTGCAATTAGATATCCACAAAATGCAGCAAAAATAAATCGAAGCCAATTTGTCGACCAACAATTTACAGAGAGGCAAGTTATCGAAAAAAAAAAAAAATCGAAAAATGTTCATCGAACACCATTTAATTCACAATGCAATTAATCAGAAGGAAGTTCCTTGAAAAAGTAACAAATCGAGCAACAATTAATCGAAAACACTATTCATTAAAAGGCGACTCCTCGAAAAACAACAACTCATCAAACATCACAGCATCTACAATTCATTGTTCATGAACAATGAATTATAAGACATGCAAAGGATTTATCAAGAAGAAATGCAGTTTTTAATGGAATAACTTTTGATGTTATGGAAGCATAGCATAAAAGCTACGATTGCCCGTGAGTCAAATACTACCTGTCTTCATTGTAGATCGAATAACTCATCCTCACCTGAAGAGAACTGATAAATATTCTCTGCGACAGGCACGGGATTCCAACTGAGACATTTATAAATAAATTAATTCGTTTATACCGACTAAACTACGAATGCTCCATATTATTATTAGTAATATTAGTATTAGTATGTGATGTCATCAAGCGCTCACCACACATACACACACACACACACACACACACACACACACACACACACACACACACACACACACACACACACACACACACACACACACACACACACATTTTACTCCGATTACCACTCGAACGTTTTACAAAAATTTGTCGAACCGTTTCAGTGTTCACTTGAGTTGCATTCGGGGTTACAAAGGGACAAAATGTCTTCATTTTGTATATTCAAACAGCTCTTCGAATGGTGGGTTAGTGGACTATCGGAAACATCCCAATTTGTAAAAAGCACAAGAAAGCTGTGTAAATCAGTTTTAGATCCAACAGGATAATTACTTTTTCTCTAAATGATGTTAATAATTCCTCAACGGCTGGATGAAATTAAATCAAGTTCCAGGTTATATTTGTCAGTTTCTATTGCAATCTGATGAATTTTGTTGTGAAAATATTAAGAAGTACAAGCGTTTTGTCATGAGATAAATCACTATCTAAACAATGAAGTGCCAGGTACGCATAAGGAATGATGTAAAAAACAACAAAATAATTACTACTTCTGAATGACTACCTAAATATGTTGTCGAGATCCTGGTTGACGTTAGATATTCTTTCGGAACACTTTAAAAAATTGTTTTCAAATTCATCTATCAATAGCTTATGAAAGAACTCATCGAAAAAAATTAACGTTGAATAGTATTTCCGAACAATTCCTTTGCGATGAATTGACTTGGAATGAACTATCCTTCGACGAAATGCTTTTTTGATGAATTTCCATTCGTCAAATTGTAGTTACGGTAATTGTGTATTCGACGAATTAATTTTTCGTGTAATTGTCGCTCGATAAATTTCTATTTGGTAAACTCTCTTTCGATGCACTGTTTTGATGGAACCCTGCAATTAATATACTATATGTCTGCTGTTAAAGATATTAAACATATCAGTAGAGTTGCCAGATGATGTCCATAGTAGACATCATCTGGCAACTATGGACATCATCTGGCAACTCTACTGATGATGCCAGATGATGTCCATAGTAGAATGCTGCTGATCATGTGACTAAAGGGTTTTGATTTGGATATACGTCTTACTCCACAGGTTGGAAATTAGTGAGTTAAAAATCAGAAAATTTAAAACAAAATTAAAAATTAAAAACAATTATTTCTTCTGAACTGAGAGCTGGTATGCATTTTATAAATTTTATGTGCTTTCTGAAAATTAGAAGCATAGAAAAATCACTAACAATTTATCGTGGTGTACAAGTACAGCGTAAACAGATCAAAAGACATTGCTATTAAATCATGTTATTCTGTTTGTTACTGAATTGTTGGCGAGTGGAAATTTAAAACCTTTAATTAAATCTATACCAAATGAAATACAAATAACCGATTATTTATGATTTAGCAATTAGTGTATGGTTTTGATATGTTTAAAGATATGTATTGTGTCTTTTCAGTGAGGATGGTCACTTTGAACACTACTATTGCAAAAATATCCTCGCCTATTTGACTTCTCATTGTCGAGCTTGTGTCCTTGCACTCCGTCCTATATAATCAAACACAAACACAATTTTCTTACAACATATTCAATATATGCAATCACTTGACTACCTGAATTGCTTCAGATTCATAATTTTCATAATAGGCCTGCACAACTCTAGAAAGTGATTCTAATCTGTAATATTCAACATTCATGATTAAACAATTTGATATGCTTAATATATTATGAAATATTTTGATTATCTTAGTTTTAAAGAATAAGAAAAGCTTAAACGTCTGTTGAAAAGTATAGATGTTACCAATAATGAAAATGGAGCAGTCAAAACTCCTGGTTTCAAATATAACCTGGGAGAGCGTGTGATAAAGATGGTTCTACCATACAGATGAGGATGAATAAAGTCTGCTACTTAAAATCTTTGATACGTACAACCAATGGCATAATAAGCAAATCTGCTTCCTTGAGAGAAAATAAATAAATTCCAATTACAAATAAGTGCATTTTCACCGAAAGGAAAGTAATAATATTAATTTTTAACTAAATAATTTCTCCTTCAAATAATAAAACTTTGTAAATGACAACTAAGTAACATTCAATCATCGATAATTAATTTAAACGTAAAATAAAAATGATTACAAATTTATTTTTTTTAATTAATTAATAAGGAAATTTAATCAAAAATATTAGATGATTGTTAGATACGTATTACAACTGGGATTTTCGTTACCAACGACGATGATGTGCAGTTAAGTCAAACACCAGATAATTGCTACTGTTGTTCATAACTAACTACAGACCAACTAGAAATTGAGAATTTTACTAGAAAATGCTCGTTAGAAACTCATCTTCTAAACCCCAATATTACTGTAATATTTAATATTGTGTGGATTTTATGTTATATATAAAAACATTATCTAGCGCACCTTTACCTTTTATAATGGTTCTTGCGTATTCAAATTTTTCCTGCGGCCAAATATGATCTTTCAATGCAAAGTGTGTATCGAATCCTTAACCTGAGAAAAGTATTCAGTAGAATCCACAGTGTTTCTAGCATTAACGCCATTTTGCGATTAGAAACGAGGTTAGAAATATGGACTCTGTCTGCATTTTTGTCTGTTTATCAAGAACCACACAATGACTCGACTCGAATATCCACAGCCACTGGGTATTCATCATCATCATCATCATCATCATCAAATTCCTGCCATGTACCCTCAAGGGGTGTACAGGATATGATAGTGCTACATGAAAAAAAATTACATCTTTATTAATTACCTATCTACAATTTTCCTCCAAATCAATCAGTTACTTGTCAAGACTCCAACATTATCAGATCTTATATTTCTATCATCTGAGGCACTTTATACCGTATCAATCCACCTATATCTTGGTCTACCTCTGGGTCGTTTTGCTGCCAACCTGGCAGAGAACACCTGTTTTGTTAATCTTTCCTCCCCCATTCTGCTTAAGTGACCATACCACCTGAGATTAGCTCTGCTAACGCATTCCTGAATGCTGACAATGTCAAGTTCTTTCCTAATATCCTCGTTTTTAATATGATATTGCCGTTGATGCCATCTGTTCACGCCTATAATCTTTCTCAGGATTCTCATATCTGCGGTCTCTAGTCTTTGGTCAAGTATTTTACTTCTGACCCAGCTCTCAGATCCATAAGTTAAAACTGGTTTGAACACTGTCTTGTATACAGCTAATTTAGTGTTCCGACTAATTTCTCTCTTACTCCATATGAATTTATTCAATTGACTTCCCACCATACCACCTTTGCTGATTCTGTTGTCGATTTCTATATTTAATTTACCATCTTCTGTAAAAATCGTGCCTAAATAGCTGAAATGTTTTACTTGTTCCACAGGTTCTCTATTCACAACACAGTTGGCATTTTCAATAATTTTGCCTATTTTCATTGTCTTTGTCTTTTTATTGCTAACCTTCATACCATATCTATTACAACAGCTATTCAATTTAGTCAGAGAATCTTGCAGACTTGTAGCGGATTTATTTAGAAGAATAACATCATCCGCATAAAGCAAAGAGCTGACATTAACATCTCCAATTTTGATATCATGTTTAATACCACTTTCCTTCATAATGTGACCCATATAGATAATGAATAACAGAGGAGATAATGTACATCCTTGTCTCACACCAGATTTAACATTAAACCATCTTCCTGTACTTCCTTTAATTCTAACTGCTGACTTACAACTCAAATAAAAAGTAAGTATTGCTTGATATAATGCCCCATTGACACCATATAACTGCAGCGTATTGAATAGTTTCTCTCTTGGCACTTTGTCATATGCCTTTTCCAAATCGACAAAACATAAATTCAGATCTTTGTTATATTCCCATGCTTTCTCGACTATTTGTCGTAAAGTGAAGATCTGATCCTGACAGCCTTTATTTGGCCTGAATCCAGCTTGTTCTTCACCACATTTTTCTTCCACAATTCTTCTCAACCGTTTCTCAAGTATACTTGCATAGATCTTGCCAGGAACACTCAGTAGGGAAATACCTCTGTAATTCTCACATTCAGTTTTATTTCCCTTTTTTTATACATGGGTACTATGAGAGCTCTACTCCAATTATCGGGAATTCGTCCCTCTGGCCAGGCTTTCTGAACTATGCAGTGCAGCCACTGTAAGACTCTTATACCACCATACGTCAGCATTTTTGGTCGAATATCATCTACTCCTGCTGCCTTCTCACATTTCAAGCCTTTGATGGCTTTTTCTACTTCAAGTATGGATATGTATTCCTGACTGCATGCCTGGTCAGTGTTTTTTACCACTGTGCTATCATCACTGCTTGTTTCATTTAGCAGTTTTTCAAAGTAATTACTCCATACTTCAAGGATATCTTTTTCTCCCGTTTTCATGTCGCCTTTATCATCTGTAATTCCTTTTACAGCACTCTTTCTTCCATTCCTAAGCTTCTTCAACAACCTCCAGAATATTTTGCCACCTTCTGGATATTTATTTTCTATATTCTTGCCAAAGTCCTCCCATGACTTTTGTTTAGCTAGTTTTACACAGTGTTTAGCATTCTTGCATTTGTCTTTATATTCTCTAATAGCACTAGCTGACTTATTTGACAGGAACTTTTGATATGCTTTCTTCTTTTCCTTCACTGCCTCTTTAACTTCCTGTGTCCACCAGGGAGTTCTGATTTTTTTATCCTTACAGACAACCTCACCACATGCCTCTCTGGCATAATCAATCAATGTTTTCTTCAGAGTTTGCCACTGAATCTCCAAGGTTTGATTCCTGTTCTCAAACTCTTTCATTTTTTCTTCAATAATCTTTGTGTATTTTAGTCTACAGTTCACATCTGAGAGCTGTTCAACTTTTATTCGCTTTAAAACTTTCTTACATGTTATTCTTTTCAATATGAAATTCAATTTTATCCTGCTCAAGACTAAATAGTGATCACTTCCAATTTCAAATCCTCTGTACACTCTGGTGTCCTGCACCAGGGAGAAAACATCACTATCAACAATAACATAGTCAATGAGACTTTTCTTATTCCTAGCCTCTTCTCTCCATGTGAATTTGTGCATATTTTTATGTTAGAACATGGTGTTAGTAATAATCAGTCCATGTCCTGAGCAGAAATCCAACAGATATTTGCCATTATTATTGGCTTTGCTCTTTTCTCCAAATTTTCCCAAAATATTTTTGTATGTCTCACAATCATTTCCTACTCTACTATTTAGATCCCCAACAAGGACCAACTTTTCCTTTTTCATTGTGTCAGTTGCTTTTTCTAAAGCCTCAAAAAATTCGTCCACTTCTACCTTAGTAGAACCTTCTGTGGGACCATAGGCACAAATAAGTCTCATTGTCCAGTTCCCCATTCTCATATTTGCCCACATAACTCTACTTGAGACTGACTGCCATTCAAAAAGATTAGCCTCGTATTTTGTGTTGAATACTATGGCTACTCCTTCTTTTGCTCGATTGTCATTGCCTGAATATAACATTTTGTATTTATTGCTCAGAAAGATCTCACCAGTTTTGGCCTTTTTTGTTTCAGTCACCCCTATTATGTCAATCTGGTACTTATCTAATTCCTCAGCTAGCTCCATTTCTTTGCCATTCAGGCTTCTTACTTTGATAGTACCGATCTTTAACTCTGGTGATGTTGAGTTAGGGTTTGTTTTCAGATTTGTTCCAGTAGCTGATTTTTCGCTGTTCGCTCTGGTTCCCTGGCAAAATCAACGGGGGCCTTGTTTATCCGGGCGACGCCCCAGCCGGCATGAAATTTTGTCATGTTGTACCATCATTTTATTATTTTGGTTTAACCAATAAGAATACAATTTGGTCGGCTAAATCCCAAATTGCCAGCCCATCCTCATTCGTTCAGTATCCAAATAGATACCCAACAGGGTGCACCACGAGAAGGTGAGGATTGGACATTAGGTCAAAAACCTTGGTCGGTTCTCCGCATTCCTTTAAAGGCTATGTGGAGGTCTCCTCTCAGTTATACAGCTTTGACCCTTAAACAGCCACTGGGTATTCTTAAAATAAAAATAATTTCGTTGCTAAAATTCGATTTGCATAACTTCCGATCCAAGAATTCAACACCATTTCACCTGGAAAATCTTAACAGATGAAACCAATGAATGAATTAGCTTAAAAAAGGCGGAAAGCTGAGAAAAAAAAAAAAAACTGCGCAAAGAATAATATATTTATTTCCATTCTACGGTGCAACATACGCTCTACAATTCGAAATCTGGAATTTATTGCCACCATATTCGAAAAATGATTGTTTCTGACGTTACTCGAGGTTTACTGAGAAATTCAACGCACTTGGAATAAAAAAGGGAGATTATGAAATCCCTTCTCTATGGATACAACTGCAAGTGAGAAGGCGCGAATTTGTTCTCCAAGTAACATCTGAAAACTCTATAAAACTAGCAGGCATTGATTTTGAATTTACTTCTAATTTGCCTAATTTCATATTATAGAAAAGGGAAAAAATGTAGAAATTTGTGGTAACTCGCGTGGTCATTCTGGTATATTGTAAACATTCAAAATGCAAGGAATTGGCTGGATTTATTACTATGAGCTGGAACTCTCCGAGAACGTGATGGGTATTGACTGAGACCGAATTGAAGATACTAGTTTACGGCGAATACGTATATGCAAAAATAAATAAAATAAAAATTTAAAAAAAATATTACCAAATCGGACATCAGAAAATAAGAAAAATATTATGAAAGATAAAATAATGTATGAAGAAAGCAGGCGTAGAATTACATCCAAAAAATTCATGCAGAGCAGAGACCATTTTATTACATTCTGTTCTAGTTTATTTTCTGATAAGATTCTTTTTTTTTTTTTTACCATGCAGTAACAGACTATTCTCTCCTTATGAATGCGTTATGTAATCCTTACCTGGCGACTGATGCATATTACATATAATTATATCTTACGTTTTTGTAAATTGCAGATGTTTGTTTTTCACTATTATATGAAATTGAGTTTATGGAACTACAAAATTATTTTTCGCTGTTCGTTTTTTTATCCCAGAGGGGAAAAAAACAAAACAAAAAAAAATATTAATAAAATTTTCAAAACATATTCTCAAAACAGAAATGATGGAGAATTATGGAAACTTGTTATGCATTACTCTCGAAAAATCAAGCCAATTAATCCTGTAAAATGATTTTCAACCATCCGTCCTAGTTCTCCATCATTTGGAAAAACAAGATCATATCTGTTGAAATTGAATCATTTTTTATTAGAAAATATTAAACTTTACAAAACGATAAATAAAACATACAACACTGATTTGAATCAAACGGTAACAATTTTGTGATCTCCCTCCTTCATTCAGTTGATTACACCTCAAACTTGCCTGACAAAAACAGATCTCCTCCAAATAGAAAATAGCAAAAATTTAGGCGTATATGACTGGTCAAGGCGCTGTTTTCACCTGTACGTCTGCGAATTCTACACAAATCGAAAATCGTCCAACTATGGAATATTAATCACACATTTGGATTTTTGAGCTAAATCCGCTCTAATATTGCTTTATGCTATTCAGAAGATGGAAATCCTCTAAAATAACCCAATTTCAGAGCCCACAGAATAATCTATCATACATGTTTCCGTCCACTCACTTGCCTGCAGTTAATTTTGTGGAAAATACTCTACTGAATTGGCTACTCTCATTCTTTCACTTCAAATCTCTGTATAGCGGTTTGATCATCCCCTATTTACCTTTCTTCTAACAATCTTTCGGAAACATGGCCCTGATATGCAAAAAAGTGCATGATGCTTCGCGTGTGGATGATATATTTAATAAATAAATAAATAAAAGTGGAACGCCCTTTTATTTTAATCTGCTTCTTTTCTTTCGATGTTCGATTAGAGACAGATTGTGAATTTTCATAACATATGCTTTTGAGTTTTTCAAGTTCGTAACTCGCATAACAAAATCGTTCCAGAATGCGAGGAACATCAGAAAAGTTTACGGTTGAGTAAGTTAGCCTCTGCTGTGTGGAGTTGAAGATACTTTATTAAAGTCTGAAATTTAAGAAAACCGCCAGTGTATTCAAGCTGAGTGGTCAGTATATCTGCTCTTTAGCTTCAAGATTAGCTGCGAATTCAATAATGGACCTAACTATCTTTAGGGATAAAATTATCTATAGGGATAGAATGTCTTTAGGGATAAAAGCCCGCTACCCCGCTCTTTCAGGCTTATATGTATACAAAAAAAAAGTAAACGAATCAAAACAAATTGCCTATTAATTGTAACCAATGCAATATTTGATGCGTGTTAATAAGTGTACATGAAAAAACTAATCGTCCTTATAATAGGAAAGGCAATGATTTAATAATTATTCATATTAAAAATATAATAATTGAAGCACTTAGAAGTTTCCACATTGCTGATTATTATTCTCAACAAAGTAACTGCCTAAGTGTTTTTAATTTATTTCGAAAAATTCTTATATTTAGTTCGAGTAGGGAAAAAATCAAATAGCTGGCGGATATATCTAAAATAACATTTCAGTTGTGAATAATTTTTATTTATTTATGTTTTTTTTTACATATAAGGAGTTTATCATCAGTTATATTTGGTAATCCTAATTAAATGACGGTAATAGAGGAAACCATTTAGAGATTATTCCATAAATAAATGCCTATATCATTGAAGGAATTCTTATCATTAAATGGAATCTTGACTCTAAAAGCAAGCATAACCAAAATATTTATTGATGGCAGTTCTTGTTGCTTTTATTTTAATTTTTGTTCCTTCTCTGTGCCTCACTGTAATATATGCATTTTCCATATTTCTATATTTTTTTTTTAAATTTCAATTTTGGAAACCGTAAATTATGATGGCCTCATTTCCCATTAAACATATAATGAAATATAATGGCTTTCATGAAAATAACTGAAAATGTGCATCCGTGCTTTTACTGTTAGGAATTCTAGCGAATGGTTTTAGGCCAATATATTTTATTAAATAATTAATAATTTTATTATTATATGTTTTATGTGAACAAATGAAAAGAAAAAAGAAAGGAAGAGAAATGCAGTCTTGAAATGATTGCCCAACTGCAGTCAAAATGATTTAGAAAATTCATATGAACAATATTTGAAGATTGAAAATAAAAAATATTATTATTTTTATTATAACTAATATCCTGTATGATACTTTCAGAAGTCTGTAAAAGTCTCATTCATATCACCCATCTTTGTCCATTTTTTAACATTACGTTTCACTGTCTCCACTGAATATATTTATGTTAACACTAATGTATTAAATAGTATAACACAGTTATTTAACGCATGTAATACTTAAACCTTTAAAATAATGAAGATAAACATACAATGTATTAACGTTTAAGTATGGCGGTTACGATAAAAAACATTCATATTCAGTACTTACATTTGGAGACTTTTTTCCTCATACTGATTACCTACTAATGTGAGAAACACATCATTAGTGATTCACAATAATCACTAATGTGTGTACGAATCCCTGCAGACTCATTTACATTAGTGTACTGATTCACGTGTGTAAATTATCCACTAATATGATTCGCATATCAGTAAAACATAGTGAGATATGTTTTACGGATGACTGAATAATCAAAAACGCCTTCAAATACTAGGTGGAAAATAAGATATTTTGCCAGGTAAAAATTCTGTTAGTTTCATTTAGCAGGTTCTGCCATAAGGCAGATTGCAGGTATTCAAACAGTCTATTCAAAAATTGGCCATCTTTCCTAACTTAACCGATGCAGTCAATAATGGGCGTCAACAATCACATCACCAAAAAGAATTTAAATTTGTGAACTGGAAATTAAATATTTCTATTTAAATTAAGGGGATATTAAATCCCACATTGTTTTAAAACCGAATAAGAAAATCAAAGATCGGAATCAAAGAGTTTCATGCCGAATATTGTAACTATAAACGTATCGGCGACTACTAGCGTAAGCTAAAGCACGTAGTTCAAGTACGTAGTACAAACTAGAGCAACTCGTTGCAAAGGTGGAGAAAGTTCTGATCACTATTCTTAGTATTTTCCTAAGACCAAGTATAATACCAAGGGCATAGCGAAAAGAACTTATATACACTCTGCTATACGAGTTGCCAAAAAAGGTGCATCCATAAAGGTGCACCTTTATGGATGCAAGTTTTGGATGCAAAAGTGCAAAAAGGTGCAAAACGTTGCACCCAAAAAGGTGCACGTAGTTTTACGTACTACGTACTTGAACTACGTGCTTTAGCTTACGCTAGTAATCGCCGATACGTGTATAGTTACAATATTCGGCTTGAAAAAACTCTGATTCCGATCTTTGAGTTTCTTATTCGGTTTTAAAACAATGTGGGATTTAATATCCCCTTAATTTAAATAATGATTTACATCGCCGAAATGAAGCCTATTGGCTCTTGACTTTAAATAAATATTTCTATTTTCTATAAAACTACATGTAATTATATCGTTAAACAATTACATTAATTTGTATTATTTGAATGTTGTACTATTACAACATTCAAATAATAAAATTGCTTAAAAATTTTAAATATTGAATAAATTAATATTCATTAATATTCATGAAAATAATAAACATTGTGAATAATATTTCATGTACATCAGTTATTATTGTAATGGTAATATTTCAATATTCTTCAATTCTCACTTGCATTTCATCATTTGAGACAGTGTCAGGAAGAGATCTACGGATGCTCCCCTATATAAATATCGCTTCCCGCTTGGACCTCGCTTCACTTCTAGAAAACTCGGATACTAGAGAAAAGAAATTATTTTAATGTACTTTTCACATTAAAAATAATTAAAGAACATTAACATTAATTAAGGGCTGGCAGAAGTGTCACAGAAACTGAGACTTGGATTTATATATATATATATATATATATATATATATATATATATATATATATTTGTGTGCCGGTGGGTAGATGTGTGACAGAACGGAGCTTGCAACAGGGAATTTTAACAATTATTGAAATTCTCACACTAAAAATGGAGAGGGGTTAAAAAATTCCTGAAGGCTCCAAAGACCTAGCAAAACATCTGTCCATGATAAAGGAAGACTATATTGCTTATGATACATTGGTGCATTAATACACGACAATATCGAAAACCAAATTTATTGGAGAAAGACAATGTGGAGCAAAAAAAAAATCCATAAATTTCCATTTAGATTTCATAGAAACACTACAAACATATTTTTATTAAAAATTGTATGTTATGACTATGAGTTAACGTCTTCTTTGATCGCCTTAGAATAACTTCTTTGATAAGAAAACAACAAGCATCTTTTCAATAGTCTCACTAAAGTTGTTGTTTTTTTAAATTAGTGATTCATTAACTGGAAATTGGTAGTGTATAGCAATATTAAATATTGTTATACACTACCTATATCGCACCTTAGTAGAGAATACTTTTTCCTGTCCAAACGAAATCGTGTACATAAAGTGCGCATGCTTATACACAAAGAAATATGAGATGATGAGTGAAATAACTGCACTCAATCTTGGGAGGTTGAGAATGGGAGATGAACCGTGTTTGGAAAAAAATAATTTTTGAAACAGTCTATCCATTTGAGAAATATAATGGGTTTCAAAATTCGTTTTGTATGTGAACAATAATAAAGGAATAATATTTTTCTGCTCTATAATATTTCTCCAACTATACTTACTTCTACGAGTTCTGCTTTCAGAATTACGTCCTTCATATGACATTTATTTACAGAAGGCAACACGAATTCACTATAGTTAGAGAATTTTTGAACTTCTCTTTCCATGACACTGGAATTTTCTGGAAACAATTCTCTAGAAAACATCGTGACTTCGATAATCCTAGAGGCCTAAAATAAACTGCTCTAAGAATTTCAGTCAAAACATTTTAAACTTGAAAATGATAGAATAATCTGAATTATTACATGAGTATACGCTGAAGAAATAATTTCAAAATACAATACACTTTTGATATTCTTTGATAAAGTAAAAATATTTTTGATAATAAAATAATTAAAATTTAAGTCATTACTAAAATTTAAGTAACTAAAACTTATTTTTAAATATTTAATATATTTATTGATCATGCTTAGCACTCCAGAAAGTAATTGTAATACATGAACTTATACTTATATCAAATTATATATATAATATTTTCCGATGAAAAAGATTAATCTTCGTTTGCAATTTTGGAACGTTTGCAATTTACAATTTTTGGAATTAGTTTTCAGTTTTTAAAATTAAAATAACGAACAATTTATATACACTATGCATAAATTGAATTATTCACATGCATATACTGCAAAATGTAGGCAACAATACTAAAAGTTTTACTTATAGTTCAATAGAGATTCGGTTAAATATTATAATCTTTGCGTAATGTTAAATTGATTATTATTCCATTTATTTCTAAATTTAAAAAAAAGTATACATATAATTTCGTTTACAATAAAAGTCCTGTAAATTAAGTTGGAAATTAAATAAAATTAAAATTTCTATTCTGTTCTTATAAAAATAAGAATATAACTGAAACAAAATGATTAATTTAAGTTAAACTATTCTCACCCCGCATATTCGAAAATATATAAAATATATTTCTGATATAAAATAATAAAAACTCGTAAAGAATACTTCCTCTATCACACACACACACACACACACATATATATATATATATATACAGTATATATATATATGTAGTACCGTCTTGTGCCCATTTAGGTTGGTTGCGTTGTCGTGGCTTATGCAATCGTATACGTAACTTAAATAATTTAAATAACCAATTATTTTTAAAAAAAATTGAAACAAGTGCGCCGATAACTTTTGCGATGAATTTGGTATGTTTAAGCCTCAGTCGGACAATATCGATTGCCACATCAGAACTTTTCCAATTGCTTTTTGTTAATGTTGTTATCGGTGGGTACTACAATGTGAATAATCCAAGCTTGTCTATGTTCAATAAATGTAATATCAGGTCTTTGTAATACCAGTTATATTTTGTTCCAGATGCAGATCAGTTTCTATTCTAAGTGCCAGGGAAGTTTTGCTGCTTCGTTCGTTTTCAATACTGTCTTTATTTTATGCAACCATCCACCATGTATTATAAATATGAAAATCATAGTTTTTGCATACATGCAAATGAATTATTTTGGCCATCTGATCGTGGCAGAATTTGTAATTAATTTGAACTATCTTGCTGAAGGTTGATTTGGTGTTCTGCAGTCTTATTTTGATGATCGCATATCTGCAATCCCTGTTATTATAATATTCAAAATTTTTGCTTTGATTGTATTAGATTGCAAGGCCTGTTCTAGAACTGCTAGAATAAATCCTTCTGTTTCGTTTTTAGTATATTCATATTGTAGCCATTGCCACGTCCTGGTCATGTCAATGTTTCCTCAGTATCTCGAATTGACAATGCAAGGGTTTATTTATGCAAGGAAAAATATCGGATATTTTGCTGTACCTTTTTATAATCGAATTGGTTTCATATTGCTTTTAGAAGCCGCTCCCCCTTGTGAAATGGCTTGAAGAAATGGAATTTGCTCAGAGATATTGTCAATATAACTTATCTATTTTCTTCTCGATGTAACTTAAACTGCTTTATTCTCCTTCCACAATCCGTCGCACTTGCAGCAGAACCTGCCGAACTATTCCCCTTGGCAGGTACAAAGGGTCAACATCATTTGGTGAATGTAATGCATGATGCATAAGCATTAATTTTCTTGTTTTCGGTCCAGTTTGTCCAAGTCTTTTTTTGTCCACTCTATCATGCCAGCTGTGTATCGGATCATTGGTACAGCCCTAGAGTTCTTTGCTCTAATTGTGTTTAATCCATTGAGTTTTGTTTTTCAGAATATTTCTAACTCCCTTTGTGTATTGTGCAGCTGCCTGTTGTTTATCGTTCGAATGTAGAACATCACTGATATCATTGGCTTATAATATTCTTAGGAATTTACATGTTCGTAAGCTGAAATTGCGTTTATATATTTCTTTCGATCAAAATTAAAATTGCCAATGTCAATAATCTTTCCTCGTTTAATAGTTAAAATTGCGCATTTATTTAAACCAAATTCCACGTTGATGTCCTTACTAAAAATACGAACTCTCTTCGGTAAAGATTCATCCATATGCAACGCATGGAAAATTTTAATATTCTATTTAAGAATTTCATATCCAAGATTTGTTTTCTTCAAAATTATAGCTACAGTTATAAAAGAAATTATGAGGAGTAATGATGACAAGGAATCATCTTTTTTTAATGCTAATATTGCTCATTCTAATATCGCAGAATCATTCATTATTGATTATTAAATTTTGGTTTCCATGATTTCATAGAAGCAGCCAGGAAGGAACGTATGTTTTTTGCTAATTCCAACGTTATAGTGATTTTAAGAATTATGAGTGTGGAAGGGTATTGAATGCTTTCTTATAGTCTATTGATGCAATGTTTCAGTTAGTTTTTTGTCTTTTTGTATTTCTTATTATCATTTTATTGTTAAGTATCTAGTCTTTTGTTCCTCTCGATATTTGAAAATTGCCATTTTATTCAACCTTGTGAAAACTTTGTTCACTCAGATAAACCTTATTATCTGGTAAATAGTGGTTTATGTAAGTTACTCTGATAGTAGTGAAAGCTTAATCATAGTTGGTAGTCATGTCATTGGACGATAGCTAATTGAATACGCACCCTTCTCCTTATCTTTAGAAGAGAAAGGTTCCACCAGATATCCTCCAGTCTTTTAGCGACCTGAAGGCAAAAAATAATTAAATTGTTCGGCCATTCGATCAGGTAGACTGGTTAGATGATTTAATTATTATTATTATTATTATTATTATTATTATTATTATTATTATTATTATTATTATTATTCCTTTATATTAAGCGCAATACACAGACTACCCAATTTAAAAATCACAAAATTTCTAGATGAATTAAACAGATGGCTTTCTGCCACGAAAGGAGGGACCTCAAAATACTTGTTAATAATGGGTGACATGAAATAAACACTGCGAACATAACTAACCCACAACACAATGTCTAGACCTCTTATCAGCATATAATATAACTCCATCCATACTGTACAGTCGTCCATACGAGAAGTGATAGCCGAAAATGCAATCACTTCTTCCCATATTGATCACATAAATATATGGGTCCCTCCAAACATCTATACAGCAGCCGTCATAACGCGCATAATGCATACCATTATATCACAGCATTATAGTTATATTTGAACCAAAACCCTTAAAACACAGGGAGACTATAAAACAATAAATAACATCCTAAACGAAACTATAGTAAACGATGAAATCAGAAAGAACAGACTGGATGCAGATAGCATTTTCAGATTATGCTGGCGCTGTATATGATAATCATAAACTTACATTTCATAAAATATATAACAAAGCATTAACAAAAATAAAAATACGCTCCAAACCAGACTGAATCGGAGGATGACAGACAAAACATTAATCGACATACAAAGAAAAAATGCGATATGGAAACAACTTAATAAATCACCTAACAATACCAATTTACAAACGTTATACAAAAGAAAACGAAATCTCTTGAAAACACAGATTAGAACTGCAAAAGAAACTATTATAGAAACATATTGACAACAGCTCAGAACGTCATAAAGTCTTCACCTGATCAAAGAAACTGGACAATACACACAAAGCCACTCTCTCACAAACAATAAAACACAACTTTGCTTTCGAGCCTAAATGTTTCAAGCAGTTGTTTTCTTCAAACAGAACTTTGCAAACTCTGTCCAAAAACTGCTGGAAAAATTATCTCTACACCAAAAAACATTCTCCACTATGGCCACGAGCAACCCAGTCAATGTGGTTCCCCACAGTAGCGAAAGAAGAAATGTCACTTGCTAATCCACAAATTAACCCTTACAAAGGACCAGGAACAGGCGGAATCAAGGCGTTTCAGTTAAAGACGTAACTATTCTGTCTCCGTTTGACGACAGTTATCATGTGGTACACACTTGGAAAAGTGACTACTGCGTGCGAATGACAACGTACAAGAATTCAATCCTTATGCTGCAAGTAAAATAAAGAATGAATATGAAAGAATAAATCTTCTAAATCCTGATGGAGTGAGGGTTACAGATGTAGAAGAGGTTGCTCAGTTAAAGAATGCCAATTTTGTTAAAGCTATCAACGTGGTGTAGGCAACATTGAGCTCACTGTTGCCTCTTCACTGGGTGAAGAAACGCAGGTGTGTGAGGGTGGGGTATTAGAGCTGTTGCACAAATTGAATAAGAATTCAGCAACAGGGACTGATGGGATATCAGCACGTGTGCTAACAAAGTGTTCAGCTGAGCTGTCCGTTCTTTCACCAGGCTATTTAATATGAGTCTCAGAACAGGGACGATTCCGCTGTAATGGAAAGAGTGTATGGTAATTCCATTGCACAAGGGTCGTACAAAGATCGATGTTCCCAACTATCGACCAATTAGTATCTCAGGAGTGGTGGTGAAGATTTTGGAAAAATTGCTTAGGGCTCGCATTCAGAAATAGGTTGGCAGTGAATCTCTACTTTGCAATGAATATCATGGGTTTACTAAGAGAAGGTCATGTTTTAGTAACTTCCTCACATTCTATAACAAAGTTACCATCGAACTAGATAAGGGGAATAGATACACCATGATAGTTTTGGATTTTTCTAAGGCTTTTGACAGATTTCAGCATGGCAGACTGCTCCATAAAATAGAGATAATAGGTTTGGGTTATAAAATATTGGCATGGATAAGATTATTGCTGATTGGCAAATATCAAAAAGTGGTATACTGGGGATGTGAGTCTGCAAGATTTAAGGTAACTAGCGGTGTTCCACAAGGATCAGTGCTTGATCCACTGTTATTTAATCTGTACATTAATGATATTGGGAAGGATTTGAAAAACGACCTACAGTTATTTGCTGATGATGCTAAGATAGGTAGGGTAATCACGAATGCTGGTGATATGCAGTACTTGTAGAATGATTTGAATAGGCTGGAATTGTGGGCATGGGAAAACTCGTGTCAGTTCAATGTCAGTAAATGTAAAGTCATTCACTTCGGCGTGATTAAATATCCAATGTCGTATTATATTGAAGATTATGCTTGAAGAAACTGATGAGGCTAGAGATCTTAAAGTGTTAATGGATAGGAAGTTGAAGTTGAGGGGTCATGTGGCAAATATTGCAAATACAACTCAAAAGATAATTGCAATGCTGAAACGAACGTTCACCAGTAAAGATAAGGATGTTATTTTGCCCATTATTTATATATAATTTTCCAAGCACATATATATAATCAGTTAAATCTACACCTGGCTAGCGAAAGGCATGCAAACTAAATCACGAAACCACCGCCATCTATTATCTTACTCAGATGAGCTCTGCTGAAGCTTCGAGGAAGAAATCAGAAATGCTAGCCAAACAAACCAAATATTATTATCGATTTGAAATTTTCATTTTGTAAAAGTGAAACGAATGCATTCGGCATTCCTATTGCATGTTTACAGAAAAGAAACTGACAATTTAAGTTGTAAATTAATTTAAAGTGTAAAATTAAATTGAAAAAAAAATTAATATTACTGATACAAAAAAAACAGAAATTTTAAAAGTGAAATGAATCCATTCAGTAATCCCTACTGATAACAAAACAGAAACTGTAAATATAATTTGTGAATTAAAATGAACTGAACTGCGGATTGAAATATAAATGTAAATAATAAAATGCAGAAAATAATTATCCATGTATTCCAAAACTAATATAGTTAACAAGAAAATTATCTCTGTCTTACCACATTACAAGAATCATTGTAAATATTTATGTGAAGAAACAAATTGTCAAATACATTGTCAGTATTATTATTTATGTATTCAAATAGGATGTTTACCTTCAAATAATTGTAATAATTGAATATTTGTAGTGAACACAAATGTAATAGTAATACTTCAATTATATATTTGCAAATGTTCTGTATATGTGACGAGGATAATAAACTTTCTCAAAAATAATAATAATAATAATAATATTATTATTATTATTATTATTATTATTATAATTACTGAGAAAGACCTCTAGATAGTGAGAATCTGAGGATCTCATTAAGGGATTCTGTATTATTCGCTCCTGCTGTCATACCTCTTCGTGTATTTATTCACGCTACTTGCACAAACCACATCGAAAGCCAATCCATTTTCAAATCACACACTTACTCTATGAGGGAAAAAAACTAGTCCTAAACCATTCATGAATTAAATAATAAACCATAAACGAATTAAAACCACTCGGTTTTAATTCGTTTTATCCCGGGTCGGGCTCCCATTGAATAAAGGTCATAGAATATAGACCTCAATAAAGGTCGAAAGCGATCTGGGTAGTGGCTCTTCCCATTATGCCTTGCATTGTACACGTCTGAAAGGGAATATGCTTTGCATTATGGGACATACTAAGGCAAGCGCTATGAAGTCATCAGCCTCTATATACAAGTAGCTCAGAGGTGAATATATTTCACTCGCCAAAGTTTGTTTTGCTTACTTGGGAAAAGGGAAAATCCTTCGGGACTAGAACCGAGATTTAAGTAAAAAGGTTTTAATATAAACACACTACTAGTTTCGGCCTGTAACAGCCTTCTTCAGGTGACATTATAAAAGAAAAAACACTAAACATTGAGGGTTAAAAGACTATGAACAACACAAACAGTCTTTATACATAATTAGCATGAAAACGTTGTAGTTATATTTGAAGCTATTCTTTCGTTTGTTGCATTGTTGGGAGAGTGCGTGTTTGCTGCATCACGTGAACGCCAGTACATGATTACAGCTGAATGACTATCTGGGAGGTTGTAGCTTAAGTTGTTATTTAGATGAACAGGATTGAAGATGATTTCTCTAGATTCCACAATTTTTCTCTCTATTTCGTCACTGCAACGGAAGATGTTAGTAGATTTTTCCCAGCAGACTTTGTGACTTTGGTTATCATCATTAGGATTAGCCGAGAAAAGGATATGACTTGATAATGCACTCGCTCGCTGTCTCTTGTAAGCAATGTCTCTCATGTGTTCTTCCATACGCATTTCGACAGATTTGTCTGTCTGCCCGAAATAAGGAATATCGCCGTCACATAATATTTTATATACCCCAGGGTATTTGAGTTGATGATGACAAGGTTTTGGGTGGCTAATTAAGGAACGGATCTTTGGAAGTGGAGTGAACAAGGTTCTGATATTGTATTTTCTTAGAACTTTTGCTAATTTGTGTGAAACAGTACTTATGCAAGGAATAGATATATTGCCTTTGAATCTATTTGTTTCTTCTGAGTGATGTCTAGGAGGATTAAGAAGGAATTTGTCAATGATTTCCTTGGAATATCCATTAACTTCGAAAGAAGTTTTCAGATGGTTTATTTCTGCAAGCAGTTCATTTGGGTCATCAAGAAGAGAACGGGCTCTATATCCCAAGGTGGAAATTATTCCAAGTTTATGCGGAGGGAAATGATTAGACTGACTGTGCAGATATCTGTTGGTATGGGTGGGCTTTCTATATATCGATATTTTTAGTTTATCAGAAGAGCGAGTCAGTTTGACATCAAGAAAAGGAAAGGAATTATGCTTTAAAGAAAACATAACAACTGAACGTACGAAGAGAATCTATCATAAAGCTATGATAAAATGAATCCTCCTCCACCTCCTATTTTAAATATTAGGCTAAAGGGGGCGTTACGTTCGTATTAGACGTGGCCTATTACCATTTGAAACAAAGAACGCCTCGAAGAAAAAGCGGTTAGCTCTATGCCACCCCCCCACCTCCCCCGTTGTGTCCTTTGTCTGTAGATGCGTGTGTTTACGAGACCGGTTGTGTCTGTTTTGGATGGGGAACGTAAAACCCCAGTTTCCGGGGGGGAAAAACTTTACCTCGTATGAGACTGGCTAGTTCACGTTTAGTCGTGAACTAAGTTTACTACTGACTACATTCTGAGGAACTTGGGTACATTGATCATTCATTTTAATTAATAAACAACAAAAATATTAAATTATAGAAACAGTTTCAGGTAAATGTGTTAGAAATTCGTAATATCGATTTAGTTTTTAAGTTCGAATTAGCGGTAATCAAGGATACGTTTGACTTACGTTTCGAATACAAATACGAAATATGAAAATTCTTGTATTCTTCAGATTTGGATATCTTTTTAGTGAGCTTTATTAGAGTGGCACATTCTGGTCCTGTAAGGAAATCAAATTTACAAAACTGATAGAAAAAACGTCTACGATAACATATTAACACAAAGAAACACAAGTAGTATTTAATATATTAAACAATTAATATATCACAATAGCAGATCACAAGGTTGATTTCCGTATTTAATGTAATTATATCCTCAAATTACTCACCTGTATGAAATGATTTCCTTGAAGAAACAGTTATAGCCTCCTTGATCATTATTCCTATCATTAACAGCATACACCTAACAGTAACCATTATTTTTTATTTCTCTCTCTCTCTCTCATACAGTGTCAGACCAAACACTGACCACCCTAGTAAACCAGCAAACGAAGCACAGTTGTAAGGAAGGAAGTTCCACTCAACCTCACGAAGTCTTGCTAACTCCTCCTCTCGGTGTTTTGTAACCAATCAGAAGCCTCCTTTTTGTATTGATATAACGGCGTGGTGTACTGTAATGCGTGCAATTATATATCAACCAATTGCTGACTAAAATGACACAATTAGCAGTATTTTACTTGGGATATTACTCATTCGGTCTATTTATATATTATTCTGCAGCTTGTTATAACAACTGAAGGAAAAAAAATATTCCTTACACTCTGTTGAAACTATTTAAAATTACCTGCCTTGTTAATTAATTTAATATTATTATTTAAAAATTATTATAAAGTGCAATTTTAGCTTCTTTCAATTATACCATGATATTAGAACGTAATGCGGCATTTAAACTAACTTATTTAAATGCTGCGTTGATATCAACGAATTTCCAAACTTTTACGTCACCTTCACTCCTGTGATATTATTGTCATTCATCGAGCTGGAAGTTAGTCGTAAAATATGTCGTAAAGTATGTGCTCAGCAGTCTGCTGAAGTTGTGAACTAATAATACATGATGGTGATTCCAAAATATGGAATCTGTGTACGTAGTGCCTTAGTTTTCCATGGCCGTTAGTAGCGTGGTTAAACCTGGAGAAATGGCGTGTTTTTCCAGCCAGAGTCTGCTTCTGATGCTTGGTGAGAATTATTTTGCGTTTACACAGCAGGAGCCTTGTGCTTGTGTGTCTGTAAAATAATTTTTTGTAATATCGAGTAAGTTTTTTGGACGTTTTAAATCTCTTAATCGATTGATTATGGCCGGCCACCATTCAGCATCGAAAGCTCCTTGTACGTCGAGTGAGTTCAATACTACGTCTTTTTTTGGTGTAGACTGTCTTCTGTGAACTCTTTAACCTCCATAATTGCGTCTACTGTGCTGGATTGAGGTTAAATGCATATCGATTGCTGCTTAATAGGATTCTTGAGTAGACATTGTGCATTATTCGGTTTATCAGAAGGTTTTCTAGCACCTTACCAGCAACGTTTATGAGACTGATTGGACTGAATTTGCTAATTTTGTCGGATGTTTCTTTTCCTGGTTTGATTATGGGTAAAAGTTTAGAGCGTTTCTATACTAAAGGAAATCGCCCTCTTTTTAGGCATGCGTGGTAAACTATTGTTATGAATTAGGGAAATTCCACAAATACTCTTAGGAGTATATCGCTGGTTATTCCATCCTTTCCGGGAGTCTCACGTGGATCCATTGATCTTAATACTGACTCGATTTCATTAGTTGTAAATAAGTCGTCGTTAGGCGTATCTATGTCTGTTTTCATTCGTTTTCTGTAAATTTTGTGGATTTCTTCGTCTGTTGATTCATCGTCATCGGGAATAAACTTGTTCATCATAATAGCTGCAGTTTCTGCTGACTTTTTAGTGTAGGTGTCGTCTGTTTTCTTTATGGTTGAAAATATAGGTGTTGTCTTATTCTTGCTTGCTGCTAATTTATATATATATATGTATATATATATATATATATATATATATATATATATATATATATATATATATATATATGCAATTCCAAGTATTCGATAAGGTTGAAACATTACAGAATTTTGAAAGTTTATTTTTCACTTGGTTAGACTATAATAAATTTAGTCGAATCCTTTATACAAGTATGAGGAAACAAAGTTTGCGCCTGAAAAAGGAGATGTTTTGCATTATGGGAGATACTGAGATAGGAGTGATGTTAGCTTGCTCCATCTTTGCCGCGAATTTCCCGGTGTTGTACTACCTGACCCAGTTCCGAAGATATTTATAGGAGCAAACTTTGTTTGCTCACACTTGGATAAAGGATTAAACTAAATTTATTATTACAGAATTTTTTTCATGATTCGGTTTTCGAGTTTGTAATTTTGGACTGATAACTGTATTTGACTTCATAGTAGTTCTGTCTTCTTCTATCTCTTAATCTTGGTTATTGTATGTTCTTTGATATAGTCGTCTGAGGACGTTAACACGTTTTCTTAGGACTGTTAATATGGCGTTCCACCATGGTACTGATTTTCTTCCTTCGATGTTTAGCTTCTTGGTTGTTCTTAGTGTTAGGTCGGTGGATTTTTTCAGACCTGATGAAAGCACATAAGCAACGAAGTCTATGTCTTGTTCTGATGCCCAGATGGCTAGGTTCTTGTCTAAGCTGAGTTGTTCGCTGATCGCATTAAAGAGATCATTTGGGATTAGGCATGAAAATTCTCTTTTTAATACTTTAGCAAATATCTGTAAATTGGTTTTATTGGTGAAGTACTTGATGTTAATGCGATCGTTTGTGTTGTGGTCAAATAATTTACTTAACAATACCACTGTCCTGTGAGGATCACGGCATAAAGTGCATCATCTGTATTTACCAATTCAGACGTGGTGTCCGTTTTCACTTGTCCAGAGAACCAGCAAATTCAAATCTTCAGCAAGCATCCACTTTCATATTTTCCCTGAAATTCCTTCAAGATTCACTAACTTAAAATTTAAATCATAGACGAACAACTAAATGTTGGCTACCCATTGGTCACCATATATAGGAGTGACTCATATCCGCATACACTAATTTTGATACCTGTTGTATTATTCAAATTAACACTTTATAATCCAGTCACTTATCGTCCTATCAAAATCCGTAGCAAAGTACTTAGAATATACATCTCCTCGGTGGAAACAGTAAGATTGTTATGAAATGCAAATGCTTTCTGGAATATGACCTCCCTTAATAAATCTCCTAATTTTATTGCGAAGTGCAGATTTTTTAACCTTTTTTTTCTATGCCAGCTCACATTGACTTTTCCCACATCTTCGCTACAACGCCCAACGTGCTGCAGGATCACCGTTCATTCTTTCGACAACTCTGTGTGGAAAGTTGTGTCTGGCGTGTGGTTAGCCACCGTTGATGGTATACCAGCGGTAGACACCTTGATACATTTGCCGTAGAGAAAAGTAGTGTTCTTACCAGCTGTGCGATAGAATGACCAATCTGCCTTGTACCAAAAATACGTCCACGATCAATGTCGCTAAGACCACTACATTTTCCCATGTTCATCGATTGCGATATACTGTTGGGAAACCCCGATGTCTGCCTATTCACTGTCAGCTTTGGGATTGGGAATGTTTTCCTCTGCTGGTGGGATGTCAATGTCACACTTTCATCACCCTCATATGTAATTCTTTGTCCATTGAGTGTATCTTGTCTATATACTGTGTTCAAGAGTCTGGCTTTGCTTATCAGTAGTAAAACGGATTATTGGGTGAATAATCCTGCCGTGAAAAAAAATTAAATCATCGTCAGTGGAAAAGCTATAATAAGTTTCCTTGCGTCTTCGATGGGACTTAAACCTACCAATCGGACATTCTTTTCAACCAAAAATTAGACATTGTGATTTCGTCTGAACTTCAAAGTTGGTCGTCCCATGTCACTACGGCACATTATACCCACAAATGAATAAAAATGCTTGACAGCGGTGAATCATGATAGATATAAGGGTGTGTATGGGGGGGGGTGGGGGGGGGGGGGGGTGGGGGGGGGGGGGGGTGGGGGGGGGGGGGGGTGGGGGGGGGGGGGGGTGGGGGGGGGGGGGGGTGGGGGGGGGGGGGGGTGGGGGGGGGGGGGGGTGGGGGGGGGGGGGGGTGGGGGGGGGGGGGGGTGGGGGGGGGGGGGGGTGGGGGGGGGGGGGGGTGGGGGGGGGGGGGGGTGGGGGGGGGGGGGGGTGGGGGGGGGGGGGGGTGGGGGGGGGGGGGGGTGGGGGGGGGGGGGGGTGGGGGGGGGGGGGGGTGGGGGGGGGGGGGGGTGGGGGGGGGGGGGGGTGGGGGGGGGGGGGGGTGGGGGGGGGGGGGGGTGGGGGGGGGGGGGGGTGGGGGGGGGGGGGGGTGGGGGGGGGGGGGGGTGGGGGGGGGGGGGGGTGGGGGGGGGGGGGGGTGGGGGGGGGGGGGGGTGGGGGGGGGGGGGGGTGGGGGGGGGGGGGGGTGGGGGGGGGGGGGGGTGGGGGGGGGGTTGGTGAACAATTTGGAAAAATTGGTCACTGATCGCATTCAGACATGGGTTGACAATAAATCTCTAATTTGCAATGAACAATATGGATTTACTAAGGGAAGTTCATGTTTTAGTAACTTGCTCACATTCTCTAACAAAGTTACCATTGAACTAGATAAGGGGAATGGATACACCAATCATGATACCATTGGATTTTTTCTAAGGCTTTTGACAGAATTCAGCATGGCAGACTGCTGCATAAACTGGAGAAATTAGGTTTGGGTTATAAAATATTAGCAAGGATAACAGGATAAGAGGATAGATATCAAAAAGTGGTATACTGGGGGATGTGAGTCTGAAAGATTTAAGGTAAGTGTTGGTGTACGACAAGGATTACTGCTTGGTCCACTCTTATTTAATCTATACATAATTATATTGGGAAGGATTTGACAAGCGACTGCTGATGATGCAAAGATAGGTAGTGTAATGAGTAATGCTGCTGATGCAGTACTTGCAGAATGATTTGAATGGACTGGAATTGTGGGTATGGGATAATGGGTATCATTTCAATGTCAGTAAATATAAAGACATTTACTTCGGCGTGAGTAGACATCCAGTGTCGTATTATATTCGTGGGAATATGCTTGAAGAAACTGATGAGGCTAGGGATCTTGTAGTGTTAATTGATAGGAAGTTGAAGTTTATGGCCATGTGGAAAAGATTGCGAATACAATTCAAAAGATAATTGCAATGCTGAAACCAACGACCTGTAAAGATAAGGATGTCATTCTGCCTCTTTATAAGGCTTTGATAAGACCTCACTTGGAGTATTCTGTGCAGATCTGGTCTCTTAGTTTCCATCGTGATTCTGATATATTGGAGAGGGTACGAAGGAGGTTGATTAAAATGACATCAGGATTGTGGAATACTGATTGTGAAGACAGATTGAGAACTTGTAGACTGCAGACAATAGCAAGCAGGAGAAAGAAGATTGATATGATTGAGACTTATAATCTTCTGAAAGGGTCATACACGATTTCAATTGATGAAAATTTTCACATTATGGAGGAGGGGGAGAAAGGACGAGAGGATATCCTCGGAAGCAGAATGAAAGCCGCTAAGAAGGGGGTTAGGACTAGATGTTTCTTACAGAGGGTGGTGCGTGATTGGAATGGAGTGACATTGGATGTTGTGAGTGAAAATAGTGCGAATGAATTCAAGAATAAGTATGATAGCTGGGGTGTGTAGTATGTGGCCTCCCTCGATGCATTCCTATGGCATGTTAACAGAAAATAAACTGAAAATGTAAATTGTAAATTACAATAAATTGTAAAATGAAATTGAAAGAAAAAAGTATTAATATTACTCATACAAAAAAACAGCATTGTTTAAAGTGAAATGAATCTATTCAGCAATCCCTACTGATAACAAAAGAGAAACTATAGATATAATTTGTGGATTAAAATGAACTGCAGATTGAAATATAAATATAAATAATAAAATGCAGAAAAAATTTTCCATGTGTATATGCAATTATTCCAACTAATATCGTTAACAGGAAAGTTATCTATCTTACCACATTACATGAATCATTTTAAATATTTAAGTGAAGAAAGAAATTGTAAAATACATTGTCAGTATTATTATTTATGTATTCAAATAGGATGTTTACCTTAAAATAATTTTAATAATTGAATTTTTGTAATGAACAGAAATGTAATAGTACTACTTCAATTATATATTTGCAAATGTTCTGTATCTGTGACGAGAATAATAAACATTGTCAAAAAGTATTATTATTATTATTATTATTAACCTTGTTAACGAAACTTACCCATATCGGAATTGGAGGTCGTCTACTCCAGTGGTTTAAAGCATACACGAAAAACAGAAAGCACATCACACGTATAGGATCAGTACACAGCAAAGATGTACATGTAACCTGTGGAGCACCGCAAGGAGCTGTCCTATCTCCCATTCTATTTAACATATACACACACGACATAAGCCAACTCCCCCTAAAAAGTAAAATCTTCCAGTATGCAGACGACACTACCATAGTATCCATTCACAACACTGCAAAAATCGCTTACAAAAATATGCAACACGACGTCAATCAAATCACTAACTGGTTAACCGAAAACGGCATATATATAAACCCTGGAAAAACAAAGCTAATGATATTCAAAAACCCTCAAACCCTGCCCATAGAAACTAAATATCTCACTATCAAACATTCCTCCTCCTGTACACAAAGTGCAGAACCTAAAATCACAACCATCACACAGGTGAAAACAACACGCTACCTTGGACTTCACTTCGATGCAGATCAAAGTTGGAATAGCCATACAAACTACCTACATACCAAGCTTAGGATAATAGCAAGCAAACTATACAGATTAAAAGACACTGTCCCAACCCACATAAAAATACTAATCTATAAAGCATTATGTGAAAACATTTTAAGATATGCAATCACATCATACGCATTCTGTGCAGACTACAGACTTAACAGGCTACAATGGTTGCAAGATAAAATGATAAAACTGATATTCTGGGAACAACCCACTCTTATGCAGGAAGCATGGACAGAACACAAAATATTTAAGGTGAAACACTTACGCCACTACACAATCATGTTAAAACACTACTACAGCCCAACATATAGAGTAACCAGAACAAAATATCAAATAACAAGACCACAGTCAACAAACTACATAACATATAAGTACAACAATCACCACGGCAAAGCCACCCGAAACTTCTACGTACCTGACATGATAAACAAACTGCCGTTCGACAACAGAAACCTAGGAACATACAGAGAGCTGAAACAGGCACTATATAAATATTATAGCGAGAATGAAAATTAGAGCAATTCCTGTTTCTCTCTCCCCCACCAAACAAATACACACACACACACCTACGACAACCTCCCCTCTCAAAAAACTATCACTACAAGAACACAAAGAAACAAACACACCATGTCTAAATCCAACCCTATTTGCACAAAAAAAAAAGAAAAAAAAAGTTAAACTGTAATAGCAGTCGAAGTCTTTCAAGCACGTACCAACAAACAGTAAAATCAACACCTGTCTTGTGACCACTATAGGAACACAACCATGAAACCACCACCCTCTGTCATCTATTATCTTCCTCAGATAAGCTCTGCTAAGCTTCGAGGAAGAAAATTACTATCTTGCAAGTCGTTATAAATATTATATACATATAATTACTACAGCAACTATGTATGCAATTAATCTGAGACATAAAAAAAAAAATCTGTATAATCCTTATTGCAAATACTGTAAATATTATTATTGTATGTAACTTATACTGAGACATAATAAAATGTAAAAAAAAAAAAAAAAAATTATTATTATTATTATTGAATTGTGTGTGTGTGTATGTTGCATTACTGCATTGTATCGCGAATTGTGTGCACATTGGTGCCAATCCATATTTAGCTAGTTTAAAAAAATGTATATTCATATTTATAAAATGTACTCTGCATTTTGTATATCGAATTTTCGTACTGTACAGAAAAGATAATATGTTTTTCACTATGTGTGTGCAGATACTCTGTGTGATAGTAAACCTTATCATTTTCATTGTAAAAATAAATAAGTCGTTTATAAAAAAAAAAATAAAATAAAAAAAAATAAAAAATAAAAAATTATTATTATTATATTCTAAATTCAAAAATTCTGTATAAACCTTATTGTAAATATTGTAAATATTATTATTGTATGTAATTTATACTGAGACATAATAAAAAAAATTATTATTATTATTACTTCGACATCACTTATCGAAACAACAGACACATATCGTATAACACGCCCTACAACAACTCCTTTCGTTGTTTCATGCTTACACGGTAATCAGAATACATTTTGGAAAATTATGGAGACAATTACCGTGTTAGAGTAAAAAACTTTAGTTTAATGTAAACCAAAATACGCACTCGACGTTTTGACCTTCATATCAAGGTCATCATCTGGAGCGTACACGATATATACACAGAAGCAACTACAGTACAAATCTACTTGGTTTGCTAAAGTTACTGACCAACCGTGTATCAGTGAAATACTGAACATCCTTAAAAATCTAAGAGAAAAGGATTACTTCACTTAAGGAAAGGGAAAAATTCGAAACCGAAATTCACTTATGACACACACACTTTGCCAACCTGGGGTCAAGGGCAACGTGTAGGAACTTCTTCCAAGAGGATGTTTCTACAGCAAACAAAGGTTGGAATGAATCATCAACAAGATGATTGATAATCAACAACGAATGGTCTAGAAATGTAAACGAATGGTGTCTAAAATTCGTTTACATTTTTAGAATAATTATTGCTTTTAATCATTAACACTCAAACTGTGTGCAGTCAACTCATACACCATCACTCATATTGAGGTAGTGGATCACGGGAAAACCAGAGCTACAAAAGAAGTAACTTATGACTGAAACTGTGACTTTAGAATACAAGCAGTTCGGGATGACACACCTAAACACATTTTTTTGAATTCGAAGAAATCAGAGAAACGTTAAGTACCCTTTAAGAAATTAACAGACCTAAGAAAATATCATTTGAGATATAATTGAGAATTATCTATAAAATTGACACTCAGTCTATACCCAGAATTAACTTGAATATCAACTTTTCTTGAATCTAACTAAATGACTCCTCCTCCACCTCCGCTTTCGTATATTAGGCAATAGTGGCCCGTTACGTTCGTATTAGATGTGGCCATTGAAAAAGCCAACGCTTCGAGAAAAAAGTGGTTAGCTCTATGCGTCCCGTTGTGTTCTTTGTCTGTAAATGCGTGTGTTTGTCTGTTCTTGGTGGGGAACGTAAAACCCCAGTTTCTGGGTGAAAAAACCCTACCTCGTATGAGACTGCTAACTCACCTTTAGTCGAGAACCAAGTGACTACTGACTATATTACTGAGGAAATTGGGTACATTGATCATTCATTTTAATTAATATATATATGTATATCTTTTTAGTGAGCTTCATTAGAGTGGCACATTTTGGTCCTGTAAGGAAAACAAATTTACAAAACTGATAGAGAAAATGTCTACGATAACATATTAATACAAAGAACACAAGTAGTATTTAATAAATTAAATAATTAATAAATCACAATAGCAGATCACGAATTCGATCTCAGTATTTACTGTAAATAGGAATTATATTCTAATCCTCAATTTGCTCACCTGCGTCAAACGATCTCATTGAAGAAACAGTTATAGTTTTCGTGCTAATCATCCATATCATTAACAACGTACATCGAATAACAACCATCATTTTTCTTTCTCTATATCTATTCTTTTGTTCTCACAGTAGTCGCTCTCGCACCAAACAATGACTACCCTAGTAAACCAGCAAATGAAGCACAGTTGCAAGAAATGAAGTTCCACTCTACCTCCCGATGTATTGCTAACTCCTCCTCTCGGTGTTTAGTAACCAACTAGAAACCTCCTTTTTGTATTCATGTAATGGTGTGATGAAATGTAATGCGTCAATTATATATCGACCACTTGACCAAAATGACACAATCAGCAGTATTTTATTTGGGATATTACTTATTCAGTTTATTTATATATTATTCGTCTTCATCAACTTGGAATAGCAACTAAAGAAAAAAAAATCTTTATTACTCTCTATTAATACTACTTAAAAATACCCGTCTTATTAATTTGATATTATTAAAAAAAACTATTATCAAGTGCAATTTTAGTTCTTTCAGTTATGCTATGATGTGAGGACGTTAGATGCCAATGTAGCATTTAAATTAACTTATTTAAATCCCGCATTGATATCTGAAGATTTTCCAAACTTTCACGTCACCTTCACTCATGTGATATTACTGTCATTCACTACGTTGGACTTTATTTGTTATGATAATATTTGTCCAAAAACCTATCACTGAGTCTGGAGTGGTCGTCATTGAAAGTGATTTTCCATTGACTTGTACTTCATATTAAGCCTACAAATTAAGACTATTTACAGCTGGGTTTGTTTTTTTTTCATTTTTTTATATTATTTATAAACTTTTTTCGGTTAGTTTGAAGTGATTTCACACATATTGTGGCGGAATTTAATCTTCGCGCAAGACGTACTGATTAAGAATTATACGCCTTCATCCTGATTACATGTTTTTTCATCTGTTTTTTTTTTTTTTTTTCTAACACACTCTGAAGTTAATTTTGTCCAAAGCTGTCCTCACCATTTCATCATGAAATCTTAGTTCGGTATGGAAAAACAGATTAAAGGTATTATTTTTGGGAAATTTTCTTTTGATTGATTTCTTCACTGATTACTTAACTAATTATGGTCTTCACTCAAACATTTCAGAGTGTGCTGTCCATTTTCTCTGTACGGTCTTTTTATGCTGAATACATTATTCATTCTCCAAGCGATGACTGTTTGATGTGCACCGATACCTGAACAAAAGTACGCTGATCCAGAATAGAAAGGAATCATAGAGCAGTTTTTTCACCATCAGAAAACGGATGCAAATTAATTTTTTTGTTTGCTTCTACACTCGTTCATATCCCTTTGAAAAGTATTCAGCGCTAAGGTTCAATGTAACTTGGTGTCTCTAAACATAAAAGACACGAATCGCAATTACTTCGCTCAACAAATGAGTGAGAGAGAGTTCGTGCGATATCCATTGCATGTATTCAGCATGGGATCAGACTCCAATACTAAATAGCATACCTTGTGTTATCACCATCACGTTATAGAATATCGTTATCACGCTGTTCTAATACATAATCGTCACTGCTTCGATCTCGAAAGCAATTGTTAAAGTAACTGATTTCCAGAATGGTATATTTATTAATGAATTATTTGTAATATAATTTCTATAACCCACCCTGAAGTCTCCAAAGTCCAAAGCATATCAGAATCATTGATACGAATATTTTACCGAACGCATCCAAAATAAAAATTTCTATACTTTGTCTAAAAATTAGGATATATCGTCACCGGCAGAAAACTTCATCGAAGAAAATCCCGGAGTGAATTACTAATATTAGACACATGTGATAAACAAAAGAAATAATATAATCTTGTTAATACTAGTATCAACACACACACACACACACACACACACACACACACACACACACACACACACACACACACACACACACACACACACACACACACACACACACACACACACACACACACACACACACACACACACACACACACACACACACACACACACACACACACAACATCTTCTGATCATAGACATAATTAATGAGACACAACAACCAATCAGGGAAGCAGAATGTGTCTCTTTATCGGCTATCAGACGGTCTATTAGAATCAGTTTTGTGCACTGATGTTTGTAACCATATTAACGTGGCAAATGGATGTCAATGTCCAAAGTATGGTGAGAGATTCCATTTTCAGCCAAGCAGCAAATTTTGTGTTATTTAAGTCTAATGCCATACAAGGTAGCTAATATGTATATGTTATAACGTTACAGATTTCCTTGGGCTAAATTTATATAAAAGTAGTGAAAATAATTCATCTTTAAAGAAAGACATTAGAAATAAGAACACTGTGATATCCGACTCTGCCTGTTTCAACTTCAAATATATCACTTATTTTATTTTATTATAGATAAGTTTAGAGCCTTCGTAACTTAGTTCGTATAGACGAATCGAACCCATGTGTTTCCGACTAGAAAGATCGGGTTCGATTCCCGTTCGTGACGTGAGGATTCTTTATCTGGTCTCTTTTGACAAAGGGTGAGTTAGTTGGACTTATACGGAGGTAGAGGGTTTTTCCACCGGAAAAATCGATGTTTTCTTCCCTCAGAATAAGCACACGGACCCATGAACACACGCATCTGCAGACATAGACACCTTCAGGAGTAACCATTCTATTCTGTAGGATTTCGGTTTTGAATGCCTACGCGGTAAATGATGTAGGTCTACACCTACGCCTTTTACCTTTTTTTTACACCTTTTGTTTAAATTAGGATTGGATAGAATAGTTTGTGATTCTAGGCTTTGGGAGATTAATATGCTGTTTCAGTGCCACTTCAATCACGTGAAATCACATTTCAAATGTATACGAGCTTCATGTCTGCACACAAAACAATTAAAGCCCGGGTAGGCTCAGTATCTCCGGAACGGTGGTGTCAGGGTGATATAACATGCCCTGCGGTATCCTCAGTCCGTGACTGCTATAAAGAAACTCGACGCAGAAATTGCTTGAATAGTGCTACTTGGAATGTAAGAGGGAATAAATGGGGTAATTGGCTAATCTGATAAGAGTTGGAGAGATTGAGTATTCGTATACTAAGAATAAGTGAAACTATTTGGAAAGGATCTTTTTTGTTATTTGTGCTATGGGTCACTGGAGCGCAAACGTTGGATCAGAGAGAACAGCTACACACTCGGGTCCATTTGGACTAGGAATTTGGAATGAGAGAGGACAAAAGCTGATCGATTTCTGTAACAAGCACAGTCTCATCATAAGTAACTCGTATTTTGAACAAAAACCAACAGCACGATACAGATGGGAAAGTCCGAATGGAAGATTCGAATATCAATTAGATCAGGGGTCAGCAAACTTTACAGACTCGAGGGGCCACATTCAACTTTTGTTTTTAATAATCGGGCCGCGAGCATTTAATTAAGAGAAAATAGTGAGTGAAAAAAACTTTTTAAGTTATCAATTTTATTATATCAATCTTGAAAAAAAACAGAAATATTTAAAGTTTGAGATTACAAGATAAAGTACGATATTCTCATAATGACGTCAGATATATTCTTTTATAACAGCAACAGTTTTTTGACAAATAAGACAAAGGGGATTATCCTCATTTTCAATAAAGAAGTGCTTGCTTTTCCATTCATCATTAAACCTTCTTCCTTCATCTGCAATTTTATGTTTTCTTGAACCCATTTTTGAAATTATTTTTAAGAAATATATATCCTCTGAAAATAATAGTTGATGTTATTGATTTATATTAAAATACGGACCAGGGAACGCGACTGAAAACATGCGCCAAAATCTCGGTTTTCGTCGGATGAAGTCGCCTGGTTATCCCCACACACGATGACTCACACGATTGACTCACGCCAATTTTCACAGCGATATCACGAGTACGGGTATAAAATTATTTTTAATTTATTATTCATATTATAAAATGTTAAAAAAGAAACAGAAAAAGAAATTCAGCTAACACCTTTATAAAATGTATTATTTACATAATTTAGCATACGTGCCACGTGCCATGTAATTATGGTTAACCTTTTACGGGCCTCCAAAAATGCACGTTTGGGGTCCCGTTTGCCGACCCCTGAATTAGACTATATTGAAGACAGTAAACGTTACTTCAATGGAATACGGAACTCAAAGGTGATGCCAAGTGCTGACTGTGGATCAGATCATAGACTGGTCTTAATGAAGATGAATATTCGCCTGAAAACAATAAAATTTGAAAGAAGTCAACCCCTAAAATGGGATCTGCAAATGGTACAAAATTCGATAACAAAATCAAAATTTAATGAAAATATTTCAGAACTGCTCTCTGCACAGTTGCTAAACGAAAATGAACCCCTCTCAGTGGAATAGACTACAAGCAGCTATCATAACATCTGCTAACAACCACATCAATAACCAAGAAGAAAGAAAGAAAAAAAACATGGATAACTGAAGAGGTAACCAACCTTATTGATGAAAAACGAACATGGAAAAGAGGAGCAAATGATGAAGAAAGATTAAGATATAAAACATTGGATAAAAGTTATGCAGAAGATTAAAATAAAACTGGATGAATAGGCAGTGCACCGAGATGGAAGAATTACAAAATAGGAACAAAACCAGAGAAGCATTGCTGAAAGTGAAAGAACTTAATGGAACAACAAAGCGTACACAGTCTAATAACATCAAGGAAAAGATGAAAACAAACTCATTGATAAGAAATGATAAATGGAAGATGGGTGGAGTACTTATCAGATCTCTATGATGATGATAATGGTAGCATGTTGGATGATTCACGACACTTCAAGTTAAACGTAACAACAGATACCACTCTACCCACAAGAAAGGAGGTAGAACATATAATTAAGAATCTTCTTGATAATAAATCCCCTGGGTGTGATAATATTCCGGCTGAGCTGCTGAAAGCTTTGAGTGTCAATAATAACAACCATTTAGTGGAATACATTAAGGACATCTATAAAACAATACAATTACCTGAAGTTTTTACAACATCTATCTGCATACCAATTCCAAAGAAATATAATGCACAAATCTACAAGGATTACAGAACTCTGAGCTTATTATCAAATACATCTAAAATTATTTTTTAAACATCGTTAACAAACAAATTGAAGAAGCCATAAGCGGTGAATTGAGTGAAGACCAGAAAGGCTTCAGAAGAGGAATGGGAACCATTAATGCTATCCTTGAACTAAAACTACTAATAGAAAGATCACTCGAAAGAAACAGGAACAATACGACTTCTGTAGTGAAAATAAAAAGAGGGGTTTGATAAGGTTGTATCCTTTCACCAAATCTATTTAATATCTATAGTGAGACAGTGATGAAAAAGATTGAAAAACAAAAAACAGGAAATAGTGCCAATGGTATAAAATACAACAATCTTAGATATGCTGATGATACCATTCTAATAGCAGAAAACAGAAACAAATTAATCAAACTAATGCAGCTACTAATTGAAGAAGATAAAGACTTTGGATTTGATATAAATGCAAAAAAAAAGACCAAATTTATGAAACTTTCAAAAGAAAGCAGATCCGAGCCAGAAATATTCATAAACAATATGAAAATTGAACATACAATAGAATACAAATATTTAGGCCTGCTTTACTGTAGATGGAAAGCAAGATAAAGAAATAAAAATAAGAACTGCTATAGCTAAAGATGCATTCTGGAAAAATAAAGATATGCTAAGAATTTCTGTGAATATTGAAACAAAGAAAAGAATGATACGAACATTAGTGTGGCCAATTTTCACCTATGGAAGTGAGACCTGTATATTCAAGAAGAGAGTAAATCAACAGACAATGGCCTTTGAATGTGGAGCTGTAGGTGAGTTCTGAAAATCCTGGACAGAACATGTGACAAATACAGATGTCCTACAGAGAATGAGAATACAGAGATCTTTATTACAGGAAATGATCCAGAGGAAAAGATGAGATTGACAGGAGATATACTGACAGGTTCAGCAGGACAGAGGATACTGACAGTTTTAGAAGGAAAAATTATGGGAAAAGGATCAAGAGGCAAAACACGAAGGACATGGTTTGAAGATATAAGATCATGGACAGAATCACATGGCTATGTAGAAACAAAAAGGAAATCCACCAACAGATAGAACTGGAAGGACATCGTGCTGCACCCTCTCACTGAGGAAGCTACATGATGATGATCATGATGAAACAAGATTCTTTAAATTTTATAAAATATATAAACAAAGGCTTCATAAAGTTGGACATGGCACTATTGTGGTGTATTTATATGAGTGGAAGTAAAATGATACTTCATGATGATGTCTCAAATTTTAAGGATGATTTCCTCAATTAGCCGAAGTGGTTGTCAAAGAAGATAACATACAATTACTTTAACACACCTGAGCATTCAAATGTACCCTTGATATGACTATTTCTGAAAGTCTTTTGTCTGGATATAAAATGTCATCTCTCTGTGTGGAACCGTCAAACAGTATCGTGTATAATGGTACTCTACTGTAGGGTTAAAGTAAATATAAGATAAAATAAATATGAACGTAACCTCTCCATCATATTATTCTGCAGATTATGTGGTGCTTTCATTATGATATCCATTCTTGATTTATCAGTGAGTGCCAACGTTTAATACGTTTTGCAGTCTATTAATTTTTTTTTATTATTATGGGTGGTAGAAGACACTCACATCGCAAACGACAGCCCTGTTTCGAAATTTGTACGTGACATTGTCGCAGTGATACTTATCATTAGAAGAAAATGATTTGCTTGATTTGTAAAGATGGAGAACAGATGTGTTGTGTTATGATCCATCAAATCGTTTTCAACTCCTGGCCACTCCATGAACATACACTCTCCATTCGGATCTGTCCCTGACCATGTCTTTCGGAACCTCCAAGCGCACTCCAGTTGCTTCTTTAACTCCATCCACCCATCTAATTCTTGGTCTTCCTCTTCTCCTGCTTCCATCAACTTTAGCAAGTATCATCATCATCATCTTCTCCAGAGACTGTCATTTGTTCGCATAATATGTCCGAAGTATGACAATTTTTGCTTGATGATCATAACTTCAAGGGAGCAATCAGGCTTTATTCTGTCCATCACTGATTTATTGGTTTGCTTTGCAGTCCATGGTATTCTTAGTAAGCGTCTCCAAACCCATAATTTAAATTCATTTATCTTCATTCTTTCCCTCTTTCTCAGGGTTCAACTTTCACATCCATACAGTACCATAGGAAATACCACTGCCTTCACGATTCTGATTTTTGTTGCGAGGCTAATATCTTTATCTTTAAAGATCTTGCTTAAATTTGTTATTGCTTTCTTTCTGAGCAATAAATTTCTAACTTCTTCAGTACAATGCCCATCTTTATCAATTCGGGATCCTATGAGCACAAAATTGTTAACTACTTCCATTTTCTCCCCATCTACTTCAAAATCATTGCGTTCACATGTTGCCATAACTTTTGTCTTTTTGAGGTTAAGTTTAAGACCATATTTGGCACTTTCGTCTTTAACTTTCATAATAAGTTCCTTCAAATCTTCTTTGCATTCTGCTAGCAAGGTGGTGTCATCTGCATACCTCAAATTATTAATATTTTCCCCACTTATTTTAATTCCAACTGAAGACTCCTCCAGCCCTGCCTTTCTTAAAATGTATTCGCTGCACACGTTACACAGGCATGGAGATAAAATGCATCCTTGTCGCACCCCTTCACCTATTGTGAAATACTCGGTTTCTCCAAGATCTGTTCAGACAGTAGCTTCTTGTTCATAATAAACATTCCTCAGGAGGATAAAGAAATGCTCTGGGACTCCCATTGTTCTTAACACATTCCACAGTTTCACATGATCTACAAAGTCAAAAGCCTTGCTATAGTCAAGGAAACAAAGGTAGACATTCTTTTGATATTCCTGTGCTCTTTCTATTATCCATCTCATATTGACGATTTGATACCTTGTTCCTCTGCCTTTTCGAAATCCTGCCTGTTCGTCAGGCATTTCTCTCTTCATGAATGGTTCCAGTCTTTTCTAAATGTTCTTACGTAAGACTTTACTTGCATGAGAAATCAGTGCTATAGTTATATAATTTTTGCACTCTGTTGCATCGCCTTTCTTCAATAAAGAAAAACTGAATTTTTCCATTCTCTAGGCCATGTAGTTGTGATCCAAATTTGCTGACATAGAGCTGTTAAAATTTTAACTGCCTCTTCTCCCAGGGCTTTGCACAGCTAAATGGGTATTCCATTTCCTCTTGGTGCTTTCTTACTGGATAACTGTTGCAGTGCCCACCTCACTTCACTCTCCACTAGTACTGGTTCCCGTGTATAATTCCGCTCTTCAAATTTCTCGGTAATTTTGGAGTCCTTTCTGTAAACGTCTTCTATATACTCTTTCCATCTTTCTTTGATGTCTGCAGCTTCTGTAAGATATCCATTGCGTTTACTTTGCAATATTGTCACCTTGGCACTAAACATTCCTGTTAGTTCTCTGATCTTTTTGAAAAGATCTCTTGTTTTTCATTTCTTGTTTTGGTCTTCTATTTGTTGACATTCCTGGTTAAAGTATTTTTCCTTGTCTCTTCTAGCTTGTCGTTGAAACTCTGCATTCAAATGCCGTACTTCCTGCAAATTTCTTGTGGCCCTCATTTTCCTCCTTTCCTGAGCAGCTTTGATGGAATCTTCTGACAGCCATTTGGAATTCTTCTTCTTACAAACTGTTGGGATATTCTTCTTTTGCTTTTGTTTTAATTATATCTTTAATCTCTTCCCGTAGTTCATCTGGTGCTCTTTCACACAAATTGAGTGTGTTGAAACTGTTCTGTATGCTAATATTGTATTCAGCTGGTATGTTTCCAAGATCATATCTGATAGACATTTGTGTTGTTTTCAGTTTCCGTAGTTTCATTTGTATCGTAGCCACTAATAACTCATGGTCTGTTCCACAGTCTGCACCTGGAAACGTCTTGACAGACTGAATTGCAATTCTCCATCTTCTTTGTCCAAATATATACTCAATTTAATTTCTGTGTTGTCCATCAGGTGATACCCATGTGTACAATCTTCTTTTGTGCTGTTTAAAGCAGGTGTTAGCAAAAAACAAAGACTTCTCTGCATAAAACTCAACTAGTCTCTTCCCTGCAGTGTTTGGAATACCTAAACCAAAACGACCTATTATTTCTTGTTCCTCAGTCTCTCCCACTTTTGCATTCTAATCTCCAATAAGTACCCATAAATCTCGCTTTGGTGCTGCATCTATCATTTCTTGTAACGTGCCATAATATTCTTCAATGTCTTCTTCTGATTCCTCTGTAATAGGTGCATAAACCTGAATGATGGTCATATTCATTGGTTGTCCACTCACTCTGAGAGAAATGATTCTGTCACTCACTGGATTATAACCCAATACATACCTAGCCATCTTTTTCCTAAGTAAGAAAGATACTCCAATTTTTCGACTTGTCGCATGTCCTGAGTAATACACCACATAATCCCCTGGCTGAAAATGGCCCATTCCTGTCCATCTAAATTCAGTTATTCCCAATATATCCAGCTTCTTGCACTCCATTTCCATTTTTATTATTTCAAGCTTACCTTGGTTCATACTTCTAACATTCCAAAATCCAATCCTGTGTTTTTTTGTGAAACAAGGAGCCTCCCCTTTTCCAACCAGCAACATCCGTGACCAAGCTCAATTCCGGGTTTGACCTGGACACATCATAAAAACTAGTTCTACGTGTGGAAGCCTTCTGTTCTTTCCCAGTTGCATGTTGAATACCTTCAGGCCCGGGGGTCTTACCATCCAGCACCACATCATACTTTCTCATATTTGGCATGTCATGGAATGTTCTTGGCAAGGTACAGAGGTGGCGTGCCATTGTCTTCCTCTGGAATAATTTTAGACTTTCCAGTCTAGATCCGCACTGTTCTGCGAAAACGGGGGAACCTCTGGAAGGATATGACTCTTCGCCACACAATGCGGTCTTGGTAACGAAGAGGCTAGGTCTCTGTAATAGAGATGTATTGCGCATATCTTTACAATAGAATAATTCCCTGCAAAGGAAATTATCCCTTACCCCCAGATATATCATCTATAACATGGAGATAACATGGATAACATGGAGAACAGATGTACCATGAATATTTTTTCATGGTACATCTGTTTTTTCAGCCTGAGTCTGCGTCTGATACTTAGCAAGAATTCTTTCGTTGTTCATCCGTTTTTTGATGTTTCCTGTTCTTCTGCAAGTGTTTTTATAGCAGATTTCGAGTACTTTTGGTAACTTGTTTCTGGCCGCTTCTTTAGGCTGATTCGCTCTCTCGTTTCCTGCTACCCTAGTATGCGCGTTCACCCAGCAGAACATGATTTCGCATCAAGTGTTGATTTCACATCAACACTTGAGTGATTAACTCACATTTATTCGAAAAAGACCAGATAAAGTCTCCTCACATCACTGACGGGAATCGAACCCAGGTCTATCCGACCAAAGGTATTCGTCTACACTGACTCAGCTACGGAGGCCCATAAGCCTATACAAACTAGCAAAATAAATTCCGATATCCATCTTGAATGCTATATAACTTGATTCTTACAAAGTGTAGGTTGAACAAATCCGATTTCCCTACTATCAGTAAGAAGAAAAACGAAAGGTTACCCAAAGATCAATACAAACTTTAATGTTTATTTTATGAAAAGGAAACGGAAAACAAGCACTTTGCTTTTCTCTAAACCCACATGGCAGGACAATTTTTAATTGCATTTTTCTACGATCAACCACAGAAGCTGATATCGATCTCATTGTGAATTAATTTCTCATTTCTTTCATTATAATTCGTATTATTTTCACTATATTTTACACACATATTACCAAAAAACACAATGAATTTATCGAAGATTTAGAAAGGTGTATGTTGCTAACATTAGGTAACCCGAAACCCGCTCTACAGGCAGACCAAGGAATTCTTTATTCATTGAGTAAATGAGGAAGTTGATATCCCACCGAGCGACGAAATCAATCTTCCATTTTAAAATAGTGGCAAACAGTGATGCATATAAGGACTTGAAATGTACTAAATAATTGAAGATTACAGATACGCTTCAATATTTAGTTGTATTGTCTCCTAAGTATAGATAATCTTAAGTATACGTTTGCATTCAGGAGGTATTGGCTGGAATTAAACTCAACACCAGGAGATTTAAATTGAATTTATTTACGAAAAAGGGTCAAGAGGCTATTTTTCCGGCGGCGTAGATTAAAGAGCCTCTTGTAAACCTAAATAGGTTAAAAAAAGTAGGTTAGGTTTCTCTTTTACCCTAAGTCAAATAGCCTCTTGGCTCTTTATCGTAGTAATAATAATATTTGGGTACACCGGTCTGGCAATTCGTTAGTAGGGGTATATGTAATTTCGGTTCACTTAAAGCTTGGTATTCCAGGTCTACCTACTCACTGATGACACCTCAATAAAGGTCGAAACCGGTCTGGGTAGCGACCTCTCCTCATAATGTAAAACAGTAATACATCTCCTAGAAGCTGCGTTTTACATTATGAGAAAACATTAAGGATAGTCTCGGATCTTACTCCACCTTTGCAACGAGTTGCCCTACTATTGTACTACACAGGTGATGACTTACGCTTGGACTCGCAGATAGTTCTTCGGCATGAAACTCTTAGATTTCGATCTCCGAGTTTTGTATCCGGCTTTAAAATAATGGGGGATTTATTATCCCCTTAACTGAATTTATTTATTTTGTCTTCAAGAAATGAACATGTCTGTGTGTAGAGACATGTTCATTAATTATTGTTACCCCCATGGAATAAACATGGGGCGGAACATGAATCCTCTCCTTTAATTCAAGTATTGTTACGAAATGCTTTGTTAGCCATAGAGAACAGTTCCTATTCAAACGTTAGTCAGTGTCTTCAAATTAGTATGAAAAAAACATTTAGTATGATAAAAATAAAAATCAGACTATTCAGAAGAGAAAGATCTGGTCACATGTCATTCTGAAGGGCCATTGATTTTGAGGCATTCCGTGTAGACTCTATAGAAACATTTATCGGAAATACTGAATTAAAAATATACTGCAATATTGTTGGTCGGTTTTTACTATAAAGATAATGAATATTATATGATATATTGCGTGAGAAGATCGGTCTTTGGACTCTATATTGTTTGATCATTGCAGGTTTTTTACCTGAAAAGAGTTCGAGTTTCATGTTGAATAGTTAAGTTGAATATCAGCACAAACCCCGAATGTTGTTGAGCAAGGTTCTTGTATCTATTGTTCTTTTCTGTTTATAGTAAACATGGTTCAAACTTAGCGGACAATGTTAATCCTTCAAACATCGCCAAAAATAAATCTGCATTCGTTTTCTGTTGCTGAACGAATTATGGTGTAACTCATTTCTATTCTGGATTAGGGTGTGATTATCTCGGTATCAATGTACATCAAACAAATGGCTCTTCGAAAATGAATAATGCATCCTGTATTTCTACCAATATAACATACACTGTTATGTTATATTGGTAGAAAAATCAATACAACGGTCGGTAAAATCGATTCTCTAATTGGAAAGTTAGATTAATTATATTCCAGTCATTGGTTAGTTGTTGGTTCCTCATATCGTCAATTTTAACCTAGATCAGAATTACAACTGTTATTGCAAGCTTACAAAAAATTTTTAATTTTTCAATTCCTCGCAGATTCTCTAGGCTGATAAATTCGAAAACTTTCATCTCGATTTGAAGGGAAGAAGGTGATCAGTTTTATTATCGTAAATTACTGACTTAAAATTGAAAGTAAAGGTAAAAGTAAATATCAATCATCATGAAGAGTAAAACGTACGATCTGCAAAATACCACCTCTACAACTGCAATCACCTCTTGATTCGAAGAAAAACGCTACCCAGCGAGGAAGAGTTTTAGTTTTGGGAAGAGATAGAAGTCAGAGGGAGCCAAATCTTTGAAATAGGGTGGATGTTCCAACAATTCATCGTGCAGATCCCTTAATGTTCCAATTGCTAAAACGCTTTTTGGGCAGGTGGATTTTTGTCATGAAAGATGGTTTTTTTTCTTCCTCAAACCGGGTCTTTTCTCACGAATTAGTTCGTCTAGTCTGGTTAAAAGATCGAAATAATATTCCCCAGTTATTGTTTTACCCTTTTCAAGATAATTAAATAATAAACAAAGCATCCCAAAACATAGATGTCATGACCTTTCCTGCTGATGGAACTGACTTTGTCTTCTTTGGTGCTGAACAACCCACTTCTATCCACTAGTTTGAATGCTTTTTTGATTCTTGTGTGTAATGGTGAATCCAAGTCTCATCCACAGTAATAAATCGAAGCACAAAATCAGTTTTATTCTTGTTAAAACTCTTCAAGTACTGTTCAGAGATTTCCTGCGGGGGAGTTTTTGATCTGCTGTGAGCAAGCTCGCCACCCATCTTGCGCAAAGCTTTTTTATATGCAATACTTCACGCAAAATATATATTCTACACGTTCTTTTGAAATACCAATAGTCTCAGCAATTTCACGTAATTTGACTCGCCGGTCATCCAATACTATAACGTGTACTTGATCAGTGATTTCTGGGATTGTTACACTTTTTTGGACGTCCTTCACGTGGATTATCTTCAACGCTGGGATGGTCACGTTTGAACTTGGCAGCCCATTTCTCAATCGTCGAAAACGAAGACGAAGAGTGCCCATAAACTTTTACGAACTTCGAATGAATTTCCTTTGGCGTCAAACCTTCTTTTACAAAGACGTTTATAGCCGCAATAACTCAATTTTATCCATTTCAAGGGATACAGACAACACTTTTGCTTCATTCAGCTGTGTAAAACACACTACTTGATAGAATGACTTGCAATTTTACACGGATGCTTAAGACCGATGTCCCAACTTGGAAAAAAAATCTTTCCAATAGTATTGCCATCTATGGTCGACATCGAGAATGTTTCACACCACTCTCGTATATCATCTACTTTGCTTTCATTGCTATGTGGGGTTTGACAGATCCTTTGTTAGGAAAAGCTGGATTCGGAAGTTCACAAATAACCTTTTTCAAGACATTTCAATAAACAGTGGGAAAGTCAATCTCATACCCTAGTGCTATTAGATTCCTTTACTTTCCATTAAATAAAATGCCTTTAAATGAAAATTATCAGTTATTTCATATTTTATCCAAGTATTTGATTAAATCATTAGGAAAAGACCATAGAGAGAAATATAGTAATTTTGGCTGTGAAGATCATTATATAAGGTCATAACTCTACTGTCTAGAAACATATTGTGGATGATCTGGAGATATCCATGCAAAATACCTTAAGGTTAGTTTCGTCTTGGTAATAATGCACTTTCCAATTACTTAAATGTCAGTAATCGTGAGAAGTGGTTTTTATATTTTGTAAACAAAAAACACCTTTATATCTGTTCATGAAAAGTATAGAAATTAATAAAATTAGCGAAAACAATTGCAAGTTTACGCTTACTATAAGTAAACATTCATGATATATCTATTCGCCATCTTTACAAATCAAGCAAATCCTTTTCTTATAATGATAAATATCATCGTGATATTTATATCATTTATACAATGGCATGTATAAATTTCGAAATACGGCTATGAAGCAATGTTCTTTATGTTTATGTAGCATTTACGACGTGATTGTCTTCTTATAACACCCATAATAATAAAACAATAATAATAGACTGCAAAACGTGTTAGACGTTGGCAACCATTGATAAAGCAAGAATGGAGATCATATTGAAGGTCCCACATAACTTACAGATTAATACCATGGAGGGGTTAAGTTTATATTTATATTTTATTTATATATCTTATATTTACTTTAACCCTACTGTAGAGTACCGTCATAAATGAGACAGGTTGACGGTTCCACACGGAGCGATGACATTTATATCCAGACAAAAGACTTTCAAAAACAGTCATGTCAAGAATAGATGTGAGTGCTCAGGTGTGTTAGAGAAATTGTATGTTATCCTCTTTGACAACCACTTCGGCTAATTGAGGAAATCATCCTTAAATTTTGATACATCTTCATGAAGTATCACTTTACTTCCACTCATATAAATACACCACAATAGTGCCATGTCCAACTATATAAAACTTTTGTATATATATTCTATAAATATTTATAGAGCTTGTATACATTTGAAGTATGATTTCACGTGACTAAAGTGGCCGGTGAGCTTATTCTCGGGAAACAAACTCGACATTCCTGTGAAAAAACATTCCACCTCCTATAGACCGGCTAACTCACCTTTTGTCGAAAGAGACCAGATAAAGATTCCTCACGGCACGAACGGGAATTGAACCCAGGTTTTTCCAGCCTAAAGGCTTCGACTATACGAACTGAGCCACGAAGGCTCTAAAGCAATCTATAATAAAATAAAATAAGTGATATGTTCGAAGTTCAAACAAGCAGAGACGGGTATTACAGATTTCCTTGGGCTAAATATAAATTTAGCCCAAGGAAATCTGTAACGTTATAACATATACATATTAGCTACCTTGTATGGCATTAGATTTAATTAACGCAAAATTTGGTGCTTGGCTCAAAATGGAATCTCTCACCATACTTTGGACGTTGACATCCATTTGCCACGTTAATATGGTTACAAACATCAGTGCACAAAACTGATTCTAATAGACCGTCTGAAAGCCGATAAAGAGACACATTCTGCTTTCCTGATTGGTTATTGCGTCTCATCTCATTAATTATGTCTATGATCAGAAGATGTTGGTTGAAATTGAGTACAATATCAGCAGATTTATATTCAGTTTATTTATTTTGTCGTCAGGTGTGTGTGTGTGTGTGCGTGTGTGTGTGTGTGTGTGTGTGTGTGTGTGTGTGTGTGTGTGTGTGTTAATACTACTATTAACAAGATTATATTATTTCTTCTGTTTATCACATGTGTCTAATATTAGTAATTCACTCCGGGATTTTCTTCGATGAAGTTTTCTGCCGGTGACGATATATCCTAATTTTTAGACAAAGTATAGAAATTTTTATTTTGGATGTGTTCGGTAAAATATTCGTATCAATGATTCTGATATGCTTTGGACTTTGGAGAATTCAGGGTCGGTTATAGAAATTATATTACAAATAATTCATTAATAAATATACCATTCTGGAAATCAGTTACTTTAACAATTGCTTTCGAGATCGAAGCAGTGAAGATTATGTATTAGAACAGCGTGATAACGATATTCTATAACGTGATGGTGATAACACAAGGTATGCTATTTAGTATTGGAGTCCGATCCCATGCTGAATACATGCAATGGAAATCGCACGAACTCTCTCTCACTCATTTGTTGAGCGAAGTAATTGCGACTCGTGTCTTTTATGTTTAGAGACACTAAGTTACATTGAACCTTAGCGCTGAATACTTTTCAAAGGGATATGAACGAGTGTAGAAGCAAACAAAAAAATAAATTTGCATCCGTTTTCTGATGGTGAAAAAACTGCTCTATGATTCCTTTCTATTCTGGATCAGCGTACTTTTGTTCAGGTATCGGTGCACATCAAACAGTCATCGCTTGGAGAATGAATAATGTATTCAGCATAAAAAGACCGTGCAGAGAAAATGGACAGCACTCTCTGAAATGTTTGAGTGAAGACCATAATTAGTTAAGTAATCAGTGAAGAAATCAATCAAAAGAAAATTTCCCAAAAATAATACCTTTAATCTGTTTTTTCATACCGAACTAAGATTTCATGATGAAATGGTGAGGACAGCTTTGGACAAAATTAACTTCAGAGTGTGTTAGAAAAAAAAAAAAAAAACAGATGAAAAAACATGTAATCAGGATGAAGGCGTATAATTCTTAATCAGTACGTCTTGCGCGAAGATTAAATTTCGCCACAATATGTGTGACATCACATGAAACTTACCGAAAAAAGTTTATAAAAAAATATAAAAAAATGAAAAAAAAAAAAAACCCAGCTGTAAATAGGCTTAATTTGTAGGCTTAATATGAAGTACGAGTCAATGAAAAATCACTTTCAATGAAACACTCCAGATTCAGTGATAGGTTTTTGGACAAATATTATCATAACAAATAAAGCCCAGCGCAGTGAATGACAGTAATATCACATGAGTGAAGGTCACGTGAAAGTTTGGAAAATCTTCAGATATCAATGCGGGATTTAAATAAGTTAATTTAAATGCTGCATTGGCATCTAACGTCCTCACATCATAGCATAACTGAAAGAACTAAAACTGCACTTGATAATAGTTTTTTTTAATAATATCAAATTAATAAGACGGGTATTTTTAAGTAGTATTAATAGAGAGTAATAAAGATTTTTTTTTCTTTAGTTGCTATTCCAAGTTGATGAAGTCGAATAATATATAAATAAACTGAATAAGTAATATCCCAAATAAAATACTGCTGATTGTGTCATTTTAGTCAACAAGTTGTCGATATATAATTGACGCATTACATTTCATCACACCATTACATGAATACAAAAAGGAGGTTTCTGGTTGGTTACTAAACACCGCGAGGAGGAGTTAGCATTACCTCGTGAGGTAGAGTGGAACTTTATTTCTTGCAACTGTGCTTCATTTGCTGGTTTACTAGGGTAGTCATTGTTTGGTGCGAGAGCGATTACTGTGAGAACAAAAGAATAGACATAGAGAAAGAAAAATGATGGTTGTTATTCGATGTACTTTGTTAATGATATGGATGATTAGCACGAAAACTATAACTGTTTCTTCAACGAGATCGTTTGATGCAGGTGAGCAAATTGAGGATTAGAATATAATTCCTATTTACAGTAAATACTGAGATCGAATTCGTGATCTGCTATTGTGATTTATTAATTGTTTAATTTATTAAATACTACTTGTGTTCTTTGCGTTAATATGTTATCGTAGACATTTTCTTTATCAGTTTTGTAAATTTGTTTTCCTTACAGGACCAGAATGTGCCACTATAATGAAGCTCACAAAAAAGATATACAAATCTAAAGAGTACAGGAATTTTCATATTTTGTACTTGTATTCGAAACGTAAGTCAAACGTATCCTTGATTACCGCTAATTCGAACTTAAAAACTAAATCGATATTACGAATTTCTAACACATTTACCTGAAACTGTTTCCATAATTTAATATTTTTGGTGTTTGTTAATTAAAATGAATGATCAATGTACCCAATTTCCTCAGTAATATAGTTAGTAGTCACTTGGTTCTCGACTAAAGGTGAGTTAGCAATCTCATACGAGGTAGGGTTTTTTTCACCCAGAAACTGGGGTTTTACGTTCCCCACCAAGAACAGACAAACACACGCATTTACAGACAAAGAACACAACGGGACGCATAGAGTTAACCACTTTTTTCTCGAGGCGTTGGCTTTTTCAATGGCCACATCTAATACGAACGTAACGGGCCACTATTGCCTAATATACGAAAGCGGAGGTGGAGGAGGAGTCATTTAGTTAGATTCAAGAAAAGGTGATATTCAAGTTAATTCTGGGTATAGACTGAGTGTCAATTTTATAGAAAATTCTCAATTATATCTCAAATGATATTTTCTTAGGTCTGTTAATTTCGTAAAGGGTACTTAACGTTTCTCTGATTTCTTCGAATTCAAAAAAATGTGTTTAGTTGTGTCATCCCGAACTGCTTGTATTCTAAAGTCACAGTTTCAGTCATAAGTTACTTCTTTTGTAGCTCTGGTTTTTCCGTGATCCACCACCTCAATATGAGTGATGGTGTATGAGTTGACTGCACACAGTTTGAGTGTTAATGATTAATAACAATAATTATTCTAAAAATGTAAACGAATTTTAGACACCATTCGTTTACATTTCTAGACCATTCGTTGTTGATTATCAATCATCTTGTTGATGATTCATTCCAACCTTTGTTTGCTGTAGAAACATCCTCTTGGAAGAAGTTCCTACACGTTGCCCATGACCCCGGGTTGGCAAAGTGTGTGTGTGTCATAAGTGAATTTCGGTTTCGAATTTTTCCCTTTCCTTAAGTGAAGTAATCCTTTTCTCTTAGATTTTTAAGAATGTTCAGTATTTCACTGATACACGGTTGGTCAGTAACTTTAGCAAACCAAGTAGATTTGTACTGTAGTTGCTTCTGTGTATATATCGTGTACGCTCCAGATGATGACCTTGATATGAAGGTCAAAACGTCGAGTGCGTATTTTGGTTTACATTAAACTAAAGTTTTTTACTCTAACACGGTAATTGTCTCAATAATTTTCCAAAATGTGTTCTGATTACAGTGTAAGCATGAAAGAAAAGAAAGGAGTTGTTGTAGGGCGTGTTATCCGATATGTGTCTCTGTTGTTTCGATAAGTGATTTCGAAGTAATAGTAATAATAATAATAATAATAATAAAAAAAATAATAATAATACTTTTTGACAATGTTTATTATTCTCGTCACAGATACAGAACATTTGCAAATATATAATTGAAGTAGTACTATTACATTTCTGTTCATTACAAATATTCAATTATTAAAATTAATTTAAGGTAAACATCCTATTTGAATACATAAATAATAATACTGACAATGTATTTTACAATTTCTTTCTTCACATATATATTTACAATGATTCTTGTTATGTGGTAAGTCAGATAACTTTCCTGTTAACGATATTAGTTGGAATAATTGCATATACGCATATAATTTTTTCTGCATTTTATTATTTATATTTATAATTCAATCTGCAGTTCATTTTAATCCACAAATTATATTTATAGTTTCTCTTTTGCTATCAGTAGGGATTGCTGAATGGAATTCATTTAACTTTAAACAATGCTGTTTTTTTGTATGAGTAATATTAATACTTTTTTCTTTCAATTTCATTTTACAATTTATTGTAATTTACAATTTACATTATCAGTTTATTTTCTGTTAATATGCCATAGGAATGGATCGGGGGAGGCCACATACTACACACCCCAGCTATCATACTTATTCTTGAATTCATTCACACTATTTTTACTCACAACATCCAATGTCACTCCATTCCAATCACGCGCCACCCTCTGTAAGAAACATCTAGTCCTAACCCCCTTCTTAGCGGCTTTCATTCTGCTTCCGAGGATACCTTCTCGTCCTTTCTCCCCCTCCTCCATAATGTGAAAATTTTCATCAATTGAAATCGTGTATGACCCTTTCAGAATTTTATAAGTCTCAATCATATCAATCTTCTTTCTCCTGCTTGCTATTGTCTGCAGCCTACAAGTTCTCAATCTGTCTTCACAATCAGTATTCCACAATCCTGATGTCATTTTAATCAACCTCCTTCGTACCCTCTCCAATATATCAGAATCACGATGGAAACAAAGAGACCAGATCTGCACAGAATAGTCCAAGTGAGGTCTTATCAAAGCATTATAAAGAGGCAGAATGACATCCTTATCTTTACAGGTTAACATTGGTTTCAGCATTGCAATTATCCTTAGAATTGTATTCGCAATCTTTGCCACATGGCTATAAACTTCAACTTCCTATCTATTAACACTCCAAGATCCCTAGCCTCATCAGTTTCTTCAAGCATAATCCCACCAATATAATACGACACTGGATGTCTACTCACGCCGAAGTAAATGACTTTACATTTACTGACATTGAAATGATACCCATTATCCCATACCCACAATTCCAGTCCATTCAAATCATTCTGCAAGTACTGCATCAGCAGCATTACTCATTACACTACCTATCTTTGCATCATCAGCAGTCGCTTGTCAAATCCTTCTCAATGTAATTATGTATAGATTAAATAAGAGTGGACCAAGCAGTGATCCTTGTCGTACACCAACACTTACCTTAAATCTTTCAGACTCACAGCCCCCAGTATACCACTTTTTGATATGTATCCTCTTATCCTCTTATCCTTGCTATTATTTTATAACCCAAACCTAATTTCTCCAGTTTATGCAGCAGTCTGCCATGCTGAATTCTGTCAAAAGCGTTAGAAAAAATTCAATGGCATCATGATTGGTGTGTCCATTCCCCTTATCTAGTTCAATGGTAACTTTGTTAGAGAATGTGAGCAAGTTACTAAAACATGAACTTCCCTTAGTAAATCCATATTGTTCATTGCAAATTAGAGATTTATTGTCAACCCATGTCTGAATGCGATCAATGACAAATTTTTACAAATTGTTCACCAACCCTCCTGGGATACTAATTGGTCGATAGTTGGATACATCCATCTTTGTACGACCCTTTTGCAATGGAATTACTATATATTCTTTCTATTACTGCGGAAACGTCCTCGTTCTGAGAATCATATTAAACGGCCTGGTCAATGGAATAGCTGTTCATACGAACACTCTTTTAGCACACGTGCTGATATAACATCTCTATTGCTGAATTCTTATTCAGTTTGTGCAACAGCTCTAATATCTCCTTCATTGAAGAGGTAAAAGTGAGCTCAATGTTTCCTACACCAGGTTGATAGCTTTTAACAAAATGGGCACTCATTAACTGAACAACCTCTTCTGCATCTGTAACCCTCACGCCATCTGGATTTAGAAGAGTAATTCTTTCATATTTATTTTTTCTTTTACTTGCAGCATAATGATTGAATTCTTGTGGGTTGTCTTTAGCATTCAGAGCAGTTTCTTTTCGTACTCAGACTTTGCTTTCCGTACAAGAGTTGTGACTATTCTAGCCAGCTGCTTATAACCTTCGTAACGGATGTCATTCGTATTCAGACGGTATTCCTTTCACATCGTCCATTTCTGACGAATCTCTTGCTTAATAGGACTACACATCTCCATTTTACTGTTGCTTTATTTATTCTTCGGACACATTCTGATATGGCATCATTCAAGTGTTTTTTAAATGGTTCCCATGCACTGTCTATATTCTTTCCATCCAGCAACCGATCCCATTCCACTGAACTCAGTATACTCTTCAGTTGGAGTATACTTAAGAGTATACTCCTCAGTATACTCCTCGTAAGTTCCTTCTTTATAATTCAGCATATTATCTTTTCTTAATGGAACATTAATAAACGTAGTCACTTCCGAAGTCTGTACCACACGATCACTGTCGCCCAATGGAGGCTGAATAGTTACGTCTTTAACTGAAACACCCTGATTCCGTCTATTCCGGGTCCTTTGTTAAGGTTAATTTGTTGAATTGCAAGTGACAGTTCCTGATTTGTTATTGTGGGGAACCACATTGACTGGGTTGCTCGTGTCATAGTGGAGAATATTTTTGGTGTGTGACGAGAATGTTTCTTGTAGATTTTGAGGAGAGTTCGCAAAGTTCTGATTAAAGTTGTTTGCCAACTGTTTGAAGCATTTGGACTAGGAAGCAAAGTTGTGTTTCATTGTTTCTGAGAGAGTGGTTTTGTGTGTATTGTCCAGCATTTCTTTGATCAGAGCTGTTGTTAATTTGTTTCTATAATAGTTTCTTTTGCAGTTGTAGTCTGTGTTTTGAAGAAATTCCATTTTCTTTTTTATTCCGTTTGTAAATTGGTATTGTTAGGTGATTTATTAAGTTGTTTCCATATCGCATTTTTTCTTTGTATGTCTATTAATGTTTTGTCTGTCATCCACCGATTCAGTCTGGTTTAGAGAGTAGGTTTTTAGACTCTGCTGATGTCTAAAAATAGCATCTTTAGACATCAGCAGCTGACGACATACCTCAGAATGTTTTGACAGTGCAGTGTAAAATGAAGTCAGGGATATTGGAACATATGAACTCCTTCAATGACCGTATAAGACTACCACCATTAAAAGCTTTACAACAATCTAAGCTAAAACAGCTACTCTTAGAGCTGTAATTGAAACCATAACAACCAACAGTATAAAGGAAACAAATCAACTCCTATATGGCACAGCCTATATCATTTCAGTGAAGCTTGGTTGCAAACCGAAAGAGCAAAAGCCGAGGATGAAACAATCTGCACCATGGAAAATCCGGTTAGATGGAAAGGTCAACAAGCTTCGAGCTGATCTAAGCAACTTAAAGAGATTTAAAGAAGGACGGCTGAAAAATAATAACATCAAAAACAGACTGATTAACAGATAAAATTTTGCCAACAAAACAATTGCTGAAGTTACCGAAGAGCTAAAACAAAGCATTACAGCGACTGCACAGAAAATTAAAAGATATGAAGCAAGAATACACCAATGTGTACAAAATACGCAATTTCGATTGAATCAGTTTTTCAGTCTCTATAGAGAAATACAAATGCAAATCATCATTCACCAGGAAAGAAGAAACACTCAAATTTTGGAAGTCAATCTAGGATAATCCTATTGAACACAATAAAGATACTTCATGGATTAAGGAAATATAATCAGAAATAAAACAATAACAAATGCAAAATGCCATTATCAGTAAAGAAATGGTCAATGCTCATGCTAGAAAATTAAAAAACAGGAGTGCACCTGGTAAAGACGAGCTACGTGGATTTTGGTTAAAACATTTAACCAGTCTACATGATCGAATGGCATTACAATTTAATTATTTGTTGCAGGCAGGCTCAGTGGAAGACTGAATGATATCTGGGCGCTTTTCGTTTCATGAAAGATAAGGATAAGGGTGCAGATCCAGGTAACTATCGCCCAATAACATGCTTACTAACTATGCTTAAACTGTTCACTGCAATCATAGCAAATTCCATATATCACGACTTATTAGATAATCAAATTTATCCGATTTAACAAAAAGGCAATTTTCAAAATGCTAGAGGAACAAAAGACCAGATCCTTATTAATAAAATGATTCTCAGAAATTCAAAAACACTTACAACTAACTTAAACATGGCATGGATAGATTACAATAAAGCATTCGAATCCCTCCCACACTCCTGGATCCTAAAATCGCTAAAACTATATGGAAGTAGGAAAAATATACGTTCGTTTCTGGCTGCTGCTATGAAATCATGGAAATCAACATTAATAGTGAATAATAAACGATTTGGAGATATCAGCATTAAACGTGGAGTTTTCCAAGGTGATGCCTTGTCACCATTTCTCTTGAACTTTCTTTACCTTTGTCTATGATTCTGAAGAAAACAACTTGAATATGAAATTCCTAAATGTAATATTAATAATTCCCATCTCTTGTATATGGATGACTTGAAGCTATATGGAAAATCGGCCCAGTAAATAGATTCTTTATTAAAGACATTTCGAATTTTCAGTCACGACATCAATGTGGAATTTAGCTTAGATAAATGCGCAATTTATCTATTAAACGAGAATAAATTAAATACACTAGCAATTTTAATTTTGATCGAGAGAAATATTAAAAAGCAACTCAGCTGACGAACACTATAAATCCCTAGGAATATTAGAACAGTAAGCATGAGAATACATCAAAAGAGTTAGAAATATTCTGAAAACACAACTAAATGGATTAAAAACAATTAGAGCAATGAATTCTTGGGCTATACCAGTGATCGGATACACAGCTGGCATAATAGATTGGACAAAAGAAGATCAAGACAACTTAGGCAAACTGGAAAGCAAAATTAGAAAACTAATTACTATGCATCATCCCTTACAACCACGAATTGATGTTGACCGGTTGAATCTACCGAGGAGAATACATGGACGATGTCTGCTGCAAATGAGACAGACTGTGGAAGAAGAACAAATTAATTTAAGAAGTTAAATCGACAATAGCTCTGAGCCAATGCTTCAAGCAATTACACAAGAAAAGTTTTCTAAAAGCAACTGGAAACAAATCCGATTACAAAAAGGAACATCAAAATAACCGATATATGCACTGAAAAAATAAACCTCTGCATGCCCAGTTTCTTCGAGATATTGAGGACAAAATTGACGTGAACAAGACGTGGCGATGGATAAAATAAGGATACATTAAAAAAGAAACAAAAGAATTTATTCTAGCAGCTCAAGGACAGGCATTACAAACTAATGCAATCAAACTAAAAATTTTGAACATCAATAATAATATTAATTATTATTGATAATAATTATAATAACAATAATTCTGATCGCTTAATCTGCAAATGCAGATTAAGCGATCAGAAACATGAGATTGTGGAACATCTAATCAGTTAATGCAGCAAAATAGCTCAAACTGATTATGATTACGGCCATTATCAAGTTGCCAAAATAATTCATTGGCATGTATGTAAAAATATGCCTTTTCTACTTCTGATAACTTGTGGCAACGTAAAATAAAGACTGTATTGGAAAACGAAACAGCAAAAATTCTCTGGGACTTTAGAATAGAAACTGATCGGCATTTGGAACACAATAGACCTGACATCACAATTCCAGGTTTGGATTATTGATATCACGGTTCCCAGTGATAACAACATCAACAATAAAGAACTGGAAAAAATTAATAAATATCGAGATCTGGCAATTGATGTCCGACTGTGGTTTAGACATATCAAATTCATCGCAAAAGTTATCGGCGAACTTGACTCAATTTCCAAAATGCTACACAACTATTTATAAGAATTAAACATCAACGAAGTGACCACATATGATCTAAAAACAGCTTTACTTGGAACATTCCATATTTTACGACGCCACCTCATAGACTATTTTTAGATTCTTGGGTAGAATCTGAATTACTCTGTATCACCAATAAAATTGCTGTTTGAATGATATTTTGTTTTTGACTATGTTTCCATCGTATGAATAATAATAATAATAATAATAATAATAATAATAATAATAATAATAATTAAACATTTTTTAAACGTTTTATTATGTCTCAGTATAAATTACATACAATAATATTATTTACAATATTTACCATAAGGATTATACAGAATTTTTGAATTTAGAATGTACATAATTATAATAATAATAATTATTATTATTATTATAATTTATTTTATTTATTTATTTATTTATTATTGTTATTTTTGTTTATGTCTCAGATGAATTGCATACATAGTTGCTGTAGTAATTATGTATATATAATATTTATAACGTATTACAAGTGTGTATAACAGATACTTGCAAGTTAGTAATTTTCTTCCTCGAAGCTTAGCTGAGCTTATCTGAGGAAGATAATAGATGACAGAGGGTAGTGGTTTCATGGTTGTGTTCCTATACTGGTCACAAGCCAGGTGTTGATTTTACTGTTTGTTGGTATGAGCTTGGAAGATTTCGACTGCTATTACAGTTTAACTTTTTTTTCTTTTTTTCTTTTTTTTTGTGCAAATAGGGTTGGATTTAGACATGGTGTGTTTGTTTCTTTGTGTTTTTGTAGTGATAGTTTTTGAGAGGGGGGGTTGTCACAGTTTTGTGTGTGCTTGCATGTGTGGTGGGGGAGAGAGAAACAGGAATTGTTCTAATTTTCATTCTCGCTATAATATTTATATAGTGCCCGTTTCAGCTCTCTGTATGTTCCTAGGTTTCTGTTGTCGAACGGCAGTTTGTTTATCATGTCAGGTACGTAGAAGTTTCGGGTGGCTTTGCCGTCGTGATTTTTGTACTTATATGTTATGTAGTTTGTTGACTGTGGTCTTGTTATTTGATATGTTGTTCTGGTTACTCTATATGTTAGGCTGTAGTAGTGTTTTAACATGACTGTGTAGTGGCATAAGTGTTTCACCTTAAACATTTTGTGTTTTGTCCGTACTTCCTGCATAAGAGTGGGTTGTTCGCAGAATATCAGTTTTATCATTTTATCTTGCAACCATTGTAGCCTGTTAAGTCTGTAGTCTGCGTAGAATGCGTGTGATGTGATTGCATATCTTAAAATGTTTTCACATAATGCTTTATAGATTAGTATTTTAATGTGGGTTGGGGCAATGTCTTTTAATCTGTATAGTTTGCTTGCTATTATCCTAAGCTTGGTATTTTGGTAGTTTATATGGCTATTCCAACTTTGATCAGCATCGAAGTGAAGTCCAAGATAGCGTGTTGTTTTAACTTGTGTGATGGTTGTTAGTTTAGGTTCTGCACTTTGTGTATAGGAGGATGAATGTTTGATAGTGAGATATTCAGTTTCTATGGGCAGGGTTTGGGGGTTTTTGAATATCATTAGCTTTGTTTTTCCAGGGTTTATATATATGCCGTTTTCGGTGAACCAGATAGTGATTTGATTGATGTCGTGTTGCATATTTTTGTAAGCAATATTTCCATTGTTGTGAATGGATACTATGGCCGTGTCGTCTGCATACTGGAAGATTTTACTTTTTAGGGGGAGTTGGCTTATGTCGCGTGTGTATATGTTAAATACAATGGGAGATAGGACAGCTCCTTGCGGTACTCCACAGGCAACATGTATTTTTATCCAATGCAGCGTTTATTAGATCTGTGAAATCGTCAAGGAGTGTTGCTGTTCCTTTATTTTTTTGAAAGCCATATTGCGTTTTGGGTATTACTTGAAATTTTTCAACGTATGTGGAGAGTTTCTGTTGTACAATGCGCTCCATGATTTGGTTGATTACAGGCAGCGTGGCGATAGGTCTGTAATTACTTATAATGTTTCTTTTTCCCTGTTTGTGTATGGGTGTGATTAATGCAGTCTTCAGTGTTTCAGGTATGTGTCCCGTTTCGAAGATTTTATTTAACAGTTTTTGTATAACTGGAAGTAGGGCAGTTGAGTGTTTCTTGATGTCTTTTGGTCTGATTCCTTCTATCCACGGTCCTTTGTTAGGATTAATTTGTTGAATTGCCAGTGATAGTTCTTCTTTTGTTACTGTGGGGAACCACATCGACTGGGTTGCTCGTGGACCTAGTGGAGAATGTTCGTTTATGGGAGGAAAGGTTGTTTCTTTTAGCTTTTGGACAGAGTTCACGAGGTGCTGATTAAAGTTGTTTGCCAACTGTTTGAGGGATTTGGGATCGCAGGCAAAGCTGTGTTTTATTGTTTCTGAGGCAACGGTTCTGTGTATATTGTCCAGCATTTCATTAATCTGGTGCCAGGTTTCCTCTATGTCATTCTGAGTTGTTGTTAATTTGTTGCTGTAATAGTTTCTTTTTGCCGTTGTAATCTGAGTTGTTAGGAGATTCCGTTTTCTTTTGTATTCAGCTTTTAAATCGATATTGTTCGGCGATTTCTTAAGTTGTTTCCATAGGGCATCTTTTCTTTGTATGTCTGTTAGTATCTTGTCTATTATGCATGGATTTTGTTTCGTTTGGGGGCGTATTTTTATTTTTGTTAATGCTTTGTTATATATTTTGTTAAATGCAAGTTTAAGATTATTATATACAGCTTCAGCAGAGTCTAAAGATGCTATCTGCATCCAGTCTGTTTTTCTGATTTCATCGTTCACTATTGCTTCGTTTACAATGCTATGATACTGTTTTGTAGTCTCAGTGATTTTTATGGGTTCTGGTTCAGTGTGTAACTGCAATGCTGTGAAATTGTGGTCTGCTATTTTGCATGTTATGACGGCTGCTGTGTGGCTGTTTGGAGGGGCCCTTATATTTATATGATCAATGCAGGCTGAGGTTGTTGTGTTTCCGACTCTCTCTTCTCGTGTATACGACTGTATGGATGGGGTTATGTTATATGCCGATAATAGGTCTAGGTATTGTTCTGTGTTGTTATTTATGTTCCTAATGTTTATATTAATGTCTCCTATTATTATCAAGTATTTTGAGTTGCCTACTTTCGTGGCTGAAAGCCATCTGTTTAGTTCTTCTAGGAATTATGTGGTGCTTAAGTTGGGTGGTCGGTATATTGCGTTTAATATCAGGGAGTTTTCTTGTTTGATGTTTTTAATTTCGATGCATATGTTTTCTGCGTATTCTAATTTATAGTTTATTTCTGTTACTTGTAGTTTATGTTTGGTAAATATTATTATACCACCGCCTCGTTTTGTTTGTCTGCAGTGTTTGTGTTTGTTGGAAGTGTGGCATTTGGTAGGAGATGCCTCTTCGTTTGTCGTAGATACTTCAGTCAGTATTAAAATATCTACATTGTCTATATCTTCCTTTAGATAAGCTTGCAGGGTGAGCCAATGTGTTTGAATGCTTCTGAAGTTGATGTGGAGAATAGATAGTCCTTTTTGGGGGACTGTCAGTTGTTTCCATTCTGTTATTGATTTCAGAATGTGGCAATTATCATGTTCCGGGGTGATTACGTCTGCTTGATGGTCTGCATTCATGTTGGTTGGTGTGCTGTTCCTTCTTTACGAGTTGTCAATATTCCTTTCAATGTGACAGCCTGCTGAGGTCATCTACGGATTTTATTTCGATTGGTTTTGCGTCTTGTGTATATAATAATATAATAATATTATTATATTATAATAATATAATAATTATAATAATAATATTACAATATATTATAAAATTTATTATTAATTTATTATTAAAATTAATTATTATTAAAATTAATTATTATTAAAATTAATTATACTATAATATACAAATATGTTATAATAATAATAATAATAATAATAATAATAATAATAATAATTGGTTAATTAAATCATTTAAGTTACGTATTACATTTCTTAAGCCACGACAGCACCACCAACCTGAATAGGCATCAGGTTGTTTGTGCTGTTGTTGTCTTCCTCTATCACACACAAAGATCCACACACACACACACACACACACATATATATATATATATTGATATATATCTATATAATATCTATGAATATATAGATAGATATCAGTATATATATATGTGTGTGTGGGTCTTTCTGTGTGATAGAGGAAGTATGCTTTAAGAATTTTTATTATTTTTTATCTGTGTTATATTTTCGAATATCCAGATTGAGAATAGCAACCATCAAAAATGGTTATGCGTAATGGTTAGGTGTAATAGCTTGATCCGTTCAATATGAGATGGATCGATGCACTCCACATAAGTAGAGACCTTATTAACTGTTCAGCAATATCTTATTTCTGCACCTCAAAATGATTTTCATTATTTTCAGACTACTCGAAAAAAAAAATAGCTCCGTCCCTTAAGTGAAAATTTGTCGAAGAATATTTTCAGAAAAGTAACAATATTAATAACCAGATCAATAAAACCGCAATTGTGATGTCAGTCTAATTACTAGCGAATTATTATTTTCAGATTTCCACGACAGCAAATGTATCGCAAATTCTTTACATAACCGTGGTAGACCGTTCTACGTCAAAACCGACGATGGAGGTTTCAAATGTCTTAATGAATTATACGATCCGTTGAATACCAAATTTGCTGAGAACGCTAAACGACGACAACTTCTTGTGATATATGATGCTGATATCGCTGAGACTGCCATCCAAAATCTTAGGCAGGTAAGCAAACTGAAACATCTAAATTTTGTTCTACGAAAACAGCCTGCGTGAATAATAAAATAACTGTGTTTTTATTGTACTACTTTTATGCGTATTCTTATTGTATGATAACATTAATAAATGAAATCAATATTACCTGTCACTTGTACTGTATGTAAAAGTAAAAAGTGCATGTTCTTTCTTATTTCTCAAAGTTAGATTTCTTTGGAAAATTCCAGACTCAGTGGTATATATTTCTCCGGAGTCACTCCCGATGTCCAAATATATCAGAGGAATTAATTCCTTCTCTTTCCAGCATGAATCGAGTTGCATTTATCTGTGTTCCCCGTCATGAATTACGTAATGTACAAAATGCAAGTATTGTTATCTGTGCTCAACCTTTTTTTCGGTATCTTCATTTATTCTAATTGTTTATTATTTATAATCCTTCACCTAACAATTTTACCAGAAATAAAATTGAAAATGATTTAACTGAAATTAAACGTTTAGTTTCAGTTATATTCTTATATTTATAAGAACAAATTAGAAATATTAGTTTAATTTAATTTCCAACTTAATTTAAAGGACTTTTTTTATTCTATTGATTTTTTATTTCATGTATAATATTTTTTAAATTAGAAATAAATGAAATAATAATCGATTTCACATTACGTAAATATTATACTATTAAATTGAATCTCTGTTGAACTATAAGTAACAAATTTTAGTATTGTTGCCGAAATATTGCAGAATATGCCTCTGAATAATTCAAGAGATGCAAAGTGTATATAAATTATACGTCATTTTAAGAACTAAAACCTAATTGCAAAAATTGTAAATTGCAAAAGTTCTTAAATTGCAAACGAAGATATATTGTTTTAATCGGAAAAATATTATATATATATAATTTTATATAAGAATAATTTCATGTGTTACAATTATTTTCTGGAGTGCTAAGCATGCTCAATAAACATATTAAACTATTTAAAAATAAGTTTTAATTATTAAATTTTAGTAATGACTTTAATTTTGATTATTTTATTATTATCAAAAACATTTTTAATTTATCAAAGAATATCAAAAATGTATTATATTTTGAAATAATTTCTTCAGCGTATACCCGTGTAATAATTTAGACTATTCTATCATTTTCAAGTTGAAAAAAGTTTGACTGAAATTCTTAGAGCAGTTTATTTTAGTCCTCTAGAATTACCGAAGTCACGATGTTTTCTAGAAAATTATTTCCAGGTAATTCCAGTGTCATGGAAAGAGAAGTTCAAAAATTCTCTGACTATAGTGAATTCGTGTTGCCTTCTGTAAATAAATGTCCTATGAAGGACGTTATTCTGAAAGGAGGAGTGGTAGAAGTAAGTATAGGTGAAAAAATAGTATGGAGTAGACAATTTTCTTCTCTTGTTATCCACATATAAAACTAATCCAGAAATTCCATTATATTTCTCAAATGGACAGATTGTTTCAAAAATTATTTTTTTCCGAAAGCGGTTCATCTCCCATTCACAACCTTCCAAGGTTGAGCGCCACAGCCAGCTTCAATGACAGTTGGTTTACTCATTATCTCATATTTATTTGTGTACAATCATGTGCATTTTATGTACGCGGATTCTTTCCTGCAGGAACGAAATTTCTAGGAAAAAATACTCTCTATTAAGGTGCGATATAGGTAGTGAGTAACAATATTTAATATTGCTATACACTATCAATTTCTGAATTTTTTTTGAAATTCACTAATTTCAAAAAAAAACTGACTTTTGTGAGACTATTGAAAAGATGTTTGTTGTTTTCGTATCAAACAAGTTATTCTATGGCGACTAAAGAAGACGTTAACTTATAGTCATAACATACAATTTTTAATAAAAATATGTTTGTAGTGTATATATAGAAAGTATTTTTCCTATTATCCTGTGTAGCTCAGTGGATGTGGTGTTTGCATACCACGGCGATCGACCACACGAAAGAAGACTTGGTTTCGACTCTAGTCAGCGACTAGAGGAAATTTTTCTAAGCCTTTTTTCAACCGGTTCCCGAGTTAGTCGATCTCTGGCACGCGCAAGCTGTAAACTCAAGAAAATCGACCGTAGAACCCACATTATTTGAGACATTAAAAATATATTGTGTTAGGGTTAGGGACCACGAGATGGCGGCACATTTGAGCCGTCTCTCTTCACTGCGTACCGCTTAATTAGTGATAGCCTTGGGCCATCTATCTCTGATTGGTACCAGTGGAGATTGAACCGCCCACTCAGTCTCCAAAAGTTAGATAGGGCTAAATGGCCTCGCCTACTCCCCGTATACGGGAATAAAAAGGCGTTAGCTGATTTTTTTTTTTTTTACATATATTTTATTTATGTGGAAGGTAAAATACACAAGTTATTTTAAACCAGGTTTAAAATACCATGGTATCTTTAACATATATATATACTAGGGGGGGGGGGTTACGGCGTACTACCCCCTGCGTTCCGTACTGGTAGTCTGGTTCTTCTTGAATTCTGATGACTCGAATTTTGAAAAGTCGAAAGAGGGGAATCCGTCCCCGTGGCGCCAAGTCCCCTTCCCACAATTTCGGGCTGGTAAGCCGGTTATTTTGTAATCAGATGCTCGGAGCTTGCTCCACCTTTGCCGCCAGGTTCCACTTCTTGCACTACTTCCGAGTTGCCTTGTTGTTGCACTACTTCCGACTTGCCCTCATGTTGCACTACTTAGCAGTCTTTGCAAGTATTAACACTACTTGCTAACACTTGAAAACAGTAATTTTTGTTCAATATTAACTTTGTCTTACTTATCTATAAAAATAGTGCAACTTTTAATATATTTCTATTAAAAAAATGTATTATATGAAACCAGTGCAACGTTTATTATTTTTCTATTTAAAAAATTTATTGTTTTCCTCAAATTTTTTATATGAAAATAATTACACTACTCTCACCAAATTATTATTATTATTAATTACTATTAAATATATGTTATATTAAGAAGCCGGACAAAAAACGTTACATATAACGCTTATCATTTTATATCTATAGGATATATATATATATATATATATATATATATATATATATATATATATATATATATATATATATATATATATATATATATATATATACCGTATATTCCGGCGTATAAGTGGACTTTTCAGCATTGAAAAAACGTACTTAATTTTTAGGTCTACTTGTACGCCGAGCAAAAATTTGATTGCTTTCCAAGAAAAAACTAGTACGTATCATACTCTGCTAAATTTATTAGCAATATACAAAACGGGTAAATAAGTAAAAATATTTCAACTTATATCAAATTTATTTACAAAAAAAATTCTTTACATGTTATATAATTATTTATTTACAAAAGAAAATACTACGTAATTATAATTTAATTTTCACTGTCTGAATGTATGAAAAGTTCATTTTACTCTGGTTCTGTAATTTCTTCCGGTATATCGTCATATAAATTGTATTCGTTTTCTCCATCATATTTAGCATCAACTTCGTCATCATTGTAGACAAAATCATCTTCCGAGCCATCTAATTTGTTAGATATAGCATATTTTTTAAAAGATTTTATTACTGTATTTGGTTTTATTTCATCCCTTGCTTTCGCTATCCATTCACGCATAGTTACCAAAGACGCATGTGGCATTTGTCCTCCTTTTGTGTAACTTTTCTCTCCTTCTTACATCCACGCATTCCGCTGTTTTCGTAAAGTGTCTTTAAATGGCTTGTTTATACAAACATTCAACGGTTGCACTAGTGAAGTTAACCCACTTGGAATTACTGTCATATTGGTATTATTCTCTCTTAATAAAGATTTTGTGCTGTCCGTTAAATGTAATTTGAACATGTCCCACACTAAAAGGCTGTTTGGATTTTTTAATGCACCTTGTCGTGTATTCCAAATATTTTTTTATCCACAGCTTAACTCCTGCTTCGTCTATCCAACCGTTCTCATGAACATGGACAAAAACGTTTCTTGGAATTTTGATCTTTGGCATCGTTTTTAGTTTAAAAATTATCATAGGTTTTAATTTAGTACTATCAGCCATAAAAGTAAATACAACTGTGAAACGGCTTTTTTCATGTCCAGTTGTTCTACTGTTCTATTCCAGATCAAGTCAAACATAACTGGAGTTTCATCCATATTTCCGATTTGAAACAATAAATATATTTTTTGCTTTCTTTTAGCAATTATAAATCTTTGAAATCTTAATAACTTATCATCCAAATCCTCTGGCAGTTTCTGTGCGATTTTCGTTTTTAGTCGAAGCACTAAATTTTTCCTTTCCATAAACCGGCTTCACCAACTCACTGTAGCGTTGAAGTTTTCGCTGTCCTTTTAATTTGCTTTGCCCCAATTCAAAGCAAGTAAACGAATATTATTTCTCGTTATAATGAGTCCATTTTAGAGATTTTCTGGAACCCAATCAGCAACATTATTTTCCAGATTAGACCACTTAAAAATTCCTTTCCGTAATGCGCACTTATTTCTTGGCATTTTCATTATTAAAGTTTCATTTTTTCTTCCATCGCGAACTAGTTTTTCGTTTACTCCGAGCTGACGTGCAGCAACACAGTTAGTATTTCTTTTGCAATTTCATCATTTTGCACTTATAACTCGCGTCATATTTCATTCTTTTAAAAGCAGCCATTGCACTTCAGTTCACTATTGGTCAACTGGTCAATACGAAATAAAATTTCTTTTCTCAACTAAGTATTTTATATCTTTTGCTTAAACAAATGGAAGGACTAAAAAGACAGTTCTGATCCTAGTGGTTGAGGCCTGTATAAAAATTTTACTTAAAAACTGTCATAATTTTTATTTTTAAAGACATTTTTCGAGTGTATATATATAGTATTTCTTCTGCCAGTTTCTGCTACACTTCTGCCAGCCTTTAATTAATGATAATATTGTTTAATTCTTTTTCATCATGTGAAAAGTACACTAAAATAATTTTTTTTTCTCTAGTATGGGAAACTTTTAGTAATGAAGCGAGATCAAAGCGGGAAGCGATATTTATATAGAGGAATATCCGTAGATCTCTTCCTGACACTGTCTCAAATGATGAAATTCAAGTGAGAATTGAAGAATATTGAAATATTACCATTACAATAATAATTGATGAACATTATTTACAATATTTATTATTTTTATGAATTTTAATGAATATTAATTTACTCAATATTTAAAATTTTTAAATAATTGGTATTATTTGAATATTGTAATAGTACAAAAATTTAACGATATAATTACATGTAATTTTATGGAAAATAGAAATATTTAATATCCAATTCACAAATCTAAATTGTTTTAAATGATTGTTAACTCCCATTATTGATTGCATCAGTTAAGTTAGCAAAGATGACCAATTTTTGAATAGACTGTTTGCAGACCTGAAATCTGCCTTATGGCAGAACCTGCTGAATGAAACTAACAGCATGTTTACCAGGCAAAATGTATCATTTCCCTCTACATTTGAACGGGGTTTTTGATTTTGATTATTCTCTCATTAGTAAATCATATCTCACTATGTTTTACAGATTTGTGACTCATATTAGTGGATAATTTACACAAGTGTGAATCGATTCACTAATCTAAGTGAATCTGCGCTGAATCTTACACACACACATTAGTGATTATTGTGAACCACTAATGATGTGCACGCACACAACAACAAATGGCAACCCATTTGTTGCTGTGTGCAAACAGTGTGGATGAATTCAAGAACACGTATGACAGCATGTGGGCCCTTCGATGGATCTCTCACACCTTCGTGGTCTCTTATAATAATAATAATAATAAAATGAATAATAATATTAATATATTTAATTTTCGATCTTCAAATATTATTAATATAAATTTTCCAAGTCATTTTTGCTGCAGTTGGACAGTCAGTTCATGACTTCGTTTTTCTTTCTTTCGTTCTTTTTATTTCTTTTCATTGGTTCACATAAAACATATAATAATAAAATTATTATTTAATTAATAATATATTGTCCTAAAACCAAAGGCTAGATATTCCTTATAATAAAAGCTCGGATGTACATTTTCAGTTATTTCCATGAAATGTATTGTATTTTATCATATATTTATTACGTAATGAGACCATCATAATTTATGGTCTTTAAATTGAAGTTTCAAAAAATATATATAGAAATATGGAAAAATCCATATACTACAGTAAGGAGAAATAACAAAAATTAAAACGAAAGCAACAAAAACTGCCAACAATAAATATTATGCTTTTAGAGTCAAGATTCCATTTAATGACAAGGTTTCATTCAACTGTTTAAACTAAACATATTTGGCCGTTTATAATTAAAATACAATTTTATCTAATGCTGACCATATAAACAAACTTATAATATAGCCTACCAGTTTCGCCAGCAGACTGTCTAGCTTTTTCAAGGCGTTTATGAAAAGACATAAAAACTAGTAAATGCTTATTTAAGTTAAGGGATATTACATCCCATATTGTTTCATAGCCGAATAAAAACCTCAAAGAGTTTCATGCCGATTATAGTAAATATATAAAGATCGGCGAGTCCAAGCGTAAGCAAATACCTATATAGTGTTACAACTGACCCTTTAGGGAGTGCAACACTGAGGCAACTCATGGTATGGGTGGAGCAAGTTCCGATCATTATTCTAGATATTTCCTCATAATGTAAAACCCATCTCCTAGGAGCTGTATTACTGTTTTACATTATGAGCGAGAGAAGGCCACTACCCAGACCGGTTTCAACATTTATTGAGGTGTCATCAGTGAGTAGGTAGACCTAGAAATATCAAGTTTGTAGCAAACAGAACTTACATATACCCTACTATGAGAATAAATACAAATACTAGTAATACTAGTAAATATTAGAAATACTAGTAAAAATACTAGTAAATACAAATTGAAAGGAACATAAAAAACGTTGTAAACCAACTAGTAACTCGGGTTTCACGTTCGCGTGACAGAAGAGGACTTATTGTTCTTATTCATTATCACGCATGCGTGTTTGTAGTAAACGTGTAATGTGATTACTGGCTAGCTGTTGTTCAGCTTGATTAAGAGAGAGAGAGGATAAGGTTTTTCCACGAACTGTTTAGAATTACACCCTGATTTCTGTTGTGTTTTCCGCCGATTATTGACACTTTTGCGGCTTCCTTGAATAAACGATGTCTGTAGTCGTAATCGAGATATGGCATGGAGCTGTTTTTTTCACTCTATTGTGTGGTCAGACGTACAGAAATTATGTGTTAAGCCGGAAGAGATACTTCTGTTGTGGTTTACATCACCAAAATGTTCTTTTAGTCTGATTTCTAAACTCCGTGAAGTTTGTCCGATGTAGGCAAGACCACAGGAGCAGAGAATGTAATATACTCCTGGATATTTGTAGAAAGGTACCTTATCTTTTGGGGATCCTAAAACTTGTCTGATACTGGTGGTCGGTTTGAGGCCACACTGATGTTGTAGGATCTTAGTATTCTTGATATTTGATAAGAAATTGACTTGAAGAAAGGGATCATTACAGTAGAAATATGCTGGGATTGTGATTCTTCTTTTCTGGGGTTGTCACTGTATAGATATTTTTTATGATGTTTTGAGAATATCCATTTTGTGATAATATGTTGGCTATTAGTGAGACTTCAGTCTGAGTATCCTCCTCTTCTGATAAAAACTTTCTGGCTCTATATTTCAACATGTGGATAATGCTCAGTTTGTGTGTCTTGTGATGGTTTGAAGTATAACGAAGATATCTTCCAGTATCCGTGGAGCTTTCTGTAAATAGAAAATATGACACTGTTTGATTGTTTCTTTATAAAAATGTCTACAAAATGCAGTTGGTTGTTGTTTTCCACTTCCAGAGTGAATTTTATCTTGTTATGTATTGAGTTGATTTTATCCACAAAATATTTTAGGTTTTCTAAGCTGTCTTGCCATATAATGAAGATATCGTCAACATATCTCCATCATGTAGATAGTCTGGGGGAGATTGTGGAGAGAATTTCTTTTTCAAGTTTTTCCATGAAAAGGTCTGCACAAGATGGTGATAGAGGGCTTCCCATTGCTAGGCCTTCTAATTGTTGGTATGTGGTATTGTTAATCTTGAAGAAATTAGATTGAAGGCAGTGTCTAAAATGTTGGCTATTCTTGATATAGGATTCTGTTGATCGTATTTTATTATTTAATAAGTTTGCAAGATGCTTTGCCATGAGGTAGGTTGGTGATGATCTTCCACCAACGATTGGACGGAGAGGTATATCCTGTTTATGTATATAGGTGTCGGTATATAGGTATATTTATGTGTCCCATATAGTCTTGGAGTGTAGGATGTGGTAGCAATAGTGTCAATAACCGGCAGAAATCTCAACGGAAATCAGGGTGTAATTCTAAACAGTTCGTGAAAAAACCGTATCCTCTCTCTTAATCAAACTGAACTACAGTTAGCCAGTAATCACATTACACGTTTACAACAAACACGCATGCGTGATAATGAATAAGAACAATAAGTCCTCTCTGTCACGCGAACGTGTAACCTGACTTACTAGTTGGTTTACAACGTTTTTTATGTTCGTTTCAATTTGCATTTACTAGTTTTTATATCTTTTCATAAACGCCTTGAAAAAGCCAGACAGTCTGCTGGCGAAACTGGTAGGCTATACATAAGTTTGTTTTTATGGTCAGCATTAAATAAAATTGTATTTTAATTTTTAAGGTTTCATTCACTAATATGGACATTTCCTTATGGAATAATGTCCGCGCGTTTTGCCTAGTGGCTTTGCGCTTCGTAACCATATGCCTGGGGAAGGAGTGTCCCAGGTTCGATTTCCGTAAGGAATTTGAGGACCTTCCTCAGGCATAGCCAAGTTAGCCGGTCTTGGACGCGGACAGCAGGGTTTTTCTACCAGTTTATCTGGTGTTTTTCATCCCGCAAGCAGGAAAACCGGCCCCTTGAACACACAGGAATACAGCCAAGAATACCTTGAGGCATAGGAGTGACCATTCTATCCTCGTATTTCGGTTACGATATCCAAGCATGCTTAGAAGGTTGTAAGCCTTAAAGGCCTGTTAAAGCATTGTGATAGATAGATAGACTTATGGAACAATCCAGAAATGGTTTCCTCTATTACCGTCATTTAATTAGGATAACTGATGATACCCTCCCTATATGTAAAAAACATAAATAAATAAAAGTATCCCCAATCGAAATTTCATTTTAGATATCTCTGCCAACTGTTTGATTTTTTCCCCTACTTGGACTGAATAGAAGAATTTTTCGAAATAAATTAAAAACACGTATGCAGTTACTTTGTTGTGAATATTAATCAGCAATGTGAAAACTTACTTTTAAGTGCTTCAATTCTTATATTTTTAATATGAATAATTATTAAATCATAGCCTTTCATACCGTACGAGATGTTTAGTTTTTTCATACAGACTTATTAACATGCATCAAATATTGCATTGTTTACAAATAATAGGCAATTTGTTTTTATTCGTTTGATTAGTTTTGTATATATATGTAAACCTGAAAAAAGCGTGGTAGTGGTCTTATATTCCTAAAGACGTTCTCAAAATATTCAAGTCAGGTCAGTCATTGAATTCCCAGCCAATCTAGAAGATAAAGAGTGGATACGCTGACACTCAGCTTGTCTACGCTGGTGGGTTTCTTAAATTTCAGACTTTAACAAAGTATCTTCAACTCCGCACAGCAGTGGCTAAGTTACATTACCGTAAACGTTTCTGATGTTCCTCGCATTCTGGAACGATTTTGTTATGCCAGTTACGAACTTGAAAAACTGGAGAGTATATATTATGACAATTCACAATCTGTGTCTAATCGAACATCGAAAGAAAAGAAGCAGATTATGATACAAGGGCTTTGCACTTTTATTTATTTATTTATTTAATATATCCTCCACACACGAAGCATCATACATCAAGCACCCTTTGCCTATCAGGGCCATGAGTCAGAAAGATTGTCAGAAGAAAGCTAAATAGGGGATGATCAAACTGCTACACAGTGATTTGAAGGTAAGTGTAGGAATGATGGTGGCCAATTCAAACGAGCATTGTCCACAAAATTATCTGCAGGAAAGACAGTGGACGGAAACATATATGTGAGATGATTCCGTGGGCTGTGAAATTAGGTTATTTAAGCATATTTCTATATTCTGAATAGCGTTAAGCAATCTTAGAGAAGATTTGGCGCAAAAATCCAAATGTGTGATTAGTATTTCATAGTTGGACGATTTTCGATTTGTGTAGAATTCGCAGACGTACAGGTGAAAACGCGCCTTCACCAGACATGTACGCCTAAATTTTGCTATTTTCTATTTGGAAGAGATCTGTTTTTGTCAGGTAAGTTTGAGGTGTAAGTCAACTGAATGAAGGAGGGAGATCTGATCTGATAGGTATTCTCAAAACGATAGGGGAAGGTACCCGAGATCTTTCATGCTGATATTACATGAATAAGTTTTGTTGGTATCGGGATATAGCAAGGAGATCCAGTTAAAGACAGTGTGAGTAGAAGATCTTAAATCTTCGTCAGATAAAAGAATGGGGTAGAGAGTACTACTACAGAAGAGTAGTCTCCATTTATCCATAAGCGGGAAGTTCCTTTAGTTCCAGTCGTGAGACTGGAACTGTAAAGGAAGTCGGAAATAGTAGTTTAAAGCGATGTTTGATCGCCAGAGTAAGAACCTCGGCGATCAAACATGGCCTGAAAATACTTCAGTACTTAAATATGCAAAGTAGTTGTGGGGTGTCAATGACCGATGAAATACATCATCACCTAGATGTCTATCTTGTATTTCCCTCCACCTAAAGACGGTATAATTTTGATGCAGCAGTTCTTACCGGATACGCAGTTCCGCGTTTGAAGACAAAGGTTACACATTCAGAAGGGGGGGTTAGGGGATGACTTGATTGTGAGAAGATATAGAAGTGTTTGTTGGGTACTTAATTGTGACATTATATCTATCATTTGATTCCAATCGGTGTCACATTTTTTGTTTATCGTTTTGTACAGTGCAATATTTTCTAATAACTAGGAAGGAGGGTTGGAAATAATTTTACAGGATTGATTGGCATGATTATTCGCGAGGTAAGGCATAACACGTTTCGTTCTATCTCCATAATTGTTGTTTTCAGAATATGTTTTAGAAATGTTATTATTATTATTATTATTTATTTATTTTTATTTGTTTGGTTTTTTCACCTCTGGGATAACCTGAACAAGCAGCGAAATATAATTTTGTAGTTCCATAAGCTCAATTACTTATAATAATGAAAAAAAAAAACACCTCCAATTTACAAAAACGTAAGATATATGATATATAATATGCTTCGGTCACCAGGTAAGAATTACTTAACGCTTTCATAAGGAGAGAATAGTCTGCTACTGCATGGTAATAAAAATTAAAAGAAAAAAGAATCTTATCAGAAAAGAAACCTAGAATGGAATGGAATAAAATAATCTGTGCTCTGCATGCATTTCTAGCGTATAAATCTGTGCATGCTTTCTTCATACATTATTTTTTCTTTCACAATATTCTTCTTCTTCTCTCCTCATATCTGACAGTGTAATAATTTTAAAAAAATTTTTTATGTTATTTTATTTTATTTGTTTTACGTATTCACCGTAAACTAGTAGCGGCAGTTCGGGGTCTATCAATTCCATCACGTTCTCGGAGAATTCCAGCCAATTCCATGCATTTTAAATATTTCTAATATACCAGAATGACCACGGGAGTTGCCATAAATTTCAACATTTTTTCCCTTTTCTATAATATGAAATTAGGCGAATTAGAAGTAAATTCAAAATCAATGCTTGCTAGTTTTATAGAGTTTTCAGATGTTACTTGGGGAACAAATTCGTGCTTTTCACTTGCAATTGTATCCATAGAGAAGGGATTTCATAATCTCCCTTTTGTTTATTCCAAATGGATTGATTTTCTCAGTACATCTCGACCAACGAGAGAATCAATCATTTTACTAATATGATGGCCACCAATTCCAGATTTCGAATTGTAGAGCGTATCTTTCACAGTAGAATGAAAAGAAATATATAATTCTTTGCACATTTTGTTGTTTTTCTCAGCTTTCCTACTTTCTTAAGCTAATTTGTTAATTGGTTCCAACTGTTAAGATTTTATTTTCCAGGTGTAATGGTGTTGAATTCTTGGATCGGAAGTTATGCAAATCGAATTTTAGCAACGAAATGAATCTTATTTTAAGAATAACCACTAGCTGTGGATATTTGAGTCGAGTCATTGTGTGATTCTTGATAAACAAACAAAAATCCTGACGTCCATATTTCTAACCTTGTTTCTAATCGCAAATAGCGTCAATGTTAGAAACACTGTGGATACTACTGCATACGTTTCTTAGGTTAAGGATTCGATACCCGACTTTTCATTGAAAGATCATATTTGGCTGCAGGAAAAATTTGAAAACGCAAGAAGCATCATAAAAGATAAAGGTGCGCTAGATAATGTTTTTATATATAACATATAATCCACACAATATTAAATATTACAGTAATCTTGGGATTTAGAAGATGAGTTTCTAACGAGCATTTTCTAGTAAAATTCTGAATTTCTAGTTGGTTTGTAGGTTATGGACAATAATAGCATTTATCTGGTGTTTGACTTAACTGCATATTATGTTAGTTGGTAACTTAAATCCCAGTTCTAATATGTATCTAATAATCATCTAATATTTTTGATTACATTTCCTTTATTATTTAATTATAAATTAATATTATTAATTCCCAATCGTTGCAGATGCAGTTATTTGTAACTGAAATTTATTTATTTTCCTCCCAAGGAAGCAGATTTACTAATTTCGCCATTGGTTGTGACGTATGAAATATTTCAAGTAGCAGACGTTATTTACCCTCATCTGTATGGTGGTACCATCTTTATCACACGCTCTCCCAGGTTATATTTGAAACCAGGAGTTTTGACTGCTCCATTTTCATTATTGGTAACATCTATATCTTTTAACAGCCGTTTAAACTTTTCTAATTCTTTAAAACTAAGATAATCAATATTTCAAAATGTATTAAGCATATTAAATTGTTCACTCATGAATAGCGAATATTATAGATATTCTAGACCTTATTTCTAGAATTCTGAAGGGCTTTTTTTATGAGAATTGTGAATATGAAGTCATTTAATTACTCCATATTCATAGTTTCAACATATTCAATATATGCAATCAAAGTGATTGCATATATTGAATATGTTGTAAGAAAATTGTGTTTTTATTTTATTATATAGGAAGGAGTGCATGGACAAAAACTCGGCAATGAGAGGTGTCAGTGTTATTGGAGCGAATATTTTTGGAATAGTAATATTCAAAGTGACCATCCTCACTGAAATACACCTTACATAACTCTGACACGTCAAACCCATTTAGAAATTAATAAATTATAAATAATTTTATTTCATTTGATATAGATTTGACTACGCTCTTTAAATTACCATTGGCCAAGAATGCAGTAACGAACAAGGATAAAATAATTTAATGGCAGTATCTCTCGATCGGGTTAAGCTGTACTTGTTTGGAAATACAGAACGAACAATTATTAGTGAATTTTTCTATGCTTCTAATTTTTAGAAAGCATATAAAATTCATAAAATGCATACCAGCGTTCAGTTCAGAATAAGTAATTGTTTTTATTTTATTTTATTTTATTTTAATTTTCTGATGTTTAACTCAGTAACTTCCAAACTGTGGAGTAGGAAGTATATTCAAATCAAAACCCTTTAGTCACATGATTTGCAGCATCCTACTATGGACATTATATGGTCCCCTCTACTGATATGTTTAATATCTTTAACAGCACGCATATAGTATATTAATTGCAGGGTTCCATGAAATTACATCGAAACAGCTCATCGAAAGACAGTTTACCGAATGGAAATTGATCGAACGACAATTAAACGAAAAAGTAATTCGTCGAATAAACAATTAATGTAACTACAATTTAACTAATGTAAATTCATTAAACAAGCAATTTGTCGAATAATCATTTCATCGAAGGATAGTTCACTCCAAGACAATTCATCGCACATGAATTGCTCGGAAAACAATTCACCGTTATTTTTCGATGAGTTCTTTCATAAATCATTGATAAATGAATTTGAAAACTTTTTTTTAAAGTGTTCCGAAGATATATAGCGTCAACCAGAATCTAGACAACCTATCTTAATATTTTCATAACAAAATTCATCAGATTGCAATCGAAACTGACAAATTTAATATCGTAGTATTGGGGATTTATTAATATCGTTTATCAAAAAAAGTATTTATCCTGTTGGAACTAAAACTGAAACTATACAGCTTTATGTAACACCCACAATTTCTTGTGGGTTTTACATAAAGAAATGTAAAACGAATGCAACTCAAGCGAACACTGAAATGGTTCGACAAATTTTTGTAAAACGTTTGAATGGTAATCGGAGTAAAATGTGTGTGTGTGTGTGTGTGTGTGTGTGTGTGTGTGTGTGTGTGTGTGTGTGTGTGTGTGTGTGTGTGTGTGTGTGTGTGTGTGGTGAGCGCTTGATGACATCACATACTAATACTAATATTACTAATAATAATATGGAGCATTCGTAGTTTATTCGGTATAAACGAATTAATTTATTTATAAATGTCTCAGTTGGAATCCCGTGCCTGTCGCAGAGAATATTTATCAGTTCTCTTCAGGTGAGAGTGAGTTATTCGATCTACAATGAAGACAGGTAGTATTTGACTCACGGGCAATCGTAGGTTTTATGCTATGCTTCCATAACATCAAAAGTTATTCCATTAAAAATTGCATTTCTTCTTGATAATTCCTTTGCACGACTTATAATTCATTGTTTTCATACGGTGAATTGTAGATGCTGTGTTGTTCGATGAGTTGTTGGTTATCGACGAATCGCCGTTCAATAAATAGTGTTTTCGATTAATTGCTGCTCCATTTGTTACTTTTTTAAGGAACTTCCTTTCGATTAATTGCTTTGTGTATTAAATGGTATTCGATGAATATTTTCGATTATTTGTTTTTTCGATAACTTGCCTCTTGGTAAATTGTTGTTCGATAAATTATCTTCGCTGAATTGTTTTTAGTGAATTTTGTGGATATCTAATTGCAGTAACTCCAAAACATTTCTTTCTGAATGCCATGAACTCTTTACTGGAACTAAATGTCTGTCTGCTAGAATATGCCACGTCTGAAGACTTTATTTCACACTAAAATGAATAAATTAAGTACTATACATTGCGAATTATAGATTGTTGCGTTGTCCGATCTTACTGACTGATCCATTTATGTAGGTTAGTTGAACGTATCCTTATTTCTTTAAATTCCGTTTGTATTTGTCAGATGTTGATTGATACTGATCTGAATATAAAAAAAATGTATATTATGCTGCACCACCGTATATTCAGTTTAGTCTATATATTGTAGAGGAATCAATCGTCATCTAAACGCTTGCAATCTCACTTTTATACAGGCCGAGGTTAATATTACCTTTTAAGGCTTCCGCAAGGTCCGATAATTTGTTGTGAGCGGTGCAATGAAAGAAAATCAGACAAACATCATATTGAATTCAATAAAACGAAACATTTAACGCAGGGTTACATAACATGTACATCTCAGTATAACTTTTTAAACAAGATAATGCAATTGAACAAATCCAGAATATACAGGTAGCTATTCAGTTAGGGTTTTAAGATTAAGGCCAAAAGTCTTAGATCTTATTACTCAAGAGATAAGTATTTCTATCATAACTTGCCTCTATTCTATGAGACAATTCATATTATCTACACATCGAGTTAGTTCTAGTGCTCAGAATAGATATAATGCATTAGGTATCAAACATTCAACTCTCGGTTCTCTATATTCAGTCGATGTATAAAAAAAATATATCTCACAGATCAAAGTTCCAGAATTCGCAATAAATATTTTTATAGTTGTTGTAATAGGTTTCACGGTATAATAAGAACACAGATGGTTCTTGTTATACCGTGGAACCTATTACAACATGTCTGACGAACACATAAGCCTATCCACGCGTATTTGTATAGTGGGCTTCTCTAATTCACTTCTAGTCTATAAACACTTAATTGAATTACAAGGCAGTCATCAAATTCAAGGGGGAAATACTTTAATGCTTCCCTCTTTCGACTATTTATAGTTAAACGCCACAGCTAAGGTTATATTAGGCGGAATTAACTTTCACTTGTTTCACACTGGATGTAAAAAGGATAAGTCTTACCGGGTTACAGCTTCGGCACATTGAATACACTTAGGCACATCTTTAAAATTCCATTTAAGTAATTACCGTGAGGAAGCACAATTCAAAGAAATCTTCACTACGTTAACTGAAATATTAAACACTGAGCTTTGCAAGTCTTGACACATTAGATTTACATCATGTACTAATTCCTTATTTTCCACTATGTATTGATTTCAGCTCTGCAGTATTCTTCCTCTAATCATTAGGAATCTATCGTAATATCAGAATTCCATAGAGGTAGTTTTAAATGCCTTTTTATTCCCAGTCCTTTCCTAGTCGATTTTTCCTCAAATCTCAGCTCGCTTTTGGTTACACAAGCTTTCTCTCCAGTATACTTTCGTTTTGCAATTAACTGCGTTTATTCGTCCCGCCAAAATCCGGTTCTACCCAGTCCAGCTTACATCTACAGGTTTCTCTCCATATCATAGCCGTTCACGTTCTGAGCACGCGCTAACTAAAAACAACTCTGTTTCTCCTTTGCAAGACAATTAAATGCAATCAGAAGAATTACATAAAATCATATCAGCAGAATTCTACATATATACATTCTCTTTCAGAAATAACAAAGAAGGTAATAATCCGTAGTTCACATAAAATACATATAAATAAATATAAATATGATAAATACAAATTGTTTTAATACATAAGCACAGCTTCTTATAATATTTATATAGGAATAAATAAAATAAATTGAATGACATTTTAGTACAGAGTTCTTTCAGTATTAATACATATTCTAGATTAAATAATTGAACAATAATAAACAAACTCAAGGTAATTATATGAATAAAAATTTATGAGCAAGAGATTAACATCAAATAATAATTACGAGTGCTGCTTAAGTTATGGCAGATAATGTTAAATGAGATGAAGTATTATAATTCTCAAATATCTTCATTCACAATTTAACAAAACGTAAATTAAAAACGAAGATTTCGATCATAATATAAGTGCGAATAGCTGTCTCTTACTATTCTATTTTTTTTTTATATGTATGAAGTTAATTATGAGGTTTAATAAAACAAAAGCAAATAAAACAGACACTGCAATGGAGATTGCAACATTACCAAAGTTACTATTACAGTAATGTGCACTGATATGAATTCGAACTGTGGGAACATTTCCGTCAAAGAAAATTTGCTTTGAAAATGAAATTCCTGAAGATATAGATAAAAATGCCTTGAATGACAATGATTTTTGTATTCTTACATTCATATACCTTAATTCATTCTCTTTGTATGTATTAATTTTATTGATTTAATTGTATTGAAATCTAATGCGATATTAATTGCTAATTTTATTAAGTGTTATTAAATTAAATGCTAATTAAATCTAAAGTTGTCATGGTACCCATCATTTAACGGTAAAACCATCCATCTGTAGGGTTTGGTTGAAGTTTAACCAATCACTACAGATGTTGATTATAAGAAATTCTAAAGTATTTCCATTGCGTTGCTTAGAAGTGCGATCAAAACAACTAAGAAATACAAGGCACTGTATGTCGATGCGTTGCATACCATGCGCTTTTTTTGGCGGACAAAAACACCATTCTTTCCTGAAGGAAACTACCTTCCGTATGAGGTCGCCTAGCTCGCCTTGCACTGAACAATCGTAAGAAGAATTTTCGGGTCCTGAGTATAATGAACAAAAAATATGCATACGAGTGAATTAGTAAACATATCAAAGGATCGTTGGAAGAATTCCTTAAACTTGTTATTATGCAATCATTCATCGCATTTGCATTACAGAATCCGATTTAAAAATGTGATCGACTGAGGTTGTGTGGCTCAGACCTAAGGTATTAATGTTTCAATACAAATCATTTAACTTCATAGATGTTCCAGCACCTGATTATCGATTTAATTTTTCTCACGCCTCTTTGACTTAGTCAAAGTGGCCCGAAAGACTTAGATGTAGACTTAGTGTCCCTAAAAATTTCTATAAGAGTACCTATTTCATAATGTGTAATATAGTTTCATAATGCAGAAAATAAAAGAGAATACTGTGGCTTCCTGTTGATTAAAACAAAATCGATCTCCTTGTTTGAAGGATATATTTATGAGGTTTATGGGAATAACACTATGTTCTTTCTAATCAGTTTTTGATTCAGGACTCATTGCTTGATTCCGAACCTGATATTATTATGACAGCCAATTGGGGAGGAATGGAAGTAGGAAAAAGATTAATCCGATTATTTTCACATTATCAAGTTACATGTTCAGCTATGTACTGAATTGAATGAGCTGTTTCGCGATTGTTTTAATGAGAAATTTAAAGGATAATGCTAAGATAAAGAAGAGCCCATCTCCTCCTAAAACAGAAAAGTATAAAGAATTCAGTATAGACATTTTAGGATGTGTGCCTATCAAACTATACAGAAGAATTATTGATTCAGAATTTTTCTTAAACATTAAATTTTCAGAATTCAAAATTTCATTTCGAATTCTGAAGTTAATTTAAAAAATCAAGATATTTTCTTTATTCTTTATTATTATATTTCGTTTCTCCAGTTGTGGCTGATGCTGCTGGGTGCCTTCGGAATAGCGTGCTGCATTACGTATTATGTTTCGTTCATGTCATCAAGATTATATGGCTCTTCCCCACCCAGTATCTCTCATGTCATGTGGCTCTTGTATGCAAGCTTAATGAGGAATGGTAATTTCATTTGCTCAACGTAATATTCGACATAACACAACACAGTATAGCTACTATTAAGACAAGACATAGAAGAAATTTGAATGCTGATAATTTCTAAACACAAATCATTTATTTTTAAAATATATCATTTAATATTAATAAAAATAACATATACATTCTACTTTCTTAGAATGCCAATGTATTCGCTTTTACTATGTTCATATATATATATATATATATATATATATGTATTTTTAATTTGTAGTAATCTCTAATCTTTCTCATCTGTTCACAAGAATGAATATTTTGTGTTCCTTAGTGTATAACACTGTTGTTCTCACAGATATTGGCATTATTTTGAAGTAATTTAAAACTATCCTTTTATATGCTTATAGAGATGATTACAAAGCTTCTTCGGTATCCTGCATTTCGTTTTCTGGCCATGTCTTGGTTGATGTTCACGTTCGTTGTTACGTCAGCATATTGTGGAGCGATCCTATCCTTTATAACTCTCCCTGAAAATGAGAAGCCTATAGAAACATTGCACGAGCTGACTAAAGCTATCCAAGAGAAAAAAATATCATGTGGCACAGAACGAAATACCGCCTATCATTCCTTTTTAATGGTAAGAATAAAGTTAATTGGTTAAGGTTAACTAAACTTAACTTTATTTTGCTCAACTGAATATTCGATGGAACACATACCAAAACGTTTTTGTAACACATTTTCCCATTCATTTCAAATTAAAAACTTGGAAAAATATTTGCAGTACGTGGAGCTAACTCATATCTGACATTTATTATAATTTTGAAATCATGCTGAGTACTGTTTCTAGTCTTGCTCGCTTTGTTTCTTGTATTCTGTCTTAACATAGAAACATACCGAAGAAATGTGATACGTTTTACTAATATTATGCTCGGTTATTATGAAAAACATCCAATCACTGACTTCTGCTTGCTTTCAAGCTGATTTGTATGTTTTGTGGTAAGTGTATGTTTTTACATAAATGTTTATTTCTTTTCTGAGCCTATGTTGCTAGTCGGAATAGTCGCAGCTCTTTGTACAGAAAGACCTGCAGTCGATTCCTGCACACGAGAATAAGAACCTTTCTCAGGTCCTTTTGGTTAAACGTGTGTTAGCTCGTCTAATACGGACGTAGATGAATTTTATGCCGTCACACTGGGGTTTTTCATCCCTCCAAGAAGGCATCGGGGAAGTTGTTCCATAATCACTTACATATTCTACTAAACACACACACACACACACACACACACACACACACACACACACACACACACACACACACACACACACACACACACACACACACACACACACACACACACACACACACACACACACACACACGCACACGCATATGTATTTATTCATATTTTGAAAATCAGTTTATTGATTTAATGAGCTTTTGAATGATATTGAGAATAAATGTCATAAACTAGACTGTTTATTGGAAATAAGTTCTGGGCAGCATTAAACATTTAGGCAAGCAGTATGACTAGAATTTATTATTTCAGTTCTATTTTTAATTCGAATTAAAAGATAATATGTTTACTTGCAATACATTAAGCATTTTCTACACAGAAGGACGAAACAGCTGTCGGTAGGATTGTACGGGATCAGTTGAATAACAAAACACTATCGTCTAATGTTGATGAAGGAATCAAAAGGACCCTTGATGAAAGATATTGCTTCATACATAGCTCCAAATCGATTGCTTTAAATATGATTAAACACGGAAGGAGAAACTTTTTTATCGGAAAAGAAGCATTTTTTCACAGACATGCGGCATTGTTTATCCAACGCAATCACCCTTGCCGAGAAGCATTGAGTAGCATGTAAGTACAGAATTAATTTATTTGTAGAAAGTAGCTCCTATTTTTAACGACAGTTCACCTTCTTTTATTATTATTTTAATATGCTGTTTAGGATTCTTTCCTCTAGGGGACTTCTTTTCTTTTCAGGATTATGAAGATTACAGAATCCGGTCTTAATGATAAGTGGGAGGGCGATTTCCGTTTTCAAAATGAATTAAAGTGGAGACGTCCAGAGATACTTACGTATTCCAATGAGGCTTTGAAAATAGAGCACCTTCAAGTTGCCTTCATCTTACTAATCGGAGGATATATACTATCCGTTTTGATCTTAATTCTTGAACTATTGTCGTGGCATCACATTACTAACTGAAGTTATATTTTAACGCAGTCAGCAAATGAAAATTATTTCATTTCTTTTGAATAATTGCATATGTAAAGTTTGTTAGAAATGTTCCGTTGTCTCTTCGTCTATTTTATTTATTTAGTTTTTATAATGTGACGGATTACTATTGGAAACTAATTGTAGGTACATTATTGAAAACTGAAGAACGTAAGGAAGATCATCTGAAGGCCCTGACATATAAATGTAAGCATATGAAAAACGAAATGTGCTGGTCAATAAACCTCATATATACGCTTTCGTTCAAAGCATATTTAACTCACTTACTCATTTTCCAGCTTATTTTAAAAAAACAAAACAAAGGAATACAAAACTTCCAAGACTTCTTGTTATCCAACAGTTTTATTTAACTAGACCGCTAGACATATTCGAACTGACTGTTGAGAGAGATTATTGTTTTTATACTACTCATATATCCATGTGATGGACAGAATGATTTGAAATTACAAAAATTATTTTTTTTTCTTTTGATATACTAGGGAAGTTCTGGTAAAGTTCTTGTAAAAGTCTAGAATAAAAATGCTATTGAAGCAACTGAACCACAAGAAAGAACAAACTGATTGCAGAGTTATGAAGGAAGCTTATGTGCTTATATTCTTATATCCTCGTATATTTAAAGTCTCTGTCTTAAGGAGAAAGGATAACTCTATTTTGAAATAACTTCGTGGAGTTTGTTATTTATTGTAGCTAATAAAATGTTAAACACAATTAAGTTTAAAGCGCAACTGCGAAAAAAAAAATTGTACATTCAATAGAGCGATAATAGCGATGTGACAGTTCAAGAATGGTATTACCTTACATGCTTGTGTATGATCTGTGATTATTCCAGTTTGCTTTACCTAATTTGTTTGTTTACTTATATTAGAAATCTAATTAATTTCACATTCAATTTCTTCGAAGGAAATCACTCGATAAATCCATCCTCGGTACTAATGTACTATAAATATACCCAATAGAGCGGATTGGAGTAAGACTAATAAAAGCATTCCCTTCCATCCAGCTATGTTGCTATCATTAATATCCAGTTGCACTGCTGAGAAACTCATTTTTCCCAAGTGGCGACGGCACGTTGCCTTTCGGGGAGGGAGAGAGAGAGAGAGAGAGAGAGAGAGTTTACCAGAAAGCGTTGTGTTGTTGATATGAAACAATGAAACTCATGGGTCAGCATTTTTAAAATCCTTTTCCTTAAGTGAGGTAATTTAGTTGTCATTCTGTTTTGAAGAATTCAAATCGACGAGTAAATTCATTGAAATACCTCAAATTTATAAAATTCAAATATTCCGCACTACAACAACCTGAAAGACTCAGCTTGTTGTATTGCGGAAAATTAATATTTGAAAATATTTATCTATCAGAAAAATATGGATTATTGTTAATGATTGAAGCACCTACCACATATACATGCATGCTAAGTCGCAGTGACGCACCCAGAGGGGGGGAAGGGACTCGGGCACCCCCCAAAGAACAGGAAAAACACTAGATAAATTTCCAAAGATCTTTTCCTAATTCAAATTCATTTTTTTTTATTTATGTTGTGTGCTACTTATGAATTAGCGATCACTGCAGATGCTTATTTATAGGTCATATGCGATGTGTAGTGTGTATTCGCAAATATCTACCCAAATCCCCCTCCAAGGTTAAATCCTGAGTGCGCCACTGTTAAGTCGAATGTATTATCGCAATGTCGTTACTACTAGGAACAGAATGTTGTACACTTAGCATGAAATGTGGGAGTACATTTTAGAAACAAAATTCTTAACTTGGTCTCACATATCCTTGTGATTACTACTTTCATGAGATTTAGCATTTACTAAGGTATGTTTTCCTTATCTACTATATTTACTAAACTGTGCTTTCAACTACAGCATCTATTAAACTGTGTACATAAAATATGTACTATAGAATCTATTAAACTTATGTCCACCGATGCAATCTCCTGTAAAGGTTTATGTGAAGGTGAATGTCTGTTCTAAGGTGTAACAACATAGAATCTTACAAGAAGATATTTATCAATTCTTAAAAATGTTTACTGTCGAGTTAATATCTTTTTAAAAAAAAGAAAAATCATCCTTTTATAATCATCTACAACGATAAACTGTCCTTAAGTGGTACTTACGGTAGTTAACAATTGCCATTCAAAAATCAATTTACGATCCTGTGATTACTTTCCTCTTATTTGCTTCAAATTCCTTTCTAAACTATTGCTTAAGTGCGAAATACGATATTTTGTGGTTCCGAGTGATAATAAATACCCTGCATCGAATGTTTTACTAATATAATGTTATTCCTATGTTTACAATATAAAATTGTTAAGTCAGCTTATATTGTAAGATAAAAACCATCTTCGAATGGCGGATTAGTGGACTATTAGTGGATGTTAAAAACTATCTTTATACATGGTTATTATTAAAAATATAAGAAAAAAGCTTTAGTTAACGAATAAGAAAGTCATGCTAAAAGGTCAACATATTAAAACTATCGAGTGAACATTAATTAATTTTTTAAAGTGTAATATCTGTTTAAATTTTTATTTCTGTTCTATTTCTATAGAGAGACTTACATTTAAAACGTTATATATTTAATATAGATTTCTTATTTAATTCGACGGGTGGAGTCGCGTTTCTTGCTTAAACCTGGATCAGTGCACACTGTTACCAAAATCAATTATTATCGGTGTCATGTTTGAAGCAAAATAAATTCGAAATTCATAGCGAAGTTTGGACATTAATCCAATTTTCAAACTCACAGTTCAATATTTGCGATGCTCACCACTACATTTTCATTTATTTCTTTCTTTGTTATAATAACTCCAACCTACAGAAATAATTATTAATATAACGGGACTAAGGAATTTCCTATGCTTTTATCGATTTTAAATATTTTTGATTTCGATGTACTTTTTGATATAATCTAGAATGTTATTGTGGAAATCAAAATATTTTTTATTTATTTATTCTACTTTAAATTCAGAATAATGACCCAACGTTTTTACATCAGGTGTAATGAAATTCGTAACACAGGCCTGCAAACTTCGAGTCATGAAAAGTTGTCTGGAAACTATTAACTGTTTCTGATTTATTTTTGACCTCTGATTTCAAATATTTCTTCCATATTTCACTGAAGCAACGATGTCTGTTAGACGCATATTGTGTCTCTTGGCCGTATAAGCACCTCTGCATAATATCCATATATATATATGAAGAATAGGGTGGAGATAATGTACGCCCTTATTGCACACCTGAGTTAACATCAAACTATCTTCATGTACCCCCTTCAATTCTAACTCCTGATTTACAACTCAAATAGAGATTGATATATTACTTTATATAATAAAGATAAAAAGTTAATATTTTCGCTGAGATACTCATTATTTCATTATTTTATTATCTTCGATATCAGCAGTTGTAATACATCTTAAAAACTGAGAGCTTTGTGGGTTTGAATTTTCATACTTCTTTCATTATATTCCATTAAAAATATTTAACTAATTTTTTACTTCTTTATCTACTGCTTCATGCCCATTGAGTTTTTTCAGACAGCAGTAAGAAAACACGAATTAATAATATATTAATATTTGCAAACAATTTATCAAAGCTTGTAAATAAAATTTAAAACATTTCTATGCTAACTCAAACACACTTCCACACGAGTGTGCAGAGGAAGAAGAAGAAAACATTTCATGAAGAAACGTTTCTTTGATGATGTTTTAAACAAATATCGGTGCTAAATTCGCTTTAATTGCTGAACTCCAATTAAAGACAAGGAAATCTTATCCTTCTGGACAGTGGAGAATTATCCATTATTATCTCAAGCATCTCAAATGCCATTTATTCCTTTCTATACTCGAATATGAGAACAATCAAAGCTCTATCGCATATCATTATTCACAAGCCAATTTATACAACTAATTCCTATTTCTTTGTATGTTTTTTAAAAAAGGAATTTCTTAATTAGTTTTTATAAACTTTAACTTTATCAATTAAGTATTCTGGGATCAGTTCCGTACTGAACATTAGGAATAAAGCAGTATTTAATCTAGTTTTTAATATATGAAAATCCTTCTTATTGCAAGACATGGATCAGTTGAAAAACGGGATTAAAAGAGTGCCTTTTTATATGGAATCTTTACAAGTCTTCATATATCGATAGAACACGAATCTGTTTAATAAACAGGAACGAACGTTATTTCGCAGGAATGCAAATGTCGTTTTCAAGATAACAATCTCTTAGTGTCGGATCGTGATATTCGCATAATAAGGGGATATGCTTCCTAATTTATCTGTAAAGCATTCTGAATGATGGATTAGTTATATACGTTACGGACGAAAATGACTGGAGTTTGAGAAATGACAAAATCAACGAAACGGTAAGTATTTATCTTTGAGAATAAGAGATTAGCCATTGGGAATAATATCGTAGCCATAGAAGACGAAGAAAAAGAGAGAATTTTACATCACGTATCCACATCATTAATCTCCTCTAGATTCTTCTACCTGTCGTGTATAGGATCAATAAAAGTATCAGTCAGCAACATTATAATTCCTGAAATACTGTTTGTTTTTTTGTGTGAGATTATCCTATTTTGAACATTCTCTCTCCGAAGGAACAACCGAAGAACAGGCACTTTGTTGCGCAAATTCTCTTCACGCAGTACAAATAACTGTTTTCTAAAAACCAATGGGCTACGAACACATCATAATCTCAAAGAATCATGTCAATCATGAGGATTTCAGATGGTGGGTGGTTGGATGAATGGAAGTCCGGTAGCGGCAGGTAAAGGTGGAATGTAGGTTTAATGTGCCAAGAAGTATCGTTACGGCAATATGGTCAGAATTTAAGGAAGAGAGAATCAATGAAGATTAAGGAGCCAAGGTCTTCCAAGGGGAGGGGGATGGTAAATCAACCTGAACAGACTTTTATCTGGCTCCTACAGCAAGATGAAACCCAATGAAGTCCTGGTCCTAATTGTCTTCTTCAGGTTGCTGAAGACACAGTGAAAAACATTCAAACTGGATTTTTGCCAAGAGAGCCTCAAATTACGTGGTCTATACACAAAGAAGACAGTTTGTTTATCTCTTTAATCAAGCATAACAGAAAAGCTCTTCAAAACTGGGTCCATCAACATGTGAGTTGGAGTTTTCACAAGTGGAGTACAAATCTCTTCTCTGATTGGCGCGTTTTAGCCAACATAAGGATTCTACGTATTATTTGATCTCAAGAGAACGAGAAATGCTGGACCAGTCTCCAACATTCAGAAAATGGGACACTTAGAGTGGAGGTAGCTTGTTTACCTGGGACAAAATAAGGATCAACAGCCGCAGCTTTCTTCATGTTCTTGATAAGGATACTTTAAGTGCGCAGAGATATAAAGTTCAGATCCTCTAACTCGATGCGAGATTTTGAACGGGTGCAGTTCGTCTAGATTTTGTCTTCGTAAATACCATACCCCTGCCCATAGAACTTATGCATAAAGAAATACGTTGTAACTGTGGATTTCCAACGAATCCCTGGCTAGCAAACTTGATCAGATCGAATATGCATGGTATACCATTGTTGTAGCATTACTCGCCAAGGTCACTGATGATTGGTCTACTGGAGTGAGAAGGTAATTTCGTGCCACAGAATCTTGTACACACCCTTATATCTATCATGATTCACCGCTGTCAAGCATTTTTATTCATTTGTGGGTATAATGTGCCGTAGTGACATGGGACGACCAACTTTGAAGTTCAGACGAAATCACAATGTCTAATTTTTGGTTGAAAAGAATGTCCGATTGGTAGGTTTAAGTCCCATCGAAGACGCAAGGAAACTTATTATAGCTTTTCCACTGACGATGATTTAATTTTTTTTTCACGGCAGGATTATTCACCCAATAATCCGTTTTACTACTGATAAGCAAAGCCAGACTCTTGAACACAGTATATAGACAAGATACACTCAATGGACAAAGAATTACATATGAGGGTGATGAAAGTGTGACATTGACATCCCACCAGCAGAGGAAAACATTCCCAATCCCAAAGCTGACAGTGAATAGGCAGACATCGGGGTTTCCCAACAGTATATCGCAATCGATGAACATGGGAAAATGTAGTGGTCTTAGCGACATTGATCGTGGACGTATTTTTGGTACAAGGCAGATTGGTCATTCTATCGCACAGCTGGTAAGAACACTACTTTTCTCTACGGCAAATGTATCAAGGTGTCTACCGCTGGTATACCATCAACGGTGGCTAACCACACGCCAGACACAACTTTCCACACAGAGTTGTCGAAAGAATGAACGGTGATCCTGCAGCACGTTGGGCGTTGTAGCGAAGATGTGGGAAAAGTCAATGTGAGCTGGCATAGAAAAAAAAGGTTAAAAAATCTGCACTTCGCAATAAAATTAGGAGATTTATTAAGGGAGGTCATATTCCAGAAAGCATTTGCATTTCATAACAATCTTACTGTTTCCACCGAGGAGATGTATATTCTAAGTACTTTGCTACGGATTTTGATAGGACGATAAGTGACTGGATTATAAAGTGTTAATTTGAATAATACAACAGGTATCAAAATTAGTGTATGCGGATATGAGTCACTCCTATATATGGTGACCAATGGGTAGCCAACATTTAGTTGTTCGTCTATGATTTAAATTTTAAGTTAGTGAATCTTGAAGGAATTTCAGGGAAAATATGAAAGTGGATGCTTGCTGAAGATTTGAATTTGCTGGTTCTCTGGACAAGTGAAAACGGACACCACGTCTGAATTGGTAAATACAGATGATGCACTTTATGCCGTGATCCTCACAGGACAGTGGTATTGTTAAGTAAATTATTTGACCACAACACAAACGATCGCATTAACATCAAGTACTTCACCAATAAAACCAATTTACAGATATTTGCTAAAGTATTAAAAAGAGAATTTTCATGCCTAATCCCAAATGATCTCTTTAATGCGATCAGCGAACAACTCAGCTTAGACAAGAACCTAGCCATCTGGGCATCAGAACAAGACATAGACTTCGTTGCTTATGTGCTTTCATCAGGTCTGAAAAAATCCACCGACCTAACACTAAGAACAACCAAGAAGCTAAACATCGAAGGAAGAAAATCAGTACCATGGTGGAACGCCATATTAACAGTCCTAAGAAAACGTGTTAACGTCCTCAGACGACTATATCAAAGAACATACAATAACCAAGATTAAGAGATAGAAGAAGACAGAACTACTATGAAGTCAAATACAGTTATCAGTCCAAAATTACAAACTCGAAAACCGAATCATGAAAAAAATTCTGTAATAATAAATTTAGTTTAATCCTTTATCCAAGTGTGAGCAAACAAAGTTTGCTCCTATAAATATCTTCGGAACTGGGTCAGGTAGTACAACACCGGGAAATTCGCGGCAAAGATGGAGCAAGCTAACATCACTCCTATCTCAGTATCTCCCATAATGCAAAACATCTCCTTTTTCAGGCGCAAACTTTGTTTCCTCATACTTGTATAAAGGATTCGACTAAATTTATTATAGTCTAACCAAGTGAAAAATAAACTTTCAAAATTCTGTAATGTTTCAACCTTATCGAATACTTGGAATTGCATATATATATAAATTAGCAGCAAGCAAGAATAAGACAACACCTATATTTTCAACCATAAAGAAAACAGACGACACCTACACTAAAAAGTCAGCAGAAACTGCAGCTATTATGATGAACAAGTTTATTCCCGATGACGATGAATCAACAGACGAAGAAATCCACAAAATTTACAGAAAACGAATGAAAACAGACATAGATACGCCTAACGACGACTTATTTACAACTAATGAAATCGAGTCAGTATTAAGATCAATGGATCCACGTGAGACTCCCGGAAAGGATGGAATAACCAGCGATATACTCCTAAGAGTATTTGTGGAATTTCCCTAATTCATAACAATAGTTTACCACGCATGCCTAAAAAGAGGGCGATTTCCTTTAGTATAGAAACGCTCTAAACTTTTACCCATAATCAAACCAGGAAAAGAAACATCCGACAAAATTAGCAAATTCAGTCCAATCAGTCTCATAAACGTTGCTGGTAAGGTGCTAGAAAACCTTCTGATAAACCGAATAATGCACAATGTCTACTCAAGAATCCTATTAAGCAGCAATCGATATGCATTTAACCTCAATCCAGCACAGTAGACGCAATTATGGAGGTTAAAGAGTTCACAGAAGACAGTCTACACCAAAAAAAGACGTAGTATTGAACTCACTCGACGTACAAGGAGCTTTCGATGCTGAATGGTGGCCGGCCATAATCAATCGATTAAGAGATTTAAAACGTCCAAAAAACTTACTCGATATTACAAAAAATTATTTTACAGACACACAAGCACAAGGCTCCTGCTGTGTAAACGCAAAATAATTCTCACCAAGCATCAGAAGCAGACTCTGGCTGGAAAAACACGCCATTTCTCCAGGTTTAACCACGCTACTAACGGCCATGGAAAACTAAGGCACTACGTACACAGATTCCATATTTTGGAATCACCATCATGTATTATTAGTTCACAACTTCAGCAGACTGCTGAGCACATACTTTACGACATATTTTACGACTAACTTCCAGCTCGATGAATGACAATAATATCACAGGAGTGAAGGTGACGTAAAAGTTTGGAAATTCGTTGATATCAACGCAGCATTTAAATAAGTTAGTTTAAATGCCGCATTACGTTCTAATATCATGGTATAATTGAAAGAAGCTAAAATTGCACTTTATAATAATTTTTAAATAATAATATTAAATTAATTAACAAGGCAGGTAATTTTAAATAGTTTCAACAGAGTGTAAGGAATATTTTTTTTCCTTCAGTTGTTATAACAAGCTGCAGAATAATATATAAATAGACCGAATGAGTAATATCCCAAGTAAAATACTGCTAATTGTGTCATTTTAGTCAGCAATTGGTTGATATATAATTGCACGCATTACAGTACACCACGCCGTTATATCAATACAAAAAGGAGGCTTCTGATTGGTTACAAAACACCGAGAGGAGGAGTTAGCAAGACTTCGTGAGGTTGAGTGGAACTTCCTTCCTTACAACTGTGCTTCGTTTGCTGGTTTACTAGGGTGGTCAGTGTTTGGTCTGACACTGTATGAGAGAGAGAGAGAGAAATAAAAAATAATGGTTACTGTTAGGTGTATGCTGTTAATGATAGGAATAATGATCAAGGAGGCTATAACTGTTTCTTCAAGGAAATCATTTCATACAGGTGAGTAATTTGAGGATATAATTACATTAAATACGGAAATCAACCTTGTGATCTGCTATTGTGATATATTAATTGTTTAATATATTAAATACTACTTGTGTTTCTTTGTGTTAATATGTTATCGTAGACGTTTTTTCTATCAGTTTTGTAAATTTGATTTCCTTACAGGACCAGAATGTGCCACTCTAATAAAGCTCACTAAAAAGATATCCAAATCTGAAGAATACAAGAATTTTCATATTTCGTATTTGTATTCGAAACGTAAGTCAAACGTATCCTTGATTACCGCTAATTCGAACTTAAAAACTAAATCGATATTACGAATTTCTAACACATTTACCTGAAACTGTTTCTATAATTTAATATTTTTGTTGTTTATTAATTAAAATGAATGATCAATGTACCCAAGTTCCTCAGAATGTAGTCAGTAGTAAACTTAGTTCACGACTAAACGTGAACTAGCCAGTCTCATACGAGGTAAAGTTTTTCCCCCCCGGAAACTGGGGTTTTACGTTCCCCATCCAAAACAGACACAACCGGTCTCGTAAACACACGCATCTACAGACAAAGGACACAACGGGGGAGGTGGGGGGGTGGCATAGAGCTAACCGCTTTTTCTTCGAGGCGTTCTTTGTTTCAAATGGTAATAGGCCACGTCTAATACGAACGTAACGCCCCCTTTAGCCTAATATTTAAAATAGGAGGTGGAGGAGGATTCATTTTATCATAGCTTTATGATAGATTCTCTTCGTACGTTCAGTTGTTATGTTTTCTTTAAAGCATAATTCCTTTCCTTTTCTTGATGTCAAACTGACTCGCTCTTCTGATAAACTAAAAATATCGATATATAGAAAGCCCACCCATACCAACAGATATCTGCACAGTCAGTCTAATCATTTCCCTCCGCATAAACTTGGAATAATTTCCACCTTGGGATATAGAGCCCGTTCTCTTCTTGATGACCCAAATGAACTGCTTGCAGAAATAAACCATCTGAAAACTTCTTTCGAAGTTAATGGATATTCCAAGGAAATCATTGACAAATTCCTTCTTAATCCTCCTAGACATCACTCAGAAGAAACAAATAGATTCAAAGGCAATATATCTATTCCTTGCATAAGTACTGTTTCACACAAATTAGCAAAAGTTCTAAGAAAATACAATATCAGAACCTTGTTCACTCCACTTCCAAAGATCCGTTCCTTAATTAGCCACCCAAAACCTTGTCATCATCAACTCAAATACCCTGGGGTATATAAAATATTATGTGACGGCGATATTCCTTATTTCGGGCAGACAGACAAATCTGTCGAAATGCGTATGGAAGAACACATGAGAGACATTGCTTACAAGAGACAGCGAGCGAGTGCATTATCAAGTCATATCCTTTTCTCGGCTAATCCTAATGATGATAACCAAAGTCACAAAGTCTGCTGGGAAAAATCTACTAACATCTTCCGTTGCAGTGACGAAATAGAGAGAAAAATTGTGGAATCTAGAGAAATCATCTTCAATCCTGTTCATCTAAATAACAACTTAAGCTACAACCTCCCAGATAGTCATTCAGCTGTAATCATGTACTGGCGTTCACGTGATGCAGCAAACACGCACTCTCCCAACAATGCAACAAACGAAAGAATAGCTTCAAATATAACTACAACGTTTTCATGCTAATTATGTATAAAGACTGTTTGTGTTGTTCATAGTCTTTTAACCCTCAATGTTTAGTGTTTTTTCTTTTATAATGTCACCTGAAGAAGGCTGTTACAGGCCGAAACTAGTAGTGTGTTTATATTAAAACCTTTTTACTTAAATCTCGGTTCTAGTCCCGAAGGATTTTCCCTTTTCCCAAGTAAGCAAAACAAACTTTGGCGAGTGAAATATATTCACCTCTGAGCTACTTGTATATAGAGGCTGATGACTTCATAGCGCTTGCCTTAGTATGTCCCATAATGCAAAGCATATTCCCTTTCAGACGTGTACAATGCAAGGCATAATGGGAAGAGCCACTACCCAGATCGCTTTCGACCTTTATTGAGGTCTATATTCTATGACCTTTATTCAATGGGAGCCCGACCCGGGATAAAACGAATTAAAACCGAGTGGTTTTAATTCGTTTATGGTTTATTATTTAATTCATGAATGGTTTAGGACTAGTTTTTTTCCCTCATAGAGTAAGTGTGTGATTTGAAAATGGATTGGCTTTCGATGTGGTTTGTGCAAGTAGCGTGAATAAATACACGAAGAGGTATGACAGCAGGAGCGAATAATACAGAATCCCTTAATGAGATCCTCAGATTCTCACTATCTAGAGGTCTTTCTCAGTAATTATAATAATAATAATAATAATAATAATAATATTATTATTATTATTATTATTTTTGAGAAAGTTTATTATCCTCGTCACATATACAGAACATTTGCAAATATATAATTGAAGTATTACTATTACATTTGTGTTCACTACAAATATTCAATTATTACAATTATTTGAAGGTAAACATCCTATTTGAATACATAAATAATAATACTGACAATGTATTTGACAATTTGTTTCTTCACATAAATATTTACAATGATTCTTGTAATGTGGTAAGACAGAGATAATTTTCTTGTTAACTATATTAGTTTTGGAATACATGGATAATTATTTTCTGCATTTTATTATTTACATTTATATTTCAATCCGCAGTTCAGTTCATTTTAATTCACAAATTATATTTACAGTTTCTGTTTTGTTATCAGTAGGGATTACTGAATGGATTCATTTCACTTTTAAAATTTCTGTTTTTTTTGTATCAGTAATATTAATTTTTTTTTCAATTTAATTTTACACTTTAAATTAATTTACAACTTAAATTGTCAGTTTCTTTTCTGTAAACATGCAATAGGAATGCCGAATGCATTCGTTTCACTTTTACAAAATGAAAATTTCAAATCGATAATAATATTTGGTTTGTTTGGCTAGCATTTCTGATTTCTTCCTCGAAGCTTCAGCAGAGCTCATCTGAGTAAGATAATAGATGGCGGTGGTTTCGTGATTTAGTTTGCATGCCTTTCGCTAGCCAGGTGTAGATTTAACTGATTATATATATGTGCTTGGAAAATTATATATAAATAATGGGCAAAATAACATCCTTATCTTTACTGGTGAACGTTCGTTTCAGCATTGCAATTATCTTTTGAGTTGTATTTGCAATATTTGCCACATGACCCCTCAACTTCAACTTCCTATCCATTAACACTTTAAGATCTCTAGCCTCATCAGTTTCTTCAAGCATAATCTTCAATATAATACGACATTGGATATTTAATCACGCCGAAGTGAATGACTTTACATTTACTGACATTGAACTGACACGAGTTTTCCCATGCCCACAATTCCAGCCTATTCAAATCATTCTACAAGTACTGCATATCACCAGCATTCGTGATTACCCTACCTATCTTAGCATCATCAGCAAATAACTGTAGGTCGTTTTTCAAATCCTTCCCAATATCATTAATGTACAGATTAAATAACAGTGGATCAAGCACTGATCCTTGTGGAACACTGCTAGTTACCTTAAATCTTGCAGACTCACATCCCCAGTATACCACTTTTTGACATCTGCCAATCAGCAATAATCTTATCCATGCTAATATTTTATAACCCAAACCTATTATCTCTAGTTTATGGAGGTCTGCCATGCTGAATTCTGTCAAAAGCCTTAACAAAATCCAAAGTATTATGGTGTATCCATTCCCCTTATCTAGTTCAATGGTAATTTTGTTATAGAATGTGAGGAAGTTACTAAAACATGACCTTCCCTTAGTAAACCCATGTTGTTCATTGCAAAGTAGAGATTCACTGTCAACCTATTTCTGAATGCGAGCCCAAAGCAATTTTTCCAAAATCTTCACCACCACTCCTGAGATACTAATTGGTCGTACATCGATCTTGTACGACCCTTGGGCAATGGAATTACCATACATTCTTTCCATTACAGCGGAATCTTCCCTGTTCTGAGACTCATATTAAATAGCCTGGTGAAAAAAACGGACAGTTCAGTTGAACACTTTGTTAGCACACGTGCTGATATCCCATCAGTCCCTGTTGCTGAATTCTTGTTCAATTTGTGCAACAATTCTAATACCTCGTCCTCATACACCTCTGTTTCTTTATCCAGTGAAGATGTAGCAATGAGCTCAATGTTGCCTTCAGCACGTTGATCGCTTTAACAAAATGGGCACTCATTAACTGAACAACCTCTTTTGCATCTATAACTCTCACTCCATCTGGATTTAAAAGAGTAATTCTTTCCTGTTTATTCTTTCTTTTACTTGCAACATAATGATTGAATACTTGTGGGTTGTCTTTAGCACCCAGAGCAGTTTCTTTTCGTACTCAGACTTTGTTTTCCGTACAACAGTTGTGACTATTCTAGCCTGTTGCTTATAACCTTCGTAACGGACGTCATCCTTATGCACACGGTATTCCTTCCACATCGTCCTTTGCTTACGAATCTCTTGCTAAATAAGATATTACATCCATTTTACTCCTGCTCTATTTATTCTTCGAACTCTTCCGATAGATTCTGATATCGCATCATTCAAGTGTTGTTTAAATGCTTCCCATACACTGTCGATATTCTTCCCATCCAGCAACCGATCCCATTCCACTGAACTCAGTATACTCCTCAGTTGGTCATAATTTCCTGCTTTGTAGTTCAGCATATTATCTTTTCTTAGGGGAACATTAATAAACTTAGTCACTTTTCCAAGTGTGTACCACATGATTACTGTCGTCAACCGGAGACAGAATAGTTACGTCTTTAACAGAAACGCCTTGATTACGCCTGTTCCTGGTCCTTTGTAAGGGTTAGTTTGTTGAATTGCAAGTGACATTTCTTCTTTCGTTACTGTGGGGAACCACATTGACTGGGTTGCTCGTGGCCATAGTGAAGAATGTTTTTTGGTGTAGAGATAATTTTTCCAGCAGTTTTTGGACAGAGTTCGCAAAGTTCTGATTAAAGTTGTTTGCCAGCTGTTTGAAACATTTAGGCTCGGAAGCAAAGTTGTGTTTTATTGTTTGTGAGAGAGTGGCTTTGTGTGTATTGTCCAGCATTTGTTTGATCAGATGCGGACTTTATGTCGTTCTGAGCTGTTGTTAATTTGTTTCTATAATAGTTTCTTTTGCAGTTCTAATCCGTGTTTTCAAGAGATTTCGTTTTCTTTTGTATAACGTTTGTAAATTGGTATTGTTAGGTGATTTATTAAGTTGTTTCCATATCGCATTTTTTCTTTGTATGTCGATTAATGTTTTGTCTGTCATCCTCCGATTCAGTCTGGTTTGGAGCGTATTTTGTTAATGCTTTGTTATATATTTTATGAAATGTAAGTTTATGATTACCATATTCAGCTCCAGCAGAATCTGAAAATGTTACCTGCATCCAGTCTGTTCTTTATGATTTCATCGTTTACTATAGTTTCGTTTAGGATGCTATTATATATTATATATTATATTTTGGATTTTCAAGTCTTTTGATATAATACAGTACAGTAGTTTGTTGCATAAATTGCAGAATATGGCTTTGGAATATTAGCGTGGATAAGTTGGCTGACTGACAATTATCAAACAGTGGCACACAGAGGATGTGATTTTGCAACATTTAAGGTAACCAGTGGTCTAACACAAGGATCAGTGTTTGGTCCACTGTTATTCAATCTCTATATTCATGATATTCGGAAGTATTTGACAACTGACATACAGGTATTTGCTGATGATGCAAAGATAGGAAGGGTAATCAGGAATGCTGCTGATATGCAGTACTTGCAGAATTATTTCAATAGGATGTAATTGTGGACCTCGGAAAATGGGTGTCAGTTTAATGTCAGTAAATGTCAAGTGATTCTCTTAGGCATGATTAGATATCCAATTTCGTATTATATTGGTGGGACTATGCTAGAAAAAATTGATGAGGCCAGTGAGCTTGGAGTTTTAGTAGATAGCAAGTTGAAATTAATGGACCATATAGCAAAGATTGCAATTAGAATTAAAAAGATAATTCCAATGCTGAAACGAACATACACATGTAAAAATAAGGATGTCATTTTTCTCTTTACAATGGCTTGATAAGACCTCACTTGGAAAATTGTGTGCAAGTCTGGTTTCCGTTGCGATTCTGTTGAATTGGAAAGAGTGGAGAGGAGAGTGTTAAAAATGATACCAGGATTGTGGAATACTGATTATGAAGACAGATTGAGAATTTCTAAAATGCAGACACTAGCAAACAGGAGAAAGATGGGTGATATGATGGAGACTTTCTGAACAATTTCTGAAAAGCTCATACAGAATTTTAATTGATAGAATTTTTTAGTTCATGAAGTGTGGGGAATGGAGAATGGGAGCATTGTTGTTAACTGAGAACGAATGCTGCTAAGAAGGAGGTAAAGGCTAGATGTTTCTCCAGCTGGATGGTGCGTGATGGGAATGGATTGCGAATTGATGTTGTCAGTGTGTATGAATACAGGAATAAGTATGATAGCTGATGGGTGTAGTAGGTGGCCTCTCTCGATGAGTCTCTGATTCTATGGAGGTCTCTGTTAATAATAATAATAATAATAATAATTCTTAGAAGCGTTGTTCAGAATTTCTCAATGGCAAAAGAATGATCAGAGCACCAGGAAAAAATGATTTCTACTGTTAACGCAAGAAATAGTTACCTCCAACTCTTCATAGATGTGTTAATTTCAATTGTGGCGAAATGTCTAATTTGAGGCATTTTAGCTAAAAATGGAGAGGCTAATTTAGCTGCAAGAACAGATTGTTAAATAAATAATAAATGGGAAGTTAAAACGAAATTCAAGAAAATCTGCTTAGCTTTTATTCTGCTGTGACGCGTGTGAGATAATATTAACACGGCTCAAACCTAAGTGCAGAATAATACTTTTGATTTACTTTAATAAGGGAAAGTTCTGGTGCATGTAAAGTAATAAAGAAAAGGGAAAGAATCATAGGTGGATTTAGAATCCATTAGATGTTTATGTTGATCTGGTTGGTGGAGTCACCGCAATTAACTGCAACATAAATATAAAAACGAAATTGAATAAAAAAAAGTAAGTCCAAAATGATACTGTAATAATCAGAAAAAAAAGTCCGTAGGAGTTATCCACATATTTCTTGAAGGTATATTTTAGAAATATATATATATATATTTTTTCAATATATATATATTTCGTATATATATAGAAAAATATATATGGAAACTGACAAGAAGGCGGTGCGGACTAGATTTTTCTCACAAAGAGTGGTGTGAGATTACCATTTGCCATCAGATGTTATGTATGAAAGCAGTATGAATGAATTCAACAACAATGATAGCTGGCGCGTGTAATATGTGGGCCCCCTCAAAGAGTCCCGATTCCCTCTTAATAATAATGAGATGAATATGTTTATTTTCAATTTTCAAATCTTATTAATATAAATTTACTATTCAGTATTGATGCAGTTGAGCGATCGATTCAAGTTTGCAATATTCTTTGGTTGTTTCATTTTTATTTGCTTTACATGTTTTTTTATTTATATAAAGCTGTTGTAAATTTTTCTCGATTTTATGCACACGCACCCACGCACGCACGCACACACACACACACACACACACACACACACACACACACACACACACACACACACACACACACACACACACACACACACACACACACACACACTCTCAAAATTTTGATATTCCATAGGCGGAACGAAATAAATATATTGGCTTAAAAATATCAGCTATAAATTACCTGCAGTAAAACAACTGATGTACATTTTGAGTTATTTAAATGAAAGGTATATTTTATTACATATTTATTGTTTAACATAGTAATGAGATCAACATAATTTAAAATTTATAATATTGAAGTTTCAAAAAATATATCGATATAGAAATATGGAAAAAAGCATATAATGCGATAAGACCCAGGAAAGATACAAAAATTAAAATGAACGAAACAAGAAGTGCCGATAATTTATGCATTGAATGTCAATAATGAATATTGGTTAGCTTTTAAAGTCAGTATTTAATTGAATAAAAAAGTTTTATTCGATTAAATCCATAAGCGTTTTCTTCTGTTACTATCATGTTATTACAATATTCAAATATAACTGATGACATACACATTGCATGTAAAAAAATAAATAAAACATATGCAGAATTTGAAATGTTATTTTAGAAATCTTAGACAACAATTTCATTTTTTTCGTATTGTAAAAAATTATAAGAAATTTTCGAAAGAAATCGAAAACACCTAGGCAGTTAGCTTTTGTGATTATTAGTCAGCAACGTGGAAACTTATGAATACGTCAATTATTATTTTTAATATGAATAATTATTAAATAATTGCGTTTTAAACCATAAGAGACGATTAGTTGTTTCATGTAGACTTATTAACATGCCACAAAAATTGCCATTGTTCACAATTACTATAGAAGTTACCATGATATGTTTTACTTCATTTTACTTGTACATACTTATACATTTTACTCTACCGGGTGTCCGATAAAGAATCCGAGGTTTTCAATAAAATTTATTTTATGACATCTTGAAGCAGAAATCGACATAGCATATATTATCAAAGGACAATGTCACAAATTTGATTTCTGGTTAGTGTAACTCAATCTGTCCACCATTTACAGTCTGACATACATCAAACGGCATTTCATCTCAGACCACACTGCGAGTTACCAACTTGACAGACTCAAAAGCATAGAATATCTCAATTCAAAAACTGTCTCTTATCGAACATAGAAAGAAAAGGAGCGGATTAGAATACAAAGTTTTTGCATTTTTATTTATTTAATATGTTATCTACACACGAAACATCACGCAAGACCTTTATCATATCAGAGAAATGTGTGAGAAAGATTGTAAGAAAAAACCGTAAATGCGGGTTGACCCTTAGACAGTAATTTTAAGTTAAGTAGGAATGATAGTGAAACATCTCTGAGAGATGATTCAGAGGAACTTTGAAATTAGGTCATCAATTACCGTATTTCCGTCTTATAGGATCGAGCATCAAGTAATCTTAGAGTGGATTTCGACGCAAAACTTCAAACGTGTGAGTAGTATTCCTTAAGTGGACGATTTGTGATATGTATACAATTAGCAGTCGAACATCTGAAAAGAGTGTAGTGATCAGAAAATTACGCCGATTTCTTTGCGTTTGCAGAAGCTTTGGAGGAGATATGTTTCTGTCAGGTAAGTTTCAGGTGTGGGTCAGCTGAAGGAGAGAGATCTGGTCTGATATTTGGGTATAATCAAACGTTAGAGAACGGGATGTGAGCAGGGCGAATGCTGGTCTTGAAATTCAGGCTTGCTCTTGTTATCATTCAGGGAGTGAGAGGTGTGATTGAAGTCTGATTAGCGGAATAATGAATTATTGACCATTTAAAACTATGTATTTAGAAATTTATGTACATTCAATCATACAAATACAACATTTATTTTACAAATAATATTCTATCTTTTTCAATTTAGCTGACCTACTTGAATACAAATTCTACTCTACAGTTTCTATGTTTCTCGTTTCCAGACAGTTGATGAAAAATTGTAAAATGCAGATCAGTATTAAATTCAGAATAAATAATTCTTTTTTGTTCCTCTGATTTTTAGCTGAGTAATTTCTAATCTGTGGAGTAGAAAGTATATGCAAATCAAAACCCCTTCAGTCACGTGATCTGCAGCATCCTACTATGGACATTATCTGGATATGTCTATTATCGTGAACAGAACACGCGCAGTATGTCAATTGCTAGGTTCCATGAAAATTCATCGAAAACCGTTAATTGAAAGACCGTATACCGAAAGAAATTCATCGAAAACGCAATATTCGTCCAATAAACAGTTCATCGAACAACATTTTAACCCAATTCATCAAAAAATCAATTTTATCGAATAAACAACTCGTCGCTTGACAGTTCATCCCACGAGAATTTGTCGCAAATCAATTGATATAAGAAACAATTCATCCATAATTTTCGATGAGTTCTTTCATAATTCATCGAAAGATGAATTTAATTGTTTTAAAGTGTTTGATCTTTGAAAAACAAGAAGGGAGATCATATTGAAAGCCCCACATAATCTACAGAATATTGCCATGGGGAGGTTGATTTTATATTTATTTTATCTTGTATTTACTTTAACCCTACAGTAGAGCACAATTATACGTGAGACAGGTTGACTCTTCCACACAGAGCAATGAAATTATATACATACAGACAAAAGACTTTCATAAATAGTCATGTCACTGGTACATTTGAATGCTCAGGTGTGTTAGAGAAACTGTGTTACCCTCTTTGACAAAGGCTTTGGTTAATTGAGGAAATCATCATGAAAATTTGAGATCTTCATGAAGTAGCGCTTTACTTCCACTGTTAGAAATGTACCACAATCGTGCCATGCTTATCATGCCTTAATTATATATTTTATAAATAGATAAAATTTTATAAATATAATTTATAAATATACAGGCCGATTCAAAAAGATGGACCCAACTTGATAACTTTATTGTCAGCATAATCAACGTATATCTGATTATACTCGCAATAAACTTTATGATGTTCACTTAAAGTTTATAGATGTTCAATGTGCCCTCCTCCGGCAGCACGGATAACATCAAGACGGTATCTAACTTCATCCTATACCCGCAGAAGGACGTCCATCTTTTTGAATCACCCTGTATATATATATATATACTCAAGCCCGTGTATGTTTGAAATGTGATTTCACGTGATTGCACTGGCCCTGAAACACCACACTTAATTTCCCAAAGCATAGTTTCAAACCGAACTGTAATAAAATAAAATAAAATAAAATAAAATAAAATAAAATAAAATAAAATAAAATAAATGATATATTCCAAGTGCAAGTAAAAAGAGACCGATATCACAATGTCCTTGTTTCTAACATTTTTTGTTAAGGATGAATTGTTTTTCCACTACATTTATATACATATTACGCAGGAAAATCTATTAATTTATAACACACGAGGTACGTTGTATGGCATTCCGTTTAGATAACGCAAAATTTACTTTTTTGGTTGAGGAATGTTTCAGCAAACTTTAAACATTGACAGCTATTTGCAACGTTAATATGGTTACAAACATCAGTGCACAAACTGATTCCAATAGACGATCTGATAGGTGAATAAAGAGACGCGTTCTGCTTTCCTGATTGGTTGTTGTGTCTCATTAATTGTCTGTAATCAGATGATGCTGATTGCAGTTGAGCATATATCAGCAGATTTAAGTTCACTTTATTTATTTTGTTTATTTTGTGGTCAGTTATTTTTGTGTGTGTGTGTGTGTGTGTGTGTGTGTGTGTGTGTGTGTGTGTGTGTGTGTGTGTGTGTGTGTGTGTGTGTGTGTGTGTGTGTGTGTGTGTGTGTGTGTGTGTGTGTGTGTGTGTGTGTGTGTGTGTGTGTGTGTGTGTGTGTGTGTGTGTGTGTGTGTGTGTGTGTGTTAATACTGCCATTAAAGAAAGTTAGATTATTTCTTTGTTTATCATATGTGTGTAATATTACTAATTCACCTCTCCTGGATTTTCATTTATATACATATATTCATATATATGTATATGAAATATTTATATATATATATATATATATATATATATATATATATATATATATATATATATATATATATATATATATATATATATATATATATATATATATATATACCGTATATATATATATATATTTTTTATTTTAATACGGTATATATATATATACCGTATTAAAATTATTTTATTTTAATACGGTATATATATATACCGTATTAAAAGCAGTTACTTTAACAATTAGTTTCAAGATCGAAGCAGTGACTGTTGTGTATTAGAATAGCATGATAACGATATTCTATAGCCTGATGGGTGATAACAAAAGGCATTTTATTGCAGTTTCTTTACTTGAAAGAGTACAATTCCATGCCGAATACATACAATGGATATCAGCAGGAACTCTCTCTTTTGTTGACAAAGTAATTGTGACTCTTGTCTTTTATGTTTAGAGAATAGAAACGTAGAAGGATCCGTAACGGTATATACTTTTCAAAGGAATATGAATGGGTGTACAAACAAACAGAAAACTAAATTTGCATCCGTTTTCTTATGGTGAAAAATCTATTCTGTGATTCATTTCTATTCTGGATCAGCGTACTTTTGTTCAGGTATCGGTGCACATCAAACAGTCATCGCTTGGAGAATGAATAATGTATTCAGCATCAAATAGGCCGTGCTGAAGAAATCGACAGCACTCTCTCAAATTTTGGAGTGAAGACTTTAATCAGTAAAGTGATCAATGCAGACATTAATCAGAAGACCTCACTCAGTAACATGGGAATTTTCCCACAAATAATACCCTTAATCTGTTTTTCCATACCGAATTAAGATTTCTTGATGAAAGGGTGAGGACAGCTTTGGACAAAATTAACTTCACAGTGTGTTAGAAAAAGAAAAAAAAAACAGATACAAGATACATCATCTAATGAGGATGAAAGCGTATAATTCTTAATCATTACGCCTTGCGTGAAGATTAAATTTCGCCACAATATGTGTTGACATCACAGGAAACTTACCGAAACAATTTCATTAAAAAAAAACAGCTGTAAATAGGCTTAATTTGTAGGCTTAATATGAAGTACAAGTCAATGGAAAATCACTTTCAATGACGACCACTCCAGATTCAGTGATAGGTTTTTGGACAAATATTATCATAACAAATAAAGTCCAGCGCAGTGAATGACAGTAATATCACATGAGTGAAGGTGACTTGGAAGTTTGGAAAATCTTTAGATATTAATGCGGGACTTAAATAAGTTAATTAAATGCCGCATTGGAATCTAACGTCCTCACATCATAGCATAACTGAAAGAACTAAAATTGCACTTGATAATAGTTTTTTTTTAATAATATCAAATTAATAAGACAGGTCATTTTAAGTAGTATTAATAGAGAGTAATAAAGATTTTTTTTCTTTAGTTGCTATTCCAAGTTGATGAAGTCGAATAATATATAAATAGACTGAATAAGTAATATCCCAAATAAAATACTGCTGATTGTGTCATTTTAGTCAACAGGTGGTCGATATATAATTGACGTATTACAATTGATCACGACATTACATGAATACAAAAAGGAGGCTTCTAGTTGGTTACTAAACACCGAGAGGAGGAGTTAGCATTACCTCGTGAGGTAGAGTGGAACTTTATTTCTTGCAACTGTGCTTCATTTGCTGGTTTACTAGGGTAGTCAGTGTGGTGCGAGAGCGACTACTGCGAGAACGTGAGAACAGAATAAAAAATAGAGAGAAAGATAAATAATGGTTGGTATTCGATGTATGCTGTTAATGATATGGATGATTAACACGAAAACTATAACTGTTTCTTCAATGAGATCGTTTGATGCAGGTGAGTAAATTGAGAATTAGAATATAATTCCTATTTACATAAATAAGCAGATCGACCTTGTGATCTGCTCGTGTGATCTATTAATTGTTTAATATATTAAATACTACTTGTGTTCTTTGTGTTAATATGTTATCATAGACATTTTCTGTATCAGTGTTGTAAATTCGTTTTCCTTACAGGACCAGAATGTGCCACTCTAATAAAGCTCACAAAAAAGATATCCAGATTTGAAGAATACAAGAATTTTCATATTTTGTACTTGTATTCGAAACGTAAGTCAAACGTATCCTTAATTATCGCTAATTCGAACTTAAAAACTAAATCGATATTACGTATTTCTAACATATATACCTGAAACTGTTTCTATAATTTAATATTTTTGGTGTTTATTAATTAAAATGAATGATCAATGTACCCAAGTTCCTCAGTAATGTAGTTAGTAGTCACTTAGTTCTCGACTCAAGGTGAGTTAGCAGTCTCGTACGAGGTAAGGTTTTTTTCATCCGGAAACTGTGAACTTTTACGTTCCCCACCACGAACAGACAAGCACTCGCATCTACAGACAAAGGACACACCGGGAGAAGAGCTAACCACTTTTTCCTGGAGACGGTCTCTGTTTCAAATGGTAATAGGCCACGTCTAATACGAACGTAACGGGCCACTTTAGCCTAATATACGGAAGAGGAGGTGGAGGAGGATTCCTTTAGTTCAATACAAGAAAAGTTGATATGCAAGTAATTCTGGTGGTATAAACTGAATGCCAAATTTATGGAAAATTCTGAATTATTTCCCAAATGACATTTTCGTAGGTCTATCCATTTCTTATAGGGTACTTAACGCTTTTCTGAATTTTTCGAAATCAAAAAAATGTGCTTGGGTGTGCTATTCCGAACTGTCTGTATTCTAAAGCAAAAGTTTCAACCATAAGTTATTTCTTTTGTTGCTCTGGTTTTTCTGGGATCCACCTCCTAAATATGAAAGTGACGCTGTATGAATTGACTGCACACAGTTTGAGTGTTAATGAGTAATAACAATGATTATTCTAGAAATGTAAACGAATTTTAGTTCTTTGCCATCTTGTTGTTGATTCATTCCAACCTGTGTGTATGTGTATATATATATATATATATATATATATATATATATTTACACACACACACACACACACACACACAATGTTAAACCTACCAAGAAAAATTTTATTCTTTATTTTAATCCTTTTCCCAAGTAAGCAAAACAAATTTGGGCATGAAATAAATTCGCCTCATAATGCAAAGCACATCCCCTTTCAGACGTGTATAATGCAGTGCATGATGGGAAGGGTTACTACACACACCGGTTTCGACATTTATTGAGGTCTCTTCAGTGGGAGCCCGATCCGAGATAAAACGAATTATAACCAAGTGACTTTTAAGTTTTCCATGTGAATGCGGTCATGAATGGTTTAGGGCTAGTTTTTTCTCTCATAGAGTAGTTCGGGATTGGAAAATGGATTGCCTTTCGATGTTGTTTGTGCGCAAGTAGCGTGAATGAATTCAAGAACTGGTATGACAGCTGGAGCGAATAATACTGCATTCCTTAATGACATCCTCCCTCCCCAGAGGTCTTTCTCTGTAATAATAATAATAATAATTCCCCCGAAGGAACACGGCCTTGTCGTGGGGCAGGGCTTGCGTGCTTCAGTGATGTTGAGAGCTATTCTGGGGGTAGCATAGTCACCCTTGTCAGAGAAGCTTCAAGTGAGGAGTCAGACTAACAATGTTCCATCCCCCCATCTTAATGGTGAAAAGGAAGAAGAGATCCATAGCGGATCAGTCGACTCCCGTGTCATCAAGGACTGCGTCAGATGTTGGGGATCCTGGGCATCAGACGACAAGTGGGCTACAGGACCCAGCTCTCCTTGCTGGGCAATCAGGGCAAGAAGCTGAAAAGCGACTTGAAGAAACCAAACGTAAAAAATGGACTGTAGAAGAAAACAGAATTTATGAAATGTTTTTACAGATCAGCCAGAAAAACAAAGTTTCAGAAAGCGTATGAATTTAATTTGGAAACAAAAATTTCCGGAGTCTGCAATAAGAGAACAAAGACTTATGGAACTAAAGAATTTCGTTTTCTGTAGCAAAATATTTACTGAACTTGAGCTGCAAGGGTCACGTAATAAACCAACAACTCCAGTAACAGCAAATCATCATGAGGTAGCTATATCAAAATTTTAGAATTCAACTGAGTAAACGTCAAGCTGACGACATACCTCAGAATGTTTTGACAGAAGGGCAGTGTAAAATGAAGTCAGGGATATTGGAACATATGAACTCTATAAATGACCGTATACAAGACTACTACCATTAAAAGCTTTACAACAATCTAAGCTAAAGCTAAAACAGCTCTTCTTAAACGCAAATGCTGTAATTGAAACCATCACAACCAACAGTATAAAGGAAACAAATCACCTCCTATACAGTACAACCTATATCATTTCAGTGAAGCTTGGTTGCAAAACGAAAGAGCAAAAGCCAAGCAAAATCCGGTTAGAACAAAGAGGCAACAAACGTCGAGCTGATCTGTGCAACTTCAAGAGTTTTAAAGACGGACGGCTGAAAAATAATAACATCAAAAACAAACTGATTAACACATATAATTTGAATAGCAAAACAATTGCTGAAGTTACCGAAGAGCTAAAACAAGAATAACACGACTGCACAGAAAATTAAAAGATGTGAAGCAAGAATAAACCAATATGTACAAAATATGCAATTTTGACAGAACCAACGTAAGTTTTTCCAGTCTCTCCAGAGAAATACAAATGCAAACCATCATTCAACCGGAAAAGAAGAAACACTCTGAAGAAAACATAACTTGGATATGAAATTCGTAAATGTAACATTAAAATGTCCCATCTGTTGTATATGGATGACTTGAAGTTATATGGAAAATCGGCCCAGAAAACAGATTCTTTATTAAACATAGTTCGTATTTTCAGTCAGGACATCAAAATGGAATTTGGTTTAGATAAATGCGCAATTTTATCTAATAAACGAGGAAAAATTAATGACACTAGCAGTTTTAATTTTGATCAAGAGAAATATATAAAAGCAGTTTTAGCTGACGAACACTATAAATACCTTGGAATAATAGAAGCCGGTGACATTCTCCTCTCGAAAGTTAAACAACAGGCAGCATCAGAATACACCAAAAGAGTTAGAAATTCTGAAAACAAAGGATATTTTCAGAATATTTCAGAATTCATCTTCCAAGGATGCCCTACCGTCCTTTCCCCCTCCCTCACCCTCCATAAAGTGAAACGTTTCATCAATTGAAATCCTGTATGACCTTTTGAAAGTCTCAATCATATCAACTCTCCTTCTCCTGTTTGCTCGTGTCTGCAGTCTACAAATTCTCAATCTGTCTTCGCAATCAATATTCCACAATCTTGATATAATTTTTCTTACTCTCCTTTGTACTCTCTCTAATATATCAGAATCACAACGGAAACTAGGAGACCAGATCTGTATGGATGGAGTTATGTTATATGCTGATAAGAGGTCTGGATATTGTGCTGTGTGTTATTTATGTTCGTAATGTTTAAATTCATGTCACCCATTATTAACAGGTATTCTGAGGCGCCTCCTTCCGTGGCAGAAAGCCATCTGTTTAATTCATTTAGAAATTTTGTAATGCTTATATTAGGTGATCTGAGTATTACGTTTAATATCAAGGAATAATAAAATAATAATAATAATGATTAAATCATCTAAGTAGTCTATCTACATGGTTTGCTAAAGTTACTGACCAACCGTTACAACAATTATTGGCCTGACCTCGGGTTACTTGTTTAAATTTAAATTTAATCGGTGCACTTGTTTAAATTTCCAAAAAGCCATACAACTATTTAGAAGAATTAAAAATCAACGAAGTGACCACATATGATCTAAAAACATCTTTACTTGGAACATTTCATATTTTACGACGCCACCTCATAGACTGTAGATTCTTGGGCAGAATCTGAATTGTTTTGTAAAACCAATGAAATTGCTGTTTGAATGATATTTTGTTTTTGACTCCGTTTCCATCGTGTGAATAATAATAATCACAATAATAATTGGTTAATTAAATTATTTAAGTTACGTATAAGATTGCATAAGCTATGACAACACAACCAACCTAAATGGCCACGAGACGGCAGGGCCGATTTTAGACTGTTAGTCTCCCGCGTGCTAGAGATAATTAGTCGCCCTTGAGGGTAAGGCTACACTACTGTTTTTTTTCGAACATGTACAGAAGTGAATAGAACATATGCAAGAATGGTGATAGCCACGTTGGCGGAAAAAAAATTGTACAGAACATCACCATTCTTGTACATATGTTGTATTCACTGCTGTGCATGTTCGAAAAAACTCAGTAGTGTAGCCTTACCATAACAATGCACATCGCGAATAAATTTACAGCATAACCCAGAATATTACTATTAGTACGTTTTTGTGACAGTCAATTATATAGCCTAATTGACAAAGGAAAATTCATAAAATATTTTATATAATGTAGGCTATTATATAAAATACAGAAGTATACAAACTGTACAACTTCCCAAACAGATGCAATCATTACGTCAGAACATCGCTCTTCTTGCTTTTTTATTTGCCAATTCATCAATAACATTTGATAATTCTAATGTTTCAGACAAATCCTTTTCTATTGCTAGCAATCCTATATTACTAAACCTGTCTTGGGTCATTGATGTTCTTAAATATGTTCCTATAAGAGTTTAGTTTCGAAAAGCTCCTTTCACCGAATGCTACACTAACGGCTAATTTGAGGAAAATTCTCAAAGCTATAAATAGATTTCGAAATGATGACATCAAGTTATTTTTTGCAATATAAGTCAAATTTGTTAAAGGGTCAGTTTCTGTAATGCCACCGCTAAATGTTCTGTACGTTATCAGCTCATTGAAGAACTCAAAACCATCAATATCTTTAATATATTCACCATGTTTATTATTTTGAAGTGAAACATCTAAATCAACACAAGACTTTTTAATTTTTCTTCGGTCATTTCTCTGAATTCACAAAGAAATTTAAATATTTTATTACATTCATTCAGAATTTCAAATCTTTCCTTAATGGAATTTAATGCAGTATCAACCATTACTAGATCAAATTCTATTTAAACAATTCTTTTGAATGTTTTATTTCTTCATCAAGTTCATCTGGACTTTCATAATCTAAGTGGCGAACTTTAGTTCTGTTCCTTACAACTGGAAATTCGGATAATGCGTTTACTTCTTTAGCTAAGACGTCTGCGTCTTTAATATAAATATTAAATGCTTCATCGCATCTAGCTGTCCTTAGAAATGTAACGAGCTCACCAAAAACATTAAGAGATTCATTTATATTAGTATTAGGAGCAGTGGCGTACGCATGATTTAATTTTGGAGGGGGCCGAGCGCTCAGGATTTAACTTGGGGGGGGAGGGAGAGTTGAGTAGACGATTTGCGAATACACACTACGCATCGCATACGACCTATGACTGAACATCTGCAGTGATCGCTAATTCATAAGTAGTATAGAAATCGAAGACACGACATAACATAAATAAAAAATAAATAAATTTTAATTAGGAAAAGAATTTTGGAAAATTTTCTAGTGTTTTTTCCTTTTCTTTGGGGGGTTTGCACAAGGTACAAAAAGGCACTAGGATTTATATTCCTAATTTTGTTCTGCAAACCATTATGCTTGCCACGCATATTGGCCCCATTATCGTACTCTTGTTCCCGCATATTTTGAATATCTAACTCATAATATGTGAAGAGTCCACCTGAAAGATAATTACATAAATCTTCTTCTGTAGTGTCTGAAACTGGATAAAATCCAAGAAATAATTCTTGAATTGCAACGTCAAAAGTGTCAATATTTACAATTCTTACTACAAATGATATCTGTTCAATGTGACTGGCATTTGGAGTGCAGCCGAGAATTATAGAAAAATATTTCATCTTCTTTGAAAATTTCTTAATTTTTGATTTAATGCCGTTTGCTAAAACAGATATGATTTCGTTTTGAAAAGAATGGCCTAAGTAATGGGGTATACGATTTCTAGAATTTTGATATTCTGTAATGTTATTTACACGCTGTGAAATAATAGGGTCAAATATTGTCAACATTTCTCGGCCTTTAAAAATTTCCATTATTTGCTTCATACTGTATAATTTATTATTTGTACCTCTGAAAGCTAAACACTGCCCTGCTAAAAATTGTACAAAGATGCTTTTGATGATGACTTGCCATCATCTTTTTTTCGGATTCAAAATACCGTTGCTGTTCTTTATCAATTGTACAATTATTGTCAAGGCGTGTTTTTAATTCATACCACTTTTTAATTTTGCATATGTTCTACACTCGTTTCATGTCGTGATAAATTAGGGCCAAATGTCGCCAATCTGAAAACCCCTGACTATTTGTTCATTTGTTTTTCTTCAAAGCAAACAGCTTACAACAAAAGCAAATTACACTATTGGATTTTTCAGAATAGATTCACCAATTTATTTGAACTTTTTCACCATTAGGTAAGAGTTTTACAAACTGTGATGTGGAAAATGATCTTCCATTTTTATCTTTAACAAAGTTTATATTTTGAGGTGTTACAGGTCCCTTATGAATCATGAGTTTTAATAACCGATTATTACCAATACATGGCCAGGTACAAGGATCCCCTAAATTACATTCTGTCGTGAATTCAGCACAATTACCAGAAGGCCTACTTTGTAAATTATCCCCACAGATTGATTTCGGCGTTGACTCTTCCTCTTGGCTCAGTTCTAAACGAAATTCAAACTTTTCGTTTGATTTTTCACATTCCACTTTGATTTCGACCTTCCTGTCTGGAAAAGGTTCTGAAATTATTGATGTTGTAGAGTTATCTTCATCTAACTTTACACATTTTAGTATGGATCCTCGTAATTTTTCCTTTTCCTTATCACTTTCATTCTTTCTTTTGCGATAAAAAGCACCAGGCAGACGTTTAGTTTTCCTAAACGACATATCTAAACATATAACGAAAAACATTAGTAATGATGGTAATAATAATAATAATAAGCACAAATTATTTTTTTCTCTTTTTGAATGAATAAATAAATGTTGAAATGATCCAAACTGGTTTAAGCTTTTCTCCACAGATTCCGAAAAAACTCCGATCTGTCCGTCTGTCTGTCAGGTCTATCTGAAAGACGGTGGTCTATTTTATAACAGGTACTAGAAAAAAAAAATTGTAATTCCATTTTTTTTCCAATTATGTATTTTTAGTAGCAAAAAACTAGGCCAAAACTATGGTTCGCTTGAATGAATATTCCTTGTTGAGTGAGGTTTTTAAAGAGATAGAGAATGAAACCCAAAGAAAATATTTCGAAGTTAGCACCGCTATAAGTTTTAACTATGTTTCGTTCCTATTTCATCGTCAATAGTTTTATATTAACTATAGACTATATCGAATTTATTCCATCGGTCGCCCAGAGATTTGGCCGCCTGCGTGCACGCACTCCCTTGCACACCTATTAGAACAGGCCCTGCGAGACGGTACTGATATCTCTCTCTCTGTATGTATATATATATATATATATATATATAGATAGATAGATAGATAGATAGATTTTTTTTATTTTTTTTTTATTTAACTTGTTAAAAATAAACATTACATGATAGGTAACAAGGACTATTTACATATTATATATTATAAGTTTTTAAGTATATATATTTCAGAGAAAGAAACATTTTCCTTTCCGGTGTACAATACAGAATGCAACAAATGAATTAAAAATTTACAGTTCAGTTTCAATCTGAGTTATCTTTCAGATGAAGCACATTGTCGTCGTCAATCCAGAAGAGGGTACCAGTCGGATTCCACGCCTCTATGAATTTCGCGACAGTTCTTGTTTCTTTGAAGTGCTTAAGTTCCAATAGAATAGATAGAAAGCTTTTTAACTTGAGTATATTATGTAATAAAGATACCAAGTAATTTTATATAAAGTTGGTTTTAATCCTATTTCCCAAGTAAGCAAGCACACAAGTAAGTCACGTTTGCGCCTGCACGTAGTGCAAGTCTGAGGCGATTCGTCGTAACGTAGTGCAAGTCTAGGCAACTCGTGGTAAAGGTGGAGTAAATCCGATCACTTTCCTTAGTATTTTCCTTAGATCACTTTCCTTAGTAATTTTATATTGCATTAAAGGCAAGAGTCACTACCCAGACCGGTTTCGACCTTTATTGATGTCTCGTCAGTGGGAGCAAGACCTAAAATGCCAAGATTGAACTAATGGAGAGCTTATATGAATTTTACCTAAACAGGCTTTTCCAAAAGGTGCTTTGACCTTATTAAATAAAATCTCAGGATGAGAAATAGATCTCGAAAGTTTTTTAACTTGGGTACATTATGAAATAAAGATACCAAATAATTTTATATTATTTCCTAAGTAAGCAAGCAGAAAAGTAAGTCAAGTTTGCGTCGCCCAGACTTGCAGTACGTGCAGGCGCAAATTTGAATCACTTGTCTGTTTGCTTACTTGGGAAAATGGATTAAAACCAAGTTTATATAAAATTACTTGGTATATTTATTACATAATATACTCAAGTTAAAAAGCTTTCTATCTATCTATCTATCTATCTATATATATATATATATATATATATATATATATATATATATATATATATATATATATATATATATATATATATATATATATATATATATATATATATATATATATATATATATTTAACTTTTTAACTATTATATATATATATATATATATATATATATATATATATATTTCTATAAATATATATAGAAATATATATATTTCTATATATATATATATGTATTTGTTTGTGATAGAGGAAGTATGCCTTAGGAATTTTTATTATTTCATATCAGTGTTATATTTTCGAATATCCAGGTTGAGAATAGCAACCGTTAAAAATGGTTATGTGTAATAACGTGATCAGTAGAATATTGGATAGATCGATAGATCGAAGCACTTCACATAAGTAGAGACCTCAGTATCTCTTCAGTAATATCTTATTTCTGCACCTAAAAATAATTTTCATTATTTTCGGACTCTCGAAAATAAAATAGCTCTGACGATTTAGTGAAACTTTGTCGAAAAACATTTTCAGAAAAGTAATAATATTTATAACCAGATCAATAAAACCGCAATTGTGATGTCAGTCTAATTACTAGAGAATCGTTATTTTCAGATTCCCACGACAGCAAATGCATCGCAAATTCTTTACATAACCATGGTATACCATTCTACGTCAAAACCGACGATGTAGGTTTCAAATTTCTTAATGAATTATACGATCCGGTGAATACCAAATTTGCTGAGAACGCTAAACGACGACAACTTCTTGTGATATATGATGCTGATATCGCTGAGACTGCCATCCAAAATCTTAGGCAGGTAAGCAAACGAAACATCTAAATTTTTTTCTACGAAAACAACCTTAGTGAATAATAAAGAGCTGTGTTTTTATTGTACTACTTTTATGCGTATTCTTATTGTATGATAACATTAATAAATGAAATCTATATTACCTGTCATTTGTAAAGTAAAAAGTGCATGTTCTTTCTTATTTCTCAAAGTTAGATTTCTTTGGAAAATTCCAGACTCAGTGGTATATATTTCTCCGGAGTCACTCCCGATGTCCAAATATATCAGAGGAATTAATTCCTTCTCTTTCCAGCATGAATCGAGTTGCATTTATCTGTGTTCCCCGTCATCAATTACGTAATCTACAAAATGCAAGTATTGTTATCTGTGCTGAACCTTTTTTTTCGTTATCTTCATTTATTCTAATTGTTTATTTTTTATAATCCTTCACCTAACAATTTTACCAGAAATAAAATTGAAAATGATTTAACTTAAATTAAATGTTTTTTTTTCAGTTATATTCTTATATTTATAAAAACAAATTAGAAATATTAATTTAATTTAATTTCCAACTTAATTTAAAGGACTTTTTGTGTAAACGAAATTATATGTATAATATTTTTGAATTTAGAAATAAATGGAATAATAATCAGTTTCACACTACGCTAACATTATACTATCAAATTGAATCTCTATTGAACTATAAGTAAGAAATTTTAGTATTGTTGCCGAAATATTGCAGTATATGCCTCTGAATAATTCAAGAGATGCAAAGCGTATATAAATTACACGTCATTTTAAAAACTGAAAACTAACTGCAAAAATTGTAAATTGCAAACGTTCTAAAATTGAAAACGAAGATTAATTTTTTCATTGGAAAATATTATATATATATATAATTTAATATAAGTATAATGTCATGTATTACAGTTACTTTCTGGAGGGCTACGCATGCTCAATAAAAATATTAAATATTTAAAAATAAGTTTTAGTTACTTAAATTTTAGTAATGGCTTTAATTTTAATTATTTTATTATTATCAAAAATATTCTTAATTTTTCAAAGAATATCAAAAGTGTATTGTATTTTGAAATTATTTCTTCAGCGTATACTCGTGTAATAATTCAGACTATTCTATCATTTTCAAGTTGAAAATGTTTTGACTGAAATTCTTAGAGCAGTTTATTTTAGGCCTCTAGGATTATCGAAGTCACGATGTTTTCTAGAGAATTATTTCCAGAAAATTCTAGTGACTGGGAAAGAGATCTTCAAAAGTTCTCTAACTATAGTGAATTCGTTTTATCTTCTGTAAATAAGTGTCATACGAAGGACGTAATTCTGAAAGCTGGTCTCCTAGAAGTAAGTATAGTTGGAGAAATATTATAGAGCAGAAAAATTTCTTCTTTTATTATTATTCACATGTAAAACTAATCCAGAAATCACATTTTATTTCTCAAATGGACAGATTGTTTCAAAAATTATTTTTTTTCAGAAAACGGTTCATCTCCCATTCTCAACCTCCCAAAGTTGAGTCTCACACCCAGCTTCAATGACAGTTGTTTCACTCATAATCTCATATTTCTTTGTGTATAAGCGTGCGCATTTTATCTACACGATTTCTTTCGGGCTGGAAAAAATACTACTCAATTAAGGTGCGATATAGATAGTGTATAACAATATTTAATATTGCTATACACTACCAATTTCCAGTCAATCATTCACTAATTAAAAAAAAAACGGACTTTTGTGAGACTATTAAAAAGATGTTTGTTGTTTTCTTATCAAAGAAGTTATTCTAAGGTGGCCAAAGAAGTCGTTAACTCATGGTCATAACATACAATTTTAATAGAAATATGTTTGTAGTGTTTCTATGAAATCTAAATGGAAATTTATAGTTTTTTTGCTCCACATTGTCTTTCTCCACTAATTTTGGTTTTCGATATTTCCGTGTATTAATGCATCTATATATCATAACAAATATAATCTTCCTTTATCATAGATAGATGTTTAGATAGTGTTTTCAATCCTTTAGCAATTTTTAACCCCTCTCGATTTTTAGTGTGAGAATTTCAATAATTGTTAAAATTCCCTGTTGCTAGCTCCTTTCTCAGACCGATCTACCCACCAGCACACAAGTCATTCACCAGTGTGACACTTCAAGCACACACCAGTCACTTTCTGTGATACTTCTGCCAGCACTTAATTAATGTTCATGTTGTTTAATTAGTTTTAATGTGAAAAGTACATTAAAATATTTTTTTCTCCTCTAGTTTACGACTCTTTCAGAAATGAAGCGAGATCAAAGCGGGAAGCGATATTTATATAGGGGAGTATCCGTAGATCTCTTCCTGACACTGTCTCAAATGATGAAATTCAAGTGAGAATTGAAGAATACTGAAATATTACCATTACAGTAATAATTGGTGTACATGAAATATTATTTACAATATTTATTATTTTTATGAATATTAATTTACTCAACATGTAAAATTTTAAAATAATTGGTATTATTTGAATGTGGTAATAGTGCAAATATTTAACGATATAATTACATGTATTTTTATGGAAAATAGAAATAATTAATTTCCAGTTCACAAATTTAAATTGTTTTAGGTGATGTGATTGTTGATGCCCATTATTGACTGCATCGGTTAAATTATCGTCGTAAACGTTTCTGATGTTCCTCGCATTCTGGAACGATTTTGTTATGCGAGTTACGAACTTGAAAAACTCAAAAGCATGTATTATGACAATTCACAATCTGTCTCTAATCGAACATCGAAAGAAAAGAAGGAGATTAAAACAAATAGGTTTTGCACGTTTATTTATTTATTTATTGAATATATCCTCCACGCACGAAGCATCATACATCAAGCACCCTTTGCATATCAGGGCCATGAGTCAGAAAGATTGTCAGAAGAAAGTTAAATAGGGGATGATCAAACTGCTATTCAGTGATTTGAAGGTAAGTGTAGGAAGATGGTGACCTAATCAGTAGAGCATTGTCCACAAAACTGTTTGTAGGAAAGAGAGCGGATGGAAACATGTATCAGAAATGATTCCGTGGGCTGTGAGGTTAGCTTATTTAAGTGTATTTGCATCTTCTGAATAGCGTGAAGCAATCTTAGAGCGGTCTTGGCGCAAAACTCCAAATGTGATTAATATTCCATAGTTGGACGATTTTCGATTTGTGTTGAATTCGCAGTCGTACAGCGCCTTGATCAGAGATGTACGCCTAAGTTTCTGCTATTTGCAATATGGAGGAGATGTGTTTTTGTCAGTAAAGTTCGGGGTATAAGTCAACTGAATGGAGGAGGGAGATCTGATCTGATGGTTATCGGGATATAGCAAGGCGACCCAATATAAAGAGAGTGTGAGTAGAAGATCTTAAATCTTCGTCAGATAGAAGAATGGAGTGGAGAGCACTACCAGAGAAGAGTAGTCTCCATTTATCCATAAGGATGTCTCTCACGACTCGAACTGTAAAGGAAGTCGGAAATAGTAGTTTCGAGCCATGTTTGATCCCCAGAGTTCTTACTCTGGCCTAAAACGTCTTCAGTACTTATGCAAAGTAGTTGTGGTGTGTCAATGACCGATGAAATAAATTCAACTAGATGTCAATTTGGTATTTTCCTCTAACTAAAGAAGGTAATTATCATTTTGTTGCAGCAATACTTAATGAATACGTTAGTCCCGTGTTTGAAGACAAAGGTTACACAATCAGAATGTGGTAAGGGATTACGTGACTGCGAGAGGATATATATATTTTGCATTGAGCACTATTTCGGTGTTTACCGTGTACTTAATTCTCAAAAATAGTAATCATTTGATACAAATCAGTGTCACATATTTTTTATCGTTTTGCACAGTGTAATAATATTTTCAAATAAAACATTATTCATTTTCAACAGGTATGATCTTGTTTTCCCCAGTGATGGAGAACCAGGAAGGAGGGTAGGAAATAATTTTACAGGATTAATTGGCATGCTTTTACGAGAGGTAATGCATAACATGTTTCGTTCTATCTCCGTCATTTCTGTTTTGAGAATATGTTTTGGAAATGTTATTATTATTATTATTTTATGTAATTTGTTTTTGGTTTTTTCATTTCTAAGATAATAAAAACAAGCGATGAAAAATAATTTTGTACTTTCATAAACTCAATTACATATAACAGTGAAAAACAAAACACCTCCAATTTACAAAAACTTAAGATATATAATATGCTTCGGCCACCAGATAAGAATTACATAACGCATTCATAAGGAGAGAATAGTCTGCTACTGCATGGTAATAAAAATTAAAAAAGAATCTTATCAGAAAAGAAACTAGAACAGAATGTAATAAAATGATCTCTGCTCTGCATGAAATTTTTGGATGTAATTCTATGCCGCTTTCTTCATACATTATTCTTTCTTTCATAATATATTTTATATTTTCTGATATCTGATTTGGTAATATTGTTTTTAAATTTTTATTTTATTTTATTTATTTTTGCATATACCTATTCACCGTATACTAATAGCTTCAATTCGGTCTCAGTTAATACCATCACGTTCTCGGAGAATTCCAGCCCATAGTAATAAATCCAGCCAATTCCTTGCATTTTAAATATTAATAATATACCAGAATGACCACGCGAGTTGCCATAAATTTCTACATTTTTTCTTTTTTTTATAATATGAAATTAGGCAAATTAGAAGTAAATTCAAAATCGATGCTTGCTAGTTTTATAGAGTTTTCAGATGTTACTTGGAGAACAAATTCCCGCTTCTCACCTGCAGTTGTATCTATAGAGAAGGAATTTCATAATATCCCTTTTTATTTATTCCGATGGTGGCAATCAGTTGCAGATTTCAAATTATGGAGCGTATGTTGCAATTAGAATGAAACGAAATATATTAATCTTTACCCATTTTGTTTGTTTCTCAGCTTTCCTACTTTTTTAAGCTAATTTATTAATTGGTTGCAACTGTTAAGATTTTCCAGGTGAAATGGTGTTGAATTCTTGGATCGGAAGTTATGCATAACGAATTTTAGCAAAGAAATGATTCTTATTTTAAGAATACCCAGTAGCTGTGGATATTTGAGTCGAGTCATTGCGTGATTCTTGATAAACAGACAAAAATGCAGACGTCCATATTTCTACCTCGTTTCTAATCGTAAATAGCGTTACTGTCAGAAATACTGAGGATTGTACTGTATTTGATTCTTAAGGTGAAGGATTAGACACCCAGTGTTTGCACTGAAAGATCATATTTGGCTGCACGAAAAATCTGAAAACGCAAGAATCATAATAAGAGATAAGTTGCGCTAGATGATGTTTTTATATATAACATGTAATCCACACAATACTAAATATTACAGTAATCGTGATAGTTTTTAGGCGATGAGTTTCTAAAGAGCATTTGGCATTAAAATTCTCAATTTCTAGTTGGTCTGCAGTTAGTTATGAACAACAGTAGCATTTATCTGGTGTTTGACTTAACTGCACATCATTGTCGTTGGTAACTGAAATCCCACTTCTAATGCGTATCTAATAATCATCTAATATTTTGATTAAATTTCCTTTTTAATTAATTAAAAAAAATAAATGTGTAGCGAGTTTTATTTTCCATTAAAATTAATTATCGATGACGGAATGTTACTTGAACTATTTAGTTAGTTGTCATCTACAATGTTTTATTATTTGAAGGAGAAATTATTTAATTACAAATTAATATTATTAATTTCCTTTCGATGTAGATGCAGTTATTTGTAATTGAAATTTATTTATCTTCCTCCCAAGGAAGCAGATTTGGCTATTACGGGATTGGTCGTGACGTATCAAAGATTTCAAGCAGCAGACCTTATTTACCCTCATCTGTATGGTAGAACCATCTTTATCACACGCTCTCCAAGGTCATATTTGAAACCAGGAGTTTTGACTGCTCCATTTTCATTATTGGTAACATCGATACTTTTCAACAGATGTTTAGTCTTTTCTAATTTTTTAAAACTAAGATAATCAAAATATTTAATAATATATTAAGCGTATTAAATTATTCATTCATGAATGTTGATTATTACAGATATTCTAGAACTTCTTTCTAGAATCCTGCAGGCCAATTTTATGATTTTATGAGAATTATGATTATGCAGTAATTCAGTTAGTCAAGTGATTCCATGTATTGAATATGTAGTAAGAAACCTGTGTTTTTATTTGATTATATAGGAAGACGTGCATGGACACAAGCTCGTCAATGAAGGGTGTGGTGAAATTGACGCAGATAGTTTTGCAAAAGTAGCATTCAAAGAGACCATTCTCACTGAAGAGATAACACGATACATCACGCGGATCAAAACCATTTACTAATTAATAAATCATAACTAATTTCTTAATTTTATTTCATTTGATATAAATGTAATTAGAGTTTTAAACGTCCACTGGTGAACAATTCAGTAACAAACAGAAAAACATAATTTAATGTTAATGTCTTTTGATCAGTTTACGCTGTACTTGTTTCGAAATACAGAACGACAGATTGTTAGTGATTTTTTTTTCTATGCTTCTAATCTTCAGAAAGCATATAAAATATAAAATTTATAAAATGCATACCAGCATTCAGTCCAGAATAAATAATTGTTTTTATTTTATTTTTTAAAATTTTCTGATGTTTAACTCAGTAATTTCCAAACTGTGGAGTAGGAAGTATATCCAAATCAAAACCCTTTAGTCACATGATCTGCAGCATTCTACTATGGACATTATCTGGCATCTCTATCGATATGTTTATTATCATCAACAGCACGCTTATAATATACTAATTGCAGGGTTCCAATGAAAATACAAAGAAACCGTTCATCGAAAGACAGTTTACCGAATGGAAATTCATCGAACTACAATTCAACGAAAAAGTAATTCGTCGAATGAACAATTTATATAACTACATATAAAATAGTTAAGTACATTTATATAATAGTTATATAAATTGTAGTTATATAAATCGAATAATCATTCCATCGAAGGATAGTTCATTCCAAGACAATTGATCGCAAACCAATTGATCGGAAAAACAATTCACCGCTAATTTTCGATGAGTTCTTTCATAAGCCTTTGATAGATGAATTTGAAAACTATTTTTTAAAGTGTTCCGAAAGAATATCTAACGTCAACCAGGATCTAGACAACATATGTAGGTGGTCATTGAGAAGTAGTAATTATTTTGTTGTTTTGTACATCATTCTTTAAGCGTACCTACTACTTCATTATGCCGATAGTGATTTATCTCAAGACAAAACGCTTGTACTTCTTAATTTTTTCACAACAAAATTTATCAGATTGCAATCGAAATTGACAAATTTTAACCTGAAACTTGATTTAATTTCATCCAGCCATTGAGGAATTATTAACATCATTTAGAGAAAAAATTTTATCCTGTTGGATCTAAAACTGAACTACACAGCTTTCTTGTGCGTTTTACAAATTGGGATGTTTCCGATAGTCCACTAACCCACCATTCGAAGAGCTGTTTGAATATACAAATTGAAGACATGTTGCTCCTTTGTAACCCTATGCAACTGAAGTGAACACTGAAACGGTTCGAGAATTTTTTGTAAAAGATTCAAATAGTAATTCGGAGGAAAATTAGTACCAAATAACAGGTGTTGTGTGTATATGTGTGTGTGTGTGTGTCGTGCGTGCTTGATGACGTCACATACTAATACTAATATTACTAATAATAATATTGGAGCATTCGTAGTTTAGTCGGTATAAACGAATTAATTTATTTATAAATGTCTCAGTTGGAATCCCGTGCCTAGCGCGAAGACGTTTTATCAGTTTTATTTATGCTGACAGGTAGTATTTGACTCACCAGCAATCGTAGGTTTTATGCTATGCTTCAATGACATCAAAACTTATTCCATTAAAAACTGCATTTCTTCTTGATAAATCCTTTGCACGAATTATAATTCACTGTTCATTCGATGAATTGTAGATGCTGTGATTTTCGATGAGTTGTTGATTTTCGACGAATTGCACTTTAATAAACAGTGTTTTCAATTAATTGCTGCTCGATGAGTTGTTTTTTTCCAAGAACTTTCTTTCGATTAATTGATTTGTGAATTAAATGGTGTTCAAAACAACATCTTTCGATTATTTTTTTTTCAAAAACTTGCCTCTCTGTAAATTGTTGTTTGATAAATGGGCTGCGATGAATTGATTTTGGTGAGTTTTGTGGATATCTAATTGCAGTAACTCCGAAATATTTCTTACTGAATCTCACGAACTCTTTACTGGACATATTCTGTCTGCTAGAAAATATACCGAGTCTGATGGCTTTATTTTCACACTAAAATGAATAAATTAAGTACTATACATCGCGAATTATAAACGTAACTTAAAACGAAAATTTCGATCATAATATAAGTGCAAGTACCTGTTTCTTACTATTCTTTTTTTTTTTCATATGTGTAGAAGTTAATTATGAGGTTTATTTAAAAAAAAACAAATGAAACAGACATGATGAATTAGAGATTGCAAATGCAACATTACCACAGCTTTTATTACAGTAATGTGCACTGATATGAATTCGAACTGTGAGAACATTTGCGCCTATAGAAAATTTGCCTTGAAAATGAAGTTCCTGAAGATTTAGCTACATACGTCTTGAAAGACGATGATTTTTGTATTCTTATATTCATATATCTTAACATACTCCTTATATGTATTAATATTGTTAATTTCAATTGCATTGAAATCTAATGCAATATTAATTGATAATTTTATTAAGTGTTATTAAATTAAATGCTAATTAAATCAAAAGTTGTTATTGTACACATGGTTTAGTGATAAAACCATCCATCTGTAGGGTTTGGTTAAAGTTTAACCAAACCCTACAGATGTTGATTATAAGAAATTCTAAAGAATTGCCATTGATTTGCGTTGCTTAGAACTGCGGTCAAAAGAACTAAGAATACAAGGTACTGTATCTTGTTTCTTGTTCGATCTGTTTCTTGGTATGCACTTTTTGGCGGGCAAAAACGGCATTGTTTCCTGAAGGACACTACCACTTCCTTATAAGGTCGCTTATCTCGCCTTGCATTGAACAATCGCAAGAAGAATTTTCGTGTCCTGACTGGAATGAACAAAAATATGCATACGAGTGAATTAGTAGAAATATCAAAGGATCTTTGGAGGAATTATTTAAACTTGTTATTATGCAATCATTAATCACATTTGCCATTACAGAATCCGATTTAAAAATGTGATCGACTGAGGTTGTGTGGTTCAGATCGAAGGCATTAATATCGCAATACAAATCATTTAACTTCAAAGATGTTCAGCTCCTGATAATCGAACGGAGTTTTTTTTCAGGCCAGTTTGTCTAAGGCTCGTTTTTCTCAGGACAAGTAGGATTTCACGAAGTTGCATTGACTCTTTATTTTCGTCTATATGAGCATCTATTTCAGTACTATGTACTATGTGAATCAACAGGAAGCCATAGTACAGTGAGTACTATGGCTTCCTGTTGATTAAAACAAAATCGTATTCCTTGTTTGAAGGATATATTTATCATGTTTATGGGAATAACACCAAGTTTTTCCTAATCAGGTTTTGATTCAGGACTCATTGCTTGATTCCGGACGTGATATTATTATGACAGCCAATTGAGGAGGAATGGAGGTATGAAAAAGATCAATCCTATTATTTTCACATTATCAACTTACATTATCAGCTATGTAATGAACTGGATGAGTTCCTGCGCTTCATTTTATCAGAAATTTAAAGGATTATGCCAAGCAAAAGAAGAGCCCATCTCCTCCTAAAACGGAAACGTATAAAGAACCGACTTTGGTATTTTAGGTTGTGTGCCTATCAAACTATACAGAACAATGATTGATTCAGAATTTTTCTTAAAAATTTCATTTCCAATTCTGAAGTTAATTAAAAAAAATCTAGATAATTTCTTTATTCTTTATTATTATATTTCGTTTCTCCAGTTGTGGCTGATGCTGCTGGGTGCCTTCGGAATAACGTGCTTCATTATGTACTTTGTTTCTCTCATATCCTCGAGATTACACGGCTGTCCACCACCCAGTATCTCTCATGTCATGTGGCTCTTGTATGGAAGCTTAACTGGTGAAGGTAATTTCATTTGCTCAACTGAATATTCGACATTACACAGCACAGTATGGTTACTCTTAAGACAAGACATAGAAGAAATTTGAATGCTGATAATTTCTAAACACAAATCATTTATTTTTAAAATATATTATTTAATATTAATAAAAATAATATACACACTCTACTTTCTTAGGAACCAATGTACTCGCTTTTATTATCTTCATATATATATATATTTTATTTTTTTTTAATTTTTATTTTTATTTTTTTTTTAATTTGTAGTAATCTCTAATCTTTCTCATCTGTTCACAAGAATGAATATTTTGTGTTCATTAGAGTATACCACTGTTGTTCTCACAGATATTAGCATTATTTTGAAGTAATTTAAAACCATCCTTTTATATGCTTACAGAGATGATTACAAAGCTTCTTCGGTATCCTGCATTTCGTTTTCTGGCCATGTCTTGGTTGATGTTCACGTTCGTTGTTACGTCAGCATATTGTGAAGCAATCCTATCCTTTATAACTCTCCCTGAAAGTGAGAAGCCAATAGAAACATTGCACGAGCTGGCTAAAGCTATCCAAGAGAAGAAAATATCATGTGGCGCACAGCGAAATAGCGCCTATCATTCTTTATTAATGGTAAGAATAAAGTTGGTTGTTTAAGGTAATTTCATTCGCTCAACTGAATATTCGATGGAACACATACCGAAGCATTTTTGTAGTATATTCTGCCAAACGTTCTTGTTATACGTCGAGCTAACTCATATCTGACATTTATTATAATTTTGAAATCATGCTGAGTACTGTTTCTACTCTTGCTCGCTTTGTTTCTTGTATTCTGTCTTAACATACAAACATACCGAAGAAATGTGATACGTTTTACTAATATTATGCTCGGTTCTTATGAAAATCATGCAATCGCTGATTTCTGCTTGCGTTCAAGCTGATTTCTATGTTTTGTGGTGATTGTATATTTTTAAACAAACATGGATTTATTTTCTGAGCCTCATTTGCTAGTCGGAATAGTCGAAGCTATTTGTACGGAAAGAACTGGTTTCGATTCCAGTACACGACGGTATAAGCCTTTCTCGTGTCCTTTTGATTAAACGTGTGTTAGATCGGCTAATACGGACGTAGATGAATTTTATACCGACACACTGGGATTTTTCATCCCTCCAAGAAGGCATCGGGGAACTTGTTCCATAATCACGTACCTGAATTAAGTAACATACCCTGCAAACCATAAGGTCGATAATGACAAGACACACAAACACGCATATGTATTTTTTCATATTTCATTGTTTGAAAATCAGTTTATTGATTTAATGACCTTTTGAATGATATTGAGAATAAATGTCATAAACTAGACTGTTTATTGGAAATAAGTTCTGGGCAGCATTAAACGTTTAGACAAACAGTATGACTAGAATTTATTATTTCACTTCTATTTTTAATCTGAATTAAAAGATAATATGTTTACTTGCAATACATTAAGCATTTTCTACACAGAATGACGAAACAGCTGTCGGTAGGATTGTACGGGATCAGTTGAATAAAAAAACACTATCCTCTACTATTGATGAAGGAATAAAGAGAACCCTGGAAGGAAGATATTGCTTCATTCATAGTAACCATGGCATTGATTTAAGCATAAATAAATACGGAAGTGAAAACTTTTTCATTGGAAAAGAAGCATTTCATTATGGTCAGGGTGCATTATTTATCCAACGCAATCACCCTTGCCGAGAAGCATTGAGTAACGTGTAAGTACAGAATTAATTTATTTGTAGAAAGTAGCTCCTATTTTTAACAACAGTTCACCTTCTTTCATTATCATTTCAATATGCTGTTTAGGATTCTTTCCTGTATGCGACTTCCATTTCTTTTCAGGATTATGAAGAGTACAGAAGCTGGTCTTAATATCAAGTGGGAGGGCGATTACCGTTTTCAAAATGACTTAAAATGGAGACGTCCAGAGATACTTACGTATTCCAATGAGGCTTTGAAAATAGAGCACCTTCAAGTTGCCTTCATCTTACTAATCGGAGGATATATACTATCCGTTTTAATCTTCATTTTTGAACTATTTTCTTGGCATCACATTACTAACTGAAGTTATATTTTAACGCAGTTAGTAAATGAAAATTATTTCATTTCTTTTGAATAATTGCATATGTAAAGTTTGTTAGAAATCTTCCGTTGTCTCGTCGTCTATTTTATTTATTTATTTTTTAGAATGGGACGGATTACTATTTTAAACTGATTGTAGGTATATTATCGAAAACCGAAGAATATAAGGAAGATCATTAAAAGGGCCTGACAATATAAATTTAAGCATACGAAAAATACACTCCATGTATACATGCTTACTGAATGTAAGCCTGTATACACCCCATGTATACAGACTTACATTCAGGGCATATTTAACACACGTAATTATTTTCCACCCGTTATTAAAAAAAGGGAATACAAAACTTCCAATACTTCTTGTTATCCAACAGTTTTATTTAACTAGACCGCTAGACATATTCGAACTGACTGTTGAGAGAGATTATTGTTTTTATACTACGCTTACATCCATGTTATTGACAGAATGATTTGAAATTACAAAAATTATTGTTTTTTCTTTTGATATACTAGGGAAGTTCTGGTAAAGTTCTTGTAAAAGTCTAGAATAAAAATGCTATTGAAGCAACTGAACCACAAGAAAGAACAAACTGATTGCAGAGTTATGAAGGAAGCTTATGTGCTTATATTCTTATATCCTCGTATGTTTATAGTCTCTGTCTTAAGGAGAAAGGATAACTCTATTTTAAAATAACTTCGTGGAGTTTGTCATTTATTGTAGCTAATAAAATGTTAAACACAATTAAATTTAAAGCACAACCGCGAAAACAAAATTCTACACTCAGCAGAGCGATAATAGCGATGTGACAGTTCAAGAATGGTTTTACCTTACACGCTTGTGTATGATCTGTGATTATTCCATTTTGCTTTACCTAATTTGTTTGTTTACTTATATTAGAAATCTAATTAATTTGACATTCAATTTCTTCGAAGTAAATCACTCGATAAATCCATCCTCGGTACTAATGTACTATAAATATACCCAATAGAGCGGATTGGAGTAAGACTAATAAAAGCATTCCCTTACATTCAGCTATGTTGGTTGCCATCATTAATATCCAGTTGCACTGCTGAGAAACTCATTTTTACCAAGTGGCGGAGGCACGTTGCCTTTCGGGGAGGGAGAGAGAGAGAGAGAGAGAGATCAGTACTGTACAGCCTTAGAAATTCAAAGAGAAACGGATTACTTCATTTCAAGAAAAATGAAAGTTCGAACCAAAATTCGCAAAACACTATGACAAACACATTGAGATCCTAAGATGAGGGAAATCTTCGTAGAGGATGTCCCTACTGGAAAAAAAAAGGATTAAATGAATCAACATAAAATACGGCGAGAACTAAAATTCGTTTACATTTCGAGAATAATTATTGTTGTTAATCATTACCAGTCAAACTGTGTTCAGTCAACTCATACAGCATTACTTTCATATTGAGGTGGTGAATCCCAGAAAAACCAGAGCTACAAAAGAAATAACTGATGGTTGAAACTGTGGTTTTAGAATTCAGATAGTTCTGGATGGCACACCCAAGCACATTCAGGAAAGCGTTAAGTAATCTATAAGAAATTAATGGACCTATGAAAATGTCATTTGGGAAATAATTGAGAATTTTCCATAAAAATTCGCACTCAGTCTCTACCAGCAGAATTAACTTGCATATCAACTTATCTTGTATTGAACTAAATGACTCCTCCTCCTCCCCTTCCGTATATTAGGCCATAGTGGCCCGTTACGTTCGTATTAGACGTGGCCTATTACGATTTGAAAACGCAACCGCGTCGAGGATTAGGTGTTCTGGTCGACGAAAAACCCGAGTTTCCCGGTGGAAAAAAAAAAAAACATAATTCGAATCTACCATCTAACTCACGTTTAGTCGAGAACTAAGTGACTACTAACTACATTACTGAGGAAACCGGGTACATTGATCATTCGTTTTAATTAATCAACACCAAAAAATTTAAATTATGGAAGCAGTTTCAAGTAAATGTGTTAGAAATTCGTAATATCGATTTAGGTTTTAAATTCGAATTAAGGATAATCAACTATAAGTTTGATTTACGTTTCGAATACAAGTACAAAATATCAAAATTCCTGAATTCTTTAGATGTGTATATCATTTTAGCGAACTTGACTAAAGTGTCACATTCTGGTCCTGTAAGGAAAACAAATTTACAAAACTGATAAAGAAAATGTCTACGATAACATATTAACACAAAGAACACAAGTAGTATTTAATAAATTAAACAATTAAAAGATTACATGAGCAGATCACAAGGTCAATCTGCGTATTTATGTAAATAGGAATTATATTCTAATCCTCAAATTACTCACCTGTATCAAACGATCTCATTGAAGAAACAGTTATTGTTTTCGTGCTAATCATCCATATCATTAACAACGTACATCGAATGGCAACCATCATTTTTCTTTCTCTATGTCTATTCTTTTGTTCTCACAGTAGTCGCTCTCGCACCAAACACTGACTACCCTAGTAAACCAGCAAACGAAGCACAGTTGTAAGAAATGAAGTTCCACTGTACCTCCCGATGTATTGCTAACTCGTAATCTCGTTATTTTGTAACCAATCAGGAGCCTACCTTTTGTATTAATATAATGGCGTGATGAATTGTAATGCATTCAATTATATATCGACCACTTGTTGACTAAAATGACACCACCAGCAGTATTTTATTTGGGATATTACTTATTCGGTTTATTTATATATTATTCGACTTTATCAACTTGGTATAGCAACTAAAGAGAAAAAACAATCTTTATTACTCTGTATTGAAACTATTTAAAATTACTCGTCTTCTTAATTTATTATTATTTTCTAAAAGATGGTTATCAAACAATTTTAGTTTCTTTCAGTCATACTGTGATGTGAAGAACTTTACTTTTTTTGCATGCCCCATTGATATCTATAGATTTTTCCAAACTTTCGCGTCACCTTCACGTCAGTGTCATGTGATATTTATTGTCATTCATTGAGCTGTAATTTATTTGTTATGATAATATTTGTCCAAATAACTATCACTGGATTTGGAGTGGTCGTCATTGAAAGTGATTTTCCATGGACTTGTACTTCATATTAAGCCTACAAATTAAGCCTATTTATAGCTGATGTTTTTCTTTTTTTTATAAACTTTTTCGGTAAGTTTCGTGTGATGTCAGCACATATTATGGTGGAATTTAATCTTCATGTAAGGCGTATGATTAATAATTATACGCCTTCATCCTCATTAGATGTTTTTAGATCTGTTTTTTTTATAACACACTCTGAAGTTAATTTTGTCCCAAACTGTCCGCACTCTTCCATGGATAAATCTTCATTTGGTATGGAAAAACTGATTAAGATCTTCACTCAAACATTTGAGAGAGTACCGTCGATTTCCTCCGTACGGTCTTTTTATGCTGAACGTTATTCATTTTCCAAGAGATGACTGTTGATGTACAACGATACCGAAACAAAGGTACACTGATCCAGAATACAAAGGAATCATTCAATAGTTTTCTCGACATCATAAAATGCATGCAAGTTATTTTTCTGTTTGTTTCTACACCCATTCATATCCCTTTGAAACTTGTATACCGTTAGGGATCCTTCTAATATTCTGTTCTCTAAACATAAATGACAAGAGTCAACACAAGAGACAGTTCGTACGATATCCATTGTATGTATTCAGCATGGGATCGGATTCATTCACGGAAGGAAACTCCAATACTAAATAACATACCTTGTGTTATCACGTATCACGTTATAGAATATCGTTATCACGCTGTTCTAATACATAACAGTCACTGTTTCAATCTTGAAATAAACTGTTAAAGCAATTGATTTCTAGTATGGTATATTAATTCAGTATTTGGAATATATTTTTGTATAACCCACACTGAATTCTCCAAAGTCCTAACATATCATTGAATCATTACATAGTATCACTGATGCGCATATTTTACGAACATATCCCAATAGTCTGTTTGATTTTACTTTTTTATTTTAATATAAATTTCTACACTTAGACTAAATATTAAGAAATATAATCAACGGTATGAAACTTTTTCTAAGAATCTCCATGAGAGGTGAATTGATAATGTCAGACACATGTGATAAACAAAGAAATAATCTAATCTTATTTAATAGCAGTATTAACACATACACACAAATGCTTGATGACCAAATAAATAAACTGAACTTAAATCTGCTGATATATAGCAATAGTAGTAGGGGATGCACTCTGAACCAGATCAAGATCAAGATAAGATAAGGATCATGGCGTCTTTGTGTGATAAGATCATTGATGCAATTGTGAGGGAGGCGTGACGTGACGTCATGAGTTTGGAATCTTCCTGTGGGCATATGTGTCATTGAGGTCAGGTCATGTGTTGTGTTTTGGCACGCGTATGGCCTTGTGGGTGATGGTTAGAGATAAGGAATCGTGACGTTATGTGTTTGGCAATTTCTGGGGAACATATGTCTTTGTGACATCACGTGGTGTTTTGGTCTGGCTATGGAATAGTGGGTGATGTTTTGAGATAAGATATCTTAGAATTTCCCAGGCTGACACACATCCGTCATCACATGTTTTTCTTGTCAATAGCTGAGTATGGGAATTTTTAGTTTAGAGTCGAGATACCAACATTTAGACATTTCTGAATAATTAATTATATGCTGGTGTCCCCACAACCACACACATTTTTTGTTCTTCGTAACTCATCCATATTTTATTCTATATTCATATTCTATTTCTAATTCATATTTTATTCATAACTCATCCGAATATTTTGATTTGTCTAAAATTTAAGATCTTAAAGTTCAATAAATAAATAGTTTGTGAATTCACTGTGATTTCAAAAGTGATCTTACTTAAATATGCAAAACACATCAACGACACCATTTGTTCATTTAAGTTTATACATTTTATTTCACAGATATTATTTACAATGTTATCTTTCTGAATGTAATATGCAGAAATAGGAATTTACAGACATCACCCTTGCATGTGGTTTTTTCTTTTCGCAACATTTCTCTGATGAGACATGTGCGATTGGCTGATATTGATACTGCTTCCCCTACTAATATACAAATTTTACAGGTCATTAACTGTTGTATGAGAAAGAATGAAAACAATCGAGTATACATAACTATATGTGAATCCGACTTACACAGCCTACCAATATAAAACGCTTACTTTTCACATCCTTAAGAACAAGATTAGAAAATCACTTTAAAACTATATAATGTAGATCTCAAACATAGGCGACCATATCCAGTCAGACAATATAAACTTCAAGGTCTTTGACTCTTTGCAGAAATGGCCAGACAACATTTCCACCAATACCAACTTCACTATCGTACACACAAACATAAGAAGTATAAAAATACACTGGCTTACATTGGTAACGTAGCTCAATTATACCACGATAAACATAGATGCGCTAATACTGACCGAAGTTGCATTAACCAACACAGAAATTTACGCATACAACATAAATAATTACCAAACCTACAATGTAGACCAAACAAAAGTGAAGGTGGCATTGTGGCATTTATCAAAGAAAAATACAATGTGACTGAAAAACAAACTCATTTCGAACATGCTGAAACACTAATTTTGGAGATCACAAATAGCCACAATAGTATCAAATACACAATAAACACAATATAAAGATCCCCAGATAATAATCCACTCAGCTTTCTTCACGAGTTAGAAACATGGCTAAGCGGCATCGAACCCTGTACAACACACAGGTTCATCCTAATAGGAGACATTAACATAAATGCTCTTGATCATGCTTCTTCAACCACTAACACGTATCTTGATATACTAAGTCAGTGCAACATAAACCCTACCATTAACTCCCCAACAAGAGAAGAAATACTCAATAACTCACCAACACAATCATGCATTGATCATATCAACATACGGGCTCCCATCCATACATATACATCATCAGTAATTAACGTCAAAATTGCCGATCACTACTTTGTCTCAACTTCGTTTTATTACGTTACCTACCTCCCCCCCCCCTCCCACCACCACAAAAGTCGACAAAACTCAATCATACAAAAGAGCATTCTCAATAACCATGTAAAAAATACAGACTGGAATTCCCTTCTTAAAATAAATGATCCTGTAACATCATACGAGAATTTTCAACTGAAGTTCACAGAAATATACAAAAAACAACAAAGCCTACATAAACGAAGCGACAAAGAGACAACAATCCATGGATAAATGACGACATACTAAATAGTATTACTGTAAAAGAAAATCTATTGAAAAAACTTAAAAAGTCATCCAGTAACACATTTACAAACCTTATACAAAAACAAAACAAAACTCCGTAGGGCAAAAAGACGCTGCTACTTCCAAAAATTCATGGAATATCACGACAACATTAAGCAAACATGGGCTACACTGAACGAATTAGTAACTCGAAAAACGAAATCTTCAGCACAAGATTTTATTGCAAAAAGCTTCGGTCAGGACACAAACCAAGAGGAACTAGCAGACTCAGTCAACCGTGCTTTCACAAACAATATCACACAACTCAAAAAAGGCAAATTACCAACGATCAACAAAAAACTACCAACACAAAGTCAACAACAAACGATGCATTTTCCACCCATAACAAAACAGGAACTGAAAGAAGCACTCCTAAAACTAAAACCAAAGACCACTCCAGGAATAGACAAAATAAGACTCACAGACCTTATAACACACTTTGAACAAATAAATCTACTTTTGAAACTGGTGAACATAATATTCGACACAGGCATTATTCCACAACAACTACAAACTGCAATAATTACGCCAATATACAAACACGGCGAACGAAACGATACTCAGAACTACAGACCAATAGCTACCCTACCAGTCATCTCAAAAATTCTTGAAAAAATAACACACTACAGAACTATTTACAGACGTACAACATCATCTCACAAAACCAATACGGCTTTTAGAAAACAAAAAGCACCATCACTTTATTAGAAGACATCGCCGACACAATAAACAAAGCTCTCGACAAAAACAAGTACGCCGTCCTTATACTGCTGGACCTAACCAAAGCATTTGATACACTTGAACATGACATACTACTCACCAAGTACATGTCACTGTCGGGGTATACAAATAAAACACGGTGTACCTGAAGGTGCCATATTATCACCCACTCTATTCAATCAACATATACATTAACGATGTTCATAACATATCCATAAGAAGTCAAAAATTTCATTACCAGATGACACGGAACATCTAGCAATCCACACAAACATCAACACGTCTCTCTGCAAAGCACAACAAGACCTGAATGAAATCACAACATACTTCCACCAAAATGCAATTCTAATCAACGGCACCAAAACACAGATGTTGATAATACACAACCCAAGAATCATACGCCCCGCATCACTATCGATACACTGTCACAAATACCGCCGCATTAACAACAAAAATACCCGCCAATGTTCCTAAATCAAACCTGTAACACACGCAAAATACCTCGATCTCTATATAGATTCCCACCTTAAATGGACAAAACATACAGAATACCTAAACACCAAACTCTGGATTATCGCAGCAAAACTCTTCCAAGTTAAAGACATTATTCCACCCAACATAAAAAAAAAACTCCTATTTCACGGTATCTGCGAATCCCTACTCAGATACGGAATAACAGTCTATGCAAATACATCAAACAGCCACCTAACAAAATTAGAAACACTACTCAGGAAAATCGTGTCAACAGTGATCTGGACAACTTACACGCAACAACTAATATCCGACAAGCACATGGCGATACACAGAATTCTGAGCATTAAAAGCCTGAAACACTACATGACATTAAAAAGGAATTACTTCAACATCATCTATCGAAACAACAGAGACACATGTCGTATAACACGACCTACAACAACTCTCTACATCCCCACACCGTTCAACAACTCATACAGTTCTTTTGTGAGATCACATCAGATACCCACGCAACTCAAGAAACCTACCAAGAAATTTAAAACGCTTAGATAACTACAGAACATTAAAATACGAACTCTGGAAAATATACGAACAAAGTTAAGAAACCATTAACACTAATATATACATCACAAATCACCAGCATCCGATGCCTACATCCCATCCATAAACAGTAAAAACAACACAAATAGTGAAGGCTAATCCCACTCTCTTCATAAAAGCTCACCCAAGCTTCGAGGTAGGTGGGATTAATCCGCCTCCTTCATCTACACGTAATCCTCGTAATCAAATTATGTAACAAATCAGTCAGCACGGTGTATAATAATAATGAAGATACTGATTATTATGTGATAATATCATTAATATAATACTCTTATGTAACATGAAAAAATAATGTAATAAATTACTCATATAATTAAAAAATTATATAAACAAAAAAATATTTTAAAAAATTCTGAATAATCTTCGTTGTCAACATTAGAAGAACATGTGTTGTAAATACATAATATAAAGGCAAAAAAATACTATTAAAAATTTTAGTTGAAATCAATGTAGAAAATGCAGCACTTAGAGCTGAATTCTGTAAAATTATAATTGCAATTTCATTCAAGATGTGTATGTAAATATTTTAGCAGTCAATAAATTACTATTATTATTATTATTATTATTATGAAAGATCTCACTATAAAATCAATTGAAATTAAACTGTAAGCCTAAATCAATACTAGATTGGTTGGCGCAAATTATCTCGGAATCAAAATCAAAATATCAATTGCCTTCTGAAATTTTACGAATGGCTTGATAATTTTTCCTGTAGTCTATCAGAAAGTATTAACTAAGAAATAAGTATACTTCCTTATTTACCTGTGTGTAAATCATCCGCGAAATATTCCTGTGTAATTACTGCCAACACGACGTTCATATTGTTTATCAGGTGGTTTTAAAATCTAGTAACTAAAAAAAATCATTTGTCAATTATTACGTTATATTAATATCATTAATCGCAATATTAAATAAATACTTATATTTCAGTATATACTCAGGTTGCACACACACAATCAGGTTACACACACACACACACACACATACACACATATATACACACACACACACACACACACACACACACACACACACACACACACACATACACACATATACACACACACATACACACATATATACACACACACACACGCACAATTAATTTTTTAATTTTTTAACTTGGGGATACTGTATATTAGGGTTACCAAGCAATTTTATGAGCTTGGTTATTTAACTTAACTGTTTGCTTACTTGAGATTAGGAGTTAAATAACCAATTTCGTCTTGAGGAACATAGACGTGACATCTCTTACAGTAGAACACGAGCGAGCGCCCGTTCCAGTCAAGTCCTCTTCTCGGCAAACTCTAACCTTGAAGAACGGCCACACCAAGTTGATTGGGAACGCATTATATGCAAGGATGAATTTGGAAGAATTATCGAATCAAAAGAAATAGTTCTGTCCCTTCACATTTGGACAACAATCTAAGCTACAATTTGCCTGATTCCCATAGCGCAGTAACACATTCTACTCATGGCAACGGTAGCACGCGGTCACCTATTCAAATATGACTGTTACTATTCTATTTCTTTTTAATAAGCTGGAAAGTCCATGTTTTTACCTTGCTATTTTTTATGTCTTATGTTTTTTCTTTCGCACCTGAAGATGTCGGAAAACCGATGAAACTAGTCGTGATTTATTAAAGGTTTTTGTTATACTTTCTCGGTTTCTAGTCAGTTAAATTAATTTTATAAATATATATATATATATATATATATATATATATATATATATATATATATATATATAGAGAGAGAGAGAGAGAGAGAGAGAGAGAGAGAGAGAGAGAGAGAGAGAGAGATCCACCAGATTAATTAACGTGGATTTCTCTGTATTCAGGCATGTTGATTGTTAGTTGCGATAATTACAAAATTGATGAAATGTGCAAAGGCAATTTAGATTATTTTCCGCATGGTGCTTGAGCATTACTGTTATAGATAACTACATACATCTTCAAGGCCCACCTTTCCTAATTTGGTTGTGGGGGCAACAGCTGCAAGAGGAACTTCCAATGGTCACGATCCTCTGCCACCACGCTCAGGTGTTCTGTTAGTATTCCCAAACGTGTCCACCCAAGGTTTTGGATATAATCTATCCAGCAAGTCCTTGGCCTTCTACGTGGCCTCCCACCCTCTGGCTTGGCAAAGTGGGCCTGCTGAGGGAGCCTCACTTGTGGCATTCTGACCAGGTGCCCGTACCAACGTAACTGTGATCTCTCAACACGGAGAAGCAGCGGTCGAGTATGGAGGGTTTCCCGAATTGCAGAGCTTCTGAATCTGTCGAGTCTTGTCAGCCCCGCAACCTCTCGAAGGAACTTCATTTCAGACACTTGGATTCGTGTCCGCATTCTTTCGCTCATTACTCAACTCTCATGACCATAGGTGAGAATGGGGACACAGACTGTATTGAAGACAGCCAGCTTTGCTACTACCGAACGGCCAAGCTCCCGCAATATTGAGCTTGGTAAGCCCATTCGAGTATGTAGCTCTACGTCCCACTTTCCATAATTCGTGAATATGGACCCAAGGTATTTACTTCTCCAGCTTCCTCATTGGGACTCCACTTACATGTAGGGTGCACTGGGATGGTTGTCTTGAGACCACAAATGTTTCCGTTTTGGCCACACTGATCTTCATTCCGGCGTCTGCACAAACAGCTACAAACCTATCCAAGGTCATCTGTGGAAATGCTAAGCAGAACTAGGTCATCAGCAAAAAGCAGACGACTAATGCTACATCTTCCAATTCTGACACACTCACTGCCTCGGCTGTGCCTATCAATCCAGTCCATAAATATTATGAAAAGGAGGGGTGACAGAACACACCCTTGGCGGAGGCCAACGGAGGCTGTGAAAGGTTCAGACTTTGTTTACCCTGACACAAAACTCTGGGCATTCATACAGGGACTTGATGGCAGCTAATAGTTGGCCATCCACTCCATACTCCTGTACTACTTGCCAAAGCTTATCCCGAGGAATCCGGTCATATGCCTTCTCCAAGTCCACAAAACATGTGTAGACATTCTTGGCATATTTCCAAGATTTCTCAAAGACTTGCCTTAAAGTGAAGATTTGGTCAGTTGTGCTTCCACCAGGACGAAAGCCACATTGTTCTTCCTGGAACTTCGACTCAACTATGCTCCTGCACCGTCTTTCCAAGCACCTAGCATACACTTTCCCAGGCAGGCTGAGCAGAAAGATGCCACGATAGTTACTGCAATCCTTCTGGTCTCCCTTCTTGAAGACTGGTATTATTATGCCTGTCTGCCATTGCTTTGGTGCTCGCCCAGATATCCAAGCAGCCTGACACACTTGAGTCAGCTAGAGAATACCGTCTCGATTTAAGACTTTTACCATTTCGGGCCGAATTTCATCATCACCAGAAGCCTTGCCCGATTTTAGCTATTTTATTGCTAAACGGACATCTTCTGCTATGAGATTAGTCATTGCCCGATCTGCACCTCTTGGATGTCCACAACTGCTGGGCCACCCGGATTAAGAAGGCTCTCAAAGTATTCCCTCCATCTGTGGAGGATATCCTTCTCGGTTGTTAAACGTGCACCGTCAGAAGCCTTAACTGCCCTTGCTGTGCACGATTTCCTCCCTCGAAGGCGGCGGATGGTCTTCCAGAATACTTTGTTTGCATTTGCATAGGATGAGTCTAATCTTCCTCCAAAGGATTCCCAAGCATCCTGCTTTGCTGTCTTTACTGCCTCAGCAGCAGCTTTCAGACATCGATTATTGAAAGAAGCAACAGTAGTCCTACGAACAGGCAGCAACCTAAACAGAAACCAAGGTGCCCTATTGAATGAGACTTGGAAAAATTTAATCAATTCACTCAGTTTGACGGAACTACAGTACGCCAACAATCATATAACGATTGCTCATGCAACGCGTGTTCAGGATACGGACTAAAGATTCGCAATACATGCTGACATTGTCACGCGAACGTATCAACTTAGCTACCTTATGGTTACTAACGGTTTTGTATTCTTCATACTTTGGGCATTTATCACTTTTTGTGTTTACCGTTCAAGCCTTGAGAAAGGTAGACAGTTGCTAGCGAAACTGGTAGGCGTTATTATATGAACATATATAGTAATTAAATAAACCTATGGTCACATAAACAATAATAAGTCTTATATTATAACTAGCATTATTTTAATTATCAACTACCTACATCGAATATTAACCCCACATCCCCCATATTTTCCCATCGAGTATTCCCACTTCAAGAAGAGTCAGGAATGCAAAATGAGAACCCTCCACATCACAATCGTCTTCAGATGCGTACATTTCTAAACAGTTGAATATTGAAAGCAGCTTCAGATAATTCATTTAACTACTGTAGGCTTGATTTCCAGCAGACATACCTAACCTCATACCAGCCCATCCCCGTGGAAAACCGTCTATATCGAAACCCCTGCGCCTCTTCCCAATTCGAACATAAACTTCCCACAGTCTGAAATAACTGAAGGTGCTCCCCTATTCGCAGTTTTGAAACCACATCACTCCCAATGTGTGAAAATCCGGATGACTTCTGCAGAAAATTTCTTAATGTCCATTTCAATATGCGCTTTCTCTCGTAATAATTAATAACTATTTAAACTTGCTTGATCACTTTGATTTCAGTCGTACTGCTATTTAGATCATAAATCATGCTCTAACCACCATTATGACGTCATCTCAGTCTTACTAACAACATGACCAGTATTTCACATGCATTCATTATATGTACCACTTACTGAAACTGTTCGTTTGTTATTACACGTATTATTGTCAATTTATTTGATTTCTTCATTCGCACTTTCTATTTTGTTTGTGAAAATAAACTCTGCATGCAGATCAAATGTAGAGTTATAGGCATCATGTTTTCTTTCTCCTGCCTTAGCCAATTTCTGCCTTGAACACATTAAAGACTGTTTTTTTATCATTCGTACAACCTCGGCCTTCATTTTAGGAATGCTGCGTGAATGACGCCTTCGCCATGCGACCACACTAAAGAAAGAACAAAAATTAGCGTTTCGGAAATCCCACTCCCCCTGCTCGCTTTCTTGTGTATTTACTAATGTTTGATGGTAAATTTGCTTTCACTATCAGTTATATAGATAATGATTGGGCATATAAAAAAATGGGCCCCGTCAAATTTTGGCCTTCTCCAGTTCACGTCGTTTGGCTCAAAAATACTTATATTCTTATACTTGAACTTGATAAAATCCAGTGTCTGATGGAGGGGGAATGGATTTCTACCAAGAAGATCCATCGCATTCTTTAAGAATCTGAACCTCTAGTGAGAGTTCCAATTCCTCATGTTGCTGATATCTGTGAACCTCTTTCAAAGATCGTTAAGAAATATAATTTTTAGTGCTCTGATTTTTTCCCTGTTATCTTTCTTCTTATCTCCAACGAGGGACAAATCTCCAATCCTAGTTTTACCAAGTTCCTTGTGATTGCCATTTCTGGTGCTTTTGTAATACAGAGCTTAAGCTCTGTATTACTAAAATCTTCGTATTTCTAGCCTGGCTCCCACTGATGAGACCTCAATAAAGGTCGAAACCGGTCTGGGTAGTGGCCCTTTGCCTTTAATACAAAGCATCATACAACTCCTCCAGGAGATGTGCTTTGAATTATGGGTAAATATTAAGATTAGTGATCACAGCTTATTCTACTTTTCCCATGAGTTGCCTTGGTCTTGCACTACGTGCAGGGTCAGCTAGGCTTGCATCACTTGCAGGCGCAAACTTGACTTGTTTGTCTGTTTTCTTACTTGGGAAATGGAGTAAAACCAGGTTTAAAATAGCTTGGTATCTTTAACAAGAGAGAGTGAGATGTATATATTAAAATAATTTCTTTTAAAGCAAAGCATCAACAATTATTATGCTCAATTGACGTTCTGTTTTTTTGAGATAATCCTGGACAGAACTTCATATATTGGGCTTCTGAACATTATGAAAGAATCAGATTACAAACTACAAATAAAAATACCAGTTTATTCATAATAATAATTTGCCTGGTCCTCCAACGCATTCGAACCTCCAGCCAAGAGGTTGTGGGTTCGAATCCCGCCTAGGCATGGATGCTTGTAATTGTCTTTTACCATCATACATTCATCCACACATATATGTGTACACTCTCCCAAGATTACCATGGGAGAAGTAGACTCAACCTTCCCGCAGTGGAAGAGGCCTTTACACCAGCAGTGGGGAAAAGTTACAGGCTGGAAAGAAAAAATAAATAAAAAAATACGCATGTTAATAATAAAATTATTAAATTACATATTCTTAATTATTCGTTCTTTTAAGTGTAATTTTATAGACCTGACTTTACACACACACACGAAATTCATGATTTGCTGAATAGTTGTCCAATAGCATGTTCCCTTTTATTGTTTCACATTTACTAGAACCACACTTGCACATTTTGTAACAACCTTGGGATTTGAGCCCGTCTCCGACACTTGTACCCAAACTTTTATCAACGATGTCTACTCCGAATGACGAAAGAAATTCGCTACGCTTTGAAATTTTCGAATTGACCCAGCAGAACTCGAGATGTCACTGAATGAGGCTAGTTACTCCATGCTGAAGAAGTACCAGAAGAGTACTTCTTCATAACTTTACAATTTCCTTTACTTCACTGCATTTTATGCCATAATGTACGATACACAAGTTTTTAAAAATGCAATATATAACATACTGTATATTAACATCGTGCTAACATCATGCATCTCAAATGCGTGTATTTATAAACAAAACTACGCATACTTTTCTCTAATTTTTGTTTTATATTTGTTCTTATGTGACAAAGTGAAACATTTAAATATTTCAGCATTTAAAGTGCATGACCTTCAAGGTATTTTTGTTAATGGAATCGCATAGGAACCATGATAGTTTGTTAAACAAAAAATCACAGTTTTACAACGGGTAAGGATGCATCTTTCTCTTTGTCTGTTGAGAGGGTTTACTTGGTTATCGTGGTTTGGTTTTTGACGTTTTATACTCTGGGGGCTGGAACTTGTTTGATGAGTTGGTTTGAATGTCTGGCGGCATTTGCGAAATACATTACTGCTATTGAATGGAGAAGAGAAGGGATGTCTGTGGTGCTGGTATCTCTGTGCATTTGTACGTTTTTAATGAACCATTGTGTATTCTAATATCATGAGGAGGTACTTATTTTGCACTCTTTACAGGCGTTGGTTGTTGGATTTGGTTGTGTGGTTCCAAGCCGGTGAGGCATATGTAATTATTGGTCTTATTGCAATCTAGTAGAGTAGTTGTTTATTTTTTTGCGTTTAGATTACTGCGTCGGATGATCATGGGGGTATAGGTGTGCGATTCGTTTGGTTGGCTTCGCACAGGAGAGCTTAATGTCATAAGCGTAGTAACCTCCGTCCAAATAGACGCCAAAATATTTTGTTCCTGTGTTCATGAGATTTTGGTGTTGAAAATCTTTCCTCCTTTTGGAGATGCTGGTCTTCTGGTGGAGAGTTTTTGGTAAGAGTTACAGAGTCCTTACTTGGTAAATCGGCTTTATAAGTTGGTGATGCTGTCTGGGAGTCTTTTTTGTTGCCAGCTATGGGCGTAGGTATCCTACTAATATTGCTGTGTCATCAGCGTGTAGGGCTAGAATGGTCGCAGATTTTTGAGAGATGTCTGCGATCATGGGATGTTCAAACTGTGATTTTCCGCTGTGTGGATCCTATTCCATTGATTTTTTTTTATTTTGCCCTGTAATTTCCTGTCACTTAGATATGATCTGATTGACTGTATCATCTTACCCAGAAAACAGCAAATTATTTAAAATTTTACGTATCAGCTCTCAAAGGGTACTGTTAGATGTGACTATTTTCATTTACAAATCCCTCCGAACATGAAGTGTTTAATTACAATATTTTTTTTTGATGAAATTAAGTAACTTCAGCAAACACTTAGGAAACTTTAGGCTTAGTGAAGTTGAAGTGTTGTGGATTCTCTCTTAATCAGAGATTAAGAGAGAATCCACCACAAGAAGATAATTTTGTCAGCTGGTTGCAGCAGTTTTAATTAGTATCTCACAGAGAGAAATAGGATGACTCCTTTTTGAATGACTTAATAAATAAAGCATTCAGAGCCCAAGTATTTATTTCAAAGTACTTCAAAATTTTGTATGTAAACATTGCATGCGAACGAAGATATCCTGTTCTTTGTCAGCAATTTCTTCAGTCGTCTAAAAATTACAGTTTGGAATTTGTGATCTGAAAAAAAATTCTTATGAAGCCCTAAAAGAAGTCACCACTCTTGAAAATAGTCATATCTAACAGCACCCTTTATAGCTGATATATAAAAATTTAAAATATAATTAATGCGCCCTTTTCTTGGCATTCTAATGCGCTTCAAGTGTCTATGCACTAGGTTCGAAGTGTAAAAGGATTCTTTCTGTGTTATTACAATTCAGACGAAGGAATATAAAACGATACATTTCACTTGTACTACGAGGCACTGTTTAACGATTTTTGGAGTATTTTATAAATGACAAGTAACTAACGGAAATTAAAAGCTATAATTATTAAAATTTCAGCAAAGTTATTCAAAATATACTCCTCAAAACAATTACATGATATTTTGGTTTTCTTGGAAATTATAAAGTTATAAAAGTAATTTACAAATGTAACACATTTATTTTAAAATATTTTTAGTGTACAACAGTATAGAACACGCAACTGCGAACAAAACCATGCGAATACTTGTCGAAACGTGTCTTAGCCGTATTAGCATGTGGGGGGGGGGGATATAAAAGCGTGGCTTGTTGCGCTCACTTCCACAGTGCATAATTATCACTTCAATTTTAAATTTGTGTCACCTTCCACCCATTATTTTGTTAAAAATGGCAGAGCAACATGATATTCCGGAATCCATGGCTTGGAGAACCACTGGTCGATTAGAAGCTGGACAAATGCAGCAAGTTGTTGCTGAAGCGTTTCGTGTATCTCAAAGCATAATTTCCCGACTTTGGAATCGCTTTCTGCAGACGGGAAATGTTTGCCGAAGACAAGGTCAAAGTCGCCCATCATCAACAATCCAACAGACGATCAGTATTTGTCATTACTTGTCAGAAGAAATCGAACATTTAACGCAACACAACTTCGAAGCGGACTTGCCACAGCAACAGGGAGGCTGGTATCGACACAGATATTACGAAATCGACTTCATGCCATAGGTTTATATCTTCAAATTCCAATGGTTTGCATTCCACTTACTGCAAATCACAAAAGAGCCTGAAGAGAATTTGGGCACAGGAACACCGCAATTGGACAAATGAGGATTGGGCTCCTGTACTTTTTAGTGACGAGTCTAGGTTCAGTCTGCAACTAGATAATCGATGTATCTTGATATGACGTGAAAGTGAAAAAAGAAATAATCCACAGTTTGTTCGTGAAGGACCTCATCATCAAGGCGGGAGTTTGATGGTATTGGCTGGAATAAGTACAGATGGCCATACTGATCTCTATTTTATCAGAAACGGTTCCTTAATAGCCCAAACGTATCGGGATGAGATTTTTGAACTTATAGTTCGTCCATATGCTGCTGCAATTGGCCAAGAATTCATTTTTATGGATGATAATGCTCGTTTAAACCGTGCAAATTTGGTACAAGAGTGGTTTGAGGAAGAAGGTATTGAACAAATGGACAGGCCTGTCTGTTCATCGGATTGTAATCCAATCGAACATGCCTGGGATGCTTGATGTAGGCGCGATTCTGCTCGATTGGTGCCACCACGATCGCTCCAAGAGCTCGAAATGTCTCTCACAGAAGAGTGGGGAAATATCACACAAAAACTGTTTGATCATCTTAGCTGGTCCATGGAATCAAGATGTACCAATGTTTTGGCTGTTAATGGAGACCTTACGCCCTATTAAAAATTAACAAAAGCGTTTTGGGGTATTCTTATTTTGTTCTTGTTAAAATTATTTCATGTTAAATGTATAATGTGCCACATTTCTAATAAATATCGATTATTTAAACAATATCTCATCACACTTATACCCTATCCAGAAGTAACAAATATTTATTAATATACGGATAAACTACCCAAGAGTTATAATTTGTTGCAGAAATTTATAATTATCCGATAGAAACTAAAATAATCTTAATTGTTTTGAATAGTGTATATGCTTGAAGTCCTATGACTTGTGGAAATGTGGAAAATGTGGATTTTCACTAGAATAATTGTGCTTATTACATTATATTTTAAGATAAGGGTCAATTGCTTTTGTTTTTAACTAAATACAATTAAAACAAGTCCTACAGAATGATACAATGACTTCTAGATGTAAGATACAACCAGTTGCCCCGTGATGTCCCTCCCGTATACACTCCTCACTGGAATTTTAGTCTTCAACAGTGCTTATCTCTCCATCATCATTAATACTTTAGTCACTGCCAAGAAAAGTACTTATGTCTAATGAACGTATTATATGTTGGTTTCGGTCTTGTTACATCTTCCAATAAGCAGAGAGGTAGCTGCACACCGTGCGATGAAATTTATCTCCCGATAGACATTCACAATCATCGTTAACTCAAGTCTCTTGAAAAAGTTCAGGATTCATCTCCATGGTAAGCTTCTGAAGAACTGTTCAATCTAAGTAGGAGATCGGATAAATTCCCTTTCAATTTTTCGAAAACTTTTACATTGAAGATCAGTTTTTGAAAAATGTAAAGAAATCAAACCCTGAGATTCGAACCCATGTCTTGCTGTATCCAAAGTTTGTGCGCGCTATTAAACGTTCCTGATCTATAAATTCTGTGGAAATATTGTTCAGATTCAACATGTTTGTCCAAAACGTAAAGGCGTTTGTCACAGCACTAAGTTTGTAGAAGTAAAATTTAAAATATTCTTAAACATATAACTAACATTGCCATGTTTGCAGTCAAATATTAAGTATATTTTGGCCAAGTGGTTAACGTACCCGCTCTCCAACTTATCGCCACGTCATGGATATTGATGAACTCATTTACGTGGGAGATGAATTTCATTGCCCAGTATGTGACCACCGCCCAACTTATTGACTTGAAAAATTCAATGTTTGTTCTCTAGTGCAAGGTTTCCAGAATCTGTAGAGATAAAGAAATTAAAAGAAATATATAAAATTAATAAAAATAGGAAAAACATCCTTATCCCACCACGATACAAAATATACTCTGCAGGTTTGCAAATAGCCTTTCGTGGATGGGAGCAGCATAAATATGCTAATTCTGTCCTTCTTTTCTTTGAGAGGGTTGCAGCAGATTACTAGGGAGATGATTATGCGCAAAGTGGTTTCCTTTGCCTTTCTTGCTGTAGTATATTCTATGACTGTACCCGTTCGTGTTCACGGGACCGATTTGCCTGTTTAGAGGGATGAAAAATGAGTAATGCCAACTGAAAAAAATAAATCAAGCGAAATATCAAGTGCGACGTTTGTTTTAATTTACTTTTGATTTAGTTTTGGTCTGATTAAGAAGTATTAAATTAAATTGTCATATTTTAAAATAATTGAAAAGCGAATTGGTTTATCTGCCTCCAATTGCATTCATTTTCGGCAACCTCAATTTCTATTTCTTCGAGTATTTTAATTCTCTTTTTAAGTATTTTTTTTTCTCTGATTTAATGTCATTTGTTGCATTTATGCAAAACATTATTTCAAATCAGGACGATTAGCAAACAACATTATTGGGACCGTTTTCTTATAATCATTATTTTATAATCATAAACAATACAGAATTAACAGTAGTATGAAGTCAACCCTATTTATTACATGTATATTAGAGCATCACATACTAGTTTTCTAAACTTTGGGCTTTGCTTTAGTTAGTTTTAAATTAATTTTGCTGTTAAAGCACTCTACATTTAACACTCTCTATTTATATTTGTATTCACAGTTTAACTATATCAGCACCTCATTTATATCTACGATTTTAAATAAATGAACGTAGACTTATTAATGTTACGCTAGTATTATGTTAATAATACTAGCCTCCTCTCTCTTCCTGTCACTAAAGGTACTTTGGCTCGCTTTTAAATTTGGAAAATATTAATCTTTGCAAAAGCAATATTTCTGGCATAATGAATCAACCAACACTTTTATTATTCGACAGGCATTTAGTTTGCATCCTTCAGCTCTCACTGAATGAAAGTTTTTGGGGAGAGATTCTTCGTCTTCCTTAGCTTGCTAGACCTCTAAGGTTCCTTGCTGTAAGTACCTCTTCTTCCACTCCTTTCTGTCTTCAGTTCTTTTTTCAGTCAAGTCCAGGATTCCTGTTTCAGCTGTCGTTTTCGATATTATCCCCCTAGCGCAGCATCATGCTTCCTTTAAGTCGGTTTCAATCTTCTCATCTTGAATACTTATTAAGCCATTTTTTGCTCACCCATTCTTTCCACTTGTCCACGCCATCTCAAACTGCTTGCTCGAATCTCATCAACTAGAAGTTGGGATCTATAGAGTCCATATAGATCCATTCACCTGATGTGTTATATCTTACATCTCCACAGACTTTTCTGATGATTTTTGTTTCAAAGATCTGTAACACTTCCGCATCTTGGTCTCTTTTACACCTTAAACTGGATCTTTTATTATCAATATGTTAAATCCAGTCATTTATTCAGTTATTTTGAACAGAGGTTTCTCATTGTTAATGAGAAAGTAATTATGTGTGAAAATACATTAGTCATTGCTTATTGTTAGAGGTAGTTTGTTGAATATTTTTTTGCGCTAAATAAGTATAATGTTTGTGTATTGCTTCTTTATTTGCTTTTGGAAGTATATATTTTAGGCCCTTGAGTCTACTAAGGAAAGCATCTTGTTTGATTCCGTATTCGTTATCGTATTTTATGAATATCGCAGAACGTTTCCGATTTGTTGGGTGAAGCATAAATGGCTTTTCATATTTCCCTTTGTCTGAAGGGGAGTTCTTTGAGTGGAGAGTTATTGAGCGTTAAGCTAGCCCAGGAAGGGCAGTGAGATTAGTTGTGTTCAGCTGGGCATAGAATTGACTTGGGTCTTTTGTGTTTGTAGAATTCTGCTTCATTGTAGTCGCTTGCTTGATCACCAGGTTTGGATGATTGTTTGTCTTGGTGAAGATTTATGAATTTATGAATATCAGTACCTTATAGGCGCATAAATATCTAAGGGATAGTATGTTTAGTGTGGTGTATTTATTACACATTGCACAGCGATCGATTCTCAAGTAGAAGGCAATATTGTGGAGCAACTATTATTTGTTCTTTCTTTTCGGTTGAAGAGAGAATATGAATCTCCGGATAATCATTGAGAGCTTCGAAAACATGGTGGAACGTATCAGTGTCCGAAATGTATTTAACGGAATTAAACATAACGAATAAATCCATGATACAAGGATTAAGGTGGAGCAGGAAATTTTTCGAAAAATAAGATAATATTTGCGTTGACTCGAATTTTTGTCAAAGGGCCTTACACAGTTCAACAAAAAATAAGAACATTATTAAGTAACGTGGATGCTCTTAAAGAAAATGCAATAAGGAAGTATGTTTACTGAAAGATGTCACAAATTGTTTAACTTTGTACTATGCCCTCTAAATGCAGTATTACAGTATAACCAAGTACGTCGCATTCCAAAATAGTGCTATATCTATCTCCATCTTACTAATACCTCTTCAACTTAGTGTACTTTTCTTTCTTAATTGACGTCACTGCAAGTTTTAATTTAAAACATTTCATATTATTTTTTATTACACTGTCAGATGCGATCCAAAAATAGTACCAATCTAATTTAAAATGTTGAAAACATGAAACTTATGAATACACCTTTTTACTCGGAATAGCGATATGCTATTCCGAGTAGAAAGAGTTGATTACTTGATTACAAGAGTTGATGTTTACTTGAATAGAAGATCGAGTTTAAACTAATTCTTTTTCTCCATTTACCCAATCCAAAGCAGAATTGGGTAATCATTGAGCAGAGATTCATCCGGCGTGGTTATTGCATGAGAATAATGATCCTCAAAACAATGGAATTCAAAATTTTCAATTGCTTTATTTCCTTCCAATGGCGAATTCCCCAAGATTGGTGATTGAAAGGGGAAGCGGTTTGCTGATTAATTGGCTACGTACTGCATTAGATGATGTCACTCAGCGTTTAGATGCAAATGTTGTTGCTAAGATAGGGCGCGAAAATAACATCTTTAGATGCACTCGACTGGTCATATAGTCCGATGAGCTGATGGCAAATTGCATTTTATCCTGCTTTATAAAACTAATTCCTTATGATGATGTTTGGCGACAGCCCTTCCAGAAGTAGCCTCTCTCTCTCTCTCTCAGTTATATATTCTTCAAGTTGTTCTAAGGCTCCCACTCAGTTCAATACAATGCATCCTCAATCCCAACAAAGTGTTGCTGGGATTGATGATGCGTTCTATGGAACAAAGGCAGTTCAGTAAACGAACTTGGGATTTCTCTGGAAGGTAGTTCCCTGCCTTCCTCTGCTCAAAAGCGATATGTGAATCCTGTTGAGCTTTTGCTCACTTTTGCCGGCAGAAGCGGTTTAAACGAGAACTGGAAGCTTCCCGACAAGTCCACAATCTTCCGGTTTCAGTCAACATCCGCAACTCTCTCAATCCCCATTAGGATTTTATCGAACAAACCAATGAGGCGTCGCGTAATTCCCTGTCTGGACTTTAAATATATGAATTGGGCAGTATTTCAGAAATAAAATATCCATAACTAATAAAAGTTTGACAGTCAACAATATTTCATCCTGATTAACAAAATAGTTCAATTGTTATTATTATATTTAGATGCGCATGTTTTTTTTTCGTGCTTTAGTGAATCAAGAAGTTTTTTTTTTATTTTATATTATTGTCTTGGAGCTGTCTGTGTTTATTTACTCCTTTATTTTTTGGATGATCAATTCCTGTGCGTATTCCTACTGCTGCACAAGCATCAAATCCTAACCCGATCTTCCTATTCACGGTTCTCAAGCATTTTGAATCCCTAACATTGAAGACCGAATTTTACAATTTTTCTAACTGCCTATCAAGCATTATACTCTATATTTACATGGTTTATTGTTGTTTCTGTAAGTTTTCACTTCCGACTTTCATACAGATAAACATATTCATCATAAATGTACCCAAAGCAATATTTGATAGCGATATTAACGAGTGCAGCTTATTTGGATTATTGAAATTAAGAAGCGTTCTTTCGCAAACAGCGTTCATATCCACGTGGTCTATTACTGCTCGGCAATGCCTTGATGTGCGCTATAAACAACGGACTTGCTCATTCAATATCAAACTTCGGTATTCCTAAGTTTTAAAAGAGGTAAACCGTGAGTAGACATATCGATACAAAATAAATAACGGAAAAAACTCACGCAGAAAGATTATTTAATAGTATAATTTTCGCCTGTGTGTCACAGGCATCCTCAGTACATTAAGCTCAAAATTAAACACTAACGGACAATTCCAAAAAGCTCCACCTAAGTAGCTGGTGTAAGATAACTAAAAAGGTCAATAACTTTCCTAAAAAAAATAAAATAATAATAATAATAATAATATAATAAAAAGTTAGGAAAGATTAGCTGATTTGTAAAGTACTATCTCCCATAAAGGGGACAGACGTAAGCCGTCGGATCTGTTTAAGTGCTCTTGTGGATTATCTTATTTCGGACAAACGGGAAGATCTACCTCTATTCGGCTAGAAGAACACCAATCTTATATTGAATACTTTAAACCTGAAAAGTCTGGACTTTCTGAACATGCCATCTTCACTAGACACAGAGTTCATTGGAGAAAGACAAGAGTTCTTCACAAAAGTCAGTTTCTCATGGAACGCCTTTATAAAGAAACATGTGAAACTCTACTTCATTCTCCTAACTTAAACAGATCCGACGGCTTATGTCTGTCCCCTTTATGGGAGATAGTACTTTACAAATCAGCTAATCTTTCCTAACTTTTTATTATTTTATTTTATTTTTTTTAGGAAAGTTATTGACCTTTTTAGTTATCTTACACCAGCTACTTAGGTGGAGCTTTTTGGAATTGTCAGTTAGTGTTTAATTTTGAGCTTAATGTACAGAGGATGCCTGTGACACATAGGCGAAAATTATACTAATAAATAATCTTTCTACGTGAGTTTTTTCCGTTATTTTTCGGTATTCCTGTTGAAGTTCCATTTTGTGATCACTCCACAGCTTCGTATAGAAGTCGGAAGCGACGAACTCGCAGTTCTGAAAGACCTGGGCTCGAACACGGTCTAAGCATTTGAAATACTACACGAATTTTCCATCTGTTTCGGAACGACCAATTAATCTTCCTTGCGCTCACTTGAATGTGTGGGGTGTGTGAATGGGGGGTGGGTGTTTCATGAGATTCCGATTAATAACGGATTGTCGTAAAAAATTGACTGATGCTGTTGCTAAGTTGTAGTATACAAAACTGCTCTTACGATGTATTCAACCGGATGCACAATCCTCAAGTTCAAAGGCCAAATCTTATTTATCCTGATTTAGAAATCTTAATTCTTGTGAGCAATATTCTGGATAACGTTTGAAACATCTTCAGATTGTCGTTGTGAAGGACTGGTTCGCACCATCACGAGGTGATGGTGTAAAGAAAACGGGACACCATTTAGGAATTTCTCTGCCAGCACTTTGTCCATTTTACGATGTCATCCATTCCACTGCTTTAAAGAGCGATTGCAAAACTCGGCCATTTTTGTCGATGTAAATTTCGTGGTTGTCTTACAGAAAACTGATCGCTTCCCGACAAACCCACGGGCTTCCAGTTCCAAGATTAACAGGATTTTGGGTATGCAGGAAACTCACCGAAAACAATTCAACAAAAGAGAAGCAATGTCGATATTCTCTAAATGAGTAAATGTCGAACTTAATAATTCGGGATTTCGGGGTCTCAGAATTGCTTTTCTGAAACCACAATTCTTGTTTTCAATAAGAACGTACTTTATGGCATTTTCAATACTAAAAGTCGAACTTGCTGAAGAACTGGAAAAGTACCTTGTGGACGTCACTGCCATTATCGAGATAAAGAAAACAAAAACAGATGAGATTATTCTAAATAATAAGTGTACAATGTTATATTTGGATGATAATAATCAATGAAAGGAGTGGCAACACCATCAGCCCAAGATGAAGAACTTCTTGATTAGAAGACAATTTCAAGTCGAGTTATGTTACACACAAATTTCCAAATGACAAAATTGACAATGAAACTAATTTCTGCCTCTGGTACCAGACAGTGAAGGAATTTTTCGAATCACATACAGGTAGCTGACAAAAACAAATGGAAAAAAGTGGTCCTTGATGGAGATCTGAACAGCGGAGTAGGAAATCGATCCACCAAGCACATAGGAATTTGGCGGAAATGACGAAGGGAATAATAGTGGTAAGTATTGACTGGACTTCTGTTCAGGTTATGCACAAGTTCACATAAAAAGAAGACGCAAAAATAAGAAAAGCCTCATCGAGTACGTCATTGTTGATAATATCTTCATGATGGTTCAGGATACAAGAGTGTACAGAGGATTTAAAATTGGAACTGATCACCGTTTAGTATTCAGCAGGTTAAAAATGGTATCGCATCGAATACTCCATTCTGAAACTGACTTCTCTGAAGCTTCGCAAATGAGATAAATCGGAACTATTACGCCTTTGCTATGATATGATATAATAGAGAGAAAAATCTGGGAGTCTTTGTAAATGGTGTGATTAGATCCTAAACATCTAAATAATAACCCAAGTATGAACTTATTAGCCAAACACGTGCACATGAATGCGCGAACACGCACAACGTTTCGAACAATTAGAAATATGAATATTTTTAAATTAACATCAGTCTCTTGTACGTGGGCTGTTCAATAAGTAATAAGACTAATTTTACCGTGGCGAAACCACTCATCACAATATTAATTTCTGTGGAATAAAGAAATGTTGCTGTATGTATTAACAAAAGAGGTTGATAGATGGTGTATACGGGCTGATGTGCCAGAGTATCACGTGACTAAACGCAAGTGCTCATCGGCGCGCCTACGAGGTGCGACCAGTCTTCGAAATGGAAGCGTCCTTGGAACAGCGTTATACGATTAAATTTTGTGTGCGTTTGCAAAAATCGGCATCGGACACTTTTAACATGATACGCGAAGCTTTCCACGATGAAGCAATGTCGAGGGCAAGTGTTTTTCGCTGGCATAAAACTTTTAAGGAAGGAATGCAAAATGTGGAAGATCTTGAACGTGAGGGAAGACCTTCAACGTCCATCACAGAGACAATGATCAACACAGCAGCGATTATCATCAAGCACGTCAAAAGGAAGCGTCCATTGCTGAAAAATGGCTTCTTATTGCACCACGATAATGCAAGGCCACATATTGCTGGTTGTGTAGTGGACGTTTTGCAGAAGAACAACACAGATATCTACCACACCCTCCATACAGTCCTGATCTCGCACCGTGCGATTTCTGGCTGTTTCCTCAGCTCAAGAAACCACTAAGAGGCCGCCATTTCGAAAGCAAGAAAGCATGTGTAAAAGCTGCGCAGGCGGTTTTGAAAGAACTCTCAAAAAACGGACTCTCACATGTGTTTAAGAAGTGGACGCAACGTTGGGACAAATGCATCGCGCCTCACGGTAGTTACTTCGAAAAAGACCATGTAAATGATGACGATTAAAGGTAATCTGTTTTCTGTATAAATATAGTCTTATTACTTATTGAACAGTCTACGTATTTATTAATTTATTAATTATTGGAATTAATGAAGAACTCCGGTGATTAAAATGAATATCATCTTATTCGTGTTTTTTTTTTTTTTTTTTTTTTTTTTTTTTTTTTGCCAGATGGGTGAAGCAAGAATGCTTTTCATCTTCCCCGTTATCTGTAGAGGACAGTGTAAGGAAAAGGTGTTATTGAGCTATATAAATATAAATATATATAAATATAAATAAAGCTCTGATCATGGCAGGAGTATAATAGTAATAGCCGAACCTCAGTTAGAACTTCACAGGCTACAACAATGCCATTCGTTACTCTCCCAGGGAACCCATTTTAGTCGCCTCGTACGACATGCATGAGCTACATTGAGGCTATTCTTATCCCGGCCGCCACACGGGAGAACCCAATTACCTCTCGCAGAACGCAGAACGATAATGTTTTGATGGGTGAAGCATAAATGCTTTTCATATTCCCCTCCATCTGAAAAGGAAAGTTCTTTGGGTGGAGAATTATTGAGCTTTAAGCTCGCCCTGAAAGGGCAGTGAGATTAACTGCGTTCAGCTGAGCATAGAATTGATTTGGGTCTCTTGTATTTGCAGAAATCTGCTTCATTATAGTCTGAAGCTTGCTTGATCAGTGGGTTCGGATGATTAATTATCTTGATGAAGAACTTTTCAGCTAGGTCATGAAGGAGAGATGTGATGTAGGGAATGTTTACGTCTCTGTAAATTTGGGAGTTTCTGATAAACCACGGAGTATCCAAACTCATTCTCAGACATTTGTTTTGTATTCTCTGCAGCTTTTGAATATTTGTTTTCGAAGTATGACTCCACGCAGAAGATGCGTAAGTTATGAGTGGACGTATTACCATCTTGTATATGAGTAGTTTGTTCTGAGTATCGAATTTACTTTTTCTGTTGATCATGGGGGTAGAGCTGCGCTATTACTTTGGATGTCTTTGAACTTATTTGTTCTATATGGTTGGTGAATTGTAGTTTTTTATCCAGAAGATATTTGACTGTATTCTGCCATGGGATTTTAAAATCCCAAGGCATATTGCCATGGGATTTTAACACCCAGTAAATGTATATCTTCCTTGATCTGAGGCTTTTTTCTAGTGAACAATATGGCTGAGCTCTTCTGTGGATTGGATTGAATTCCCCAGTCCATCAGCCATTTTTCTAATGTATGATTACTGTTTTGGAGTCTCTTGATAGCTAGTTTGGGACTGAGAGATCTTGCTAATAATGCAGTGTCATCAGCACATAATGCAGTGATTGTTGAGCTTGGGTTTTGAGGGATATCAGCAATATAGATAGAAAACAACAAGGGGGGGGTGAAAGAGTGAGCCCTGCGGCACTCCCGCCAGAACCTTGCGTCTGGTTGATACAGTTTCATTTATTTTGACTTGCATGTATCTGTCTCTGAGGTAAGAGTGAATTATTTTAACTAGATTAGAAGGCATATTGAATGTGATGAGCTTGTAGAGAAGACCCTGATGCCACACCTTATCAAAAGCCTTTGCAGCATCTAAAAAGACTGCAGCTGTATGAAGGTTCCGGTTGAAGCCTTCGGAGATGTATTCGATCAGCCTGTGGATCTGCTGGACGGGGGAATGTTTTTTTCTGAATCCAAATTGCTCATTTGGGATTATACGTAGTTAGTCCATTTGTGATTGAAGCCTAGTAAAGACCACGTTTTCTGCGATCTTTCCAAAGTTAGACAGAAGACTGATAGATCTGTAGCTTTCAGGGAGTTGAGCTTTTTTTCCCATCTTTTTGATTGGTGTGACATCTGCTATTTTCCATATTAAAGGGAAATACTGGAGTCTGAGGATTGCATTAATTATGTTGACTAGATGTACAATGGCTTTTCTGGGGAGCAGCTTAATTATTTTGTTTGTAATTCCGTCTGAACCTGGAGCGTTATTGTTGTTCAGGTGGGTTATAATGTTTATAACTTCTGTTGGAGAAGTAGATGTGAGAGGTTCTAGGTCATCTTTTTGTTGTGTTATGGCCTGCCTAACTCGGCGGTGAATCTTGTAGATGAGATTGATGTTCAAATTTTCATATGAGGGATTGTACTGAGTTTCCAAGTTGTCGGCCTCTGCCTTTTCCTTGTCAGTATGAGCTATTCCTTTCTTGGTTTGAATTGGGGGGTAAAAGTTGTCTTTTAGTGCGGAAGGTTCTCAGAAACTTCCATATGGAGTTGTCTTCTGGGTTTAATTTCGTTAGCTTAGATTCCCATTCTTGGTTTCGATATTTTTGGAGGGCTTCACGGACTTGTCTGTTTAATGTATTCACATTTGCTTTATCTTGACAGGCTCTTGTGTTATGATACCTCTTTCTTGTTTTGTTTTTCAGTCTAATTAAATCCATGATTTCCTCGAGGATCCGACCACTAGGGTGAAAGACTGTAGTTTGGGTAATTGACTTTATTGCATTTTTGATTTGACTAGTAAAGTTGTTTGCAGCCATTTCTATCTCCTCTTTAGTGTGAATAGTAGGGACTGGGCCAATGTGATCAGGTAGGATTCTGGAGAGTTTGTCCCAAGATATAAAAGAGTGGGGAGGGGAGAATTGCTCTTGTGTACCAAGTTGAAGCAGAATAGGGTTGTGATCGGACAAAAGTTCATTTATTGTTTCCAGCTGATATTGGTATCTGATGTTTTTGAGGACGACTATGTCAAGTACATCTGAACTTCCAGTTGAGCTGTGATGGGTGGATTCTGTGGGTCCAGTTACAACAATAGAATGTTGCGTTGAATGGTTTAGAGTTCGACCTTTGTCGTTGATTGTGGAGCTATGCCAGGCTGTATTTTGGCATTAAAGTCACCAGCCATGATGATGGAGTCTGTGAAGCCGAGAATGGAGTCCAAGTCAGATACCGGCAATGGAATGCTGGGTGGATTATATACAGCATAGATTTTGATATTGCCAGCATTGTTGGTATTAACTTCAATGCCTGTTATCTCTAGGTTCTTGGTTTGGGGATTGGTCAGAACATTGTGGCTTAGGTAGTTTTTAATGATATAGCTGTTCCTCCTCCGCTGCTGGTGAGTCTATCTGTTTTGTGCATAGTATAGTTCCGTAAATTGGGATTATTAGCTGGCCTGAGATGTGTTTCATTTACCAGTATTATGTCAGGATTATGCCTGTGAGAGAACTCTTGTAGTTCTAGAATTTTGATATTGAGTCCGTTGGCATTCCATGCAGTGATCATGGGAGAGTTGGAATGGAATTTTCTTTTATTCATTGTTGAGGGCTGTCAGAATTGAGTGGGTACCTTGTAGGAATCTTTTCGTGGAGGACGGCGAAGGATTCGTCATACTGAATTCTTGTAACATGGTAGCTAGTGAGGCAGTTGGTACTGATGTTAGATTTGAGCCTATATGGTCATGGGATGGAGTAGCCTTTGTTCGTGCTGCCTCTGCATAAGTTTTAGGCATTTGTTTCCTTTCTTGAGTTGTCGGGCTGGAGATAGTTTGGACTGGGGGGTGTGACTAGCACGGCTGTCTTGAGCAACGCTGTAATATGTTGTAAGGGTAGTTTTTCCTAACCCTCATTTATTTGGGTGTGTAATGCATCCCTTGTAGTTTGCAGGATGAGGTCCTCCACAATTGGCGCATTTAGATGGAGTGGATCTTGGTTTTGTACACATGACGGTCTGGTGGCCCTCGCCACATTTTAAACACCTGTAATTTTCCTTGCAAAGTTTTTGGGCATGGCCAAACCTTTGGCACCTATGGCACTGCCCAGCTGTCGACTTCTTCCTTAGTGGTTTAGTAGAAATTCTGAGGCCACATATCGTTGTTAGTTCATAAATCTCTTTCTGTGTCTTATCTATTTCTACGAGTACCAGTGGCGTTGGCCGTTTATCTGCCCTGAGCATCCTGCACGCTTTCGCTGGTATTAGGCTCCGACTTATAAGATCAGTGGTGATATCTTCACAGGTGACACCCTCAGTCACTCCTCGAAGCACCACCTTGAGATTCTTCTCACTGGGTAAAGCAAATGTGTGATATGGAAGACTCTTGTTATCCATTAATCTTGCCAGCTGTCTGTAGTCCGTGACTGAGGCTGGCTGGATTTTGACTCCTTCATCTTGATTTCTAGCCCAGGAATATGCAATTTTGTGTTCCCTAAGGGCTATTGTGACAGTGGTCCATTTGTCCTTGTCCCTTAATATCACTGGTGGAACCTTTTCAGTGTTCCTTGGGACTTCTAATGTTGGTATGTCTTCATCCATCTGGTCTTCTATGGTTCTTCTTCTTTGGTTAGAGTGCTCCCCTTGTGAGATGTTTTGACAGGGAGATTTGTGACAGAGCAGCAATGAGATCCTCTTGTGAGATCTTATTCTCCTCTCCATCTTGATCATTAGATTGAATATATTCTTTTATAAATCCTGGCCAGTCAGATTCTAATTTGCTTATTATGAGTTTGAGTACCTCTAGAGACTGCTCCTTGTTAAGGATCTGGATCTGATCTTTGATGTTGTCCATGTCAAATTGGCGATTTCCTGCCAGCCCAGCATAAATTGGTTAATAGCAGTATAATAATCCCGCAGGGCCAGGGGCCTGCCAGCAAAGTATCCTGTAGACCTAAGCGGACTACTAGCAATGTAGAATCCCGCAGGGCTTGAAGCCTGCCAGCAAATGTCCTGTAGACTGAGTTGGTCTACTAGCAAAGCCTTCTTAGAACCTACTAGTTTGGGAAAAGGAGTATCAATATCTCAATTGGCCACAGATAGAAACCTACCTCCCTATAAAACCTTAATACCACCACTGGTCCTCATTGCGGGTGGGGCCTGCCGGCCATTTGACCTCTTGCACATTTCGTGCAGAGGGGGAGACAGTAGGAATCACACTGTGTTAGCACCAGTGCAATGTGAGATTACTGAGAAACCTTGTATGCAATGTAATAAGGCTCAGTCTAAAGTAACACGTCCGTTCTCATCAAAATCGCGTACAGCTATCCAGAAACTAAAGGTAGAGAATTCATTCATTCTCTCCTCATTTCGGTATCTCCAGAAACTAAAAGCAGAGAAATCATTCTTTCTCTCCTCATTTCAATCATTTCAATTACCTCTTAGTCCTTATAAGGACTGGCTCTGGCTATTTTGAATTCCAAGGTAAACGTTATAAACAGGTCAAAGGATTAGCAATGGGAAGCCCCCTCTCTCCTATACTAGCCAACATTTTTTTCGATGATTTTGAACAAAAGGCAATCTCCTCTTTTAGTTTAAAACCAAGAATTTGGCTTAGATATGTGGACGATATTTTCCTCATATGGGAGCATGGTATTGAGAATCCTCACAGGTTTCTCAACCACTTAAACAACCTCCATCTGGATATCAAATTGCCCATGGAGATTGAAGAAAATAGTTCCCTCTGTTTCCTAGATGTTGAACTCACCAAGACGCCCGAATCAATAAAAGTCTCTATATTTAGAAAGCCAACACACACGGACAGATATTTGCATGCGTCCTCACATCACCATCCAGCGCAAAATTTGGGTATTATATCAACTCTTGCGAATCGTGCAAGATCTGTACTATCAGATGAAGAAGAACTAAAAAAAGAACTACAACATCTGAAATGGACCTTTAAAAGCAATGGCTACTCTTTAAAAAGTATCAACAAACAATTATCCCACAGCCAATGTAGCAACGTAGAGACACAGGACGACTCCAAAGGTTATATCTCTTGCCATATATCAGCACACTATCCAAAAAACTGAGTAGAATCTTAAAGAAATTTAACATACAAACGTGCTTCTCGACTCTTCCAAAAATAAGATCAAGTTTCAGCAACCACAAACAATCTCACAACCTTCTACAATTCCCAGGTGTATACAAAGTCACATGTGAGTGCGGAAAACGTTACTATGGTCAAACGGAGAAATCTATTCTCCTACGTCTCGAGGAACACCCGAGAGACATTGCTTACAAGAGAACCAGGGTTACTGCCCTATCAGGCCATGTCCTGTTTTCAGTAAACACGAACAACGAAAGCCGCCAATATGAAGTAAATTGGACAACAACTTCAAACCTACACATTTGCCACGATGATGTACAACGCCGCATTGTCGAGTCAAAAGAAATTACCTTGGACTCTCTTCATATGAACAATAATCTCAACTATAATTTGCCTGACTCTTTCAGCTCTACTATCAGATACTGGCGATCGCGTGGTTCCACACACGCACAAGTGTACAACAATAGAACTTTAACACGGACTATAGCTCAAGTTCATAATAACTGTAATTTACAGTCGAATATCATAACTTTATAATTGTATAGCTTTAGAGTGTCTCAATGTTTATTTCAGTGTCTTTTAATAGCTTTCCATGTTCTTAACCCCTGATGAAGTCAATCCAAACATGTTGCGTTTTCAAATATATCTCAATTAGTTATAATTCTCGGATTTTTAGTCAGATATATATATTTTTAGTCATATATATATATATTTATGAAGAATTAAATGACTAGAACCGAGATTTAAGTAAACAGGTTTTAATATAAACACACTACTAGTTTCGGCCTGTAACAGCCTTCTTCAGCTGACATTATAAAAGAAAAAACACTAAACATTGAGGGTTAAAAGACTATGAACAACATACACAGTCTTTATACATAATTAGCATGGAAATGTTGTAGTTGTATTTGAAGCTATTCTTTCGTTTGTTGCATTGTTGGGAGAGTGCGTGCTGGCTGCATCACGTGAACGCCAGTACATGATCAAAGCTGAATGACTATCTGGGAGGTTGTAGCTTAAGTTGTTATTTAGATGAACAGGATTGAAGATGATTTCTCTAGATTCCACAATTTTTCTCTCTATTTCGTCACTGCAACGGAAGATGTTAGTAGATTTTTCCCAGCAGACTTTGTGACTTTGGTTTTCATCATTAGGATTAGCCGAGAAAAGGATATGACTTGATAATGCACTCGCTCGCTGTCTCTTGTAAGTAATGTCCCTCATGTGTTCTTCCATACGCATTTCGACAGATTTGTCTGTCTGCCCAAAATAAGGCATATCGCAATCACATAATATTTTATATACACCAGGGTATTTGAGTTGATGATGACAAGGTTTTAAGTGGCTAATTAAGGAACGGATCTTTGGAAGTGGAGTGAACAAGGTTCTGATATTGTATTTTCTTAGAACTTTTGCTAATTTGTGTGAAACAGTACTTATGTAAGGAATCGATATATTGCCTTTGAATCTATTTGTTTCTTCTGAGTGATGTTTAAGAGGATTAAGAAGGAATTTGTCAATGATTTTCTTGGAATATCCATTAACTTCGAAAGAAGTTTTCAGATGGTTTATTTCTGTAAGCAGTTCATTTGGGTCATCAAGAAGAGAACGGGCTCTATGTCCCAAGGTGGAAATTATTCCAAGCTTATGAGGAGGGAAATGATGAGACTGACTGTGAAGATATCTATTGGTATGTGTGGGCTTTCTATATATCGATATTTTTAGTTTACCAGAAGATCGAGTCAGTTTGACATCAAGAAAAGTCAAGGAATTATCCGTTTCAAGCTCAGCAGTAAACTTAATACTTTGATGTCGGCTATTGAGATGTTCGAGTAAAACCATAAGGGATTCATGTCCATGGCTCCAAACAATGAAGACATCATCCACATAACGTTTCCAAACTTTAGGTGTAAAATAAAAGAAGAGATAGCCTTGGTTTCAAACTCTTCTAAGTAAATATTTGCGAGAACAGGAGATAAAGGATTACCCATAGCCAGTCCATGATTTTGTTTGTATATATTATCTTGAAATTCGAAGTAACCGGACCTGATGCAATGTATAAGCAAGGCTAACAGTTTTTTGGATAGCTTGTCCTTGAGTAATGTTAGGACTTCATCTGTTGGGACATTAGTGAACAAAGAAGTTATGTCCAAGCTAGCCATGATGTCATTTTCATCAACTGTAATATCCTTGATGTATGTAACAAATTCTGTAGTGTTCTTGATAAAGGATGGTGACTTCCCTGAAAAACTTTTGAGGTATTTGGCAAGATATTTTGAAAGATATCTTTCAAAATATCTTGCCAAATACCTCAAATGTATGTTAATCGAGTCAATGACAGAATGATCATTGACTCGGTTAACATACATAGTTTTATGAAGAATTAAATGAATAGAACCGAGATTTAAGTAAAAAGGTTTTAATATTGATTGTGATTGCGATATTCCTTATTTTGGGCAGACAGACAGACAAATCTGTCGAAATGCGTATGGAAGAACACATGAGGGACATTACTTACAAGAGACAGCGAGCGAGTGCATTATCAAGTCATATCCTTTTCTCGGCTAATCCTAATGATGAAAGCCAAAGTCACAAAGTCTTCTGGGAAAAATCTACTAACATCTTCCGTTGCAATAATGAACTAGAGAGAAAAATCGTGGAATCTATGGAAATCATCTTCAATCCTGTTCATCTAAATAATAACTTAAGCTACAACCTCCCAGATAGTCATTCAGCTGTGATCATGTACTGGTGTTCACGTGATGCAGCAAGCACGCGCTCTCCCAACAATGCAACAAACGAAAGAACAGCTTCAAATACAACTACAACATTTTCATGCTAATTATGTATAAAGACTGTCTGTGATGTTCATAGTCTTTTAACCCTCAATGTTTAGTGTTTTATCTTTTATAATGTCACCTGAAGAAGGCTGTTACAGGCCGAAACTAGTAGTGTGTTTATATGAAAACCTTTTTACTTAAATCTCGGTTCTAGTCATTTAATTCTTCATAAATCTATGTATGTTAACCGAGTCAATGATCATTCTGTCATATATATATATATATATATATATATATATATATATATATATATATACAGGGTGTTCGGGATAAATTTGATAAATTAACACACACTTCTCTTCATTTAAAAGTTTGGACCCTTCTTCATTCATATACAAGATGTCAGAAAGGATGGATAGCTGGAACCCACCTGAATCATGGAAGAGAATAACTTGTATCATGATGATTCGTGCCCGCCATCAAAATAAGGATATTACGACTGCTGCCCAATGCTCCCTGAATACAGTAAAAACAATCAGGCATGAACTAGAGACTTGCAATGGTGACTACGAGGATGTAGCAAGAAGAAAGATCCCTAGCAGACGATCTGATTGCGTTCGTACAGCAGAATTCCTCGCAAATCTGCAGGAACAGGTGTTGAAGAACCCTGGCATTGGAATTCGGGCTTTGTTCGTGGAGTTGCTAACTGTAGTCAAGCCCTGGATAACAAGGGTAGCCAATGGTAGGCCGTATGTATGGCAGCAGGATTCGGCCCCTTGCCACACCTCTGGGAAAAGTCAAAAATGGTTGTCTGAAAATTTCTACGACTTCACCAGTCCAAATGTTTGGCCTCCAAACTCCCCAGACCTTAACCCCATGCATTATTTTGTATGGGGCGCAGTTGAAAAAGACACCAATCGCACTTGCAGTAATACAAAAGCCCAGTTAATGGATAAAATTAAAACAGTTTTTGCGGCCCTTCCCAGGGAGACTGTAGCATCAGCTTGTTCGAGGTTCCGAAGCAGAATTGAAGCTGTGATCGATGCTAATGGTGGTTATTTTGAGTAAATCTTGTTGATAGTATTGTAATTAACTCTGCCTGTAATGTTTTTTTGTCAATTCATTAAATTTAATAGATACAAAGAAGATTTTCTTTTTCCTTACGAAACTGTCAAATTTATCCCGAACACCCTGTATATGTGGCGATCAGCTTTTACTCGGTTGTTATACATTTGAAAAAAAATATATATATATATATATACTGTATATATATATATATATATATTCATATTTATATACTGACTATAACCGAGACTAGAATAACAATTAAATTTATTCAAAACGCAACACGTTTCATCGGATTGTCCGACTTCTTCAGGCGTGGGAACATAGAAAGCAAGTAAACACTATAAGAAACATCGTATCACTATAAAACGACTATTATAAAATCAGTTAGCTTTGAACTGTTGCTACAGTCCGTGTTGAAGTTGTATTGTTAAGTAGCTGCGTGCGTCTGATTTCACGCGTGTGTATATATATATATATATATATATATATATATATATATATATATATATATATATATATATACATAGAGCCCGTTCTCTTCTGGATGACCTACTTCTTACAGAAATAACCCATATCAAAACTTATTTCAAAGTTAATGGATATTCCAAGAGAATGATTAAAAGATTCATTCTTAATCCTCCTAGATATCACTCAGAAGAAACAAATAGATTCAAAGGCAATATATCGATTCCTTACATAAGTACAGTTTCACATAAATTAGCAAACGTTCTAAGAAAAGACAATATCAGAACTTTGTTTACTCCACTTCCAAAAATCTATTTCTTAATAAGCCACCCAAAACCTTGTCATCATCATCTTAAATACCCTGATGTATATAAAATATTGTGTGATTGTGATATTCCTTATTTTGGGCAGACAGACAAATCTGTCGAATTGCGTATGGAAGAACACATGAGGGACATTACTTACAAGAGACAGCGAGCGAGTGCATTATCAAGTCATATCCTTTTCTCGGCTAATCCTAATGATGAAAGCCAAAGTCACAAAGTCTTCTGGGAAAAATCTACTAACATCTTCCGTTGCAATAATGAACTAGAGAGAAAAATCGTGGAATCTATGGAAATCATCTTCAATCCTGTTCATCTAAATAATAACTTAAGCTACAACCTCCCAGATAGTCATTCAGCTGTAATTATGTACTAGCGTTCACGAGATGCTACTAGCACACTCTTTCCCAACAATACAACAAACGAAAGAATAGCTTCAAATACAACCACAACGTTTTAATGTCAATTATGTATAGAGACTCTCTATGTTGTTCATAGTTTATTTTAGCTTCAGTGTTTTAGTGTTTTTTTTTCTTTCTTTTATAATGTCACCTGATGAAGGCTGTTACAAGCCGAAACTAGTCGTGTTTTAATATTAAAACCTTTTTACTTAAATCTTGGTGTGTAGTCATTCAATTCTTTAAAAAAAAAAAAAAAAAAAAAAATATATATATATATATATATATATATATATATATATATATATATGTATGTATGTATATATATATATATATACAGGTAACCCTCGTATAACGCGGTACTTGTACAACGCGGTTTCGATATAACGCGATCTACAAATTGTAGTAACCCTTGTTCAACGCGTTACTTATACAAAGCGATTTCAATAAAAACAGAGTCTACAAATTTTAGTAACCCTTTATCTTTTTATATGTTTTTCACCGTGCGACTTGAAAATCAAATTTTATCTTCGTCATATTTGAGTCTGCCCATATCGCCCATGTATATCACGCATTTATATAATGAGGAAATACCCTTTAACATGCATGTACGTCAATTGTTTACAGTATAAAGTTAATTGTTGAAAATTGTCTTCGTTTTCTGCCAGGAAAGCGCATTAAAAATCAAAAGTGCGTTAATTTCAAACTGAGCACTTTATTTTCTAGTGAGTTACATGCATAATTAATATGTAATCCATTTTTTATGTAAAAAAAATATTTTTATAGTAATGGCCACAAACTGCAACGAAAGGGAAAAAACAACATTGAAAACAAAATTCATTTCTCTCGAAGAAAAAATTAAAAAATTGGATCGGTTGAAAAATGGAGAAAAGCCAGGAGTTTTTGTAGGGACTTTGAATTTAAATGAATCCACAATTCGAACAATCAAACAAAATGAACATAAAATGCTATTGCGGGGTCAACGGTAAGTGCAAAGCGCGTTGCTTGTGTACGCGATATTCTAATGGCAAAAAATGGAAAAATCTCTAATGATTTGGATGGAAGATTGCCCTCAAAAGAAGATTCAGTTGGGTAGAAATCTTATTAAACAAAAAAAAGCGCTCAAAAGTTATAAAAATTTATTGTGCAGACCAGGTGTTCAATGCGGATGAATCCGGGTTATATTGGGGAAAACAAAAATGCAAAAACGCACCAATATTTCGAAAAATGAAAGACCAGCTCCTGGATTCAAAGTTTTCGGAGATATATATATATATATATATATATATATATATATCCTGAAGTAGACTTGTGCCATTTTTATTTTCCAGGTGAAAACGTAGGTGTAGGTTTTCCCGTATTTCAACATCGTTTTATAGCCTGTGCCATTCGGATAATAAAGAAATATTATTTTGTAATCATGTGAGCAAATATCACGAAATACGTCTTAGGATTTTTATGCCTAGCTTCGGGATTTCGAACTACAGAGAACCCGGAGCAGAAACGATTCTAGACTGCTACCAGGAAATCTACATATTAGTCAAACAAACTTTACATAAAGACGTCAACATCATTACTGCCAAAGAAAGAAACAGATATTGGCTTATTTTTGGTCATCGTAATCAGCACCAGCGGTCAAGCCTTTTCTTTCAAGAATCCGGATCTATCTAGACAGGATTTCTCACGGAGAATTAGTCATAGCAAAATCCCCGTTAAATGGAACTTGTTCAAGACAAGAAAAGAAGATACGCTGGCCTACCGAATATGTCGCTCTATAGAAACAGCTGGACATTTTTTCGATTACTGTGCGCTCGCACAAAAGATGTGGGTTAGTATACGTAAAACCACAAAACTCCCAATATTTAGTGGATGAAGTAATATTCTTACTCTTTCCTCTTCCACTTCCATGCTGTATTTGTCCGACAACCCCATTCAGAGATCCATAGCAACCTGCAAAACGTTTGATGTTTAGACAGATTGAGGAAGAGACAGGATCAACTGATGTCGTTAAAGAGATCCCATTCAACATCAGAACTTGACCAGTTTTATTTCAAGTAAAGCATTTCTTTTTCTTAATAAAAGTACCGCATTATATCCCATTATTACCTTTACTGTTGCTTGTTCCTTGAAGGAGATCGAATATCTTCTAAGATTAAATTTCAAAACAGACCTTTCGTGGCAAACTTAATATATTCATTAAGCTTTCTGTTTCCAAGAGAAGGAGGGATAAACTTTCTCTTTCGTTTTCATTTTTACTGTTAATCCATTCCTGAACAGTAGGTTACATTAAAGAAATCAAAAATTCTCTCTGCGGTACAAATCCCTACCGGTATTTGGAGTCGATCCGTAAAGTTTCGTAAAGTCTTGCCAGCACTATCGAAAAACAGGGTTGAGTTCGGTATTTTCTTCTTTTCCTCACTTCTTCAATTCCTATTTATTTGACACGTATTTGGGAAATAATTAGTCTATGATCAACCTACATTAAAAATTATTCGTATATCGCTGATCTTTCTCGCACATCGTAGGCATAGACAACATCACTTGGAGTTGGAGAAAGAACAAAGAATGGAACACGTGCACTGTACGTTCAATTTTGAAACCCCCGCAAAAAAAAAAATTTGGAAATATCCTTTTGGCTTTTGTATTATTTAATAAATAATAACATTGAGGGGGGGACTCTAATTCCAGCATTACAAGAAATCCAGAAGACTAATATCCGTCTCTGTATTAATGCAATAACTTTGCTTGAGTAAAACGCGTCTGGTGCGGTAGATATGCTTTCTGGGCAGTTATTACAGGCTCTGCTTACGACTGCCATTTTAATTAGCTGGCAAAAGGATTCAAATATAATTACGCTGTCATCCAAAATATGTCTTTAATATTTTATTTAGTCCTAGGTGATATAAAAAAAAATTGTTCGTTTTGTTCATGCGATTATAAATTGTGAATGGCCTTCGGAGTATGTTGAGGAACCCGATGCTGAACTTCAGTGGCTTTTTACCACGTATGCCTGCCAAATGGTTAGAATTTTATTTTTTTAACAACAGGCATCATTGTGATGGGGACATATCGTTAATGTTTAGAGTTCTCCTGTTTATTTTCTGAATTATTTACATTGTTTATTTCAAATAAAGAAACAAATTCTCTTGTTCGTTCCTAAAAGGAAGTAGGTTGCACACTTACACTCAAAACTTTCTAGGAAAAGTGGGGAGAATCAAATTTCGTGTACTTATATTACAATAATGTCTAATGAATTTCAAAAAAGTACTTTATTTAGATACTTGCAAATTGCAATCAGTAAAAAAAAAATGATTTTGTACCTAAATTGTATTTCTGAAAAGAAACAATCTAGGTACAAAATCATTTTTTTCCAAATCAAAATCATTCTTGTTAAAAATAGGGAGTCGCTTTGGATATGTTTTTGGGTATGAAATTAATTAAAATTTAATTAATTTCATTAATTAAATTAATTTAATTAATTTAAAAACGCCTTTATTAATTTTTTTCAAACATGTTTATAAGATTGAAATCAGAAACCCTGGAGCAAGTTGAGTACCCTGTATGAGGTCTTTTTGATTGTGGTTCATAGTTTACCCAGAAGACGTCAATGAAACATATTCATATGAATTAATTGATCCTGGAGATTCTGGTTACTGTGTATCTCTATAGTAGAAAAAGCAGAAAAACAAATCCAAGTGTAACTCCCCAACCTTCATACCAAACGATGATGAATAGAAATAAGAAATCCAGCAGAGGAGAGAGAAAGTCAACTCGAAAAGCAAAAAATACTTCGAAAATTGTTTATTTATTCAAGGAAGTTGCAAGAAAAGGCTTGAAGCAATCAAAGATATACGACTTACACATAATCAAGCAGGATTGGCCGAAAATATGTAGGACACAATTTTCTGTTGATAAACATTACAACAGTGAAATAACATCCAAGGAGGAGGATATTTGTCTTGTGTCAATCTACAGGAAAAGAGACTTCATTTATGGATTATTGCTGAGGTTTCAGTAATACATCGACAAAATCATGCAAGTTTACATTAAGTATTTCATTCGATAAAATGACGAAATAATACTGATCACAAGACTCGTGTTTAGGCAATTTAGATCCAAATGAGGTATGGATTTTTTTTTTTTTTTTTTGGCTACTCGCAAGGCCACACCAACCGATTGAACTTTGCCATTATAAGAGTTTCAAATAGGAAAAAATAATAATTATGGCTGATATACTCCCTGATACCCCCCCCCCGAGATATCTTAAGTGTTTTTATTTTCTTTTTTCCTTTTTTTTTTTTTTGAATGTAAGGTAATATCGGATTCCTTGGTGCGTACACCAGGTTTATAACTCTTAGCAAAATCGGCGTTCGTTGGCTGAACCATCCCTTCTGCATCTGTCATCCTCATACTATCTATATTTTGTAGACTTATACGTTCACATTTATTCTTTCGTTTACTTACTGCATAATAATAGAATCCGAGCAGCTTTTCTTTAGCTATCGGAGCCACTTTCTTTTCCTGTTCTGCTTGTTTTTCCTGTTTCTTTTCCTGTTCTGCACCTCGTTGTGGAGCTGTAAGCTGCTTCTTGTCTTGTATTAAGTCAACAATGGAACGACCTATGTTTTCTCATTTCGCAGTTAACGAATACCACAATAATCGAAAGATCTGTAATGTATAATAGTCATATTATTTAGTTACTTTTTATATAAATTAATATTAAACAAAAAGTAAATTTTGAAATTTAAAAAAATATTGCGATATTTTAATAATTTTCTTTTTGATTTTAATACGTAGTAACACCTATTAATCTTTTTTACTAAAAAAAATTAATAATAAATTATGATATCTGTTTTCTGAGTACATGTCAGAAATTCCGTACAACTCAATGTCGTCCATCATGGCCCCATATGCGGATGATACAACATTATTAGCCATATCTCTCCGGCCATGCCTCATTACTAAAAAGCTTCAAGAAAACCTTCTAAAGTTGGAGAAATGGTTCTCCAAATGGAGACTAAAGTGAATCTCCAAAAATGCTCAGCCATTCTCTTCACGAAAAGATCGATCTCTCCTGCAGGAGACGTCTTGCTATTCAATACCAAAATTCCCTGGCAAACAGAAACAAAATACCTTGGTGTCGTGCTCGACAAAAAATTAACTTTTAATCAACACATCAAGACTACGTCTGCAAAGGCATCTAAAGCCATCGCCCAGATCTACCCCCTAATCAACAGGAACAGCAAGCTAAACATCAGAATCCAATTGCTCTTATGCCAGCTGACGAATCGTCCCATAGTCACTTATGCTTCTCCAGCCTGGAGCCATTCTCCAATACTAACTAACATTCTCAAACTGTAACGTGTGCAAAACAAGTGCCCCTGAGAATGATTTTAAACGCCCCATGGTTCTTCAGAAACAATCAACTTCATGGAGATACAAATATTAATTATCTCTTCTCTTTTCTACAATCTTTAGCAACAACGTTTTTCCCTAAAGACGTCCACTCATCCCAACGATCTAGTTCAGCAAGCCGTAGCCTACGAGGCAACGGATATATTCAAACATAAAAGACCAAAAGCCATTTTAACTTCCTGTAGCGATGCATAATCTCCATGCCCATTCAGGGCGAGCAAACTGCTCCTAAAATTTTACCCTCCATGTAGTCGTAACAGATAGCAAGGAATATGAAAAGCATCTTGCTTCACCCTTAAAGCCATTAATGTCAAATGTCAATTGTTTGCTGAGTCTCAATCAGAACATAAAGACATGATTTTTAAATCAAGTTTCTTGTAGGTCCACTGACTACCGAAACTAGATTTTTCATACTGCACCAGTTCGATCAAATTCGTTCACTTGCTTTCTGAAAAATGTAAAAAAAAAAAAAAAATCTACCTTGTGTAGTACATATTAGTACTTGAAGGAAATAAATAGAGTAAAAAGGGCAAACATTGCTTGAGATAAAAAAGTATTTAAATCCTTAATGCACTTTATTCGCAAATAGGCGATTCTCCTTGTTACCAAGTTTTTAGAGATCGATGGGCAGATAATTGCATCCTTAATCCCTCCACGATAGCACAAGACTCTCATTGAGTTCACAGGCGTCAGAGAAGAGGAGTCTCAAAAAGTGTAACTGCACGTCCGAGCGGAAAGGACACGTGTGAAATACTATGGGAAAACGATCTGTAAGAAAAGATCTCCGATGGATGAAAATTCATTAATAACCAAAAGTTTTTGCTTAATGGGATTCTGGTGAAGCTACAACAAGCTAAGTAAGCCAGCATTGAATTAATTTATGCTAATAAGAAATAAAGGAATCCCATACTGTTCGAGCACAGATGCGAGACCCTCGGCTGGCACAGTGCCAAGAAAGGCAATTCATTTTGAAGATATATAAAATGTAACAATATATTTAGTTTATTTATTGGCAAAGCACGGTCAATAAATATAGGGATGCCATCAAAATAGATCCGAAATGTACCTGTCATTTATTACAGCCGGGAAAGAACTAGTGGAAGCCAAAGGAAAGTGCCATCCAGTGAAATCTCCACTGAGGAGAGTCCAATCTGTTGCTAATTTATTAAGGAGTTCGAAAAATAAATGGTTATTTTGTGGGAATCCTTACGTCCAGATAATATTTGCTAATTTATTAGAAATGTAAATTAGTTTTTAAGATTGATTTACCGTAACATTTAATTTCTAAACCGACATTATCGTTTTTGGAATAAACGAGAAAATTGTTGATTGTAGTAACCCATTACATTTAAATTATTTCGTAGTGAAATTAGCAATATTTTCCAACACACACTTATATCCACAGGTTTCATTACAATGTATAAAAATGAACATCTTAATATATTATTTTTCTTACTATTTTCTTAATTTCATATAAATAAGATGTAATTTAAAAACTCTTAAGAATATTTCGAAATATTTTGAATTATTTCAAAATACTATAAAATAAAATCAAGTTTCTTAGAACACCTTTAATAATTTTATATCTAAAATATTAATAGAATTGAAAATAATGTCTCTCGAATGACCGGGCTGGACATAGCCAATATCACATTACATACGATTATACATACGAAAAGTCATTTTTAGGACTTCCAACGTAACAAATGGCGATGCTGTAGCCAATGAAGTTTTAACTGAGGCTTGGCTATTGCCGTTACCCAGCCATGACTAGAGCTTTATAGCTCAACAACACTCCATCCATACAGATTTACTTCATTCAGATGACGGGATAAAGAGTCAAGGATTCAGTCCATCTCCCAGTTCTTTTAAGAACTCTCGAATGGCCAATTGGTTGTAGGGCGCTGGTGCGTAATGGCGGTTGCCAAGTGTTTATATGTGATCAGTGATTTAAATAGTTGTTATGAGCGTTCTTCATTTTCTGAAGAAAAATTTATTTTGTAAAATATTTGCTACTGATGCTGGTAGATCGATTTGATCTACGGGATATTTATATAGAGAGGTAAGTGTTCTTCATTTTGTGAAACATTTGCTACCTATGCTGGTAGATCGATTTGATCTACGGGATATTTACATTGGGCTCTAGGACCCAATTCTCAAACTGTATTCTAATAGAGTTGTTGCCTTCTATCAGTCATGACAGAACCTCTCAATGAAAGCATATTCGAAGAAGTTTAGAGAATTCCTAAGATTAGGAAAACTATTGAGCGACAACTGGCCAGGGAAAGTAAAGCTATTAGATACATTCCCCCCTACAGCAGTCACAGAAGATAGGATGGATGATTTTAATGAAGGAAGTATGTTGACTGAACTAGAATCAAGTCACTCCACGAATATAGAGAATGCTGCATCTCTGGATAATACTCCGCAGTTTTTGGAAACCAACACAGAATTCCAAACAGTCAAAAAGAAAAGGAAAATCTCCTCTACTTCAGATACACCCAAAACAGCAGAGATAGAACCAGATAATGTAATTAAAGAAAGGGTACCCCCAGTCGTCCTAAGGGCCAAGGAGCACTGGACGTCCGTTGCATCCACACTGAAATCTTCAGATATCACCTTCATTAAAGCCATAAACACAGAAGAAGGGATTCGCATACAACCTAAAACATCATCAGATTACAGAAAAATGACCAAACTTCTAGACAACAACAATTTGCCATACCACACTTTTGCACTCAACAGTGAAAAAAATTTTAAAGTAGTGTTAAGGGGATTAACTGAAACATTACAAATAGAAGAGCTCACTGCAGACCTCCAATTTAAGGGATTTAGCCCAATTAAAGTCAGCCGAATGCGGAGAGCTGATAAAACACCCTGTCCCCTAATTCTAGTGGAAATAAGTAAAGACCAAAAACATATATACAATCTCCAAACCATCTGTGATCTAGTCATAAAAGTTGAGGCATTGAAACATAAATCAACTACAACCCAGTGCCATAGATGCCAGAAGATTGGGCATGCTCAACGATGCTGCAAGGCTGAATTTCGTTGCGTGAAATGTGGTGGCAAACATGCATCAAATGAATGCCATAAACCTCGTACACTTCCAGCAAAGTGTGCAAACTGCGGAGGACCACACCCTGCAAACTATAGGGGCTGTATAGCATTTCCCCAAAACCAAAAATTACAACTCAAAACCAGTAAACCTCTTCAACAACAAGCGTCTTCCCATCAAACCATAGTCTCCACAACGGATGGAAGATCGTATGCTGAAGTTACAAGATCAACCTTCCAAAAAGACCCAAAACCAAAGCAGTCACAGCAAACCAACAAACCCATCCTACTGAACATAACAAGCCACTTAGGTGAAATGCTTGCTGAACTCCAACAAACCAACCCAACTCAAGAAGCAAAAGATATCATATTAAGGCATACACAATCACTCTTTATGGAAATTCTTAATGGATAAGTCTAAAAGAAAACCGAAATCATTACAAATTGTTTCATGGAATGCAAATGGTTTATCTATCAAATTACAGGAGCTGCAGGAGTTTGCAGCAGAAACTCAAGCAGACATCATCCTCATAAAAGAAACACATCTTCGTCCAAGTGACAAAATCAGAATCAACGGTTATAGCACTTACCGTACAGACAGATGCTTTGCTAGAGGTGGAGGCACTGCCATCTTTGTGAAAAGAAACATAAAACATAATTCAATAGCAGAACCGCAAACAGAACACATGGAAACTACAGGAATAGAAATACATATGGAAAACACAAGCAGCATTACGATATATGCAACCTACAACCCCCCAAATAAAAAACTCCTTGAATCTGACTTAGAGGTGATACTAAATACAGGCAGAGCAGTGATTATAGCCGGAGAACTTAATGCCAAACACTCAGTCTGGAACAGCAGAAACTCAAATATTAATGGAAGAATACTCAACTCTTACACCACTTCAAGAAATATAACAGTAATAGGACCCACTGAACCCACACATTATGGAGCTACTGGACGTCCTGATGTACTAGATATAGCTATATTAAAAAACATAGCGCACAGCTATCAGATACAAGCAATCAACGACTTAAGTTCTGATCATAACCCCATCATATTACAACTAGGCACCATACAAGATTTAACAGAAAACACCACCACATTTATAAATTGGAAACAACTTCCCTCAGCCTTCCAGGAAAACCTTGGTCCAATACCGCATATAACATCTGCTGAAGATGTAGAAAAAGCAGTGAAGACTCTTGAAAACAACTGCTGACAGCTATAACACAGGTAACAAATATAACCAAATGTACACCATCAAATAAACTTCCACAGGATATAAAACGTCTTATCCAAGAGAAAAACAGATTAAGAAGACAATATCAGAGAACAATGGACCCAGCGGATAAACAAGCAGTCAATAGAGCAACAAACCAGGTTCGATATGCCCTAAAGGACCACCGTAACCAACTCTGGAATAACAAAATTCTCCAATTAAACACAGAAGATCAATCAATATGGAAAATGATGAAATCACTCCGTTCAAAGCGTTTTACATTTCCTCCAATCCAAGGTGAATCTAATGTTGTCTACAACGACGAGGAAAAAGCTGAAGCATTTGCTGACAGTTTAGAAAAACAATGCAGCCCCAATTATATCAATACAGATATAAATTTCATAAGTAAAATTCACACCCAAGTGCATAAAATAACTCAAAATGCCTCACTCCAATCCAATAACAAATCCGTGTCACCAACAGAAGTATATGAGATTTTAAAAAAACTAAATAACAAAAAGGCTCTGGGTACAGATGGAATAACAAACAAGGTACTCAAGTTACTTCCTCGCAAAGGGGTTATGCAACTAGTAGCCATCATTAATGCCATCCTCCGGCTAAATTATTTCCCACAACGATAGAAAATTGCCGACGTTTTCCTAATTCCCAAACCTGGAAAAAATACAGTTTCCTGAAAATTACAGACCAATCAGCCTTCTGTCATGCATAGGTAAGATAGCCGAACGTGCTATTCTCACACGGGTTCAAGAGAAGAGGCAACAAATATCAACCATATAATTCAAGATGAACAATTCGGCTTTAGGAAATATCACTCCACAACGCTACAAATTTACAGAGTTATCGAACATATAACCCAAGGGTATGAATGGCACCAACACACTGGCGCAGTTTTTCTAGACATCACTCAGGCATTTGATAGAGTGTGGCATCATGGACTAATTTTTAAACTACACGAAGTTGGTATTCCATTGCCACTAGTGCTACTTATCAAATCATATCTACACAACAGAAAATTTAAAATAAAACTCAACGGTATCAGATCCACAGAGAGGAGAATCACGGCCGGAGTACCTCAAGGCTCTCTACTATCTCCCTACTCTTCTCCATATACATCTCAGATCTCCCCAAACTGTCTCCAGCTATCACCGCTCTGTATGCCGACGATACAATCATTATAGCCAGATCCCTCCGTCCACACCTGGCCACAATCAAGCTGCAGAGAGCAGTCAATGAATTGGAGGATTGGTATACCAAGTGGCGTATCGCAATTAATCCAAACAAAAGCTCTGCAGTACTTTTCACCAGACGTAAAGCAGAACCGAATACAAGCATACAAATGTTTGGTAAAATCATCCCTTGGCGCAATTCTACCAAATATCTGGGAATTCATCTTGATATACGTCTAAACTTCAAGTCACATATGGATAGTGTTGCCACTAAGGCAAGTCAGACTATAGCACAACTATATCCACTTTTGAACAGGAACAGCTTCCTAAGCATAAGCAACAAAATCCTCCTTTGCAAATTGGTAATCAGACCGCAACTAACTTATGCCTCTCCAACTTTTAGTCGTGGGGTACACGACTAAAAGCAACATCAACAGACTTCAGATAATACAGAATAAATGCCTAAGAATGGCATTTAATGCCCCATGGTTCATCAGAAACATCCAGTTACATCAAGAAGCCAATCTTCCAGATATTAAGACCTACATGACAAGCATTGCAGAGAAATTCTTCACAATCACGGATAATCACCCAAATCAGTTAGTTCGAAACGCAGCGGACTACAAGCCCTCCGATCGTTTCAAACATAAAAAACCGAAATCCTCCATCGCAAGAGAAAGCTGATACAGCCTCAATGCTCACAATGAGCGGGTACGTTACCCACAATAATCTCATCACCCACAATCTAAAATCCAGATGAAGGAATAAAGAGTCAAGGACTCAGTCCATCAACCAATTAAGTTCAAAGTTCAAAGTTCTCGAATGACCAATCGGGTGGATCGAATAACCGTGAGATGCGGTGATTAATACCCTTGTAGGTAATGGATGGCAATGCTGTAGCCAATGAAATTCTAACTGAAGTTCGACTGTTGCTGTTACCCCCCCCCTGTGGCGTAGAGATTCGAGAGTTTGAGTTCGCTCTCTTGAGGTTTTTGCCTTAAGGGAGTAATTTGAGTCTCCGGGGAAAGTGTTTTCCGGTGAGGGGCTTCGTCGGTGAATGCTTTTCTTCGGAATATGAGTGGTTCTGCTCGGTGGTGGGGGAGCCCGTCACTGAGTGGAACCAACGCTGAGATGAGATATGGACGCTCTTTCGGCCACTATGGAGTGGTCTAGGGATCGTCCGAATTTTTAGAGTTCACCTTTACTTAAACATCGGTGATTAATACCCTCCTCTGTGATGTCCTCCATACAGTATCCCATTTTCATCTATCCATTCCTATATATATTTTGCATATGACTAATATCTCTAAAACCTTGACAACGACTCCTGATATGCTGATCGGTCTGTAATTTGCGACATCAGTCTTGCAGCCTTCTTTATGCAATGGAACTATTTTCCCCTCTTTCCACCACCCTCTCGGGACTAATCCAAAACTAGATTGAACAATATGGTCAAGGGCACTGACAATTCCTTTGTCGCTTCACATAAGACTCGAGCTGGTATACCATCCAATCCCATAGATGTATTTATATTAAGGTTCCGTAATATACTATTCACCTCATTCCTGCAATATCACCGCCTGGATGATATACTCTTGCAAAGTGTTCACTTAGTAATTCTACTATTTCAACTGATTCAGTTACCTTCTTACCATTGGCATTCCTTAAATTATTTTGCCGTATGCATTTTCTTTTACTTGCAGCATATTGAAAGAACTGTTTGGGATTTTCTTTAGCCTGCGTTGTTAACTTCCTTTCATAATCTGCTTTTGCTTTTCTTACCGCACTCGTTACCCTTCTGGCTTGTACTGTTCATGTGCCTTTCTCCTAAATTCCCTCTACAGTTGTTTCTTTTTCTGCAACTCAAGCTTAATGATGTTATTCATCCATTTAACCTCCACTTGATTTACTCTCCGGACTCTAGGTATGCAGTCAGCCATTACCTCCCTCAAACACTCCTTTACCACTTCCATGCACTATCAACAGCCAGTCCTTGTAGTTTTACATGCCATGGCACTGATCCAAGCAATCTCCTAAGCTTGTCATACTTACCAGCCCAGTAATTCCACATGTACCCTGTCTTAACTGAAAATTCCACACATTTCGCCACCTGCCAGCTCAAGACCTTATGATCACTCTCGCTAGTTGGTGGCAACGTGGTCATATTCGTTATATACAAAATCTCAGATGCAATTACTAGGTGAAGCACTCTCGAACCCCTAGTATTTTCAATCACATGCTGTCTCAGATAGTTATCCCTTAATAATTGAATAAAATCCATTTCCTTCCTCCCATTTGTCCTCTCCTCCCTCCAATCAATGTTACCATAGTTGAAATCTCCCATAATAATTACCTGTCCTCCACTCACTGAGTGCTATTTGCTGATGCATACTATCTCCATCATCTATTCCATCACCTGGTCTATAGTAGCACTTCAACTGTATATTTTGTTCTGCTGGTCTCATTCTCACACCAGATAGTCTCAAAGGTGCTATTTTCACTGTCCTGCAGTCGAACTTCTATTCTCTTCGTCTGCAGTTCGTTGGCTATCATCAATAACAGTCCTCCCCCATTCTTTTCTCTCTATCCTTCCTGAACACACTATACCTTTCACATTCTATTCCACTAACTATATCAACTTCTGTTAGCCTAATGTCTCACTAATGCCAAAAACGTTTGGCCGGAATGAGCCAACGAAGGCCAAAAATTCCTCCTGCTTGTTCCTAAAGCTCCTGGCATTAGTGTACATAAACTGCAAAAAAAAACCCTAGGCCCACCCTATTTTGACGCCTTATACGAACTATCCCATTCTGGTCTGTTACCATTAGGACTAACTCAGGCATATTATACACATTCTCACACCCAACTGCCACACTGATGTCTGCATGTCTACTCAACAGCATCCCCACCCTCCCTAAAAGCTCTAGTTTCCCTGATTCTGCACATCCTTCATTCAACAACAATTTTTTTTCCAGTCTCCGAACACCAAATCCATTCAGATGCAAACCATCATTCTTGTATAAGTCCTTTCACCCGTCAAACTCCACCCCCCCCCTGCATAACTTACGTATAGAGTCATTCGCAATTATGGCCCTACTCCTCAACGCTACTCTAATCATCAAAGTTTCTTCGAACTTCGCCAAGGAGACTTGGCGAAGTTCGAAGACGATATTACATTTATATCATATTTGTAGCTTTCTAAATGCACTGAGATTAGATAATATTCCCATTTTTTATCATTTGTTTTCCCTTTTTGAATAAATGAAATTAGTGCATTTCGATCTGTTTTAATGGTCTGCCTTCTTCACTAAGTTGCCTTTCTTCTGTTTCGGGTTTAATGTATTGAAGAATAAATGAAACATTTGCAGTATTTATTATTCTTAATAAGCTGCAATTTTTATAAAAAAATTAGTAATATAAAAAATGTTTTTTCAATATTATAAGTAATATTTAGAAATTTCAAAATTATTTCCTAAAAAATTCTCATTTTTAAATACACCTATTATAATTTTTCATATTAATGTATAAGTTAAATATTATGAAAACGAATATTGTATTGAGTTAATGCTGAATTCTGGGACTCTGCTGGCGTAATGGCGGTTGCCATGTGTTTATATATGTGATCAGTGATTTAAATAGTCGTTATGATTTTCTGAAGAAAAATTTATTTTGTAAAATAAATATTTGCTACTGATGCTGGTAGATCGATTTGATCTACGGGATATTTATATATAGAGGTAAGTGTTCTTCATTCTGTGAAACATTTGCTACCTTTGCTGGTAGATCGATTTGATCTACGGGATATTTACATTGGGCTCTAGGTCCCACTTCTCAAACTTTATTCTAATAGAGTTGTTGCCTTCTATCAATCATTACAAAACCTCTCAATGAAGGCATATTTGAAGAAGTTTACAGAGAATTCCTAAGATTAGGAAAACTTTTGAGCGACAACTGGCCAGGGAAAGTAAAGCTGTTAGATACATTCCCCCTACAGCAGTCACAGAAGATAGGATGGATGATTCTAATGAAGGAAGTATGTTGACTGAACCAGAATCAAGTCACTCCACGAATACAGAGAATGCTGCATCTCAGGATAATACTCCGCAGTTTTTGGAAACCAACACAGAATTTCAAACAGTCAAAAAGAAAAGGAAAATCTCCTCTACTGCAGATACACCCAAAACAGTGGAGATAGAACCAGATAATGTAATTAAAGAAAGGGTACCCCCAGTCGTCCTAAGGGCCAAGGAGCACTCGACGTCCGTTGCATCCACACTGAAATCTTCAGATATCACCTTCATTAAAGCCACAAACACAGAAGAAGGGATTCGCATACAACCTAAAACATCATCAGATTACAGAAAAATGACCAAACTTCTAGACAACAAACAATTTGCCATATCACACTTTTGCACTCAACAGTGAAAAAAATTTAAAAGTAGTGTTAAGGGGAGTAACTGAAACATTACAAATAGAAGACCTCACTTCAGACCTCCAACTTAAGGGATTTAACCCAATTAAAGTCAGCCGAATGCGGAGAGCTGATAAAACACCCTATGCCCTAATTCTAGTAGAAATAAGCAAAGACCAAAATCATATATACGATCTCCAAACCATCTGTGATCTAGTCATAAAAGTTGAGGCATTGAAACATAAATCAACTACAACCCAGTGCCATAGATGCCAGAAGATTGGGCATGCCCAACGATGCTGCAAGGCTGAATTTCGTTGCGTTAAATGTGGTGGCAAACATGCATCAAATGAATGCCATAAACCTCGTACACTTCCAGCAAAGTGTGCAAACTGCGGAGGACCACACCCTGCAAACTATAGGGGCTGTATAGCATTTCCTCAAAATCAAAAATTACAACTCAAAACCAGTAAACCTCTTCAAGAACAAGCGTCTTCCCATCAAACCATAGTCTCCACAACGGATGGAAGATCGTATGCTGAAGTTACAAGATCAACCTTCCAAAAAGACCCAAAACCAAAGCAGTCACAGCAAACCAGCAAACCTATCCTACTGAACATAACAAGCCACTTAGGTGAAATGCTTGCTGAACTCCAACAAACCAACCCAACTCAAGAAGCCAAAGATATCATCTTAAGGCATACACAATCACTCTTTATGGAAATTCTTAATGGATAAATCTAAAAGAAAACTGAAATCATTACAAATTGTTTCATGGAATGCAAATGGTTTATCTATCAAATTACAGGAGCTGCAGGAGTTTGCAGCAGAAACTCAAGCATACATCATCCTCATAAATGAAAGACATCTTCGTCCAAGTGACAAAATCAGAATCAATAGTTATAGCACTTACTGTACAGACAGATGCTTTGCTAGAGGTGGAGGCACTGCCATCTTTGTGAAAAGTAACATAAAACATAATTCAATAGCAGAATCCCAAACAGAACACATGGAAACTACAGGAATAGAAATACATATGGAAAACACAAGCAGCATTACGATATATGCAGCCTACAACCCCCCAAATAAAAAACTCCTTGAATCTGACTTAGAGGTGATACTAAATACAGGCAGAGCAGTGATTATAGCCGGAGATCTTAATGCCAAACACTCAGTCTGGAACAGCAGAAACTCAAATATTAATGGAAGAATACTCAACACTTACACCACTTCAAGAAATATAACAGTAATAAGACCCACTGAACCCACACATTATGGAGCTACCAGTCGTCCTGATGTACTAGATATAGCTATATTAAAAAACATAGCGCACAGCTATCAGATACAAGCAATCAACGACTTAAGTTCTGATCATAACCCCATCATATTACAACTAGGCACCATACAAGATATAGCAGAAAACACCACCACATTTATAAATTGGAAACAACTTCCCTCAGCCTTCCAGGAAAACCTTGGTCCAATACCGCATATAACATCTGCTGAAGATGTAGAAAAAGCAGTGAAGACTCTTGAAAAACAACTGCTGACAGCTGTAACGCAGGTAACAAATATAACCAAATGTACACCATCAAATAAACTTCCACAGGATATAAAACGTCTTATCCAAGAGAAAAACAGATTAAGAAGACAATATCAGAGAACAATGGACCCAGCGGATAAACAAGCAGTGAATAGAGCAACAAACCAGGTTCGATATGCCCTAAAGGACCGTAACCAACTCTGGAATAACAAAATTCTCCAATTAAACACAGAGGATCAATCAATATGGAAAATGATGAAATCACTCCGTTCAAAGCGTTTTACATTTCCTCCAATCCAAGGTGAATCTAATGTTGTCTACAACGACGAGGAAAAAGCTGAAGCATTTGCTGACAGTTTAGAAAAACAATGCAGCCCCAATTATATCAATACAGATATAAATTTCATAAGTAAAATTCACACCCAAGTGCGTAAAATAACTCAAAATGCCTCATTCCAATCCAATAACAAATCCGTGTCACCAACAGAAGTATATGAGATTTTAAGAAAACTAAACAACAAAAAGGCTCTGGGTACAGATGGAATAACAAACAAGGTACTCAAGTTACTTCCTCGCAAAGGGGTTATGCATCTAGTAGCCATCATTAATGCCATCTTCCGGCTAAATTATTTCCCACAACGATGGAAAATTGCCGACGTTTTCCTAATTCCCAAACCTGGGAAAAATACACAGTTTCCTGAAAATTACAGACCAATCAGCCTTCTTTCATGTATAGGTAAGATAGCCGAACGTGCTATTCTCACACGGCTTCAAGAGGCAACAGATATCAACCATATAATTCAAGATGAACAATTCGGCTTTAGGAAATATCACTCCACAACGCTACAAATTTACAGAGTTATCGAACATATAACCCAAGGGTATGAATGGCACCAACACACTGGAGCAGTTTTTCTAGACATCACTCAGGCATTTGATAGAGTATGGCATCATGGACTAATTTTTAAACTACACGAAGTTGGTATTCCATTGCCACTAGTGCTACTTATCAAATCATATCTACACAACAGAAAATTTAAAATAAAACTGAATGGTATCAGATCCACAGAGAGGAGAATCACGGCCGGAGTACCTCAAGGCTCTCTACTATCTCCCCTACTCTTCTCCATATACATGGCAGATCTCCCCAAACTGTCTCCAGCTATCACCGCTCTGTATGCCGACGATACAATCATTATAGCCAGATCCCTCCGTCCACATCTGGCCACAATCAAGCTGCAGAGAGCAGTCAATGAATTGGAGGATTGGTACACCAAGTGGCGTATCGCAATTAATCCAAACAAAAGCTCTGCAGTCTTTTTCACCAGACTTAAAGAAGAACCGAATACAAGCATACAAATGTTTGGTAAAATCATCCCTTGGCGCAATTCTACCAAATATCTGGAAATTCATCTTGATAGACGTCTAAACTTCAAGTCACATATGGATAGTGTTGCCACTAAGGCAAGTCAGACTATAGCACAGCTATATCCACTTTTGAGCAGGAACAGCTTCCTAAGCATAAGCAACAAAATCTTACTTTTCAAATCGGTAATCAGACCGCAACTAACTTATGCCTCTCCAACCTGGGGTCACACGACTAAAAGCAACATTACGGACTTCAGATAATACAGAATAAATGCCTAAGAATGTTTCTGATGAACCACGGGGCATTTAATGCCCCGTGGTTCATCAGAAACATCCAGTTACATCAAGAAGCCAATCTTCCAGATATTAAGACCTACATTACAAGCATTGCGGAGAAATTCTTCACAATCACGGATAATCACCCAAATCAGTTAGTTCGACAGGCAGCGGACTACAAGCCCTCAGATCGTTTCAAACATAAAAAACTGAAATCCTCCATCGCAAGAGAAAGCTGATACAGCCTCAATGCTCACAATGAGCGGGTAAATTACCCACAATAATCTCATCACCCACAATCTAAAATCCAGATGAAGGGATAAAGAGTCAAGGACTCAGTCCATCAACCAATTAAGTTCAAGTTCAAGTTCAAGAATATTGTATTGTTATGAAATTAACAATTCTTTATATTTGTTGGGTCTTTAATCTTCCGAATTTAACAAAAGTATGTTTGTTTAAAACGATTTTTCAAGTTATAAGTTCAATACTATCATATAATAGTATGGCGTCAAGAAAGGAGAAATTTTCACAGAAAGTAGCTTGTTATAATATCGCGAATAATGGGTAAAAGTAAAAAAATTAATGGTTAATAATATTCATTATTCAATCATATCCACTGTCCAACGAAAAAACTACTTCCTGTTCGAATCCTTCTGGTAGGGGAGACGGGGGGGTATATGAATATTTGTAATTGAGCTTAGGTGGAAAATGAATAACACATCTCTATTCGAAACCATCGCCTGGCATATTGTAATGTAAGCAGTTTGAAAAAGTTCAGTCTTGGTTCTGGAGAGCACGTTCCCGACTATTTAAAAAATAAATAAAAATCCAATGTATATATATATATATATATATATATATAAAATATTTCAAAAAAAAAAAGAAAGAATGAAAGAAATCCTTAGGAATTTCTTCGGTATAGTTTACCAAAACCATATTCACATAACACACAATAACAGTGTTGTTTTTTTATTTTACTTTTTATTCTATTCTCTGCTTTATAGTGCAATAATTCCATTAATTTTAAAGCAAATAATTTAAAATTAAAAAACAACTTATTAACAAATTTCTTTTTAATTATTATTCATTAACATTTCATAAAAAAGTGTTTTCTTTTAAATTTAATTTAAAATTCATTTAATTTCTAAATATAATTTAATTTTATCGAATTAATTTGATTTTATATTTTGTGAATAAATATCTTAAAAGTAGAAATATATTAAAATGTATATGATTCTTATATTTATATCCTATTACTAAGATGATAATTTAACTCATGATTCCGTTAATTAATATCTTAACAATCATTTCAAATTAAGTGTACTTAACTATATGTATCGATACTCCTAGTTGAAAAGTAGCAAAACATCTAGGATAAATCTAAAAAAAAATATATATATATATATATCGCATCACAAATAAGTCAAAATATCTCAGAAAAAGTTTTAAATTATAAATCGACCCCTGTAAACCCTAAAAATAATAGATATCGATAAAAGCAGTTATTTTTGCGGGGAAAAATTGCTTCCCTAAACACAGATGATAACTATTATCATATTTTTAGAGAAAGCATCCATTATTATTAGTATTATTGTTAATACTCGTATGACTCCATTGAGTTTGGTCTCTAATTGTGGAAAACCCAATCTGTCATGGTTGTATGACAGAAGAAAAAGAATTGAAATGAGAAAATTGGCGAGAACAGCTCGAAGTTGCTTTAGGATGATTCTCAAAAGTTATACGACAAATGTCGAAATTGTCTTGTACCAAGAAATTTACAATGCTCTGAACTGAGCCTAAAAGGATTCAACTAGGCAATGGAGAGTGACTAAATGGAAGATCTCGAGGATCCACTATTACTGTAAAGTCAAATATTTGAAACTTAAAAGTTTCGAAAACTGAGCAGACAGCCTATGAGAATACAATCCTCGACATCAGATTTGCCTGATGTGCATTACTTTTTTAAAAGACACGTACTACTCCGCCTAGGAGTAGTACGTGTTTTTCGCCTATTATTAGTACAATTGATTAAGGTTTTACTGTCATGGCTGCCCTTTCGAACATCTGGTTCTCATCAGAGAAGAAGCACAAACCTTACGAAGGTAAAAACCCTTTCAATACCTCAGCAGTTCAATGTGGAAAAACGTTCTTATGAACACCGGTAGATGGCAGCACTTCCTATCACGTTTCAATTAGGTGTATATCCTAACATCTTTATCCATATACGTTAATATTTATATTTACGCTTGTCTAAATGTATTAAAGTATATATTATATTTCCATTCATACTTAACTGTGTCAATAATTATTTACTTTTTAATCAGCTGTTAATCAATCTGACTTTCATAACGCATTAATCTTATACAATACACCTATTTAAAACTTATGAAAACTAAAAATTAGAAAAAAATAAGGTTTATTTCCCGTGTGGTAGCCGGGATAAGAATAGCGCCAACGCAACCTATGCGTGTCGTAAGAGGCAACTAAAATAGACGCAGAGTTTCGCGCTCTCTTGGGTTTCTTCCGGAATTTTACTCCCGGTGAGGGAGCTGAGATTTCGGGGGGTTTGCCTGGGAGAGCATTTTGAGTCTCTGGGGAGGATGTTCTCAGGCATGGCCCATAAGGGGCCTTGTCGGTGGATGCTTCTCCCTGGAATATGAGCGGTTCTGCTCAGTGGTGGTGGGGGGGGGCATCACTCAGTGGAACCAACACTGAGTTGACAGTCTTTCGGCCACTATGGAGTGGTCTAGGGATCGTCCTAATTTATAGAGACCGCTTTACTTACATATAAGCCCAATGTAGCTCATACATGTCATACGAGGCGACTAAAATGGGTACCCTTGGAGGGTAATGGATAGCAATGCTGTAGCCAATGAAGTTCTAACTGAGGATCGGCTATTGCTGTTACCCTCCAGCCATGATCAGAGCTTTATATAGCTCAATAACACCCTATCCTTACACTGTCCTCTTCAGATAACGGGGAAGATGAAAAGCATTCTTGCTTCGCCCCTTTAAGCCAGTCCTTTTAAGGATTTAAGGGAAAAAATAAGCATCCGTTTGGATTGAATTGAATATCAAATATTGCTGTATTATATATATTATTGTAGACAAGCCGGATGTCAAGAAGACAAGCCAAATACGTGGAGGGAGGAGGAGTCAAACGTTGTGTACTAATATTACAATATTAGCACAAGAAATTCAAGAATACTTCCATTAGTTAGCTGTAAAGTGACTTGGAATCTTTCATTATTGGCCTTTACCATACAAAGCAAGTGCTAATGATGAACAGAGTCGGAAATGGAAAAATATAAAGATCGCGTGAGACAGCAAAAGGGGTGGGAAAGCGACCTCAATGTAGCCGTTGACCCAATGGTCCTTCTAAAACAGTCGTTGACCTTTTTTTAATGTTAAAAGAAAAATATCTACAAAGAAAAAAGTATAAAGCCTTAAATAGAAAAAAAAACTGAATAAAAACAAAAAACGGACATTAATATGTGTACTGTAAGCTCAGAAAATAAAAGCATGTAAACTAGGATGAATAAAATATGATATGAATTTATTGTAAAATGCTATCTTTTTCTTCCCTCCGCTCATGGCTGGTTGAGTTCTTCAAAGACGAACTTTTGCCATTTTATTCTGTCTTCTGTCTTTTTATGAAGTTCTATTATGGAGTTTAAGTGGGTGCTCTCTTTAATGTTGTCAATCCAATTCTTCCTTGGTCTTCCTCTGCTAGGCTGTCCTTCAGTTCTACTATTTAATGATGTTTGGTAGTCTTTCTGGGTTCATTCTTGAAACGTATCCAAACCAGCTTAGTTGGCTCCTTTTTAGTTCTGTAATTATTGTGTCATTAAAGTTAAGTTCTCTGATTTTTTTTCATTTGTTTTTCTTTTTGTCCACTTTGTTCTACTGATTTTTCTTAAGCATTTCATTTCGAAAGCATTGAGTTTATCAGTTTCTTTTTTTCTTAAGATCCAGCATTCTGAGCCATAGAGTACTATGGGATTATCATTGTTTCAAATATCTTTAGTTTGAGTTCTTCGCTTAATCTTTTATTGTTCCATATTTTTTGTAGTCTGCCAATTGTTATCCATCCATTATTGATTCTGTGTTTGATGGTTTAGAAATAGTATAGATCTTCAGTGATCATTGATCCTTGGTAATCGAACTGCTTTACTTGTTCTATATTATTGTTTCCTATTTTCATTTGGATTGCTTCCTTTTTTCTTCCTATTACCATTCGTTTTGTTTTACTAAAATTGATTTTCATATCATATTTGCTACTTGTTTGATGCAGCTTAATCAGGATTTTTTCTTGGCTGTCTGTAGTGATAACTATGTCATCAGCATACATTAAATGTGTAATATTTCTTCCATTTACAGTTATGCCTTCACACATCTGTAGTCCTTCGCCTACTACTTCTTTTAGACACAGGTTAAATAAATATGGTAACAATAGACAGCCTTGCGTAACTCATTTTTTAATTGCTATTTGATCTGTTTCTGTTTTTGTAATTCACTATTGCTTGTGTTTCTGAATAGTAATTATGGATACAATTTAATAGGTATTTGTCGAACCCTCTCTTTTCTAGAATTTTAATGAGTTTGCTTCTGTTTATCGAGTCAAAAGCTTGTTTGAAGCCGATAAAACAGAAGTAGAGTTTTTTATTTTTGTCTCTCATAAGATCTTCTAATCTGTTTAGTGTGAAAATTGCATCTATTGTGCTTCAGCTGTTTTTAAATCCCATTTGCTCTTCTTCCATCTGTTCTTCATAGGAATGTTTAACTCCGTTTCGAAGAATCCTGATGAATATTTTATAGCAGTGGCTTAGAAGGGTGATAGGTCTATAGTTAGTGCAGGATCTGACATCTCCTTTTTTTGTAGATAGGTATGATCTGGCCTGTTCTCCATTCTGTTGATAAATTTCCTTCCTTTAGTATTTTGTTGAACAGCTCCCTTATGCTTTCTCCCCCTTTTTCTAGATGTTCTTTTTGAAGGTGCTTTATTATTTTTCATTTGTTTGATTGTTCTATGTATTTCTTTATTTAGGAAGTCTTTTGTGTCAGAAATTTCTTCGGGGTTGAAGGCGTCTTGATCTATGTTTTCTTCAGCTGTAAATGTTTCTTTAAAATGATTAGTCCATATTTCTTTAATTGTTTCACAGCTGCTTGTCGTGGTTCCATCTTTTTGCAATATTGAAACTGATTTATGTGAATATGTTCTAGTTATCTCTTTAACTATTTCATGAATGGTTTTGGAGTCGTGTTTTTTGTATGATTCTTCACAAATTCCTGCTTTTTCTTCTAAATATGTGCTTTTTGCTAGAAATAGACAAAAAATCTGCATTTTTTGTCTATTTCTTTTTTTTAAGTTTTGTATAATATTCAATTGTCTTCATTATCTTCTTTTGAGAGGTTAGTTTTGGATATTCTTTTTTTCTCCCATAAGTCCAAAATCTCTGGTGTAAGCCAATCTTTGTTTACTTTTTGTCTGGTACCCCAGGTGTTTTGTTGCTGGATGTTTGTAAAAAAAGCTATAAAATCGTAAAATCTAAGGAACTAAGTAATGGAAGACTGGGTCCAAAAAATCAGGTCAGGTTTGTGACCAGATGTTTTTCCGTGAACTTCCGCTTTTTCCCACAGAGGAAGAAAAACTTAACAAGACCACCTCCAATTTGATTTCTTTGTAACCTACCAAGATGTGAAGTACTAGTTGATACTAGTACGTGTCCCTTGATTTCTTTGACGTGGCATATACTGCAACATCGGTTGCACGGTCTAGGAATTTAGATACTGTGAATTTAGCGTCTCACATCGAGGTTGCCATAGGCAATCTCCAAGCCAAGTCGAAGTGAAATAGTTTTCATGTACATAAACTATTTGTGACGAGCACCTCTTCGTTTGTAACTAAGTCTGGAGTTTCTTGACCGACGAAGTCAGTTTGAAGCCAGTGCTTGCTTTCCATATGATTCGAACCTGCTAGTAAAATAGGAATATTTTAATATTGGAAACGCAGTCCTCGTTCCAGTGTGTCTGGTGTTGCCTAGACACCAAAAATAAATAAATAAATCATGAACGATCTACACAACACATTTTCGTGGGTATCCTTTACGTTCCTTATATACATAATGTGTAGAGACCAGGGGCGGCTCGTTCGTAGGCACTGCGGAATTTCAGCACCCCCAATTTTTCTCGATATTTAAACATATTTATTAATTTATTTATATTTGCTTGTAATATTTAATTTTATCATCAACAATCCTATACAATTCTCTTATTTTGTATAAAAAATAATAAAAATCCATCTTGTAGCTTTTAGGAGGGCGAAGAACGCTAGCAGCACACCGTGTTTACCATAATGTCATATTGCTACGCGCGCAAACATATGCACGTCATAGTAAGATGCGAGCTATTAGCATAATGCGGCACTGCCAGTCGCGCAGTTCCACTGTTGTTTATATGCAGTTTGCGCCAGCAGTAGAGTGTTCGTAGTACTTATCGTATTTACTCCGTCTCTTTAAATATTTGGACATTAGAATTAAAGACATAACATTTGTTATAGTTTTTATTTTAGAACATTATTAGAGTTATGATAATGGTTTTATTTTTATGTAATTTTGAATTATACCAAACTGTATAATATATCGATAATAAATAATATTTTTTCATGTTTAATTTTTTTTAATTTTTCCATAATTTTGATACTTACAGTGCGTATGTATATTTCGAAAGTTGCAACAACCCCACGGTTTCAAGCCACGAGCCGTCACTGGTAGAGACTTTTCCGAAAAATGATACAAAATTCGTCTTGAAAGGCATTAAGTTCTGTTAAAGAACCCCTTGACGGTTAAAATTTATATACAGATGATTGTTTGATTTCTAAATTTTTTTTTTTTCCCAGCATTATCATGAAAGCCAGTAACCACTGATGTATACCAATATCACAAATAAATGAAATAACAAATAAATGAAGCCGTCTTGCAAATCTATATAGAGTATGTACAATATTATTATTATTATTATTATTATTATTATTATTATTATTATTATTATTATTATTATTACGGGAGACAGGAGTCCTTAGACTCATCGAGGGAGGCCCTAAATATCATGTCCATCATCACAACTATTCGACGTTCACATAATATCTATCAAACTTTGCCTTGAATTCATTCACGGTCGTAGCACCTACAACAGATTCTGGCAGCTTATTCCACTCATTCACCACTCTAAAAGTGAAAAACCCAGCTCTAACACCCTTACTAACCACACTCTTCCCCCATGGATATCCCCAGTCCTCCAACCACCAGTCCTGTTCTCAAAAATATCCTCTGAATTAATCCTATAGAAACCCTTCAGCAACTTGAATGTCTCAATCATATCACCCCTTTTCCGCCTATCAACCAATTTCTGCAACCCACAAATCTTCAACCTGTTCTCATAAGGTTCATTCCATAGACCTGCTGTCATCTTGGTCACTCGCTCTGGGTCCTCTCAACCTCCTCCCCATCAAGAAGAAACCTAGGTAACCGGATCTTGGCACAGTAATCAAGAAAAGGTCTTATTAAGGCTCGATACAGAGGAACAATAACTTGCTTATCTCTGCTCCTCAAAGTATTCTTCGGCATCCAAGTGATTTAATGAGCTGATTTAGCCCCTTTTGCGATGTTCCCCCAAAACTTCAACTCCCTATCTACCAACACTCCCAAGTCCCTGGCCTCATCAATCTCCTGGAGTACAGTTTCCACCAATGTGATATACTGCTGCTAATCTTCTCACCCCAAAATGCATAACCTTACATTTTACCACATGAAATTGACATCCATTCTCCTTAGTCCAGACCTCCAATCTATCCAAGTCATCCTGCAAAATTTTGACATCTTCTGCATTCACTATTGCCCTACCCAACTTTGCATCATCAGCGAACAAATGAACTGTTCCTCTTAGATCTTTCCCTATATCGTTAATGAACAAATTAAACAGCAGTGATCCGAGAACAGAACCCTGCGGCACACCACTAGTCACAGGCCGTCTTTTGGACTCTATTCCTGAGTAAACTACCCTCTGGTATCTGTCCATCAACCACCCTCCTATCCATCTCACCAACCCTATATACATTCCCATATGTTGCAGTTTACGTATTAGAATTCCATGTGGTATCCTGTCAAAGGCCTTAGCCAGGTCCAGCAGTATCACTGTAAACCCATTACCCTTGTCCACTTCAGCCGTCACTGTGTTATAAAACGTGAGCAAGTTACTGAGGCATGATCTACCCTTCACAAAACCATGCTGTGCCCCCCCCCACATAGTATCTCATTTTCATCAATCCATTCCTGTATTTTACCCTTGACTACTTTCTGCAAGACATTGAGAACGACTCCTGACATGCTGATCGGTCGGTAATTTGCAACAGTAGTCTTGGATTCTCCTTTATGCAGTGGAACTATTTCCCCTCTTTCCACCCCTTCAGGACTAAACACAGACCCGAGACGCAGATTAAACAATAAGGTCAAGGGCACTGACAATTCTTCACGCAAGACCCGTGCCGGTATACCATCCAATCCCACAGATGTATTCACATTTAGGTTCTGTAATAAACTAATGGTTCCTTCATTCTTTCAATGTCACCACCTGGTTGGTATACTCTTGCAAAGTGCTCGCTCAGTAATTCCACTATATTGTCTGATTCAGTGACCTCCCTACCATCGGCGTTCCTTAATATCATTCTGCCGTATACAGTTTTTCTTTTACTAGCAGCATATTGAAAGAACTGTTTGGGATTCTCTTTAGCTTGCATAGCTAGTTTCCTTTCATAATCCGTTTTTGCCTTTCTCACCACACTCGTTACCCTTCTGGCCTGCGCTTTATACCGTTCATGTGCCTGCAGGTCGCCATTCTCTTTAAATTCCCTCCACAGTTGTTTCTTTTTTTGCAACTCAAGTTTAATGGTGTTATTCATCCATTTAATCCCTGCCTGATTTACTATTCGGAGTCTAGGTATACAGTCCGCCATAACCTCCTGTAAATGCTCCTGGACCACTTCCCATGCTCTATCAACATCCAGCCCTTGCAGTTTTGCATGCCATGGCACTGAACCAAACAATCTCCTAAGCTTGTCATACTTGGCAGCACGATAATTCCACACGTACCCTGTCTAAATCGAAAATTTCACACATTTAGCCACCTCCCAGGTCAAGACCCTATGATCACCCTCACCAATAGGTGGCAACATGGTCATATTCATTACAATCAAATTCTCAGATGCTATTACTAGGTCAAGCACCCTCGAACCCCTAGTATTTTCCATTACATGCTGTCTTCATATGTGTACAATGTTCTTCACATATATTGTACACATATACACAACTCAAGATTAAAGCCGTTTCAGTTACTTAAAATAAGTTATTGAAAAAATAAAAGGTGTTTTAAATATTACACTTTAAATAAGAAATATTCCAAAAAATTATTGATTTTTCACTTAGAATTTAATTTTAATCTTATATAAAATTATTATATTTTATTATTATAATATCTATTATAATAATTTAATTATAATATTATAATATATTATTTATTATAATATCATTATTATTATAAATAAAATTATTATAACATATATATATATATATATATTAAGGATACCAAGTAATTTTATAAACTTGGTTTTTTACTCCTTCTCCCAAGTAGCAAAACAGTTAAGTTTGTGCCTGAACGTAATTCAAGTCTAAAGGTAGTGCAACACCAGGGCAACTCGTTGTAAAGGTGGATAAAGCTCTGATCGCTATTCTTAGTATTTCCCATAATGTAAAACACATCTCACTAAGAGATGTATACTGTTATACATTATGGGTGGGGGGTCACTACCGAGACCGGTTTCAACCTTTTTTTGAGGTCTCCTCAGTGAGTACCTAGATTCTGAAATACTTGGTGTTGCACTACCTTTAGACTTGAACTACATTCAGGCGAAAACTTAACTGTTTTACTTACTTGGGAGAAGGAGTAAAAATACGAAGTTTATAAAATTATTTGGTATCCTTAATATATATTATCTCTAATGTAAAAAACTTTTCATATCTTTATCTCATCCAGAGTTTCTTATTCAAAGTAAAAGCACCTTGCAGAAACTTGTATAGATAAACTTGATAAAACTCTGTATCACTAAAACCAATATATATTGGTACAGAAGGGTGGGATGGATGAAACCCTGGGAGGGTAATGGATGGCAATGCTGTACCAATGAAGTTTAACTGAGGCTCGGCTGTTGCTGTTACCCCTTGGGGCGCAGAGATTCGAGAGTTCGCTCTCTTAAGGGAGAAATTTGAGTCTCCGGGGAAAGTGTTCTCCGGCACGGCCCATTGAGGGGCTTTGTCAGTGAATGCTTTTCTTTGGAATATGAGAGGTTCTGCTCGGTGGTGGTGTGTGGGTGGAAGGCCAACACTGAGATGGACGGTCTTTCGCCCACGATTGAGTGGCCTAGGGATCATCCCAATTTTTAGAGATGGCTCGACCTTTAAAAATGGCAATGAAGTTTTGGCTAGGCTATTGCTGTTACCATGCTCGGTTATTGCTGCTGCCATGATCAGAGCTTTAATAGCTCAATAAAAACTTATCCCTACACTGTCCTCTACAGATAACGGGGAAGATGAAAAGCATTCTTGCTTCGCCCCTTTAAGCCAGTCCCTATAAGGACCAAACCTTGGTATTTTAGGGTTTAGCTACTCACTGAGGAAACCTCAAATAAGGTTGAAACCGGTCTGGGTAGTGACCCCCCCCACACACACATACACACCCATACTGTATAACAGTACATCTCTTAGTGAGATGTACTGTTATACAGTATGGGTGTATAACAGTACATCTCACTTATGGGAAATACTAAGAATAGTGATCAGAGTTTTACAACGAGTTGCACTACCTTTAGACTTGAACTACGTTCAGGCGCAAACTTAACTGTTTTGCTTACTTGGGAGAAGGAGTAAAAAAACCAAGTTTATAAAATTATTTGATATCCTTAATAATATACTTGGTAACCTTAATATATATTATCCCCAAGTTAAAAAACTTTTCACACACACACATATATATAGAGAGAGAGAGAGAGAGAAGTTACCTCTCTATATTACTAAAATGCCAACTGCATTGAAAATTAAATGCAATTAACAAATTACTGTTTAAAATAAAGAGAATTAAGCGAAACTTCCCAACTTTTAGGTATCGATAAAATATTGATTTTTTTAAGATTATCTAAGAAAAAACTTATGTTGGATTCTGATTTTGTAGAGATTAGAGTAATTATTATTTGCTTCAGAATCCAACATGATCTTCCATCAAAGGCTAGACTTGTAATTAATTAATGTAAATCACTTGTTTGTAATTTAATATTCATATAACTACCTTTAATTTTATCTAATATTTAATTAATTAATCAAAGATATATGTATTTATAATGAAAAGACTGTATTAAATATTATTAAGCTATTTTATTTATTACTATATTAATATTACAAGAACTTGTATTTGATAATTTAACTGCACATTAATTGAAATGAAAATATTCTCTATTTATTACTATTTGTAGAAGCTTAACGTTATGCAATAGCTCAATTTTATTTTGTTTTGTTTTGTTGTCATGGAAACTAATGTTAGATAGCTTGCACGAGTTTGGAACAGAGCGTGAGGGAGACTGTTGAAGGTTTATTAAAAAGAGTTTTAGTCAAAGAAATCACGAGAACAATTTAGGCGGGAAGAGGGGATATAAAAAGGAAGAATGCTAAAAATATAGAGGAGAGTGAGAAAGATAGATTAGAGAGTGAAAAGAGAGAGAGATTGGCATTCAGTTGGAATCGGAGTATTCAGCATTCGAGGAATCAGAGTGCGATATTAGAGAGTCGGCAAGTCACTCAAGCAGCTAATTTAAGTCTACTAGTCGAGAAGCAGTTAGCTAATAAGTTGTAGAATAACAATTGTAGCTACGGAAGACAGCTGAGAGACTATTATATAGACTAGCGATACTTGAGTTGAGATTTAATTTCAGCACCGACCTTTCAGGGCCATACGGAACCTTGAAGCAAAGTACGAAGTTTCTAGAAAATAGTAGAGGCTGTGAAGTGAAGTTTACCGTTAGCTGTGTTTAGAATTATAGTGTCTAAAGAATTATTTGAATGCAGGAGGAATGAACAACTGTGCATATAAAACCTCAAGTTAAGGAATTATTGTGTATTGCCTTAATTCATGAGTGATCAGTAGTACTTCATGCAAGAACGTTTATTTATGTGTATTGTGACCGATAATTAATTCAGTTATTAATTAGAAGATTTGTTTAATGAGTGCCATTTATTGTTAAAAGTGTTTACAGTTATAAAAAGTGTTTGCGTATAACTAGATGAAGAAAGAGGATTTTCGGTAAGAACATTCCAACTATTAATATTCCTATGCAGAGATGTGAGTGTGTTTCATCCTAGAATTTCCTTATGTTAACAGTAACTACTGCGAAGATTAACTGAAGTGTAAATTTAAAAGTGTTTGCTTGTAAACAGGTGTTACTGCGATTTTATTATTATTACTATTATTACGGGCAACTCCAGGGAGTCATTGGACTCATCGAGGGAGGCCCCAAATCATATTCATCACAACTATTTGACATTCATACAGTATCTATCATACCTCGCCTTAAACTCATTCACTGTCACAGCATCCACCACAGACTCAGGGAGCGCATTCCACTCATTCGCTACTCTAAAAGTAAAGAACCCAGCTCTAACACCTTTACTAACCACACTTTTGCCCAGTTTCCATGGATGTCCCCTAGTCCTCCCACAACCAGCCCTGTTCTCAAAAATATCTTCTGAATTAATTTTATAGAAACCCTTCAGTAATTTGAATGTCTCAATCATATCTCCCCTCCTCCGCCTATCAACCAATTTTTGCAACCCATAAATCCTCAACCTGTTCTCATACGGTTCATTCCACAGACCTGCTATCATCTTGGTCACTCGCCTCTGGATCCTCTCCACCTCCTCCCCATCAAGAAGAAACCTCCTAGGTGACCAAATCTGAGCACAGTAGTCTAGATGGGGTCTTATCAAGGCTCGATACAGAGGAACAATAACCTGCTTGTCTCTGCTTGTCATCGTATTCTTCAGCAACCAAGTGATTTGATGAGCTGTTTTGGTCACTTTTGCAATGTGTCCCCTAAATTTCAATTCCTTATCTACCAACACTCCTAAATCTCGTGCCTCATCAATTTCCTGGAGCACGGTTCCACCAATGCAGTAAACTGCCGCCAATCTTTTCACCCCAAAATGCATAACCTTACATTTTGCCACATTAAACTGACATCCATTCTCCTTAGCCCAGACCTCCAATCTATCCAAATCATCCTGCAAAATTTTGACGTCATCTGCATTCACTATTGCCCTACCCAACTTCGCATCTTCCGCAAACAAATGAACTGTTCCTCTCAGATCATTTCCTATATCATTTATGAACAAATTAAACAGCAGTGGTCCAAGAACAGATCCTTGTGGCACACCACTAGTCACAGGCCGTCTTGTGGACTCTACTCCCGAGTAAACCACTCTCTGATATCTCTTCGTCAACCACCCTCCTATCCATCTCACCAACCCTATGTCCATTCCCATATGCTGCAATTTACTGATTAGAATTCCATGTGGAATCCTGTCAAAGGCCTTGGCAAGGTCCAGTAGAATCACCGTAAACCCATTACCCTTATCCAGTTCAGCCGTCACTGTGTTATAATACGTGAGCAAGTTACTGAGGCATGACCTACCCTTCACAAAACCATGCTGTTCCCGATACAGTATCCCATTTTCTTCTATCCAATCTTGTATTTTCTTCTTGACTATTTTCTCTAAGACCTTGACAATGATTCCTGATATGCTAATCGGTCGGTAATTTACTACAGCAGTCTTGGAACCACCTTTATGCAGTGGAACTATTTTCCCCTCTTTCCACCCGCTCGGGACTAACCCAGACCCGAGACTCAAATTAAACAAAATGGTCAAGGGTACTGACAATTCTTTAGCTGCTTCTCGTACAACACGAGCTGGTATACCATCCAATCCGACAGATGTATTGACATTGAGATTATGCAATAGACTACTCACCTCCACTTCATTAACCACAATTCCCGTATAATCTACTGGTTTATTCGTTTCTGCAATGTCACCACCTGGATGATATACTTTTGCAAAGTGCTCACTCAGTAACTCAACTGATTCAGTTACCTCCCTACCATCGGCATTCTTTAAAATCAATCTGTCATGTACATTTTTCCTTTTACTTGCTACATATCTAAAATACTGTTTACGATTCTCTTTAGCCTGCATGGCCAATGTTCTTTCGTAATCCTTTTTTGCTTTTCTTACCACACTCGTCACCCTTCTGGCCTGTGCTTTATACCGTTCATGTGCCTGCCGGTCACCCTTCTCCTTAAATTCCCTCCATAGTTGTTTCTTTTTTTGCAACTCAAGCTTAATGGTGTTATTCATCCATTTAACCCCTACTTGATTTATTATTCGGACTCTAGGTATACAGTCAGCCATTGCTTCATGCAAGCACTTCTTAACTACCTCCCATGCACTATCAACTTCTAGTCCTTGCAGTTGTACATACCATGGCACTGAACCAATCAAACTCCTAAGCTTGTCATACTTTCCAGCCCGATAATTCCACATGTACCCTGTCTTAATTGAAAATTCTACACCTTTAGCCACCTCCCAAGTTAAGACCCTATGATCACTCTCACCGATTGGTGGCAATGTGGTCATATTTGTTACAGCCAAATCCTCAGATGTAATTACTAGGTCAAGCACTCTCTGACCCCTAGTATTTTCCATTACATGCTATCGCAGATAGTTATCCCTTAATAACCGCATAAAATCCAGTTCCTTCCTCCCGTGTGTCCTCTCCTCACTCCAATCAATGCGACCATAGTTTAAATCTCCCATAATAATCACCCTCCTTCCACCCATTTCTTCTATTTGCTTGTGCATACTGTCACCACCATCTTTTCCATCACCTGGTCTATAGCAGCACCCAATTGTACATTTAGTTCTGCTAGCCACAATCTCACACCAAATGGCATCAAATGTGCTCTTTTCTCTATCCTGCAATTCAACTTCTATTCTGCTTGGCTGGAGCTCATCAGCTATCATCAACAATACTCCTCCCCCGATTTTATTCTCTCTGTCATTCCTGAACACACTATACCCATCACATTCAATCCCACTAGTTATATCATCTACAGTCAGCCATGTTTCACTAATACCTATAACCTGTGGTCTGGAAGTGCCTACCATGGCCAAAAACTCTTCCTTCTTGTTCCTAATACTCCTAGTATTAGTGTACATGAATTTAAGACCCCCATTAGCCCCAACCCTACCTTGATGCCTTATATTAACTATCCCACTCAGATTTGTTGTCCTTTTTTGCTCTGGCATATTATATTCATTCTTACATTCAACTGCCTCCATAAGGACTGTATCTCTACTCCCCCCCCCCTAACAAATCTAGTTTCCCTGAATTTGCACATCCACTACATTCAGCAACACTTTCTCAAGTCTTCTTACACCGTAACCATTCAAATGCAAGCCATCCATCTTATATAGATCCTTTCGCCCATCAAACTCACTCCACACATCCACAAATTCCACACCACTCGTCATACATAACCCACGCATAAAGTCATTTGCAATTATAGCCCTCCTTTTAAACATTTCACTGTCATACCGTGGCAAAAGACTAATCATTCTAACTCTCTCACTCTTTTCTTTTGCTACCTCAAACAATTCATTCAGGTCTTCTATCATTTCCATTTTATCTCCTTTCAAATCATTCGTACCTGCCACAACAATCATTTCTTTCACCCTTTCCTTTTGCTCTCTAATAGACGCAGTTACGTCCTTTATGGTCGCACCAGGTTGGTACGATTTTGTCAAATCCTCTACTAACACACCTCGTACTAACGAGTCTCCATACAGCACTCTATCCTTCATTTTGTTCATGTTCACATTCATACGTCTATTTTTCCTGTCATACCTTTTATTATTGGTTGGCTTTTGTTCATGCACTCTAGCTGCTGTTTTGCTCTTTCTATCGCACTATTCAACAACGCGATCTCACTCAATGCATCTATCTCATCTTTTTTGTTCTCTGAGAAACCATTTATACTATCATTCACACTGTCTACATTCACACTCTCACAATTTTCATGTACAACCTTGCCGTTTCTCGTCATATCCCTGTTTCCTTCATTCTGAAGGTTGACAAAAATATCACACTCACGATCCGAAATACACTTCAATTCCGCATTCTCCCTACATTTTCTACACGCATTCAGTCCTTTATTATCATCTAACCACACTCCGACCGCACTCCGCAAAGCGTACATTTCACAGCTAGTACGCTGACTCATTTCTTTTATGCTACCGTTCTTTGATAACGATGGCGAACCTTCATTACTGGCCGCCATTTTCCTTCGCACAGGTGCCATACTTATCTGTGACGTGTTTTGTCAAATTATACCCTAATCTTTAATAATTATTCAATTAATAAATAAGAGGAAAAAAAGTACAAACATCAGAACATTTAAGTACTAAATATAATTAAATAAAATGAAATATAACTAAATACAGTAACTTAGCTTCGTTTTGTCTTCCACCGTTACGCGTTCGATTCCGACGGTACCAAAATATATTATATCGCAACAGCAACTAACTTCCAAAAAACAACCACTGAAGTACACTATTTTATTGTATTTGGAACTTAAAGAACTGTGAGAGACTGTATTAGAGATAACAAATTTACCATTGTCTGAGTTTGTATGACAGTATTATCAGAAGGGCTGAAGTGTTTATAATAACTTAATTAGTGAATTGATCTTAAGTGTAAAATTTGTGATTTTAAAATTAAATGTTTGTTTTTGTTAATCAAAAGTTGTATTTTGCCTGAATCTCTTTTACTGCACCATTCATTAAATATTCGAACCAAAGCGGGTAAATTAAGTAAGTTAAATATTCTCGGCCAGTATATATAATAACAACATATAAAGGAAGGGTAGTTGAGAGTTGGTTTATCTTCAATTCTTGAACTAATTCAGATATAAAGTGGCGCAGTCTTTAAATATAAATGTTCTTTATATTTGAATTAGAAATCAACTTACAACTTATCAATTAGTTAAGAACATTGTAATAGTAATCATGTCTGATCCAAAGTATAGATTGAGAAGAAGTAGGATCTAACACTTAAAAATCTTAAATCAATTTCAAAATCCGAAAATATTATAATAGACTTATTATTATGATGCAATATTTTACAAATTTTCTTTAAATATACTAATACACCTATATAAAATGTATATATGTAAAATATAAAATATATAATTTTAGACGGTGTGATAGGACGTATTTGTTTTCTATTGCATTTCATGATCATGATTTCTTGGCGTGTAGGTCTCATTATGGAATACTCAATCGGAAAATAAAACTGATACCTTGTTCAGGGAATTATAAAATATATAAAACTGATACCTTGTTCAGGGAATTATAAAATATATATAAAACTGATACCTTGTTCAGGGAATTATAAAATATATATAAAACTGATACCTTGTTCAGGGAATTATAAAATATATAAAACTGATACCTTGTTCAGGGAATTATAAAATATATATAAAACTGATACCTTGTTCAGGGAATTATAAAATATATGTAAAACTGATATTCAGGGAATTATATATATAAAACTGATACCTTGTTCAGGGAATTATAAAATATATGTAAAACTGATATTCAGGGAATTATATATAAAACTGATACCTTGTTCAGGGAATTATAAAATATATGTAAAACTGATATTCAGGGAATTATAAAATATATATAATAAAACTGATATTCAGGAAATTATAAAATATATATAAAACTGATATTCAGGAAATTATAAAATATATATAAAACTGATACCTTGTTCAAGGAATTATAAAATATGCCTCATTATGGAATACTCAATCGGAAAATAAAACTGATACCTTGTTCAGGGAATTAGACATGCTGAAAAATCGCGATTGCGAAAACCAAATGACCTTACACCACTTTTCCCAGTACAGCATGTATCCCATATATCCCATAATGACACATCCTTTCGGACGTGTAAAAATGCCATACATTCATACTATCCAGACCGGTTTCTACCATTATTTAGGTCTCATCAGCATGAGCCGAGCCAGATATGGTCTGGATCCTACCATAAAAATTATTTTAATTATACCTCTAAATGAAATTAATTCGATTAATAAAATAATCAAATACTGAATATGAAGTTGTGGATGTATTACCACATTCATTTCTTATAGTTTGTGCTGTTTACCTTCATGCGCAATATTTTAGAATTTGTAAGAAAAAAATGCAGTTCCTTTTCTTCAACCGAACGATGATATTCGAAATCATTAAGAGAAAAATAAATCCTTGTGTATTTTTAAGTAGGCCCTTTGGGCTCCGCCTGCATTCATCACTGATTCTTCATGACTACTGGCGATTTTGAAAATTTTGAAGAGAGTATGACAGACATTGCCAGCCATCTTGTGATCCATAGCACTAATTGCTAGTATTATCGAAAATAGTGCAGGTTCTATCAATAATACCGAGTTGGGTAGTTAAAAATCTGAATTTCGGAAACATTATCTGTTTATGTCAAATATTGACTAACTAGGAAACGGGCTAAAAAACGTCCTAAAATAGAGTTCTTACAAATATATTTTTTTAAACATTTTAAACATTTTATTATCTCAGATAAGTTACATACATAGATACAATAATAGTTATATATATATATATATATATATACAATAGTTATCCTGAGTACAATTTTACAAAATTTTTCTTCATTGGATTTCAGTTAAGAATTTTAATAACACACTTTGCCTCTGTATTGTGCATTTACAACGCATGTTCTAATATTAACAGTGATGATTATGCAGATTTTTTTGAGTGAATAACTAATATAATAATAATAGTTTGGGAGGCATTTCTGATTTCTTCCTCGAAGCTTTGCAGAGCTTATCAGAGGAAGATAATAGATGGTGGTAGTGGTGGTTATGTTTCTATACCAGTCGCAAACCAGGTGTTGATTTTACTGTTTGTTGGTACGTGCTTGGAAGGCTTCAACTGCTGTCATATAGTTTAGCTTTTTTTTTCTTTTGCAAGTAGGGTTGGATTTGGACATAGTGTGTTTGTTTGTGTCCTTGTAGTGTTTTTGAGAAGAGGTTGTCATAGGTTTTGTCTGTATGTATGTGTGTGTGTGAGGGAGAGAGAGAGAGTGAGAAAAACAGGAATTTCCCTAATTTTCATTCTCGCTATAATATTTATATAGCGCCTGTTTGAGCTCTCTGTATGTCCCGTCGTCGTCGAACGGCAGTTTGTTTATCATGTCATGTACATAGAAGTTTTGGGTGGCTTTGCCGTGGTGATTGTTGTACTTATATGTTATGTAGTTTGTTGACTGTGGTCTTGTTATTTGATATGTTGTTCTGGTTACTCTATAGGTTGGACTGTAATAGTATTTTAACATGACTGTGTAGTGGCATAAATGTTTCACCTTAAATATTTTGTGTTGTGTCCATGCTGCCTGCATAACTGTGGGTTGTTCCCAAAATATCAGTTTTACCATTTTATCTTGCAACTTTGTACCTGTTAAGTCTGTATTCCGTGCAGAATGCGTATTATGTGATTGCACATCTTAAAATGTTTTCACATAATGCTTTACAGATTAGTATATTTGTGTGTTGGGGCTATGTCTTTTTAATCGGTATAGTTTGTTTGCTATTATCCTAAGCATGGCGTGTAGGTAGTTTATATGGCTATTCCAACTTTGATCAGCATCGAAGTGAAGTCCAAGGTAGAGTGTTGTTTTCACCTGTGTGATGGTTGTAGTTTAAGGTTCAGCACTTTGTGTATAGGTGGGTGAATGTCGGATATCGAGATATTTTGTTTCTATGGGTAGGGTTTTGTGGTTTAATAATATACATAACAAATATAATAATAATAATAATAAAGTGGGAAATCCTTCTACTAAAAGAGGTCTGGAAAGCAGTGAAAGATACTTCAATAGTCTAAAAGAATATTTTAACTACATGAAACATTAAATGACATTATTTCAGAATATAGTCTTTGTTGCATTTTAAAAGAAATAAATGCCAACTGGTTGACTTGGTGGTTAGCATATCTGCTTTCCAATAGCCTATATTTGATTTTTTTTTTTTTTTTTTGGATGCCAAGGAGACAATGGTCATAATGTGTTTATGCCAAGAGAGTCTTGATATCAAGGTGATCACAAGGAGAAAGATCTCATCTTGCCTAGATATTCGGCTGTTGTCAAAGATAAGGCTGAGATAATATGGCTCTTCTTTGTGGAAAGAAAGACAAAATTTTGTTTTGCAGGTGTTGAAATTGACAAGGCTATCCGATCCACATCGAGAATGGTTTGGAGATCAGAATTTGGGCTTGCAGAGGTTGCTGCTCCATGAATACTTAGTCTTGTTGTGAGATAAGTACTGAGAAGATGCAGAAGTATCGCTCATCTCCAGTAACAATGTGGGGGTTAGTTGGAATTTCTTAAAGGCAATGAGGCTAACATATCATGTTTGTTACTGCGTTTTTTTTTCTAAGCATCATCTGTTTTGCGAGGGGGTATAAATCCTTGGGAAAAGTATAACTACAACTATAAGTCCTACATTTGACCTTGATTTCAAATCCTTTTTATTTCTTTTTACACACTTTACGTTTATTAGTAGAGAATGATAGTAAATGGCACAAAAAGTATGTATTAGAAAATATGGTAATACACAAATGTATTTAAGGTGATGCAGAAATAAAAATAAATCAGCTCATCATCAGTAGTGGTTCTAACTGGAACTTAAGTACCAATGGCCTTCCATGTATCTTGGATTTTGTAACCATAATTCCAGAATAACATGGTTAGTCGTATTCCTATGTTTATAAATTGAGTCTGTTCTCATGACTGGTTTGTGACATGGTTGCAAGATGAAAAACCCAGACTTCCTGGAAGAAAAACATTTCCTCTTCCATACAATCACCTCTAGTTGAAAACCTCTGATAAAAGTTATTTGCATCATAGACGGGATTTGAACCCAAGTCTTGCTAACCAAAGGCCTTTGCCTATACCGAATTAGCTATGAAGTCTCTCAAAATAAATCAGCTGGTGCACTTTATCCCCAGAGGGGAGGGAGGACAAAGCCATTTAACCCAAACTTTGGGGGATAGTAGAGTTGAGTTGGCTCCCCAAAATATTGGGGCACCAACTCTACTCTTAACCAATCATATATCGCTGGCCCAATGCTATCAGTGATTTTAATTACCAACCAGGGAAGACAGTATAGTAGGCAACTGTCGCCATCTCGTTACCCTTTATCCTAACACTACATCATTGTCTGGAAAAGTGCTTTATGATCTATTTGAGTTTTTCAAGGAAGATCAACTTAGCCTGTTGGAAATCACTAACTAGGGAACCAATTGCAGATCCTAATCCTGTGGGCTTTTCGCTTAGAGAGGATTGTAGCTAATTACTAAGGAGATATGATGCAAGGTAGTTTCCTGTTGCCTTCCTTGCTATTAGTATTTATGACTGTAGCCGCGTATTCACGTGGCCAGTTTAGCTGTTCTGGGGGATAAAAACCCGAGTTGCAGAATGAAAACGCCCTCCCCCCCCTTACCTTCGTATGAGATCGGCTAACTCACCTTTAGTCGAAAGAGACCAGATAAAGGTTCCTCATGTCACGATCGGGAGTAGAACCCAGATCTTTCCAACCAGAGGGGCTTCGTCTATACTGACAGAACTATGGAGGTTGTAGATGGTCTTAGAAAACTTCCTACATTCAGTTATTAGAATTGAACTCAGAATGGTCCATTTCCACAGGTGAAAGAAAAAAAAAATTGTTTCACACTGGTTGTACATTTTCAGTAATATTTAAAGATATCAAAAGAACCAGAAAACGTTTAAAATGTAAAAGGTGGACTAATATATTGTCCCTCAGTATCAGTTACTCAATGGGAAAAAAATGTCGGCAATGCATGAGAATCTTTGAAAAAGTGCTTAAATGAGGCCGTATCTAAATTTATCTCTAGTTTTCAAAGAATAAATAAGTTGGGAATGAAATGGATGTGCAACCTTATTAAGCAAGAGATCCACAAGATGATGTGGAAAGACTATCTTGAGAATAACAGTGAGAGGAGTTATGAAATATATAAAGCTCAGAAGAGTAACGACTAACGAGTATTGTACGGAAAGCTAAATCGGAGTATGAAAAGAAATTGGCCATGCAAGCGAAAGGCAATTCAAAAGAATTTTATCGTTATGTTGCAAGCAAAAGAAAGAATGAATGTGAAAGAATAACTTTATTGAATGCAGATGATACTTGGGTGTCGGAAGCTAATGAGATTGTTCAGTTAATGAGTGCTCACTTTCCTAAGATATATCAACCAGGTGTATGTAATATGGTGCACAGTGCTACTGCTACGTTGGATGAAGTGTTAGAAGTTCATAAAAATGAGGTTGAATAGCTGTTGCAAAACCTGGATAAGAATTTGTCAAAAGGGATAGATGGGATATCAGCCCGTTTGCTAAAGGAATGTTCAGCCAAATTGGCTATGCCTTTCACATGTTTGTATAACTTGAGTCTCAGCTCAGGAATGATACCACAAGAATGGAAGGAATGCATGATAGTTCCATTGCATAAGGGTGGTGCAAAAACTGATGTATCTAACTACCGACCTATCAGTATTTCTGGTGTGAAGATTTAGTGAAGATTTTAGAGAAGTTGGTAAGAACTTGCATACAGAAATATGTAAAGAAACAAGTCATACTCTACAAGGAGCACCATGGGTTTACTAAAGGAAGGTCATGTTTTAGCAATTTGCTCATATTTTATTTTATAAAAATGTTATGGCCGAGTTGGATAATGAAAATGAATACACCATAAGTTGGATTTTTCTAATGCATTTGATAGAATTGTGAATATAGATTGGGTCTCCTGCGATGAGTCTTTGGACTTCATGGAGGTGCCCGTATAATATAATAATCAATCAGTTAATGCCTTTTTATTCCCATGTAGGGAGTAGACGAGGCCGTTATAACCCTATCTAACTTTTGGAAACTGAGTAGGCCATTCAATCTCCACTGGTACATATCGTCTGATGAAATTTTTCGTTATATGGAAGTTGGGGAGAGAATACGGGGTATCCATGAAAGTTAAGTTTGTTTGCAGCCAAGTTTGTACCCAATTAGAGATAGCTGGCCCAAGGCTATTACTAAGCGGCACACAGCGAAGAGAGATGGCTCAACAAGTGCTGCAATCTCGTGGTCCCTAACCCTAACACAATATATTTAATGTCTGAAATAATGTGGGTTCTAAGGTCGGTTTTCTTGAGTTTACGGAACAAAAAAAACGAGTTTCCATGGGAAAAAACCCGCTTGCCTGTGCCAGAGATCGACTAACTCGGGAACAGGTCGAAAACAGATTTAGAAAAATTTCCTCTAGTCGCCGACTAGATTCGAAAGCAAGTCTTCTTTTATGCGGTCAAGCACTGTGGTTTGCAAATGTCACATCCACTGAGCTACATGGGCTCTTAATAATTATATTTTTAAACAATTTGTCTTGCATACATATAATAATTACTTTATAAAATTATAGAAACTGCAAAATTTAAAAATTACATACATATAATAATAATAGTATTTTTTAATTCAATGATTTTTATTAAAATTATGATTATTTTAATATATTTATATACATTATGCATTTACAAAACATGTTCTATTTTTTTAACAATGAATTTCATATAAATTTTCCTTTTTTTTTGTATAATTTATTAATATAGTGAGGAAAGTTACCATCTACAGTAACTAATAGTTACTGTAGATGGTAATAATGATAATAATACAAGGCTGTTCCATATACTGGAGAATATGGGTTTGTAATATAAACTCTTGACTTGGATAAGTGGATGGTTGAGAGACAGATATCAAAAGTGTTATTTAGTGGGAGTGAATCTGCCAGATTTAAGGTGTACCTCATGGTTCAGTCCTTGGGCCATTGTTGTTCAATCTATACATTAATGACATTAGGAAGGGTCTAACAGTATATAATTGGTTGCTGATGATGAGAAGATAGCAGGGCAAACATGATGCTACTGGTAAGGTGGTTAGTCGAGAATAAGGTGCAATGCTTACAAAGTGATTGGAATAGGCTGGAAATTTGGGAAAACGAAAATGGCTACCAGTTTGATGTTAGTACGTGTAAAGTTTTCCAGCGACATATTATATTAGAGGGGCTATGCGACTACAAGAAACTGATGAGACATGGGATCTTGGCATAATGGATAGGAATTTGAATTTCAAAGGTCACATAGCAAAAGTTGCAAATACAACTCGGCGGATAATTGCTATGTTGAAGCAAACCTTGACATGTAAGGATAAGGAAGTCATTTTGCCTCTTTATAAGGCTTTGATAAAATCACACCTGGATTACTGTGCGCAGATTTGATCTTCAGGGTTCCAAGGGGATAAAGAAGCTGTGGAAAGGGTGCAAAGAAGAGTTACAAAGGTTATATTCAGATTATGAGGACAGATTGCAAGTATGTGGATTGCAGACTCTGGTTAACAGGAGAAAGGGGGGTGGGGGTTTATATGATTATAAATTTCTGAATGGGTGTTATAGGAGTGATTCATTACCAAATAGAAGAAAGAGGCAGAGAAATAATTATTGATAATTTTAATGGCAATAAATTGTAATTTTTTGGAACTACTGCAAGCAGGAGTGCTGGGTTGGGTAGCAATCACAGCCAAAGTGAACTAAGTTGTGAGGATGTTATGTATATTTATTGTATGTGATTTTTAGTGTGGGGTGAAAAATACGTTTCCCAGAAATCTTGAGCCACAGGACCAAGCACCCTATCCTGGATTAATAGCTATAGCATCTAAGGGTGTTCGAAAGGTTATGGGCATGTAAGAGCCTACTAAGTTCACTGGAAGAATTCACCTTAAATTGAAAGGTTCTTATATAAAAATTCCTCAATTACTAGGTGGAATGGAAATCCAGTTTTTTCAACGAAGGGCAGAATGTTTTGATGTTCTTGCAAACTGCCCTACGGACATGCTGCCTTGAGTGACCCTTTTCACAGAGGAAAGGAAATAACACATGGATCTAAATTTGAACTGTAAATTGATCACTTCTTGCATTTTACTTGATTTTAAAGACAGTAATGGCTGTAAATTCATACCAACAATACCTATTGAAGTATCTGAAGAACAGGAAGTGTACAAACTGGGCATCTTTGTGTGTATGTGTGTGTGTCAAGGTCGTGAAATCAGTCTGTAAACAGGAGATAAACTAATCATTCTGAATTCTAAAGAGAAAAGAACAACAGAAAGTTTGAAGCACCCCCAACACTGTTGGAAAAGTGCAGAAATTAATGCCCCCCCCACACACACACCAGAGCATCCAGGTGAGCGTCCACAGCTGGATAGATTTTCAATTTGGAGGTTGTGACAGGATGTTTCAGCTAACAGTAATGCAACTAACGTCTCATAAATTATATTTTATTAATTGTATGCAATTGCTGATAAGTTTGGTTGTTTTTCAGGAATAAAAACTCGAGTGTTTGAAGGAAAATTGTTTACACCATATGGGTAGGAATTCATGCAGTTCTTAGAGAAATTGCTGCATTTCTTTCATTTTCACCATAGTAAGGAACTTCATCAGGAAATATACAAATGAGCCTTTGCTAATTGATGTGAGGGCAATAAACCAGTAAGTAAATGGCAGAGATTTGTCTTAGAAATAACAATTTCACTATCCTTAAAGTTTCATATTGAGGTGGCAGGGTGTTTCTTCCTGGAAACGTGTTTTTCATTCCGTAAAAGGCAAATCAAATCCAAAGAAACTGCCCTTAAAAGAATTTCCACAAGTGAACTAGTTATATGAGATGTGATTTATAATACTCAATAAATAATACTTTATTCAAGTTAGAATTTTAGTAATGTGTGTCACCCTCAGGCAAAGTAATGCTTTCTCTTTTTCAAAGTAACTTTCTTCATATACTTGACATTTTTAGAATCTTGCTTCATTTCTATCATGCATCCAAATCTGCATCCTCACAGCTCAGGTTTGAATGGGACTATAGAGAGTAGGTTTCCTGCTGATGACGTCACTTCTGTTAATGCATATATATAACCATGCATTGCCTTCAAACAAAAAAAAAAACAGTTCTGAAAAAAAGAATTCTCAAGATAACACTTTTTCTAAACTGTGTACTGCAAAGGTTTTGCATAACTCAATAGTCAGTCTCAATTTGTTACTTATTTGTTAAACAGAAAGATTTTTAATCCTTTATCCAAATGAAGTATCAGCATACAAAGTTTGAAAGTGAAGTATTACTTTTACATCTAGGCTACTTAACCTTGGCATTTCCCTGGATCCAGCTTCCATGGCAATCGATGAGAAATTGCCATCCTCGTCGTGAAGATAATTCACACATGCAAACTTTGTTTGCTCACACTTGAATAAAGAATTAAACAAGAATATAATTTTTTGTAAAGCATAATTTACACAGTTTCTTTCTGAGCCATCCCACTCTAAATTTCTTGCCTCTGGAGCCAAAAATGTCATGCAAAATTTTCTTTGCTGGAAATGAGTTTGTTTCCTCCAAACATCACATTATTTTAATTCTGGGTCAGTCTAATCCAAGACTATCACAGATAACCATGGACAATAAGAAGTTAGTTTAGTTGAGCAAGAGATATTTTTCTGGTAGAATGTAAACCCTTTCCAATGACATATTTACACTTGCAGGTAATTCCTGTAATGATAATGTTTAGTTCTCTTTCAACCAGCTTTCTCAATAGATCAATAACAGCACATCTCCTGTTTCGAACTGAAGTTGTGCTAATTGCTTGTAGCCTGTAGGTATTTGGAATGCCTAACATCACAATTTTTCTGAGCTCCACACAAATTCCATATCATCGCATTTTATTTTAAAATGCATGCAATATCATTCCCAGTGCACCAATGAAAATGAGCTTTGGTAAAACAGCTAAGAAACACACACACACACATTTGGAAACATAACTGTTACTATTGAACATCAAGTCTCAAGCCGTTGCATGCATTCTAGCAAAGCAAAGTTGAAGCCAGGCAACATTGTCATCAGTGGTGGCTTGTACATAATAAGCACTGCACTGTGACACTGCAGCACTCCCAAGGAAAAAATGGAAAATTAAATTTTGTTAGTTTATAAATAATAACAATGCTTACAACATTACATAAATGCAATACAACATGTTAAAGGTTACAGCTTATGCTTTGACATTGATTGAGAATAACTGGAATTGTTCGAATAACACTTTAGATTCCAAAACAAATGCACTGCGATCTAACGCAGTGTCGGAATCATCACGTTCGACCAATTGCAGCTCGTCTTGCCGATATTCATTTGCACTTGTCATTGCACATAACAAGGGAATCGGACACTGTTCATTTGAGCAGTGTCGCTACATATAAATTGTATGCATGCACGCAGAGCCGTTTTAAGGTAACGGCAGCCCCAATCTTTAGGGGGGCCCCCATTCTCTTATCGTGAACTAAAATGAAATTACTAAAAAAAGAATTAAGAAACAGCATGGCATAGTCACAATTAAACCACCTAAGTTTAATGAACATTGAACATGAGATTTTATAAAATATCAACTTTGATGACCTAATACATGATTTTTTCACATCAAAATGTGAAAAAATCATGTATTAGGTCATCAAAGTTCTACATTTTGATAGAAAAGGTCACTTTATAATGTTAGTTTTGCTATGGGGAAGCATGTGGGTGGGAAGGAGTAAAATGTGTTATTTTTTTTTTAAATATCGCCTTTGCATCCACCAATGGAATTACTTGCGACTTCAAAATCGATGAGTATCTTATTATTACTGAACATTAGGAAATGTGATAGGGGCCCCCTCACATTTCTCTTCCCACCAGGGGCCCAAGGTGTTGATTCGGCCCTGCATACGTGTGTTATTTCTGTGAGATATGAAACTTTTATTATTGGTGTGTGTTTGTAGTGTGGGTGAAATATTTTTAATAAAGCAATTTTTTAATATGTAAATTTATTTATTAATAAATTGGTTACTGATTAGGAAAAAAAGAATGATTTTTTTTAATTAGTATATGTTTTTTTAATTAGTATATTAGTATTAGTATATAAATTTTAAGTTGGGGTGCTACACCCCAACTTAAAATTTTCATCAGCTGCCACTGATTACCATCCTAATTATTTCAACCTCCCCACATGTACATGTTCCCATTTCTACCATTGGACACATCGTTCGAATGTAGTTTTTGGTGTTGCTAAAATCTCTCTATAAATGCTAAAACCTAAAATCGGGGAGAGTGGATTGTTGCATGTTGTATGCATCAGCTTTTTCACACCAGAGAGATGAAAGTCAGTACATGACACACCAGCTTCTGTTGATTGATTTTTTTTTTTAATTTTCATCAATGAATTAGTTGTACTCTGGCTGCAATTTTGAAGTTCATTTCCTGAATACTTTAATTTTCTTTTCAAAAATATAAAACCAATCTCATACATATTTTTTCCAATTGTGTTAAATACAGGGCCCATAAGTCACAAAGGGGTTTAAACTTTTAATAACTTTTATTTATTTTTTTATTTTTTGTTATAATGAAATACAGAATCTTGAAATTTTTTTTATTACGGTAGTTATGAAAAACCACATCAAGGCCTTCCGATATTAGTCTCACACAGAAGGGTCCTTTCTACGAAATTTTCCATGACAGCTGTTAATGTTTCTGGCTGCAGCAATCTAATTTCTGCACGAATGTTCTTCTATTGGGTTACCTGAAGGAAAAAGATATATGTGAACAAGCCCAAGACAATCCAACAGCTGAAGAAGAATAACATTCGTGCAGAAATAAGGGTACTTCAGCCCAAAAAATCAACAGCTGTCATGGAAAATTTCGTAGAAAGGACTCGTCTGTGTGAGAATAATATTGGAAGGTATTTACCTAATGTGTTTTTTTTTAAAACTAATATAAAAAATATCTCCTGGTTATGTATTGCATTATAACAAAAAAATAATAAATAAAAATACTCCAAAACCCCATATCTCAAGACTGAACATGGTGTTTTCAAAGCATTTCAGGCTGCCCAGCAAGTAGAATAGGCTCACGACAGACAATGATATTTCATCTACCACCCAAAGACATTCCCAGACATCCACGGCACAATGGGATTCAAATTAACAGCATTTCACTCTGACAGCACAGACGTTATCCACTTTGCCAATCATGATGGAAAACTGTATGATATACTAAGTAAATTGAATGTAATTCACTTTGTATTACATTCCGTTATTTGACGACTTAATGTTACCACTGAACTTGGATTTATGTTTCCTGGTGAATAGTTGCAAAAAATTTTGAATGAGTGCTGTTACTGTACACACACACACACACACACAGGAAACAAAACTGCAAATCACATATTTAAAAAGCTTAATCCTTTCCTAATAACTAAATGAATGCGATTCATTGATTATCTACATGCAAAAAAAATTATGACTGGGCTGAAAAAAATTCATTATTTAGAATTTCTTTTAAGTTATGTAATTAATTCAAAACTGCCAATATACTTTATTCAACATAACTCCAATTAGCATCATTCCCTATTATACCATTCCTATTCTTCATTTAGCATAGCGAGATGCGTCTTTATAAATACACATTGAAGAGGGTGACTTGTTCTCTGCACAAATGACACAGATATTTGTATGACATTTATATACCATCAGTTTTTCATTTTGTCTTTTGTATTCACAGTAAACTATAAAAGACAGAGTAACAAAAATGAAGACTTTTAGATACAGCAATGACACTACACTACACCTAAAAGTAAGTCTTCTCTGTTAGAAGTGTGTCAAGAATTATAAAATATTGATTATCTGTTAAAAACAAAATACAGAACATCAGAAAATATTATGCAAAGATTAAAAATTGAAATTCATTTAGGGTTAAGGACTGTAAATAGTGAGTGAAACTTGGGGGAAGGGGAAAATTATACAGTTTGTTTTAATGTGAATCCCACCTATAAAAGGTTGTAAACCTATAGTATACTGTACCTTCATATCATTGGGTAGACAGAGGACATTTTTATTTTTCATATTCTTAAAATATATTTTCTTTTATATACATAACCCAGAAACCCAATTCTAAAGACCAAACATGGAACTTTTATTTTTTTAGCTAATCTGGCCTCCACTAAACAGAATTGTGATCTTACAACGAGATATGAAATTTATCTCCAATCTTCATATTCACAACCACTCCTGTCCAAGACAGCATTTGAACCCACAGCATGTCGGTTGGAGAGGGAGTCTGTTAATCAGGCTGGCAAGTTGCACCATTGTCACAAAAGATTCTGCAAAATGTATTTCTATAGTACAATTAGATGGGTGACTTGACTTACTGAATTAGAAAAGTGCTAACATAATTGATGAGGGAAGAGGGAGGATTCATCTTGAGGACTATTTCAAGAATAACAATCAACAAAGAGCTTTACATTCAACTCTTGCTATAGCAAACACCACTATAACAAACCAGTAAAAGTTCCAGATCAAAATCATATAGTATACTAAACTAAATTTATTATGCACAACCCAACTACTATAACAAACTATTCCTGTGGTTCCCATAAGTTTGTTATAACAAAAGTTGACTGTCATATTTGTAGATTTAGGGACTCAAAAACACATGTGTTGAACAGATTATTTTATTAATTACAAATAAAATAAAACTTGACGTTTCGACCTCTACATCGAGGTCATCATCAGAAGAATACAACTATATACAGAACCAAGCTACATGCTCATGCTTTCTATATCAGTAAACCAAATCTACGTAGTTAATAAATCTTTTTCTAGCCTGACCTCTAGTGATAGAAAGGAAAAACAAAAATAAATAAATGAAATAAAATTATATATAAAAAAATATATATATATATATATATATATAAAAAAAAATATATATATATATATATATATATATATATATATATATATAAAAAATTATATATATATATTATAAATAGATAAATGCAACTACAATAAACTGTTAGAGTCCTCATGTATTAATATTCTGGATAGTTACAAAATGATTTCTTTCAGTTGCTATTGAATGTTCTAAACACTTCACCAGGTTGTCTTCTTGTAGTGGGAATTTTTCTAATGCTAGTTTAGGATGTTATACAGATTGTAGATGGGTCCTCCACATTCTTGAAATGGTGAGGCCATCATTTTTGTTGAGATTTGGGTTGTGTTTGAGCATTTCACAAGACTCTTTAAATTTTCTCTCAAACCAGGTTTTGGTGCGGTGTAGGGACTTGGTATTTTTCCAGTCAATTCTATGGTATGTTTGGAGTGCATGGTCAGAAAGGCCTGTTTTACCGAAGTGGAGGTATTTAATGTGTCGTTTGTGTTCGTCTTGTCTGATTGGGATAGTTCGCCCTGTTTCCCCTATGTATGGTATGTTACATGTGCAGTGTATTTTGTATACCCCTGGGTGTGCTAGGTGTAGAAGAGGATCTTTAGAGGAACTGAGTAGGTGTCTTAGCTTATTTGGGGGTTTAAAGGTGGTTTTAATGTTGTATTTGCGAAATGTTCTGTCTATTTTTTCAGAAATGCCTCTAACATAAGGAATGGCAATAGCATTCTCGAAATCTTTTTTGTTCTTACTGGTATCTTTATGGAGGATCTTGTGAATAGTTTTTTTATTGTATCCATTTTTGATAAATGTTTGGTTGATGATTTTGTATTCTTGGTTTAGAGCCTGTTCATTCAAACAAATAGTTAAGGCTCTGTGTCTAATTTTTGTGTTGGGTGGTGGTAAGAATTTTTGTGTATGTATTGGCCTGTGTGTGTAGGTTTGCGGTAAACTGAGAAGGAGAGACAGCCAGAGGGAAGACGTGTGACAAGTGTGTCTAGGAAAGGAAGAGAGTCATTTTTTTCCATTTCAAAGGTGAATTGGATACGTTTGTGTTGTTTATTTAGGTGGCTAAGGAATGTATTTAGAGCTTCGTGGCGGTGGGGCCAAATGGCAAAAATATCGTCGACGTATCTGAGCCAAATTTTGGGCTTTAGACATGCTGTTTCTAGAGCACGTTGCTCAAAGTCTTCCATATAAAAGTTAGCTATTGGGGGAGAAAGTGGTGAGCCCATGGCTGTACCTTCTTTTTGAAGGTAAAAATTGTTTTGCTATACGAAATATCCGGAGCAGAGTACGTGGGCAAAAAGGGCCATGATGTCATGTGGAAATATGTTCTGTAATAGCAAGATCGTGTCATTGATTGGGACACTGGTGAAAAGGGAAGTTATGTCAAAGCTGACTAATAAATCTTGGTCGGTGAGTGTAATGTTTTTGATTTTACTGATGAAATGTTGTGTATTTTTTATGTAGGAAGGGGACTGACCTACCAATTCCTTGAGTGTGGCAGCTAATTTTTTTGCTAAGAGATAATTTGGGCTCTCAATTCCTTCAACGATCGGGCGAAGTGGTGTGCCAGATTTGTGTATTTTTGGCAGGCCATAAATTCCAGAATTTATGGCCAAAATACACAAATCTGGCACACCACTTCGCCCGATCGTTGAAGGAATTGAGAGCCCAAATTATCTCTTAGCAAAAAAATTAGCTGCCACACTCAAGGAATTGGTAGGTCAGTCCCCTTCCTACATAAAAAATACACAACATTTCATCAGTAAAATCAAAAACATTCGGGCGAAGTGGTGTGCCAGATTTGTGTATTTTGACACTCACCGACTAAGATTTATTAGTCAGCTTTGACATAACTTCCCTTTTCACCAATGTCCCAATCAATGACACGATCTTGCTATTACAGAACATATTTCCACATGACATCACGGCCCTTTTTGCCCACGTACTCCGCTCCGGATATTTCGTATGGCAAAACAATTTTTACCTTCAAAAAGAAGGTACAGCCATGGGCTCACCACTTTCTCCCCCAATAGCTAACTTTTATATGGAAGACTTTGAGCAACGTGCTCTAGAGACAGCATGTCTAAAGCCCAAAATTTGGCTCAGATACGTCGACGATATTTTCGCCATTTGGCCCCATGGCCGCGAAGCTCTAAATACATTCCTTAGCCACCTAAACAAACAACACAAACGTATCCAATTCACCATTGAAATGGAAAAAAACGACTCTCCTCCTTTCCTAGACACACTTGTCACACGTCTTCCCTCTGGCTGTCTCTCCTTCTCAGTTTACCGCAAACCTAAACACACAGGCCAATACATACACAAAAATTCTTACCACCACCCAACACAAAAATTAGGCGTCATAAGCACCCTTAAACACAGAGCCTTAACTATTTGTTCGAATGAACAGGCTCTAAACCAAGAATACAAAATCATCAACCAAACATTTATCAAAAATGGATACAATAAAAAAACTATTCACAAGATACTCCATAAAGATACCAGTAAGAACAAAAAAGATTTCAAGAATGCCATTGCCATTCCTTATGTTAGAGGCATTTCTGAAAAAATAGACAGAACATTTCGCAAATACAACATTAAAACCACCTTTAAACCCCCAAATAAGCTAAGACACCTACTCAGTTCCTCTAAAGATCCTCTTCCACACCTAGCACACCCAGGGGTATACAAAATACACTGCACATGTAACATACCATACATAGGGGAAACAGGGCGAACTATCCCAATCAGACAAGATGAACACAAACGACACATTAAATACCTCCACTTCGGTAAAACAGGCCTTTCTGACCATGCACTCCAAACATACCATAGAATTGACTGGAAAAATACCAAGTCCCTACACCGCACCAAAACCTGGTTTGAGAGAAAATTTAAAGAGTCTTGTGAAATGCTCAAACACAACCCAAATCTCAACAAAAATGATGGCTTCACCATTTCAAGAATGTGGAGGACCCATCTACAACCTGTATAACATCCTAAACTAGCATTAGAAAAATTCCCACTACAAGAAGACAACCTGGTGAAGTGTTGAGAACATTCAATAGCAACTGAAAGAAATCATTTTGTAACTATCCAGAATATTAATACATGAGGACTCTAACAGTTTATTGTAGTTGCATTTATCTATTTATAATATATATATAATTTTTTTTATATATATATATATACATATACATATATAATATATATATATATATTTTTTTTTATATATAATTTTATTTCATTTATTTATTTTTGTTTTTCCTTTCTATCACTAGAGGTCAGGCTAGAAAAAAGATTTATTAACTGCGTAGATTTGGTTTACTGATATAGAAAGCATGAGCATATAGCTTGGTTCTGTATACAGTTGTATTCTTCCGATGATGACCTCGATATAGAGGTTGAAACATCAAGCTTTATTTTATTTGTAATTAATAAAATAATCTGTTCAACACGTGTGTTTTTGAGTCCCTAAATCTATAAATATGAGTGCTGATCACCGTGTAACCCTAAAAGAAAAAAAAGTTGACTGTATATATACATTTTACAGAATATGTAAATAAATGATTGTTGGTTGACTAAACACATATTAATCAATTCAATCGAAATGTATAAGGCATCTACATTTGTGTTATAGTTTGGAATTCATCAATGCATTACTATTAAGCCAGAAACTTTCATTAAGGAAATAAATATCAAAGTCATAAATGTGGCATCTCGTTGAACTCAAATTCAAAAATTGGTTTTGTGAATTCACAAAACCAATATTTAAAAATGGATGATGTGTATAAAAGTGTTCTGTGCAAGTGTTCAAAGAACAAGATCAAAGCTGAAACACTACATATCTTTATTTAATCCAAAAAATGATCCACTGATAGACACAGTTGTCTTCGAGTTAACTTCAAGAGCACATAAAGTTGGTGAAGTCAACCAGTGACTTGCTTTTATCACCTTGTGGAAAAAACAGAACACAAAGATTGTCATTGGTATAATAGCCCTATCTAAATGCTGGCTACTTACAGCAAAAGAGATCACCAAATGTACATACAAAGCAGTGGCCGCTACCGTCCTGGTAAAGTCTACAGCACAAGTTACATTCTGTGCCTCGTCATCTGCCAGTAGACTCGAATGTCCTCTTGCACAACGTCATAACAATGCAGCATGGACTACGTTACAGAAAGCTGGAACGGCATCACCATTCTCTCTTTCCACACATATCACGGGTTATTTTGATGTTTCAAAAAAGTCACACGGATACAAATTTAAAACATGCCATACCTTATTTTTTTTTCAGCAATTACAAAAACACTATCTTGAAATGCCATTGACAAAAGCAAGTATCTCCCAGTGCATATTTTTTATGCACACAAAATTTGATTTTCTTACCCCACTTTTGTGTTAATATGGTCCACTCCCCCCTCCACACACACAAAAAAAAAAAAAACCACTTATTCCAAAAATCATTTGGCTTTATAAAAACATTATCCAACTATGGGCATTACAAATAGAAGATGCAAATTAACTTCAGATTAAGCACCTTACGTTACTAGGTGGTCTTAAAAACAGAAAAGAAAACTGCATTCAAATCTAAAATAAAACGCCACTCGATACAAACAATATTAGATACATGGCTGTTCATTCAAAATGAAATTATATAACAACAACCCTGCTAACATGTGTAAAGGCAATTATTATTTCACAAAAGGCCAGACAGAACTGCTTGACTCTTCAATACTTTGAATACAGATGTAAACAAGTGTAGATTATAATATGTTCCTTATAGAAGGAACAGTTGCAAAATGATGGACAAACTGATCAGCATATTGATATGAAAAGTGTGGCATGTCACATGCATATAAACAGAAACTGATTAAGATAATAATAACACTGGGATATATATATATGTAGATACCTAAGAAAAAAACAACATTAAAACACTTCCAACTGCTAGATATTATAATTTGATTATCAAAGACCTTTTCAAAATTTTAAAGAAAGCTTAACTCCGAAATTGAAATTAATCAGAACAGTTTTTTTTTATAGTCGACTTCATTGATATTGCATTATATAGTTTTCAAATCACACATTGGATATGGTCAAACCTCTAGCTGTATGTTTCAACACTAAATTTTAAAATCAATAAACAAACTAATAATCTTGATTAAAGTGGTATGCAAAATTCTGCTCCAAATGTCTAAAAATTGTTCACACATCATTAGCATTCTGAGGAATTCTAGTGTAGCTTGAATAACATACCTCCTACTCCATAAATTTTAAATACAAAATCATTTACGAGCTGCATCCACCATCGAAACATGATCAAATCATCTTTATGAAATTTCTATGAGTAAAAGTGTCACTCCAGAATTATTATTCTAAAAGTTCTGAGGGTAGCAAACAAAAAACAAAAATTTTAATTCTTATGAATTTAACAGCAAAGCTTTATTTCAAATTGACACAGATCAAAGAACATATTTAATCAATTATATGTTGAAGAAATGAAATAAAAATTAATAAAACTTGAAGGATCCTGATTTTTCTGCATATTTATTGACTGAATAACTTTCAAAGTTGCAAGATCTGTTAATGGCACACAATATATTCTGAGAATAATACACATAATTTGATAAAAAGCAAAAAATGGAGAATCCTTATTTAAAAAAAAAAGATGGGGGAGGGCATAAAAATATACCAATTCTGCAATCAAAAAATGGATTCTCCTGTTTAAACTTCTTATAATGAATTAATGAAATAAATTTAGAATAATTTTATCCTAGCTTCAACTGGTCTTTTGTTACCACCGCTATTTTAATTTTTCATATATTAGTTTTGTGGGAAATTATTTATAAGTTTTTTTTCTTTCTGTTTTAAATTAGCAGTAAATTATAATCTACATCCACAAATTCAAGTTTTGTTTTTAATATTTTTGGTCTTAAGATTATGCATATTTGTTTTTTTTTTAAAATGGGGGGGCCAAAAATAAAATTTTGCATAGGGCCCATGAAACGCTAGCTATGGCACTGCTCATAACACATCAACAGTATTTTAGTATGGAAAGAAAGTGGAAGAGGTATTTACTTCCTTAATAAGAAGATAAGAATTATTTACGTCTTTAATTACTATGACTTATTTTACGATGGATTAACCAGTAGTATCTTAGTGAAAACTCAAAGCAAAATTACTGTATATAATTATAATAATCAAAAATTATATTATTACACACTAAATTGAGTGGCAACATAACAATCTAATCATAATGCTTACTTTTTTCAGTTCTAACAATAAATTTTATTTTAAGCTCTATTTAAAAGTAATGTAACTCTATTACAAGTAATTCATCTAATGGTCTAAATATAATTTACGAATGAATTAAATATAAAAATAAGAAAAATGATAGTTATTTCTGTTGAAAATATGGCAAACAGGAAGTGAGTCAAGGATGCAAAGAATAAATAATGTTGTCTTATATTAGGTAAACAAACTTGGTCAAAGAAAATGTTACTTAATTTTGTTAAGTACATGACATTAAAGACATGAAATCTTTCTAGATCTCATGTCTAGAAATCTAGAAAGAATTAAGGAATGAGCATTTCTTTCCTTATCTAAATATTCCTTATCTTAAAATATGAAATTAATGAACCAATAACATACTATTATATAATAAAAATAACATTTAAATCCATTTAAAAGACATGTACAAAAAAAAAAAGCTTATCAATCCCCAAGTGCAAATCCCTTGTTAAATGTTATTCCATGCTTTTTTATAAGCATATTAGTTTGCTCAAACTGTCCATTACTGATAGTAATGTGTAAAGCAGAGCACCATCACTAATCCCACATTCACATCCAATAATGTTATTAACTGAAAATAATTAACAAGAAGTGAGGAGGAAAAAAATCTGCTACCAAGCATAATTTGCAACTAAAGCAAAATTCAACTGGTTCAAGCAATGCTGTACGTAAATAATAAAATTGTCAGACCGAGAATATCTTCAAGAAATGGAAACAAACCCAGAAAAAGAAATGGCTGATTGACAGTAAAATCAAAAGGCTTTTTTTTTAAACTAAGGCACGCAAGTAAACTACAATATGCAAGTAAAATTAATATTTAATATTTTTTTCGAAATGTTTAATAGCATGCTGCAGTTGCCAATATATGTATCATTAATTCATCATAAGTGCATACATGCCTATTGTTAAATAATGTAGGCGCTATCATTTTATAAAACGAGATTGAAAAAAAAAAAAAAGTATATACATAACATAAATCAAGTATGTCCACAATAAGTGTTCCTTCTACCACGCAATGAACTGCTGATTTCACAAAATATCCATAAGGCATTTAAATTAAAATTAGATATTTCCCAAGAATGGTGAACCAATAAATGAATCTGAGATTTCTATAGGAATTGCAACATAGATAAGCTGCACACAAATGAAAACAGTTGTGAGGAGTAAGAAGCACTTAAATTACATAATATATTAAATATCAACAAGTTTTACAACAATTTTTCTTCGAAATGTTTTTTTTTTTTTTTAACTGCTACAGAAATAAATCTAAGAGAGAAATGGATTAATAGTATTACAGATACTAGAAGAATAAAGACAGCTTGTGATTTGAATCAGCCAAGTTTCATGAAAAACAAAGTCTAAATAAGAAATTGCTCAGAAATAAGAAAATTCTATTTAAAGTAAAGAGCCAATAGGCTTCATTTCGGTGATGTAAAACATTATTTAAATTAAGGGGATATTAAATCCCACACTGTTTTAAAACCGAATAAGAAACTCAAAGATCGGAAGTAGTCACCAATACGTTTATAGTTACTATATTTGGCAACTCTTTGATTCCGATCTTTGAGTTTCTTATTTGGTTTTAAAACAATGTGGGATTTAATATCCCCTTAATTTAAATTAAAGAAAATTCTATACTGAAGGTAAAAATCCTAACAACATCAACAAGCATTAAAATTATTTACAATTTAAAAATGCCATAAACTTTGAAGCCACGTATAAATACGAAAATATTCCAAGACTGGATTATGTGATGCAATGCTTTCCAAACATAATAGAATTATGTGCAATATCTGGATTATCAAATATAGGCTCTGTAAATAGAGACAGAGATAGATGAAAAAAAAAGTGTCATTTATCAGTATTATTGATATTCGCAGAACAGTAACGTACTAAAAAAATATTAAAATTATTAAAATCAATAATAAATAAGAAGTGGAAGTAACTACTAAAACAATAAACTGCTTGCAATAATTCAATACAGGATAGTAATAAATTAACTTTAAGGCTACCATGCTCCTTTATTCTTATTTGATGTTTAGTGAATAAAACATACATCTAAAGATAATAATTAACTATTATGCTAATTAGATTACTAAGTTTATGAAGCTGCTTGATCACCAAGGCATTTTTGCATCATGCATGTAAAGAAATATACTAAACCCATGCATGTAGGTACATTAGCGGGAAGGCAAACATAGACTGATTATAAAAGACAAGCTCCTACAGTCTTAACTGGTGTCCTCTATGGGTGCGACGATGGAATCTTGCATGTGTGCACAGGCTTAGTATATTTCCTTGTATCCAAGAAGATGTCTTGGTGACAAAAGCAAAATATTGGCTTAGTAATTCAGCAAAAAAAAAAAATAATAATAATCAGCTAACGCCTTTTTATTCCCTTATATGGGAGTAGGCAAGGCCATTTAGCCCTATCTAACTTTTTGGAGACTGAGTGGGCAGTTCAATCTCCACTGGTACCAATCAGAGATAGACGGCCCAAGGCTATCACTAATTAAGCGGTACACAGTGAAGAGAGACGGCTCAAATGTGCCGCCATCTCGTGGTCCCTGACCCTAACACAATATATTTAATGTCTGAAATAATGTGGGTTCTACAGTCGATTTTCTTGAGTTTACGGGACGAAAAACCCGCTTGCCTGTGCCAGAGATCGACTAACTCGGGAATCGGTCGAAAAAAGGCTTAGAAAAATTTCCTCTAGTCGCCGACTAGACTCGAAACCAAGTCTTCCTTCGTGCGGTCAAGCGCCGTGGTGTGCAAACGCCACATCCACTGAGCTACACAGGCTCTGCTTAGTAATTTAATTAGCTAAATAAATTTAGTTAATTATTAGCTTTAGACATGCTTCCTACACTAAACATCAACATGCATGACAATCAATCCAAACTTCTGTACTAGAACAGCTCCTTTAATTTGAAAAGATAGCTAATTTAATTCCTTTTAGAATGAACATTACTTGAAAAATTCTAATAAAAAAACTCGTTCACATTAAGTTTTTCTTGAAGTAACATATTATAAAGGGATGTATCAAAAACACTCGACTATTAATAGGATGTATCAAAAAATGCTCGATTATTCAAATGACAGTGATGAAAAACTGTGCCCATAGTTCAAGTTAAACTGTTTACAAATATATCGTTGTTTTAGTCAAAGGAGGAGGAATAACGCTAGTAAAATTGGGAAAAACACATATGCAAATAACAGTTCACTAACATGTGACTATCTGATAACAACTTTTGAAGGGAGTATATATATCAAAATTTACCCTGTATAGAGAAGATTCAAAAGTTTGAAATTACTTGCTTTGTAACTTGATCTTATTTGCTACTATAATTTTTTTGAAAGAAAATATGGCTTTCAAGAAATTCTTCATAGTACAATACAGAATTTGAAAGCTGAATAATAAGTGAATTTTTCTGCTTAATGTAACCCCCCCCCCACCAAAAATAAAAAAACTGATGGAAGGAGTGAAAAACTGACTTAAGGCCAAGACAAACTGTAAGAGTGAAATTTTAAGAATTGCAATTACTATCATACATCACAGATAATGCGGCTGTCTACAGAACATAATTCTGGGTTCAAATCTGTGGCAGAAGACAATATCTTGAAGGTTTGTAGCACTTTTTCTATCACACATAAAGAAAGAGAGACAGACTCCTGCATGGATACCAAAAGAGTGAGCTTTGCCACAGATTATCCCCAGTCATTTCAAAATATCTTATTCACACTCCTTTACATAACCACAATTCATAAGCTATGATCTTTGGTACTATCTTAAAGAAATACCAGCAATCACAAAAGTTAACTGAATCTCTAAATATCTCCAACATTGCATGTTCAATAAACTCATAAAAAAAAACTATTTTAAATAAATCAGTTCCTATTGTTGGTCATTTTTTATGAGTGAACTTCCATGTCTGGATGTTACCTATGAAAAACCCTTTTTTCTTCCAAACCTTTTTGTTTTTCAACATTTTCTTCAGAATATTTCAACCATTTAAAACTCCCTCTACAAACCATTATACAAAAATTACATTTCAGTCTTCAAACAGGTTTCATTACCTGATGTCCAGTAAAACTGTACACAAAAAAACGAGAAAAAGTAAGAAACAAAAGTTCAAAAACAAACACAAAAAATTTGGTAGTTCATTTTCTAGGATAGCATGCTGCTTCTAGAACCAGGCAGGATAAGCTGGTTCAAGTGGGATAATTCTACATAATAAAGCCATGGGGGATAATAATTAAGTCCTATGAATATAAAACAGAACACAATGGCGCCAATACAAAGCTATACAACTCCCACCATAACTTTACGCATAAGGTCTCTAAAGCATTTATTTTATGGAAGCCCAAAGACTGCCTTTAAGCATCGAGATCAGCTACTGGCCAACCAGCGGCATTCCAACTACAACACGTCTTACAGGGTGTCTTCTTGGTTGATGTAGGAACCTTTCACTACAATTCTGCTACACTGACACTTCAGGATGGTCACTGTCTACATTGTCTAGTTTGTTTTCACTACTGACCATTCAGTTCATCTTCTAACATTGCATCCAGTTGATTGGACAAGTTGGCTAGCATGTTTTCAATGTCATCTATCACATCCCCTGAGCTTGCAGAACACTTCCTCCTAAAAAAACAAATTAAAACAGCCAAAGAGATTAATCTGAGAACAAAAATAAATATGAATATATTTTTAATAATTATTAATAAATTTAAATAATTAATTAATAAATGAATAAATAAATTATTAATTAATAGAAAGAACAATTTATTTATATATAGATTTGATCACTTAAATTTCATCTGATATCTATTATGAAAGCAGCTAATTAATAATATTAATAACAAAAATAAAATAAAGTAAAATAAAAATAATGAACTCATGAGGAATTAGATTTCCAACTAGGTTTCCTGAGAGCCTAAATTTAAGTGGACTTCCTCCTCCTCCATTAACAATGAAAGTTGTTAATAATTTTAGTGATTTGTTGAGAAATATAAACAGCTCAACCAACCTAATGAATGAACGATATGACTGCTTGAAAAAAATGAAGAAATACACACGGATAACTAAAGAAAATAAACAAAAGAATTACAGAATCTATTTATAGCAAAATTACTATACAATTCAAACACTTATTTTCAGAGTTATTTCCAAAATGGTTCTACTACTTATGACATCTGTTATTCTGCTAAATTTTCTCAACTCTTATATCTGTGTTCTCCAGTTCTGATTAACTACACTATTTGTTACCCATCTTGGATCTATCTTGCATATGTATACTAAATAGCTTGATCTTTTGGCTGATTTCTCTCTTGTTCTGTATAAATTTATTTAAGTGGTCTAAGTTCAAAAATAAGTCCAAATTCCTACTGATATGCAAAATGAAGGTGCGTACAGAATGCTATGACTACGTGAAAGTTCATATCATGACTAATTTCCTGCTGACAATTTTCCTCCAAATCAGTCTGTTATCCATATTTATTTTGTAACCTTCTCTCAAAATTATGCAAACAGCTAAAATATTTTCTTGTTCTACAGATTCACCACTGAGAATTCCGTTCATGTTGCCTGGTTATTTTCATAGTTTAGTTTATTTACCATTGATATTTTCATACCAAACCTGACACAGCAATTATTAAATTTGGTAAAGATTTGCAGCAGATTTATTAAAAAAGAATAATATCATCCTTACAAAGAAAAGAATTAAGCACAATATATTCTGCTTGTCCTATCTGAATATCAAGTTCAGATAGGGGAAAAACAGAATATATTAAGCTTAATGTGGTCATTACAACCCTGCATTTACACCCAATTTAAATAAGGTGCATATTGTTTGGTAAAGGATTCCATTTACACTACAGATTTAGTGTTCTGCCTCTTGATATCTTAAACTATGCTTTGTCAATATCAACAAAGTTAAAATATAGAATCTTCTTATGTTCCAATGATTTATTAATTATAAGTAAAAATCTGGTCTTGACAACTTTCATTTGAAATAAGCCTAACTTGGTTTTCATCAATTTTCATTCAGTGACCGGTGTGTCCATATTTTTCTTTTTAGCATTTTCTCATACATGCTAACATAAATCTTTTCAAGAACACTGAGTTCTCGAATTCAGTTGTACTATCATCACTTTCTTTCATTATCATCAACTCCTGATATATGTATTCTTCAATTTGTTGTGGGTACTATCTTATAAACTTGTTCCATAAAAATTTATTCAAATGGCATCCTACCAAATTAGTTTTGCTTATTCTATTATTTATTACCAAATTTAATTTGCCATTTTCATTAAAAATCATGCTTAAATAGCTGAAATATTTTACTGATTTTATAGGTTTTCCAATGATAATACACTGATGTTTTCTATGTTCCTGAATATTTTCAGTTGTTTGTCTTTTCATGGCTGATTTTCATATCAAATTTATTACAGCAAATTTATTCAATTTAGTTAAATAGTCTGAAGACTTATACTGGATTTATTTAGAAATAGAAACATCATCTGTGTAAAGTAAACAGCTGAGTTTAATATCTCCAATTCTGAATCAGCTTTACTGTCACTATCCTTCATAATAGGATCTACAGAAATAGAAAATAAGAGAAATAGAAAAAGATAATGAACCATCTGAAAAGGCAAGCATGTCCAGGAAAAGCAGACAATCGCTTGACTCCTTTTTCATCGTGAAGTGGATTTTGGGATCTTAGCTGTTTAAATAGATAAATCAAATATAAATAACTCTTCTCCATCACATATAGAATTCATCCCTCCATTTCCTTAAGATGAAATGAAACAAATGAAAAATGTCCTAGTGAAGACCTAATTCACATAGAATTAATTAAAAGGAAACTAAAATTAATAAAATTAATTAATTATAATTAATTAAAATTAATTAAAAGGAGGAAACAATATAATTCACCATGTCACAAACTTACTAAATCTATGCCTAGAAGAGGAGAAGATTTCAGAAAACTGGAAAAATGCTACTCTGATACTGTTATTTAAAAAAGGAGACGAAGAAGTAAAGAACTATAGACCAATTAGTATTCTCTCCAATCAGTACAATATTCTCACAAAAGTAATAATAAACAGGTTAACCCTTCTTCTAGACCTCAAATCAAATCAGCAGAACAAGCAGGATTCCATATAGGCTTTAACACAATTGATCATATTCATGCAGTAAAACAAATAATAGAAAAAGCAGAAGAAAACCGATTGCCTCTCTGTTTAGTTTTTATTGATTATGAAAAAGCATTTGATTCCATCAAAACTAATGCAATAATCAAAGTACTCCTTAATCAGGGAGTTCCTGGAGAATATATGAACCTTCTCCAGGAAATATATCACATTGCAAAGTAACAATCCAACTTCACACAAGTAGCAATAAAATATCAATTGAAAAAGATGTCTGATAAGGAGACTCTCTATCACCCAAAATCTTTACAGCACTGCTGTAAAAGATTTTGAAATATTTATTTTGAAATATTTAATAATATAAACTGGACAAACCTTGGTATAAAAATTAATAACAAACTTAACAGACCTAAGACAAGCAGATGATATCATAATTTTTGCAAACACCCCAGAAGAGTTAATATAATGATAGAAGACCTATATCATGAAAGCAGAACAGTCGGTCTAAAAAAAACAGAGAAAAAAACTAAAATCATGTTTAATAATGTTGTAACACAAAGAAACATAATAATAGAAAACAATTTCTTGGAAAGAGTCTCTTCATATACATACTTAGGTCATCTCATTGATCTAAACTGTGGACTCAAAAGGAAATAAATAGGAAAGTTCAACTTGCCTGGGGTGCATTCAGAAAACTGAAAAGCATTTTTCAAAACAATGATGTCCCACTCTATTTAAAAAGGAAGATATTTAACCAGTGTATACTTCCTGGTCATCACATAAGGTTGTGAAACTTGGTTGCTAACAAAAGCACTGGCAAATACTCTAACAACAACTCAAAAAAAAAATGGAGAGGTTGATGCTAGGCATCACATTAAAAAATAAGAAGTGAAACACCTGGATAAGAAGCCAGACTCAACATCACTGACATCATTCTTCACCATTAGCAACTAAAATGGAAATGGGCCAGACATCTATCCAGAAGAAAAGATGAGCAATGGACCACCATACTAATGAACTGGATTCCAAAAGAAGGGAAATAAGGCTGAGGACATCTTAAAAGAAGGTGGAGTGATGAACTGTCAAATTTTGTTGGGAAAAATTGGTGAACCATTGCCAAGAACAGAGAAAGGTGGAAAAAACTGGAGAAGTACTTCTTCCAGCAGTAGACAGAAATGGCTGAAAAGAAGAAGAAGCTGTTTAAATGCCAACTAAAAATGTATTGAATGTGTCTGGACAATTTGTCCAAATAACAAACATGTTTACAAGTTAGCCATACTACTGGTTTGAGGATGGCTGTGCTGAATGCTTGAACAGATATGCTGGTCACAAGCCTTTCAGGTGATTCATTACCTTTTTCTATTTAGGAAAGGCCAACATATACTGGAAGATATTTACACAAATGGTCACACCACCATCATCCAGCAGAGCAGAGCGTGTCCTAGAAATGCTAACACAAGGAGCAAGAGCTATCAGTTCCAATGATGTCGCTTTTGTCACTGAACTCGCCTACCTTTGCAACACAATTTTTGTAAGAGCTGTAACCCCTTACAAAAAATGAATAAGATGCTGAATCTCTACCCCAATACACAGTCCATAGCAGTGTTCCTATCCAATGTATTCAGGGCACATTTAAAGAGATATCCAGAGTGCTTAATAAATATAAGGCTCAACACACCACATTCAAATCATATCACACTAGCAACCCTCATCCATTCATGTAGAGATGGACTCAGTACTTTATCACATCCAGGAATCTATGGATATCCTATACTTATGACTTGGCTTACTGTAGACAGACAAGAAGATTCTGTTGAATATAAGAAATACGTTTGCTGCCATCATCATGTCAGGACTGACAGACTGTGCTCTAGATACCACATCACACAGAATTAGTTGGGAAAAAAATCAAGATGTTACACAAAAGTCATTACAAGTTGGAAACACTGCTTTTGGAGTCAGCGGTTATGAAACATTCCCCAAACCTTAATAAATGATCGTATTAATTTATCAAAAATCAGAGACAGTTATTTTAAAATTGAATTAATATTTTTGCAAAACTTATCTTTATCCAACAATAGATTGGCACCAAATTAGGACTTTAGTTCTTTGTGTTGCCCATTACAATTTTATGCTGTTCTCATTATTAATAACTGTTGCAATTTTTGTACTGTGAATTAAACTGGAAAAAAAAAGACTGCAGAATACAATTTGCCTCTTTAATAAGGATGGGCCAAATTGCTGGTCATCCTTGTGTCAATATCCAAGTGGATACCTAGTAAAAGGTCATGCTGTGAAAACTGCAAATTGAGTCAAAAGCCTTGGTTTGGCACTCTCCATCTGCTGCAAGCTATGTGGAGGTCTACTCCATCCAGCTTTTGATTCTTAACTCTTAAGTGACAACCCATTCAGTTTTACTTTCCATTTTCTAAATTGGTATAAGGAGAGCTCTGCACCAATCATTTCAGATTCTACCTTTTGAATGAAATTTTAAGCCTTCTGGATTATAAAAAACAGTCACTGTGAAACATTTAGACTATCACATTTCAGCATTTCAACTTGGATATCAAATACACTGGTATTCAAAAGCTATGGATGAACTACATTTTTATTATATATGAAAAAATTTTCATGACTACAGCCAAATGTGGGCATAAATTTATTGCCAGCATACTACTAAATATGTTACACAAAAAAATGTGTTATAAATTTTATACAAACTAAACTGCGATATATTTTTGCCAAAAGTCATAAATTTCCCAAGTTAAAGAATTAAAATGTCTCTCTGCAGAAAACTATGCAGAGAGACATTTCAGTATGGAATACGTCTACCCCGAACTACAATGCAGCTCTTACAACATCATACCATGCTTAACACCAAGTGATTCAGGAGTTCTTGAGGCAAACTGGCCCACTCATTCTTCAGAGCAGATCTTGTTTGTTTTTTGGAGAGGAATTTCAAGCAGCAATGCATCTCTCTCTCTCTCTCTATCTCTCTCTATTGTGTCCCAAACATCTTCTATGGGGTTGAGATGTGGAGAGCGTGCTGGCCACTCAATTCAATTAATACCTTCAGTCTCTGGAAGTATCTCCACTGCTTGTGTGCAATGTAGTGTGGCACTGTCATCCATAAAAATAAATTATTCACCTACAGCACCACAGAACAATTATACATGACACTGAAATTCGTCACAATATCATTCACCAGTCATAGTCCCTTTTTTTCAGCACTTGTAGCTCAGTGCGTTCATTAATCATAATGCCTCCCACACCATGACCCCAGCACCACCCATATCTATCCCTTTCAAGAACATTCTCATGATGGTAAGCGGCACCACTTTCCCACCAGATCAAGTGTCAACTAGAATCAGAGAAAAGACTGACTCTCTTCAGTTCTATTGAGGGATTTTTCCCCAGGAAATTACTTTTTCAATGTTTGTTTTGGTTCCTTGATGAAAATTAAGAACTTTGTTGATTTTATATATAACTATGCAATGTCATAGTTGGCACAATATCTGATCACATAACAATATAGAGTGCATGTGTGTGGTTTTAGCCAATACAGAATGAAATTTGGTTAGTTTAAGTTCCATACTACTAGCAAGTCCATCATACATTTGCCAACCAAATGGTGACTAAGAAACAAACTGCATTACATAAAGGTGAGGATTGAAATAGACAATGGTCAGAAGCCATATTCCATTAAAAGTCTCTTCTCAGTTATCTACTTTGACCATTAAGTAACCATAATTTGGGATTGTGTAATAAATGTAATGTATTAATCTTTTGTAGCTTGATTTTTTGAAGAAAAAAAAAAAAACAGGTAACAAAATTTTTTTTGTACTGAAAAAAGATCATATATGACAGATACTAACCTTACATCGATTATTAGTATTAATTGGATGTAAGGACACATTGGACACCATTTCTGATAGATGGTTCACTCATGCTAATGTTTAGTAGAGAAAACATGTCTAGAGATAATATTTTAAATTTATCATCATCATCATCATCAAATTCCTGCCATGTACCCTCAAGGGGTGTACAGGATATGACAGTACTACATGAAAAAATTACATCATTACTAACTTCCTATCTACAATTTTTCTCCAAATCAGTCTGTTACTTGTCAAGACTCCAACATTATCAGATCTTATATTTCTATCGTCTAAGGCACTTTGTGCCGTATCAATCCACCTATATCTTGGTCTTCCTCTGGGTCGTTTTCCTGCTAACCTGGCAGAGAACACTTGTTTTGCTAATCTTTCCTCTCCCATTCTATTTAAGTGACCATACCATCTGAGATTAGCTCTGCTAACGCATTCCTGGATGCTGACAATGTCAAGTTCTTTCCTAATATCCTCATTTTTAATATGATATTGCCATTGATGCCATCTGTTCACGCCTCTAATCTTTCTCAGGACTCTCATATCTGCGGTCTCTAGTCTTTGGTCAAGTGTTTTACTTCTGACCCAGCTCTCAGATCCATAAGTTAAAATTGGTTTGAACACAGTCTTGTATACAGCTAATTTAGTGTTCCGACTAATTTCTTTCTTATTCCATATGAATTTATTCAATTGACTTCCCACGATACCAGCTTTGCTGATTCTGTTGTCTATTTCTATATTTAGTTTACCATCTTCAGTAAATATTGTGCCTAGGTAGCTGAAATGTTTTACTTGTTCCACAGGTTCTCCATTCACAACACAGTTGACATTTTCAATGATTCTGCCTATTTTCATTGTCTTTGTCTTTTTATTGCTGACCTTCATACCATATCTATTACAACAGCTATTCAATTTAGTCAGAGAATCTTGCAGACTTGTAGCGGATTTATTTAGAAGTATAACATCATCTGCATAAAGCAAAGAGCTGACATTAACATCTCCAATTTTGATATCAGGTTTAATACCACATTCCTTCATAATGTGATCCATATAGATAATGAATAACAGAGGGGATAATGTACATCCTTGTCTCACGCCACATTTAACATTAAACCATCTTCCTGTACTTCCTTCAATTCTAACTGCTGACTCACAACTCAAATAAAGACTAAGTATTGCTCGATATAATGCCCCATTGACACCATATAACTGCAGCGTATTGAATAGCTTCTCTCTTGGCACCTTGTCATATGCCTTTTCCAAATCGACAAAACTTAAATACAGATCTTTGTTATATTCCCATGCTTTCTCGACTATTTGTCGTAAAGTGAAGATCTGATCCTGACAGCCTCTATTTGGCCTGAATCCAGCTTGTTCTTCACCCAGCTTTTCTTCCACAATTCTTCTCAACCGTTTCTCAAGTATACTTGCATAGATCTTGCCAGGAACACTCAGTAGGGAAATACCTCTGTAATTCTCACATTCAGTTTTATTTCCCTTTTTATATATGGGTACTATGAGAGCTCTACTCCAATCATCGGGAATTCGTCCCTCTGTCCAGGCTTTCTGAACTATGCAGTGCAGCCACTGTAAGACTCTTATACCACCATACTTCAGCATTTCTGGTCGAATATCATCTACTCCTGCTGCCTTTCCACATTTCAAGCCTTTGATGGCTTTTTCTACTTCAAGTATGGATATGTATTCCTGACTGCATGCCTGGTCAGTGTTTTTTTATCACTGTGCTGTCATCACTGCTTGTTTCATTTAGCAGTTTTTCAAAGTAATTACTCCATACTTCAAGGATATCTTTTTCTCCTGTTTTCATTTCACCTTTATCATCTCTAATTCCTTTTACAGCACTCTTTCCTCCATTCCTAAGCTTCTTCAACAACCTCCAGAATATTTTGCCACCTTCTTGATATTTATTTTCTATATTCTTGCCAAAGTCCTCCCATGACTTTTGTTTAGCTAGTTTTACACACTGTTTAGCTTTCTTACATTTGTCTCTGTATTCTGTAAGAGTAAAAGCGGACTTATTTGCCAGGAACTTTTGATATGCTTTCTTCTTTTCCTTCACTGCCTCTTTAACATCCTGTGTCCACCAGGGAGTTCTGATTTTTTTTATCTTTGCACACAACCTCACCACATGCCTCTCTGGCAGAATCAATCAATGTTTCCTTCAGAGTTTGCCACTGAATCTCCAAGGTTTGATTCGTGTTCTCAAACTCTTTCATTTTCTTTTCAATAATATTTCTGTATTTTAGTCTACAGTTTACATCTGAGAGCTGTTCAACTTTTATTCGCTTTAAAACTTTCTTACATGTTATTCTTTTCAATATGAAATTCAATTTTATCCTGCTCAAGACTAAATAGTGATCACTTCCAATTTCAAATCCTCTGTACACTCTGGTGTCCTGCACCAGGGAGAAAACATCACTATCAACAATAACATAGTCAATGAGACTTTTCTTATTCCTAGCCTCTTCTCTCCATGTGAATTTGTGCACATTTTTATGTTGGAACATGGTGTTAGTAATAACCAGTCCATGTCCTGAGCAGAAATCCAACAGATATTTGCCATTATTATTAGCTTTGCTCTTTTCTCCAAATTTTCCCAAAATATTTTTGTATGTCTCACAATCATTTCCTACTCTACTATTTAGATCCCCAACAAGGACCAACTTTTCCTTTTTCATTGTGTCAGTTGCTTTTTCTAAAGCCTCAAAAAATTCCTCCACTTCTACCTTAGTAGAACCTTCTGTGGGACCATAGGCACAAATAAGTCGCATTATCCAGTTCTCCATTCTCATATTTGCCCACATTACTCTACTTGAGACTGACTGCCATTCAAGAAGATTAGCCTGGTATTTTGTGTTGAATACTATGGCTACTCCTTCTTTTGCTCGATTGTCATTGCCTGAATATAACATTTTGTATTTATTGCTCAGAAAGATCTCACCAGTTTTGGTCTTTTTTGTTTCAGTCACCCCTATTATGTCGATCTGGTACTTATCTAATTCCTCAGCTAGCTCCATTTCTTTGCCATTCAGGCTTCTTACGTTGATAGTACCGATCTTTAACTCTGGTGATGTCGAGTTGGGGTTTGTTTTCAGATTTGTTCCAGTAGCTGACTTTTCGCTGTTCGCCCTGGTTCCCTGGTGAAAACAACGGGGGCCTTGTTTAACCGGGCGACGCCCCAGCCGGCATGAAATTTTGTCATGTTGTACCATCATTTTTTATTTTGGTTTAACCAATAAGAATACAATTTGGTCGGCTAAATCCCAAATTGCCAGCCCATCCTCGTTCGTTCAGTATCAAAGTAGATACCCAACAGGGTGCACCACGAGAAGGTGAGGATTGGACATTAGGTCAGAAGCCCTGGTCGGTTCTCCGCATTCCTTTAAAGGCTATGTGGAGGTCTCCTCTCAGTTATACAGCTTTGACCCTTAAGCACCCCCATTTAAATTTATTCAGCTATTAAATTATTAAGCCAATATTTTGCCTTAGTCACCAAGGCATCATAATAGGCACAAAGAAATATGCTAAGCACATGAATGCAGATAAACACAACTGCCTGAGGAAGGCTCCTACAGTCCTAATTGGCACTTTTTATGGATGCAGTGAATCTTAATGACGTTTTCAAAGTGATGGCCTTCAGATTTCTAGCAATACGATACAGCCAAATTTGTTTAGATTTGCAGAATCCCATTGCATCATACATCTCCTTCAGGAGATGTGCTTTGCATTAAGGGTAAATATTAAGAATAGTGATCAGAGCTTATCCACCTTTTACCATGAGTTGCCTTAGTCTTGCACTACGTGTGGGATCACCTAGACTTGCAATACTTGCAGGTGCAAACATGACTTACTTGTCTGTTTGCTTACTTGGGAAATGGAGTAAAACCAGGTTTAAAATAGCTTGGTATCTTTAACATGCCTTCTTGCTGATGTGTCTATGAAGAAGCCTGATAACCTAGTTGACACACACTGGTATAATAATGTAATGACCTTGATGGCCCTGTGATATCAGGCAGGATTTCTCCACGACTGCAGGCCATAAAGAGTCCAGCATTCCTGTCTTGAGTCTTTCTTCTCTATTTTCATCCAACTTTCTTGATTGTTGGATCTTCCCACCTTAGGGCCGGTCTTCCAGGTTTCCTTTTGGTTTCTCTCAGATACGGGGCTGGATTAACCATTAAGCAAAATAAGCACATGCTTAGGGCATCACGGAAAGGGGGCACCGCAGAATTTCTGCTTTAGTTAGATGACGAATTTAATTTAAATTACTTTAAATTACAACAATGAAAAACTAATTACTTTAATTAGTTTTTCATTGTTTTTATCTTTTCTTACTGTTACCTACTTTGTTTCAATAAATAATGATGTGTAGAAGGCCTAATAAAACTCTAATCACGTGCGTGACGGTTCGTCTACACTGTATTATCGCTCACGACGCTTTCTGGCACTACCATTGCGTCAAATGAGGTAATTTTTTTATAATTAACATAACCATTTTATTTTTTATTTTCCTGTCCGTTTTAGGTCTTGTTTTAATAAATTATGTCTTATAAAAGGCTCCAGAGGCAAATATAAAACAAATCACGTGGTTGTCTCAGAAACGCGCCACCGGTAAAAGGCCTAGCTGTCGCAGAAGTGCGATTCCAGTAAAACAAGAGTTAATTAAAGCACACAAAAGCACAAGATTCAGCTGTAAGCCAAAAATTAAATTGTTCATATGATTTTGTCTGTGATATGTGTAACTGTGTTGATTGCCACCTAATATTCAACAAAATAATCTTTTTATTTCTGTATTTAACAGATCCCAAGAACCAAGATGAAACATATTCAGTTTAGTGGTGCACAAAAGCAAACACTTTTTAAAAAAGAAACAAGAGGAGACTTTGGAATTAGATTCCAAGACTGCAAAGCCGACTGATTTCTTCACACAAGCTCCACAACATTATATACCAATTCCTGATCAGAGCCAATCTCTGTCATCAGAAGTGGACACAAACACCACTTTGATCACTTCAAAATCAAATCAGAATCAGAAGTGGACACAAACACCACTTTGATCACTTCAAAATCAAAATATGACAATGTTAGAATCATCAAGGTGTCACAAGCAGGTTCATCTATCACATGTCTCACTACTGACCTCACTGTCTGTAAATTCTCTTGATATCTCTACTGCAAATGTTGATGCAAGTTGCTTTACAAAACATTCTGAGGTTGAAATAATTGCTGAAAATGAATGTTTAGTGGGTCATGGTGATGGTGGTGAAATGATTCAATCTGCAAAAGATGAAGTAAATAGCAAAAGATCCAGGGTTGTGACTTGATTTCTCTGCTGATGATGTGGCTTATTAGACTGCTTGCAGACCCAGTGACTGTCAACACCACATTAGGCCATCTGACAAGTCTTACCGACATTTCAGTAGTAGCAAACCAGTAAGATACTGTTTGCAGACACTTTTTGTTGGGACGAAAGCCAATGGTGAGGAATACAAGAGAGAGGGGTTATTGTATTCACCATCAATGGGATCAGTTTATTGTTTTGTTTGTAAGCTGTTTGCTCCTAAAAATTTCTCACATTTTGTTACAAGAGAAGGGTTCAGTGGCTGGCAAAATACTATTGTAATTGATCAACATGAAAAAAAGCACTACCAAGACTCTACGCTAACATACTTAACTCGCAGACAAGGTGTAGGGTTGGGACAACAGTTGGAAAAACAAATTCAGGAAGAGTGTGATTACTGGGAACATGTCCTGAGGTGTGTCATAGCTGTTATTCGTAAGTTAGTTGAATGTGGCTTGGCTTTTCGAGGAACAGAAGAAAGATTTGGATCATTGCAAAATGGGAACTTTTTAGGGCTGCTTGAGCTAATAAGTCAGTTTGATCCATTTTTAGCAGGTCACATTGCGAAATATGGAAATTGTGGCAAAGGAAATTCTTATCTGTTAATTTCTTCTCTACAGTGCAGTTGCTCTATACTTTTTTTTCAGCCTCAACCAGCCGGTGGACAATTCTTAAAGGTTGTATTGGAAATGAAAATGTCTTAAAATCCCTCTCTGATACCAGATGGGAGGCACATGCTATGGCAACAGCAGTATTTTTGAAATCTTTCCTTCAAATTTTAGAAACATTAGACTGTATAGCGGAAGACCAGTCACAAAAGGGAGACACTAGAAGTGAAGCAGATAATATTGCAAATAAGATACAAGAGTTAGAATTCGTTTTTATGTTGAATTTTTGGGATGAGATTTTGCAAAATTTTCATAGAGTAAGCCAAGTTCTACAGAATGAGGATGTAAACTTAAAAACATGTGCAGATCTGTATGGATCATTAGCTGACCAATTGTGCACTTCACGAAATGAATTTGAAAGATATGAAGCAGCTACAAAGGAAGTGCTACCAGATGTTTACAAGGCAGCTCAAACTCTCAAACGTATCAGAAAGAAGATACCCAATGATGGAGATGCTCCAGAAGTATATCTGAATGCCAAAGATAAATTTCATATCACCACCTTTTACACAGTTGCTGACAAACTTGAAACTGAGATGAGAAGAAGAGGAGAGATATACAGAGAAATATCAGAGAGATTTTCTTTTCTAAGTGATATGTCATATAATGCTACTTCAGTTACTTCATCATCTACTGAAAATGAAAGGTATTCTCAGTGTTGTCAAAAGCTGATTGATGCTTATCCAGAGGACTTGAACACTAATTTCTCAGCTGAGCTTCAGCAGTTTCACTCATATGTACGCCATACGTTCAGTGCAACAAAAAATGTAAAAACAAGATTCAGTCATGCTGAACTTTATAAAATAATTGTAGAAGACAATATTGAGTGTGCCTTTCCAAATGTAGACATTGCCTTTTGTATATTTTTAACATTAATGGTCACAAATTGCTCAGCTGAGCGTTCATTTTCTCAGTTGAAGTATATTAAAAATCCCATCAGAACAACTATGGAACAAGGCAGGTTGAATGCCTTATCTCTACTAAGTATAGAAGCAGATGTGTTACGTAAGATTAATTTTGAGGATCTGATCAAAGACTTTGCAATTAAAAAAGTAGGAGAAAATTTTTTAAATCTAAATAAAGTTGAAGTATACAAAAATAAACATTATTTTCCATCTTACTATAAGTTTTGTTTCATTTTGAAAAATAAAAATTTACTTTATGTTTTATTATTGTTTATATTTTGAATTACATATATATGGGGCATCAAAATCTTTTAAGTGCTTAGGAACTCTATGGGTCTTAATACGGCCCTGCTCAGATACCAATTTGTTACTGTGACTGTGCATCTGTTGTCTCTCATTCTGGTGAGATGCCATGCCCATCTAATTTTGCTGTTGTCGATTGCTTTTATAACCACTTTGAGTCCAGATTTCTTCCTGATTTCTGTGTCTTACATGGTCTATTTTCTTTATGTTGCACATTCTTCTTTCTATTGCATATTGGATTGTTATTAAGCTTTGTTCTTCTTTTAAAGTTGTATTCCATGTTTCACTGCCATAAGTTAAGGGCTGGTAGGATGTGACTATTGAAAAGATGGGATCTTATTTCTATATCAATGTTTTGGTTGATAACTGTTGATTTTATTTTGTTGAATGCTATTTCATTGCTATATCATTTGATCCATTGTTCATTTTTATAGACTGTCCAAAGTAGACGTAATCTTCAACTTTTTCAATGATGTAGGATTCTAGAGTGATTGTATAATCTTTACAGTATTTGCTTTTCATCCATCTTGTTTTGTTTGGATGTATTTCCAATCATCCAATTTTTGGCAGTTTTGGCTTATGTCATTCCACATTGATTCTAAGAGTTCGGGAGAGTGAGATATCAATACTACATTGTTGGCAAATAATAGAATATTTAACATTTCACAATCGATTTTTATTCCTCCTTCATGTCAGTTTTTCAAATGATGCTGTCCAGAGTGGATGTAAAAAGATTAGATGATAAAACATGACCCTGATGTACTCCTCTACTTAAATTAATTTTAATCAGGTGATTGAAAAGAGTGGTAATTTGTTGTACCTTCTTTGTAAATATTTTTATGAGCTGAATATATGCTATTTCTACTCCTTGTTCTATTAAAGCTTGGAATACTTCGCTATGTTCAATAGTGCCAAATGCCTTTTTAAAAATCTATAAAAAGAAAAAGTGACATCTTGTATTCTCTGAATCTTTCTGTTAGGTAAGTAATAGTTTGAATGTGATCTATTGTCGAAAAGCCTCTTTTGAAACCGGCCTGTTCTTTGCAGCTATTTTCATTGGAGGTGTTCTGTTTAGAATGACTCTGGCAAATATATGTATGTGATAATAGACAAATGGTCCTGTAATTACTGATGTCTTCTTTATTACCTTTTTAATACAAAATTATGGTCTTTGATGTTTTCCACTCAGTAGGTGCTTTTCTTAATTGTATATACTGAGTAAATCTGTTAGAGCTTTAGAAAGTACTTGTCCACCCATATAAAATGATTTCATTATTTTTTTTCCATTTCACCTCTGTTTGTGTGCCTGTTTCCTTGATTATCTATGAAAGTTGATGGTGGTAGTAGTTGCTTTAGGACTTAATTATTTTTCTACATTTTTAGGCTACTGCAGAGCCTAGCTGCTTCTGCTAATTTTGTCATTCTATATATATTATATTCTTTTTTGATATTCTGCCTCAGTTGTTTACAGATAATTTTATATTCTAAACGGTCTTTTCCTGTATCTGTCAGTTTTCTTCAATAGTTCTATCATACTTGCTAACTAGTATTCCCTAGTCTTAGGAGGAAGTTCAAAGGAGGCTCTTTCTTTACAATTCAATAAATGATTATTAAAATTTGTCAAATCTGCATCAATGTCGTCTTTTAATTTCTAGTCAGTTTCTTCCACAGTTTTTCTAAATTCTTCTGAATTTATCTGCTTCGAGTGCTTTTTATGGTTGTAATGTGCTCATATACATTCTTCATTTTTTCTATGTATTTTGAGGGTGACTCTTATTGGACAGTGATCTGAATAAATATCACAGTGGGTTTTTCCAATGATTTCAACATTTTTTTGGCTTTTTTTTTAATAATGTAATAGCTAAATAAATTTAGTTAATTATTATATCCAGACATGTTTTCTCTGCTAAACATCAATGTGAGTGATAATGTCTAAAGCATCCATACCAGACTGGTGGATGGTTATAACAAAGTACCAGTACCAAATTCCCATAACAACAACATTATTCTAAAGAAAATTCTCTATAACAACATTATTCTAAAGAAAATTCTCTATAACAAGTTATTCATTCCTAAAGTCTCTACAAATTTGCCATGGTGAAAGCTTGTGTTTTATGGTTAGGGCTAAGAACCAACACTGAGCTATATTAAACATTCACAAAATTGATATGTGGCAGTAACTAATGACAGCGACATTAGTAATGTAAGTACTGATATTGTGCAAATAGTTCTATCCCCCCCCCTCTATCACAAATTCTTTGCATCTTACTTTAATTACTTATTTCTTACCTTTTAGTTGTATTTCAATTATACATTAAGTTAATCATGCATTATATTCATTAACACCATTAAATCTATAATTATTGCATTTTTTTTTTTAATTGTATGGATCTGTTACATTAAAAATATTACATGAACTTGAGAGAGGACTGTAGACTGAACAGGAATATCCACCTACCTACCAGTCTTTGTGCTGAATAGTGTGCAGAGGTACAAATTGCTGTAAAATTTGATTTATCAAGAAATACCACACAAATAAAGGTGTATCTTTATTTCTACATGTACTATGGACATTAAATATGTATGTAATCCAGTGTGTTAAATATCTGATACCATTAAAGATTTATTTATATTCCAGTTGGATGCAGTGTGGAGATCAAACATTACAGTACAGTACCATCAAATAGAAGATATTCCAGTGTTTAAGAATTTTTTATTCTCTGTCAATTTCAGAACATTTTGGAATGTCTAATGTTAAGTGAACCCCAAATGGCCCCAATTAATTGGGGCCAATTTCTACCGTCCTCTTTCATGGCTTGTGTTATTGTTGCTTATTACTAATTGTTTGCTTAGTACTAAGCAAACAATTACCATATTTTAAAGAACAGGAATGAAGCAAGATTCAGTTGTGAACATTATTTACTAAAAATTTCCATGAGGTTTTGTCAGCTCATAATATTCCTTAGTCGTACAAAGAAGCATTTTTAATTAACAATTTGCTTCATGACTTTTTTACAGTATTAAATATCTCTTACACATTCTGAACTTATGCAAATTGTTCATTTTTTTTTATTTAATAGATATGCTTGTATCCATTTTAACTGCATAAAAAAGTAATTCATTTATGAAATGGAATAAAGTCTCATCTCTCAATATTCTGGTGATTTGTGAATGCCTCATGCAAAATTTTATTTAATTAAATCTAGATGATCATTTGGCTAGTCATTTAACTGTATTCATCAACAGACAACACATTCCTTATATATCTCATTTCAAAACATGAAAATGCATGACCATGAATAATTTGTAAAGTAGCACATCATTATCTGTGCAAACTGACTGCCACTTCAAGAAGAAAGGGTAAAATGTTGTCTAGTATGAATGTGATGTCTCACTTGAATGAGATTCAATAAATTATGAAATACTTTTCGTCAAAAAAATTTTTGATGTAGGTGATTTACAGTTAACATTAGTATGGGCACTAATTTATACATGAAGAATCATTTATTTTACATCATGTTATGCAAATGAATAAACATCCAGTATTCCTAGTCTAGCCATAAATACTATTACAACGTGAACACTGCATAAACCTTTAAACTATAAGAAAATCACTTATGGCTTTCGGTACATACAAATCACGTGTATAACATGCAGCATTCAATGTTTGAAATGTCCCCTTTTGTCTTCATGCACACCCAAAGTCTGTGAGGACACACATCGATGATGGCACGCACAACATCCAATGGAAACACTATCGCTGCTCGCTCCAAATCCACCTTTAGGCTGGTTATGCTGGGATGTCATTTCTTTCAGGCTATTCTCACAAGCTCCAACCACAATTTGAAATCCAACAGATTCAGATTGGGACTCCCAGGCAGCCAATCAGATGGCGATATGTGGTCAGACATATTTGCCTCGAACCACTGTTGTGTGGTTCGAGGCAAATATGTTGGAAGGTCCATTGCCTACCATGAAACGAGGTGCTGTTCAGAGGTCCATACTATAGGTTCCAGCACTGTGTCTTGATACACTTTGGTGGAGGTTTTGATTCCTTTCTCGCAGATATGCAACTTGGATACATCCTGATACATCATCAGGATGCAACCTGATGATATCAGGATGATACCTGATGTGACCATCTGCATATATCCAATCATTTTGACAGTTAAACGACTCTTCAATGGTAAAAATCTTCTCATCTGTGAAGAGGATATCTCTGTCTGTTCTTTGTGTACTCTGGGAGAAGTGCCTTTGATTTTTAGCACCCTCTGCAGCATAAGTTGTGGTATTAGGAAGTGTCCAGTAGAATGATCATAGCCTTGCACCCCAGGTCATCAGTTAGTACACATGACACGTTCTCTGAAAAATGTTCACCTTTCGACATCATTTTCTATGTTCTCACAGGATTATGGTGGAGGCATGACTTCACAATCCTCACAAGCTGTTGCATCCTAACACAGCATGGTCAACCTGTTCTTTGGCAGTTAGACATGTCTTCTGTATTATTATAAGGTTAATAGTCTAATACATAAACATCCTACTGACCCCGAATGTTTATATCATGTTGAAAATAACAGGTGGCTGCATTCCAACCTTGTGAAGTGCTATTAGAGCTACATGGTTCTTTAATCTCCCCCATTACATGTTAACATGTACAGCTAGAGAACACTCTCTCTCTCTCTACTGATAAACACACGAATGTTGGCTGCACACAGTGTACCACTAACAGAACCAGGCTCGTGCAATTCTGTAGACAGTGTGGGGGGGGGGGGGGGAGAAGTTGTAACAGTATTTATGGCAAGACTGTGCATAAACATAGAAGGAAATAATAATGGCAAAAAAATATAAAATAAAATAATGGCTTAACAAGGGTTTTAGGTTACTTACAGTTCATCACAGTTTCCATTTGAGGTATTTTCCCCAAAAGACATTCTTTCAGAACCCAAACCATCTCTCCTCTTTGCACTTCCATGTGCAGCAATCATATTATGTGAAAAAATATCAGATTCTAAAGAAAATAAAATACGAAATTAAATTACAGATATAAATATCCATTTATATAAATAATATTTATTTATTGTTATTTGTTATTTCTTGCTAAGTAAATGATACATATAAATATATTTTCAGTTATTTCAATGAAATGGCCCTAAAAAATAAAACTGTTTGATTATGATCAGGTTAATAATTCCTGCTAACTGTATTTTTTTTTTTTTTAAATCTTGAGCATCACCCACTAAAACGAATACTGATAATTTTGAGTATTCAAGTTAAACTGTTAGTTGTCCCCGACGTTTATGATTGTCCCTTGCAATTAAAATTATAAATGTAATTAATTAAATTCACCACATCTGCTCTTGAAACATTATAATACAGCTATGGTATAACCACTTTCTGATCTGATCCTGTGGCTTCCTCTCTTTGAGAGGGTTGCAGCTGATTACTAGGGAGATAATGATGCAAGGTGGTTTCCCGTTGCCTTCCTTGCCATATTTCTATGACTGTGGCCTGTGTGTTCACAGGTCCGTTTTGCCTGCTTGCAGGATGAAAAACCCCAGATAAACTGGTAGGAAAAAACCCTGCTGTCCACGCCCAAGACCAGCTAACTTGGCTATGGCTGAGGAAGATCCTTAAGCTCCTCATGTCGTCGACAGGAATTGAACCTAGGACACTCCTTCCCCAGTCATATGGTTGCGAAGTGCAAAACCACTAGACTAACTGCATGGACATAACCACTTTATGGAACAAAATTTCATTATAAATGGGTAACTAATGAATTAGTAGAAAAATAGGATAATTATGTCTGCACATCTGAAAAGTTCTTTCAACCACTTCAACATACAAAATCTAAAAATCTAAAATAATTATTATAATATTTCATCTTTTATAAGTTAAAATTAAAATTTGCATATCTGTACTAATTTATATTGTAAAAATAGTGTGATATAATACTGAAAGGCAGAAAAAATTAACACAGTTCAAAGAAACAAAAGCAAAGATTAGACAATTTCTTAATAATATATATATATGAACATGCTTAAATTCATGAAACTTAAAACACTTTCTAGTATTAACCCCCCCCCCACTGGCTGAAGTAGATCAAATGCATGAACTACTTTATGAATTTTCAAGGATAAAAACATGAGCAGCTTTCTAGTAATTATCCTACTCTACCATTAATCCCTTCCTGCTATAGTTATTAATGGATTAACTGTAATGGAGTTGGGACCACTGGACTTGAAAGTAAACTATCTTACTTGGAATTTCCTATACCAAAAATTATCTTTTGATATTTTATTTTACATTATTTTGTTTTATATTGCTTTTTATTTATTTTATTTATTTATTTTTCATAAGATATATGAAGATGATTTTCATGTGTGAAAATAAAATAAATCTCTGTTCTGAGGATATTTTTGTGGACTTTTTGTTATAAAGCTCCTGTAGGATTGATATATTGTTAAATGTAGATACACTTAAAAATAACACCAAAAACCTGTCAGAGAGCAAACAATGTAGAAGGCACAAGTTATGTAGATGCCAGAGATGGAAACCTTTGTCCACCAGAACCAAAGCAAAGCACTGCAGCACTGTCATTGTGATATAAGTGAGGAAAGCTTGACATTTGGAATATTCTACCTAAAATAAATTATTAGAAAATCAACAACAGAATTAGAAAAATGTCAGAAAATGATTAAAGAAAAAACTGAGAGAAGATAAAAAATATCAAAACAAGAAGAGGAAGGAAAGTGCTTAAGTAGATAAAAATGAATAATAATAATAACTATAAAGTAAGTCAATAAGACTATAAGAAAAAAAAAAGAAGTAATATAGTAGTGATTCAATAATAAAATTTGCACTATGACACAGTCACTACTTCAAGGGGCAAACATCAGGGGCAAAAATTAAAGACTTGTAAAATGTAACAAAGAAACAGAAAAGAAAAAATAAAATAAAACACATGGTAATCCTTGATGGAAAAATGATTTAAGCAGCAACAAATATAGTATGACAGAGGATATGAAAGGATTGTTAGAAGAGGTAAGAAAGAAAACTAGAAGGGATTAAATTTTTAGAAGAGCTCTAATGTCGAAGAAATGATACAAGCTGTTGGATGTGTGGAGTGAATATGATGGCAGAAAAGACTTGTATAAGAGGAATGGACTACACATGGATTTACCATCAAGAACCCGGAGAGAAATTATTTATTGAGCTCTGACCTAAGGCAGAATTTGTTATTTGTTCAAAGAACAAATAGAATGGAAATGAAATAGATGTGCAGTCTTATTAAGCAAGAGATCCATAAGAAGATGATGTGGAAGGAATATAATGAGGACAAGAGCGAGAAGAATTATGAAATAAATTAAGCAAAGGTAAGAAAATTATGAGTATTGGAGTAAAAAAAAAGAAAAAAAATTGACTGTTGACTTGATTCCACATCCATGCTACTTATGAAATGAACAGTAACCATGAAGTAATCAATTGCAACTGATTGCCACTCCAGACAAAGTGGCTTTCATGGAGTCTGAAGACTCATCACAATCTATCTACACAATCTATCATGCCTTTCCTTGAACCCATTAACAAACAGAGCACTAACAACTGACTCTAGCAACTCATTCTATTCATTCATTCATTCATTCATTCACAACTCTCCAAGCAAAAAAAAAAAAATACTTAGCACCAAAACTTAATATAATCAAAGGAACCCAATTACAATTTTGTCCCTGAAGCAAAGGCATTGTGTTGATTAGTCCCATACCTGTTGATAAGGAATAGTTAGTCTCACCTGTTTGTATTATCGTGGCTGTTAATGACAGAATGGACAAAGGTTTCAGTTTAATTAGGATATTATGAAAAGAGTGCAGAGATAGTTCATAAAAACAGTATGAATTATGGAGCATGCTATGGGAAAAAGGAATATTTAGTCAAGACATACCAAGCCTTTATTTTCTGTGTGACTGAATGATGAGTGGCACTCAATTATGCTTAGATTTAAAATTAACATATATAGCTTGACCTCTTGTGGTTAAAATAATACATAAATAAAAAATAAAATAAATTTAAAAATTGCACCAACCCAATTCTGAAATTAATTCTTTGAAGTCCTACTATTAATATGTATGGGGAGGGGTCTGGAAAGTTCTGATAAAACCTAGAATAAAATGATATTAAAGCAACTGATATAACCAAAAGAAAGAACATACTAGTAGCAGAGTTATGAAGGTAGCTTATGTTCTTATATCCTCATATGGCTCGTTTTTCAAAATTTTCCATGTAAAAATTGGCAGGGGGGGGGGTTAAAGAGGTGAACCCATAGTAGTTCCCTCTGTTTGTAGATTTTGTTCTTCCAAGAAAAATAACCTGAATTAATGGCAATGGAAAAGAGCTCTAAGATATCAGAAGGAAAAACATTTTTAATCTGGCGTTAGAAAAGGTGAGGGTATCACAGACACCAAAGATATAGACAGAAATAACTGTGTGACACTGCCACCTTACTAACGCTGGGTTAAGAGTGTTAATTTGTCATTTAAGGGAATATTGGTAAACAATATAGTGATTTCAAAGCTTACCGATATATCTGTATTATTTAAAGTTAGATTTTCAATTAAGATGTGGTAATTAGGATGTGGGTAAGACCAGTGAGGGGGAAGGGGTCAGAGAGTTAGCCAGCTGCTTAGGCAATTTGTAGTAAGGTGCATCAGTGGCATCTACTATAGGTCTTAGGGAGGAAATTAGATTTGTGAATTTTTGGTAAACTGTGTATCTGGGGAGACGAGAACTGAGTTTTGAGTTTTTTTTGTAATGTCTGGCAGCCAGGAGGATACTTTTTTAAGTAAGTTTTTTAATTTTTTTAACTTGTGTTTTGTGGGATCATGTTCTAGTGGGATATAGGTAGCCTGATCTTGGAGAACAATCTCCATTCTTTGATTATATTCTGTGGTATTAAGGACGACTGTAGCATTACCCTTATCTGCTCTGGTGATGACGATACTTTTTTCCCCCGTAATTTTCTGAGAGCCGCAAGTTGTCTGGAAGATAAATTACTTTATAAATTACTCTGTTGCAACATTATATCAGGTTTCTGATATTGTGCTTCCCATTTTACATTATCAGAAAACAACTATGTCTTGTTTTCAGACATTGAACTGTTATTGTGTTGACATACAAATTAAGCAAAAGCAGTCTGAGAATAGAACGCTCTGGGTACCTTCTTGCCACCTTTCCCTTTCAAGACAACATCTCCTATATACAATCCCATGACTACCACTGGTCAAATCATTCCAGTATCAGGCTTAGCATGTAAACAAAAAAGTGTGGCTTTTTATTTTCACTCATCTGTTTTCTTTAGTAAAGTTTGCACAGCATAGCCACTTTCTATCCAAAAACCACGTGATCACTTGCCACTTGGTGGCACCAGTGTGACTGTCTTATCAATAGAACATGATTGCTTAATAACAATGTATTAATAACAGTACATTGTTATTAAGTTCAATTCTCTTGGTAAGGTATTTATCCCTCTGCATCTTAAAGAATCCATTCTCTTATTTGCACATTATTTTCTTCTTCCAGTCAGTGCTTCCACAGTTAGTCATCTAGTTTTATCATCTTCCTCTACATTCTCTGGCCTATAGCAATTTTTAATTAAATAAATAAAATTCCAGCTGAACTTTAACCTCACTTTAAATGGCCTTAAAGCTATTATCAATGATTCTTTGAAGTTCTATGAGGAGCCACCTATTTTCAGATCATCATTCCTCCCTCTTTCCCATTTTTTTTTATTTGTTTTCCTTAAAAAAAAAAGCTATATTTAGTCATTCTATTTCCATCAGTGCATCACTCTCTCTGTCAAGCATTTTACAGATAGCAGTGGTTTGCAGGCTGATTAATTTTATCAATTCTACAAATTACTTTTATATTGCTATTACATCTTGCAGTGTATAAACAATAAAGTGTATATAGTCCTGATCCTTTTCTCTTGTCCCACTTCTCACCCTATCATTCCGTATTACATCTGACTTGCTCCTTCCAATGAAGCCATCATAGCCTGTTTGTTTCTCACTAATTCTGGTAGGCCTTGCTTTCTAATTTTTGTTTCCATGTTTTAACACCCACAACTCTCACTAAAATGCAGACTTTCTCCAGCACGCAGCACTCTCCTACTCTCAGATTTATTGCATACATTTGCATATGCAAGGCCTTCCTTCCTTCATATCCTGACTGTCATTTCTTTTATCATACCTTGGGAAAATTCTCAACTCTGTCTTGCTTGCTCTTCCCTTGAACTTTTTACCATCTAAAGGAAGATAAAAAGTTCTTGACCATTCACCTTCCTTTGCTACCTTTACCTATTCTATCAGTGCATCCTTTCAAAAGACAGTCTTATCTAACTTCCATATCTCACTTTGATGTAAACCTAATTCTTTCCTCACTTCTAATATCTTCATTCATTTTCATATCATTTTTACTGACTTCAGTCCATTTCTATGTGATTCATCATACCAGATTTGGTCTCTCCCACTTTTGCTCAAACCTTTCAGTTGTAGTATTATTCACACTACTTTCACAACCAGATACCCATGCTTTTTCCCAACTTTTTACTGCTCACTTGCTGTTCCTTCACAATTAACTTTCTTAATTACTACATTTGTACTCTTGTTACACTCCCTCAGTAATCTGTATGTTACCAGCCTGGCTAGCCGAGTGGTTAGCGTATCCACTCTCCAGCCAAAAGGCTGCAGGTTCCAATTCTGCTGTGGGCATGGATGTTTGTGATGTCTGCAGAAATACTAGTGATGGTGGTAAGCAGTAGATGGCGTTGGTGTAGTTGTGGTCAGTTGGAGAATTGAGCGGTGGAGACAGAGTTGTAGAGCAGGTGCCCTCTCTCGATGAGTCTTTGGACTCCCTGGAGGTGTCAAATAATAATAATAATAATTACCTATTGCCATTCAGGTGACTACATTTTGTGTGAACTTTCGTGCCACCTAATTTACACACAACTGCCTTTCAAATCCACATCATCTAAAAAATTACATATGACACAATTCATAATATTTTATTATTCAATTTATTTTGGACCAAAATAATCAAAATCATTTTGTCTATGGATATTTTATCATTGCATACGCTTTTGTGGAGAGAGGACACACTAAAAATGCTTTTTTTCTTTATTGGTATTATTCCATTAGTAAGAACCAGATGGGATAGAATACTGTTTTATTGACTACTCTACTAGTTTCATGGAAATTCTTGTGTTTAACATAATTAAGAGAAATATGCGAATCAACTGAAAAGCATGCCGTCTTGGTTGGCCGAGTGGTTAGTGTATCCGCTCTCCAGCCAAAAGGCTACGGGTTCGAATCCTGCCGTGAGCATGGATGTTTGCGATTGTCTGTGAAAGTACTAGTGGTGATAGTCGGTAGTAGATGGCGTTGGTGTTAGATGATGAAGGTTGGTGGAGTAGTGAGACAAAGCGTTGTAGAGTAGATGCCCTCCTTCGATGAGTCTTTGGACTCCATGGAGTTGTGATGTAATAATAATAATATATTCTTTCTTGTGCTTATATCAGGCTGCTTTAATATCATTTTTACTCTAAGTGTTTATCAGAACTTTCCATCCCCCTCATATAATTTTTCCCCATGATTCCTGCCAACAAAAGGTTATAAACCAATAGCACAATCAATAATTGTGAGTGGAAGATGGATTTTTTTTTAAATTTTTATTAATTTGATTTATATTTTTATTTATTTATTTAATTAATTAATTTTTTCATATAATCTACAATTAAGCTGACCATATTTTGATTTTCCCAAAATCAGGACTTCTATACAAGACAATAACTGGTACAAACAACAAATATATTAATATTAATTTTTAACTGTTTAATTGGCATCAAAATAATAATAATTATTATTATTATTCAGACCTCCATGGAGTCAAAAGACTCATCGTGAGAGGTCCTTCCTAAGAAACACAAAGTCTATCAAGACTCATCGAGGAGAGGTCCCCGCCCCCTAAGAAACACAAAGTCTATCATACCACTCCTTAAACTCATACCGTTCTCACTCTCACCACTCAATCAGGCAATGCATTCCATGGTTCAACCACCCTCCATGCAAAGAAACCATCCTCACCCTCTTGCTCACAGTTTCCTTTCGTAACTTACAGGGATGGCCTCTTGTCATCACTCCTTCCCGCTGTTCAACCAAGCAAAAGAACTCCCCAGTGCTAACCCTGTAACCACCTCTCAACATTTTAAAAGTCTCAACCATATCACCTCTCCTTCTATCCATCAAATTCTGCAGTCCACATTCCCTCAGCCGATCCTCATTAACTATCATTGTACAGTCCTGAAACCATCTTTGTTATCCGCCTTTGTACCCTTTCCACAGTTAATTTATCCCCTTCAAATCCTGGAGACCAAATCTGAGAACAATAGTCCAAGTGTGGTCTGATCAGGGTCTTATACAATGGAATGATAACTGTTTTATCTCTGCAGGTCAGCGTCCTTCTCATTATTGCAGCAATCCTCTGTGTTACCTTCATCACCTTTGCAATATGTCCCCTAAATTTCAGGTTTCTATCAATCATCAACCCCAGATCTCGTCACCCCCTACTTCCTCTAGTACAACTCCTCCCATAGAGTATGCAGTGTCCCATCGATGTTTCCCAAACCTCAAAACCTTACATTTTGTTACATTAAACCGACACCCCCATTCATTTGCCCACCTATCTAGCTTATTCAAATCCTCTTGCAGGGCCACCACATCTGCACTATTACTAATAATCCTTTTCAGTTTCGCATCATCCGCAAACAACTGAATATCCCTTTGCAATCCACTGACAATGTCTTTGATATGAAGGTTAAACAATATAGTTCCCAGTACTGAGCACTTGTAACCCTCTGCTTCCTTGAAACTGTTCCACCATACACAACTCTCCTGATACCTATCGAACAGCCAATCCTGAATCCAGTTGACCAATCTGACATCCAGACCCATGTGCTGCACCTTAAATATCAGCTTATTATGTGGCACCCTGTCAAATGCCTTCGCTAAGTCTAAGAAAATGGCAGTATATGCCTTTCCCTCACCTCTTGTAACTTTATCATAAAAGGCTAGCATATTTCTAAAACAAGAGCGCCCCTTCACAAATCCATGTTGGCTCTCACAGATAACATTACTCTCATCTGCCCAATGCTGTATACAGTTCTTCATTACTTTCTCCAAGATCTTACTAACTACTGATGACACACAAACTGGCCTATAATTAGACACTTCCAATCTGCTACCGCCCTTATGCAATGGCAATATCTTACCTTCCTTCCATTCCATGGCACCTTTCCTGCAGCCAGACTTTCAGTGAAAAGCCAGGTCAAAGGCACTGTCAGTTCCCTAACACATTCTCTTAAAACTCATGGTGAAATACCAACCAGTCCCACAGCTTTACTGACATCCAGAGTACTCAGTATTTGAAACACACTCTTCTCCTGTACCTCTAAACCTCGAACCTGCCCAATCCCTCTAGCATTAAAACCGACTCCTCCAGGATGAAATACTCCAATAAAGCATTCACTGAACAATTCCACTATGTCCTCTGGATCAGTCACTCTATTCCATTTTTATCCCATAATATCATTCTTCCACAGTCATTTCTCCTCCTACTGGCAACATATCTGAAAAATTTCCTAGGATTTTCTTTGGATCTTAGGGCCAATCTCCTCTCATATTCCAGTTTTGTCTTCCTTACCATACTAGTCTCTCTTCTGGCCTGTGTCTTATACTCTTCATGCATCTTCTCTTCACCTGTCTCCTTATATCTTTTCCATAGCCTCTTTTTTGCATGCAATTCCTGTTTAATATTGTTTGTCATCCGCTTTACTCCAAATTGTATCCTCTTGTTCACTCGTGGTATACAACTTACTTGCTGCTAACAAATATTCTTTCATAATTTCCCACGCACTAATGATATCCCGGTCTTCCAATTCCTCCCTCCATGAAACTTCTCCAAGTTGACATCTTAGACTATTATAATCACCTGCCTTATAATTCCACATATATTCCTGTCTCTTTGATACTCCTGCATGTCTATTTCTTTTCCAAGTCAAAACCATATGGTCACTCTCTCCAACTGGTGGGAGAGATGTCATCTCAGTTATTATCAACTCTTCCGATGCTATAACCAAATCCAAAACTCTTGAACCTCTTGTTCCCTCTATTACATGTTGCCTAAGATATTTGTCCCTCAAGAATTCTAGAAATTCCATTCCCTTATCGCTACATGCATCTTCCTCTCCCCAATTTATACTACTGTAGTTAAAATCTCCCATAACAATCATTCTTCTTGCACTTGCCAAACTCAACTGTCTAAACATTTCCTGGTCCCAACCCTCTGTGCTCCTGGGTCTGTAGCAACACCCTACTAAATATCCTATCTTGTCCACCTCTACCTCACACCATATGCTTTCAAAATCATTAGTGCCACTGCCTTCTAAAGTCTCCACTCTTAGAGGACATAGGTTGTCACTTATCATAAGCAGTACTCCACCACCACACTTTCCCTTCCTATCCTGCCGAAAAATGCTGTACCCAGTAACTTCTATTCCTGATAATTGTACATTTAAGCATGGTTCTTCCAAGAAAAGCAAAAAAAAAAAAAAAAACAGGTTTACTGTTACCTTAAAAAAAATTAAAAGTATTTTATTAATTATGTATGTTTTAAATGTCTATTTTGTTTTTTGGAATAAAACTGTTAAACTTTAAAAATAGTTTTTAGTCTATGAATGTCGAAGAGATTAATTATTATTTTAAACAATGTTCATAATATTTTTATCCACTGTCTTTATTCCTTCTGAACTGTAGTATACCACTCGTGAACCTTCTTTAAAAATTGTGTGTTGTTTTTCATTTTGTCATAGAACTGTGTGCAGGTGAGTTCAATATTAATTTTACAATACTTTAAATACTGATATTCTTTCAACTGGAGCAGAAGTACCAGGAAAGCAGAATATGTATTCTATGACACAAGGGAGGTTACACAAATTTATCTTGTGGCTCTTGAAATGAGAGAACAATCCAACCCACTTTTCATCACTAGTCAAGTTTTCTTCTGTTTGTCTAATATTTTCTTTTAAAAAATTCTTAACAATCACCAGCTCATCAAAAAGATTAGCCAAATCTATAGCTTCAAACCAAACTGCCTCATTAACTTTTTCTGCAGACTTTCTACATCAGGACATAAGGTGTTATTGTTGACCCAAGCAAAGGATCTGGTGTCCTCACCAAAGCTGTTTTGCCACATTTCAATGTAAGAGATGCAGTTCTCATAAAAGGCAGTAACTTCTTGCACAACAACTGTACCATTAATCTGTCACTCATCTTCAAGTGATTGCAATAGATTTTTGGCTCCCTTTGGCAAAAATCTACTTTTTAGCCTTTCTTGAATATTTGTTCTCAGTTTTTCAAGCTTAAGGGTCACTTCAGTTGGAGACAACAAGGTTGCCTTCATTGTCTCCATATTCAAAATGGATTCATTGAAGACACGGAGCTGTCCATGCACAAACCACAGGTACATTTCTCCACACTCACTATTGAAAAAATTACTTATAATCACTGGACAGTGCTCTAGCGAGCAATAGTAAAACTTCAGGCCTCCTCCCAGCTACTGAAAGACTGAAATCATTCAATAGCTGGGAGGAGGGATAAAATTTTGTAATTCCATGTTTCAGTAATTTCCTATTTCACTTGCACAAAGTCACAAAAATCTTTCAGCTGAGATACGTGAACGGTATAAATGTAAAAATACTTGTACACTTTAACAATCAAAGCTTCAATGTCTATTGGAAGAACATCTACTGCAGTTTATAGACAACTGTGGACAATATGTGCTCCACAGCCAATACCAACAATGTTTCTCCCAAAGTCTTTCTTCAAACGAGAAAACATTATTTTCACCTTGGCATTTTACACCTCCAAAGTTGGTGATGCAATTAATTATCGCCACAGAATCCAACAATTTTAGTAGACAGTTTGTGTTTCTTAATGATGGCATTAAGTGATTCCATCACTATTTCCAATGTCTCACCAGGAAGTGTTTCAACATCCAAATTTAACCTTTATTCCATATTTGGGCATGAAGCACCTTACGACTGGCAGAAATGTAATTTCTTTCATGTTTGATGTGTCTGTTGTAACTGTGACAAAATTACATATCTCTAAGTCCTCGTAGAGTTCATCAATTACCATGGGTCCAATTACGTTCAAGATGATAGCCTCACATTTTGTTATGGAAAGTGCAAATTTTGCTTCAAAAAGTTTCAAAATCAGTTTAGAAGAACAATCGGAGGTTCTGAAATTTACATCATGTGAAACAGAATGGAATGCAAATGTTGCTTCTTTAGCTGTGATTGCTAGGTCCTTTTCTACAGGATCACTGTTTTTGAAATACAAATACATAGATGATGAAGAACAACCTGCCACAGCTAAACAAACCAGCTTTATGCTTAGTACTTTTCAAGTGGTTTTTATAATGTCTGACTGCCTGCCATGCACTACAGAGAAAACTGAGGCACAATGATCGCATTGCACCCAATCAACTTCATCACAATATCTCTTAAGAAAAGGAAAGCCCTTTTATAGTTCATCGGTGAACTTACAATTCCTTTTAGGCATGACAGGGATAGGAACAAAGCAGAATTATAACAAACTAAAGCAAAACACTCTTGGCACACGTCAAGGTCACGTCGTGAATAGCACTTGAATCACTACTAGAATAGACAAAACAGTGTAAACATGCACGCCGCTTTATCATGGACGTGTGATTTGCACGCCTGTATAGATTCTGTGCGTGCATAGTTTCATAGTTAGTAGTAGTCTAGCCACAATCAAAGTGGCCTTGATGCAGATCAATTACACATATTCTAGAGTTTAGCAACATCGTTATTTTTATAAACTTATTTATTTTTCTATTTTTACTTCCCTCCACTCATAATAATGTACAATAGCAATAATATATAATATTATGTTTTCCCAGGACAATTCACAAATCTGCCGGGACACTGGGACAGGACCTCCAAACCGGGACTGTCCCGGTCAAATCGGGACGTATGGTCAGCCTATCTATAACACTGCTGTAGTGACAAAACATGCTATTTTTTTTTTTTTTTAACTACTTCAGGCCTGTAATAAGTGGGGCAATGAAATTCATCGTTTGCCTAAAGTCAATCACAAATATCCATATCCACAGCTAGCCTATTGATTGTTGAGCAGGTAAGTTAACCACTCACCTAAAAGCCAAAAAAAATTTTCTCTACCACTTTATTATTATTTGTAACCATTTACAGCTTAGAGTCCTGTTTCGAAAGAATATGTGACCTGGTTTTTATTTAATATTTTATTTTTATTTAATATCCCTGGACTGTTATTTGTGTCTTGTTATGTATACTTAGGCTAGAATCCTGTTGATGCAAGAACAGAATTTGTGCAAATTTATTGGCAGAAAAAAATCTTCTGACTTCTATGTCTCATCATCATTAAATTCCTGACATGTACCATCAGGGGTGTACAGGATATTATGACAGAACTACATCAAAAATTGCATCATTACTAACTTCAATTGACAATTTTCCTGCAAATTAATCTGTTATCATCAAGATGCCAATATTATCTGATCTTATATTTCTGCCTTCTACAGCTCTTTTTACTGTATCATTCTGCCAACCTGACAAAGAACATTCATTTTACTCATCTTTCCTCTCCCATTTTGATTAACTGTCCACACCACCTAAGATTAGCTCTGCTAACACATTCCTGAATGCTAACAATATCAAGCTCACTGATGCCATCCATTCACTCCCCTAATCTTTATCAAAACTCTCATATCAGAGCTCTCCAATCTTTGGTCAAGTGTTTTATTTCTAACCCATCTCTCAGATCCATAAGTTAAAACTGATTTGAACGCTATCTTGTATACAGCTAGTTTAGTATTTTGACTAATCAGCTTTGCATATTCTGTTGTCTATTTCCATATTTAATTTGCCATCTTTGCAAAAAAAAATTGTTCCTAAATAGCTGGAATGAAATTTACTTGTTCTATAGGTTGTCTATTCAGCATGTAGTCGGTGTTTTCAATATTTCTGCCTATTTTTATTGTCTTTGTGTTTTTCTTGTTGATTTTCATACCAGGTTTATTACAACAGTTATTCAGTTTAGTGAAGGAATCTTGCAGACTGGTAACAGATTTATTTAGAAGTATGATATCATCTGCATTAAGCAAAGAGCTGAACATCACCAATTTTGACATCAGGTTCAATACCGCTTTCCTTCATAACGTGATACATATAGATAAATGAATAACAGAGGGAATAATGCACATCCTTCTCAAACCTGATTTAACATCAAACCATTTTCCCATACCTCCCTCAGTTCTAACTGTTGACTTACAACTCAAATGAATACTCATTGTTTGATATAATGTCCGATTTACACCATATCACTGTAGCATTTTGAACATGGCACCTTGTTGAATGCTTTTTCCAGATCTACGAAACAAATAAAGATCCTTGTTATATTCCCATGATTTCTCAACTATGCCTTAAAGTGAAAATCTGATCCTGACAACCTGTTTGTCATGAATCCAGCTTGTTCTTCACCAAGCTTACTTCCACAATCATTCTTAGTCATTTCTCAAGTATACTTGCATAAATCTTACCAGGAATACTCAGTAAGAGCAATCAGTTTTATTTCCCTTTTTATAGATGGGTACTATGAGAACTCTACTCCAATCATCTGGAATTCAACTATCTGTCCAGAAGGTAGGTCTTCTGAATTATGCAGTGCAGTCACTGTAAAATTTTATACCTCCATACTTGAGCATTTCTAGTCAAATATCATCTGCTCCAGTCTGCCTTTCTACATGCCAGGTTTTTTTATGGCTTTTTCTACTTCAAATATCAATATGTATTCTTGATTGCATTTCTGCTGAGTGTTTTCTTCACTGCTGTCATTGCTTGTTTTATTTAGTAATTCTTTCAAAGTAATTATGAAATTAAAAGTAATTACTTGTGTTGACATTCTCTTATGTTGATATTCCTTAATGCAGTAAATTTGTCAAGAGAGTAGCTATACCTGAGTTTGACATTACTTCTTGGAAGTTTTTCCACTTGGTTATGCTATAAGTTAAAGATGCCAAGGAATTATATACTTGGTTTAATCCTTTATCCAAGTGTAAGCAAACAAGTTTGGACCTGAACTATTTTCAGGACTGGGGCAACTTGTATAAAGAAGCTAAGACTTCACATCACTTGCCTTAGTATCCCATAATGTAAAGTACATCTCCTTGCAGGCATGTATAATGCTATGCATTATGGGAGGGGTCACTACCCAGATCGGTTTCGACCTTTATTGAAGTCTCATCAGTGGGAGATCACCTCTGGGTCTGGCTCCCACTTTTATTTATTTATTTATTCATATGGAGTTTCCTCCCTTTTCTCCCCAGTCCCTACTGAGCGAGTTGAGCCCCCTCATGGGGGAGTTAAGTATTTATGGCTGTAGATCCGTGTGTTCACGGGGCCGGTTTGCCTGCTTGCGGGATGAAAAACCCCAGATAAATTGGGGGGAGGAACCTGATGCCCACGCCCAAGACCGGCTAACTTGGCTATGACTGAGGAAGATCCTTAAGCTCCTCACGTCAATGATGGGAACTGAACCCAGGACATTCCTTCCCTAGGCATATAGTTGTGAAGTGCTAAGCCACTAGGCTAACCGAGCGGACTGGCTCCCACTGATGAGACCTCAATAAAGGTCGAAATTGGTCTGGGTAGTAACTTTTCCCATAACGCATAACATTATACATGCCTGCAAGGAGATGTGCTTTACATTATAGGATACTAAGGCAAGTGATGTGAAGTCTTAGCTTCTTTATACAAGTTGCCCCAGTCCTGAAAATAGGTTCTGGTGTAAACTCATAAAGAAGCTGATGTCACACTTGTATTTATGCACTTGGATAAAGGATTAAACCAAGTATATAATTTCTCGGTATCTTTAATTTATGACATTACTTCAGTTTGATACTCTAGGCCAGAGTTTCCCAAATTGTGTTCTGCGGAAAGTGAATAAGTGTTCTGTGAAAAATTATCAAAATTAATATTAATATGAGCCTGGAATGGTTTTAAATGCTGTGACTCTAACCAAGATGTTCCGTTAAAATTTCAGGAATTTGTGAAGTGTTCCATCATAGGAAAAATTTGGGAAATGCTGCTCTAGGCAACCTGAATGTGTGAGCTGTTGTAAGGGCTGAATGTGTATTGACAAAATCTTAGGAATTTTAAGCCCATCATTCTTGTTTAGATTTGGTTGTTTAATGAAAATTTCTCATTTTTCTTTAAATTTTCTTTCAAACCAGTAAGAGTTGCATGTCATTATGCTCTGGAGACATTCCAGAAAATAGATTGAAAAGGCACTTAACTCTTATATCCAATCAGAACATGGTTTGAAAGAAAAAGTAGAATATGAGATTTTCATTAAATAAGCAAACCAAAATAAGAACAAGAGCCGTAAAATTTCTAAAAATATGTCACCACACATGTAGCCCTGACAACACACATGGACTGCCTAGAGCACCAACTGTAGCCACTAAACTCAAGTTCACAAAACCCTAGAAACCAAGTTCTGAATATTACACCATCAATCAGTCACACTGGTTTAGACAGGTTTACAGCATCAAAGAATATAAACACAGAGCCAAGTTTTTTTGTTTGTTTGTTTTAACCCGATCCAGTGTATAAATTCTATTTCAACACTAAGAGGACTCTGGGTTAAGTACAAGCAACAAGACTTTGGGAAAGTATATTAAATAAAATAACGTCTTAACTGGTAAAATAGGACTTCAAAGTGCAAATGTTTACAATAATATAAAGTGAGGGCTGATTACAAGTATTAATAACAAGGTTTCAATTAATTTCTGAATTGGATTGATGTAATCAATTTTTTTAATTTATTGTTTTTCGATTTTTTCGTTTTTTTTTTTATAGCCATAAGTGATCAGGCCAGGCAAGTTAATTATTACTCAAATTATTATAACTTGCAGCACGGGTCTTCAACCTTTCAGACAGTGCAGGCCACATTAAAAATTTTAATGAAGCCCACGGGCCACTAAGCTATACTGCGGTATTTAGAATTGTAAGATGCTTTCCAGATTCACAAGGAACACTGTGTATTTGTTACTTTACATAAAATCCTATAAAAAATAAACAAACTCAGCTTTAAGAGCATAGGTAGGATTCGGGTTCACGATAAGTAAATACAATCAACACTTGAAAAAAGATAATTTAATGAAGAAAACATTCATTTTTTACAATGTTAACGAGAAACTTGGCAATACTTTTCCTTGACCAGCTTGTCGATGTTAGCATCAGCGTTGGAAGTCGCTATGCGCAGAGTATTCTCGAGATGTTGGTCCGTAATCTAAGTTCTTGTCTTGAACTTCACATGCTTCATTCTGGAGAAGAACTGCTCACATAAGTATGTGCTTCCTAACAAAGTACACATCTTCAAAGCATGCCGGTGAAGATTAGGGAATGCGTCTTCAGAAATGTAATCTTTGTAAAATGTAAGCAAGGGCACATTGAATAATTTTTCTCTCAAAGAAGAGTTGTTTTGCAGTTCAAGCAGCTCCATTTGTACTGGGCCTGGCATTTCAGAAGCAATGACACTGAATAGCATTGAAAATAAATCTAAAGACTGTTGGTTATGAAAATCAGTAAATCTCTCTTCGAACTCACTTCGCAACACAGATAATTTTGTAGCGTATTCATCAAGAGATGAATAGTTGGGCTCAGTGAGAAGCTGAAAATGAGTTAAGTCTTTTTTGCGAGCTGTGCCTCCCAAAGTTTGAGTTTGGCCACAAAAGCTTTGATGTGATCAAACAGAGTGTGCACCAGTTGTTCTTTGGATTTTAGCCACGTATTTAGTTCATTTATATGCAACGAGATGTCGGTCATCTCGTTGCATATAAATGCTTCGGATTGTTGAATTCCGCAATCTGCTTCCCCTTGGTTTGCATGAATTGCTGTATTTCGCTCCTTAAGTCAAAGACTCTTTTAAGAACCTTCCCTCTGCTCAACCAACGCACATCACTCAACGCAGCAACAAACTCTTTGTTCTTTCCCACCATAGCAGGGGCACCATCAGTTACCACACCCTTGAGGTTGGTTAAGCTGAGGTCGAAACATTGGAGCGTTTTCTTGGCGGGTTCAAGAATATCAATGCCTTTCATTGTTCCCTTTATAGGTACGAGCACTAGCAGTTCTTCTGTCACACTGACTTCTTGATCAATGCATTGGAGAAAGATAGCCAGTTGTGCTATATCCTTTACATATGTGCTCTCATCTAAAGCAAGTGAAAATAATGTAAATTTGGATGACCATTTTTTTTATTAAAGTTCCTTCAATGTCATTGGCAAATTCTTCGACACATCATGCTACACTTACCACAGACAAACTCAGTTTTTTAAACATTTCCTTATTATTTGGGTACAGAATTTCTCCAGAAGTGATGAAACACTTTTTCACAAACTCTCCGTCCAAGAAGGCTTTTGATTTTTTAGCAGTTTTTTCAGCTATTACATAATTTACTTTGATGCATGCTTCACTCTCTTCCCTCTACCTTTTAAATGTACCCTGTTGGCATTTTAAATCAATTTGGAGATGGTTCACTTTGTCCACACAAAGCCGCCCTTGAAGGTGATCGAAATTGGGTGCATGCTTTGTCTCATAGTGTCAATTTATATGTATTCTTTTGATACTGACACTGGCTTATCATCAATCGGCACAAAAAAAGTACAAATTGGTCCACTTTTCATTAAAAACCCAACAAGAATCACTTGATTTACGCTTTTTACTCATAGATGCCATAGTGATGGAAGGTGAATCTAAAAAATAATCCAAAATGGCGGTGTAACAGTTATTATCCACTAAATATGTCTCACACTAATGAAAAAATGTCTGGCAATATAAAACCACAATAGGCTATGGCTGACATGACGAACCTGTGTGCACTTATACACGAATATCAAACTGTTCACGAATGACTGACTGTGGATGAGATCCTCATGTATTTATATGAAAACAAAGAAGTATCGAGAACCTTCGAGATGTATCTGGAAGGCACTAGACAGTGCAATCGAATGAACTACTGCTTCAGCTATCTACCTGCAACGTTAGTGCTAGTACTTAAGTACCACTTGCCGCTGGTAGATGGCTGAAGAAGCATGTCTATTTAATATTTATTTTTATAGGATTTTATGTAAAGTATCAAATGCGCAGCGTTCCTTGTGAATCTGGAAAGCATGTTACAATTCTAAATACCACAGTATAGCTTAGTGGTCCATGGGCTTCATTGAAATTATTTTTTATTTAAATCGCATTTTAATGTTAAGTAGTTATTTTTTCAAATGGGCAATGGGCCACCTGTAGACTGCAGGCCATGTGTTGAATACCCGACTTACAATATTACAGCACTTGCTTTTATGCAATATATATGTATATATATATAATCCTGAAGATTATCTTGATATAAAGGTTTAACCTTTATATCAAGGTCATGTAATTTTACTTTTATTTAAGTTTCTTGGGGATGAGGAAGCAGTGGAGAGGATTCAGAGGTGAGTGACCTGTGGAATGTACCCTATGAGGACAGACTGAGGATGTGTGGAATGCAGAAGTTGGTTAATAGAAGAAAAAGAGGGGGATATGACAGAAACATTTAAGTTGCTTAAAGGGTTTTATATGATATATGCAGGGGAAATGTTTCAGCCAGGAGTCATCCCTGGAAGTTGAATAAAGGTGTGGTTAGTAGGGGGTGTGAGGAATAGATTTTTTTTGCTTGGAGAATTCTGAATGAATGGAATGGGTGGCTAGAGGTAGTTGTGAGTGCTTCGTCTGTTAATGGGTTCAAGGAGAGGTATGATAGATTGTGTGGATAGATTGGGCCTCCTGCAATGAGTCTTCCAACTCCATGGAGATGATCATATAATTATAATAATAATAATAATAAATAATAATAATATAAACTAAAATGGCAGGAAGATATGAAGAATGATGTATGAATGCACGAAAGAAGTATGATGAAGATATACAAACCATCAAGTGGTTTACGTGAAATATATCAGATATTTTTTGTCACAATATATGGTAATAGGATGAATGGCATTCTTGGAAGCTGTGTAGGAAAATGGCGAGAAATTAAGAAATAGTTTTATGAACTTGGCATAGAAGAACAAGCCAAGAACTTGTTACCATACTTTCTTCTATGCATCAATAAATTCTGTCCACATGACAGTACATTTTGATATCAAGAACAAAATAAGTGAGGTACTGTTGTCCAGTAGTAAAATACGCATTACTAATTAACATTTGTGCATCTGAGTTTAAATTATGTCACAAATATTATTCTTAACTAGAAAAATAAATTAAAAAATAAGTAATATTTTCTTGTGCTGAATGCATGCCAAAAAAGGCTAAATAATAATAATATTAATAATACAGAATATCAAATAGTGCATGAAGTCAATGTACAGGTTCTACAAATTTCTTAAGTTTTAAATAAAAAGATCAGTAATAAATGATCTACAGTTGCAATTTTCTTCAACCTTTAATATGGATAATAAGCCTCTCGGATTAGGTTGATGTTATGTATCTCGCCAATCCTAGAACTAAAATCTGCAATTCTAAAAACTACAAGTGTCACCAAGAACAAAACTGAAAAGTCCTTATAATTATTTGATTACAGTACCTAGGAAAACACAATTTGTTAATCCTTGGTACAGATCAACAATTATTTAAGATGTCTTATAAATGCTCCAGACAAAATGCAATGCATGCAAGAAATGAAACCTGATTGCCTATAGCAAGTGATACTGTATTCATTATAGCTGCAAGATATTTCAAAACAATCCATAAATGCACTCACTCATTTAAATTTTGATTAATTTTACCACTACATACTATAAAGCTGGTGTCATCTACTTGAAGCTATCGATTTAAAAACTGCCAGCGCCTGGTCAAATCCTTCTCCCCCCCTCCAAAATCATAATAAAGATACATACTGTGAAAAGTTATTAAATAAATGGCTTAAAAGCATTACTTAATTTATAGAAGTTTACTTGATGAATGACTTTTACAGATATTGGATCATTTTTAAGACAAGTAACTAGATACCAGAATGATTAATGGTCCAATATGTGTGAAAATCATTCATTAATACTGCTTCTGTTATTTATTTAATAAGATGATAACTTAAGATCCTTGCAGCTTTTTTGCATTTTTATGTTTATGTATGGTAACAGCATGATGCATATCAGTTTAGAAAGATATCCAACAATTTTTAATAAACTCTATTTTGGTGTATTTTTTGTATAAAAATAATTTTATCTGATATAATTTCATTCTAAAAATTTGTAAAATAAGTTTCAATACATAATTAAGAAAAAGGAAACTTCAATGGATAAAAAAGCTTGAAAAAATTTGTGTAATTTTTGATCAAAAGAAGTGTTTTTTAAGTAATAAATAATTTACTTGACAAACTTTGCCAAGCTCATATAATTTTCAATGAAACTTAAGACAGTACTGAAACATGACATACCATAATTAGTTTCATTTCTTAATTAAAAATTAAATTAGTCACTTGCAAATAATTTTAGTGATATGAGAATTCTGATGATGTAATTTTCTGCATAAGTTTTACTACCAAACTGGAAAATATTGATATTATAAAAAAAAACTGAAAAATGGACAATATGTAGCTCAGCTAACTAATTTCAGAGATATAATTATAATAATACAATATGTGGGAGGAAGGAAATGGAAGACAAAGCCAATATCTGCAATTATAGAAATGATCCAATACAATCATTAAAAAAGAAGTTTCATAATAGTATGTTAATGTAATGATATCATTCCTTACCACAACAACTAAACAAAGAGTCATTTCTAGTACTTGAGTACCAAAAATTTATGTATTGTTATTATTATTATATGTATTTTAGCTAATTGTTGCAACTTAAAAAAGGAACAAGCAAAACCAAAACAGGTATGACTAAACAAATTTCTAAAGAACATTCTTTTCCTGAAATTTGATGAAATTTTAGCAAAATAATATTATATCAACTCAAAATGTTTTGCCACTAAAACTAGGTCAACTGAGATGGCAATCACATATTTTGTTAATTATCTTGAATACCAAATTTCAACAAAATCAACTAAAGCCAAGGAATAACATGTATATATAGAGAGAGAGTGAAGCCTCCATAGCTCAGTCATTAGACAAAACCCTTTGGTTGGAAAGACCTGGGTTCGATTCCTGTCAGTGATGTGAGGAACCTTTATCTGGTCTCGTCTCTTTTGACGAAAGGTGAGTTAGCCAGTCTCATGTGGAGGCAGGGTTTTTTTTTTTTTTTTTTTTCACCCAGAAACTCCGGTTTTTTGTCCACCCAGAACAGGCAAACCGTCCCCATGAACAGACGCATCTACAGACATAGGACACACTGGGAGACATAGGGCCAACCACCTTATCCTTGAGATGGTTATGGTTATAAAAATAAAAAACCTCGACACTGTAAAAGGTAGAAGAGGAGGATTAAGTAAGTATATATATATATATATATATATATATATACACACACACACATAGAGTGGGTGGAGAAATCTATTGCTAGGAATCAGGTGAATAAATCAAATGACCTATAGTTGATAGTTAATGATCACTTTATTAGAGTGTTCCATCCTAGTACTACAGGCTTTATTCCTAGAAGGATAATGAGTGAAGTGTTAGAAGTGAAAGAAGAAGATGTATTCCAAATACTGAGTATGCTAAATGTCAATAAGGCACTGGAACTACATGAATTTCATCATGTATTTGAAGAGAATGTGCTATGGAACTGACTGTGCCATAACTTAGCTGTTTAATGAAGGTCTTGCAATGGGGCAGGTTCCTGGAGAGTGGAAGGAGGGTAAGATAGTACCTTTGCACAAGGATGGTTGTAGAATAGAGTTATCAAACTGTAGGTCTGTTTGTATTTCTTCTGTAGTTGTCAAGATTTTAGAGAAATTGGTGCCTCATCTGTCCAATTTATATACAGAATTGGGCAAATGAGAGTAATATTATGTATGTAGGCCAGCACAAATTTGTTAAAGGGCACTCTTGTTTTAGTAATCTGGTTACTTTTTACAATACAGTAACAAGAGCAGTGGATGAGGACAAGGCACTATACAGTCATTTTTCTTCCCAAGGCATTAGACAGAGTGCCACATGACTAGTTGATTTTTAAGTTGCATCATATGGGTTTGGATATCAGGTTATAAATATATTTTATTATTATTATGTGACACCTCCATGGAGTCCAAAGACTCATCGAGGGAGAGTGTGCCAACAGCATCAAACGATTGTACACCTTCCAACTACTAACCGTGCTCCAACTTGCTTAACTTTTTGTGAGCCATTAGTAGCAGAGGCTCTACCAATCGGCCAACCTTTGCTGGCTTGATCATCGAATGCAACGAACGTGCCGTCGGCGCATTCAGTTCTCAACGTTTCGACTGCATCGCAGGCGGGGTACTCCGTCTCACGAAGCACCACAGTAAAAGTGGGGTGAATTGGTGATTGGCTCTAATAGATATCATGGAGTAGGAACATTACAAGTGGAGTCCACAGGGTTCAGTTCTGGGACCATTGCTGTACAATCTTTATGTCAATGATATTGTCACAGGACTAAACAGAGATGTTCAATTGTTTGCAGATGACGTGAAGCCTGGGAGGGTTACTAGTAATAGCAATGATGTTCTTGCTCTTCAAGAGGATTTGAATAAGCTGGAAAGGTAGGCAAATGAATGGGGATATCATGCAACTAAATGTAAGGTTTGAAAAATTGGGATCCACAGAAGGATACTTCATACTAACTTGGTGGAGTTATACTGAAAGAAGAGGAAGCAAGGAATCATGGGGTGATTGTGGATTGAGATTTGAAGTTCCCAGGACATATTGTAAAGATATCTCAGAGAACTACTGCAATGATGAGGAGAACATTGACAAGAAGAGGAAGTAACTTTGGAGATAGGTGCAGAGAAAGATAGCAAAAATGATTTCAAGACTGTACTCGATTATGAGGATAGACTGAGGGCATACCCCACTACAGGTATTTACAATTACAGTAGTTAGTTTTCTGTTTCAACATTTTTTTTTTTTCACAGTGCTCTGTTATTTTTTGTCTCTAATTTGATGAGCCAATAGTCTAATATCTTCTAAAATAATTTAATTGCTACAACCTTTATTGATTATATAATTCTTCTTTGCATTTCTTTGTAAGATTTAGGTTCATTTTTACAATGCATAGCATGTATTATATTTCATTTTTCTCTCTATTATTGTTATTATTATTTTCTTGACCTCCATGGAGTCACAAGACTCATCATGGTAAATCAACTGGCCAACACAAAGTCTATTATACCACTCCTTAAAATCATCTACTTTCACCACCCTCTTAGGCAGTGCATTCCATGCTTCTACCACTCTCTATGCAAAAACTTACTTCTTATCCGTTTACTCACCACCTTCCTTTGCAACTTCCAGAGATGGCCCCTTGTCCTTGCTCCTTTCCCTTGTTCTACCATATGAAAAATCTCTTCAGCAGCTTTCCTATAGGGATGTAATGAAATCCTGGATTGTTATGAGGCAGACATCCCTTAACCTCACTTGATGCTCCAGTTCATCCCATATATGTTCAGTAAGGTTGAGATCAGAGCTCTGTGGAAGCCGTTCAAGTGTGGTGATGTCCGTGCCCACAAACTATGCAATTACAGCAGCAGCCTTATGACAGAGTGCACTGTCTGGCTGAAAGAGACTATAGACAGTTTTGTAGAAATGTCAGTGTTGGAAGCATTGCATTGTCCAGAATGTTCATATGCCTCTGAGAGTACAATGCTCGAAGCACCAAAAACAGAGGTATGAGGCCAAACTAGAAAAAACAGAGCCATACCAATATGCCAGCACCTCCAAATTTCATAGTTGGGGTTATGCACTCTCGTAAGGAATACTCACCGGGCATCCACCACACCCATCTATCTGCTTGGTAGAGGGCTTGATTTGATTTTTAATATGCAAAAGACATCAAAGGTTATACCGTTTCAGGACACACGTTGCAGTAGTACATGGTAAACAGTCAGTAGGATGATCACAAACATCCACACCCTTAGAGGAATTTTGAATCCACAGCCTTTTCACTGGAGAGCAAATACACTAACCACTCGGTCAACCAAGTGCTCGGTAGAAGATGTAGGGTGATTCATCGCTCCCTAACACTGCTTACCAAGCTTCCATATCCCACTATGCACGCTTTGCACCACTGAAGATGCCACTGCATGCTGGATCATGTAATATGGGCTTGCATATTGTATCCTATCATGGAAACCCATGTCATGAGCCTTGGTTCTGAATGTTTTTGTGAATTGTATTCCAGTGAATGCCCGGAACTCCGCATTCAACATGTCAGTCAACCAATGGTGATTTTTACATATTATCTTTCGTAGCACCCCAGTCACATTCAGTAAATGTGGTGGGACATCCATTGCAAATAGCACTCGCACCTTTATCTATTTATAATATATATATATATATTATAAATAGATAAATGCAACTACAATAAACTGTTAGAGTCCTTATGTATTAATATTCTGGATAATTACAAAATGATTTCTTTCAGTTGCTATTGAATGTTCTAAACACTTCACCAGGTTGTCTTCTTATAGTGGGAATTTTTCTAATGCTAGTTTAGGATGTTATACAGGTTGTAGATGGGTCCTCCACATTCTTCAAATGGTGAGGCCATCATTTTTGTTGAGATTTGGGTTGTGTTTGAGCATTTCACAAGACACATTCCAAATAAGCTAAGACACCTACTCAGTTCCTCTAAAGATCCTCTTCCACACCTAGCACACCCAGGGGTATACAAAATACACTGCACTTGGGATGGCCCAATTTGTCAATAACTTGCCAAAAAGATAGCCTGCAATATGGCATCCTATCACAATACCTCTTTTAAACTGTGTCAGTTCTCTTCTGATATCTATTTTGCTCAGATTCACCATATCATAATGGAAGCATCATATTTCTCCAATTTATATTAGCTACAAACATGTGACTTGTTGCATGGCATGATGCACCTTGCACATGGTGGTGTCCACTGACTTCTTTCAGCGCATAAGCATGTATTTAAATATGACTCATATACTCTATTGTAAATTAGTCCATTTACAAAAATTCTGATAGTCTGACAGCACCACGTCTCTGAAACACAATGCTTGTAGATGATCCCTGTATAGTTCATACCTTGTTTTCAAACCAGCTATTGTTAAATCTGAAGACAAAATGAATTATTCATTCCATCTTCATTTTTAACTATTAATAAACAATTAATAAAGAACCAATTCTTTATTAATTGTTTGTTACAATTAATAAAGAATTAGATCTTTTTTTGTTCATTATGATTATGTGCATAGCATGAGAAACATGTAATGAAGTCTTGATATTTTTATTTTTATTTTGGATTATCAATATATCCTGTATATCCTCTCCCCATCCTGTGAATGTATGTTCACTTCATTTCAATAATGTTAAAAATTAATCAAACATGTGTGAATGTCATATCAAGATGCTTTAAAGAAAAAAGAAGGAAGAAATGTAAAATCTCTTGTGGAATAATTTTTGCTTTGCTAATTTTTTGCAATCGATTTTACATATTTTTCTTTCTCAATATTCAGAAATATTTAAAGTATAATGTGCTAAATAAACTGTCACTAAAAGTACATATACATTGACTATATGTAAAGCTGTAAGTAGGGATTATGCTAGATTAGCAATGGCGAAACACCAACCAAAGGTTGCAAGGTCAACCGTTGTTGACCGATCGGGCAGAGCTGACGTCATCGCTAGAGGCTAATCCCAAAAAGACAGCATTAGAGAACAAAGGGTTACAATTTTGCATAAAAGAAGATTGTGGCCCTTGGCTCAAGGCTTTTTCTTCTGGTCGTCGTTGAGGCTTTTTCTTCTGGTCGTCGTTGAGGCTTTTTCTTCTGGTCGTCACCAGAGGCTTTTTCTTCCAATCAGCGTCAAGCCTTTTTACCATTCACTGTCAGGGCTTTTGGTTCAGGTCATCATCGGGGCTTTTGGTTCCGGTCGTTGTCGGGGACGTTTCCTTCCACTCATTGCCAAGGCTTTTCTCCCATCGAATGTTGTAGGACCTATGTCTCCAGATCGCCTTCCTCAGCAGTTACACGCAAGCCCAGTGGTAACTATAGCTAATTCCATATTGAATGTCCGACAAATACCAAGTGTAGGGACTTGGTATTTTTCCAGTCAATTCTATGGTATGTTTGGAGTGCATGGTCAGAAAGGCCTGTTTTACCGAAGTGGAGGTATTTAATGTGTCGTTTGTGTTCGTCTTGTCTGATTGGGATAGTTCGCCCTGTTTCCCCTATGTATGGTATGTTACATGTGCAGTGTATTTTGTATACCCCTGGGTGTGCTAGGTGTGGAAGAGGATCTTTAGAGGAACTGAGTAGGTGTCTTAGCTTATTTGGGGGTTTAAAGGTGGTTTTAATGTTGTATTTGCGAAATGTTCTGTCTATTTTTTCAGAAATGCCTCTAACATAAGGAATGGCAATAGCATTCTCGAAATCTTTTTTGTTCTTACTGGTATCTTTATGGAGGATCTTGTGAATAGTTTTTTTATTGTATCCATTTTTGATAAATGTTTGGTTGATGATTTTGTATTCTTGGTTTAGAGCCTGTTCATTCAAACAAATAGTTAGGGCTCTGTGTTTAAGGGTGCTTATGACACCTAATTTTTGTGTTGGGTGGTGGTAAGAATTTTTGTGTATGTATTGGCCTGTGTGTGTAGGTTTGCGGTAAACTGAGAAGGAGAGACAGCCAGAGGGAAGACGTGTGACAAGTGTGTCTAGGAAAGGAAGAGAGTCATTTTTTTCCATTTCAAAGGTGAATTGGATACGTTTGTGTTGTTTGTTTAGGTGGCTAAGGAATGTATTTAGAGCTTCGTGGCGGTGGGGCCAAATGGCAAAAATATCGTCGACGTATCTGAGCCAAATTTTGGGCTTTAGACATGCTGTCTCTAGAGCACGTTGCTCAAAGTCTTCCATATAAAAGTTAGCTATTGGGGGAGAAAGTGGTGAGCCCATGGCTGTACCTTCTTTTTCAAGGTAAAAATTGTTTTGCCATACGAAATATCCGGAGCGGAGTACGTGGGCAAAAAGGGCCGTGATGTCATGTGGAAATATGTTCTGTAGGAGCAAGATCGTGTCATTGATTGGGACATTGGTGAAAAGGGAAGTTATGTCAAAGCCGACTAATAAATTTTGGTCGGTGAGTGTAATGTTTTTGATTTTACTGATGAAATGTTGTGTATTTTTTATGTAGGAAGGGGAATGACCTACCAATTCCTTGAGTGTGGCAGCTAATTTTTTTGCTAAGTGATAATTTGGGCTGTCAATTCCTTCAACGATCGGGCGAAGTGGTGTGCCAGATTTGTGTATTTTTGGCAGGCCATAAATTCTGGGCGCACGGGCATACTGAGGTATTAATTTTTTTGTCATTTCTTCAGGCCATGTGTGGACGGATTTGATTAATTCAGTTGTTTTCTTTTTGTTACGTTTTGTGGGGTTGTAGTTAACCTTTTGGTAGGTGTTATGGTCCGATATTAACTGGTTCATTTTTTCAATGTATGTCGTACGGTCTAACAGGACAGTGGAATTGCCTTTATCGGCTTTCGTTATTATAATATCCTGGTTATTTTTTTAAGGATTTAAGGGCTAGATTTTCGGTTTTGTTTATGTTGGTGTTTAGTTTTTTGTTAGAATTTAGTATACACGATGTTTCCATTCGTATTTTATCAGCCAGAATGGTGAGGAGGGATCATAAACCTCTCTCGATATGATACACGATATCAAGCTTGTTTACTGACCTCGGAGCAATGGCGTAGTTCAAACCTTTCTTTAGCAGCGAGAGTTCACCTTCGGTGAGAATGTGGTTTGATAGGTTGATAACTGAGCATTGATCTAATGGTGGTTGGTGGCTCCTAACATTGTTTGTGGGTGATTGGTTGCTCCTTATGAAGTTGGTTTGTGGTTGGTTTCGTAATGGCGTCTTGATGATCTTGTGCTTTTCTGTTGTTGTAGGGCTTGAAATTTCATTATTAGTTTTTCTTTATTTTTCAGTAGTGAGTGCTTGGCCGAGTCGTCAGTGATCCTATCTAGAATCTCCCAAATTTCTGGAATAATGTAGTCAGGTAATTCAAATTTAAGTTGCAGAACTTTGGTTTGGGTGGATGCTAGATTTTTACGTACCTCGTGAATTTGTTCTCGTAACAAGGCTTTTTCCAACCGGGCATAAATACGGAGCGCTTTGGCTGATTTAAACTTCTTCTTTAGTTTAATGCAGTTTGGAATTATGTTGCTGTCTCTACATTGTTTCAAAAAGGCTAGTCGATTCGTTAATAAAGAAACACGTATCTTCAGCTTACCGTAGAGGTTGCACTGCTTGAGGGTCACATCTCCATGGATTATGATGATTCTTTCTTTTAGGGTTACACGGTGATCAGCACTCATATTTGTAGATTTAGGGACTCAAAAACACACATGTTGAACAGATTATTTTATTAATTACAAATAAAATAAAACTTGACGTTTCGACCTCTATATCAAGGTCATCATCGGAAGAATACAACTGTATACAGAACCAAGCTACATGCTCATGCTTTCTATGCCAGTAAACTAAATCTACGTAGTTAATAAATCTTTTTTCTAGCCTGACCTCTAGTGATAGAAAAGAAAAACAAAAATAAAGAAATAAAGAAATAAAAAAAAAAAAAATATATATATATATATATATATATATTATAAATAGATAAATGCAACTACAATAAACTGCTAGAGTCCTTATGTATTAATATTCTGGATAGTTACAAAATGATTTCTTTCAGTTGCTATTGAATGTTCTAAACACTTCACCAGGTCACCAGGTTGTCTTCTTGTAGTGGGAATTTTTCTAATGCTAGTTTAGGATGTTATACAGGTTGTAGATGGGTCCTCCACATTCTTCAAATGGTGAGGCCATCATTTTTGTTGAGATTTGGGTTGTGTTTGAGCATTTCACAAGACACATTCCAAATAAGCTAAGACACCTACTCAGTTCCTCTAAAGATCCTCTTCCACACCTGGCACACCCAGGGGTATACAAAATACACTGCACATGTAACATACCATACATAGGGGAAACAGGGCGAACTATCCCAATCAGACAAGACGAAAACAAACGACACATTAAATACCTCCACTTCGGTAAAACAGGCCTTTCTGACCATGCACTCCAAACATACCATAGAATTGACTGGAAAAATACCAAAATGTGCCTACACCACACCAAAACCTGGTTTGAGAGAAAATTTAAAGAGTCTTGTGAAATGCTCAAACACAACCCAAATCTCAACAAAAATGATGGCCTCACCATTTCAAGAATGTGGAGGACCCATCTACAACCTGTATAACATCCTAAACTAGCATTAGAAAAATTCCCACTACAAGAAGACAACCTGGTGACGTGTTTAGAACATTCAATAGCAACTGAAAGAAATCATTTTGTAATTATCCAGAATATTAATACATACATAAGGACTCTAACAGTTTATTGTAGTTGCATTTATCTATTTATAATATATATATATATATATATATATATATATATTTTTTTTTTTATAATTTTATTTCTTTATTTATTTATTTTTGTTTTTCTTTTCTATCACTAGAGGCTAGAAAAAAGATTTATTAACTATGTAGATTTAGTTTACTGGTATAGAAAGCATGAGCATGTAGCTTGGTTCTGTATACAGTTGTATTCTTCCGATGATGACCTCGATATAGAGGTCGAAACGTCAAGTTTTATTTTATTTGTAATTAATAAAATAATCTGTTCAACACGTGTGATTTTGAGTCCCTAAATCTACAAATATGAGTGCTGATCACCATGTAACCCTAAAAGAAAGAGTAATTTTAGGAAGGATAGACAGGATAGGAGAAGAAGGGGGTGTGCTGCTAATGATATCAGATGACTTGAGTCCAGTTAGAGTTGAGACCTATGACTGCAATACTAGTAACAGTTTTTCATGTGTCAGTGAGTTTTAAGTCATCTGGTTGAGGTGCTATATATTTAATCTAACAAGAATAAATACATAGCACAGTGTTATTACAGACTTGGTGGATCAGTTGCTAGCGATGAAGAAATGCATCACCAAAAAGAGACAACGGATGCAAAAAGAGTAATCATAATGAGAGACTAATTATCCAAACATTGATTGGGTATCAGTAAAATCTCATGAGAAGAATCAACTGACCTTATTAAGCTGTTGCAAGACAACTTCCTCAAGCAGCATGTGACAGAAGGAACGCATGGTCAAAGAGTGTTCGATCTCATTATAGTGTCAGAGGAGATTTCAGTTAAAGAAGTAACTATTCTGCCTCCATTTGGTGACAGTGATCATGTGGTAAGAGGATAAGTTCATGAATGAATGTTCCATTCAGAAAAAGTTACATGCTTAACTACAAAGCAAGATATAATGATTAACTGAGGGGTATATGTAGGGGTATATCACTGCTACTTCTTCACTGTATGAGGAAGCTCATGTGGATGAGGAGGAAGTACTAGAGCTGTTGCACAAACTGAATAAGAATTCTTCAATAGGATTTGATAGGATATCAGCATGGGTTCTGTACCATGTTGTCAGTTATTGGATCAGAAAGATATCGACAGTGCATGGGAAGTGTTTAAAAAATACTTAAATGATGAAATATCAGAATGTGTCCCTAGAGATCGAAGAATAAATAGAGTAGGAATGAAATGGATATGTAATCTAATTAAACAAGAGATTTGTAAGAAAAAGATGATGTGGAAGAAATATCATGTGCATAAGGATGATTATGATAATTATAAGCAGCAGGCCAGAAAAGTCAAGTGTTGTACCGAAAGCAAAGCCCGAGTATGAAAAGAAATTGGCTCTGCAATAAAAGAATAATTCTACTGAATGCAGATGGTATGCAGGTGACTGATGCAGAAGTGATTGTTCAACTAATGAGTAGTCATTTTGCTAAAAGCTATCAACCTGGTATATTCAATATTGAACTCACTGCTACTTCTTCACAGTATGAGGAAGCTCATGTGGATGAGGAGAAAGTACTAGAGCTGTTGCACAAAATGAATAAAAATTCTTCAATAGGAACTGATGGGATATCAGCACAGATACCTAAAGCATGTTCAGCTGAACTGGCTATTCCTTTGACCAGGCTATAATTTGAGTCGCAGAACAGGGAATATTGCACAGGAATGGAGAGAATGAAGGTGCAAAGACCAATGTATCCGACTATTGACCAATCAGTATCTCAGGAGCAGTGGTGGTGAAGATTTTGGAAAAGTTGGTCAGGGCTCACATTCAGAAATAGGTTGACAGAGAATCTCTACTTTGCAACAAACAACATGGATTTACTAAGGGAAGATCATGTTTTAGCAACTTGCTCAAATTTTATAATAATGTTACCACTGAGTTAGACAAAGGGACTGGATACACCATGATACCTTTGGATTTTGCTAAGGCTTTTGACAGAATATAGCATGGAAGACTGTTGCATAAATTGGAGAATATGGGATTGGATTATAAATTATTGGCATGGATAAAAGAATAGCTGACTGACAGATATGAAAAAGTGAGACTAACACGCTAAAAAATCCAGATGGAAATATCAAAATTGAAGATAGGGAGATTGCAAATACCTTGGCCTTTCATTTTCAAAATATAAGCAAACTAGAGATGAATACTAGGAAAGACCATCAAATATCAAAACAGGCTTGACAGCAGAAAAATGCTGCAAACTCCCCAAAATATCAAAACAAACTATTCTGGGATCCATTTACAATCTCTGAATGGAGATTGTAAATGGCCTTGGAGAGATTAGATATAAATAAATCATGTGGACCAGATAACATACAAGGAATTATGATCAAACATCTTCCTTCCCTAGCCCTAGATTGGCTACTTCGCCTATACAACAATAGCCTAAAACAAGGAAAAGTTCTGAAAGACTGGGAGACAACCACAATCATACCAATCTTAAAGCCTAACAAACCGCAAGACCAACCAGGAAGTTATAGACCAATTTCACTGACTTCAATTCCAGGCAAATTAATGGAAAAAATGATACTCCAACGTTTGAATTACTATCTAAACAAAAATAGTATACTACCACATTTACAGGCTGCCTTTAGAAGAAATCACTCAACAACTGATCAACTTTTCTACTTAACCCAGACAATTCAAGATAACTTCCAGACCAAACCTACCAAATCCACCAGTGCAGCTTTTATAGATTTTAGCAATGCCTTTGACAAGGTGTGGAGGCAGAAACTCTTTTCCAAACTTTGTCATATTGGAATAGAAGGGAAAGTTCTTAAATGGATCTATGACTTTCTAAAAAATAGAACAATTCGAGTTAAAATAAATAATACCTTTTCCAAGAAAGTGAAAATAAGACAGGGACTCCCTCAAGGTAGCATTTTGAGCCCACTTCTTTTTTCCATCTACTTAAATGACTTAGATAAAAATATAAAGAAAGAAACAAAGATAGCTATGTTTGCTGATGATTTGGTCCTATTCTCAGCTCACAACAACCTAGAAACAGCAGAAGGTCACTTAAACAAAGCCATTGAAAGTTTAGCTGTAAATCAAAATTAACCCAACTAAATCAGAAATCTGTGTTTTTACTATTAATAACCACCTCAGAAAGTAGAGACCAAAGATTAAGCTAAACAGTCAACTAATTACATTTAATGAAAACCCCAAATGCCTTGGAGTTACTCTGGATCCATCGCTAAATGCCTTGGAGTTACTCTGGATCCATCGCTAAGCTTCAATAAACATATCAAGAATGTTGCAGTCAGAGCAAAAAGAAGTCTAAATATCATGAAAAGTATCTCAGGTGGGGAGCCAATGCTAAAACCTTAAAAGTCACATATACCTCTATCATCTGTCCCATAATGGAATATGCTTCGCCTATCTAGATGCAAACATCACAAACCAGTTTAGACAAGCTTATAAAAATTCAGAAAAATGCAGCTAAAATCATATGTGAACTAAGGAATACAACTCCTGGAAAAAGAGCTGAATTCGAATCCAACCTTGTTCCTTTAAAAATTAGGTGGCAAGAAAATCTTAATAAATTTGTAGAAAAAAGAGTCAACCTTGCACATCGTAGAACAAGTGAACTTTTTAAAAACTGGAAACCAACAAACAGAATAAAGAAAAAATCAACAATGCATGAAATCATAGAAAATAAAATTCCCTTGGATTGTCCAAATAAAATAGCCGACTACCCAGCATTTCCTCCAAATCAAGACAGGAAAAATATAGTTATCAACTCTGTAATAGGGAAACGTGAGAAAACAAAGCCTAGAAAACCCTGAAATCTTGAGATCACTAGCCTTTTCAAAAATAATGGAACATCGACCTGGCTCAATAATGATCTACACAGACGGCTCCAAAAATCCAAATGGCAATTGGCGTACTCATCTATGGCTCTCATAATATAGAACTAAAAACAACTAACAGTATTGGATGCAACTCATACTCATACCATGCAGAATTAATAGCCATTAACACAGCACTACAATATTTGGACAAACAAAACCCGAAGGAGTTTATATTTTTCACAGATTCCTTAGCAGCCCATCAAGCTATTAAGAACTGCTACACTAGCCATCAAGAAATACTTAGAGACATAGCAAAAAAACATAAACTACATAAGGATTCCGAAATAATCTTCCAATGAATCCCATTCCATGTGGGATTAAAGGGAAATGAAACTGCAGATGAAGTAGCAAAAATGGCTGCAACATTAAGTGATACCACAGATTTCGATCTTTTTAAAACCACCCAAAAAGAAAACATGAAAAGAACAATTCTTCAGGACATTACTCACCACTGGTACACAGCAGAAAATCCAGGAGCTACCATCAACTCCAAGTTTAATTGCAGTACCACTACCATGATCTCTCACTTCAAGACCGGCCACACAAGACCAATCAAGTGTAGCAATGGCATAAAAGGCTTCCCCACTTGCAAAATCTGTAATATCGAGGAAAAGATAATCACCAATGCATTTGCTAAACTGTATGAATATTTCCAAATGTGAACTCTATAACAACCCAGAAAAGGTGCTGTATAAAATACATGAACTTGACCTCTATGATCTGGTGTAATAATACCATGGGATAAAAAAAAAGTGGTATATGGGGGATGTGAGTCTACAAGATTTAAGGTAACCAGTGGTGTGCCTCAATTCAATCTGTACATTAATGACTTGGGGAAGGATTTGACATGTGACATACAGCTATTTGCTGATGATGCAAAGATAGGCAAGGTAATCAGGAGTGCTGCTGATATGCAGCACTGCAGAATGATTTGAATAGGCTGGAATTGTAGGTGTGTGAAAATGGCTGTCATTTCTATGTTAATAAATGTAAGGTCATGCACTTTGATGTCATTAGATATCCAATGTCGTATTATATTGGTGGGATTATGTTTGAAGAAACTCATGTGGCTAGGGATCTTGGAGTTTTAGTAGACAGGAAGTTGAAGTTCAAGGGTCATATAGCAAAAATTGTAACTACAACTCAGAAAATAATGCCAATGCTGAAACGATCCTTGATGTAAAGATAAGGAAGTCATTTTGCCTCTTTATAAGGCCTGGATAAGACCTCACTTGTACTACTGCATGCAGGTCTGGTCTCCTGCTTTCCATGGCAATTCTGATACAGTGAAAAGAGTGCAAAGGAGAGTGTCAAAAATGATATCAGAATTGTGGAATATAGATTATGAAGACAGATTGAGAATTTGTATGCTGCAGACACTAGCAAACAGGAGAAGGGGGGGAGGGTATGAATAAGGCTTAAAAATCTGAAAGGGTTATACAGAATTTCAGTAGATAGAATTTTTCATTTTATGGAGGGTGGGGAAAGGATGTGAGGGCATCCATGGAAGTTGAGAATAAATGCTGTCGAGAAGAGGGTTAGGGCTAGAATTTTCTCTCATACAGTAGTGCATGATTGGAATGGATTGCCTTTGGATGTTGTGTGTGTGCAAGTAGTGTGAATGAATTCAAGAACAGGTATGTTCTTGAATTCATTCACAAGAACAGGAACAGGCTATACAAATAGTATGGCCTCCCTTGATGAGTTTCTGATTTCCTGAAGGTCGCTGTGAATAATAATAATAAAAATAACATTCACCTAAGGTTCATGAGAGATGACTGAAAGCAGGCAAAATAAAGCTGCAGTGAACTAAGATTATATGGATGAGTACAACTGAACAGAAATGTAATCAAGAACACAGTTTCATGTTTATGCATCAAACTTTGAAAAAAAAAGACAGCAAAAATTTCGACTTCATTCTCAATAGGATTCAGTCCCAGATGTCTGTTACCAGGACATGTTATTCTGCCAAATACATACAGAAGCTCACTATTCTAAGATAACCCCATAAAGAAATGATAATGATACTGATTTACCCTGATTCCAGTTAATGTAATTTAAAGAAATAGCTGCTATAATTTTTCTTATGAAATTGCAATAAGACTTCTATTTCTCTTTAGATAGGTCAATACTGCCTATAGGCATTACACTTGAAACGCTCAGTACACTACATATTTGGTGGCTTGATTGGACAAGTGGATGGCATTTCCACTCTAAACAACAGGGCTGAGTGTTCAAATTCCACTGTAAACATCTAAGTGTGCTTAGAGACATTCACAATCATGTTTGTGAATGTCTCTAAGCACACTGGACAATGATTTTCACTGCCCGGTGTTGAACTACCAACTTGCTTATTGGAGGCCTGAAGTTGCTTGAAAGTGTGAAATTACCAGTGTGAAAATTGGAAATTCTGAAACAGAAACAATTTAAATATTTAGGAGTAATAATTACAAGCCAACGAAATCAGTGAAGTGTGCAGAATCAAATAAAGAGGAGTAATCAGGCACTCTCTCTCATGTGTACTAAGTTAAAAAAAAATCATTCATTGAAAGACTTCAGTAGGAAACCAAAAGTTGGCACAGTCTACTCTTTTGCATATTCCAAAAATACATGATAATATGTCATCCATTCTCACAGCTCACAGCATCTAGCCCACTTAACACTTCAGATGCCACCCTTGTTGACAAAGTGGTTAGCATACCCACTCTCCAACAACAGGTTTCAGGTTTAAATCCCACCATGAGCATAGATATTTGTAACTATCTTTAGATGGGAGATGAATTTCATTGCCTGGTGTGAGACCACTGCCCTACTTATTGGAAGCCTGAAGAGGCTTGAAAAAGTTCTATGTTTGGTCTCTAGAGCAGGATTTCCAGACTATGTAAAAATAAATAAAAATTTACAAAAAAATATATACAAATTGATAAAAATGAAAAAAAAAAAAAAAAAAAAATCCTTAGCTCACCCAGAGGTTATTAGTAAACCTATGGTACAAATGTACTATAGGTTTACTAATAATCTCTCATCGGTGGAAACCACATAATTTAAAAAATAAAAAAATAAATAAATTCTTTAATTTCTGGTCTCTTTAGCATTTACCTCCCTTCTAGGTGCTGAACATCATTGTTCACCAAGTAGGATATACACTGACAAAGTACAATTAAGTAATTCCACCACATCCGTTACCATAATCACCTTACTGACATCGTAACCATCTACCAGAATCATCCCTTGAATTTTCTTCAGTCTGATCGACCAATCCCTCATATTTCACTTTCTCTTATAGGCTCATCACCTTTTCTAGACTGCACTTTACATTTCTCATGCACCTGATCACAACTACTCTATGGATTTGCTTAAATCTTGGTATAGTGCTTGTATCAGATGTGACCTAACCAATTCTAATGCTCTGTTAATCTCTTTCCGCCCCAAAGCTCATTATCCCACAGTACTGACTATTTAGATTCTCATTACATGTTTGAAAGATATAAGATAGTGAATTTGTAGAGTATCTGAGTGATAACTATCTTTGTTTCCAAACACTATCTCCTTCTTCTAATCTAAATTATTATAATTAAAATATCTCACAAGATCGTTTTTTTTATATGCCCAACCAATTGGTTGAAACGTTTCACAATCAGTGCTCTCTTTATAGATATGCTATTCCAGTTATTTTAATCTGGCATTAAACAGTCTCCTACTCTTCTTTTTTCTTTCCTGCCCTTCCAAAAGATTTCATATTCCTCCATTTGATTCCTGCATGTATATCAACTTCAGTTAAGTTAATCAAGTTTCACTTATGCCAATTATTCTATGCACACTGACTCAATCAATGCAGCAAACTCAGCTCTCTCTTATTTCTGATATCCCCCTCCCCCCGCGCACACACAATGAAATAGCGAACTCTAGTCACTATAACTCAGTCATTAGTGTAGTTGGTAATGGACTACTGAAAAGTCCATTATAACAAGCTACTAATTTGGTCCTTGGGAGTTCACTAGAGTGAAAATCAACTTAAAAATATTGACATGCCACTGATGTACATGACATCACACATTTTGCATGTTATGTCATATACTTGGTATTATGCAATTGATTTTTCCTGCATAAAAGTAAATAATTATTTACTTTTACTCAAAAAATATAATTTACTAACTTAAACAATCAACTCTCACCACAGCAATGTTATAGTTGACAGTTCATTTGCTTTAGTGAACTTCTTTAAGCATAGCGTTTCTGGTAGTTTGCTATATCAAATGAGTTTGTTATAGCAGTATTTTCTGTAGCTAGAGTCAAGTGTACTAACTATATTTTTTTTAAAACAAAATAAAAAAACAACTATATTGACAAACAAAAAGACATAAGCAGCATCATGCCTTCAACTCAAATGTAATGGATGCAACCTGGAAGGATTCTTAAATTTTTCACCATGAAACCCAGAATGTTTAGTAATATTAAAGTTATAAACATGAACATATAATTAAGCAGCATTTACTGAAAAAATGATTCGCTATAAATGAACATTTTTTTGTGTATTCAGCAGCAAACATGCTAATCGTGCTAATTTGCTAGCAAATTAGTTTGTTAGCTAACAATATTCTGATCTCCTGTTACTATCTCATGAACACAACTTTTATTTTTTTCCCTGAATGAAGTATTAGCCAGCAAAAGTTAATTTGAGGGTCAAAAAAGTATAAATCCCAGCAATAAAACTGTCCTGAATCCAAATATAATTTACAAAGAATAAAATGACTCCTACAACAATGAAATGAATTTGTTATATTTTAAATAATGAATTACTTTTAATCAATATTAATAAGTCTGCATTTCCTTTTAAATATACCTGAACATGGATTTTCAATGATGGAGAGAGGATTTTATTCTTTAAGTGGAAATATAGGAAAAGCAAATGGATATTAAGAAGGTAAAGAATGTTATGGAATATGATAATTATCGTATGCTAGGTTTCAACCATTCATAATTTTGCAGTGGTCAATGGCCTTTCTCAAATTAGCAATTTGAGAAAATTTTTGTTTAAGAAAAATGTTTTTGTAAAAGGGCATGCTAATATTAAACATTCAGAAATTAAATCCAATTTATTTATCATTTAACTATGTGTGATGATGTGTTTATAAGATTGGCAAATTTTCCTTTGCCAGAGAAGGTCTCCTTTAATAATTCACTTAAAGCTTTATGTCTGCAAATGTTCATGAAAATACCACTATATACAATCTGAATGAAAATATCACTATATACATATAAATAATGTTTCACAAAATATTAAGTGATGGTGTGTTCAATGGTGTTTGGGAAAAATAAATAAATAAAATAATCTCCACTTTTAGTTACTGACCTGGACTTGCAGACTTGCTAGACTTTCTTAAAGTTGATGAAGGAGAAAGTACCGGAGAAGAGGAACTATCCATCATTAATGCTGGATGAGTTTTAGTAGTCCTCTGCTTAATGGTGCCTACATTTTCATTGGCAAATGGTAAAGAATTCGATTCAGTACTGGAAGTGGAAATGTTAGAGTCTGCAGAGTCTTTTCTTCGTTGGCGAAACTTTGGAGTGCTATGAAGTTCTTCTAGTTGCACTGAGTCTTTGGCACTAGGGAGATCCCCAATTGCCGGGGACACAGAATCACCTTCTAATTCATGGAGGGCTGATGGTAAAGGAGAGGGTGGGGGAGGAAAGTCTTCAGTTAGAGCTGGAGAGACAGATCTATCCTGAACGTTAGGGGGTGGAGGAAGGTCAGTTTCCCTTGTAGTTATACTGAAATGAGTAGTTAGACCTTTCACACAGGTTGCAAAGGCCTCATCCTTCATAACTTCTAAACTACGTTCGACTGAAGGATCACTTTTGATTGAATTAGTCCTTTTGGGAGGTGGGGGTGGATTTCGTTTTCCCCTCAGTGTTCCATACATTGGTGATGAACTACCACTGGGCGTCCAAGAGTGCTGAGGTGATGACCAGGTGTCAGCATTATGTGTGGTAGTTTTTAAAGAACCCTTGCACTCATCTTCTGGTTCTGAATTAATTTCTGGATCAGACTGGCGTGTTTTTGCTACAATTTTAGCCACCGGTCTAGGTTTGACCATTCCCTTTGGTCGGTGAAGTGTTGCTGTTCCATCGCTTTCAAATAACAGATAATGATCATTATGGACACTAAGTTCACTATCAGTATCATATCCATGATGTCTCCAAGCACTAATTGTATCATACCAACAATCTGGACCATTGTGGAAGCTTGGGTGCATCACTGTAGAAACAGAATCATCCATATCAAGACTTTCTAGTGAACGTCCTCGGCTGGAAGATTTTACCTGAAATTTTTGATCCAGAAAGTAAATTGAAAGAAAAGTATAAGACACTGCTGCATAGAACACACAAATGTACAACAAATAATTGCAATTAAAATATCTTATCATCAACAGGCAGGGGAAAATAACATACATAAGCACATAAAAATTAATTTATCTGCTAACTTCAAAAAAATTCTGATCAACTGAAAGTAAATTATGTTCTGTAGTGCACCTCAATTATCTGGGTTAGGATTACCCATGTATGTTTCTTTTTTATGGTTTTATAGTTCTATTAATGGTTTTTATGGGTTTTTTTAATTCACAGAGTATTTGATTCAAATAATACTAAAATATATAAGCAGATTATTTGATTCATAGAAGTGGATGCATCCTTGTATATCCATTCATATAATGCAAGCATTTGCACACAGGAGTGAGAAATGCAAGAAGGGCACTCAGTCTGTGTGTTGCTACAGGAATGATTGGTTTATTTCTTAAAGCAGAAATTTAGAGACAATTTCTTGCTAGATACAACTTTTCAGAGTGTACCCCTCAGGAAAATATCTCTTAAAATAATGCACACAAATATACAATACAAGCCATTATAGTTAGACATGTTATTTATAAAACCTAAAATATAAAATCTGGATTATCCATTGATCCCCCCCCACACACACACATCCTCTCCATTAACCCAGTTTATCAAGAATGCACTGTATATTAAAAAAATTGAAGATTTTTAATATATTACACAATTCTGTTTTGTTTTTTCTAAATATAATATTGCAAAGTAATGGTGTTAGTAGTTTTTTATTATTGTTATTTTATTATATTATATTGTTATTTTATATGCCAGCCTGGTTGGCTGAGTGGTCAGCGTATCTGCTCTCCAGCCAAAAGGCTGCAGGTTCGAATCCCGCCATGGGCATGGATGTTTGCGATTGTCTGTAAAAATACTAGTGGTGATGATGGGCAGTAGATGGCGTCGGTGTTGATGATGGTAGTTGTGGTTTGTTGTAGTTGGTGAATTGAGTGGTGGAGTGGGTGCCCTCCCTTGATGAGTCTTTGGACTCCCTGGAGGTGTTACATAATAATAATTGTTAGTTGTGTTAATAGTTTGCTGAGTAATTTTGTTAGTGTTTTGAACAAACACCAAGTTTATCCACATTCTTAGTGAATTAAGTTTTTTTCCCCTTCTTTAGAATAATTATTTTGTAATGAAAATAAATTTCAGATATTCCAAATGAACTTTTTATAAAGTAATGTAATGCACACAGACTTATCTTTTTTAATATTTCTTATTTAATATTTAGTAATTTAAGGCAGAATCAGATACAGTAATCTACATTTATCTTACCACATCAGGAACACAATTTGCCATTCTGATAATTGAGAAGAATCAGACAATTGGAGTATGATTACAAGGTGCTGTACCCAAATAGTGAATATGATTTCTTGTACTCAAAGTTGGTACAAAAAATCATATTCAGTAATCTGACCATATCAGGAAGGCAATTTGTCATTCTGATAATTGAAGGGTCAAATAACTCAAGTACAATTACACTGTGATGTACCAGAAATCAGTTGACATGCAACGTTGGTTAATTGAAGGGTCATTGTTTCGAACACTGACAAATGGTAGATTAGTGTAGTTGTAATGACTGGATGATGGATTAATTAAAATTTATGTGCAATGATTATCTAATCTGGCAGTGTTGAATATGTTAGTGATATAAAGTTACAATGAAGAAACAGACATAAAACATAAAATTAATAGATTCGCCAACATTTTTAAGCATGCTTAATGATATATTTAAACCAAATTAGTACAAAGAAATACAAGATTGAGAATATTCACTATCTTAGCTAAACCAGTTATATTATATGGAAGTGAAACATGGACAATGAACAAATAGACTAACGAAAAATAACATGAGCAGAAATAAAATTAAGAACATCAAATTACACTAAACTAGATAAAAAAAAGAGAAATTTTACAAACTACAGTAAAAACCAATTTTAGAAACAGTTAGTAAAGAACAGACTTTACACACACACTGATTCCATGTGCAATAGGTCAAAGAACCTATAAGCACATTACTGCCATGTATAGGATACAGTTAAGGACCAAGAAAAAAGTTTATCAATCATTTTTTCTTGAAGAACTGCAGGCTGTAGTTTTTTTTTTTTTTGAATACTTTGTGAGGAAGGCTATTTCAGAGTACAGGGGTAGATGGAATAAAAGAGAAAGAGAAGTAGGCGCAGCGTGTCTGCAGTTGTTTTAACAGGCCCAACAGAAAATGGAGGAATTATGGTCCAGTTCAGTGAACAGTGGTCATGGAAATACCTGTAGAACAGACACAAAGCTAAAACATTGCATCTATGAGATAGATTGAAGTTAGACTGTAATGGAGAGATTGTCTATGAGCTGAATTGCTCTCCTCTGGACAGCACTGAGAATATTTTCGGTAAAGAGAATGTTAAAATATAAGCCAAAAAAGAAATCAAGGAAGACATTTAAAAAGATGGTGAAGCTGGAACAAGCTAGTAATCCTAATACTGTAAAAAGAATAGGAGGAATAATACATTGATATTGTCTGTGCATAAAGATGTATATAAAAAAAAAATGGAAAAAAAAAAAATGAATAAAATAAAAAATGTTGAGACATGAATGAAAAGGAAAATATGAGTGAATCATAAGCCATCCTATATAGGTAGCAAATTTCATGGTATGCGACTTGGTTTAGCATCAGCAGATTATTCAGTATTAAACTGTGGCTGTGGAGTTGATTTTGCTCAGGCTGCTCAAGTTTTCCTGTCACAAACATAAAACTGACCTTGAACACACACACATTTGGTAATAATTACATTTATATTCAGTATAAATTACATTAATGTTGATTTTATTTATTTATTTTTTGCTTTGATAATATCTTCATATCAGAAGACCAATATATGAACTGAAAAGTTTAAAGCTAATGTTCATTCCAAAAATGTTTTAATAAATATCAAATCTTGCAATGAAGATTTGATATTTATAAAATAGTCACCCCCCCCCCCACTCTCCCTTTTAATGATCCTTAACATGCAATTTATTTATATATCATACCATGTTCTCCTTCATGATAGACCCAGTAGTCAGTCATGGCCAAGTAACTTGGCCTCTTAGAAACCTAATAATGTTTATGACAAGGCTAACTGGTTAATCCTTCTGCACTATCTCCTAAGGCTATAAATCAGCCATAGCAGATAGTACAGATAGGATTAACCAGTGCTCTTCTAGCCAGTTTGTGTGCTTTGTGAGATGAAAAAAAAAACCTGAGTTGCCAAGAGAAAAAATCCTGCCACCTTCATATGAGACTAACTCACATTCAGTTGAAAAGCTCCGATAAAGGTTCTTTACATCCTAGACTGATGATGCATTATAGAATTGGCTAGTGCATAAGTTACAGACAAGATTTAAACTCAGGTCTTTCCAGCATAAGGGCTTTGTCTATACAGATTGAGCTATGGAAGATCTTCCACACACACACACACATATATATACAGGGTGTTCGGGATAAATTTGACATATTTATAATTAATTATATTTTTCCGTAAGTTACATGTATTAACACACACTTCTCTTCATTTAAAAGTTTGGACCCTTCTTCATTCATATACAAGATGTCAGAAAGGATGGATAGCTGGAACCCACCTGAATCATGGAAGAGAATAACTTGTATCATGATGATTCGTGCCCGCCATCAAAATAAGGATATTACGACTGCTGCCCAATGCTCCCTGAATACAGTAAAAACAATCAGGCATGAACTAGAGACTTGCAATGGTGACTACGAGGATGTAGCAAGAAGAAAGATCCCTAGCAGACGATCTGATTGCGTTCGTACAGCAGAATTCCTCGCAAATCTGCAGGAACAGGTGTTGAAGAACCCTGGCATTGGAATTCGGGCTTTGTTCGTGGAGTTGCTAACTGTAGTCAAGCCCTGGATAACAAGGGTAGCCAATGGTAGGCCGTATGTATGGCAGCAGGATTCGGCCCCTTGCCACACCTCTGGGAAAAGTCAAAAATGGTTGTCTGAAAATTTCTACGACTTCACCAGTCCAAATGTTTGGCCTCCAAACTCCCCAGACCTTAACCCCATGGATTATTTTGTATGGGGCGCAGTTGAAAAAGACACCAATCGCACTTCCAGTAATACAAAAGCCCAGTTAATGGATAAAATTAAAACAGTTTTTGCGGCCCTTCCCAGGGAGACTGTAGCATCAGCTTGTTCGAGGTTCCGAAGCAGAATTGAAGCTGTGATCGATGCTAATGGTGGTTATTTTGAGTAAATCTTGTTGATAGTATTGTAATTAACTCTGCCTGTAATGTTTTTTTGTCAATTCATTAAATTTAATAGATACAAAGAAGATTTTCTTTTTCCTTACGAAACTGTCAAATTTATCCCGAACACCCTGTATATATATAAAACTGCATATACATACAATAAGTGACTTTCAACATACACCTATAAAGATTTTTTTTTGCTTTAAATAATCTGAATGTATGGCAAGCAACTCGTACCAGACTGATCAAATTAAATTAAAATAATGAATATACAAGAAAATGAAAGGGAAAAATCATGCAAGCTATAATTTGATTTCTTTTGAAAAGGTTTGTGGTAACAGACTAATAATTACATGTAAAGAGAATTTAGCATAAATAAGCATTAAGAATAATTAAATTGATATTATCCTAAACAAAAAATAATTATTGGTGGAAATGTTTTCACTTGGCTATGTTACCAATTATATATATTTGGTTTAATCCTTTATCCAAGTGCAAGCAAACCAAGTTTGCACCTTAAGTATTTTCAGGACTGGGGCAATTTGGGGTAAAAGTGGTATATAAGTTCTCATCACTTGCCTTAGTATCTCCCATAATGTAAAGCATATCTCCTTGAGGAGATGTATAATGTTATGCATTAAGGGAAGGGCCACTACCCAGACCAGTTTTGACCTTTACTGAGGTCTCATCAGTGGGAGCCAGACCCAGAGGTGGTGATACTAAGGTGGAAGTAATGCAGAAGTCATATCACCATATACCAGTTGCCAAAAGGTGTCGACACTTTATTAGTAAAATTCTCTGGATTAGAGATAGTTGATGGAAGTTTTTTCACTTGGCTATGTTACCAATTATATATATTTGGTTTAATCCTTTATCCGAGTGTAAGCAAACCAAGTTTGCACCTGAAGTATTTTCAGGAAGGGGACAACTCGTGGTAAAGGTGGAGTAAGTTCTCATCACTTGCCTTAGTATCTCCCATAATGCAAAGCACATCTCCTTGCAGACATGTATAATGCTATGCATTAAGGGAAGGGCCACTGCCCAGACCAGTTTTGATCTTTATTGAGGTCTCATCAGTGGGAGCCAGACCCAGAGGTGGTGATACTAAGGTGGAAGTAATGGAGAAGTCATATTTACCTATACGAGTTGCCAAAAGATAAATATGACTTCTCCATTACTTCCACCTTGGTATCACCACCTCTGGGTCTGTCTCCCACTGATGAGACCTGAATAAATGTTGAAACTGGTCTGGGTAGTGGCCCATCCCTTAATGCATAGCATTCTACATGTCTGCAAGGAGATGTGCTTTTCATTATGGGAGACACTAAGGCAAGTGATCAGAATTTGATTATATAAAGAAACCTGTGGAGAATTTTTTTTTTCTTTTTTATGCTAGAAAGCGTTGCTGCACGCATTTGGATTCCATTGTATTCATGCGCCCTATCTGTATGTTATTCCTAGTATTGTTCCCAACTGTACTGACAATGTCCTAAGACACTTAGATCGAAATATTTACGTATTAAAAAACCTATTACTGTGGTTTTACGTGTGTTTATTTAGTCAAGTGATCAGAACTTACTCTACCTTTATCACGAGTTGCCCCAGTCCTGAAAATACTTCAGTGCAAACTTGGTTTGCTTATGCTTGGATAAAGGATTAAACCAAATATATATAATTGGTAAAAAATAATTATCTTAAATAAGAATTAATTCATTAATACCAAAACATTAATATCACTCTACCATTTCCTCTTGTGTGTCAGTCTAAAAGGCCTATTATGGCCAAGTAACTTGGCTTCTTTGAAATCTAATTAATGCTCAGATAAGGCAGTTAGTCTTATCTGCATGGTGTATTATGGCTGGAATTTGCATGTGTTCTTCTGTCCAGTTTGTCTGTTTTTTTTTTGTTTGTTTTTTTTTGGGAGGGGGGGGATGGAAAACCCTCCCACTTCCAGCTAACTTATCTTCAACTGAAAAACCCAGATAAGAATTATTCACATCCTAGATGGAATTTGAACTGAGGTATTTCAGCTAAAGGGCACAGTATTAATATTTTAAGTCAGTTTTGACAGTTATTAAAATAAAAAGATTCGTTTTATTTTTTTGCTCTTTCATCCTTATTAAATTACAGATAAATAGATATAACAAGGCATTATATTTTACCTGAATAGCCACTACATTAGGTTGGTAAAGGCTGCCACCATGAGTAGGAGAGTGTAGCTCTCTAGAAATGAAATGGTGAAATCCATCGCCTTTTGGAGGTGACTGTTGGAATGTCTTAAACTCAGGTATACTGGATGTCTCTGTCGTTGGAGACAATTTGGCACGGGCTGTTGTAATGGCAACTTCCTGACTGTGGTATGGATATGAAGGCACATTGCCTGTAAAAACATTCATTTATGAGAAATGGAGTTTTTAAATGTAAACGATCAGGACAAAGAAAATCATTTTTACAATATCTTGTAAAAATGATGTAAAAATATATTTTTGTAATAAACAATGTTTATTAATTTTAAAACTGACACATTAACTGTTTAATGTTGGTCTCGAGAGTTGGGAGTTCATTCCAGATTCTATCTCCCCCACCACGCTTTTTCATGCAGTATGATTAATATCTATAAGGGCATGTCACACATACTGCAGAACCTTGCAATCACCTCCTTTCAAGGTACAGCAGTAAAAAAAGTCCTGCAGGCTGACAGCCAGACAGTACACAAGACCAAACCTGAAGATAATACATCAGGAGGCTTCTAAATTGGCTAGTGTATAATTCTGCTACCATGTACAGCAATACCTCGTACAGTCCGGCTTCGATCAGTCCGGTTTTAAATCCTAAAAATTAGTACACAAAATTATTTTTTTTATAAAAATAATTTCGGTTTTTTCCCTTTATACAGTCAAGTCTCTTTTTGTGCGGTTTATTTTTATGTGGTTTTAAAGTTATGTGATATGATATTTAAATTTTTTGGGGGGTCCCCCATTGTATATGTATGTACCTAGACTCAATACAACATTATGTTCAATGTCTTAATGTGTAAGCTATATATAGTACGAGTAAGCAGTGGATGTTTGCGAACTTTAATGTTGAATTAACTTCTATGTCTATCAGTTTTCGATGCGCAAATCTACAGTAAAGTTGATTTGTGATAATTAAATTTTAATCCCATTTAAAAAAAACTACATAACAAGTGCAAAAAGAAAACGTGAAAATGATTCTGTCACCAAGAAACGTAAATGGCTCGCTTTAGAACAAAAGCTCGATATAATCAAGCTTCATAAAGAAAGTGCATCCTTTACTGAAATAGGCCATGAAAAAGGAATGGACGAGTCATCAGTTCAAAAACTTATCAAAAAAAAATAAAAATACAAATCGCAAGGTATGGCTATGGCTTCTTACTTATCAAAAATAGTGACTAAAACCAGAAGCACTCGAATGGTAAATATGGAGCGGCTATTATCCATATGGATCGAAGACACTTAACTCAAAAACAAGTTCCGCTTGGTCAAATGGAAATTCAAGCCAAAGCATTAAGTCTTTACAATGAATTGAAGACTATTTGTGATATAGAAAACGAAGGTGAGGGAACTAGTGAAAATTTTACGGCAAGTCGTGGGTGGTTTTTTGTTTTAAGCAACAAACTGGTATTCACAATGTTCATATTGTTGGTGAATCTGCAAGTGCAGATAAAGAGGCTGCTTTAAGATATCTGAAGGAATTGAATGAAATCATACAAAAAAGTGGCTACAAAGATGAACAAATATTTAACGTTGATGAAACGGGATTATTCTGGAAAAAGTTGCCATCACGCACTTTTATAGCAGTCAATGAAAAGTCATGCTCTGGATATAAAATTTCAAAAGACCATCTCACACTGTTATTAGGTGAAAATGCAGCAGGGTATTTCAAATTAAAACCAATGCTTGTGTACCATGCAGAAAATCCTAGAGCTCTTAAAAATGTATCAAAAAATAATCTCCCAGTGTTGTGGAGTTCAAATAAGAAAGCATGGGTCACAAGAGTTTTATTTGAACATTGGCTCACCAACTATTTTTGCCCTACAACGTTATTGCAGAGAAAAAGGATTAGATTTTAAGATTTTATTGATCTGAGATAATGTCCCCCGGTCATCCGACTGGTCTTTGTGATTTAAATGAAAATGTACAAATAACTTTTCTTTCACCAAATACAACGTCAGTGATCCAACCAATGGATCACTGTGTCATTGCGACATTTAAGGCCTATTATTTGCACCGCACTTTTGCACAAGCCATAAAAGCTACAACAGGAGAAAATGCGTCTACTTTAAGGAATTTTGGAATAGCTACAACATCAGAAATGTTATTGAAAATATAGGCGAAGCATGGTATGAATTAACGGCAAGCAATATGACAGCAGTATGGAAACATATACCACACTGAGCAAATGATTTCATCGGTTTTGAAACTCATTTTGCTGAAGTCACTAATAACATAGTGGAAATTGGACAGCAACTTGGTTTCAAAGAGTTAGATTCCGTCAACGTAATAACTGAGTGCATTGAATCGAACGCTAATGAACTGGATAATGAAACACTTATTAACATGGATGAACAATGAGCTTATGAAGATGGGAGGGCAACTTAAACAACGATGACTGTGTTGAAGTGCCTGCACGAGAATTAACAGCTGAACAACTATCAAAAATTATTGGAATGGTTGAAACCTTGTCAGAGCATATTATGGAAGTTGATCCCAATATTGAACGTAGCCTTACAATTTGCCTAATGATAAACAATGCAAAACATAGAAATGTATGAAGAGAAAAAAACCAAAGAAGAAAAATGTGCAGACATCGATATTGTAATTTTTAGAGAATAAAAAATGAATTACGAAAAACATGTATTTTTTGTTTCATTATTTTTGATAAAAACATTCGAATTTATTAATCTCATTTTATTTATTGAAAAATATGGAGAATTTTTTTTTGGAACCAATTATCATTTTTTGTATGTATTTAGTTCCTCGATTAGTCCAGTTTCAAACAGTCTGGGATATCTGTGGAACTGATTAGTCGGACTATGTCCGACTAATCGGTTCCACAGATATCCCGGACTGTAATGTGTGATGAGTACTTTCGAGACCATGATAATAAGGAAGTTGAGTGCTCTCAGTATGAGTAGTATATTCAAGAGTTTATCTCTTTGTGCTGCATGTCCCTTCTCTCTATTCGAATATTCAATAAAATGAACCATGATAAAAACAAATCAGTGTCTCTATAGCCATAAAAATCGCCCTCAGAAAATAACACCCAAACAATTATGAAAAAAGAACACAGAAAATTCAGAGTGCCTTAATTATAGACCTTCATGACATTTTAGTGACTAATAGTGTAAGGATAACTTAGTCACCTTCAATGTTACAAAATACAGTCATGCTTTTTTTTTTCTTGCAAATTCTTCTGTCTTCTTAAACTAATATTCAGCTCTAGAATTTCTCACTTAAGCATATTGCATCAATCCCTTTTTTATCCTCTAAAAAACTTTGCATCCTTTTCTGATCAGGGTGCTACTTTTCACCAATGGAACTAATATCTTAGTACAAACTCCAAATCTGTTCGAACCTCAGGACAGTGTTCTCATAATTGGGATAGTGTAGCAAAAATATTCTAAAAAGTCCTGACGCTGTCCAAAGGAGAGCAGTTTGGCTGACCAACAATCTCTCTCTCTTGAGAGACTGTTGGTCATGAGGACTTGAGCTGCTATCTCACAGACAGCCTGTTTCAGCCTTATGTCTTTTTCTACAGGCACAACTCCACTCATGGCTTTCCATTACTCTACCTTACACTAATGTTAGACTATAAAGGGACGTTAGATAACCACAAACAGTGGTTATCCAACATCCCATTATAGTTCAGTTGGAAATCCAGCTAACATGCTTCTACTCTTTCATTCCATCTCTCAATATTATCTCAGAAATTTCTGAGATAATATTGACTGACTACAAACTCCAGATATTCAAAAAAAAAAAAAAAAATCAATACCTTCTAATTTCTTAGAAGTAAAGTGATGCCCAAATTACCAATTAAATAGGTATTATCCAACCTGTAGGCCAAATGTATCACAATGTTTAAAATATATTGTTCTCAGCATATGAGAACTGATCTCAGAAAATAAGGTGTGTGCATGCACACACAATTTACATGTACATATAGACAAAGAGAGAAAGAGAGAGATTTAAAATTAATCCATCAAACTGCCCACAATAGCCTGACACTTACACACAAAAAAAATTCAGTCATCTGGCAGCATTTTTTAATATCAATAAAATAATAATAACAATAAAGAATAAAGCTAATTTAATGAAATTCTATTTCCTAATTTTTGTGAGATATCTCAATAATAAAAATATCATTATTTAAACCATTTTCCCCCTTTAATTATAATATGGTATAATTGAACTTAATTTTCAAAAACGGTTGATGGAGTAAAACATCTGGATTATGCCCAAGAATAATTGGCTAACTTCCCTCTCTTAATTATACAAGAAAATTCATTATAAGTTAGTCCTAATGAGTTTTCTTTCCTTGTTTTGATTCTTCAAGAAAAGACAAAATTAACACAATTCATTTCTTTCCTGAATAAATCCGAACTTTACTTGTAATTAAGCTGCATTAGTCTTTTGCCAAAAAAGCACCTAAAAATCAATACATTTTCATCTTGAAATCAACTTCTGCATTTGTCAATAATAACCCACAGATTTTACAAAAAAAAAAGCTTTAATAACACATTTTGTAGAATTATTTTTTAATTCTTAATTTACAGTCAATAAAATAGTGAAATATTAAAATACTAATTAAAAAAAAAAAAAAAAAACACTAAGAATGGCAGCAGAAATACTTTAAAGACATCTAATTAGGATGAAAGCACATCAATCTGTATTTACATAAATCTAAAATTTCTGACAACATTAAAAGCTTCTCCCAAATAACAAAAATAATACTCTGTAGAAAAATAAAACTACCTGCACATTTCACCATTTTATTTATAATGCTTTCTGTATCATAACTCATCTAAATAAAATAGTGAAACTGAATTTTTTTTTTTTTTTTAGAAAGTTTTTTTATCTTGGGTGTAAAATACATTAAAGATACCAAGAAATTTTATACTTGGTTTTAATCCTTTTCCCCGGATAAACAAAACAAAGTTTTGCAAGTGAAATATATTCATGCCTGAGCTACTTGCATATAGAGGCTAATGACTTCATATCACTTGCCTTAGTATGTATCCCATAATGCAAAGTACCCCCCCCCTTTTCAGGCATGTATAATGCAATGCATAATGGGAAGGGCCACTACCCAGACTGGTTTCGACCTTTACTGAGGTCTTAAACTTTCTACATCTTTCTCTCATACAGCAATTTTTATTAAGAAGGTCAAGCACCTTTTGTCTACTTGCATATGAGATATATATGACTTCTGCATTACTTCAACCTTGGTATGGCTCCCACTGAAGAGACCTCAATAAAGGTCAAAACTGATCTGGATAGTGGCCCTTACCATTATGCATTGCATTATACACACCTGAAGGGGTGGGGGGGGCACTTTGTATTATGGGATACATACTAAGGTAAGTGATATGAAGTCATTAGTCTCTATATACAAGTAGCTCAGACGCGAATATATATCATGCGCAAAACTGTTTTGTTTACCTGGGGAAAAGGATTAAAACCAAGTATAAAATTTCTTGGTATCTTTAATGAATTTTTTTTTCATCATATGCAATTATATACAAACACATTAATCACTTCAATAAACATCCTAACATTTTTGTCATTTAATTTATATGCAGTACGTTACACAAAACTCCTTCCCCCTATTCAAGCCTTGATTTTCCAAAAAGTGTGCTGAAGAGGTTTAATATTAATATCAATAATTTCATGTCGTTATTAATTTTTAAATTCATGATTTGAATTATAGGTGATCAGAAATGATCATCATTTCCTGATATACTATTTTCTGATGTATACTGTTTGATGCTAAGATAGCAGAAAGAAGACCCACAGGAAGACTAAAATCTAGGCAGAATGATTCAGCCAGAAGCACCCCAGAAGACAAAAACATGATCTGACAACACTGGGGTGCTGACAAGTAACAGACTAATTTGGAGAAAATTTTTGACAGGAGATTAGTAATAATGCAAACTTAATCATACAGTATTGTCAGAATATCCTCTACACACTTCTGAAGGCACATATCAGGAAAATGATGGATGTGTACATATCAAGGGGTGTCTAGAATACTATGAAAGCCCAGCAAAATCATAAATAAATCCAAAACTACTTTTGCAAGCACCAAGTGCAAAAAACTTGCTTGTTTCTCAAACTATACTAGATCCTTCTGGTTCCTTGCTAAAGCAAAAGGTTGCAATTGCTGCCCTTCCATGCTTCCAACTCTTATATACAGCAGTCCCCCCCTTATCCATGGGGGAAACATTCCAAGATCTCCATGGATAAAACCACAGATAGTACCAAACCCTATACATACTATGTTTTTTTCTTCATCATCATCATCAAATTCCTGCCATGTACCCTCAAGGGGTGTACAGGATATGACAGTACTACATGAAAAAATTACATCATTACTAACTTCCTATCTACAATTTTCCTCCAAATCAGTCTGTTACTTGTCAAGACTCCAACATTATCAGATCTTATATTTCTATCGTCTAAGGCACTTTGTACCGTATCAATCCACCTATATCTTGGTCTTCCTCTGGGTCGTTTTCCTGCCAACCTGGCAGAGAACACTTGTTTTGCTAATCTTTCCTCTCCCATTCTATTTAAATGACCATACCACCTGAGATTAGCTCTGCTAACGCATTCCTGGATGCTGACAATGTCAAGTTCTTTCCTAATATCCTCATTTTTAATATGATATTGCCATTGATGCCATCTGTTCACGCTTCGAATCTTTCTCAGGACTCTCATATCTGCGGTCTCTAGTCTTTGGTCAAGTGTTTTACTTCTGACCCAGCTCTCAGATCCATAAGTTAAAACTGGTTTGAACCCTGTCTTGTATACAGCCAGTTTAGTGTTCCGACTAATTTCTCACTTACTCCATATGAATTTATTCAATTGACTTCCCACCATACCAGCTTTGCTGATTCTGTTGTCTATTTCTATATTTAATTTACCATCTTCAGTAAAAATCGTGCCTAAGTAGCTGAAATGTTTTACTTGTTCCACAGGTTCTCCATTCACAACACAGTTGACATTTTCAATGATTCTGCCTATTTTCATTGTCTTTGTCTTTTTATTGCTGACCTTCATACCATATCTATTACAACAGCTATTCAATTTAGTCAGAGAATCTTGCAGGCTTGTAGCGGATTTATTTAGAATTATAACATCATCCGCATAAAGCAAAGAGCTGACATTAACATCTCCAATTTTGATATCAGGTTTAATACCACTTTCCTTCATAATGTGATCCATATAGATAATGAATAACAGAGTGGATAATGTACATCCTTGTCTCACACCAGATTTAACATTAAACCATCTTCCTGTACTTCCTTCAATTCTAACTGCTGACTTACAACTCAAATAAAGACTAAGTATTGCTTGATATAATGCCCCATTGACACCATATAACTGCAGCATATTGAATAGCTTCTCTCTCTTGGCACATTGTTATATGCCTTTTCCAAATCGACAAAACTTAAATAAAGATCTTTGTTATATTCCCAGGCTTTCTCGACTATTTGTCGTAAAGTGAAGATCTGATCCTGACAGCCTCTATTTGGCCTGAATCCAGCTTGTTCTTCACCAAGCTTTTCTTCCACAATTCTTCTCAACCGTTTCTCAAGTATACTTGCATAGATCTTGCCAGGAACACTCAGTAGGGAAATACCTCTGTAATTCTCACATTCAGTTTTATTTCCCTTTTTATATATGGGTACTATGAGAGCTCTACTCCAATCATCGGGAATTCGTCCCTCTGTCCAGGCTTTCTGAACTATGCAGTGCAGCCACTGTAAGACTTTTATACCACCATACTTCAGCATTTCTGGTCAAATATCATCTACTCCTGCTGCCTTTCCACATTTCAAGCCTTTGATGGCTTTTTCTACTTCAAGTATGGATATGTATTCCTGACTGCATGCCTGGGCAGTGTTTTTTATCACTGTGCTGTCCTCACTGCTTGTTTCATTTAGCAGTTTTTCAAAGTAATTACTCTATACTTCAAGGATATCTTTTTCTTCTGTTTTCATGTCACCTTTATCATCTCTAACTCCTTTTACAGCACTCTTTCCTCCATTCCTAAGTTTCTTCAACAACCTCCAGAATATTTTTTTTTTTTTTGAAATAAAAAATGATGGTACAACATGACAATATTTTTTCCTATATAGTTTAAATAAACTTTAATTTATAAATTAGGCACAGTAAGAGATCAACAACAATAACTAATAATAAAATGGAACAATTACAAGAGCATACTATATGCTAAATGTGAATGGAATCTTAGCAACCTCAGTATACGATTTTTTTATTATTATTTATTTATTTTACGAAGTTGAGAACTTTCACCTTTTCACTGAAAAGAAAGTGCTTTACGACTTCTCTTTGACATATCCAAATTACAAGCATCACTACTCTTTTGTTTTGGGGCCATTATTAAGTAAAATAAGGGTTACTTGAACACAAGCACTGTGATACCGTAACAGTTGATCTGATAATCAAGAACTACTCAGAACTGCGTGTAATTTAAAACTTATGAATTGTTTATTTTTGGAATTTTCCATTTAATATATTCAGACCAGGTTTGACCACGGATGGGGGGGTATGGTATATCCAAACAGTAATGGTATATCCAAACAGTAAACACCACTTAAAGATATGGCTGATCTCTTGGCATCAGTTACTCCTCAAACTTGTATATGTGAAAAGAAAATCAATCACTATAGTGGAAAGTGATTTTCCTTTTATCAGCATACCAAAAACAACTCACCACATGTTGCTCTTTCTGGTGAAAGATATCAGAAAATTCCTAAACAATATAGATGCTGATAAGTCTCATGGTCCAAAAGTTATCTCTCCAACTACCTAAGAACTTGTGCCCTAGAATTGTAATTCATCCTGTTAGGTAGATGGAAGAAAAATATAACAGCCTACATAAGCTGTTATACTCTTCTAACATCTACCTAATAGTAGAAACAAGCCTTTCTTTTCCTAAATAAAGAAAATAAAAATCAGCCTACTGATTTTTATCTTCTTTGATGGTCAGCCATCTGACCATTCTTGCTCCAAACAGGTGTCTTAGTCACGGACACAAGCCATAGAAAAGTTTAAAGATAGTGATGTGGTTGCTCTTGGTATTTACTTGGTATTTTTATGATATATCCCAATAAACAACAATAAGAAATCCATAAGGATGAGTAGGAAGTAGAACAAAGGATCATCTCTGAAAGCTGTGAAAAAGCAAGATTAGCAAGGGTGTGTCGGCTATGTTCTTTGCTTGGAGAGTGATGAATGAGTGGAATGGATTGCCAGAGGTAGTTTGAGTGTCCAATGCTAAATAAGTTTAAGGAGAGGAATGATAGGTATTGCACAAATAAACAGTAATGTACATCTCCCACATGAGTCTTTTGACTCATGGAGATAACCATATACTAATAATAATAAAGTGATTAGTGATGCTCTTTCATTGTTTAGAGAATATTTGCTTTATGTGAGAACTATTCTAAGAATGAGAAATCAATAAATAATATGATTAGTTAGAAAAAATACTGATGTTTTTGGAAAATGTATTACTAGAATGGTCCTATATTACACATATTCTTCTGAGTTTTCTTAAAGTTAAAAAACTGATTTTGTTTAGAAAATAATTTTTTATTAAATAAAAAATATTCTATTTTGTCCTGTCTACAGCTACTCATTACTCATATTCTTTCTCATATACATTAATTACCTGTTCTCACTAACTGTAAATCCTATCCAAAATTTTGCTGATAATAATACACTCCATTTCTCTTTCCTCCTTTGAGAAAACTTATAGCGCTCTTAATTCAAGCTTCAGTAGCTGCAGAATAAATATCTTAAACACTGGATTTCCTCACTATTCTTAAGTGGGAGTGAAGATAATCTAGTCAATTTTAATGCTCTCAAAACAAAATCCTGTCTTATTTTTCAAAACAAGATTTTGCTGCTCATTCTAAATCTAATAAATATTCTGATCTCCATTAACACCAATTTTCTCTTCTTGCATTGACTTTTATGTCTAGCCTAAAAATGCATCACACTCACATCCTTGTCAGTCTCAAACAAACTTGATCCCGCTTTAATGCAAAATACTGCCTCTTGCCTGTATAACTCCTAACAGTTTATAAATAAAAAAAAATCCACAAACAAGAATACTGTTTATCAGGATGCCATACTGAAAGATATATGGAAAAACTTAATCAACTCACTCAGTTTAACGGAACCACAATACGCGAAAAATCATGTAACACATGTACATACAATACGTATCCATTATACTGACTGAAGCTTCTCAACACATGCATGCATGCATAGTTTCAAACTTAACTGCCTAACAGTCAGCAACGTTTCTGTATTCTCTCATATTTTTTATGTGTACCGTTCAGCTTTGACAAAGCAAGACAGTCGTTAGTGAAACTAGTAGGCAGGATTATATTAATAAAGTACCTATGGTCTCGTAACCACAAAAAGTCTCATTTTTAAGTATTTTATGACCAAATATGTATAATTTAAGAATACTGTTCTCACATTTGGGATGGTACACTAAAAATCTTTGCAAGAACTCTCAATGCTGTGCATACAGGGGGAGCCACTTGATAGGCATTCCACCACATAAAAACTTTCCCAGTAACTTTCTCATAGATACTCAGTTTTTCTGCTTGCTTTTTTTCTTTCTTTTTTTTTTGTTTTAAAAATAGGTATTTTCATGGGCAATGCTACTGGCACCACCATTCATCCACTTTTTTCTAATCGTGTAAGAACACAAGCAGCTGCTGGTCAACATCCAGGGCCAGTGGAAGCAGGCATGCGAGCGCCGCTGCTGGGGCACGGTTCACAAGTTCATTTTTAAGAAATAAAATTTTTATCATAAAAACAAAAAATTCTTAGAATGATCAATATTAAAATAAATAAGGCCAGATACACCGAATAAAAATTTTAAAAAATTGTATAATGTTGCCTCTTTGATCAGCCGGCTGTTTACGATTTTGCAGCAAGAGCAGGCTAAATGTTTGCCTGCCGAATGTTATGTCTACTGCAGTCCGTCTAAAGTGAAACGGTGAACGGTTTTATGGGCAGAAACGAATTTTCGTACTTGCTAGTTAACCAGTCATATGGTATGCATTTTAGTAGGCTACTGACAGTAGCGCAGTGCAGACTATTATTTTGTCTCTGTGTCATGTAATATGGTACTCATTTCAGTAGGCTACTGACAGTAGCGCATTACGGACTATTATTTCGTCTCTGTGTCATGTTGTGTAATAATTTCTTGTGGGTATAAAATAGAAATGGAATCAAAAATTAAAAAAAAGTTATCCGGTGCACAAAATCGTAAGTATCATGCTGCAAAAGAAGCAGATATTAAAAAACAAACTGGGGCTCTTAATAAATTTGTTAAAATATTAAAATATTATGATGCAGATTGTAACCAACTCGATACACCAGAAATCAGAGTTGAAGAACCGTACACATCATCTAGTTTGCATGAAAGTACTATTGCAACTATTGAACAAGATAACAAGACGCATGATTTAAGTGAAAAACAGTTAGGAGAAGATTTAGTTGTAGTTGACCGAAACTAACACATTGTTAGTCTCTGTAAATTTAGAAGATCCAAGTAAATGGGGAAATTGATGAAAAATTATGAGTTGTTTTAATTGAAATGGGGCCTGTTCAAAAGAAAAATATAATATATCCCAGAGATACATATAGTCATAAATTTCGCGACACGTATTATAATAGAAAATGGAAAAAGGGGAACTTGTGTCAAGAACATGGCTCATTTATTTCGAAACTTTAAATTCTGTTTTTTGCTTTTGTTGCAAACTTTTTGCACCTAATGAATCAAGTAGCCTTGAAGAAGGTTATAACGATAAATGTAAGTACAACTTTGCATAGATATGAGACTAGATTAGCTCGCATGAAAAATTTCTTAAAATGGAAGGAAGTTGATAAAAATTTAAAAAACAAAACTACTATTGATTGCCAGACTCAATGGAAAAGAAACACTGGAGTGTTTTAGAACGCTTCATTGAAATTATAAAATTCCTTGGTAGCCAAAACTTAGCTTTTCGCAGATCATCTGATAAATTAGATGAAAGGAATAACGGCAATTTTTTTAAAATTAGTCGAACTGTTTGCAAAGTTTGATCCCGTTATGGAAAATCACGTTGAAAGGGCCCTACAATGAAACAATACAGTACACTATTTGAGTAAAGACAGTAAAAATAAAATATTGGAAACTTTAAGTAACACAATCAGGGATACAATCCCTGATTGTATTATTATTATCAATTCGAAAATCTAAATATTATTCCATAATTTTAGACTGCACACCTGATGCAAGTAAAACAGAACAAATGACAATTATTATTCGCTTTGTTTCCTGTGACAATGGAATTGTCAAGATCCAGGAAAACGTTTTAGGTTTTGCAGATATATCAGATTCCACAGGATGTGGTTTATGTGCAACAATAATGGAACATTCCAACTGAAGACATCATGCGAGGTCTAGGGTATGACAATGGGGCAAATATGAAAGGGAAAAAATATGGGCTCCAAAATTTGCTTTTGAACAAAAATCCTCAAACTTTTTACATGCCATGTGCTGCTCATACTCTAAATGTAATCATTAACGATGCAGCCAAAGTGAATGCAGATACAATTAGTTTCTTTGCAATTATTCAAGAAATATACAATTTCTTTTCATTCTCTTACAAATGTTGGGCAATCCTTTTAAAATCTGTAAAAAATTTCACATTGAAAAAGCCATCAGAAACGCAATGGGAAAGTAAAATTAATGCAATCCGCCCTTACAATATCAGTTAGGAGAAATTTACGATGTATTTTTTAAATTTTAAATAATGAAAATTTTAATAAAGAAACTCAGCATGAAGCGCAAGCATTATGTGCTAAAATAAAGGACTACAAATTTATTTGCTCTCTTATAACTTGGCATGATTTACTTAACAGAATAAACCCTGAGTAAAATGCTTCGAGACAAAAATATGAACATTACACTTGCTTTAGAATCTATTGAAAACTTAAAAATATTCTTACAAGAGAATCGATCAGATACAAATTTTAAAGAAGTTCTAAAAACGGCAAAAGAACTGAGTGAAGAGGTGGATGGAGAACAAAAATTTAAAACTGATATGGAAGTTCGACGACGAAAGAAGATATGACAATTTGACTACAAGCATCATGACGAAACACCAGAATCGCCAGAAGATAAATTTAGAGTGAATGTGTTTTATACACTTCTAGACATTGCAATGTGTTCGTTAATAGAACGTTTTGAACAACTAAAAACATATTATGATAATTTCAATTTTTTTATAGATTACTACAAATTAATAATGAAGATTTACGAAAAAATTGTGACAATTTAGAGAATCTCTTGAAGGATGGCGACAATAAAGACGTAAATGCAATAGAACTATATGACGAGTTATGTGCTTTCCGGGATATTTTTCGGAAGGATAATTTAAATATTCAAAGCCCTTTCAATATTCTTAATTTTATTGTGTCCAATAATTTATCTTTCCCTAACTTTTCAATTGCTTCAAGAATAATACTATTAACCTTACCTGCTAGTGTAGCGAGCGGTGAACGTTCCTTTTCCAAGTTGAAATTGATTAAAACCTACTTAAGAACAAGTACGTCACAAAAAAGGCTCGTTAGTTTGCCGTTAATAGCTATTGAAAATGATATATGTGCGGAATTAGACGTTAACACCATTATTTCTAATTTTGTGAAGATGAAATCAAAAACCCTAAAATTTTAATTTAAAAAATTTCAAGAATATTTATGAATCTAATTTATTTTCTGTTATTCTGTAAAGATGTTATGTTTTGAAGACTTATATTAAATGTTCAAATTATTTCTGAATTCTTTTCTTATTTTCTTATCTATCTTGAGTTTCTTTTATTTTCCTAAAAGATAGTTCCACTTATAAAAATTATTAAAATTTTTTTACAAATTACTAAGATTTTAGTAACTTGTAAAATGGACGAATTTTTTAAACTTTAGTTCAAATAAATTTTAACTTTAATTAAAATTCATTTTAATTTTGTTAGCGATTCGGGTCGGTGAGAAGGCTATAATCCCTGAAGTGGCTTTATCAAAATTTGCTTTAACTTTTGAGAATTTTTTGAATATTCGGGTTTTTAAACGATTATCTTGCCTAGTCAACACCCCCAGTTCGTTACATTTAGCGAACCAACGTGTGGCTGCTCTGTCAAAATTTATTTAAGAAATTTCAAATAATTTAAATTTTTATTATCATAAAAGAACCACACACACTCGGATCATTACAGGGGCACTTAGATAGAAATTGCATGCGGGCGGCAAAGACTAATGCCGGTTCTGTCAACATCCATTCACAGTCAACCTTCAAATTTATAGAACTAATTTTGCATCCTAGTTTTTCATTCCATTTATTTCAATTCTATCTTTCTAACAACCTTTACTATGCTATTTTCCCCAATGAATAAAACTTCCAGTTCTTCAAGAAATATATTAACAGATTACTTTCTTCTAATGACACGCCCACACATGTCATGATTGCATTATACATTTTAACATCTCTCGTGTGTGGGATTCATATTTAAAATTCATTCCACTCCCACCTCCTGTTCTATTCCTTTTACATTAATAGGATAGCTGTAATAAGCCATCCTATTAATGTAAAAGACAAATAAATTAGCCTCTTATATAAATGCATATAATTTTATGTAATGATAGAGTACTGTAGTTAATCCTACACCAACAGTCTTCTATGTCTGAAAATGCATATGTTATCTGACCAAGTTAACTGCTTTGCAAAGGAAGAAAAGCACTGTTACTTCTATATGAGAGACCAGTTAACCAACCATCATCTGAAAAGTCCTAATAAAGTTACATCCAAACAACATTTGAAGTGAGACTGTACTATTCATAATGATAATTTTAGGAATGAATCAAAAACATATATGAAATTATATGATAACTAAAATAATAAAGTCCACTAGAAGAAAGACCACCTCACTTCACAGAAATAAATACAAATGTGAAAGACTGTTCTGAAATTTACCTCTACCCTAAATAAGAATCCTATTTGAATAAGTTCAATGCATAAAACTGCCTCCCTCGAGTCAGGAAATGCATATTTGCAGATAAAATGCCAAGAATTCCAAAGTCCTGAATTCGCAGTTCAGGATTTTGAAACTTGCCTGTTTATTCACATTAGTTTCACTTATTCATGTAGTAGGTATGTGCACATGAGTAAGAGATTGTTCTTAATAACCTAAAAATTCTGATGATTTGATTTATATGTTAACTGTTACTTATAATGGTAATTTTAGGAACCACTATTAAACCCAAGTGATGCAGCAACTGAAAAATAACTTTACTGAAAATATATTGAAGAGGTGTAATAAAAATATTCAATCCATGTGCAACTACTTCTTCAGTGATATTGAAATACCTAGAGCAAATCACATTTCACAGTTAAATGAAACAAAAAACAAGTGCGGAAATGATCAGAAATAACTGCAAAAGTTTATTTCCTAACAGCATTCTTGTTTGTAATATAATTCATTATCACAGCAACTGAACAAAGAGTCCCACTCTGTATCATTTCAAATCATTTAGCCCAACAGATTTAAATCAAAACTGAAGTGTCTTGATAAATTTTATGATATCCAATATTTTCAACCATCCAACCAAAACAAGTAGCTCAATTGGAAGAACAACAGTACATCGCACCCTTCGATTGGAAGAGGCCTAAGTTCAATTCTCATTGTGATGAGAGGAATCTTCATATGGGAATTTTTCAATTGAAGGTGAGTTAGCCAATCTCATACAGAGGTAGCAGGGTTTTTTCTCCCAGAAACTCGAGTTTTTTTTCATCCCGCATACAGACAAATTGGCCTTCAAGACACACAATACTAATGGTGGTAGTGGGAAGTATATGGTATTCATGTAGATGATGATGGTAGTGGTGATTTGGTATAGTTGGTGGATTAAGTGGTGGAGATGAAGTTGTTGAGTAGGTGCCCTCCCTTGATGAGTCTTTCAACTCCTTGGAGGTGTCATGAAATAATAATAAATCAACTGTTGTCCACTGAAACATTTAAATATCCAATATCTGATATAAATTACTTACAACCAGAAGTATAAAAAAACCAAAAATTATCTCATAATGACTTTAAATATGATCAGGTACAAAATCATCAGTAATAACTGTAATCAAGTTGTATAATGAAACATAATAAAAAGTTACTATATATTCAAAACAATTTGCACAAGAGTGTAAAAAAGAATAGAATAGATTTTCGAAAACAGAATCTCGAAGAAAAAATTCCTTATATAAAGAAAATATTTGTGCACTTACCTAGATTAGCTGGCCGGGGAAGAGTAGCTATACCACTACCAGGTAAGTCCTGAGAATCAGGTATGTGAGTGGACCGTCGGATGCCATTTGTGATATCTTTCACCCTTTTGATGGCAAGCATTATCTTCTTTTGATGACCTGAAAGAATTCCAAGAGATAAAATCTAGCTCAAGGGTCAATTAAAAATAACCTGGTCCATTTTAAATATTTTGGTCCCAATTCACCCTGTTTGCAACATTTGAACAGGAAAAACTTGGGTTTGATTCTTATTTTGCATTAGAGGTTATTCACCATTGTTATATTTGTAAATATTTTTGTAAATATTGGTATATTTTGTTTCCAACAAAAAACAGTATAATAGGGATAAAATAACTAATTAAATTATCATAACCTTAATCATTTTCGACAGTACATATATGCTGCTTGAAAAGAAGTCAACAAACACCCCTGTAGACAAGGTGCATCATGCTATGTAACAAGTCATGGTTTTTAGCCAATATAAATTGGAGGATTATGATGCTCCCAAGTCTGTGTCTGGGTAAAATGGCTGCAAGAAGAGAACTGACAGAGTTTGAAAGAGGCATTTTATAGGATGCCATGTTGCTGGTCTATCTGCTCAGCAAACTGTTGACTAATTTGGTCATCTGAGGTCAACAATCAGTGATACGATAATGAGATGGAAGTATAGGGAGTTGACTGCAATTGCCCCACAGTTGACAACCCACGACACTCACCAAAAATGACTACAGGGTTCTACAAAGCATAGTATGTCAAAATCGCCATTAGCTGGCCAACACGTTGAATGTGGAGCTCTGGGCATCAACTGGAACATGAATCTGCACAAAAACATTCAGAACTGAGGCTCACAACATGGGTTTCCATGGTAGGACAACCATAGACAAGCCTCACATTACCCAAAACAATATGCAACATTTCACCACTGAAGACAATGTCGCATGTCTTCAGTGGTGCAAAGAATTTGTACTGTGGACATGGAAGCTTGGAAAGTTGTGTTATGGAGCGATGAATCATGCTACACCCCTCTATTGAGCAGATGGATGGGTTTGGGTGTGGCAGATGAACATCTCTTACCAGAATATATAACCCCAACTATGAGATTCAAAGGTGATGGTGTGACGATATAGTTCAGTTTCTTGGTTTGACCTCAAACCTTCATTTGTGGGGCCATGAATATTGAACTACGAGAGGTATCTGAGCATTCTGGACAATGCAATGCTTCCTACACTGTGCATATCTACAAAACTGTCTATGGTCTCATTCAGCAAGACAATGCACTGTGTCATAAGGCTGTTGATGTAATTGCATAGTTTGCAGACATGTACATCACCACACTTGAATGGTCTCCACAGAGCTCGGATCTCAATCCTACTGGACATCTGTGGGATGAACTGGAGCATCAAGTGAGGTCAAGGGATGTATGCCCGACAACAGCCCAGGACTTCATTACATGCCTACAGGAAGAACTGTCCAAAATTCTCATTGATCACTATCATATGCTTGTGGAAAATATGCCCCATAGGCAGTGGTGAGCTATGGAAATTTTAACAAAGGGCTCGCATCGTCGAGCAAAAAAAAAAAAAAAAAAAAAAAAGCCTAATTTAGCCCTCATAATACTTATATTGCACCTTTGTAGAACTTCTGACAGATATGATAATTCCTGTAGGATATCAATCGTTAATGCTAGATCTTTCAAAAATTCCCAATTGAGAAGTCAGTTTAAAAAGCCCTTATATTTATCGTTCGATGCAAAATGCTTGCATAAAGCTGGGTAATTTCTCCACACAGCAAGAGCCGTTCGTAAACTGCAAGCTGCCCATCGTGGTCCAAACACACGGCCAATCTTTAAAATTTTGATACCAAGGTCTTTTGCAATCGTATTTAATTCTCGTTGATTTTTTGGTGATTGATGTTAAAAAGCATATAATTTATCCATAAATATTTCAAAATGATTTATTTCTTTAATGTTTTTTTTATCGAATCGTCTAATGCTAAGCATAAACGATGAGCACAATGCCAAATCACAACGTTGGGAAATTTTTGTAGAAGTTTGATTGCAACACCTGATTTGTTTCCTAACATTACACTAGCTTCATCAGAACAAAATGCAATGAAATGATTTGTTTATATAGTTATCAGAAAATTCATACGAATTTAAAGTACCAATTATAGTAGTATGTTCTAGTTCTACAAGATTATTAAACAAGAAGAAGAACAAGGGGCTCTCAAATTTGAGAAAAATTTAACAAAGGGCTCGTGCGAGCCCCTTATAGCTCATCACTGCCCATAGGATTGCTGAAGTCATCACAGCAAAAGAAAGTTCTACATGTTATATTAAGGTGGGCACCATGGTTGTTTGTTTCTCATACTATGGTGTGGATTAACTTCTTTTCTAACAGTATATTTACACTATGTGTTGCACAAAGTAACTGCAAACAGGACTGATAAATTTTTTAACATAGCTCTATCCCGTCTCCTTAAAAATGTTACCTTTATGGGAGACTAGGAGAAATACAATGATTAATTAAGAAAATATTAATTAGAAAGTATTTTAAATTCTAAAAAGTTAACTAAATATTAAACAGTTATGTGGTATAACAAAAATCCTTTACTATAACAAAATTTAAATTATAATTTTAATTACAATTATATAAAATTAATTATGTTACTTTTGTTATTATTATATTATTAATTAATGGCAACCTGGTTGGCAAAGTGGTTAGTATATCCACTCTCCAACCAACAGTCATTGATGTTTACTGTTACTAGGTGAGAGATGAATTTCACTGCCTGGTGAGATCCAAAAGCTGCTTACTGAAGAGCTAAATTGCTTGAAAAAGTCTTAGTCTCTAGAGTAGGGTTTCCACATTGGTTGGCAAAGTGGTTAGTATATCCACTCTCCAACCAACAGTCATTGATGTTTACTGTTACTAGGTGAGAGATGAATTTCACTGCCTGGTGAGATCCAAAAGCTGCTTACTGAAGAGCTAAATTGCTTGAAAAAGTCTTAGTCTCTAGAGTAGGGTTTCCACATTATGTAAAAAATAAATAAAAATACAAAAATATATAAACTTAATAAAAAGAGGAAAAAAAACCTTAGCCCCGCTGTACTAATTGTACTATAAGTTTACCGATCCTTCATGGATGAGACCACAGCTGTAACGAGCAAAACCATCATAATGATTTTAATTTACGCCTATTCTCATGCAATTGCTCACTTTTATAATGAGAATAGTACACAGATATGTCATACAAATTTTGGTAACTTTTATTCTGTGTGTGTGTGTGGACACCATGTTAAAGGCTTAATGGAATGTATACTTTTATTTTTTTTGTGTGTGTGTGTTAACTTATATATAGTGAGTAATAGTTATAATGAGGCATCTGTGTGTTGAAGCTTAAGTACTGTGATGACATCATGTCCGAGGCTTAATGGAATGTATACAGCACTCGGAAAAGATTAAAACAGATTTTAATACTTCCAATATTTCGTCTCACTCACTGAGACATCTTCACTTCGCAGAGGTAATCCCTGAAGATGTAAGGGGGGGACACCCTGGGCAGCACTTTTCACATGATAAATTTTTAACAATTTTTTTTTTGATGATTATTTTATTTATGTTAACTTAGTAATTTTTATTACTTAATTAATAATTAGTTTTTAACAACTACAACTAAAATAAATATAGTCTTTTAATTTATTTCCCTATACACCATTTTGACTTTTCGTAGTATTTTTTATATGTATTGAGAGGGGCAGCAAAAGCTCTAGCTATGCCAATGTCCCTGTGGACTATTGATGTGGAGTTGATTTTCCTATGAGTGCTTTGAATTTTCCCCTTAACATAAATTCAACCTCAAACAGGTTTCATTAAGTAGAATGTGTATTTTAGAAGAATGTTCATTTTTCTGTTATATTCTGTTTGATCCATTATGACAATAGCATTACACTTATCTGCTTCTGCCAAGACTGGATTTAAGGTAGTTGTGGCCCTAAGTTATAACTTTTAAGAGACCTCCCTCCACTGAGGTAAATTTTATTTAAGTGAATTATCTATGCTGAGGCAGTGTCCCCCTTATAATAGGAGGCACTAAGCTATAGCTTGCCTGACTTATGCATAAATATGGCCCTGCTTGGTTATAATGATTTTGCTTTATTGTATGTTTTTTTTTTTTTTTTTTTTTTTAAGGCTGCTATTTCTTTGCTGGAATGCTGCTCTTGGGAGGTTGAGATTTGATGAGAATGCCAGCCACATCTTAACAAATACTGTTAACCACTCTGGGGATAGATTATAGATCTCGCATATTTATTAATTCATTTTGTTCCTCTTGTGTCATTTGTACTGTGAAGCTGTTATAAATATCTCATATTTTCATCTAAACAGTCTCACATGCACTGTTTACTGGCAGAAGCATCCTATCTTGTTCAAACCAAATTTTCTTTGTACACATAATGATATCTTGTCTGAATAATTACCTGTTTCCTGTAATGTGTATTACAAGCAGATATCTCTATTTACAATTCTGTCAAAAGAGACACTGGTCCTATAATTTTCCCAGTGTGAATACCTACCCACACAACAGTTCATGAATTGATATGCAGATAATATCCTTCTTGCAGATATCAACTTGACTTGCTGATATAGTCTTTCTCCAACTGAAAGAGGATTATTTCAGCTAAACATGTTTCATCACTAAATAAAATGATAGAATAAACTGTAAATGGCCTGACTTGTTCTAAAACCCAATTTGGTGTTATCTACCTTTATTGAACTAATGAAATTTTGTGCAAATGAAACCTATAGTGTTTGAGACTCTTTTCAAAAGACATGTCACTAACACCAGGCTCTTAAGCAATCTTTTGTATGGATCTCTTAGAATCATTTTAGATTAGATCAGTTGCAAACAGGAAAATCTTCACCAACTGTAACTAGCAAAATAAGCAGTTGCATCAGCTGGGATTTATTGCAAAGAATAGAAACATAAGTAGACGTAATAATTAACAATGGAGAACTTTGTGAGAGTTTTTTTTTTATTATCAGTAAAACAAAGATCCAACAATTAAAATGTGTAAGTTACACATATATGACACAGAGCAGCATGGTGTTTGAGTACTTTTTTAGGTTCTAATGGCATTTTTTAAAAGAAATTATATAATATTAAAAACGCTACTGCCTATGGGTAGGATACATAGAGAAGAACAATGTCCCATAGAGGGAATAACTTCAGTCAATTGTTTGTCTTTGGATTGGGGCAATGAAGAAAGGTTTCGCAGCTTTCCTTTTACAATCACTCTAAAAGAAAATGGTTTATGTGTAAAATCTTAGTCTTTTTTCAAAGGATCTGATCTGGTAGAAATAGCATGTTCAGCAAATGTAGATTATTTCAGCTCATGGAATCAAATGTAGTTCATGACAAACAGCCACAGATTTACCTGTCTGGCAGTGAGGTAAGCTACATGTGCAAGGTACTTCATAAACATCAAGGTAGATTAGAGGCAGAAGTTCCCCACTTTGTGGAGCCTAGAAAGGAAGAAAGTTTATTAATCAGACAAAAAGTCATACTGAGTTCAAGAGATTTAAGTAGCTTAGTGGAGAACTGCTCTCTGAAAAGATTAGAGAGCAGAAGAAGGGTTGGTGGTGGAATAATAATGTACAAGTGGCAGTGACAGCTAAGAGGAAGGCAAAGCAGAAGTGGGATGAGTCAAGAGTGGAAAAGGATAGAGAGGTGTACAGAGAGAGAAAGCAAGAAGCCAAGAGAGTTGTGTCACAGCCGAAGGCCATGGCATATCAAGATCTGTATGATCAATTAGAAACAAAGGAAGGACAGAGAAAAATTTACCAACTAGCGAAATGTAGAAATAAAGCAGCAAAGGACATCTTACATATGAGGCAGATCAAAGACGCTGAAGGAAGAGTATTATGGAGGGATGTGAACATAAGAAACAGATGGAAAATATACTTTGAGGGACTTTTGAATGAGGAAAATGCAAGGACTCACAGAGGAGATGGCAGACTTCTGAGGGGGTGGTGCAGAACATCAGTAGAGTGGAAGTGACGGAGGCCATGAAGAGGATGAAGAATGGAAAATCGGTGGGCCCCGACAGAATTCCAGTGGAGGCATGGAAAGCACTGGGGGAAGAGGGAATTGACCTGTTGTGGGACCTGTTCATGAAAGTTTGCCAACAGGAAAATATACCCGAGGAATGGAGGGAGAGTACTCTTGTCCCCATCTACAAGGGTAAAGGGGATGCACAAGACTGTAAAAATTACAGAGGAATAAAGTTGATGTCCCACACAATGAAAATCCTAGAAAGGGTTCTTAATGGTAGATTGAGGAAGGAGGTGGAGATTGCAAAGGAACAATTTGGCTTCATGCCGGGTAGATCAACAACAGATGCTATCTTTGGGTTACGGCAGATAATGGAAAAGTATCGAGAGAAACAAAGGGAGCTACATATGGCATTTATTGATCTGGAGAAAGCATACGATAGAGTGCCAAGGCAAGAAGTCTGGAGGTGTTTGAGGGAGAAGAAGGTGCCAGAGAAATATGTCAGGTTGTTGCGGGAAACGTACAGAAATGTGAAGACAAGTGTTCGGACCTGTCTGGGACAGACAGAAAGTTTTCAAGTAACAGTTGGCTTGCATCAAGGGTCAGCATTAAGTCCGTTTCTGTTTAATATTGTGATGGAGGTGGTAACAGAGGAGGTGAGAGAAGATGCACCTTGGACAATGTTGTATGCAGATGACATCTGCATACAACATTGTCCAAGGCGCATCTTCTTCAAGAGCAGAAGCGGGAACTAAACTGGAAAGATGGAGGAAAGCACCGGAAGAGAGAGGTATGAGACTGAGCAGAAGTAAGACAGAGTATATGTGTTGCACGGTGGGTGGCGGACAGGAGACAGATCTGGAGCTAGAAGGAAATGTCATCAGGAAAGTGAGAGACTTTAGATGCTTAGGTTCAACAGTGGAAGAAGATGGAGGAGCTGAGAAGGAAGTGGGATGCAGGATACAAGCAGGGTGGAGGAACTGGAGGGAGATGGCTGGAGTGTTATGCGATAAGAGGGTGCCGATCAATCTGAAAGGCAAAATCTATAGGACAGTAGTGAGGCCAGCTATGACATATGCTATAGAAACTGTGGCCCTGAGGAAAAAATATCATCAGGATGGAAGTAGTAGAGATGAGAATGCTTAGGTGGATGTGTAGTGTGACCAGAAAGGATCGTCTGAGAAATGAATATGTCAGGGGAACAGTGAAAGTTACGAACTTAGGAGCGAAAATACAGGAAGCAAGGCTGAGATGGTTTGGTCATGTGATGAGGAGGGAGGACGAATATGTGGGAAAAAGGGTCATGCAGATGGATGTGCAAGGAAGGCAAAAGCGTGGGCGGCCAAAGAAGAGATGGGGGGAGCTGGTAGAAGAGGACTTGAGGATGAAGAACTTGGATGTGGTGACAGCCCAAGACAGGAAGGTGTGGAGGAGACTCATTATGAACAGTGACCCCACTTAAGTGGGACAAGCTGCAGAAGAAGAAGTGATCCATTCAGAAGTCCCTTGATATAAGGAATAGGAATAGTTGATAACCTCATTGGAAGGCAGTGACAAAAAAAAAAAAAAACTTCATAAACATTAATGACCTTGTTAACAAAGGACTTGGTGAAGCTGTTAGAGAAGAAGGTGTCTTAATAAAATTTATCTTTCATCCAGAAAAATTTAGTAGGACATTCAGGAGCATGTTCAGCAGAGCATTACTCCAATCTGAATAAAAATAGCAAATTCCAGTTATCCACTTATGAAAAATTCTTTTCATGATTCATACATACTGACCATAGGCAATATTTTTTTCTTTATATATACAGTCATACCCCGAAGTTACACAGTAGGTGGGACCAACTAAAAGCGCGCAAGTCAAATTCGCGTAACTCAGGGTATAATTTTGCATGTAATTTATATATACAAACATACTAAATATTAATTTAATAAGCTGAAAGGTTAAATATTAAATATTAATATTAATTTAATAAATATTAATTATTAATTTAATAAGCCAGCTATTAAAACAAAGGGATTTACTACCCCTTTCTATTATACTAAATATTAGTTCGTTGGGACCAAAGGTTTACAAAAACACCTATATTTCTTGAGAAATATAATAATAATTGTAGTTTTTCATACAATTATACATAAAAAAATAAAAGTTATTTCGATGTCAATGGTTTCATAAAATCTAATAGATTCGTCTGATGGCATAATGTATTTTTCTTTTTACGAAAAATTTCTTCATAGCAAGCTAATGATTTATTTTATTCCTTGCCATGTGGCTACAGTTCGTTCCTCGTAAGAATCCATGTTCTCCAAAATCTGTAAACCTTTCTTTTATGATTTGTTCTTACTGTAGATTCCTGTAGATCGAACTTCTTTGCTAGCTCACAAATTTCCATTCCGCCTTCAAAATCCTTAATAATGTTGAGTTTTGTTTCCAAAGTCAATGTTTTTCTTTTCTTGCTAGCTGTAGAAGAATTGGACTCGCTTCATTTGGATGACATTATTATTTTTTATGTGATAAAATTTTTATCAAGAACATAACATTAAACAATCGCAAGGTTTGTAGACTATAAAAATCATGTATGAATGGGGATCGTGCGAAATGAGGTGTGAAGCGGGGCGGGAACACGTACATCTAAGAAATCGCATAACTCCGGATTTGCGTAAGTCAGGGTATGACTGTGTGTATATATATATATATAAATTTGTTTAATTCAAATGAATTGAATAGGCACTTGCAAGTACTTGCAACCATAAGAGGCATGGTTGCAAGTACTTGCAACCATGCCTCTTATGCCATTTATGTACAGCTCATACATTCTCATTGTTGAATCTTCGTTTTGTTACTTATTTAATTTAAATTTTATACTCACAATGCCCTTAGCACTTGAGCAATAACTCTGTGAAATAAAAAAAAAACACTCTGGTGACATAAATCCTCCTTTATTAAGTGTAAAGTGTTAACTGAGCTTTCTTTTGTAATGTGCAAATTCGACATTAAAAAAAACCTAAGAATAACTGAATGGCTGATAAATCACTGAAAATGTATGAGTTGGATGATGGGGATGTGCATAATAGCTCATGGAATGTAATTTGAATGTCTTATATATCAATCCTCCCCCACCCTCACATACAACATGAGTTACAAAAATTATAACACAACAGTGGAATTTGAGGCTGATTAGAAAGAGAAAGAATGGAATGTTATCCATAGAACAAAGGATGATAAAAGAAAAGAGAATGTGGAGTTGGTTTCATAAGTTTGAAACTGAACTGTATGTGTATCTGACCAGTGGCTGCTCATGTTTTTTATGTTTAGAGAAAAGGAGAAGAATGATGTGAAGCATGATTTGAACATGAATAACAATGGAAAGCATGTATCTGCTATGATGTTGTTTGCAAGTTCATGGACTGCAGTATACTACTGGTAACTGTATGTCTGTTGTGATGAATTGGTGAAGACCAAACCTGATGTAAAATAGTCCCTTGTTTATTTGTTGCACTAGAGGGTGTTTCAGCTGCTTTTTTAAACACTCTTGAGAATTATTACAGAGTTATGACATTTACTTCCTTGTGCATTACAGCTATGCCTCTGATGCTAATTCATAACATAAAAAAAGTTAATGAACTAATCACTATACTTTATTTATCCTCTGAATATAAGATAAAACTGCAGAAAGTTTTTTTTTTTTTTTTTAGGTTCGAGAAATATTATCAAAATGAAGAAAAAATTTATTTATGATTTTGTCCACATTTGTCCTAAAATCTACATAATGAAATGGAACTACTTCACAATGTAGTCATTTTCATACCACAAATGTAAAATGACTGAAAGGCAGTTACTGCATTTCAGTAAATTTAAAAATCATAGTCATTTGCATAAACACACCAACCCATATACCTACTTACTGGTCATACAGACACGTATTCAGTGAAATATGAAAAAGTTATAAAAATATCTCCAACCTTTCCACTTACCTAACTTCTGAATTCCAATTTCTTCTAAATCTTCCCAAGTAAGGTCTGTCACTCTGTCAATCGTATCATAACCTTGCTGACAAAGTGTTTCGTAGTAATCCTCTAGACGGAGAAGGTGAAGCCATTCTAGAAGAGTATCCTAGAATATGATTAAATCTTTTAATCATGTGATAGTAACAATTCAACAACACAAAATATTCGAAACAAGCAAACAAGTGAAATCCTGTATTTATCATTTTAGCATTTCTTTAGGAGTGATTAAACAATGAAATGTTAATTATTATTTCTGATATTTCATCTATAGGACAATATACTGATATTTCTAATACTGCTCTGACTAAAAACATCAGCTTCTTACTACCTGCTGATAATGCTTACCTTGTGGTAGATAAGCTTAAATGTTGGTGACTCATAACTATTATTTTTCTGGAAATGTAGGCCAAAATATTGATTATAAAAACGTTATTTAATATTATTTTAATGGCTAATATAGGCTACTTTAATTTAGGAGTGCCTATTTTTTTTACAATGTCATCGGCTCTTTACCTAAAATCTTAGGGCATTACTGAAATGTTATAAAACTAATATATGAGGAATAAAATAGGATGAAAATTTGCACATACCTTTTTTAGATGTTGTTTTCTGTCTTCTTATCCTGGCAATGTGCCTTCATCTGCTGTTAAAGGAGGGGGGGGGGGGTAAAGTAATGTGGGGGAATTATTTGAAGAAAAAAAAAAAAAACAGGCTTTTTATCTGTATAATATTATGATTATTAAGGGGTGGGTAAAGAGCATTTGGGGAGGGGGTGTGAGAGAAGGATCTGAAGATAGAAGTTATTTTTTGGGGGAAGAGAAGGGATTTAAGGGAAAAAGTCAGGGGTGGGAGTAACGGAGTACGAGAAGTTTTGACAGACATCATCTTTGGAATTCATGGGGGAAGTGGTTTTACTTCCCCTATGAGTTCCGAATTCCCCAACATTACTTTATCCCCACTTTCCCAAAAAACTCCTCTTCCTTTAGCAGCAGATGAAGACACATTGCCGAGATAAGGAGACGGGAAACAACGTCAAAAAAGGTATGTGCAAATTTTCCTCCTATTTTATTCTTCATATATTAGTTTTATAACACTTCAGTAATGCCCTAAGATTTTGGGTAAAGAGCCAATGACATTGTAAAAAAAAAACGGCATTCCTAAACGAAAGTAGGCTACATTAGCCATTAAAATAATAGTTTATTTTAGAGGAGCAACATGGAGATTTTCCCAGAAAAATACTTTTACTTAATACTTTCCTATATTTTGGCAATGTTACACTGCCATCATCAGGGATCACAAAAAAACAATGATATATGTGCACACAGGCACTGAAACTGGGCAAATGAGGCTGAAGAAAGACAACAAAAGTTGGGCCAAGTGCTAAACAGCCCCCCCCCCCCCCCCAGTGGGCTAAATTGAATAGTCTTAGCCACTGGCTGAAGATCTTAGAATGAATGCTTCCCAAATTTAGGGCACTCTCATGCACCCAAATCGGTTGAGGTTTGGAAAGTTTATCAGAGCTGAGGCAGATTCGAGGAATAACCTTTCATATTTGGCATTTGCTGCAGTGTAATAGAGTGGCCTTCTTCTAGTGTATCCTGTGGTGGATGTCCAAAGCATGGTCAGCAAGGATAAAGACCCAGAGAAAGCATTATCTAGGTTGACGGATGAAGAAGTTTCTTAGAAGACCGAAATATAAGATCTGGTGGTTTAACATATGGGAGGATGACCTTTAAGTGAGCTGATAAGGGAAGGTTTCTGTTAACCTTTCGTTTCTTATTCTGTCAAATATCAATATCTTCATTTTTTATAATTTTGTCATTGATATCATCTGTTCACTCCTCTAATTTTTCTCAGACCTCTTATATCTGTGATCTCTGGTTTCTGATCAACTGTTTTATTTCTAACCCTGCTCTCAGATTCCTAATTTAAAATTGATTTGAACACTGTTTTGTATATGGATGCTGTAGTGCTTACACTAATTTTTCTCTTATTCCATCTAAATTTATTCAGTTCTCCTTACTACACCAGATTTACTTATTCTGTTGTTTACTTATAATAGACTATATAGTCTCTTAGCCTATTTATTCTATTTTAGTTGATTATGCTCTATTTATTTATTTATATAAAAATGGTGGTGCAGCAAGCCAAATGCCAGATAATACAAGGAACTCAAAACTGTCAGTAAAAAATTAGGAGGCTTCATAATAAGGTGACACATAATTCTACTGCCACATACTCTGCCAGGTTATGCTGGAAGGGGAATCCAAGAAGTGGTATGTAGGAGGTACTGACAAGACTGCGCTATAGTAAGGAGACTGATCACGTTCAGTATGTGTATTCAAGAGTGTCTCCTCTCACTGCATATGAGAAACAGTAATGAAATTAAATACCTAAGAATACTAATATATGAAGAGCCAAAGGCTTCAATTCGGCAACACGCAAGACATATTTAAATTAAGGGATATTACATCCCATATTGTTTCTTAGCCGAATGAGAAACTCAAAGAGTTTCATGCCGAATATAGAAACTATATAAAGTTCAGTGATTCCAAGCGTAAGCAAAATACCTGGATAAGGTATTTTGCTTACGCTTGGAATCCAGGTATTTTGCTTACGCTTGGAATTGCTGAACTTTATATAGTTTCTATATTCGGCATGAAACTCTTTGAGTTTCTTACTCGGCTAAGAAACAATATGGGATGTAATATCCCTTAATTTAAATACCTAAGAATAACTGTTAACAGTGAAATGTTATGCAGACCAAAGCAAAAGAGCAATCCCTGAAGGCTAATGAAATATCAAGAAGTTTAAATTCACAGTATGTTAATTAAGATTAACAAAAGAGACCAAAATAGCAATCTATAAATATAAGTTGTCTAACAATATTAGCTTATGAAAGTGAAACAAGGAAAAAACCACAAAAATATATTACAAATAAATACAATATGCATAATGAAAAGATTTATGAAGAATGTCAGTTACAACTTATAAAGGAATGAGTAAAAAAGAGATTAACAGAACATGCAAAACATACTTAAATTATCAGAAACTGGACACTAAATACAAAAAAGACCAATTGGTAGACAAAAATTGATTTGACAGAGAGGTGATAGGAAGAAGTGTTTCACGAGTCATTCAAGAGTCAGGAGATTAGTAATAGAGTACATCAGAGTTTGGTGTTAGAGTTCTTTAATATATATACACCTCATTTTCCTTATATGTTAGGCTCAATGGTCTGTCATGACCAAATAACCTGGCTTTTTTGAAACTTGATTAATGCTCTGATGGGCAGTTAATACTATCTGCATAGTTATATTACAGCTGCCAATTGACCATACTAGTTTGCTTGTTTTGTGGGATGAAAAACCCATGTTTGTATAAGGCAGGCTAACTCACTTTCAACTGAAAAGTCCCGATAAAGATTCTTTGTGTTTTAGATGAGATTTGAACCCGGGTCTTTCCAACCAAAGGGTACTGTCAAAATCAACTAAGCTATGGAAGCTCTATTGTTAATATATCATTAATAATTTCAGTTCAAATATTAAAGTCTACCCAGCTAGATTAATGCAGTGTTTGATGATTTCAGTTCTTGACAGGATGATTTAAAAAAGAATGGAAGAGCAGACAGAGTAGTGTGGTTAAAAAGTTAATATAAACAAAAGCAAATACATGTGATTTGGTAAGTAGTAGTATTAGACAGATATAGGTTACAATGACATGTTTAGAAAGAGTTAACAGATAAAAGAATATTTATATTCTGAATTATAAGGAATTTGTGAATCATGCTGATAAGCTAGAAACACTCATGCCATAGATTTAATTAACCTTCACTTCTAGAAGAAAGGAAGGAAGTTATAATATCATTGTATAAGTCTCTCCAGTATTGCCATGACCATATGGTCAGGGCAATACTGGACTATAACTCACAACTTTGCTCACTCAGATATGGGATAGAAATCAGGAGTTAATGCTATTAAACATATGTATAAAAAAATTATTTTTTTTTTTTTTATGTAGCTTCCACCCATGAAAGGTTTGAAACTGATAGCACATAACTATACCATGGGTAGACTAGGAATTTATTTTTATTTTTGCATTAAATTTTATAATTTTTTTGGTATTTTTATTTATTTTTATATCCCCAAACCTTCCTCCAGAGATCAAACATGGAACTTTTTCAAGCCACTTCAAGATAGTCTGCATATCTTGCAGGACACACTGACAACATGGAGGACTTATCAGAGAATGGAGTTAGACAACACAGGATACTGTTGAAAGCATAGTATGCCACACTGTTTTCAGTACAAAGTTAGAAAAATTAAATAAATAATGTTCAATACACAATTATGGTGTGCATATGCCAGGTGATGAAATTCATATCTCCTCCTGTGGATTGCAAGTTACACTAACCATTAGGCCAAGTAGACTATTAGAATTGAAACTGTATGGGCCTGGCTTCAACAACAGGTTATAGAATTTAGGTAGATTTAAGAAAGCAATTAATAACTATGCGAGAGGGATGGGTTAATCAAAAATTAGCTGATGTATAATCATATGTAATTTGGCAATGCTAAACATGTCAAGTTGTTCATATATGTTTCAGCACAAATATGTAAAAATAAAAATTTTAAAAAGGACATGAGAAAATACTGAAAGTAGTAAATCTTGTATTATGCACACTGGTTTGGATACAGTGATGACTTGAATATTGCTCACTTCCTGTTCTTTTTATTTTTATTTACTTATTTCTTTAGTACTGAGTTTGTTTTTTTTCCCCTCCCTGATTTTGGTAGTGTTACATGTAAATTTTTCTGAGAAAGAATGATGACAATAACAATAATATTTTTTTTAAAAAATTATACATGGACAAAATGTTAAAATCGACCATATATTGCTTATTTTATAATTATGGAAATTTTGTGATAAAAATTTTATCTAAAAATTTTAACTGGACATTATTCGAGTAATGATGCTTATTTTTTAGAAATTTATGATGGTGTGGATTGCTATTTTCATAACTTAGTAAAACTCCGACGTCTGCAATTCATTTGACGTTTGGAATTCTGTGCAAAAGCATGTTATTAAGAAATATCAAAATTTTTAATAAAAGTGTTTCTATAAAAAGAATTTCCCAAAACTATACTGAGGTAGATTCACCTATGTCAGCGGGTGTGTGTGTGTGACTTGTTATAGTGGTAACCCAACTTCATTTTCATTAATAATGTGAATCCTATCTCCAGTCTGCTCTAAAGTTAAAGGTTAAAGTTTCCTATCAGTTAAAGGAAAATATGTTAAGTCTCCATCAGTGGCAGCCCGTACATAAGCACTGCGACACCCCCAAGGAAAAAATGAAAAAAATAAATTTTGTTTGTGTTTATAAATAATAACAATGCTTACAATATTATAAATGCAATACAACATGTTAAAGGTTACAGCTTATGTTCTGATATTGATTGAATAGTTACTAATTGGAATTGTTCGATTAACGCTTTAGATTATGAAACAAATGCACTGCGATCTAAGGCTGATATTCGTTTGCACTTGTCATTGCATGTTACGTCATTAGATACACCGTCTGGGCAGCGTATCTTATTATTGCGTGCGTTATTTCTGTGAGATATGAAACATTTATTATTGGTGCATGTGCATGGTGAACCATTTTTTGTAAATCTTATTTTATTTTGTTAAAATAACATATAATTATTTATTTATTATAGATACAAGGCTGAATTATGATAAGTGTCACTGCTGAAAATATGAAAAGAATTATATTTTTTTCGATTATCGTTACACGAAACAAATGCACTGTGATCTAACGCCAATATTCGTTTGCACTTATCATTGCTATTGATACGAAACTTTTATTATTGGTGTTTGTTCGTGGTGAGGATGAAATATTTTTAATAAAGCAATTTATTTATTAATAATTTGTTACTGATTAGGAAAAAAAAGTTTCATATATATATGCAGCACCCCCACTTAAAATTTTCACTGGCCGCCACTGGTCTCCATATAAAACAAACCAACTTGCATACAATTGAAAAGCCTTTATAAAAGAATTCCTGCATGAGATTTGAACACAGGTCTTTCTAACCATAAAAATCTTACTACTAACTGTATGAAACAGAAAATTACAATAACATGACAACAAAAATGGTTTAAATAATAACTGACATTATGAACATTACTTACAGGTTTATAATCAGGAATACCATCTGAGATATTTAATCGGGCAATTTCGGCTTTCAATTTTCTGCGATGATTTGGTTTGGTGATACCTATGGCAGTTAGATCCTAAGATAACAAAACAAAGATTACTAAAATAAATAAATACAGAAATGTAATATTTTCAATAAAATGCAATGAACCACATAACCTGCATAACCACAAACAGCTCTGAAGAAACAGGAAACACAGAGGGGCACTAAAATTTAATATAATAAAAGAAGACATTCATTCTTGGCTTTCAGTTTTTAAGTTAAAAGAAAATTTTAAGCTAATGATGAAGATGATCATCTTCATCATTAGCTACTCTAACAGGGCCTTAAGTGTGCCATGTCTTTCTAAGTATCTCTGGATTTTGCAACCATAATTCTAGGATAAGGTGGAAAAGTACTTGGTAGTGTGCGAATTGCACATGTTCTTCTGGTGGCTGGTTTACCTGACTGTAGGATGAAAAACTCAACTTTCTGGAAGAGGAAAAAACCTACACCTTTGCATGAGACTGGCTAACTCACAGTCAGCTGAAAGCCCTCATAAAAGGTACTTCAGGGTCTTCATATCATAGATGAATTCAAACTCAGATCTTTCCAGTGAAGGGCATCATTAAAATTAACTAAGCTGTAGAGACTCATTAAGAACTTGTAATAATAATTCTAATTTTGCTAGGTAACTGCTGAAACAATAAAATTCCAGTACAAATGTAGTGGAATTCAAAATGCATTTTGATTTGAATTGAAAATTTAAAATATTGAATCCTAATTTTAATTTCACTTCAAATAGTAGTCTAATCCAAATTCATATCCTGCTGTTCAAGTCAGTATCTTAACCAATACAGTCATCTTTGGCAACAGTCTTGACATCACAAAATAAGGTCAGCTACAAAAACAAATATCAAAAAATAACTTATTCGATATGTAAAAGCCGAACAGATGTTTCTATGATAGCCTTTACAACAGAGCAATAAAGCAGCATCTTGCTCATTTAAATTTAATATACATCACAATATCATATGCCTACATTATAAAAAGCAATATTTATTGCATTAAAAGTAATAAATATTACTGTTATTTTATCAGTTCTAAATCCTCAAAAAAAGACTAACAAATTATGCACATTACTAGAAGAAAAAAAAAGATTATAATATGCATACTTGTATAAAATATAATAATGTATCAATTTGTGATACATTATACAAGAATGCCTCAAGAAAAAGATTTAGTGCCTAACAGCAAGCTTATTTTGAAAACACATTTATTACCATTTATTAAGAAATTACAATACAAGAATATTATTATTAAGATAAAAGAATGAAAACAGTTTTATGAATGTGAAGAAAACTGTAAATCATAAGAGAATAATTCTTATAAAAGGTTATAGTTATTTTCTCCACATTGTTCTCGATGCTAAGCTTAGGATGATTAAATGATAGACTTAGTGAAGCAAGATTAATATCAGAAATATTAATTCCAGAACTTGTTTCTTTAAAACAAGTAATATAATAATTGGAGCTTCCATAGCTCAGTTGGTTTAGATGAGTCCTTTGTTTGGAAAGACATGGTTTGAATCCCATCTATGATCACCCTTTGATCAGAAACCTTTATCAGGTTTCTGATCAAAGGGCGAGTTATCTGGTCTCATACAGTGGTGGAGGATTTTTTTTCCTCATGGAAACTCTGATTTTTTTGTCCTTCAAAACAGGTAAACCAGCCAGAACACACACACAATATACAAACTCAGGAAATAAGGATTAATCAACCTATTACGTTGTATTTGGTTTCAAATACCTGTACAGTGAAGTGTGGGTCTATGTGTTAATGTAAATCAGGAAGAAATATAATAATTAAAACTAAAAACTTTAATGAAATAAGAAAATGTCTATGAAAATATAAGGCATTTCCTCTGAAGATATGACAGTGCATGTTGTGTTGTGACACTCGGAAATGAAAACAAAATATGCAAAGTAACATAGAAACACACAAAAAAAGCTTAGAGGCCACTACTGCATGCACCAATCTATAAATATCTGCAGGCTAGTGTTCTCTCCCTCATCTAGTATCCTGAGGTAATGAGGTGATCTTCGGGTAAAGGCAGATTTGGAAATAGCTAAAATTCCATATTATTTAAGGAATATTTTAATACATTTCAAAAAGCCATCTAAGATAATGGATTTTTTTAATGCAGTATGGGTAGCAACAATTAAAATAAATCTAAATTGCCAAGTTGATCAGTGATTGCGATAATAAGACTTATTACACATTGCCTTGGTACACGATTTGAGAGGTGTTGAAATATATATATTTTAAGCATTTAAAAACCCGAAAAAGTTCCCAGATTTCGGGTTTTATCTCAGTAAATTTGTTAGTCAAAGAAACTGCTTTTCTTGGTAAATATTAGCCCAGCTGTTTACCAAATAATGCACACTTGGTTCCAATTACGATAGGCAAATGATTCATTTCCTTTTGTTAAGGAAATGTGTAATTTCCTTGACAAATATAATAAAGACAATTATTACAATTAAGAAATAATAATAGTATAGATAATTATGGAAGGGAGAAAATAACTTGACTGCTTCATTTCTTTTTTTGGATGCACAGTTTAGCATCTTCTTAAGGCATTAAAAACGCTCCTAGATATATTTTAACTTCATAATTGTGGTGGCCTACTTAATTTATAGGTGCATTTAAGTACCGGATATACGGCATTTCGCTCGTCTAAAATCGCGATCTCATGCTATGCTTGCTAAAGGACGGATTGTCATGAGTCATTATTTTTAATTGATAATAAGCGACAACGCGAATTCCACTTTCAACTGGCATTAAATAAGCGACGATGGCAGCTCGCAACGTCCCTGAGGGAAACTATGCAATTGCGCAGCAAGTATTGCGCAAGTAAGACTTAAGCCTAATGACACCTATCGTTGCATTTAGTAATTATAATTCGACTGTGGACACTTTTTTTTTTAATTCCTTTTTTTTTAAGATGGAAAATTAGTTTTAAAAAAAAGTAAAAGAAAGAAATAATAACTTACTAAAAATAAAAAAAAAAACTCAAGTGCAGAGATTTTTTTTTTCGGGAAAAAAAAATCCAGAAGTGGTTTATGGAAGAAAACGGTATTTACACATTTTATAATTATAAAGATAAGAAAAGAATCTTATAAATAAAATAATATTGTGAAATTTGTCATTATTTCTATTTCCTGAAAACGGAAGACATTTTGTGTTTACTCATGCAAAAATATCGATTTTCAATCTAAATTATTTTAAATATATTTGAAAAGATAACCACATATCAGTATTTACTTAATACATCCACATATGCGGATTTTCAAACATATGTGCGTTGAAAAAAATCTAATATCCTGGAACGGAAATACAATAAATACAAGATTGGAAAATACTGATATTTTAATATTTATTTATATGCCGACAATTTTATTTCATTTCGTTTTGCTATTTCCGAGAGTTTCCTTACGTTTAGGACTCGCAGTTGCTCAAACTGTCGTTATCTTGTAGTACCAGGCAGTTGTAGAAGGTCGCTCGGGAAACCTAATACTCTGAGTGAGGAAATGTCTTCTTTGCGGTAACCTTATCCACGTTCTGTCAGCACCGAGTCGGAGGTTAAGGTCCAAGGAAAGGACTGGTGCATTCGCGCTAAACTATTAGCGAAACATATCAAAGAAAAAAATGCTACTCAACTCAGATGAGAAGTGACGTTCCAGTACTTATCTAAACAAAGATGAGATAGCAAAACTGAAGGACAAGAACGTCGCTATTCGAGGTTCCAAATAAACTTGCAGGCTGTTCAATAAAGGGATGTTTTCTTTGGAATACGAAAGTGGCTATTACACGAAGATTGGTAAACAAGGAAACAGAGAAGTTTCAAAACAACTATTCGCATATGCTTTTAAGAACTGAAATAAAAATAAACTATTCAAATAATCCGAAAACATTTGGGAGGGGAAAAAACCTTGAATTTAAAAAGATAGAATATATAATTAAGGTATTTTTCTTTTCTTTTTTTTTTAAGAAAAAGGGCACCCAGAAAATATTGTAAATCTCTAAAATATGTATAAATAAGTATCATGGGTGGAACTAAAGGATTTTATATGCTGTCGGGCCACAGATGCGAGAACCCTGGCTGGCAGATTGCCATGAAGAGTCAGAGTCAATTCATGTTGAAGGAAAGAAAGGAATAAGACGATGCACGAATTCGTCACCAAAACGCGAATTCACGTTTATACGTAAAATTTTCCAACTGTTGTACGAGCAAAATAGTTACATCGCAACTATCCTACACAACTGATTAACTACGCAAACAAGACGGCAAAAAAAAAAACCCGCCAAAACAACCCAAGTACCAAAACAAACTTCCCAACACAAAAAATTATCAAACTACCATACACCCAAAACACATAAATACATCTTCAAACATACTGACTACAAACTGGTATTCACCACAAACCAAAAACTGGCAAATCTCCTAAAATCCACCAAACCTCACACACAGAAAGAAATATTTGAACAGCACAATGTAGTCTATAAATTTCCCTGCCAAAAAGACTGTGATATCACCTACACAGGTTCCACCATCGGGTTTTTATGGGCAAGACTACAAGAACACTTCCGTGACTGTAACATCCCTATTCCAGAACATTTAAACACTAAAAAACGTAACATCAAAAAGAAAAATCGAATACAAAGCACAGGAAAAACGGAAATAGCTGTTCACTGCCTTGAACAAAAACATACCCCGCAGATCGACAAGGCCATCATAGTAGACAGACAAGACAATGAAACAATGCTTAGAATATCGGAAACAATAGCCATAAAATGTGATGCGAACCTTATCAACGTACACAGGCCCTACATAATCTCCGAGGTTTGGAAGCTTCACAACATAAAATTTAGGTCACAACCCCGACCAATAGGCGATAACACAAACACTTCAAAAACAGAAGCACCTACCCGACCTGACATAGCATCCACTTTCCCAATGTGTTCAGATGACGACCAAGAATAGTCGAAACGAACCGCACCCCGTCAACCCCCTTCCCTATATAAAAAATCAACCCCTTCACCTTTTTTCCCCACCCTATATAATAATATATATGTTTTTATATATATTACTGAAAAAAAAACCCGGGTTTTTCTAATTTAATTCTCCCAATTTTCTAATTTAATTCTCCCAAATTGCCTACCCCACCATCCACACAGTCAGTAGTTTTTCGACATTGCAGAAAGAAGAAAAGCCGCAACACCCAGGAAAAGGTATGTGTAAATTTCTCTTCCTTATGCTACATATACTTTTTTGGTACATTTACATCTACAATGCCCTAAGAATCCGCGAGTAAAAAAGCCAATGACATTTAAACAGGGGCACTCCTAAACTGAAGCAGGCAAAATAGCCGTAATTATAATAGTTTATTAAGATTAAGAGGAGTAACATGGGAGTTTTCCCAGAAATAATATACAAAATAGTTACCACTTTAAAAACTATAATTTTCATAAAAAGATTATAATCGGAATAGATTCGCCTGCTTCTGCAATGCGCAGAAATCTCGAGGGGTCTCGCATTTGTGGTTGGAAAATATATAAGCTCTACAGAGCAAACGGGTATTTTTTTTTCCTTCAGCCATATCAGGCGTCCAATAAAGAGAATGGTGATCACAAACCAAACAACGAAAATCATTTACAACCTAAAATATCTTGGATAGGTTTATTAATTTTTTATTTAAAAAAATACATATATACAGAAGAAGTCTGATATTTCGGTCATATGTTCGCTGGCTGGTTTGTTTGCTTTGGAGGAGGCAAATACGTAATAATTCCAAAATGAGACCATCTATCTCACTAAGCCTGTGTAGCACAGTGGAAGTGGTGTGTCGTCTACGACGTAAGACCGTCCGAAGGAAGAGCGTCACAAGTTCTATTATATTCGCTGACTAGAGGAATTTTTGCTAAACCTTTGTTCGACAATTCTCGAGTGAGTCAATCTCTGGAACGGCAAGCGTTTTTTTTTTTCTTCCGGAGACTCGAGTTTTTCGTCCCGTAAACTCAATAAAATCGACTGTAGAACCCACACTGTTTTTAGACATTAAAACATAATGTTAGGATTAAGGACCACGAGATGGCGGCACTTGTGAAATGAGTAAAAAAATGTATTACAGTTGACTAACTGAACAACAGATGGCGCTAGATTTTCAACTTACGTTAGTTTTTCGGTGCGTATATGCATAGGAATCTATTAGTTTCATTTTGCCTCTCCATGCGTTTGAATGCAAACAACTCTTCTCTGAATGGGCGGATGCACTTCGGTGCAATTAAGTACTGTATTTGAGATTTCTGAAGCGTTTAAATGTACAACTAAAATGCGAAACGGCTGGATTTCATCAATGAACAAATTTCCTAAAAGAAGGGGAAAAAAATGTATGTTACATGCATAGGTACCGTCATGGCCTTATTCAACACGTTACAGAATTAACTCATCATCTATGACCCAGTGTATAACTGAACAAATTGATATGATTATACACACCAACAGAAAAGTAATGAATAGTATTCATTTTCATATTCATACGCAATATACACAATTTAAAATTCTTGGCAATTATGTCTTTAGGGGTGAAGCAAAATGCTTTTCATATTCCCCGCTATCTGTTGCGGTACAGTGAGGGTAAAATTTGTGAGCAGTTTGCTTGCCAAAATTATACATCGATATAGGAGGATAATATAGCTTTTGGTCTTCTATATTTGAATATGTCCGTTGCCTCGTATGCTGCAGCTTGCTGAACCAAATCGTTGGGATGTGTGGACGTCTTTATGAAAAACATGGATGCTAAGGATTGTAGAAAAGAGAAAATATAGGGAATATTTGTATCTCTATGAAGTTGATTGTTTCTAATATACCATGGGGCGTTCAGAATCATTCTCAAGCACTTGTTCTGTACGCGTTGTATTTTGATAATGTTAGTATTAGAGGTGTGGCTCCAGGCTGGAGAGGCATAGGTGATTATAGGACGAATCGTCATCTGGTATAGTTGCAATTGGATTCTCTTACTGGGCTTGCTATTTCTATTAATTAGCGGTTACATCTGTGCGATGGCTTTAGATGCCTTTGCGCACGTAAACTTGATGCGTCGGTTGAAAGATAGCTTTTTTGTTGAGAATTATACCCAGGTATTTTGTTTTTGTCTGCCAGGTAATTTTAGTATTGAATAGTAATACATCTCCTGCAGGAGACATTGGCCTTTTCGAGAAAAGAATGCAAAAGTTGACTTCCAATCTCCATTTGGAGAACCCTCCAGCTTTAGAAGGTTTTCTTGAAGCTTTCTGGTAATGAAATGGGGTCGGAGAGATCTGGTTAGTATAGTGCTGTATCGTCCGCATACAGGGCCAAAATGGAAGACATCGGATTGTGCGCGATATCCGACATGTATATAGAAAACAGCAATGGAGCTAGTAGGGATCCCTGCGGCACTCCAGCGAAGATATGGCGGTGGGATGAGGTAGAGCCGTTGGTTTTTGACTTGTATTGATCTATTCTGAAGATATGAATGGATTAGATGAACCATTTTTAGTGAGATACCGGCTGAGATAAGTTTGTGTAGGAGTCTGAAATGCCAGATATTTTGTCAAATGCTTTGGATAGGTCTAGGAAAACAGCTCCTGTGCACTGGCACCAGTTATAGCTGGTGGTGATGTATTCCACAATTCTGTGGATTTGCTGGATAGTACTGTGGTGTTGCTGAAAAGCAAACTGTTCTTTAGGGAGGATGTTTAGGTCATTTACTGAGGTTTGGAGTCGTGAGAGGATGAAAAAAATCTTATATAGTCCTTATAAGGACTGGCTTATAGGGGAAAGCAAGAATGCTTTCCATCTTCCCCGTTATCTGTAGAGGACAGTGTAGAGATAAGGTGTTATTGAGCTATTAAAGCTCTGATCATGGCAAGAGGGTAACAGCAATAGCCGAGCCTCAGTTAGAACTTCATTGGCTACAGCATTGCCATCCATTACCCTCCAAGGGTATTAATTACCGACTGTTTAAGTAAAGGTGAACTCAAAAAAAATTCGGACGATCTCTAGGCCACTCCATAGTGGGCGAAAGACCGTCCATATCTCATCTCAGCGTTGGTTCCACTCAGTGACGGGCACCCCCACCACTGAGCAGAACCGCTCTTATTCCGAAGAAAAGCATTCATTCACCGACAAAGCCGCCCACCGGGTCGTGCCGGAAAACCCTTTCCCCGGAGACTCATATTGCTCCCTTAAGGCAAAAACCTTAAGAGAGCGAACTCAACCTCTCGAAACTCATCGCCCAAGGGGGTAACAGCAACAGCCAAACCTCAGTTAAACTTCATTGGTGCAGCATTGCCATATTTAAAAGGTAAAGCCGTCTCTAAAAATTCGGACGATCCCTAAGCCACTCATTCGTGGGCGAAAGACCGTCTATCTCAGCGTTGGCTCCACTCGGTGATGGCCTTCCACCCACACGCCACCACCAAGCAGAACCGCTCAAATTCCGAAGAAAAGCATTCACCAACAAAGACCCTCAGCGGGCCGTGCCAGAGAACACTTCCCCGGAGACTCAAATCGCTCCCTTAAGGGAAAAACCTTAAGAGAGCAAACTCAAAAACTCTGGAATCTCAGCACCCCTGGGGGGTAACAGCAACAGCCGAACCTCAGTTAAACTTCATTGGTACAGCATTGCCATCCATTACCCTCCAAGGGTATTAATGAATCAATCACCGCATCTCACGGTCGATTCTCTTCTCACCCGAAAAAAATCTTTCTTAAAGTTCTTAAAAGAACTGGGCGATGGACTGAGTCCTTGACTCTTTATCCCGTCATCTGAATGAAGAAAATCTATATGGATGGGGTGTTATTGAGCTAAAAAGCTCTAGTCATGGCTGGGTAACGGCAATAGCCGAGCCTCAGTTAAAACCTCATTGGCTACAGCATTGCCATTTGTTACCCTGATTAGTAAGTAAAGGGTAAAATCTCAAAAAATCGGACGATCTCTAGGCCACTTCTTAGTGGGCGAAAGACCGTCCATATCTCAGCGTTGGTTCCACTCAGTGACGGGCTCCCGAACCACTGAGCAGAACCGCTCAAATTCCGAGGAAAATAATTCACCGACAAGAACCCCTCAGCGGGCCGTGCCGGAGAACACCTTCCCCGGAGACTCAAAGTGCTCCCTTAAGGAAAAAACCCTAAGGGAGCGAACTCAAAAACTCACACCCAGGATAACAGCAACAGCCCAACCTCAGTTTACTTCCTCGGTTCAGCATTGCTAATTGTTACCCTGATTAGTAAGTAAAGGGTAAAATCTCAAAAAATCGGACGATCTCTAGGCCACTCCATAGTGGGCGAAAGACCGTCCATGTCTCAGCGTTGGTTCCACTCATTGACGGCCGCCCCGTCCAAGCACCCCGACGGGCTCCCCGTTTAAGCAGAACCGCTCAGCGTTGGTTCCACTCAGTGTCGGCCGCCCCATCCTAGCACCCCGATGGGCTCCCCGACTCCTGAGCAGAACCGCTCAAATTCCGAGGAAAATAATTCACCGACAAGAACCCCTCAGCGGGCCCTGCCGGAGAACACCTTCCCCGGAGACTCAAGGTGCTCCCTTAAGGCAAAAACCCTAAGGGAGCAAACTCAAAAACTCACACCCAGGATAACAGCAACAGCCGAACCTCAGTTTACTTCCTCGGTTCAGCATTGCCATTTTGTTACCCTGGAAGTCCTAAAAAGGACTTTTCTTCACCAAAATCTCGAAAAAAAAGAAAAAAATCTCTGTTTAAATTTTCGTTCATTGTATTATTATGATGTGGAATAAAAAAAAGGTGGATGCTATGTTTTAAAAATTTTAACGAAATTTTTTAATTAATTGAAATATTATATTACTAATTATGAGTAAAATAGAATTACATTATTATTTCATATAAATAAAATAAATTGCAATAATAAACCGTGTAAATTCAGTAAAATAACGAAGCGAAATGACGTCACGCATAACGTCATTACACTTCGTGATACGTAAACAAACATTTCTTTGTATTAAAGCTAGAATCATCAGAAGACTACCAAACTATCTAAACGAATCCAAATACCTAACGGGGCTTAACTGATAATCAGCATTTTTTTTTCTTTTATTTTAGCAGTGCAATTCTTCAAAATCAACTGTTTTTGTGTTTCGACTTCCCATTTAAAGAACGAAAACATACGGTACTCATTTCCATCTGCAAATTTCCATCAAGTGTTGAGAGTCGGAGAGATACGAGTATCAATCGGAAGACGGAAACACACCCTGACGAACACGGTAGAAAAATGCAGTTTCCAAAAGTCGTGATTCGATCAATATCAAACACCTCGCGTTCAAGTGAAGTGCGCTTAGGAAAATCAGAAGAAAAGGGTAAGACGAAAGAAAGATAAAGAAAAAAATAAATAAAAAGGATCATTTCTCTATCCAAGACAAAAAAAAAAAAAAAAGAAAGAAAGAAATCTGAAAGGCACATTTACCCGTCACATCCTATTTACGGATGAGATGGCAGTCAAATTGGATGTTCTTGCTATCGGGGGAAAAGGACAACAAAATGTCATTGGCCTCCGCCTGCCCGGAGACAGTCAACACCAACGAAGAGCACCCGCAACTCTATCGTCGCAAAGATGGTCAGAATGCAAGTGTCAGCTAAGAACAAGTCGCCTCCGTAGCATGCTGGCGGAACCAACACCAAGCATGCATGGAAGGCAAACGTTCCCCACGAGATTTAAGACACTCCCTACATAAAAAAAAAAAAAAAAAAAAAAAAGATTTCAACTACCGAGAGTGAAGCTCACAACAAAATGACGCAACTTAAAAAATCCCGGAGTACCCGGATTTGTAAATATTTCGTACGCACTCACACCATTCCTTTTTTTTTTTTTAATTCTTCCTATTTAACTTTACGTAGAATCTCGTTACTAAAATTTATCCGTCGACTTTTATTTTTTCTTTGAAAATTAAAGACCAAATACGCATCTGCAAATTGGTAATATGTATGCCATCTGTGGAAGCGTCCTCGACCTCGTCCACTGGACGGTGGGCGTACGTGACGACGCGGACACTTTCTCCTTGTCTAGACACTGCTTCACATCCTCTTTTCCATAACTGAAGACAAGTTTTTGCGACAATTTGTCTCTGCCCGTTCATTGCCTTTTGTAGTCAATTCAGTTCACTGCTGCCCTCTAGCGACCACTTCTGTGCCTTGAAGGAGAAATCGTAGGTTTCAATACTACCAAGTATGACAACACATGGTTCTTGGGCTGCACACGTAGCTGTTCGAAACAGGATTTTAGCTGACTTAAATGAAAAGCTGTTTCCATAGTAAAAATTAAATCTTGCGGAAGTATTCAAGCAGGTTAGGTTAGGAACTTGCGCTTTTCAAGTAAATGATACAAACCTGCGTATTAGAATTATGTCTTTTTTTTAAAAAAATTCTTGGTATATTATCAAAAGAGAAAGATTTAATTTATAAATTAAACTATAATATTAATGTTTTTGTTTAGAAAAAAACATTAATATTATAATTTATATTTACAGATTATAAATTGATGCTTAGAAATCGCTCGCTTCCCCTAAGGGTCCGAAAGAAATTACACGACTGACAGAATAATATTTATTTATTTATTTAAAAAAAAAAAAAAAAAAGAAGAAACAATGAAAGAAACACCTTACAAAGACAAGCAATTTCTCTAGAATAAAATACAGGAAACACAACGAACAAAAGCGATAAATACTTCTGCTAGACTAGATCATAGCGCCCTCTGTTAGAAATCGCGGCGTGAAAAATCACAAATTATATTCAGCAACCAGAACTGAAAATGGTCCGATGGGAAAACAGTTCGAGGCAGAAAATGGAAGCATGTATCACAGCGCAATAATCTGTGGAAACGACTGACAAGCCAAACAGATCATTTTTCATCACATATGAGTTCAGTGAACAGAAAATCAATGAAGGGTTATTCCAAAGAATGACACGCTAAAGGGGGGTATTACGAATACTTACAGTTAAGTTTCTATCGACGAATTTTGATTGTTCTTTGACACTTCAATGTAAACTAAAGGCAAAGTAGAAACCAAAGAACTATTATAAGTAAAAAAAAAAAAAAAGTCGGCATCATTTAGAACTTTTCTTAGATATGCTCTATGTATGTGGGCAATTTAAATGCATCATGTGAGTGTTAAAACTACGGATTGTTCAAATACAAACCTGTGTAAATGCAGTACGTAATCCACCATTAGTATTGATGTGCGTGATTCTCACATCTTAATTACGATACTCGTCTTTGTTCCGCACCATCCATTAACGCCTTTAAGTTTCGTGAGGATGGTTCGTTAAAAGAGTTTTACGACAAATAATGAACAATAACAGAGCGGTTTAAATTACATTCAATTATAGACCTTATTGTTTCAATGGACAAGCGAACAGAACAAACGTAGCATTGTCTAGCCCATAAAAGAAACAGAATGGCTGCTGGGATGTTCCCATAGCAACAATTAAAGCTCGCGTGATAGCTGGAAAAGCAGTATTGTTAACATTGAAAAACAAATAGTCTTCTGCTAGGCTTAGAAGCGTGTAGTTTTCATGTCAGGAAGAGGGGGGGGGAGGACAAAAAATTGTTCGAGCTGAAATGTACTAATTTTACGTTTGCCTGTAGATGGCGTTAATCTTAGAAACTTTATTCTATTTTTTTTTTCCCCACTGTTTCCTCTAACTTCCGGGAGATTTTGAGGAAGGGGTTGAGGAAAAGAGGGGATATAGGATCAACCAACCGTGGTTAACAGCCGCGGCTTACAGTATTTGATGTTCGTAGAAAGATAGCAGGTTTGGCGGCCGATAAACTCCCCTAATGAGTGCTTTTAATCGCTCCTTTACGACAGCCGAGGACCGTAAAGATACCTATCACGGGAGATGCATTTCCTCTGCCGAGCCAAAATTTTAACGCTTACATCCCAACAAACAGAACTGGGAAAAGAGATACAAATCCTTGGGCTCACAATATCAGCTTAAAATCATTGTGAAAGGATGCGGACATAGTTGTTGAAGATCCGATTGACAATAGGGAGTTGTATGTTCCCTAATCTTTAATTTCTGTCCCCCCCCCGCGTCTTCATATAACGTGAAATTTAAAACCCGATTGGAAGAAAAAAAAAAGAGTAGAACGTGTTTGTTTATCCACAAGTTGTCCCTGCAGGGAAAAAAAAAAAAAAGGGCGAAAAAGCAGTTAGTCACTTTATACACGTTGCTATGGCAACGATGTTTCAATACGGAAGTATATATCACTTTGTTTTTGTTTTTCTTTACGGAGGTCTAAAGTGGTTCAAACAAGCTTGATAAAGACCAGCTGTCCTGTTGAAGTTCCAGGCTTTTAACTAAAAAAAACTGTAAGGAAACACTAATACTGACAGCTAAGCTAGAATGAGAAAAAAAATCAACAATGAAAGCATTCTGGTTGTCATGACAATCCCACGTGGCACGTAAAAAAAAATACAAAATTGTACTTTTCATCGTTTGGTCTGTTAAATCTTTAGAACATCCAAATACCCAACGGACATTAAGCAGAGAGGTTTTGAATTTAGTTGAAAGGAAATTCTTCGGTTGGAAAAAAAAGTAATTTAGGAAAAAAAATGAAGGTATAAAAACAACTAGAAGACTTATGTGAAAACAAACAGCTCCTTAGGGAGAAGAGCATGTTTACGAACTCAAATATATTTCTTTTTTTTCGCTGATTTTTTTTTTTTAAATTCTTAAAGAAAAACTGATTTTAATCTCTTAACACAGGAAATATATACATGAATAACTTACCTCCGGAGTCATTCGCGAAATGGTTGGCATATCGTAGCCAGCCTGTAGGAACATAGGGATGTATTCTTCAAATCGTAGACTGGACAACCAGGCTGCCAAAATTTCTCCATCCTAAAAGAAGCATAAATTGTATCATCCACAGAAAATAAATCTTCACACCGTCAACAATTACTTGCTAAACATAATAGATTCAGTATCGTTAATATCATTAACATAAAAAGGCGCCATCTTTGGAGAATTCGGAGAACTTCAGAGGTTTTAAAAAAACCACTATCGTAAGATAAAAAGAGTGGAAAATGGCGAAAGAATGACACTGTCCAATACGAACGATATATTCTTCATCCTGGCTTGCTAAGCTGACTGACAATCTTCGACATATCAATCCTATTGACATGTGCCCGTCTACGAGGCGTGATAGATATTGCTCCCCTGCCACGGCGTATAGCTTGTCAAATCTCTCCAGAGGGCGATGGCGGTTTGCATCGCAGGCCTCTGGTGGCTCATCACAACAAAGGACATAAAAACTGTCATATGACCGCTCGCCCGCAGAGTTCGGCGGGTCAGTCGTTGACTGTGGGAATGCTTTGTCGTCCCTTTGCATCGCTAACACACACATACGCGATAGATAAAAGAAGACAGCGCTAGACCAAGAATACGCAACCAGATGGTCACTAGAAAAAGCTAGATACCAGCTCCTATTCGGAAGTCGCTATTCAGGAATAACTTACATTGGATAGCGTACCGCAATGGCTTTGTATTAAACCGAATAGCCTATATTAAAAAAGGACTAAAGAAGATGCTACTGTAGCTAAGACGGCTGCAGTAATAGGATGCTCAACAATGTATGATATGAGATGTTTTCAGAATGGTTAATGTGCCAATAAAACATCAATGAAAAGAGACCACTGTCATTAAGATGAAAAGCCAAACGGCTATTTTTTTTTTTTTCTGGCGAGGTTGATAAGTTAAGGGGATAAAAATCCCTTATTGTTTTTTCAGCCAGTAAGCGAAACTAAGATCGAAAACTACGATCTGAACGTTTCATGCCGACGAACCGTCGGCGTATCCAAGCGTAAGTGACCACTTGGTAGAGCCACACCACGGCAACTCGTTGCAAAGGTGGAGCAAGATCCCTCACTGTTCTTGATTTTTTCTCATAATGTAAAAACACACAGCTCTTAGGAGATGTAGTACTGTTTTACATTACAAATGTAAAAGTAGCTAGACCTAGAATATCAGCGTTTAAGTGAAAAGAACTTACATACCTTTGCTATACGATTGCCAGAAAGGTGTGTCACTATTTTATATTATAACAAAGTATAACTAAGATGAAAAACAATAAGGGATTTTTATCTCCTTAACTTATCAACTTCGCCAGAAAAGAAAGAAAAAAAAAAAAAAATAGCCGTTTGGCTTTTCATCTTAGTTATACTTTGTTATAACATAAAATAGTGACACACCTTTCTGGCAATCGTATAGCAAAGGTATGTAAGTTCTTTTCACTTAAACTCTGATACCTTCCTCTTTTACCTTCCGGTGTCGAGGATTTTCTATATTTAACTGCTAAAGTCTCGAGGATAAGGTGTTTAACCCTATGCCTCCCAGTGTGTCCTATGTCTGTAAATGCGTGTGTTCATGGGGTCGGGGACTAAAACCCTACCTCCGTATGAGACCGACTAACTCACCTTTAGTCGAAAGAGACCAGATAAAGGTTCCTCACATTACTGACAGGTCTATCGAATCCAGGTCTTTGTCTCAACCGACTGAACTACGGTGACTCCTGTGTAACCTATTAATATAAAATCCACTTCTTCCCTTCATGGTATTATTAGGTCTAGTGACCTGTTCTAGCCTCACACTATCTCTTTAAATGCCATAGCTATTGTGCTATAAGGGTTAGTGAAGCGTAAAATAAAGCCTTTCCTAACCAAATGTCACCTGCACGTGGTACAGCCTGCTTTAACAAACGGGGATATGACGACCAATCTCAGTGGAATAACTGATCCAACCTACAGAGGAAACGCTGCCCTTTATGACGATAACAGGCAGTGTTCCTGTCAGCAGAATTGCTCTGCTATGTATGGGTGATGAGAGTAACAGATGAGTTCTCTTATTTGGTTGTCCCGCGCGCGCGCGCGCACGCACACACACACACACATTTTAAAGAAGCTATTCCGTTTGTTTGCAACGTGTGTACATTTATTGAGGTGTAAATCACTGGAATTCGAAGCCGGTCTGGATTTGAGTCTACATCGAAACTGCGTGAATTCTGTAGGCACAGACTTTCTCTAATCTCTCTCATTCTCCACCCTTTACTTCAGTGCGCTGTACAGAAATTCTAAAGAAATTCTTAAAACATGTTCCTGAGTCCCCGCAACTTAAAAATGTTGCGGGGACTCAGGAACGTGTTTGAAGTTTGTGTTCACATTTGCCTCTGATAATAATCAAGTATTCTTAGAGACTAGAAACGTCGGACGAATCAGCTATAAAGGCTGCTGACGGGCGTATAAAGTGTTGCACGGAATCGTCAAAAAACGTAATGGCTTCGGATAAACCGATAGATTTTACAAACCCTAACGCTAGCAAAATGTAGTAGTTTCTAGTGGACGGATCATTATTTACTTCAGCCAATGGAACCAAAAGATAAATGGCCACCTTGCTAACATGACAGACGATCTAAAAAAAAAAAAAAAAAAAAAAATCAAGTTGGAAAACAATCAATATTGTTAAAGAGTTGAAATAATCACTCAAGGAAAGCCGATTAAAAATTCAATGCACACCAAAAAAAAAAAAAACCCTTTTAAGTGCTTTAGATCATTAGTATTTAGAAAGATAAAAAAAAAAAATCCAAATATGGAAAAAAAAAAATCTCAAGAGTCACATCCAATCACCTTCCTTCAAAACTAAACTGCACCGCTTCTACGTCCAAAATCCGATTTGTCGAACAACAGCCACAACGGTTGTTGAAAATATGCATTTCCCAAAGCTTTCTATTTGTCTGTCAGAAACACAGTTTCATCGGGGAGTGCGGACACAAGTGCGCATGCTCCAGAGTACGGTAGGATTAGTGGAAAAGCCTCGCAGCTCATAGTTACCGTACATGAAGAAAATAAAGTAACGCAAGGAGCCAAACTGTCATCATCAATAAACCTCTAACTACACAAGTTTTGTGCCGATAGCGGTTCATGGAGATCTGTGTGGCATTTTTCACATAACCCCTTACTGAAGGCTTACGACTTGCATCTTTCATGGTAATGTAACTTACTTCACTAGACCGGAAATCTTTGGCGTCGGAAGGGCTAACACTTTATGATGTATCTTGTTAAACCATCGTATAACAACCTAAGAAAAATCCAATAAGTCTGCATTTTCAATAATCGTATAGCGAGGTTTCGCTTGGGAAACAATACAATGTATTAGGAAGCCCAAAGCGCTAATAAAATCTAATTAACCAATAATGAATTGCATAAAGATGAGTCCCCCTTAATGAGATAGTCCGATTTTAACCCATAAATCAACAGCACACAGAAATTCTACAAATGAATCAATTTATACGAGAAAACTATAAATAAAAGGAAAACGAAATATATTAAAATGTCCCTGTCATGCCAGTTTTCACGAGTTTAAAACTCTTCTTTTGTTTAAAGGCAAACTAGACAACAAGGGACGTTGTTCAGCCCCCCCCCCCTTCCCAGTATCTAATTAAATTTATTCACGCTTAACGCCAAAAGTTCTTATCTTTTCAACAATCCTCCTTTCAATCTGTAATTAATTATGTTGCTAATAGTGGCAATTCCCATGAAATCATTTATGTAAACAACGTGCAAAGATAACTGCAACAACTGATACATTTCTTTCACGCGCCCTTCTAGTCACGTGTGAAAAATTCGTATTGTTACGTTGACAGGAAATGACAGCAGAGAACTGGATCGTTTTTATGACGAGTAAGCAAAGTCGGTAATTTATGTCTGTAAATGGAACAGTTTCTCGCTCGCTGTTTTCGACGCCTTCTACATAGAAAAGGTGCCGACTTCACGCTGTAATTTTATTTAGCGTTTACTCGCGCAATACTTTCTGCTAGGTCGCGACATTAATTTCCGCCAGTCAAAATAAGTCGAATCATTTTGTTTTTATAGCTGATCCATTGTGAGTACTTCTTTTTCTCTCGTACCTATAAAATTGAATGGACGAGGATTCGGAATATGGTGCAATGATGTTTCAGTTAACGTAAATGGCGTTGAATAATTTTATTAGGCAACTGCAAAAGCACATTCTTGAACGATTTTTTGTCAACGTTTCTTCTAATATTTTGTAAGCTATGATAATATACCCGAAACTTACATGTTATTTCGTATTGGTAAACACCATTCGGTGTATTTCGTTTATGGAGTATACTTTTTACGCAGAATCTTACCAAAAATAAAAAATAAAATAAAAATAAAATAACGCACAACTTTTTTTAAATTAATCGTATTTTAAAAAATCAGGAACACATTCATTGTTTTCAATTGCCTTTATTTATATTTTTATTCATTTGTTTATTTTGTAATTATATTAAAATAAATAAATTCAACCGCTAACGTCTTTTATTCACCAAAGAGAGATCAGGTGAAACTCTTCGTTTTAATTATGGAAATCGGTGGGCAGTCGGTTTCCGCCCTTCGTGATCATCTATAGACCAGTCCATCTCTACCGATGAAATTACGGCAAAGAACTGCCTATAGCCTGACATTCTTAACGGTGTGTGTGTTCATGAGACCGGTTTGCCTGTTTTGGGAATGAAAAACCAGAGTTACCGGGAGAAAAACCCTCCACTTCCGTATGAGACCGGTTAACTCACCTTTGGTCAAAAGAGACCAGCTAAAAGTTCCTCACGTCACTGACGGGAATCGAACCCAGGTCTTTCCGACCAAAGGGCTTCGTCTAAACAGATTGAGCTACGGAGGCGCTATTCTTAACCTTAATTTCTGTTATTCTGCGAAACAATGCAAAGTTCTGTGGTGATTTTTTAGTGAGGCAGGATTAAAAACGAGTTTCAGGAAAGGGGGGACCTATTTGTCTACACCAAAGATCGACTAATTCTAGAGACGGCCGAAAACATTTCCAGACATGCTCAGAACAAAGTTCTGGTAGTCAGCGACTAGAAATAAAAGTGTAACCGACTTTCTTCAACCGATCTAAAATCATAAAAGCTATCATGAGTATGCATAAGCATCCCCCCAACTTTTTTCCCCTACAACTGTAACGTTCTATCTTGCTTCATTCATATTTCATAAGATTTCGAGCCGTAAAGAACCTAATTTATTAGGACGAAGCATCCATTAATAAGACGAGAAAGCTATAAAAGACTTGTGTGTTCCTCAGCATTTAAATGTGTACTCTCAATGCACTCCATAACGAAAACGTATTCGCACTATTTTGCTTTAGGCCTAACCGCTCCTTTATATACATTAATAGGAGGCCAATGGAACGATCGCAGTAATAAAACATCCATTAAGTTAATTTATGACTTCATTTTCACTTATAAATATTTACATAAACAGAGCATCGGTTTCATTATGTAACCTAATATAAAATAAATACTAATCAAGTATGAAAATGAAAAGAAAGCTTTGTGTGTGTGTGTGTGTGTGTGTGGAGGGGGGGTGCAACCACTAAAAAGAAGAGCCCCGAAAAGGAATGCATACAAGACTAGTTACACGAAAAGCCATTAACAATAATTACGGAGTTCTCAAATAATTATAAATATAATTTTATAATTATTAAAGAATATTATAAAATTATAATATGCTAGGGGGCTCCTCCCCTCCCCCTGGCGCCTACGGCGCCCAACCCCCAGAGCTCCGGAGTGGTAGGCCGGTTCTCCTTGAATTATGACGACTCGAATTTTGAAAACTCGAAAGGGAGGGGGGGGGGGTCTTCGAAAGCACCAGGGGGAACCCCTTTCGAGTTTTCAAGGAGAACTGGTAGACCGGTTCTCTTTGAATTCTGATGACTCGAAAGGGGGTTCCTCCCCCTGGGCCTAAGGTGCCCATTCCCCCGAGCTGCAGACTGGTAGGCCAGTTCTTGAATTCTGATGACTCGAAAGGAGCCCCCCCCCCCCCGAATTCCGGACTGGTAGGCCAGTTCTCCTTGAATTCTGATGACTCGAATTTTGAAAACTCGACACTCAGGGTAGCCCGTGAGTTTCAAAACGTTTCAAATAACTTGACAAAAAACGTGACACAAAAACGTTACAAAAAAGGTTTATCATTTTATATTATAGAGTAGATTTTTTCGTCACATTATACTAAGCCAATTGGACTATAAATAAAATAGTTCAGTTTATTTGTTGGTTTAAAACAGATGCAACGAAACGTTTTCATGACAACTATAAGGTACATTGTCAAGAACGAAATAGGCGAATCATGCATAGTCCAATACTAAGTACATATCTACTTCAAACGTTCTTCTTTCAAGTCCAATGTAAGGCATAAATATGTGAACAGCACTTTAAAATGGTGATCGATTTGCAAGCGTAACGGAGAAAAAATACATATTTGCGTGTTAGACGCACCGAAGCTCTAGTGAAAGTTTTCAAAAAGGTAATTTATTTCCGATAATTTGTTTATCGGAAATAAATTAATTAAATAAAATAGGTACAGTCAGAGAAGTCTCAGCCGTGAAAATTTACAACTTCGCGAGCTACCGGAAGATCGCGATCCTCTTATTTATAACAAACTTTAAGCAGCAAATTTTGAAAGGGGGATAAAAAAATAAATAAATTCACTTACTAAAAACGAGGCAGAAGTGGAGGATCCAAAATTAATGATTGCAGAATGATTTACAAAATTCTTTTTAAAAACAGATCATTGAGCATTCGATCAAGCGCCTCAAAGTGGAACAGAAAAATGTTGCCATCAAAGTATAACACGAAAAAGCAATGTGTTCCTCTAATTCCACCGGATCGGCAATCGCGGCCTAAAACAAGAATTCGTTTGTAAGGCATCAAAACCCGTTTTTGCTTGGATAAGTAAAGGAGGATGTAGCGAGTCTATTATTGGCTCGTGGAATGATCGGGATGTGTCTGAGAAGGGGAAAGATGCAATAAAGAAGAATGAAAATAGATTTCACTTCAAGTTTCTCTTAATCGAATTTTCGCCAGCTTCCAGAAAACAACAGCCACACTACGTTAACGGCTTCAGTCAACGATCAATACCTATTTACATCAGCCACTAATAGTTCTGGAAGGCGCTAAAGGAGAAAAGGGGGGTATAGTGGGTGGGGGGGGGTGACGAAGAATGAAAATTAGAATGAGAGTTACGATAGAAAGCTAGCAAAGGCAGCTTCAATGACTTTTGTCACCCTATAACAGTACCATTAATGATGTTTTTCTTTATTCCCAAATAGATGCCTTTTTTCTTCTTCACAGATCGGCTAATGGATTGGAAAGTAAGGATAGTGGCTTGCCATGCATCTCGGGAAAAAAAAAAAAAAAAGGAAGTAAAAGAAATGTGCTGTCGACAGAAAAATAGCATTTAAGATTATCCAGCGCACTTGTAAGACCAGTGATTTATATATATGGCTACCGAGAGATTACATTTTATGATACACACACACACACACACACAATGCGGTCCTGTTTGTGACCTCCTCCTTGCGTTTATTTCGAAGAAACGCTCCTGAACAATAAAGATAAGGTCTGGGAGGTTTGTTCAATGTCTACTTTACAAAGTCCAGCTGTTTGTAGATCTCTTCGTTTATGCATAACGAAGGTTTAAACAGAGCTGTAATTGTTTCAAGGCAGTGATGCAGGAAGCTCGTGCGTTGACGACTATTGAAGTCATAAGTGGAGGATACAGATGAAAATAAGGCGGTTTTTGGAGAATGTACGGAAAACAAGTATGGTAATGATAGTATAAACAGTGAAAAAAAAAAAAAAAATTGGTATTCTGCAAATGCATTCTTGCATAATAACATTATTATCATCACGTAGAATTTAGATGTTTTTAACTCATGAAGACTTACTTGCCTGACTTTTGCTATTAAAATGTTCCGATGGAAACCAAAATTGAAGTGACTTGACGTACTTTATCAAAGATCTGAAATACTAAATTTCATTAAATTCTATCCGACCAAGAGTTAATACGATGTATCACTTCGAATTGTTTGGTCAAATTAACCGATTAAAAACGATCTGATTTAAACGAGAACTGATGTGGATAGACACACTTCAGTAAGGATCCTAGGTAGAAAATTTCAGTTAAATTTGTCCATCTACAGCGGAGTTATAGTATGTGTTGTGACATGCTGCTCTATGCTACTAGAAGTAACAGTATCCCGATGGATTTTTTATTTTATTCATGTGGGGGTTCCCCCATTCCTCGATCGCCTCTTAGGACTGGTTAAGCCTTCTTAATGAGGGATTAAGTATGTATTTTTTTTGTCTGTAGCAGCGTGTGTTCACGGGGCCGGTTTGCCTGTTCTGAGGAACGAAAAACCGGAGTTTCTGGGAGGAACCCCCCTCCCTACCTCCGTATGAGACCGGCTAAACTCACCTTTAATAGAAAGACACCAGATAAAGGTTCTATACCGACTGAGCTACGGAGGCTCTATCCCGATGTTTCCATTAGGTAGCAAACGTAATTTTACATGTTAACTTAGTTGCAATAGTTTAAACATTTGGTTATGTTTCAAAATTTAAATCTAATGCCCAAAAGGTGCATTAATAAAAGAATAAGACTTAAAGAGCAAAGTGACATCACAAGAATGGGCAGGGCATATTCATTGCACGTGTACAGCAAATATGTTTAAATATAACACGTTGCTCATATGAGATTTTTTTATGTATAGTCTACGTACTCCATTTCTTAGTGATGAGGAATGGGTGCTCCTAATGTGACGACAAATTAGTCAACCTTTTTGGCTTCGCACCGTTTGAAACAAATTACTCAAACTATTTTTATTCTAAATACTCCGTAAGCCTGTCGTTTGGCTACCGGAGTGTGTGTTCAGAATCTTAAATGTTATCTAGTCGAACCAAAGAACGCATCATCAGTCAACACATTACAAAAAAAAAAAAAAAAAAAAGCCTAAAACTGTTGAATCCGTGAGTGGCCACATAGAAACAAATTTCTTGCTAATATTTCATGTTAGGATTACTTCAGTGAGTTAGTGGACCTTTCGAAGAAAGCTTTGCTTGGCCAACTGCCATCTCCTACTTTGAGTGATGTGTTTTTACAATGTTTACAAGTTGTTTTAGCCTCAATAAATCTTTTTAGTTGATGCTGAAAGGAATTTAATTTTAGATTACAACAACAAACAAGTTTGGGGAATGCAGGTCGAAAATCTGAAAGGATTTTTTTCTCTTTTTTTTGTGCCTTTTATCAAATAGTTTTTTTTTTTTTTTCCTCTTGGATAATTTCCTATCTCACAAGCCATCAGCAACAACTTTAGTGATATCAAGCAGATTAAATTCCAAATGGCGACGAAGTTCTGTCTTTTAAAAACTTTTTTTGAACTGCATAACCCGGGAAGCTCTTCAAAAGCAGAGCGTCTACAAGGCGGCAGTGGCTAGGTTTGCAGATCCTTCGACTACAAAGACCTGGTTTCGAATTCCGTCTACGATTACGAGAGATTTTATAGCATATATTTTTAAATGAAGGTGAGTCGGCGGTCTCATAGAGAAGTGGAAGCGTTTTTCTGCATTACAGATAAACCAGCCGAAGAACACACTTCATTAAAACATAACAAACAAACCTTGGTTGCTTCATTCAGATTGCTAATATTCAATTACGTTGCATTTCTCTGGAGATCAATCTAACCAAACACTTTTTTCTATTCTAGCTCCCAAAGGAGAAGCCTTGTGCACATTTTTGCTTATTTCCGTTCGCTTGTTGTGCCCCGTCTCTCTCTCTCTCTCTCTCTCTCATTTGATGTCTCTTCTGAGGGCAAAAGAAGTCTTAAGTCGCACTTCCTGGCAATACCCGACGGAGCTTAGAAAATGAATAGGACTAAATAAGAAGACAATTCAACTTATTTGCTTGGACAAAGAATCAAAAACTATTCACTTTTTTTTTCTTTTTCTTTTTTTTACCAGTTTTGTTCCTTTACTTTGAGCACGACAATTCAGTTAAAAGTACTTACTCAAGACTAGAATAAGAAAAAACAGCCCTAGACTTTCTTCTATAGAGGCCCACATAATATAAAACTGAGGATTTATGCTTTATGTAGCTTAATCAAACCTTAGCTTACTATCGTGTTATCCTTCGAACATGAAAAGTTAATATTTAAGCTGCAATGTATGGATTTAGATATCAAATTGGCGGATTGGAAATCTCAGGGATATAAAAAAAATATTTAAAAAACTGTGCAGGAGGGGGGGGGGGGGGAGAATTAGCAGGGAGAAAGAAGTTACCAGTGGAATTGCTCAGTACTAGGATCATTAGTGTTTAATCTTGATATTATGACATCGTCACTGGACTTCCTCGAGAGATATTCAGAATTTGTGGATGATATGAAGCTATGAAAGGTTATAAGGTGCATTAGGATCTGAACAACAAACAATTCAGAGGACTATGTAATTCTAAGAACATTTATTGGCAGATAAAATAGTAGTGATTCTAATTGTATAAAGCCGTGATCAGAGCACATTTGGACTATTGTGATGCGATCTGCTCATCAGGATTTGGAAGGGGGGGGGTGAAGAAGCTTTACAGGGGATACAGAAGCGGTTGACAAAAATGATTTCAAGACGGAAATGATCGATACGTTTACGCTATTTAGAAGTATGTATCGGATGGATGTAGGAGAGCTTTTTTATGAGTAGAACTAGGTGAAAGGACACCCCATCCTTGTAAGTGTCGCGCAAGGCAGTGATGAATAAAGGCTTAAAGTATTTGTTTCGTTTTAATAACGTGAATTTAAGAGATATGTTGTTTCTATGATTTTTTTCTATTTATTATTTTTGTTGTAAACTTTTCTAAAAAATATATAAAATGATTCTGACTCCAGGAGAAGTATAACAATAATAACACCCTAGTGAATTGCCTAACAATATATCTACAGGTTACATTTATGCAAAAATAAGTTAGCAATAGCACATGCAATATCGAACAATCAATAAGCATCAGAATTATATCAGAACGATATCCCAAGCGTTTTCAAGGTCAATTAATTATTTTTATTCGAGGTTGAGGGAGGACTCTCATATCCCGAGATTGTTAAACTGCAGTATCACTAACTTAAGCCTAAATTTGGCTACTGTACACAGAATGTGCTCGGTAAAATGAATTCTCATTCAGCCCAACACCTGCAGCATGATACTGCAGATTGGATTTATTTCAAAACGACACGCACGTGGACGATACTGGTTATAGCATCGTAGCAGTTGATTAACATTAATAACAGTAGCGGCAGTATAAAAATTATGCCTAATTTCAAGCTACCCCTCAACTGAAGCATGTGTGGTAACACGTTCTAAATGACCTTCAAGCTTACTGCAAGTATGACCTTACCCACCCACACCTCCCTTTTCTTCTCTCTTCGATACCTTGCAATGGAAAGCCATTTGAGAATCCGCAATACATCAGTGTTGCATTACAGCATGACGTGGGTTAAAGTCAAGTATCCAATGCGGCCTACACGTATAACACACGTACTTCAATAGAGTGATGCTTAGGAGGGAAATACTTCGAATGCAAAAGTGGCTTTCAGTATTTAATCATGTATAAAAATATGCTGGTGAAGCATGCATATGATTCGAGGGTTATCTTTCACCCTTGACCAAGGTTAAAGGGGGTGAATTCGGAATCTGACAACGTTCGTCGTGGTGCTAACAGTTTTTTTGTGTTTTTTTTTTAAATCCTGGAAAGTCGGGTTTTTCATCCCGCAAAATCGGTCAGAAAAACACAGCATACAGACATAAGATATTACGACAATAAAGCTTAACCATCCTATTCCGTAGAATTTGGTTTCGAACAATGACATGGTACGGTGTTCGCATTGCAAAAAAAAAAAAAAAAAAAAAATCGTACCTTTAAGTTGTAAATATTTTTTTAATTATTTAGAATTAAAATTATAAAATCATTACTTTTATTTCTAATTGATTAAAAAAATCACCTAGAACGACACGTGCCACAGTAGAATATAGGAAACTATTATAAGTAAACTGTTGCTAACGTGCAGGTTTTAATAACGTCTTTTCCATCGGTAAGTGTACATAACAAAAGTAAACTCAAGAAAAATCTGGAGTTCATACAACCTAATAATATCTTCCTACAAAAAACAATATTTCGTTAGTGTGTAGCTACTTCCAATACCTCGATTTCAGCATTATAAAAATGCATCACTAAAACTTGGTGTTATTTTAACAATTGTACGTGAACACAACAAAAATGAAATGAAATACAAATTTGGAAGAGAAATCTGAGATTATTTCCATACTTGTTTGTTTCTGTGACGTCATTGCGATGTATGACTTATCCTCAGAGAAAATTCGATCCACTGCTCGGTAACAGAAACCCACAATTGTAAAGACTATAATTAACATGAATTAAAATAAATTTAACGGGTTGACTTATAAAACTAAAATACAAACAATAGCATAGGTGCGTTATCGCTATTGAAATAATTGTAAATTCATGACACGGCTATATTAAATCTCAAACTATTTCCCAGGCATCTGACAAGTAAAAGATGCAATTTTCCAATCTCAAAGTCCTCCCAGCATATTAGATGAGAATTTACAATCCACCAATGTGTGTGTGTGTCCTGTATTAGGAAAAGCACCAGTCACAACTCCACGCTCCCACATTTGAAGCCTTCTCCTCTTAGCAGCGGGTTGATTCAATATTCTGTTCACTTCAAAAGATTACTCCCAGAGTACAATCAAATTAACTCGATCGGCACACACCAGGCGAGGATATGTAGTTGGTGACTCCCCAGGGCAGCGAATAGGAATTCAGCACCACCTACCGTGCATATAGCTGTTAAACAAAGCCCGGACAAGATTTAACTCGGCACCCGCAGGTAGCGAATCGATGAAGACAATGACTATCCCCCCCCCCTAGTTCGTACCCCGTATGGGTTTTAATTAACAACGATATTCTACAGAAACTCTCCACGGAATTCAGGGGGTTAGGGAGGAACAATATGAAAAGCACAGTTCATTCAGTCAAAGTATCCCTTGATGACACAACGGGGCAGTCAAACAGCCAAATGAACTAAAATGGGGTGAAAGGTCAGAGAATATCGGGAGAAAAATTTGTAGAAAGTAATTTTATCTATTATTTAAATAGTTATCATGGATGCTAGAATAAAAATAATTATTGCTATTATGATTTTTTTTTTATTTTCGTATTCATTGAACCCATAATTTTACCTGCTAACGGTTGTCATGGGCAGGAAAAATAAAAATATAAAAAGTTTAGTACATATGGCAGCCATGATACGAGAACGTAATAAAAAAATCACAAGTTAATGTCACAAGCTAATGTTGCCTATAGAGGGAGCTGCTGTCTTGTTTCATCTGCAAAATATCATGCCCATAATAATAATGCTTTCTAAGCTCACAAAATTTAGCTATACGGGTGTTCTCATATATAGGATTGTAAAAGAACCTCCAGCTCAGTCGGTATAGACGAAGCCCTTTGGTCGGAAAGATCTGGATTAGATTCCCGTCAGTGACGTGAGGAACCTTTATCTGGTCTCTTTCGACGAAAAGTGAGTTAGTCCGTCTCACACGGAGGTAGGTTTTTTTTTTCACCCGGAAACTCTGGTTTTTCTGTTCCCCAGAACAGGCAAACCAGCCCGTGAACACACCAGGACGCATAGGGCTATCCTCGAGTACGGTTGCAAGAATACTTACATCTACACCATAAAAGGAAGAGGAGGATAATTAAAAAAGTTAAAAAAGGATTGTAAAAGTTTGGAGAATTTATACATATAAAAAAGGGCTGATAATGGTTGTTATGGATACGAGAATACACATAAAAATAATCCTGCGCAGTATTTGTAGATGGAAAATAACTTGAAAAGAAAATGGCTAGTATTCAAATAACTCAATGGTTGCCATGGATACGAGAATAAACATCCAAAAAATGTCAGTTGTCTATAAGTATTCCTAGAGGGCGCTTCAAAATCTAACTTCATCTGTGAAATATTATTTTAATAATGCCCCGAAATCCATAATACGAAAACATGAAGATGCACTAAGATGTTTTGGAATAAGAATTTTTTCTTTGGTAAGCTACGAATAAAAGATGCATTCAAGGCCTCCATTATGTAAAGTTAAAAGAAGGTAAGCAGTGGAAGTAGCCGGCACCTCCATTATAGACGATGTATGTATAGGGTCAGTATTTACTCAAGCAACGAACGTATGAAATGGGTGAAAGTAAATGATGAAAACTCTTTCTGATGTGAGGGAACGAATGAGGGTGGAAGGGTACACGGTACATAAACAACTACGGAGCGAACGGAAGTACTGTGGACAGCACCTAACAGTAAGCAAAGGGGTTGAACTGTCGGCTGGATCAATCGAATGGCACTTGATAGAAGGAAGTGCTTAGTAGGCTGTCGTGTGTGAAGTAAATGACGACAAATCAAACAGAACCCGGATGGACTTATTCGACTATAAATTGCAATAAAGGCATGTAGGAGTACGCACACGCAAAGCAGTGAATCAAGAAAAACAGGGGGGGGGGAGTGCAGATTTGATCATCTCAACTCACACGTCATCGATAGGGGTCACGTGATATCGAATAACAAAACGCGTTTTTTTTTCCTTTATGTGATGATGATCATATCAAAAGGCAGAGTTTTTTTTTCTCTTGTGCCTCGTAAAAAGTCAATCGTTCATTTGTGCGATTTCATCTACGCTCGTAGCTGTCTTTAGCACAGCACACGATTTCAGAAAGCGGCGTTGTCATGTAATAAATCTAAGAACCTTATCCTAATAGCCTCGCTACCAGTGCGATTTCCTTTTTTTTTTTTCTTTATTTCGTTTTGTCTTGTCGGCTTTCATCTCGATTCAGTCTGTAAGAGGAGAGAAAGATCGACACATGCAGCAATGCAAATGAAAAAAAAAAAAAAGAAAGAAAGAATCAAACAACAACAAGAAAAGAAAAAAAAACGAAGGATTTGGTCCTGTAGGGTATTTGAATGAGTTCTGATGCAATTTGCCATTTCAGGACTTTAAAAAAAAAAAAAAGTAAAAGAGAAATGAACACATTAATGACATTTTAAAAATCCAGCGTTTTCAGTCTAAATTTAAAAATAAGTCTTCATTCTTTTAATTGCTGAATGTGTCTATTTCCTATCTAATTAAAATCCATGACTGGTGCACTCGCAAACTAACACTCGACGAAGTTCTTGCCAACAGTCTGTAATTCCTTAAATGGACGGACGATGTCGCAGTTCCACTTGAATGACGGGAACACAGACGTACCTCCAAACCCAACACGTAGTCTGTCACATTCCGACAAAGCCCACCTGTTATCGACAAGTAACAAATTCTAATAACCAACCGAAATATATTCACGATTAAATTCTTTTTTTTATTTCATACCTAGAAAAATACGCCATCTAGTGTGCGTAGATGGAAGCATCCCGAACGCCTATATTGCTGGTTGGAAGACGTACCGTAAATGTAAAAGCAAGGCTTCACTTACCTACCTAACGGGTATGGATATTATTTATTACTATTTTCCATAAAATTGCTCCAGTGAATCATCACTGGAGCTTGTACAGGTAATGTCTGCAGTCTTGGAGACAAAAGGGATTGTGGTCTAGGAGAATGAGTAAGCATATTGACGCCCGAACACGGTTTGCAGTTGAATTACAGGAGACTAGTCGTCTACTGTAATTGAAAAACACCCAACTAGGAAGCGTCTATGATTCAGGAGGAGTCCCTATGTTAAAGGCATTGACCCCGATAAGTTCTCCATTACCAAGAACACGCGAGTCACATTAACCAACTCTTTAATAGAGAAAACGGTGGTTGGGAAGAAAGCGTTTGAGGTTTTCTTCATTCCAATCCTCTCCAAAAACTCTTACAAACGCAGCTAGTGCTTAATCGACCTAAGTTTGGGAAAAAGGGATGTTTAGAGTTATAAGGTGTTCGGATGAAACTAGGCCATTTGTCTTTCTTTATCTACAAGGGTAAAGTAACAGTGGAGCCAATAAAACGTCTCGCAAAGGCTGTGGTGCAATCGAAATGGACGATTAAACCCCCTCACGGTGGAGAACGCTGCAAATATCTAAGAGTCGGTGAGCACTTATCTTTTGTTTACATCTTTACTCTTTTTAGAAGTCTTCAAAGTTCGTAATTCCAACAACCGGAAATTACGTCATACTTTCCTGAAACTTTGTTTCCGGAAATGCATTGCAGTTCAATCCACTTGTAATAAAACGTAATGAAAGAGATCTAATAAGTGTAAAAGCAGAAAAATAAGTGCTTCTGGGTTCCCTTCAATGCTCTTTTTTTTTCTTTTCTGAGCGACTTTAATTTGCTCTGTCTGTTTGAACGAGAAGAAATAGCTTCCTACTTCGTCAAGTCCCATCAGGCCAATATCAGCCACAATGCGACTACCACTTTTGTCCAATAAAAGACCACAGTTTGAAAGGTTGGAAGAATGGGACGGTGAGATGGAAGACAATGAAAACCTTTAACTTTTTGTATGATACCCTATATACGTTCCTTTCACAGAAGTGCTAAAACTATGCAATAGATGGTGCTGTGTGTGTGTGTGTGTGTGTGTGTGTGTGTGTGTGTGTGTGTGTGTGTGTGTGTGTGTGTGTGTGTGTGTGTTTTCCCAGAGTAATTTCATTTAAGATAGAGAGAGTAGACTTACTAAAATTATTAAGAATAATTCACCATTCAAACAATTTAAGTTTTATACTTTATTCCCTTATAATACCTGACCAAAAAAAAAAAAAAACTTCACAATACGCACACATTTGGGAATACGTTGAATTTTTTGAAAAAGTATTTCTCACCTCCTGGGACATCTGTTTCCGCCAATACCCACTGATATCAATACAAAATCGGGCGTGCTTATGTACCTGAGAGCAAAACCAGTTACTCCGTCTTTTCCACCATTGTGCGATTTCTCAATTTTATCTCCCCAGACACGAAAGTTTACACTGACTGCCCTGTTTTTCTGTTCCAGTTATGTACTATTCCACGTTCTTGTGCCTGCCCTAGACAACTGGGTCAGAAAAACAGACAAAACAGTAAATGTGTTATCAAAGAAGAAAACCCAAGTGGGTTCCAGAGATGTAAGGGATAAAAGAGGGACACTTTTTTTTATCGCTAAAACGTGTAGAAGAATAAATATCTAAAAAAAAAAATATTAGCACCTTTAAGTGAAGACTAAATTCAAAGGGGAGCAGGATAAGTAAAGAGCGATGTAACATTACCTTGTATTGAGCCATCCAGTGAGGGGCGTCCAGAATGTGCCGTACCCCACGAGACATGACGTCAGCGGTACATCCACGTGCTGAAGGCCAACAGAGGGGGGGTGGGGGAGGAGAGGACAAGAACCGCACCGTCACCAAGGTGAAATCACAGCGGTACTTGGAGTTACCGCAAGGGTGGCCTTTGGCAGACCATTGGCGGAATGTGTCCCCGACTCACAGCTGTATTGGAACACGTCACAGGGGAGAGTGATGTCCGAATGAGACGTCGGAAGCACGAGCAAATATATCCCACTATCTTTCATCGGGATGTTCGCATCTGTTGCTGTCATGTGATCCAGTGCTTAAATCCAAAAACAAGAGGGGAGGAATGGAAGACGCAAAGAGGGGAGAGAGAGAGAGAGAAAGGGAGATCACGTTCTACCTGCACCTCTCTCCTAAGTGCAATATGGATAATCCACAGCTGCCAAACCACACTCGTGCTTTGTTCCGGCAAACAACCGTCCACTGACTAGACTTGGGAGTCGGCAAGGCACGTCGCTGGCTTCGAAAACGCTAGGAGAACTCGTAAGGGGGGAGACTCTCCCATTGGTCGACGTGTTCAGAGGCAAGCGCAGAGTCGGCGCAACAACTATACCCGCTCTCTCTCTCTCTCTCTCTCCCTAGAAATAGCTTAATAAAAAGCCGCTGTCTGTAGGTCCGAAAGGGAGGAAGTTGCTACTTAAGAAGTCGATAACCAGAATGACCAGGCTTGCCCCAAATTGAGGCCTTGTTGATGACGTCATTCCACCCACAGCACGTAGCCGGAAGTGTAAAAGTCGAGGGAGAAAGACGACAGCTACAAGAGAACGAAGTGCGCCAACTATCTGTCTTTTTCTCTCCTCTTCACTTAGTTAAAAATAACAAACCTTCAACTTCACCGTCTTTAAAAACACTCAAAGGCACGATGATTAGTTGTTTACATCGCCAGAAAGTTGCGAGGTGACTTTTCGTCCCTTTGTGAGCTCATCAGGAAGCTTTTTTTTTTATTGCTACTTCTGCCGAGAAGACTTATGTAGCACCCGACTCATATTAGTATGATGAGCAAAATCATCACCTCCCACGCTGAAAACCCCCCTTTTGCCGACCCAGCGACTAGAGAACCCCCCCCTCCCCACTCTAGTCAACCAATGTACAAGAAGAGAATATGCTGGTCGTCTAATTAACTGCAGCTGACACAGAAACGAATGAGGCTCCCCAGAGGTTACAAAATATTAAATTACTTCTCCCTCTGTTCAACCCAAAATACAGTTCCGTGTCAAAAGTAGAACATATCTAGTTAGTAGAAACCCCTTAAGAACTATAAATCTATCTTCTTGAAATTACTTTTTTTTAACAATGTGCTTGAGGGCATGAAAAAGTTATCAATTTCGCCAAGAGATGGCGTCTACAAAAATTCCAATTCTGCACAGCAGGGAAAAAATAAAATAAAATCACTGTAAACCTGCGATGTTCTCCACATTGTTAAGCTAACATTCCACCAACTCAGCACAAACACAAGGACCATTAAATACCATGGGGACTATTTGAGAAAGATTAAAAAAAAAAAAAAAAAAAAACGTACACAATCTTAAACAACTGCATACTTAAAAGTTCTTTCACAGTATCCGATTTTACAGGCTATTCTGTTTCTTAGTTCGGGATGATCTTGTGAAAATCATCAATCATTCCCCACTTTTCTTCACCCCTTAAACATCTATTGATCACCGATTCACTATATCATCGTACGTGTGTGAGTGACTGCTAAAGAGAGAACATTATTACCTAGCCTAGATATTTCCGACACATTCGCCAAGCGATGGCGAGGAAGAAGATAGACAAACACCGAGCTTGCCGTAACCTAGCACAGTAGCATCAGAAAACTGGACTTTCCCCTCCTTTCTACTCAACCCCCCCCCCTCAGTCACCCCTTTTCCCCTTATCTTAACGGCGTATGTATAAGAGAGAGAGAGAGATATCTCATACAATTTTCACTTCCCTAACATCCTACGGTGAATAAAAGATAGTGGGATACATAAAACCAAATTTATGACGGCAAAACTTCCTATTTCTAAAATATATTTCCTGGCATTAAAAGCAATAAACAAGTATTCAAATAAATAAATGTCTTATGTGTGTGTGTGTATATATACATATATATATACATACACACACACACACACATCAATGCATCAACTAAGCAAAACTTTTTCCCTATACGGAAGGTGGCGCCAGTTGTATGTACTTAAAGTGAAAGCACTTTGTCTAACGAAACACGACAGGAAGTACAAACAGAAAGTGCTGTACCCGGAACAAAACCATCCTCTGAAAGCGAGCACGCTTCCGGTTCCAACTCGAAGGTGAAAGGGTACGTCCGGTTTAAACCGGAAGTTCCATTTTCTGCTTACCTGTAATACGACTTCCAATCAACTGAGAAAAATGACTCAAAACGTATACACGGATTAAGTCACTATCTTCTAGATCGGATTGCAAGAACATGAAATCCAATCTGTCTGCCTCTGCGTGTCTTATTCACCAACCACTAAGAAATTTGAACCAATAAGAATTTTACGATATTCTGACGTCATATCAGGGTGCGTTTGATCATGGAGAAAGTCCGTATTTTAAACGATGAAAGAATGTGAACGATACTGTAACTGTGTTATTCGATCTGCTAGCTTACATTGAAAAAATAAAAGTCTAAGTGACACACACCAGTTCTTTTATCATCATACAAATTCATCTGTGTTTGAGTAAAGTTAAGCATTCGCTAGATTTCAGGGCAGAGAGAAAGATCTTTAACCTTAATAACAGATGTGCACGTTAAGTATATTTCCAAGAAAAAGTAAGGTAAGCTTAGATCTCCTGATTACAGCCAACGCCAAGACGCACGCCAAACAAAAACGCCTTAAAATATTGTCTAGAGCAGCTAAAAAAAAAAAAAAAAAAGTAAATATACATACACACTTATCTAATTCTTTTACATTTAATATTGTTATATGTTTCAAAACCATCAAAGAATATTACTACATCTTTGTTTAAACTGAATCAATAAAATAATTTATATAAAAGAGATATTCCTATCTTGCGTTTAATATATATAAGTATTTTTAAACACAAATTAAAAGCATCGCTTTCTTTTCACACCAGATGTCACTTTAACAATACATCTAAACTGCATTGTTGAATAATACGTAGAGTGTGTGGCGTTTTTAGTGGAACCAAATCGTCTGTCTTAGTGGTTCGTTGGGCTGATAACCTTTTGGGGCCACGCATTTCGGAATTAAGCAATATATTAAGCCACTTTTGGCACCATAACATTCTTAAAAGAACAATAAAGCTTACCAGAAAACAAAAATAATGAGTTCAGGTTAGTTTCCTTTTTTTTTTTTTCTATAATTTCTTTCGATTTCTAGACACCTTTTTTTATTGCATAAAAAGCATTCAATACAATAGAAATTGATCTTTTATTTCGTTTCTACATTTATTTAGAAGACAACGAAGCTTTGGAATTACCATTTATAGGAATGTAAGTGGAAAACGCTAGTCATAAAAGAACGATCTCCCAAAGGAGAAAATATAAGCTCACAAATCCCATCAATTTATCACAAAGCTACAGATAAGGAATGAGAAGTAATACCAATTAATGGCTAATTATTCGTTCGTCATTAGTACAATCGCGGTACCAATGAACGAGTCTCCATATGCACCTACTTCCTTGGTACTAATGAGACAAGAAAAATTAAGTCTTGGGAGATTTCTTAGATAAAATGTTCGTCGCATGAGAGCAGACAATTATCTTTTGGCAATTCTCAAGAAATGCTTTCTTTCAAATCGCATCCAAGAGGGGCATTTCTCATTAGCACACTTGAACTCCGCTGTGTGTGCTGAATGAGGAGGTTTGATCTCCCGCTGTACTATTTCTGAACAAGTCTGAACAGTGTCTGTTAATTAAATGCAATTTACTTTAATATTGTAGCACATCTTCCCAAGCAACACTTCTCTAAGCACTATGAACCCATTTCGTAGAATTTTCTTTCCAATCCATCACCCGTGTTTCCATCCTCCCTCTGCCACATCATGCTTTTCATTCGCTAATGGAGTCAGTGAGGAAGCGTCAAGATCGGGGGGGGGGGAAGGTGAACTCGGTTGTCACTAAGGCTCGGAGGAAGTTCAATGACAATTGCAATTAATTTTCCATCTCAAGTTTCGAAATGTATTAATTCATGTACCTATAGAACACAGACTGAGGCTATTTTTATATATCAAAAACAAATATGTTTTGTTATGGCTGACTTACTCGTTTTGTGGGGTGGAAAATCCGGGTTTCCAGAAATAAAACCCTTTTCCCTCCGCACGAGACTGGTTAACTCACCTTCGATTTGAAGGCGACTTGACCAGTCTCGTGCGGTGGTTGAAAAGTAGGAAAATTGCAATTTATAAGCAGTAACTTTAATGCCATTATATTAGCGGTGCTATCGTTGCTGCTATGTTAGGTTGCTCATATTTCAGAAGTGAAGTTAAAGTCTCAACAATTAAAACAATAATGTCAGCCAAGTAGCCGCTTCCTACTGAAGCTAATGTGCTACTTTCCCATTCCTTATAGAGCTTTTTAATGCATATTTTTCGCTAGCTATAGCTATCGCTTATTTTATCATGAAATAGTTAAAATAGTTTAAAAAATAATAAAAATAAAACATAAGGAATAAATAAATATAAAAAAAAGTACACATATGATACTAAGATCGCTCCAAGTATCTTTGGTAACTTAGGTGAATCGTAAACAACAATGGCATTTAAAAATTAAATTTAAAAAAATATATAAAAATTCTAAAATGCATTCAAAATAAAAATCATGACAAAAAAAAATAAATAAATAATTTTTGTCTTCCTGCATCACTTCAAACCCTACCTTCGCGAAATAATATTTTATAATCCCTAACGCAAACGTGCCGTTAACTTTAATTCCGAAATGGCTTATTGGCTATTCGTTACCATTGGAAACACCCGGCAGATTTCATTAAACCCCTCAAGCGGGTTTGTTTTAAGCAGCCGTAGATCCAACACTTGTTTTCCGCTTTAAGGAATATCCCCGTTATTCTTAACACTTGGTCGTGACACTTATCTAAACGCTTTATAGCAAAGGCCCAGAGTCTGGTGATGACGGAACTGAAACCATCTTACTAGCACAGTTTATAGTAAAATGGACAACAGCATAGTTTGCCTTAGTTGGCGAGCTCCACATACTTCGTGACAATCTGGGATTCAGAATAGCTTTTATGCAAGTTTTTTTTTTTTTTTTTCCCTTGCTCGACAAATTCCAGTTTTTAACCTGCAGCTAAGTATTGTATTCTTCCAACCAAAGAATCGACTGCTTGAATTCGATAGAAACATTCAAACATTATAAGAAGTACTTGGATTTCCGATAGCGCACTCCACAGTCAAAAAATATGATGACGCAGTTTTCCAAGTAGTGCCAAGTGGCACTACTAAAATCCTTTTGTTTGTTTGTTTTTAAGAAAAACAACATCAAAAATTATTGAATATCATCCTAACTCCAATAAATAATTATTGTTATTTTATTTTTAATAACAGCTCGTGCCCTAGTGGGAATCTACAATTTCCTCTTCCGTATAGAAATAAACAGGTCAGATATTGGTGAAATAAAAATTTCCAGTAGATGTCGCTAGTGTCGCAGGTGTGATGAGTTTCATGCAGTAACCGGTAGATAATGACGTGTTATCTGAGTAGGAATTCATGATGCATGATAATTTTCCATACCCACAAATGTTTTATCTGCTCCCTGTAATAAAACAAAAAAAAAAAAAAAGAAGGAAAAAAAAAAAAAACGATGAACACAAAAATGCTTATCAACTTTTTTTGTGTGTATGTCCGTTGTGAGATTTTTATTATTGTTGTGCCGTTTTTTGTTTCCCACACCATCTTTTTTTTTCACAGATCGAGAACTATATAAAATAAATAAATAAAATAAAAGATAAGAACTTTCTTAAAATTAGTTTTCCTAAGCTATTCTTATCGCAAATGTTCCGAACACCCCCCCCCCGCCCACTCCCCCAAAGAAAGAAATATTCCCATAAAAAAATATATAAATACAAATACGTAAATGCACATTTAACACTTCAAAACAAAACAAAAAAATTAAAGATAGATTTCCGATGACGAAATAGCGCCACCTACCTGCACTCCATGAAGTATCATTTCGGATACGTTAACTCCTAAAGTAGTAGGGACACAATCTTCCAAACGGTCTACACTACCCAAGCTAGAACTCGAACTGTGGTAACTATGGCGATGAGAAGAATTTGCTGATTCATAACTTTGCAAGGATAATCGATGTTGGCCAGCCTATGCGTAGAAAAAAAAAAAAAAAATCGAAAATAAAGAACAAAATAAAATATATGTACTGAGACAAAAACAGCTGAATAAAACACGGCAAATGGTTCGAAGCAAAAGCTGTCATTATTTGTCACGTGATTAAACTGGCAACAATGTGTTGTCTTCCCAAGTGATTGGCTAAGAGCCAAGTCCAGTTATTTACATTACAATATTATACAACGTTTGCGGGCCTAGCAAGAGCGGTATACAAAAGGTTAGCCGAGGATTAAAACAAATGTAATTTTCCTTCGAAAATTACGGAACTTGTATGAACGGGCAGCGACATCTTCCGAAACCGAAAACGGATTAAGAACAATCAACCCCTGGAAGACATTTGATAGAATTATGAGTCCTGGAGTGGCGCACATGCGTCCCTTGACAACGAGGGTATCTGACGGCGATTAGAGAGGTGGTCACAGGCGAGCCTTGACGGAAACTAATAGTGTCATGGCTGACGATTCCAGGCCTGCAGCTATTAATAGATGCCAACATCCCTTTGCGAGTTATTGGATGTTAGCATCATCCCTATGTATATTAATGGCAAACCCCTTTTGCAGGGGAAGAGTTGTCGCTTCGGCGCGTCCGCAGAACGAAACTTACGGCCGGATTGGGTTCATTTTCGAAAAGCGTTAAGCGAGAAATATGTTTCGTAAGAAGATTAAGGTGCACGCTCTATCAAGTGACCTCGGATGTCTACTGCGTCGCAAATTGATGCACGGCAATCATTACCAAAAGATGGGCTTAGAAGGTATGCTGATGGTTATCAAAATGTGCTGTTTTGCTACAAAAATAGAGCCATGCTCTACGGAAATTGAGATTATTATTATTCCAACAGAGAAAAAAAAAAGGGGGGCCTAAAAATGCGTACATGGTAGCTAGAATTAATAGCACATCACCCAATTACTCAAATCTGCATCTTTCATGCCTTTGCAAAAAAATATTATTGATCCAAATATATTAGCCATAGGCCAGTTAACAATGTCATCAAATGAAAACACATTCCAAGAACTATCGTACTTACTCGAATATAACTCGCACATTTTTCCTCACATTGAAAGTTAAAAAATCCTGGTGCGAGATAGATGCGGGGATTTTCTGAAATTCAAGTTTTTCGGGAAAAAAAAACTAAATCGACGTTTATAATTAGATCCTCAGCATTTATTCTAATTTATAATTGCTCACGTTATTTATAAAATGAATGCGTTTAAATTTTAATTACCAACGTTACGAGGGGTGGTCTGAAAAGCTCTCGGCCTAACAATGAAAAATTAAATCCAAGTCTCATCCATAGTAATAAATCGACGCACAAAATCAGCTTTATTCTGGTTAAAACGCTCCAAGCACTGTTCCGAGATTTTCATGCGAGTGCGTTTTCGATCTGCTGTGAGCAAGCGCGGCACCCAACTTGCGCAAAAGCTTTTTCATTTGCAATTCTTCATGCAAAATATATCCCACACGTTCTTTTGAAATAGCTTTTGAAATTTCCTGCCGATCATCCAATACCGTATCGTGCACTTAATCAATGATTTCTGGTGTGGTTACACTTTTTGGACGTCCTTCACGTGGATCATCTTCAAGGCTGGTACGGCTACGTTTAAACTCGGCAGCCCATTTCTTAATTGTCGAAAACGAAGGAGAAGAGTGCCCATGAACTTCGAATGAATTTCTTTTGGCGTTAAATCTTTTTTACAAAAGAATTTTATAAACCCACGATACTCAACTGTATCTATTTCAAGGGATACTGACAACACCTTTGCTTCAGACAGCTGTATAAAACAAACTACTTGATAGAATGAGTTGCAATGTCACATGGATGCTTATGACAGATGTACCAACTCAGGGGGAAAAATCTTGCCGATAATGCTGCCATCTGTGGTCGAGGCCGAGAACTTTTCATACCACCCTCGTATTTAAGCGATCGGTCGCTCACCTTCATCACGTGATATATTTGAATCTTTTAGCAACAATGCTTCTGTAATTAAATTAAAACAAACTGCCATCTACCGAAATCGCATCATCTTCGCTCCCATCCAGAGCATTAGAGATGGCGGTTTCTAAAAAGAAACTGCTGGCAATTATTTCTGGCGAAATCATCCACTCCGTTTAGAACCTAAACCTCACCTCATTCATCGCTCCACCCCCTTCTCTCCAAGATTGAGCAGAAAGTCAATGCCCTTAACTCCCACATTTCCTCTACCGGTTGCTTCCATCTTTATGCTGATTGGTCGATATTAACAAAGGATCGCGCAACTCAACGACAAAAGACAAGCCGACGATTGTTGAGTTGAAATGCTGATTCTCTTCAGCCGAATTCCAAAATATCTGAAACTGCCATAACAACATTCATTATCTATTTCTTCAAGTTGTAAACTTTTTTTATTTCTTTTTTTTTTTTTCATATAGTAAAATCAAGGGTACGAGGACGAGTTATATTCGAATAAATACGGTAAATTCAGAGAAATCAAGTTCATGGTAACAATTACTTTGATTGATAATTAGGAAGCCGTATTGTTGAATCACAATGTAGTAATAACGGGTGACAGTGGTGCATGATGGGAGTATGACAACAATGCGTATCATGTCATCAATTGTAGACTAGTCTACGATGGAAAGTGTATTCGAAGCTGCTAAATCTAACCAAAGGGCATGTAGTTCATCTGACCACATTATGGAAGCACTCTCAGGAAAGACTGCTGTGTGTGTGTGTGTGTGTTATAGATTTTCAAGGTAGAATGTTTTACCTGATAAACCAATTGCGTAAACCAGTATATTATTTAGCGGTTCTGTTCCTGAAAACGTTAACAATATTGTGCAGCGAAACCATCTCCGTCTGAGACTGGTTAACTCCCGCCTTCATCAAAAAAATACTGGAAAAAAAATTTTTTTCACTTCCTTGAAAGGCATACGTCTTATTTAGCGGTGGACAATAAATGAGAAAGGCAAGTGAAGAAGAGGGAGTGGTGGGTTGGGGGGGGGGGAATAACAAGTGACAGCTTCATCTCTGCTGGAGCAATGAAACATCATTAAGCCAAGGCGGCAGCACAAGTAAATAGCTTTCTTCCATTCCTCTAACCCCCCCCCCCCCCAATGAAGTGGTGTTTACGCCAGCGTCGCATAAACCAGCAATTCTATCATTTCCTAAGTACAAACGGCGTCAAATCTAATTACGCCGGAGTGCACGTCCATCTAATGTGCCAAAATGCTCGGCTACTGTCGGCAGATGACGACTGTAGCGGTTCTTTACAAAGTAAAGAAGGCCGCGGGGAGGCTTCCGCTACGTTCTCACCTTCCATTTACTTTCTTGAAAAATTCTTCACAAAAAAGCAGCCGAACGTTCGCTAGACGGCGCTTCGGTCGGCGAGCAACCGTCTTCGGTGAGAAAAGAATGAAAAGGCACGACACCCGACTTCATCTCTATTGTCGGCAACGCTTCTTACGGGATTCAATGGTTAGGGAGTGTGACATATTTGGGTCTCACCTCAGATTGTTACCGATAGCAGACGAGAAATAGTGGCGCTGGTGTGCAATGTGACGATAAAAGATTGGGTGGCTTGAAAGATTGTTAATCGAGTTGTAATCATTCCCGATGATCGGCAAAATATGAAAGAAATAAACCGAGAAATGGAAGTCGTACTTATAATCTGTAAAACGCTTGAGCTGACTAAACAGCTAAAAGATTTTTAGCAGACGACAAATGATTTTTGTAAGTATGAACGCAAAAATTTGCATAATGAAATCTATAATCAACTCTACGACAATATTTCCGGACGACCACACACCTATTCAGTCTCTTCCTGTTCAAAGCGTTTCATGGAGCCAGTTTAAAGAATTACTCTTGCCAATTGAAAAACCTGGATTAGAATTCCTTAAGGACTAGAGAGGATTACTTACAAAGACTTTTCAAGCGAAGGTGACCTAACCAGTATCATACGAGATCTGCTGGATTTTCCCGCATGCAAACAAATCGACCGATGAATGCACGTAACCAAACATCAATGTCCTTTATAAAAGCTGACTGAGATCGCATTAGTTAAATTTCAGAAGAACTCAAAGTGGCCATATGCTTAGTAGCAAAATCAGTCTTCTTAGTTTATGATATTGCGCATGCTCAGTATAAGCACAAATAATTTTAATAGAAATTAGTTGATTCTAAGATCCATCGATATATTTACAGACCCGAAAAACTTGGCTTGCATCCTGGGCTTACAGAAACGAATAACTGTCGTCTTCTGACCATGTTGTTTTCGCTGATGATTGGATGAATGCAGATAGGGTTGGGTTCAAACACTGGAATTTTGCAAAAGAAATTAAAGCCACGAGGCTCGAGTATCGTGTCTGCGAACTGGCTTTTCTCCTGCGAACTTGTCTGTTTTACGTTGGGAAACAAACAGAATTTCAAGCAGCAAAAAACTGCCACCTCCGTTTGAGACAGGCTACCTGACTTTCCTTAAAAAAAAATGAAAACGATTCTTCGCAAGTTCTTTAATTACTGAACTACACATTTTGGTGCTTTGCATTATGGGGTATTAAGGCAATTAATGTGAAGTTAGTAACCTCTATATATGTAATGAGAATTTTTTTTTTTTTGAAGGCGACAATTGGCAGCATTGTTGAACCAACGATGACGTATTATGTTACAGTGACTCTCGCTGCTTCCATCAGTACCAGTTTCTCGTTGGTAGAGTAAAACTCTTGTCGAGTTATTGTGTTTTTAGCAAGTGTGTGTCTGGTGGGTTCGTCACGAAAATGGAGAAGCGAAATCTTGAACGCCGGTGTGCGATTATATTTTGTGCTAAAGTGAATGAGAGAACTACTTAAACGTGCGATAAAATTAAGCGGGTGTATGGTAAGGATTCATTATTATGTTTAAGTGTTTAAATGGCACTAGATGTTTTTGGAGGGACGGACCACGCTATGCTCCTCGGCATGGGCGTGCACAGAAAATTTTCCGGGGGTGATAGCTTAGAGACAAATAATTACATGAATACATTTTTATTTGGGTTTTTTCAAGTAGATCCAAAAGGGGGAAGTATCCCATTTGGCCCCCTCTCTGCGGACGCCCATGCTCTCTGGTAGACCAAGACATGGCCCACTGAGAGTTAGTACCTCCTGGAGAAACTCAATCAAATTTACTACAAAGAAATCCTTGAAAGGTTGCGAAAACGCGTCTTGCGAATAATTGGATCTCGCATCAAGACAATGCGCCTGCTCATTTTGCGTTGTCAATTCGCGAGTATTTAGCCAAAAAATACATTCCAGTGATGAAACAGCCACCGAACTTCCCCGACTTGTCTTCATACTGTTAATTGTCTGTATCAGACAATTAACTAAATACACGATTCTATAAAACTTTGTCTCCTTATTTTATTTATTTATTTTTTTTTGCTAGACTTCGTATAAGTAGCCTAATCGTGAATGTATTTCACGGGCAAACCTTGTTTGTTTACGCTTGGATAAAGGATTAAACAAGAATATAATTCCTTGGCAAGTGTAATTTACTTTCTGCTTAATTTCTATAAAAGTTTGAATCAGACAAGTTCCCGGATTAGCTCAAGCAACCCAGTAGGTAATGCGGCATATTATCTTATCTAATTAATCGGTGAAGACGACATCACACAGCAAAAATAATTGAAAATAAAAATTACCGGTGAAAAATAAAGAATATTATAAAGAGGTTTCCTGAGACCGGTCAGTAAGATCGCGAAAAAAAAAAAAAAAAAAAAAAAAAAAAAAAAAAAAAAACTCAATGCTTTCATACTCCAGGAGCACAAGCTCCATAAAAAGCAAATTATTGCAACACCCAAGACTCAATAGTGGCTGTATGCACATAGCCAAGTAACGAAGTGTCACAGATCATGTTACGTGTTGTGTGGTCTTGCTGCTTGCCCTATCGGACACGATCATTATCTAGTAATAATCGTCTCTAATAACAGGTAATAACCAAGGACAGAAGTCTCCCATGTGGCCTAAAGTGGGTGAAGGACGTTCAGACTAAGATCTTAATTGAACTTGAGGGGGAGAGAGGGAGATAGAATTATTTGTCGGAAGACGTTTGATGGTTTCAATCCTTTTGGGAAAAAAAAGATATAGAAAAGCACAGAAAAAGCGGGATCAGATGGAAAGAAAGGGATAAAAAAATAAAACGTATGACATAAAAATGGAAAATGTTATTAACCAGAAAGGGGGGGGGGGGCAAAATATGATACAAAGAGTTATGGGAAACGTGTTTATGTTTATTCATAATGATCAGGGATCATCTATAAATAACATTATACTGTCCTCTCTCGCTCTCTGTCTATCACAAACTATAATCCCCTGTTCCCTCCCCCATCCCAAAGTATTACGTCATTTTTTGATGAACCCCTTCTTTTATTTATTCATAATTTTTCACAGTGGATGGGAGGGAAAGGTTACCCACAAAGCACGCTATATGTTGGGATGCCTGTGAGTCATAGCCTCTTATTCATCAAACAGATGTCAGTCAGAACAGGTGTCTATCGCTAACGCCTAATAATCACCCCTATGATAGGTACCATCCCCGTTTTCAACTCTATTACGCTTACAAGTACTAAAATATTTAAAACTGCATTATATAAATTGTATAGGAAAGAGAAAATCTGTTCGCGTTTTAAAACCTATTCACAACTTTTATGTTAAAAGCGATGTCAATCTAGTTGATGTTGACACTGAACAGATACTACACTTTGCTATTAGCCGAGCGAACATTGGCAATCCTGTATTGCAAGTACTCATCGAGTTTTGCTCAAACGAGATATTATTACCTACCACACTTTATTAGAACTTCCAGTAATTAATAAAAATTTCAATTATTGTTAATTAATAGCGTCTAAGGTAGTATAGCAAACAATATTTAATGAAACACTTACCTTGGCATCTGATCCCGAAGCTCGTCCGCTATCTACGCTCGAAGTACTGTGTCGAGATCCCCCACTGGCACTACTTCCTCCACTGCTTCCCCCTGGACTTTCCCTACCTGGACTCTGACAAACATCGATCCCTTGGTCTTCAAGAAAAACCTGAGTAGCTGATGGCAAAGCACTCCGACCTGTAAGAAGTCCAAAACACGAAAATGTATCCAACTGTGTGCGTCTCTCTCTCTCTCTCAACTACATTAAAGTCCATTAACCCCATCCTATTGTCATAACAAAGTCGCTTACACAATCCCAAGTTATCGTTATAACCTGTAATACCACTCGCTAACCACTGTTCCCACTAACGCACAAATTAACAATGGCTTTACATAAACATTTTGGAACTAGCACTAGCCAAATGAGATGTTTGTCGAAGCATTAAGAGCGACCGCGTGTTAATTCCAGATACACGGCATCAATATTATTAACTAGCTTAATTACAACTTACCGGTAACCATGGTCAAAGCAGGAGGACTACTTTCCACCGGTGTACTAGGCTGGCTAGAAGGACGGGCATGAACCACAACCTGAGTATAATGACTCTGTATAAAAAAAAAAAAAAAAGAAGAAATTAACTAAAATTTTCAACTAAAAACAAAGAAAACTGCAAACATGAAAGGAACAATGTTTTCAAGCAAACAATCAACACGCGAATGTCATTAACATGTAGATTGCATTGTTGCAGTTTTCAACAGTATAAAAGTGAAATAAACATTTATGCCAAAAGATAAAATGTATTTTATTTAAATTGTTGTAAATAATTATAGTTTCACAAGCAGTTATTATTACCTGGACATCCGGGAAACAGAAATGCGTGGTGGGTTTCGTAGGAGAAGAGGTGGGCAAAGTTGCATAACCTATAGGCAGACGACAATAATCACCGGATTCTAAAAAAATAAAATAAAATAATATAAAAACGTGATTAATGAATCTTTTATTATTATCACTATTTTTTTTAGAAAAAACAAAAATGTATAGTATACACAGAACTATTAAGTCTACAATTAATTATCAATTTATTTACAAAATAACAGAACTATTTTCTGTATCATAAGAAACCGGTAAAACAAGGAAAGTATTTTAAATAAAAAAAAAAAAAAGTCTGATGTTAAGAGAACCAAAGAAAACGAAGTCCCTTCTATCGACCAAAGATTCTTCCAGTGGCTGGTTGTTCGCACAAACTCCTGCACATCATCTGTCTTGACCAAAAAGACAGAAGACTTGTGCGGTCAGGATGTCCGCCAATGTGTCGGAGTGGTGGCAATGGGCCATACGTTTCTCTCTCTCTCAGCCGACCAAGCCGTATTTATCACCATTAACAGTCATTGAAGAGAAACAGCTCGCTTACAGTACTGGTTGTTTCTTGTCAGTTGAGATTAACACACACATTTTCGACGTCATCCTAACTCATGTCTGTATTTAAATGATGCATATAAGGAAAAGAAATGAACATTTCATTTTGTAATACCCCCCCCAGGGGCATAATCGCTCTAGAACCGATGAATTCTTAATAGCTGTAAATTTTGTTTTATATCCTGTAAAGTGGAATTATGGAAGTAAATAAATCGAAAATTTAGCCATTGTTAAGAGGTGATATATCGAATCAAATAAATCTACTGCTGGGTCTAATAATAACATTCAGTTTATCCTTAAGAATGACAATTACCATCCTATGCTAAGAAAACAATCTCATGAATTTCACACACGACATGTATGAACTCAGTGTTTCGCTAATTATGCTCTTCCTAGAGGAAATGGTTTTCCCTAAATGGGGACATTACCTCGAAGAGTGTTACCTCCATTCGCTGCAAAGTAATTAAAGCTAAATATAGACCTTTAAAAAAGGCAGCTAAAATTGAGAAACAAAGCTATTCTAGAACAAGCAGTCCTGACGACTGCCTGCTATTATTTCTCTCTCTTTTTTTTTTTTTTAAGACGGTATTTGAGCCCAAAGCGAGAGAAATGGTGTCAAAGTGATGCCAAAGCCGCTCTTGCGATGACATTATACATATGGGGGGTTCCTAGCCTTACGTCGAACACTCCATTTATCTGGAGTTTTTGCTATACGAACCACAACACATCCAAGTGTCCCTGCTGCCAATCACTTCTGTGAGCTACATTCCAAGGGGCACAGTCAATAACTGGGGATGCCACGATATAAATTCTCCAAGTGCATCACGGCGTGTGTTCTTACATGCTTGCACGAGCAAATTCAATGTGTGCGTGTGTTGTTCGCGATCGATAGTAAATGACAGTGTTCAAGCAAGCAATTTCCAGTATCAAATGATGGCTCGGTGACAACGGACTACTTCCTGTTGTCTCTCCACACCGATGTTTTCCTCTAGCCATTAATCCCACATCCCTTTTCTCCGAGAGAGGAAATGGTCATTCTTCAACTTCATGCAGTAGGCCTAAAAGTGAACTTGGCTAATTCATAATTAGGTTTAAGATTCGAATTATACTATTTAAACAGATACGCGATTCAATTGACAAAGATACAGTTTCAAAACACAAATAATATAGTCCAATAGGGTGTTCATTAGACTACAAATATGTGCAGCATAACGCTGTGACAGTGCCAAAAAAAGGTGGCTCGTATTCCATTAGAATTATAACTTACAGACAGCTAACGACGCGGAATTTTGTTAATATCCTCAAATATATCACCTTGGTGGAAAGTTGGAAAACTATGACACTCGTTTGGCTATTTATTGAATCGTTTTCATATTGGCATAGATCCAATTTTTGTGCGAACGTGCTTAACAATACGTAGTTCAAAAGTTGCCAACAAAGAACTGGCAACAATGAAGAAAGAGATCGGATGTAATGTGTTAGGCAGACTGCCGTTTTATGCTTAAGAGATTCAGGGGAAAACTATTGTTGGGTAAAACTGAACAATAATTAATACGTCTATTGTTTAGCGGCTTAAATAATACAATATAATAAACTATTTATTTTTAAATGATTAAACATGAACACTGGGCTAGTGTTTGATTAAAAAAAAAAAAAAAGCCAACAATGGACGTCAAGTACCATACACGTGGCTACAATAAACGCAACCCTGGTTATATTTCACCCAAGCTATTTGTCATCAATTAAGCCAGTCCCAACGTTAATTTCCACTCCACCCCGCTCCTCCACATTAACAATGTCACGTGATTATCAACTAGCGTTCCAATTTCCGCTCAGTTACGGACACCGAAGAAGCGAGGATAATCCCGTATCCATCGCTAGCTACAAAGTTTCGGGTGCAAACCCACGGGGGTGGAAGGAACGATGGAGAAAGCAGGGAGGTTTTCTGTCGCACTAGACACATTTAGCTGCGGGTGGCAAAGAAGAACAAATCCTTGTGAAAGGGAATGAAGTACGGAAACGTGCCCTGCATCTTGATGAGCATCCCCCGTTGCAATCCAAGCGTAACAGTCCTCATCTTATTGAACACACGGAGTTCAGAAACAAAGAAAGAAGAAGGGACAAAAATGTATAAAAGTAATCCACACTTCACTGCTCCAAAGTGGGAACACTTATAACAAAGAGGAGGTGGAGAGACGGAGGGTTAGACTCTTTAAGTTCAAAAGGTCAATGTTCTGATATGACTGCCGCTTTTCTATAGGAATCTGACAAGAAACTATAGTTTGAAAGATCCCAGAAGTTTTTTTTTTTTTTTGCTGTTCTTGTAGCAATGATTAATGGGGTGAGGCAATGTGGATGTCATGTTTATCTTGGGGACAAGGATGCTGCCGTAATACCTGTAGCTATCCGGCACACGTTATCAGTCTCACCACAACTCAATTACTATAATTGCCTACACTTTTACAGCAACAACAACAACAAAAAATATTCTAGTAGCATTAAAAAGGACTGAAAAGCAAAGTTAATTTAAAGACAAAAGGCGACAAGCAACTACGAGGTGTAGGAGCATTATTAAAACACCATTCGTGAGCTAATTAAAACCTGAAGTTTTAAAAGATGAGTGAAACTAATTAACTGATGGATATGCCGAAACCCGTTCACAGTAAAGAAGTTGAGATAGATGGCAAAATAAAATACCCACGGGAGAAAATTAAAAAAAAAAAAAAAAAAAGTCTACAAAACGTTTATTGATCAACTAATGACGTCACTAGAAACGAAATAGATTAAACACGTGTTCCTCGCGTCACTAGAGAAAAATACATTTAATGGCACGCCTTGAAATCTATCACGTGTGCTGTGTTCATACAAGTGACACATTGTTGGAACACAATCACATCTATCAGAAGTAAAATACAGTCGATTTCGCACGAATCTCGTGTGCTATTGTTGGTTTAATGATTTGTTTTCATTATTGAAATGAGCAAGGCAGGCCTTCACTTTCAAAACTTGACTATTTCTCGTGTGTATTAATGACAATGCTCACGCCTAGGATAAAAAAAAAGTTAGCTGCAAGTATTACTGCCTTTAATAAAGTTAGTACTTCGTTTATGTTACCCAATAAATATTTAAATTGTCTCTGTTCGTTAAAAAAATAGAAAAGAAATCCTCGTTTCCAAGCCTGTTCAATACAACAGTTTTTAGGACATTCAAAGCGGCAGAAGTAGGCTGATGGTTAATGCATGAAGCACGAGTTGCATGGGGGGTTTTCAACATTCACGAGACGCTGTTTTAATAGTAAACACCACCACTTGCTTGCATAATCTTAAGGCTTAATGAATAGACTTCCTTAAAAGACTTTCTGCTGACTAAACTACAAACTTAAAGGGGGGGGGTGAAGATTTCTTGTATATATAACGCACCCCCAGTTGATACAGGACAGTCACGTCTCGGCTTAAAAGTATGGTTTACGCAGACAATTTTTATGGAGTGTCGTTTCCAGGTCAGCGCATGCGCACACGTGAGTAAACCCGACAGGGATTAAAATTTCAAAATCAAATCTTGGTGTTCCGGTGGGATTTTTTCACTTTTTTTTTTCTGTTTTTCTACCAAACATTTACGGATCCAAAGTATATTATTTTTAATACTAGCTTTTACGAAAAATATTAGGCTGGATAGAAAAATTGGAGTTTCCAGGAAGAAAAAAAAAAAAAATCCTTCGGATTACCCTAATCTCAATTGGTATATTGCCTCTTAGTGTCCAAAGAATTAGTTTTTCTCTTTCGCTGAAGATATTGCGCTACCTCTAAATAGCTACTGACTATACAAATCAAAAATTTGTCAACCCATTGAATACAATTCTCACGTTCGGGTCGTCCTCCCTAACAGGGCAACTACAGGTCTTCATATTAAATGGTCACAAATTTCTCTCTCTTCAACTTTTTTTGTCCATCCATGGTACTCGTGTGCTATAAATCGAATCATCTCTTATATGTGAGATTATTATTAAAAATAAATAAAATAAATCAAGAACAATACGCTATTAGACTTTTAGTGTATGGGAGAAAATGGATATATTTGCAGTTCTACATTATATTCAAAATTGCAGTTCTACAATCTACGTTATATTCAAAAAGTATTTCGTAACAATAGAAATTTAGATCCGAACAAAGCAGCACGTGAAATATATTTTATATTTACTCAGTCCATACTTGGAGTTCAACAATACAGGTGACAGATATGATTGTAGATAGCGCTTTCTCTGACTTATTATTAATAATGGCTGCGCCAATAATACTATGAAGATACTAATTATATGAAGAGCCAAAGGCTTCAATTCGGCGACATCCCTTAACTTAAAAAACTATGAAGATATATATTAAAGGTACTACATTAATGTATATATTAATGGATACCAGCCTGGTTGGCTCAATGGTTAGCATATCGAATACCGCTGTAGACATGGGTATCTTGTGAATGTCTTTAGATGGGAGATGAATTTTTTTCGCCCTGCTTCTTGGAGGCCTGAAATGGACTGAAAAAATTCCATGTTTCGTATCTAGAACAAGGTTTCTAGACTATGTAAACAATAAATAAAAATGCGAAAATATATAAAATTCACAAAAATAAATCTTAGCTCACCCGCGGTAAGAATACGTCAAAGGTTTGCAAAACATTTTGTGCATGGGAGCCATAAAAAATTATAAATAAAATAATTTTTAACTCCCTGTATCGTAAATCTAACTTATTCATCATTTCGGTGGGATTTTAAATTTATTTTATTTATTTATGTTTTTTTTTTTCTGACATAATCTAGATTAGGTCAAAAAAACCCTAGTGTTTAGAATCCTCGTTCTAAACACCAAACACTGATTCAATCCACTTCAGGTCTCCAATAAGTGGATGGTAGTATCACATCAAGCGTTGAAAATCACGTCCCATCTAAACGCATTTACACACATCTATGTCCTGGAACCTGGAATCTGGGTTAGGATCTTATTTGAAAATCTTTTCTGGATTAAATAACTTTTTAACTAAACTAGCTTCTTTTTTTTTTCTTTTTTTTTCTTATGAAATCTTCCTTACCTGCTGAAGGAGATTGAGGAGGAGGCGATACAGGCTCATCAGTACCTAAGCTTCCACACGAATTCCGATCCACCGTGGCTTGACTACCATATCCACTGGAAAAACTGGACCCCGAGTGACGATAAGTCAACTCTGGAACCACAGGGGGCGCCACTTTCTTAATCGTCGAACTCTTTAATGTTCCTGTACGTTGCATTCCTCCCACTGAAAAACACCACAGGTGAGGAATGTTAAAAAAAAAAAAAAAAAAAAAAAAGATTATTTTTTACCGCAAAATATCCTGATATTAAACAGTTAACAGCTTTGACACAATGATGTAACCCAAAACACTTCTTTTAAGGAAAATTACAAATTTGAAGCATCCGAAATAAACATCGATTGAGTATACCATCGGAGAACATCAAAGGGGCCGCTAAAAGACTGAAGGTTGTAGATTTTTAAAGGGATGTTAAAATCACACATTACTCATTATTCTCTCCAGGACAGTCGTAATTTTGAAGGTTATTACTCCCCTTTTCTTATCCCAAAACGGTGGGTCGTATCGATCCAAAACATCATTCAAACAACACAAAAGTCTGAAGATATTTAAAGTGGTTATCCACAGAAAGGAATGGGAAATGTGTGTGTGTGGGGGGGGGCTTGAGAAACTGTGTTAAGTCTTAATGAGAACAAGTAGATGAATCGCACGCGAGGCTTTTTTTTTTCTTAACCTGAAACTTCTAATAAATCGCCATAAATTTACCCCCTAAGCAATTCTGAAACATTCTACGAGACTTATTACTCCCTTTTGGTACTAACTTTTCCCCTCCCTATTTTCTCCCCAGATAAACGGGGTTTAGTTTAACGAATATCTGGCCGCAAGCCATAACACAAATTATGCAAGACGGCAACATCAAATAACCTGTCATTCTTTCAGTAGGGTTTTGACATATCGGCCAAGTTCCTCAGATTTCTAGATAAGCACAGATGATAACGTCCGGGGGGGGGGGGGGCACTCCAGCTCTGAGCCATCACCAACATTAGTCATGCTCCAAGAGTCCTCTCTTTCGGGATATATTAATCTATTCAACGAGAGTTTTAAAATTCAACCTTAGAAAGTTTTAATCATATTCCAACAGGCATTCTTTACTTGGAATGAATAATAAACCTGAAGATCATGTAAACAGGCAGACGAAACGTTATATCACAAAATTAATTTGTAAGGAATGAAGAAGAAAGAGGTAATTTGGTTTAAATTGAGTTGTTAATCCTGAAAATGTATAAAATAAACGAAGTCTACATGCCATAGAACACATTTTTTTTTTTTTTTAAACCAAACTTAAGCTTGCTAACGAGGTCTTCCTGTATTTTGCAGTTAAAACCCTGCTAGCAGCTCCGAGCAATACATAATTAAGGTCTAATTAATCTGTTTAAACACCTACACTGGTGTACGCCACCTTTCTACAAGGAGCACAACAAACGGTCATAATTACATGAGAAACTCAAGTTAATGAGAACTGGCACGAAAACGGTGGAACACGTTTAGCTGATTACTGACTCTCTCTTCCGTGTGTAGATAAAAGCACGTGCGTTTCTCACCGGATACGCTACCTGCATAAGAGTATATAATTAAAAAAAAAAAAAACACGGATATTCTTTAGCCAGCTTTAATAAAATAATACCACTATACATTTCGCTACCCTAACAAAAGTACACGAATTATGTTCTTTGATGGCCTCCGTAATTGTTGATTTTAGTTGCATTGTTGAGCTACGTGTTCCAATGTTCTGCTGCCAACTGTTTAAAAATGGTTAAAATATGAGGAATAGAATTTCAAACAATGCTGTTAATCACGAGCTCGCATGGCAGCGCGTGCTCAAGTGTTGAAGCTCGGTGAAATGTACAAGTTTCCTTCACGTGAATTAGCCAATTCAAAATTCCTTACAAACTTAGCGTAATTGACATACTATTGGAGATTTCAGTACTTAATGTTTATATATTTTTTTTCTTTTTGTATAATTGTCGTTATTATTAGAAATAACTGCATTGTATAAAATCTGTTTATGTAAGTAATGGAAATATTACAGGAAGAGGGCGCTAGGGAGTGGTACAGGCTTATTCCGGTTATATAATACTTTGTATGTAAAGCTCTTAATATAGTCTTTGTCCTTGACAAGACAGATAAGAAAAGAATTTTTGACTAATTATTTAAACATCAAATATAACAAAAACTTATGAGTTTAATACAATTATAAAAAAGCCGTAATTGTCTATGAAATAAAAGTGAAGGACAACTTGGCATCTAATTTCTTTAAGGTAAATTAAGTGAAGTACTTAACACAAGGTTTATTGAATCGTGAATGTTGGATTTGAAAACGGGCTTAAAGAGCCCTTAACATACAACCGTTAGATCGGATATTTTTAACCCTTAAAACTAGCAGAATTAAGGAGCGGTTTAAACCTTCCTTGACATGCGAAAAGAGCCATTGAGCCGAAAGCAAATTTCAGAAAGAAAAATAAAATAAAAACTCAACCTCCACCCCCCCCCCTCTTATCCTTCTTTAATCTTCCTTATACATCACCGCTTGTAACCAATCCAGGGCTTGTCTCAACAACAATAAACAGGCTTACGAGAGATTAATTATCGTAGGAAATGAAGTGTTGCTAAATCCCAGTATTGTAATGATTAACAAGAGCATAAGGGAACTTTCTACGACAGGGGGGGAGGGGTTAAGAATTAATGTATTTAACCTTTCGACACAAGCATCTAAATCTTTACGTGACAAAACTGAACAAAAATTTCTTAACACGCTCGGTTTTAATACCGAAATTGTCCGCTAGGCGGCACTGCGAACATCGTTGATCTAATGACATCTTTAGAAATGTGTTTTAACCACACTATTCTGGAGAAAGAGTCGATCTTATAAAGATCAACCGTAGTTTAACTCTCTCTCTCCCCATTTTCTTCCCCCCCCCCCACCCAAAGTAATGGCGCGTCTATATCAAAATTAGGTTGCGTAAAAAGCTACCCGCCCCGAAATATCTGGAAATAGTCCAAAAGCCCATCAAACTTTCAGAGTGTCCATAAAATTTTTATTAGCAACTTTCAGAATGATATAAACCATGCAACAATAACAACAGCCACTCGCAATCTCGCGACAGCGTCAAACTAATGTCGTGTGTTATACGTAAATAAAAGTACAAAAATAAAAGAAAAAATAAGCTCGCGAGTTAACGTCACAAATCTCGAGGGTAACAATACATGCCATGGATTTATAAATAAATGATGCAGCAGCGAACCAATGAAAAGCCACAAGACGAAACCAAGATGGAATTCTTACAGTATACATCTAGATTTGAATGCAACACTAAAGTCACAGATTTTTGAAAGAATAGAGAGGTTAATGGCCTTTAGGACATCGATAATTTCAAGTTGAACGGCTGTTTTACAGGGCAATAACCTGAAAACCCCCATCAGCTGTCTATCAGGACTCTTTCGTACTCACCAGAAAAAGTAAAAACGTACACATACACTATTTCTAGCCAGTGGGTCTCCTCTCTCTCGGTATGCACCTTATTAAGTAGCTGTTCTACCCTCCTAACGATACTAAAACCTGTCGTAAACAAGTCAGTTCGGAGATATACTAGGTGACGGAAAGATGAGTTGCAGAAAGACGAAGGTGGGAAATACTGGAACCAAAAGGCCCACGCGTTTTAAAAGACGTTGATCTTATTGGAACGAAAAGTTGGATGAGGATGTCACACGAGTGCACTTCCAAAATACTCAATTAACTATTTACATTAGGATAACGTTTCGACTAATTCTTTACGACCTTCTTCAGATATAAAATGTGTTTTAAAGAAATGCCACTGGATTTAGTGGGTGCTTATACGTATTTGTGTCTCAGAAAAGAACCGTGTACTTGGCATGGGTCCAAAATGAGTTTTAACATCGCCCAGTGTCCTATTCATGCCACGAAGCATCACAGAAATGAAATAAAAATCACTTAGTAAAAGAGGGGGGAGAAAAACATCAGCGCGCGCGCAATGGATTATGGGTAATTAGCATAAATGGTCAAAAGAGAAAAAAAAGTCGTGAGCTATTTCCCTTGAAATAGAGGGAAGGTAATGGAAAAAGTGGGACTTCACCGGCAGGCAAGGAAAGGTTAAGAGGCACCAGTAATGAAAGCATCGGGGAACCCCATTAAGTTGCACGAGACTCGGAAAAATGTAACGCAGAATCCAGTTGAGTTAGAATATAATCCCGTTAAACCCAATTACAGCTTTGATACAATCCACAGCTGTCTTCGTGAGACTGTAAGTCACGTTGTAATAACCAAACCCTCCCCCCCCCCCGTCCATTTTTCCTTTTGCTAGCTCGTTAGGACTCGGAGGTAATGGAAGAACAGCATTAGAATGTCTTCAAGCAACTACCTGCGAAAGAAAAAGGCTCCCCTTCTGCGCATACACACGATGAATGACCAAACCTAATTTACCCTCTCTTCAATACTTTAATACATTCCCATAATGCATCATTATATCAAAACTCAATGGCTATTCATAAGCAGTTCATAAATGAAGATATTTTTTAAGGCTTTTTTTTTTTTTTTTTGGATACATTCTCTAGTTAGAGCCTTCGAAGATTAGGTTCGACTCCCGTCCATGACGGGAGGAACCTTTATCTGGTGTCTTTCGACTAAAGGTGAGTTAGCCGGTCTCATACGGAAGTGGAGGGTTTTTCTTCTGGTAACTCGGGTTTTTCATCCCTCAAAGGCTACAGTCATAAGTACTTATGGCAAGGAAGGCAACGGGAAACCACCTTACGTCAATGGCAAGCCTCTCAAAGAGAGGAGGCCACAGGATTAGGATTCTCTGGTTAGTTTGGAGTTCGAAGGTTGCAGACATTACCAAATTCCTAAGCCTAACTTATGGATAGTCAATGGTGTATGACTAATATGGGAGAAAAAAATTTGGTCATTTTAGAAACCACAACTTGATTTTTTTTTTTTTTCCGCTCTGCTTCAGGTGATACTTCTGCCGGCTAGTTACTGAAGACTTCGGTTGTTTTTGATTTACGATCGAAGCAACACGCACAGTATACTGGTGTGCTATTGTCCGTAAATGACGTGTGTTCTTCTGACCACTTTCCCTGTTTTGTGATATGAAAATAACCATGTCGCCTCCGTATTAGACCGGTTAACTCGCCTTCAACTGAAGAATCCTTATAAAAGTTCAACACGTCGCAGACGGGATTCGAACCCAGGTGTTTTCAACCAAAGAGGTTCGTCGATACCGACTAGACTACAGAAGCGCTTTAACCAAGGCAGTTCTCTGGTCTGAGCATCCTGAGAAATACTTGAATGCATTTGTTCCGAAAATGACTAAACTTCAAGTTCCCTTGATACCAAAATGGAATTATATTACTTCACCATACGTCACCTGTTCCCACGATATTTGCCTTTCTATTGGTTTGCAAACAATTGAGCGTTTTGTATAGAAGATTTGGGTTTGCAGGCATTATGCGTTACCTTCAAAGGGCACTTACGTCCACATATAAACAAATGTTTGGTTTCAAAACACGAGAAAAACGTTCGTCTAATATTTACCGAGCGTACAGTGCTTGTTCTCATACAATGCCGACCTCTTTGTGATCGCCTAAAGGGCATTAATGTCACGGCACAGTACCAAGAATCAAGTGGAAGAAAATAAGAAGGCTCGCCAAAGTAGTTCTATTGATAATGACCACTTGCTGACTAAGTACACGGATGTGCTAGTTGCCTGGAAAGGATAAAAACCTAACAGATGACCTTTAAGATCTTTACGACCATAAACAAAAAAAAAAAAAATAAAAAAAAAAAAAAAAAAAAAAAATTCTTACACTCCCTTAAAACCCTACCTATTCTCCGATTTCCAATGTTGTGAATGCTTACCGCAAGGTAGCGATGTTTATTTTCGTGCTATCCGTGCGTGCTACATTGTTTGGGTCGGGTTATCGAGATGAAATGAGCCATTAGGCTTAAGGCTTAGTTTATATAAAACAAGCAGGGCAACATGTGAGGCTTAAGAGCATTTCCGGAATAGTTACCTGAAAGGCTAGAGGGCAAACGTGATTCTTCGGGGGGGGGGGGGGGGATAATAATTAATAAATAAAAAAAGCTATTATAATAACGCAATATTAAAACCTAACGGTTCTATTTAGACTCCTGCTGAAATAACAACAATGGAACATGCAACAATCAGATCGATACGTCAAAAGAATAACAATGCAAACAAAACAAAAGCAGACGAAAAGAAATCGACAGAAAAGCAGCAACAAAAAAATAGGATAAAAAATGTTGCAAGTACTTTATTCAAGCAAAGGCGTTCTAAAAATGACCCAAGGATGTCCAGATTGCACAAATGGCTTTCCTTACTTCGCCGTTCTCAAAATAGCAATAAGCTCAAAGTGTGTACATTAGAAGGAGCCCATTTTTCTTAATATTTCACTTACTCTTTTGACAGCTTTAATGAAATCCTTTGGTTCTACTGTAAAAGGCGATAGTAATACAGAGAAAGGACTTCAGGCGATAGTTATACATGTCTTCAGCTGTTTAAAATCATTCAATATTATTTTTTTTCTTCGGTAAAATGGCAAGAGGAACTAGTAACCTGTCGACAGCTGTGCGTGTAAACACAACCTTAGCGAAACAAATAGCTAATAATTAAGACACTTGCGATAATCAATAATAAAGGAAGTATTTGCCTACGCTACTTCAAACGTAACTGCAAATTCTCATTATTAAAGTTCCCGGTGACGTCATTATCGTAGCTGAAGAGATGGCTAGTTTTATAGTTTGGATTTAAATTAATCTTTGTTACAAATGGCGTTAGAAAAAGTAGCATAAAAAATTAATGACCATGGCTGAATTTGTGCAATTTTTATTTTATTTATTCGGATTTTATCTTATTATTTGATATTTAATAATTATATTAAGAATATTAACACTCAGTTAACATTTTAAACAAAATTCGATTTTAACACAAATCTTCAGCAATATTAATTGAAATCATTATTAGTAATAGCAAGTTGATAAGATTCTACAACGTGCTGCACTTCTTACCCGTATAATACCGTAACGCAATATTTCTATATAATAAAACACTATTGCTTTGTCTGACTTAGGATGTGATGTAATACCTTCATGTTTCTATAGCAACAATAGATTCTGCTTATAATAGAAGACAAAGAACTGTCCATGGTCTAGTGGTAAAGGATCTGCTACTTCCAAATATTCTGCGTTCCAGTCTAACTTACACCATACAAATATGAGGACCCATTTTCAAACAGAAGGCACGCTTTAAGAGTGAATATTGACAAATGGACATTGAATCTTCAAGGATTCCTATGAAAGTTAATTTTTTCATTAAAAAAGTAAAAAACGCGCTACGCGCGCCGAAGTATTAGTATTATGTAAGAAAGTGACGATTTTATATTTTAACTTTCCTACAGAACCCAGTTCCGTTGCACGCACACCACAACACAACTGTTATGTTAAATTTGTTATTTTTTTTTCCGTTTATTATTATATTTTTAATAACTATATTACAATGTTAACATTAATAATAATGACTATTAATGTTGATTTAAAAATAATAAATCAGTTTTTAAGACAAATCGTATAAACTCAAGAAGCCATGCAAAGTTGTCAAAAAAGCAGACTTTTTTCAGACGATTTAAACATGTTTCTAAATTGTTAATAAATGTCGGGTTTATAACAATGAGAAAAGAGTATCGTTACCCAATGACGTCACTGTTATTGCAATAATAGCACTTTCTGAGCTACTAGAAACAGATGGATAATTTCTTTCTCTGAATTTCGTAATCTTTTTTTTAAATGTCACGACCTCCGCAAGCTATCCTATATTGCCGTAATCGAAGGACTTTTTCGCAATCTTTTACCCCAACTTTAAGGAACAGTTTGGCGCGGAGACAACCACGATCAATTGACGCTATAATTATTTTCGGTTTTTCTACTTAGTACAACATTCCTTTGCTCACTAAATGTCAAGTAAAGGTCAAACACTCAAAGGACAGTTCAAATTCTATTGAGTATACTTTTGGATCTGTGTGTGTAGTCACGCAACCTCCCCAATGTCTACATCACCCCATCAATATCATGGGTGGGTTCGTTATAGAGAGATAAATAAAGTCAGCAGTGTCAAAAAAAAAAAAAAAAAAAAAAAAAAAAAAAAAAAAAAAAAAAAAAAACGGCACACGTGTTTGCGGTGCCAAGTTGAAAGAGGGTTGTCATTTGTTTAACACTAACGAACTAAGCTAGAGGATGGCCAAGGTGTGGGCAATGAGCCAAACGACGCGCCCATTATCCAGGTCATTCCACCTGGGCGAAAAAAAAGGATGGTCACAAATCGTATACCTGACAATTTGCCGCATATACAGAGGTGTTTGATTCTCTATGACGCAGCCGAATACGGTGGTGGGAGGGAAGTATTTGCCGATGTACTCAGTAGGAAAGAGAAAAAAATATAAAAAGGACCCCTCCCCCCCCTTAAAAGGCCTCCCTTTCCGATTTAAGTACCATGCGCTCTCCAAACTGAATCAAATCTTAATCCTTGAAAAAAATATATATACTCAAATATTAAGTACAGTGATGTGAAGCGCCCCCTATGAATGACAATCCTTACCGGAAGAACATCTTTGAAGTTGTCAGACAAGTCAGGTGCGCTCTCCTATCTCATATTACGCCAAAGGAGCAGCGAGTATGGCAATAGCTCGAGGCACACCATGATAACACGAGTCAGGTTGATAAAATATGATCCTGTCTTTGTCAGTGATTTGTTTTTTGTTTGTTTTTGTTGTTTACAAACTGCACACAATCACCCATACTGACTTTTTTTGGTCAAGTCTGTTTCTCTCCTATGGCACGTTGTTTTCATATTCATTGCATTTAGAGAATTCAATCTCCTAAATCCAAAACATTAAATAACTGAAAAACACTCCAGCGACACCTGGTGTTAAAGGGGGGGGGGGACATAAAACACTCCAAAGAGTTTTGAAAGATACAGATTAAAGTAATCAATAATTCCTTACAATGTATTGGTTGGAGGCTATAATTCGTCAAACCTGACCTCTAGAAATATTCCGAGTACACAAAACACGTCTTCAATAGCCTCCAGGTGACGAATTAATGCAATTACCACGAATGAAAACCCTTTAATCACGCTCAAGAAGTGTAATCTAAAAGGCTATCGGAAGCCACACAAAAACCCGATGCCAGTTCGCTTCCTATCCCAACAATGGGCCACTTAACGGCGCCAACAAAAGAGGACATCAGGAAACTTCAATCGATTATAAGCAAACAAGGTCACTGTAGTGTTCAAATGGCCTAAGTCGGGAGTTGTGAAACTCAAAAATCTCATACTAGCCAAGTTCTTTGTGACCGCGGGTCACATCAAACAGGAACTATTTCCTTGTAAGAACAGACACTACACTTCGCTGTTAGCCACTACGAAAATAAAGTACAGGTAACCCTCGTATAACGCGGATGTTAGGTTCCACAGAAATACCGCGTTATATAAATCGCGTTATGCGAGACTCAAATCACATAGAAAAAGTAGGGTTAGGTTCCGAAATCGTTTTTTTTTTAATTATATAAACAACAATGACATATCCAACAAAAAATATTTTTATTTAATTCAGTTAATTCATGTAAGTTAGGAAAACAAACTATGAAACAAATACATAGTATAAACTTATAAAAATACAAATTGTAACGTAAACTTCACGCATATAATGCATAAATGTTTTAGGAAAAATAAACTAAAGTGCATATTTTAATCGTCACCACTTCTTCAAAACTAACATTTCGTAGATGTTCTTTATTTAGAGTGGCCGGACGTCTTCATCACTTGGACATCATTTGTACAATTCTCATTGCATACTTCGGCTGGTTTAGTTATCGAGAAGTCAGTAATAAGACCTTGCTTACCACTATGCTGCAATTTTTTTTTTATTAGGTTCATAATATGGAGCTAAACAAATATCCAACTGTCTCGTGAATTTTCCGGAGCGCTCCATTGAGGGATCCTTATCCGTAAAATAACTTCCTAAATTTCTTACCAAGTCCAATTCATCTGCTAATTTCTTTAAACTGAATTCCTTAACGATTCATCACAATCAGAATCTTCGGTAGAACCTTTCCCGCCATTTGGTTCGACGTCATCTATTAATTGTACCAGTTCCTCCTCATTTAAATCTATTTCCTTTCCCCATCAATTAATTCACTAATTTCGTTTTCAACCATATCGTAAAAGTCTTCTAAGTGGCCATTACTATAAAAATAAATTTTTTACATAAAAAAAAGCATTACATATTGTATGTTAACTAACTTACCAGAAAATAAAGTGCTCAGCTTGAAATTAACACACTTATGATTTTTTTATGCGCTTTCCTGGCAGAAAACGAAGACAATTTTCGACAATAAACACTTTATACGGTAAACAATTGACGTACATTCGGAATCTAAAGGGTATTTCCCCTAATATAAATTCGCTACTTATAACCACATGCGCGATACGGACAGACGCAAATCTAACGAATTTGTAGACTGTGTTTTTATCGAAACCGCGCTATATAAGTACCGCGTTATACGAGAGTTACTTGTAATATACATCCGCCATTATTGTTTCGACTGCAAAATGAGATGTCTGTGATATTACTGTGTTATGTTAGAGCTACTTAGAACAGTATTTTGGTATCCAGAAATAAACGCTATGATAAAACTGCGTTGGTCAGTTGGTCCAGATAATATAATATCTACTTCGTATTCTACACTTTGTTCCTTATAGTCCTTATAAGGACTGGCTTAAAGGGGCGAAGCAAGAATGCTTTTCATCTTCCCCGTTATCTGTAGAGGACAGTGTAGGGATAAGGTATTATTGAGCTATTAAAGCTCTGATCATGGCAGGAGGGCAAAAGCAATAACCGAGCTTCATTGGTACAGTATTGCCATCCATTACCCTCCAAGGGTCAACATCCTACACTTTGTTGACAATTATGTCTTTAGGGGTGAAGCAAGATGCTTTTCATATTCCCCGCTATCTGTTGTGGTTACAGTGAAGGTAAAATTTATGAGCAGATTGCTCGCCCTGAATGGGCATGGAGATTATGCATCGCTATAGGAGGCTAATATAGCTTTTGGTCTTCTATATTTGAATATGTCCGTTGGATCGTATGCTGCTGCTTGCTGAACCAAATCGTTGGGATGTGTGGACGTCTTCAGGAAAAACTTGGTTGCTAAGGATTGTAGAAAAGAGAAAATATAGGGAATATTTGTGTCTCTGTGGAGTTGATTGTTTCTAACATACCACGGGGCGTTCAAAATCATTCTCAAGCACTTGTTCTGCACTCGTTGTATCTTGATAATGTTAGCATTAGAGGTGTGGCTCCAGGCAGGAGAGGCATAGGTGATTATAGGACGAATCGTCATCTGGTATAGCTGCAATTTGATTCTGTTACTGAGCTTGCTATTTCTATTAATTAGCGGATAGATCTGAGCTATGGCTTTAGATGCCTTTGTGCACGCAGATTTGATGTGTTGGTTGAAAGATAACTTTTTGTCGAGAATTACACCCATGTAATTTGTTTCTGTCTGCCAGGGAATTTTAGTATTGAATAGTAACACATCTCCTGCAGGAGACATTGGCCTTTTTGAGAAAAGAACGGCTGAGCTTTTCTGGGGGTTGACTTCCAATCTCCATTTGGAGAACCCTCCAGCTTTAGAAGGTTTTCTTGAAGCTTTCTGGTAATGAAATGGGGTCTGAGAGATCTGGTTAGTATTGCCGTATCGTCCGCATACAGGGTCAAAATGGAAGTAATCGGATTGTGCGGGATGTCTGACATGTATATAGAGAACAGCAATGGAGCCAGTAGAGATCCCTGCGGCACTCCAGCAAAGATGTGGCGCTGGGAGGATGTAGAACCGTTGATGTTTACTTGCATTGATCTATTCTGAAGATATGAATGGATTAAGTGAACCATTTTTAGTGAGGTACCGGCTGAGATAAGTTTGTGCAGGAGTCCAAAATGCCAGATTTTGTCAAATGCTTTGGATAAGTCTAGGAAAACAGCGCCTGTGCACTGGTGCCAGTTGTAGCTGGTGGTGATGTATTCCACAATTCTGTGGATTTGCTGGGTAGTACTATGGTGTTGCCTGAAACCAAACTATTCTTTAGGGAGGATGTTTAGGTCATTTACTGAGGTTTGCAGTCGTGAGAGGATGACCTTCTCTACAACCTTACCCAGATTTGAGATAAGACTGATTGGACGATAATTTTGCGGTAGGTGTGGGTCTTTGCCTGGCTTATGTATAGGAATTACGTCAGCCAGTTTCCAGGTGGAAGGAAAATAGTGAAATCTTAAAATTGCATTTATTATACTGGTCAGGTGCACTACTGCTTTTCGGGGCAGAAGTTTAATCACCCGATTAGTAATGCCGTCTGGCCCAGGAGCTTTTTTGTTCTTTAATTTTTTAATAATGTCATATAACTCAGCAGGTGATGTTGGTGCAATATGGTCAGTGCTGGAGATAGGAAGTTTGAGTGAGTGTCTGACCTTGCTGTGAATCTTATATATGTGGTCAAAGTCAAAGTTTCCATACGAAGGCCTGCATTGCTCCTCTAAGTTGTGTGCTATAACTTCTGCTTTGTCTACATCTGTGTGAGCAAGGCCCTGGTCAGAGAATATTGGGGGAAGGGATCTGTCTTTGTTTTTGATATTTTTCAGTAGTCTCCAGATGGAGTGATCAGTAAGAGAAAAATGGAGGATAACTTTTCATCCCATACTTGGTCTGTATGGGCTCTGAGTGCATCCCTTACTGCTCCATTTAATTTGTTTAGATTTATTTTATCTTGTGGTGCACACGTGTTAAGTTATCTTTTCCTAGCTCTGTTTTTGTCTCTGATCAAGTTCATTACACTTTGTTGACAATTGACAATTGACATTTATGTCTTTAAGGGTGAAGCAAGATGCTTTTCATATTCCCCGCTATCTGTCGTGGTTACAGTGAGGGTAAAATTTACGAGCAGTTTGCTCGCCCTGAATGGGCATGGAGATTATGCATCGTTATAGGAGGTTCATTTCTTGAGCCATTTAAATATAATAGATATCTTAATAAACTAAAGGTGTATTTCGAAAACTCGTAATAATATCCCTAAATTTGCTATTCATTAGATCGCTTTGCCGAACTATATTCAAAATATAGCTTACTTTTTTTTATTATATACAAATATGGTGCATAGATCTGAATGTTATTTTTTTTTTTTGACAAATGATAACATCTAATGTATAACCAGTCATATAAATGAAAAATTGCATATATAAATATATTCAATATTTAACATATTTTATCGCACTAGCTTTTCAGAATAATTTGTAAATTTTTTTTCGGTATTATTAACTGTTTACACGACGATATAAAAATTATTCTTATTATTTTTATTTATTTACTTATTTATTTGCAATCTGGTCAACCAAAATGTAGCACCAAATGTAAATTAAGTAAATAGATGCTTCTACAATCAAAAATTATTCTATTTACATTTTATTTATTTATTTTACTACATTAATGCCACAAAACTGTTTGTGGCATTAATGTAGTAAAATCTACCATAGCAACCTTTTACAAAGATAGTTCATTCCCATACGAATATGCAAGCCTATTATAATAATAGATATACATTTCAACTCTCTCTGGTGTTAGGCAAAAGAGGATTGGACATCAACAGCGTTGTTTGTCACAATAACGGAATATTACATAAAGGATATAAGCAGAAAAACTACGATATTTAATTCAAAACGATGTCAGTCTGCAGTCCAACACATTACTAGGGGTGTCGGAGAAATCCGATTGCAGCTAATACGAAAACCGGACGCTAAAACAAACAATAACTCATCACACTTAGAGAAAGAACAGAAGAAAGAAGAAAAAAAGAAAAAAAAAGCTTTCAAATCTACTCCACACGGTACGTTGACAAAGTATACCGCATGTCACTCAGAGAAGAATACAGAGAACTCGCCAGAAAGGCCTTTCTCAAATTCTTCCTAAATGACACAAAGATCTCCTTTTGGCGCATCTTAGGCAGAGATCGATTGCCAGAATCAATTCCACTGGAGGCCATAAGCGGGATATGGCTGTGAAATCCAGCAGATCTAACAGCAAAATATCCACGAGGGAACAATTACATTACTGGCACGCACACAATTCTGTCCCCCCCCTCCTCACCCTTGTCGATTCCACCATTAGCTGATTACCGTCATAATTCTTAAGAGGACACTTCAGCTCCCTTGCACTAGGGGCCCAACACAGGAAGTGTCAGTGAAAGGATGTACTTAGTATTGGTTCGAATTTGACAATTAAACTGCCCTATTTAAAGAAATTTTCCAAAATAAACAAGTAAAGAAAATATGAAAAAAAAAAAAATGTATATATATATATATATATATATATGAAAGCAAAATAAATGGAGAAGGGTTTTGTGTGTGTGTGTGTGTTTGCGCGCGCCTTCATGTTAAATTAAATATCATTTCGTGGGAACAAATACAAAAACAAATATGTGGAAACAAACAAATAAAAAAGTAACACTGACGATGACCTGTACAAATGCATTAATATAGTAAATAGTGCAATAAAATATTCATTATAATTCTCCAAGTAAGCAACATCAAACCAAGGAAGCCATGGATATCACACGACATAAATACACTGCATCTAACTCAGAGATACGATGCCCAAAAAATATCCGTACAGGGAAATACTACAAGCACACAGATTCAAACATTATAGGAATCGGGTAAACTATAAATAAAAGCAAAAATATATATTACAATAATTAATTTTTAAAATGTGAAATATACCAAAAACCAATGGAAATTCATAAATAGCATACTCGAAGCATAAACGTTTTTTTCCCGGGACCTATAAAAACGCTTTTGACCTTCCCATGATATTTTATATAAACAAAAATAGTGCAAACTACGGGTATTAGAGGCTGTACTCTTGACAGGTTTAACCCTACGGAGGTCGCGGTCCATATAATTGCAGCGTAAGTCGCCTGTTGTATCTGAGAGATCCATTAATTACTATTATTATTTGATACCTCCAGGGAGTCCAAAGACTCATCGAGGGAGGGCACCTACTCTACAGCTCTGTCTCCACCACTCAATCCACCAACTGACCGCAACTATACCAACGCCATCTACCGCCGACCATTGCTATTTCCACAGACAATCACAAGCATCCATACCCACGGCGGGATTCGAACCCACAGCCTTTTGGCTGGAGAGCGGATACACTAACCACTCCTATGTGCTAAAATGCGATAAAACTTAGGAAAAAAAACGCTGCAAATATAATGCATGATGGATTATTTATTTTCAGTTACAATCTTAGAAATTATTAAACAAAGAAAGAAAAGAAAAAAAAACTAAACCAATACCGACTGCATAAACAGTATGGAATATCACTTGTAACATATGAATGCAGAGCTAGTCATGACCTTCAAGCTATACACTGGATATGTGTACGAATAATTATATAAACAATCGGCATCTACCTGTCAGATCAGCTGCGACCTCCGCGGGATTAAAGGCTATTTCGTCTATATCACAAACAGTAAAAATAAACATACGCTAACGCAATTTTCTTTAGCTAAATCAGCGCTTTCCAAACTGTGGGGGGCGGCCCCCTTGGGGGCCATTAGTTTTGTTGAGGGGAGCCGTGGAATAATGAAAACAAATTTTAAATGTTTTAAGAGTAAGTGTGTGCCATGTCAAATGTGTGTGTAAGATGCTAAAAATGTAATATTTGATTTTTGTAATATTCTCTGTGTATGTTTTGTATTGAATATAAATACAATAAACATATGTCTGTATTACGATTTTTTTTTTCCGGTGAGGGCCGTAAAATATTTTAATTTTTCCAAGGGGACCTTTACATCCATAAGTTTGGGAAGCACCGAGCTAAATGACGATGTTCCCCAAGGTTCTACGCATGGATCAGTATATTTACAATTCTCATCAACGACTTCTGTGACCTACAGTCCATGTAAAGATCAGTGTCATCTGTGCAGATGACCCTGATCTTTACGTCTATTATACATTCCTACATAACGGAAATTATAAAAGTAACCTAAATTGCTGGATACTGCATTCTAAGCTGGAGAGATAAACCGTTCACATTGCACTGATACATACGAGCCTCCGTAGCTCAGTCGGGATGGACGAAGCTCTTTGGTAGGAAAGACCTGGGTTCGATTTCCATCCATGACGTGAGGAACCTTTATCTGGTCTCCTTCGACTGAGGGTGAGTTAGCCGGTCTCATACGGAGGTAGGGGTTTTTTTTTTCACCCCGAAACGTTCCCCAGAACAGGCAAACCAGCCCGTGAACACACACGGATGGAGTCAAAAATACATAGAAGTCCCCTTATTGGAGGCGCAACCTCAACCGGCCCAAAGGGACAAATGAGGAAAAATTAGGGGGGGAACCCCACACACACGACAACAACCTTTTTATACAAAATAAACACATACACAGACAACACAATGAACTGTAAATGCACCCTATAAAATATCTTACAACTTAGGTAATGATATATCGACAGATTATTATAATCTAATAACCGGTATGTAAGTATTAAGACTAGAAATGTAGTTCAGCAGAAAAACTGGTCTTGAAATAAGTAATTAATCCGGAAAAAAAAATCATATTTAGCTCCAAAAATCATTAATACCATACTTCTATTAATATGAAGCGAAGCTAACACAAGTACAGAAATCTATCAGATTACTTAAACTTCTATAAGAATAGTGATAATTTGTTTAGAAAAATGTAAGAAATAAATTACCTGATATGCAGGCTGTTATTAACAGTGTGTGTTATATCCCCTATATATATTGAATTGGGCAATCATATACATATTATAACCCGTAGCTTATGCTCTAAAATTATACATACGATGCCTTTTGCTATATAATTATGAAAAATTGTAATATGTAATATATTCTAACTAAAATCATCATCATCTTTGCATAAATTTAGGCCCAGTGGCCTGTTCCGTTCATCTTTTCCTTATTCGATCCTCATTTATATGTCCTCCAACTGGCTGGTATCTGGTAAATCCAGTTGGTATCTCCAACTGGATCAACTTTTTCCACCTAAACAACCAAGAGGAACTTTGGGTATCAACTCCAATTGGAAGCTTGGGCAAGTAGAAAAAAAAAAAATGTGGTAGACAGGGAAGAACAAAAAATTATATTTCAAGAATTCTGTAAGTCTAAAATGCAAGATTATCTGCCTTTATACTTTTAATGAATATATGTATAATGTTGACGAAATATTAGGAGGGCACCACAACTTAAATATAGAGAGAAGAAAGAGAAGGCTCGGACAAGATCCGGAACATGATTAAGCAATCACCAACTTTTATCCGATACCCGACGTTTAGATACGGACCATCAGGGAAGGTGGACAGCCTGCAGCCAGCAGAATGGCGAACAGGAAACGCTTTATGCGGCATTAGACAAACGATCGTGGAGGCTATCAAAGTCCTGTTACGTATGTTTCAGAACGTCGACCGCTACTACAAAACGACAAGAAAAATCCCCCAAAGGAAGATCGATATGCGTCCCTTTCTATCTGTTCTTACATTCAGGCCAAACTTCCGGCCCCGGTAGCACCTGTGTAACACACGACTTGTAGCAGCCCTTTCTAGATACCCCATTAATCACTGAGAAATCCGAAATAACCACTTAAAAAACGGGAAGAATAATAAAAAAAAAAAATTGAGTTTTTTTTTTCCGCTAAAATGATGTACTGTTCCTGCAGATAGCTGCCTAGGCTAGTGAGTTTTTACTTTATAAAAGAAATGCTCCATAGTGCAAAAAAAAAAGAAAAAAACAGCAAAAAATTACTTCCAAAAGAGCGTCACCTGCGTTCCTGAAGCGAGAGCCATCTACAAAACTTTTTGTAACAAGATATTATATTTCCAAACAATACAAGTGTTTAACTGTTAATTTCAACAGCAAACCGATTCGTTCCCAAACGTTCACATTTGAACAATACTCTACAACAATTACGCACGATAACAATGATCTTCAATTAAGGCACGCGTCAATAATACTTTTCAGAAGTGTTAATTTTGTGATAATACATTAACATTCTAATATACGTTTCTATGGCAGTAAACGTGGCCACATTAAGTATCCCTATGAAATAATTAGTTCGCACAATTACCCATGCTTGCTATGTCTAGGGACGATGGATACCGGTAATTTTCGTTAACGCTCAATATCCTTCGCCATTACAACTGGATCAACTTTTCCATTAGTTGAGAGCTTACACGAAAGCACTTAGGGAACAAATAAATTGCTAACAACACATGCACAACCTTCCATTAAAAAAAAAAAACTGCATGTTCTACTACACTAAACATCTTCAGTAATATATGCTACAAGTTGGGTTTAAAAGTGTGATGCTGGAAAGCGACCTTTACAGGGGAAAGTGAATCTTCAATGACTTCAGTTACTTTTTTTTGCCATCGATGACCACGAAAATCGGACATTTAACTTACGATAAAATCCTCCTCTTCGAATTTTACGAGCTGATAAATAATGTTAAGAAAACATGACCCTTTATTTAAAAAGGATTTGGCAAATCATAGCCTCCGAAGGTCAGAATACTACATTAGCACTTAAAAGAGGTCAAGATCGGAACACATTCAAGGTTGAATAAACAGTTGCAATCGCGGTATTTGGTGTTAACTGATATCCTTTGGTGAGTGAAGAGAAAACTCATAACCTTGCGAAGTTGCTGTAGTTAACAAAAATACCAGAGATGAAGAAAGATTAAGGCGATGTTCTTAGAATAGTCCATTTACTAAGGAGTTATCAGGGGCAAAAAAAAAAAAAAAAAAAGAATAGCTTTTCGTTCCTGTTCATTCATATCCGGTCTTTCCACCGGAAATCAAAACCACGTGACCAAATCTTAAAATAACCATTTAGTCCAACGGTCTTCTTACTATGTTAGTCTGGCGCTAGCCTAAACACAGATGTAACTTCTGCACTCTATTTACACACAAATCTTCGTTGCTGTGTATGCTACGTTAGACTCAATTGGAGAGTCCATCTGTTAGGCCTAAAAACGGCTCATTAAGCTAATAGCCCATTCAAGTTAACCAAGCTCCACACGAACAAACAAGATGAGGTTGGCGGGGTTACTAATGACCCAGTACCATTGAGAATAGCGCACACGGCCATCTGGAAGGATGGGAAACACTAAACCGCAGTGCATCTGGTCACTAGAGTATACATACAAAAGATCTGTATTGTCAACAACTTCGAAATTGCATTTACAGCCAGATGCTATTGTTGTAATCGGATTTAATTGTTACGTCATCACAGTGAGATGGTATTGTAACATTAATATTATTGTTAGATCGTTTGGTATTGGTGATTTCAATCAGTTGTTCGAGTTAAGTGTTGAGAGAAAAAAAAAAAAAAACTTTTTGATACATTTTCAAATCCACCAATCGGAATTATTACTGGCAGAGTTCTAAATCTTTGTTAAAGCTCTAGGGTAACATTGAATGAACGCTACCAAATCGCAACATCTTTACGATACTTGTTATAACAATGACGTCACACCGAACCGTTGTCAGGCCTAACAATGGTGATCGTGACGTCACGAAACTGAATCTACAACGAGATGTGCTCAAGTAGCCAAATGCGGTCGTTTCGCGTGTTGTTTAATTGCTCTTTAGGAAAAGTCCGGGAGAGCAGTAAGTGTGGAAGATGAAGAGCGTCTCTTCCCCCCTCCCCCTGCCATTACATGAAGGGAAGTGGATTGACACTCTCGAGAGACAACGAAATAGAGTCTGAAGGAAGATAAGAACTAGTCTGTAGATCTAGTTGCGAATCCTGGATGAATGGGAAAAGTTCATGCAAATAACCCATTTAAAATGCGGGGCCCACCCACTCCGTCATGCCGATTACACCCCCCTCCTCTCCCCATCCCCACCTAGTGAGCTAATGTCTGCAAGTAGGTCTGAGAACCAGCGTCTACGTGATTTAGACATCCCCGGGAGTACAGCTCACAACTTCAATGCGAGAACTGATAACAGCGTACTGGTGTCGAGGCTAAGTGCCCGGTAGCGCATTGCACCGTCAGCAAATTTCATCCGAAACTGCGGGAAAGTTAATGTGTTGGGGGATTTATGTATGCCCACGACACTCCTTATATAAGCCGTTGGATATGAATGCAGTGAGTTCTACTGTTACTCAGCAACACTCTCATCACAACGGTACTTAGCTGACTGAAGATATTTGGTCTTGCTGGCTGAAATCAATTGTTAAAGGCGGTCCAACGAGTTTGGTTCATCGGTAATTGGCAACTCTATCGAAACCTGGTGAAGAACTCATTAGGGTAGAGAAAATAGGCATATTAATGATGTATATTAAGTTAGTTCACTCTAGAAAAGAGGACGTATACGGTTAAGGGACCATCGATGATAATTTCATTACATTTCCATGACAATATTCCCCTCCAATACCCTCCTTTTCAAGTTGAAAGGACTTTTCAACTGAAAGTGAATTAGGCAGTCTCATATGGAAAACCCCGCTTCTAGAAACAAGGGTTTTTATATTCTGTATATACACACAAACCAGCCGTAGAACACAGGATTAACATACAACTACCACCACCCCGGGTTTATTATTCTAAACCAGTTTCGCTTAGATCAAAACTGTGTTCGGCTGTCATGTATCAAGAATGTGCTCAACATCCATCAGGAGATCTTGTTAATTCCCAAAACAAAAGCTGTTAAAGCCTTCAATTTACAGTAAACTCGACTCCCATGCAACTGTTGAATTTTTTTTAGAATAATTAAATATCCATTTCTGTCTAAGTAGTACGTAAGCGAGTTTTGTTATAGCATAAGGAGCTTCTTCCACCTTTGCCATGAATTGTCTCGCTGTTGTTCCTACTTTACACGACTAGATCACGTGCTTCGATTTGCATTTTAAGAATCTTTCGGATTATAGATCATTTTTCATATCCATAACTTAAGGGGGGGGGGGATGTAAGCAGAAAAGTGTGTCTATAGGTCGCTTTTGGAACTATCTTCTTCTTCTCTCTTCCATCATCTACGTCAATAATGATGATGAGGCCGAATGAACTCTCTCCACTTCTGTCTGTCCCTGGAGAGTCGGAACAATTCTGTCCAGTTTGGTGTCGCTTGTTGTGATGTGGTTTTCAGGTACTTTTATTTTGTCTATTCATCTAATTCTGGGCCACCCTTTGGATCTTTTACTATCCATCCTTTGGAACTATGCAAAACACTTGACGTGTGGAAGAGATCAATTAAAACAAAGGCCTCTGAGGCAAATACATCTGGATAAAAGCAGGAGCCATTTTCATGGGAATCAACAACTGCTAGTTACAAAAAGCACAGCAGGCTGTTAACAATGTTCATAGATTTTGAGCTACCAATATGCAATATTCGACCATGGGACATATATGTGTCCCATGAAATTCTATAAAACCTACGATTTTAGTAATTTTAATTTATTTGCAACCCTTTACGTCCATTGGGAGACATGTGTTTCATGAAATTCTAAACCTACGATTTTTTTCCTACATAATGATGTTTTATGTTAAATAAATACTTAATAAAGTCATTTTAATACCTAAAAACTTTGTATTACTTCATAAGTCCTTCTGGTCCTGAAAGGGTTAAATATCTAAAACCACACGGCTTCTGGGCGATACCATGATTCTAGTCTTTGGGGAGGGGGATGAATGTGACATTACGAAACCATGCAAAGGAGGATTTTTTTCCCCTCTAAACTCCGCGGTCGGAGCGCCATCTAGTCAACAAAATCTACCACACATCACCCGAGCACGTGTCTTCACCGAAAACTACTTACGATCTGTCACGTGTTACGATTACATCTCATTACCGTGTTCTAGAATGCGGCTCACGTGCTCGCAGTGTCAAAAGAGGCGACAACTTTTTCCTGACCCGATCCTCTCTGCTTCAACCCTTGGAACGTCGCGAAACGAGACGGGGTGGAAGGTCACCTACCCCGTGCGTACTACAGGAAGGAGAACGTCGGCCGACTTCCTGCCGTGAGAGAGCCCGTCACGGTCAGCTCCCACAAGGTTGTCCTGACTGCCCTTCACCTGCCTGCCACACGTCCGCCCTATTTCCGGCAAGGGTAGTCCACGCCTTCGTTGACAAGTTGGTGCCGCTCTGTCGAATAGCTGACGGTGGCATCGAGAACCCCACCGATGCTATTAGCAGTAAATGCTCTGAGCAGGGGGGATCTCTCCCCTCCCCCCCGTCTGAGGCAAGGAATGAGAATCATCACTCATCATGACGACAAGCTTTACCTGCTCACCCAGTGACCTCCATCAGTGCCTGAATCTACGTCTCCCGCAATCTGTTTTCTGCATCTCCGTTGTTGATACGTTTAACTCCGTGCGAAACGACGGTTAACATCCGGCAACGATCCATTTTCGCCGAGACAGCATCTTCCAATTGCTTAAAGACAACGATAAGTAATGCTGAGAAGTTGGGCGGGGTCACCTGTTTTGGCATTCATCACAGAATCGCCAAACGGGATCAGATTTCTAATGTAATTACCATCTGATCTACGATCGCAGTTTTTCAAACCTAATTCCAATTCCGCTCCGAGTTCCAAGCAAGAAAAAAAATTACTAAAAAAAAAAAAAAAAATTCTTAACAGCATTGAGCGAATTCTTTTACAACCGCATCACATCCTGTGTCGGGTTTGATTAACCATGGCTTGCTTGAAAAAAAAAAAAAAAAACCTCTGAAGTAGCTATTATGGTTGGTAGCTGCGTGTGTTCTTTGGTCTGTTTTGTGAGATGAAAAAAATCCTCTTTCGCAATATGAGACAACTAACTCACCTTCAGGTAAAAATGCCCCATAGCCAGGTGAACTGGTTTTGTTACCATATTTGGGGGAGGAGAGAACCACTGGATCTTCCCCCTCCCAAAAAAAAAAAAGTGGAATACCTGGGGTCAGATTCCGGAGCACCAGTGGTCAAAAAACAGATGAGAAACGATAGTTAAAAAAAAAAAAAAAAATCATTTTCGAAAAGTGTAATAAGAGCTTCACGGACTAGTAAAAATTTGCAACAGACAGCAAGCAGAAAAAGAATTACGAAATAAGTAGATTTTTTTTAAAAAGTTGATTTACGCTATGAGTTGAAGAGAATCAACGTTCAGGAACACATTCCTATTCCTTTCGAAACAAATGCATTTTTAATTACTTCAGTTAGTCGATATGGTTTTGAGTTATGTATATTTTCTATGCTAACAAGTCTTATTTGGACATCTCTTTTTATGACTGTTTCCGAGAAAAAAAGAATTTTTCTCCTCCCGAACTTATATCTGAAAAGGGTTTGTGCGATACGTTTTTTTGTATTTATCACGTTAACCGACCTTCCGAAATTTTGTTTTAGATTATCAATAAAGATCGTGCAGATATCGGCAATGTCTGTATTTGAATCAGTTTGTTGTTTATAGTTAAAAGAGCCGGTCAAGACCGGATGATAACTGCTTGGGACTGACTGACTCACTACTGGGTAAGAAATCCCAAGAAAATTACTCGGAACTATTTTTTTTTAATCTGAAAACAAAGCAGCTTATTAAAAATAATTTTAAACAGTTTCCAAAGAATTCTTTTTAATTTGATGTTCAAAAGCTGGTTCGCTTGTTTCTGACTTCTTTAATCTCGTAAGGAATGTTTTCTGCAGTCAAGTTTCGAGTTTTCTTTTTTTTTTTCTTTTTCTTTTTTTTTTTTTTTTTTGAGAATCAAAAGACTGGATTATGTGTGTTATGAGATGGGGAAGGGGCTGTGCAGCAGTCTTGTTTATTAAAACAAAAACTATTGTATTTCAAACCCATCGAAAGGCACTTTTTGTATTACCAAGTCCTAAATAATTAGCGCCACCAATTTCACATTCGGAGTTGAAGATGTCACAGCCCCTGAAACAAGCGCGCGCGCACACACACACACGCGCACAAAGTATAGAGAACGACAGAGTAGCATTCTGAATACTGATTTCTAACAATGTGATTTGAACGCTTTTTAACTCTCCCCTCGACTTTCTACAGCAAGTACACAAGAGCGCGGGGCTGATACTTTTGACACAGAGAGAAATCTATTGAATTTCGGAGGATAAGGGCGAACCTTGTTCGCATGAGAAATTTCCATACAGCGCCGAATGAATGCCAAATGGAAAAAAACACGAAAGAAAAAAAAGGGGGGATAGTAAAAGAAAATAGATGCCTTTTAGACAGTTGAACATGCCCACAAAAAATACTATCCAACAAAGTTCTTCCCCCCCCCCCCCTCCGCTCCTTCACGTGCAGTTAAGCACCTCCCTGGTAACCCTCCAGAGGCGTTAAGATACAAATTGTTCGGCCCCCTTACTTATTTCCAGTGGCAAAGTTGTTCCCTTTAGCGGCAAGTATTCCGTTACTAGATCTCCCAGCTGTCCCCCCCTCCCTTTACCATTCCTCCGAAAAGCTGGAGGTGGATAAAACAGTAGCTACAACTACAGAGGAAACTCAGAACTGTGATGAGCAGCCAACAGCTGTTAAATGTTCTTTGTATGCGCGTGAGAAAAGAGAGAGCATAGAACAAAAGAGAACAATGAAGGCTGTTCACCGTACTGTAGTAAAAATAATTTGACAGGTCCGCCAGATGGCATTATAAACTTCTATTGTGAATATAATTGAAATTAACAGTAAACGAACAACGTGATGGAAGCAAAATTTTATTTGGGCTTGTCTTCTGTTTATATCTTTAAAAAAAAAAGTATTGGATGTCTCGGTAGATGGCGCCACAATCGAATCAAACTACCACAAGGTTAGACTCTTGCACATACCATATTACCAAAACAGATACAAGCATTTATTAATTTTTAGAGATAAAAATAAATACAAAAAGAAATCCACGTTTGCGCTCCTATTGCTTTGTATATTAATGAAGCAATATATATAGACTAATTTATTGTTGTAACATGTTGCCCCAATCAAGTGCTATACATTGTGAAAACTACAAATTATTAATTTCTGAAACTCGTTTTAACAATTAGAAAAAGATAAATAAAAAAAAAATAAAAAAAAAACAGCTTGCATATTTCACTTACGACATCAGAGCACGAGTTCTGCTGCTTACGCACGTGAAAAACCGAAATTAAAATCAACTTGTATATTTCTAACAATGCTGAATATAACAATAATAATGAATTCTAGTCACTGGACATGCGTGAAAGATAAAATTAGTCAAATCGGTTGTACTTAAAGTTAATTTGATATTCAGAAATACTGAGTACAGTGCAAATAACCGAGTCATTTAATATACACAAAAAGAAAATTTATTTATATATATATATATATATATACATACACACACACACACACACACACATACAGTAATGAAAAAAAAAAATCTTCGCTCATCGTCTTCAATAGAAAACAAGACAGAACTAAAATACCATCGTTAAAGTTTTCGTTTTTTATGATTCCAAGTCAATACGTATTTGATACAAGTCCCGGGGTAGTCATACATAGACGATGATAGAAACGCTAAACGATCACACACACAATCGAACTTGCAAGTCGCTGGATGTACTTTTATCGTCGTTATCAACAAAAACGTTGGGCCGTTTGCCCCTACCGACACAGTCTCAAACTTAGCGTGTTCGGTTTCCATTGTACTCTTTTCCCCGTTCAGAAATGGAAGAACCAGGAACGAAGAAAAAAAAAAAAAAACTGTGTCAACAAGCACATAAGATTTCAAAACTTCCTTCTCGGTGTGTACTTCCAAGTGTGATAATACGCCACGGCCGTACTATGACAGATAAAACTTAAAAGAGCAACTTTTTTTTTAGCTGTTTTTAAGAAACGTCAAATGTTTGTTTACTTAGCAATTCGAGCACTTCAAGTCATCAGCTTTTTTTATTATTATTATTATTTCAAGTAGTAATGCTGATGATGCGAGGTAATCGGGCAAAATAAACACTACAGTTTATAAATAGAATAATAAAAAGATTAAGACAAACTCTAGCTTTTTAACTAATACGGAAATATATATATGTATATAATATCGAAGTTTCATATGATTTACTTAATATAATAAAAAAAAAAGTAGAAAAAAAAAGTAGAAAAAAAAATTAAAAAAAACAGCTTGCATATTTCACTTACGACATCAGAGCACGAGTTCTGCTGCTTACGCACGTGAAAAACCGAAATTAAAATCAACTTGTATATTTCATAACAATGCTGATTATAACAATAATAATGAATTCTAGTCACTGGACATGCGTGAAAGATGTCCAGAAATCTCATCACTTTATACATGCATTTAAAGTGTTTAAATAATGCATTTAAACACTTTAAATGCATTATTTCGGTTAATAGCTAAAAATTCGTGTTCGTGACGTCACGATAACGACGTCATAATCACAACAATGCAAAACCTGAGCAGCGTAAATAGATCAATCGAAAGAACTCTTTTAAATCGCTGGCGCGCGAGGAATTGAAGTTAAAATGTGTATTTCGTAACAACAATGCTGCATAAAGAAATAATAAATTCTAGTTACTGGGCATGCGTGAAAGCACAAAATTAAGTTATTAATTCAACTGTTGTATCACTGCACTAGTACTCTCGTGCCCGGATTATTAACTTCTGCCTTTATTGTCAAGTGTAACAGTATTATATAGGTTTAGTGTCTTGTCCTTAATACTCGTATATATGTGTGTGTTACGTGAAATAAAAAAGAAAAAAACTTTTTTACCATTTATTATTTTCGAAATATCATCAATTAAACGAAGTATTCAAAATGACCCATAACTTTCGTATATCGCTAAGAAACCAGCAGAAATACGATATACAGTTCGGCTACTGCATTCTTTTAAATACATAGAAATAAACCCGCCGATTCCCAAACAGGAGAATCTTTTCTCTCCCCAATCGTAATGTGTTTACGCTTTCACCTTGGGGTGAAACCAAACTGACCCATGAATACTCACTTCACAGTACGATAAAAGGGCATTCTTCCTCCGAAGGCCGGATCTCAGGGGTTAATCGTCAGTCACACGCCCGCTGCTATTATATTCTTTCCCATACATCTCCCCACGGCTGTCTCCACGTAAAAACGGGGGGGGGAGGTTTCAGTGTCGAGATTTTTAAGGATGATACACAAACAGCGGAGACAGAGAGAAGCCAGCTGTGTATTGCAGCTGTCAAGAGGCTCGGATTACGATAATTATTTAAAGGTACGTTAAAAGTTCTCAATGAATCAGCGGAAAAGTATTTACTCAGTATAATTTAGGATGTCCAAAGGTTAGTCTATAAAAATGATACACGAACATGCCATGAAACGATGGGAAAAAAATACACATTACGTGTAAACGCATAACTAATTAAATTTAAAAATAAAACTAGGGCTTTCAAGCGCTGAAAGATCCTTCTTATTTCCTAAATATTTCCTTCTTAAAATTGTGGCCCACATCTGTACTGAACTCAAGCGTAGAATGTGTGGAAGTTAAGGGCGGGAAATTTATCATCGAGCTGCGCATGCTCGCCTATTTCATTGATGACAACATAACCTTCTCATTGCTATGGAAACAAGGAAGAATCCGGTCACATCTGTTTTCCTAACCCTATGAAAAGTATTTCAATTTAGAGAAAGATCACACAAATGATTACGCTACTAACTAGATCCCTAAGAACATCTATCCACACGCACGCACACATTCGAAGCATGCTTAAAAAGAAACGACGGAATAATTTCCTGCTCCTACCTTTTGTGCTTTGAAAAGCAGACACGAATTTGATAAATATTTTTTTTATCATTTTGAAAAAGCATAATCCCGCATACAGTCAAATCGGCTCTAGAACACACGCAATTTACAGAATGTACCATTACTCGCGGTAGATAGCCTTACGTGGCAATAATGGATGGATTGTGGCGATGTGGGTAGACAATGGGATGTGAGGAGTAAATTGCACCCCCCCCCCCCCGCAAGTGAGCCCTTGGAAGCATCACGCAATAATATTAAATTTTTTCTTCTTGTTGGTTTAAGGTCAAAAGGTTACCGCAAACCACTGATACTCAGAGGCTAAAGATTTAGATATAAATTCAGAATAGCGGATTCTAAAAAAAATTTTTTTGGGGGGGAGGGGGAGGCGTGAAGGCCAATTAAGGATTTGTTGTTATCTTAAAATTTAATATAATAAACCATGATTTCTTCCTCTGTTATATCATAATACAACCGTGTAGCCCGATTATTCTTTCTCGGACTCCTATTTGTAGATATTTTATGGGAAGTAATCCAACAGGTTTGGGAACCATGCAAAGACAAAACACCACCACCACCACACACACACACACACTAAGTTTAAACGAGATATTAACATCCAAACAGGATGAAGCAGATGTCTGTGATTTCCTTGCAAAGTCCACAGATAAACTTCTCTCAAATCCCGTTACAGAAATTCGCTTAATTAGAGATGTGGCCTGCCACAAACACACGCGTAAACAGTATACTTAATGTAACTCTAGCAACGTAATCCTTATTTATGGATAATATTATGCAACTGAATGCCAAACATCGGGCTAAATCGATAAAATATACAAAGTTTTCAACACGTGTCTGTCACGTGAATGGTTTATATTTCCCTGTTTTTAATTATATGTAAACTAATTCGGAGAGACTGTATATAGCTATGTCTCGTTAATAAAAAAAAAAAAAAAAAACAGTAGACAATTGCTCTAAGAGAGAGAGAGAATAACAACGGAGACATAGAATTTTCGTTTTAAACTATTTTTAAAGTAATGAATTCTAAGAATTTTAAAAAAGGACATGTAAATATTATAAGCAAATAAATAAAGTTGTAAAAGCTTCAAATCATTTAATATAATTTGAAGTATTTTATAAAACTTACTCTCATGCTTTTTTGAAACAATATCGCTGAAACACCCATAAATAGTGTTTCCACTAAAGCCAACCAGAACATTGCACAGCTATATCCACTCCTGAATAGGAACACCCCCCCCCTGAACATAAGCAACAAAATTCTTCTCTACAAATCATAAGATCTCAATTAACCTAACCAGCTTGGGAACACACGATTAAAAGAAACATCCAAAAGACTACAAACAATCCATAAAAAATGCCGCTAAACGTTCCCTGGTTCATCGGAAACTTTCAGTTACACCGAGAAGCTAATCTGCCGGATAGGAAGACCCACATGACAGGCACTGCAGAAAAATTCTTCACAGTCACAGACAATCAACTGATTCGACAGGCAACTGACCACCAACCATCGATCAGACCGCTTCAAACATAGAAGACCAAAATCCTTCATCCCAAGAGAAATCTGAAACTACGCAAAATACTCACAAAGAGCGGGTAAAATACCCACACAAAACCCTTCATCCACGAATAAGAACTCAGATAAAGGATGAAGAGTCAAGAACTTAGTCCATCACCAAAAGAAGTTCACATTCGCTGAATAACGAAATTTGGCTTCGCATACTACAATTGGACAGCAGAGTTGGCTTACCCGTCCCGAGGATAAGGAGACTTATCCTCGGGACGGGTACGACTTACAAGGGTTGAAGATAGCTCTGTAACAGGCCAGTAGGCCTAATACGAAGGTACCACCAATTGCTGGATCCAATTCCTATTTTATTCTTCTATACTTTTTCTTAATGAAGACCGATGTGACGTCATCTTTCCCTTCGTATTGGGACAAACGGCCCGTAACTACGAAGTACAGAACCAAAAGGCTTTAATTTAGCAGAAATAATATATTAAAATAGAAAGCAAGTATGTTATTTCGACCACAAAACTAATGTAATAAATTATTAATTAAATTAAGGGGATATTAAATCCCACATCGTTTTAAAACCGAATAAGAAACTCAAAGATTGGAATCAGAGAGTTTCATGCCGAATATAGTATAATAAACTATAAAAGTATCGGCGAATACTAGCGTGAGCTAAATGCAAGTAGTCCTAGAACGTAGTATAAACACGGGCAACTCGTTGCAAAGGTGGGGAAAGTTCTGATCGCTATTCTTGGTATTTTCCATAATGTAAAAACACATTTCCTAGGAAATGTATGCTGTTATTACATTATGGAGGGAGGTCACTACCCAGACCGGTTTCAGCCTTTTTTGAGGCTTCATCAGTGAGTAGCTAGACCAATTAATACCAAAGGGTATATTTAAGTAATGTAATAAAAATAACCAACACTGGATTTATTAGTCGTCAAGATTTGATACTACTAGTTTACAAGTACAATAGAAAGAAGCGTTGATGCTGGCACGTGGTTCGGGCATTGTTCGGCAGGTGCGTCCGATAGTGAGCAGAGAAATTAAACTCGAATGTTTAATAGAGATCTGATGAGTGACTTCCAAATGTCACACAGAATCATTCCTTGGTTTCTATTTGTGAGTGGATTACCACTGTAGCCTCTTTAACCCTGCGGAGATCGCGGTCGAAAAAATTGCAGCGTAGGTCGCGTGTATGTGAGAGATACATTCATCACTAGTAGGCAGGGCCGATTTTATCATTAGGCAAACCTAGGCAATCACCTAAGGGCGCTAAGACTTCGGGGGGGGGGGGGACGCGAAGTCTTATAGAGACAATGTATAGGGGCGCCTAAATTTACTTTGCCTAGGGGCATCAGATACTCTCTAGCCGGCCCTGCTAGTAGGTGCTAAAATACGATAAAACTTAAAAAAAAAAAAAAAATTATTGAACAAAGAAAAAAAAAACGAAACCAATACTATACTGATATCGGAGGTCGCGGTATCTCTCAGATAGAATTTACTGTCAAATATCACACCTTTACGTAGCACGTGCTAAACCAAAACTGACCGCATAAATATTGTGGCATATCACTCGTGATATATGCATGAGCCGCTAATCTTGACCTCCAAGCTATACACTTTATATTAAACAATTGGTTTGTATTCGTCAGATCAGCTGCGACCTCCAGTGGCGCTGTTGAAAAATATAATATTTACTACTGCACAAAAGCAGAAGTTTAACTCGATTTTTTTATAACATCGAGACAGCATTGGATTATGATGACAATCAGGGTTGCCACTCACATTTTTCGAAATTCCCCAGGTAGTAATAACTAGGGCTCGGATTTTTAGGTACTAAATAAAATTTTGCACTTTTTTTCGTAAAAAAAAGTGCAAAATATGCGTCCAAGTATACACTAAAAACATTTAAAGCATCCGAAATATGCTCTTAAATATGCAAAAAAACTCAAAGTACGCACTTAAATATGCCTTTATTAATTTATAATTCTGCATGGTTTAATTAAAACATTACACATAAATTAAAAACATAAATATAAAATACAAAAAATTGACATTTAAATAGTTACCTACTAACTGACTAGAAAAATGACTTAAAAATTTGCTCTCTTTTTTTTTTATTAATTCCCTCTTTCTCTTTTCCTGTAACAAAGGTATACTTTGATTTAAAAAAATGTATAAGTTTATATTATAATTGTATAATTTAATAATTAGACTTAATTCATTTTACCTCTTTAAATTTTACAATTCTCCTCTTTTTTTTTTTTTTAATTCTCTCTTTCCCTGTAGCAAAGTTTACTTTCATTTAAAAAAAAAATGATAAGTTTACATCATACGAAGAATACATGCTTAACTCACTTTAATTGACATTTCCTCCCTCTTCTTCTTCGCCAATATCTTCTGGTAATTGATCACATTCCCTTTGCTACTATACGATATTAAGTCGATTTTTAGATCTATTATGCACTGTGTGACTTTTCAACTCCGTGATTAATGTTTTCGGTGGCTCCCAAGAAGTACACGTTGCATTTGGTCTCGCTAAGCATGCTTAGGGAATTCTGTCTCTCACAGTTTCTGTTTTTAATGAATGAGCTAATTTTGTTTTTATACAATTCACTTGTGAGAAAATTCGCTCTAAGCATGCAGATGAATGCGGCAGAATAGTAAGATTTGTCATAAAATATGACAGTAAACCATATTTATTATTATTCATGCCATCTTTTATGTCAGTTAATGAATGCCAATATCTTTAGGAATTGGTAGATCTGATGCTATGAGACGATAACTTCTCCACTCATCATTTGATTTAACCTAATATCATCAACAAGTGAGGGGAATTGAGCAACAAGAGGAATAATGGTAGATGGTGACTGGCTAGGATCACAAGCAACTTTTGGGTCCGAGAGCCGTAATTTTGCAACAATGCTCTCTTCTTCGAAGACAAATCTTTTCTTTATTTGCGAACTAAGTTCCACAAGAACCTTTAAACAATCATTTTTAAATCTCAACAAAATAGTTATCTTCGAAAGGGTTTCTAATTAAGTCCGCCATTGCTCAACCACCGAAGTAAACATCGACATTTTTATAGTTGTTTTGGTTTCTTGGATCAATTTCTGATAATTTAGCTGTTCTTAAAATCTCATCTTTAATGACGCAACTAAGTAAATTGAGATATTCTGTTGATACGTTTAGGAATAGTTGGTGTAACCTGAAATGCTCTGATTGAAAATCTATATTACGTGTATTTACTTTTTCAAGAATATACTGAAGGAAAAAAAAGCATTGGTCTGGTTCCAAGGTCAGTAAGTGTGTCATAAATGTTTTTGGCATTGTCAATTTTATCTGTCCTTGATTCATTTTGAAAGTATAGAACTAATGCATCGTACTGCTCTAAAATAGTTGATACCACTTTTTCCCTCGACAGCCACCTGGTTTGAGCAAGTTTGGGAATTTTATGTGTAGCTATATCAACAGCTTCTTGAGTACAGAATCTTTTTGCCGCTTAGCACTGCGGGAGAAGTACGAGGTTAATCCTTTAGAAAAGCTTCTAAGTATGGGGGTAAAACACTGACTGCATGATTAGCGCATAGAGCAAATGAATGACAAACGCAACCCATCCCAAAAACAGATGGGACGTCATCTTTCAACAGTTTCTGAAATCCACTGTTAAGCCCATCATGGAGGAACAGTTATCACTATCAAACCCAATGATATTGCTAAGGGGAATGCCATGATCCAGCAGAAGAGTTTTGACAGCACTGTAAAGTCTTTTGGCACTTCCATTCTCTACAGATACTATGTCTAGTAATGCATGAGCTACATCTTTTTTATCTGTATCAAAATACCGTACAACAGCAGCCAAGATTTGAGTGACGGAGATATCTGTATTCTCATCTATTATCATTGAAAATTTTTGATTCTTGCATATTTCGGTAAGTTGAGACTTTTCATGGAATGATGTTCCATCCTGAATAACATAAGAAAGTTTAGTTTTCTTCGTTGCCAACTTTCCAACAATTTGGCTATCCGGAAATGCGCGTTTACACATCGTTACAAAATGATCAACAAGAGAAAATAGGACGTTATGCTCAGAAAAGAAGCTAGCAATTATTAACTCACTCGTAGCTAATTGTTTATCCTCTGTTGTCGCTTTCTTATTAAGAATTGAGTAATAACAGCTGTCGACTTAGCAGACTGATAATTACTTTTATGTTTGGCTAAATCTTGATGCTTTATTAGCGCAGATTTGTTTGTGTTTTTAAATGTAATATTACAACGCTTACAGTAAGTGGTATCTTTGCTGATCACGTCTTGCTGCAGCCAATCTTTTAATTCAGGATATTTTAACCAATCTTCTTTAAATGCTGGAGAATACCACTTCTGTTATTTTCTTTGATGGTTCCATATGGTTAGATTGGAAGTACCATGAATATGAAAATAAGTAAAAATATTGATAATTTAAACAATTTGTCAAACATTGTACAAGCACAAGGATCTCTAGGATAACACTGCAAGGGGTTGCGCTATATGTATGTAACGAAGTAAAACCTGTGTGATAAGAAAGGGAAAACGAAACCAGAACAGAGCAAAAACGGTTTATTTATCAGATTTATCAAAAAAAAAAAAAAAATCGTGAATATAATAGTAAAATATGACAAAAATATTAAAATTCAAACTTTTGTTCAAATTTTCCAAGATTTTGGGATTTTTTTATTAAAAATTCCTAGGTAGCGGCTAAATTCCCTAGATCTTGGGGAAAATCCCCAGGAGTGGCAGCTCTGATGACAATGCTATAGAAATGATAAAGTTATTATTGCGTGTTTCCGGTATCTGCACACATTGTTGTGTCCAGCTCCTATTTTATTCTTCTATCGTACTTTTCTTTTGTTTCTCCTTTTTCCTTAAAAGATACACAAAAAACACGAATGGACCACTTCCCCTGCCGTCTCTCCATCCATCAGAGAACTGCAAATTCGTTTCGGAGAAATGTTTTTTCCCACTCGACGAGGCGCTAAGTGGCTGTTCAAGAATGATCAACGAGTCTACAATTAACTGTCCTATAAGAAAAAATTTCACCAACCAGCAAAGAAAAGAGGATTCGTAATGCATTGAAGGGACAGAAAGGGGGGGGGGATTAAAACTTTTCTCTTCACCACGAGAAGACTTTCTCCGGATGAGCACACAATTAATCAGAATTTTTTCCGAGAAGGAAGACCACCAAGGAAGGTCCTTCCAGGGTAAAGTTCAATGTTTAATTAGTCCCACTTACTAATAAGAGAAGAACTCGTCTCGATGTAGATACGTGTGTGTGTGTGTGTGTGTGTGCGCGCGCGCACGTGCGAGAGAAACACACTTCGGCGATCAATTAACAAATACATAATTATCTATTTTTTTAAACCTAAATCACTCCCCCTGCACCTCCCCCCCTGTGACAGTTCATGTTTATGCTAAACCTGTTTTCGTTTTTTTAAAAAAAAAAATATTCGAAAATCCAGTAAGATAATTAAATAACCTACGGGGGGGGGGGGATCCCGGATCTGACCCCGGTACCTTAACAAATTACATCCGAGATATCCTTGATTAAAAGAATTAAAATGTGCTAATTAATTCATTACGATCATAATTATAGTGTCGCTAATAGCTTGTGTTTAGTAAGGGAGAGCAGCGACCTCTAGAGGACAACATAGGAAACAGTGGTGGGCAAATTTTTGATTTTATTTGATTTATTATTGGATCATTTTTTTCTTAGCATCATTTACGATTCCCATCCTTATGGAGAGGTCTTAACTCGCAGGTCTGGAACCTGTACTATGCAAAAATAAATAAATAAAATAAAGAAAGAAAGAAAAGTCGAAGGATGTTAAGTAAATTATCTCGCTGTACTCTCACCCTTTTAGTTTTGTTTGGTGTTTCGCTAAGAGGATCCTTGACTATTCACTTTCTTTAAACTGACGAACAGCTTTCACGGTCTGGTAAGAAACCGAAAAAAAAAAAAAAAAAACCTCCGTACACAGATCGGAGACGGGGGGAAGAAAGTAATCACTTCTCTACACGTGCACTTTTTTTTAACACCAGATACAAATTACCAAAAATACATTCATGGCACCCAACGAAAAGAAAAAGCAATAAGACACATGGGACACTTCGCTAGCACGCGCACTGTACCATCTCGTCATGACAAGAGGCCCTGCTGGGTAATAAAGTCATCCACACAGTAAACAACAGTTTCTCCTTGTCCCTCCCCCACCCCCGAGTGCACCAGGAGCAGAGTTCAAATGATAGCTTCTTATATCATAACACTCGTGTATTGGTTCGTTGGGAGGTGCCGACTTTAAAACAAGGTGCTCCACCCCTCGAGCAACTTTTACTCTCGCACGTCTTATAACGATCGTACATATGTCAGTAAGCCTGATTTAAAAAAAAAAATTTTTTTTAATAAAAAATAAATAAATAAAAATCTCTCAGTAAGCCTGCATACGGCAATCAAAGGTAAGCTCTGATAACTCTGTCTTCTAAGTATTATGCCTAAAAGTTTATAGCAGGCCTTCGTAAATAAGATGAGTGCAGAATCCACTCCTTGGAGGTGTGTTTTGAGGGAGCGGTTCGGATTATCATTCGGCACACATAATGCTTGAGGTTAAAGTCAATAAAATTCCCACACACACACACACACACAAAAAAAAAAAAAAAGCATAATAAAATTACTGCTTTTCAGTATTTCTTGGAAATAGTAGAGAATGCCTTGCCCAGGTTTATTAAAATATTTTCAAATGTTTACTAAAAAATTTCAAAATCTGAATGAAACCACCATAAGAATAAAGTTTTCTTGTTTAGTGCTTGCTGGGGCGACTCACCACTGTCCGCTGAAGAGAAAAAAATAATAATGAATATAATCGATATTTTTTTTGATATCCCTAATTAACATTTTCCGCGCGGTTAGCCTAGTGGCTGTGCGCATCACAACCATATGCCTGGGGAAGGAGTGTCCTAGGTTCGATTCCCGTCGACGACATAAGGAGCTCATGGATCTTCCTCAGCCACAGCCAAACTAGCCGGTCTTGGGCGTGGACAGCAGGGTTTTATCCCCAAGTTTCGAGTTTTTTATCCCAAAAGCACGCAAACCGGCTCCATGAACACACACGGATACAGTAATGAATCGCCCTTAGGGAATGTAGCAGAGGAGTGGCGATCCGGCTGCATTAATACGCTAGGAACCCCTCATTAGGAAGGGACTCAACCCGTCCTAGACGAATGAGAAGGATAGGATAATTAACATTATAAAATTATCTTTTCTACTGAAGTACAAAGCCAAAAGGCTTCAATTTGGCACAGGTAACAAATTAAAACGAAGGATATCATGGGTGGATCTTAGTATATACTACTTAAAAGACAGGAACTCTACCCAGGAACTCATATGTTCGCCTTTTATCGGTGCTTAAATTACGTTTCACTGGTTTGAAAACTTTCGAACTGTTGGTTCTCATCAGAGGCCAGGCAGAGACAAAGAGAGTAAAACCGCTCTCATATGTTAACAATCGTATGTCACAAAGTTATACTGATCATAAGTGAACTCTCTGTAGGTATAGATGAATCCCTGGTTTGCATGAACGAAACTAAAGAAAAAGTCATGTAGGCAACTAAACGATCATCTTTAAATATAAAATTCTTAAGATCATTCACCGAAAATGTAAATTATGGAAATCTCACCAACATGATAATGGCTAACAGAAACCACATCATCAATATGGCAGGCAGGATTGAGGAAGTAAAACGCATATGCAAGACGGCAATCAAACACGCACAAACAAGCCAGTGAACTTCTCAGATTAACAAACTCGGCCCATCCACCCATCACAAACGTATGTGTGTGCTTCAGTCACGCGCGCCACTAAAGATGTCCCATACATCAGAAGTGGCCTGGAAGGTTTAATGGGGTAATAATGACTTGCACGTCTTTCCATTAGTCCTGGTCCGGTGACACTTGGCTTCCGAATCGACATCACATGAGTGGTTCGCTGATGACTTTCTTCACCCAATTGTTTTACGTCCGACAATTCCCCCCCCCCTCTCCTTTTCATTGTTCTGCTACATCCCAGGATATTTCAAAGAAATGCATCATCTATCGTCAGTATTTTGTATTTCCTTCCAAATAATAATCAGTACGAATGCGATAAGATTTGCACCTGACTTGATAAATTCATTTCATGGTTGTTTATAATTACTTGGAGAAAACGGGAGAGATTTCTTAATTGAAATAATAATAAACAACGTCCAGAATTGTAGAGTTGTTTGTATTTTTGTTTTTATGCAAGAAAGTTATTTTTTACGACATCGATAAACCATTAAAATCACGTGATCGGAACTGTATAAGTCCTAGGCGCGTATTACAAATATTCTCAACTGTTGCTGAAACTAACAGCTAATTTTATTATTATTGGTACACTTTCTTTTACTTCGGGATGAGCGGTATACCAACTCTTCCTGCCAAAAAAAAAAAAAAAAAAAAAAAAAAATAGAAAGTAACAGGAAGGGCCATTTTCCGAAAATTAACCCAGAAAACCCAACACGGAATATTTTGTCATCATGACATATTTGGGTTCTCCAGCGGAAGGAAAAATCCACCTCCATTTAAAAGTTCAAAAATTGTTTCTCGCATCCTGGACGAGAATCGGACCTAGATCTTGCCAACCAAAGAGAAGATTCCCATCGAAACGTAGTAGGAAGAGTACTGAAGACATGGCTGAAAGAAGTGGTAAAGAAACTATGGTATTGCTCATAAGAAAGAAGAAAATGACATTTGAAGTGACCAACATCTTTCTAGTAAATCTTCCGTGGATTCTATTTATTGACTATTTAAACGCTCTATGGATAAGATCGCTACGATAATAATAATAATAAGCTAAAAAGTACTCTAGATTTGTGTGAATCTCACCCACATAAGGTTGTATATTACCATGAATGGCCTAAGGGTTAAACGATCTATAAATCTTCTCTACAAACCAAACCCGTATTCTTTGTTTCAGGTCTGAAGACATTCACAAACAGCCATGATCGCACAGCGATAAAACAGGCAGGATTACTATCATTAGTATATTATTAATAATTGTATTATTAAATAAAATAATTTCGACTTATATAAAAATAAGGATATTACAATAACTTCTTTTTTTGGAAATTTGCAGTTCATCAGATCATTATTAGTTGTTAGATTATTTGGGGGCTATGATTTGTAAGACCCCCCCCCCCCCAAAAAAAAAGGCCGTGGGCCAGCTATCCGATAATTCCGTTTGTTTCATATTGTTTAATTTTTTTTAAATAATAATTTTAATTAACAATAGCAGAGACGAATATATATAGGCTTTCATCAGCCATATATATTTAGCATGTTCGGTCATCTTAACTAAAACCTACCACGTAATTAATCATTCTAATCAGACTAATCTCAAAAATGTACAATCTGATTAGCTCCAAGGCGTTTAAAGCTTTATTCAACTCCAAGCACATTCAAAAAAGGTGGTCAAGCGACATCAATTCTTCATTTAGATACCTCCGATTTCAGCAACCGGTTGTAAATAAGTCATCTGTATGCACGACCCACTTCGGGATCGGCAATATAATGTTATAATCGCTCTCCCGTGTACAATCGAAGTGACTAAACGTCCATTATATTCTTACAGATACAGCGGTTGTGTAAGTATTTTGGAATTAACCTGGGGCATCAATAACTAGAAGCACTTTATATTCATCATATCTAATTTTAGATAATTTTATCTTTAAAATAACGGTTAAGAAGACCACTCGCGAGAAATAATAACATAGTTGTTTAGGAGTTTAAAATAATACTTTAAAATATTCAGGGTTTTTTAGTGCTAATATTTTAATACATTTCTTTAGAATGAAGAAAAGAATTTAAAATTATAATCAAACATTATTACCAACCATAACAAATTCCATGCATAACCGTTTGTAACAAATAAAATTAAAAAATAAAATAAAAAGCTCGTGAATTTATGCGAAATCAATTACCAATCGCGCGAAGTGAAATTCACAACTTCCACATGACATTTCGTTTAAACAATAAGCGACTGGCGCTGCGAGCGCTTCAAGTGACGTAATAGATGAATAATAAATGTCGCACGTTCTACTGATTGAAATCTACATCTCGCGATATGCCAACTCTCGAGATAATTTCATTGGCTACTAAATGAACATTTTAATTCAATAAATAAAAATACTGATTTATTCATGAGATAAAAATCAACGAAAAAATAAAAATGAGCAAAATCACTTACCTACAAGTTTCCGTGGCATAATTTAACTTGCAAACCTAAGTTGAACATCCAGGCTTTCTACACAACTAAACAGCCTGTTTACTAACGTTTATGGAATACTAAAACCATGCATATACGGATAAACGTTTCTTTTCTAGCATAATATTTACACGATAACAGAAAACAATTCTCCATTATTTAGAATTTCTATGTAAAAAAACTGACGATGTCCCATAAATGGATGGTTGTCAGACAATACCAGGGGATAAACGAGGAATGGGGAGAAAGTTGTCTAGTTCTTGCGACCACCCGGTATTTCTAGGGTGTGGTAGTCAACTACCTTTATTCGTTACTTTTTCGTTCTGCAAAAGAATGTCCCACAATCTACATATGTCATGTAGGTGTGTGTACAGGTGGCGTTATAAACATCGTTCTAGTTTGGTACACAATCATGCAAACGCACGTGTTTTCCGAACTAAAGCGAACTTCCAGTTTACGTCCAATCCACAGTTCCTCCGACGATAGATACACGGAATACGGGCGTGCCAGTAATTAGCTTCGGGCGACGCTCGCGCGCGGGGGCTAAGGAGCCAGTGAGAGGAAGCTTCTTACGGGACAGAGGGGACACATTCCGACAATCGGCAAGAATTGTACGCACTCGAGGGGTGCTCAACTAAACAACACAACACAACACACAAGAAAAACTCAAGAATGACTGTAGTTGCTTCGATCACCGCTGGGGGGAGTTCATAATTCTCCCAGGTGGCCAGGGACACAAACGGCACACACACACACAAACATACACACAGCGGCTAGTCTCCCGTTTCTATACCTGAGTGCCCCTGGGACGTTTCCACTAACGACAGGTAAGGGGTGGTTGTAGTTGACGTGCGAGGAACAAAGTCGACATAAGACAGGTTTTTCTTTGGAAGGTGGATAACCTGACGCGTTCTGTTAACCGCGGAGTGGGATGTTTCAGGGCTATGTAGACCAGGAATTAAAGGCTTAACTTTGCAACATATCCATAAACACAGCCTCCTAACGATTAGGCTTAACGACCACCATCTGGAAATTCTATTCATCAACACATTCGAATAATTGAACGATAGAAGACATCCCTGAAATGGGACATGTTCTATACGCGCGAAATTTCTCTGAACTGATAAGTAAGATGCCAAATTTTATGCAGTTTATTAAAATAATCAATCTAGAAATTGCTACTTTAATATTTTTCCAAACTCGTATTCAACTGGATATAATTGACAGTTTTTTTGCATATTCGAGTTAATTCCAAAAATAATTTCCACTTTTGTCCACTAGGGGTGATATGGAGGAGTTGAATTTTCAAAAAAAGAAAAAGAAAAATAATAATAATAACAATATTCACTCCAGTTAAGACTGACTAAAGTTACATGAAATTTTCGATAGTCCCTTAATTTATGATTATCTTCATTCGCAAATGCGTCACTTTTTTAAATATTAAGTATTCCTAAAATAAAAAAAACTCAGTTCAATTATTTAATTAAATATGAAATTGTTATTTTTAAAAAAAAATCAAGTTAATCTAACTTACATTTAAAAAACGATGAATGTCAATAAATCGTTTTAAAATAATTTTATTTATCTAAATAGAAAATAAAATATAGTATTTCAATGTACTGCTGTTTCCGAAATAATTATATTAATTATTAGAGAAGAGGAAAAAAAGACTTTTTTCTTATGCCAATAGATGGAGCCATAATCTATGACAGTTCACAATACAATAAAATTGATACATTTATTCTTCACTAATAAATAGTTATCTGCAGCTAATATGCTAAAATGGATATCATACAGAAATAATTCTCCGTTACAACTGATATTCATGTTAGAACGAATAAAAAAATATGAAACGCAGGCAACAAATACAACACAAAAATAATTCGTCAGGATCATTATTCTATAGTTTGGAAAATAAATTACACAATTCCCGACTGTCTTTTTTTATTCTATCAGAAAATCGTTTTAAGTTAAAATAAATATTTCTTGAAAAAAAATTTTTTAATTTCAAAATTTTCAAAATTTGATTGTTTGTAATCTAATTATTACGATCTCAAAGAATGAAAATTTGATTGAGAATTTGATCAACTGCAATTATACTAAATTGATTTAATTTAATTTTATCATTTAAAATTGTTATTTTTTAAAGTAAATTTATTTTTATTTTTAAATTTAAAAAATCGAATTTAAAATAATTTTAAACTGACTTAAATTTTAAAAAAATTTAATTAATTTAAATTTTAAAAATCGTTTAAAATTGAATGCTGATTGATTTAATTGACAAAAGCCAAAAGAAAAAATATTCAAAAAAAAATTATTTTCATTTAAGATTAATTTTAAAAAAAAATCTATTTCGAATTTTTTCCGATCAAAATCGAATTTTGTTTGATATTTCCGATTCTCCTTTAATCACTAGAAATATATTCAAAAATACCCACAAAACATGCCAAAAGAAACACGTCATTAATGGCATTGTATATTTCTATTAACCAGGATTAAGGGATTATCGATATAAGTAAGCCAACGAACTGCTGTAAACTCCCCCCCCCCCCCCCCCCCAAACAGCGACAAGTGTCATTTGCTAAAAACAAATGTGGCGTCAAAAAAAAAAAAAAAAAAAAGAACTTAAGATAACGAATTGGTAGTCATACGAAAACCAGTCCTCACCCCACGCTAAGCCACAAAGTCAATAAACATGTTCTGATATGGGACAGACAACCACACTGCAGTCAAGCAAAGTCTGCGCAGACCAGTGGCGCCACAACCTAGAAAGGAAATTATGTAAATCCCCTCCATTCCAAAGAACTAAATGAACGTAACTAAATCATTACCTGTATTCATTGACAATAGTTGAAGAAACGAATATCGTATTTGGGATTTAAAAAGGAAGCTTTCCCGTCGCCTCACAGATGCTTTTTAACTGATGATTGAGTCTAAGTCTCGTACGGTGGTGGAAGGGAATTTGCCGAAAAACTGAACAATTATTTAAAATGAAAAAAATCATTTGATACAATGGGGACCTCTGGTGTATATAATCGACAAATTTTGGAAAGCCCCTTTTTTTTTTAGATTAAAGGACCTCTCTTAAAATCCTTATTTAAGAAAATAAATAAATATGAAATTCTTACCTGGTCGGTCTAACAGCTGAACTGCTGTGGCTGGAAAAAATCCACTTCTTGAGGTGTGATTGGCTAAAAAGATGATTCCTTTCCAGTGGCCATCTGCTCTTTGTTCTAACACCTATTCACGAAGAAACAAAATCCCTGTACATTTATACCACTTCCGGCAGTCGATTATACATACGCTATTGCACATTAAACAGACTTTAACTATAATACCCATTGCAAACTTACCTTGGAACACAGTATCCAAGAATCTGATTTTTTAACATAAGCATGATTGTTCCAACTACATTCCCTACAAATCAATGCAATTCTACTAGAAAGAACACTACCGATGTCTTCTACGACGTTTCGTACCAATAATCCTTTTGATTGCACAAATACGAGTCATTCATATCGTCTTCAGCAAGCATGAACCCACTTGCAGTCAATTTGTGGCATCGGAGCAGCACGTAGCGCTCGTGGTTGTAATCCGCACAAAACAGTACTACTACAGTTCACTAAACTCTGAATATCAGAGCATAAGAACGAAGTCGGCAGCACCATCTACCGTCCTTTACATTTACTATTCGAATATTTGACGAGTAAGTAGCTGTAGGGTTAAAAAAAAAAAAAAATGAAGAGGCAAATAACAGGCAATAATTGTAGATATTCATTATGAACGTGCCCTGGAAATCAATAAAGTAATTTTAACGGGTGGGGGGGGTAGAGAAAAATCATTAGAACGCGATAATGAGATGAAAAATACCGCAAGTCAAAAAAAAAAAAAAAAATGATTTTAACAGTGCTGTAATTTGTTTTTTTCTTACCGCTATCTATTTAGGGAGCACGCTTGACTCAGCCGACTTGAAGAGTTGAAAGTATAACACTTCAATCCAATAATATTTCTAAAATGAAATATCCAAATCAGTCTGGATATTCCGTAGGTCATATCATTGTACCACTGGACACTGCGGTTTTTTTTTTTTTTTTTTCCTGCAGATATCAATCACTACTTTAAAGCCGTATAAACTACGTTGAAAACTTTTAAAGACAGTCTCGGAATGATATTCCTAAACTCCATATCACCATGTCCACGCAAGCGCAAAAGAATAACAGAGAAAAAGAAGTTGGGGGGGCGGGGGGGGGGGAATGAGAGTTATGAGCACGCTAGTCAATAAAAATGCCAACTATATTTATTCGAGATGTTACAGATCTCCAGCTGGGATCATCGAAAATACAACCAGTGATTCAAAGACAAGGAATCCAAAGAGTAATCAAATCCCTAATATAAAAAAAGAAATAGGTTAAAAAAAAGGTTTATAGCTGGCTGCCAGAGAAACATAGACACACTTCTCAAAGACAAACAACAGTTTTCGCTAAGGTGATGCTGTGAGGTGATAGCAATGGCTCTGTCTGTTAGTAGTGCAAGACCAGATATTTCCCATATCAAATTGCAACGATAGAAAGAAGCTGATACACGTGCTATTTTAAACAGAGAACTCTCAAATAACAATAATATTATTTATTAATATTGATCCTAGAATACATATATATACACTAGGATTATCTAAAATACAACCTATGACGAATGACTCAAAAGAACAAGGAATCTATAGACAAGAGTTTAATAAAACCTAATTTCTAAATGCATTTTTATATTTTAAACAAAATTAAAAAAAATTTAATTTTTACTTTTTTTTTTATTTGAAGTATAAAAAAATTAACTAAAATTAAACGTATTCCAATTACATTTCGATTTTTAAAGCACCTCGCATTTTTTTAAATTTAAAATATACGAGTTTTTTTAATCATAAATTTAAATTTAAATTTTTTAAATTTAAATTTTAAAAAAATTTAAATATATAATTATTTGAAATATACCTTTGACTGCTGCTATGTGACGAGTATAACGTTCAAAGAGACGTTCAGCAACAGACTTAAGTTGAAAGTAGATTCTTATTTATAAAAAAAAAAAAAAAAAAAAAAAAAAAAAAAAAAAAAAAAAAAACGAATTTCGTCTCAAACTTAAAGAAAAACTGTTGCAGACCTCAGCATCCTTAGCAGAAAAAGGGGGGGGGGGTAGGGATTTCAACAGTATAGTGTACGGTTTTGCTGCAAGGCACCGAGCGTGATCTTTTGAAAAATTTTTCATCTTTGAGGTTCTTCTTGCGAAGCATGTTGTCGCCACTTCGTCTTTCCAAGGCATATCGGCACTCACACTGCAGCAAAACCCATTAGCCGAATAATATGATTATCGAAAAGGCTCTTCGTTTAATAATAAATGAAGGCCACTAATACAAGGAACTAATGGTTTATGAGCAAGGCACAAAAGTTAGCAGATTAAGAATTGTAGGCGACGCAGCACTATTGATTTTTCTCAACAATTGCCACTGTATTTTAAAGGAAAGCCAAGCGAAACAATGTTATCACAATTAGACGATCACAGTCTTAGGTGCAAACATCGACTAGATGGCGCTGCATACACAGCGCAACGCAAACAAAGCAACAACAAATTCGATAGCACACATTATCCTTCAAAGCAACTCAATACAAACAACAATAGTAGTGCATAAAATGTACAGAAATTGTAACAATGTCAGTTTCAGTAATGTGCACGTCAACAATTAGATACAAAAATTGTCAATTTCTGGTCGATTACAGGGATTTAAATACAAGGAAATGATAACAATGTTAGACTCAAAAGATACAATTTTTGTATCTTTTGTCGACGTCGACAAAAGATACAAAAATTGTCAATTTCTGATCTATTGCAGGCAGCTAGATACAAAGAGAGAAATTGTAACATGGTTAGTTTCAATAATGTGCACGTGAAGAATTAGACACAAAAATTGTCAATTTCTAATCTATTGCAGGTAGCTGAATACAAAGAGAGAAATGGTAACAATGTTAGTTTCAATAATGTGCACGTCGACAAAAAGATACAACAAACAAAGAAATTGTAACATTGTTAGTTTCAACAATAAGCATGTCAACAATTAGACACAAACATTCTCAATTTCTGATCTATTGCAGGGAATTAAATACAAACAAAGAAATGGTAACAATGTTAGTTTCGACAATGAGCACGTAGACAATTAGGTACAAATATTATCCATTTCTGATCAATTGCAGGGAATTAGATAGAAACGCAATGTTAGTTTAAGTAATGTGCAAGTTAACAATTATATACAAAAATTGACAATTTCTGATCAACCGCAGTGGAATTAAATACAGAGAAATTCTAACATTAATTTCAATAATGTGTATGTCAATAATCAGTAACCAACAACTGTCAATTTCAGATCAATAGAAGACGATTGGAGAAAACGTCAACAATGTCGAGCCAAACGTGTTTTCATCTCCAATTTCGTTTAGTTTAGAATGAAGTTTTTTTTTTTTTTTGGCTGTTTTTTTCTTCTATTTTTCTTTATTCTAAAAGATTGTGCTTTTGTATGAAATACGCAATTTAATTCCGGATAATTATTTGACAAATTTACACAATCACGAAATAAAAACTAGGTTGGAAAACATTCAAATTTCGGTGAACTGAAATCTTTCTCGATCCATTAAACTTCAAGGAGTCACCTATCGGCAACTCCGGTTGAATTTTATCCTCACGACCACCCATTTCCACAACACCAATCATTTTGAACAGCTTCTGAGCACAAAAGAACTTCTAATTCGCAGTAACTAATGGAAGAAAGTAAAAGCCACAAAGGATGACCATCGATTTTTTACCACACACACACGGGGAGAAGCGGGGGATGAGGATGGAGGGAGTTCGTTTCCCACAGTTGTGTAATGAGTCGTCATCCTTTGCCGTGAATTACCAGAACGAAATATGAATAGTTGTTAAGTGGAGATTAAAACTTCTTTTTTTTTCTTCTTTCAAATAACGTCGAAGAGGTGGAAGAAATGTACGGGGGGATGTGGGGGGGGAGCGAAATCTAAGGGAGTAGCTGAAAAGGCACGTGCCAGCAATCAGCGAACAAAGTGAAAAGACCAAGGCAATCGCCAGTCAATCGGGTAAATCCGGAAAACGTTCCCCTCGTTTGTGTCCGTTCGCGTACTTCGGATCTTCGTGATAAAAACCCATCACTGGCGAAAAGGACCACGGAGAACGCACCGTAGTCACGACCACTTAGCTGAGCGTGATTGTGTAATTAAACGTCGGCGATTTTTTCACTAGGAAATTGAACTTTTTTTTTTTTCATATTAAAGTTTAATTTTTTCCCCATTTTGATTAGATAATTGGAGATTTTTATTTGATTTTTCTGCGTAAAAAAAAAAAAAAAAAAAAAAAAAAAAAAAAAAAAAAAAAACTTGTCAGTTTCGAAGTTGCTATGGCAAGGTGGGAGTAAAAATCGGCATATTATCATTTCCGTGCATTTCTTTGCCCTTTTTTTCATAAAATATTTTTTATTTGAAAAATCTAGTTTAAATTTTTTTTTTTTTTAGGGTACATTTATGCTGTAGATATGTGGAAAATAAATAAATAAAAATAAAACTCAATTTTCTTTAGGTTGCTATGGCAACGTGAGAGAATGTTTTCATGCATTTTTCTCCAATTTATAAAGATTTTTATTTTAAAATAATATTTTTATAATTAAAAAGCTTTCAATTTTCTATAACTTGGTATGGCTACGTGGGAGAAATTTTCATGCATTTTTTATTAAAAAAACTTTATTTAAAAAAAATAAATAAATAAAATAATTTTTTTATAATTAAAAAAACTTGTTGATTTTTTTAGGCAACGTGAGAGGATGTTTTCTGCATTTTTGGCCTTTTTCCATAAAAAGATTTTTATATGAAATATATTAAAAAATAAATAAAAATAATTTTTATAATTAAAAACTTTAATTTCTTTAGGTTGCTATGGCAACGTGGGAGAATTTTCGTGCATTTCTTTTATTTTTAGAATATTGAAAAAATTTAGTTCGTTAAAAATGTCAGTTGTAGACATGTAACAATATTTAAAATTAAAGAAAAATCGAAGTCTCCGGAATTTAAAGAAACTTGCACTTTTTTATTTTTTTTTAATTATTTAAATTGTGCACTTTTAAATTTTACGGTAAATATACTTTTAAAAACAATAAAAACTTAAAACTTCTATTAACAATTTAATTTTTATTTTAAAAAAAATTAGTGTCCTTTCAACGGAAAAATATAAAAATAAATTTCAGAAAATCTCTTTATGGAAACAATTTAAATTGATTTTAAAAACGTTTTTAAATATTTAAAATATGACTAAAATGTACGGAATTAAAGCATTCATAATCACATCCCTGTTTCACGCTTATCCATTGACCACATAGTTCTATACAAGCTTTCCCAAACTGACAGAACAGGGCAGTTAATATTACATAATCTTTATTCCTTAGTATTCCTATGTTTGTTAATGTTGTGTGCCCTTTGCCTATTTTTGCGAGACAAAAAAACCCACGAGAAAGACAACCACCTCCGTACGAGACCGGTTAACTCACCTTCAGACGAAAAACCTGATAAAAGTTCGTGTCCTCGACTAGATTCAAACCCAGGTCACTGTCAAAAACCGACAGCGCTACGGAGGCTCTCAATAAACACATTAATCACTGAAAAAAATAAATAAATCCGATGTTCCTATGTTTTGGCAGCGATTCAACAATGTAAAGAGAAATTAATCTTTTCCGTTTGAACAAATATCACGCCAATATATCTCTCGTGAGCGGTTATTTATCACGCATCGCCGCCTCCGTACTTTGGCTGGTGTTGTCAATATGCGACACAACACGAAATGAGTATAAAACATTAACTATCGCCAGCTAAGCCGTTTTCTTTATTGTCTACATCAATTTCTTTTATTTGTGGCTATTTTACACTGCAAGACGGCCACAGATGGCAGTTTGATAGCGAAAACAAATCAGAGAAATATCCACACATAATTTATCAATGCTATAAAGGAAGGAAATATTAGGGAAAAAAATGGTGTGTGGATGATGTTCTTGTAATTTAAAACTATTACTTTTCTCAGAGCTGGCTGTAACTGATATGCATTATATTAAAAGTTAAATTTTTAATGTAGCTAAAACCAGTAAGCACCACCTATACTACACATTCAATTTTAATATTAAAAAAAATATATATATATATAGATATCAGTCTACAAATACCGTAAATTTCTACTCATGACAAATCGCTGTTGTCATAAAATAAATAAATAAAGTTTCTATGACAACAGTATGAAGAATTGCACATCCGGGCCTTTAAGGCCTGTTATTCAAACACATGTATACGTGAATAATGGTACATTTTTACACATTACAAACATTATTTTACTGTCTAAGAAAAGCTTGATTTAATATTAAAACAATAATATCCTTACTTACAGTAACAATTTCTCCTTCTTTAAGGGACAGACAACTTGGATCTGCAGGATCATCATAATCGCGAATAGCTCTTGCCTGCACAGCGTTGATGATTTCTGAAAGAATATTCAGTCGTCAAACAACACAATTTCTACTTGCATTAATACCACAGCATATGGTAAGAGCGCAAATAAAACTCGTGTTCCATTTACATTAATGGTAACATTACTAGAACAATACAAAATGCAAATCTTATACTATTGCAATAAAATCGGCATAAAGATATCACTTCTATCATTCATCATTAGCTTTAGCATAGTAATAAAAATGTCAGATTCTATATTAAGTGTTGACGTAATTATTACAAAACGTGGCGTTGTCATAGTAACAACTGTAGATTTTTACTTATATTAATTGTCGGTATTGTCACATTAATGGAAATGGTCAATTTCTACTTACTATTAGCGTTGTCATAGTAATAAAACAAAATGCCAATTTCTATTTAAGGTAATTGTTGATGTTGCCATGGTATCAAACAATGTCATTAGATGAATCGTTGATATTGTTACACAATAAATGTCAATTCCTACATCGTTAATTGTTGAAACATTAAAAAAAGATCAATTTCTAGTTGCATTAATTGTTGATGTTGTCATAGTAACAGAAAATGTTCATTTCTACTTACATTTACTTGTTGGGAGCATGATAGTCAAAAAAAATTGTTAATTTCTATTCACATAAACATTCCCTAGGATGACGTCGATTAAAACCACTTTTAGGAACCACACTTATCCCGCTAGAAACGCTCTCCTTAACAATGCTGTTATCTCGCATCACGTCTCTAATGCATTCGCACGGCACAACACAAGACGACAAAAGTGTACCCTTTCACGCCTGACCGCAACAGTCCGGGACGCACGTGAGGAACGCGCACTGTTAACAATCGGAGAAGTCGGCCACTAACAACATAACGACGACTGCGGATTCGATTCATTACGTCATCGCAAGAGATTGTATACCACACCAGCGCGAGCGCCTCTTGTCAGCACGTGCCGGTTTTGTTGAAAAGGGGGGGGGGGGGAAGAGAGACAAAGGGAAGTGAATGATGTGGGAGAGTTGCGCGCGACAAGATTTCCTCGCCATCAGCGCAATGGAACCCGGCGCCCCCCCCCACTCACCGCGTCCCCCAATCACAAAACATACCACAATTTTCCCTAGAATTTTCTACAGGACGAGACTCAAATTAAAACCCACGATTTATGACAGTGAAAAAGAAAAAAGCCATAATAGCCCGACAGAGGGCGCTAGCTTACTACACTCTCGTCCGGGGGATGAATTTTAATTAAATATTCCCCGATTTAATACCGCAAAATGAATTTTATGAAGAAAAACATATATCTTCCCCCTGCGCAGATTTCGTTACATAATTAAGAGGTTATAATCCATCTATCTAATCTATTAAGAACAGTCTGGGAGAGAGGGGGGGGGGGGAATAAGCGAGTTCCATTCGGTTGTCTCGCTCCGTCTCTTATCTTCGTTCCTTTGCTTTTCATCGTACCATTGTCTTTCCGACGTGTCTGCTACAGGAAAACGGCAGAGTTAAATGATCATTGGAAGCAAGCCTTACGGATTTATTGCTGTTATGCCCACCGAAGAACGAACAAATATTTTTTTTCTGGAGGTTATCAACACCAGCACGAAAAGCAAACGGGGTGTGCTAACAGATGAAAGAAGAGATATCGGACGTCAAACACTAAGTTCTTCGAGTCTAGGCACGTAAAATGTCACGACAGAGCCGTAGTCACATTAAACTACTCGCAATTTTCCATTTAAGGCAACTGCTCAGTCAGTCAAAGAAATATTCTTCTAGATGCAGTAAAATATCTATTTGGATTGAATGAGCGTTGCACTCTTGTTGGCGTGTAACTATATAAAGGAGAAAATAATAATAAACTCACTCCAAACGAAACTCGAGCTGTATTGCCGCTGGACGAATTTTGCAGAAATTTTCGAAGTCCTCTTCTCTCGTATTTTTTGTTCTTAGTGATTTACTTTTTAAAAAAAAAAAAAATAAAATTCATATTAATGGACATTCTATGATAGTTTATTGTTTGACCAGTAGATGTCGCTCCGGACAAAATTCAGAGCGATATCTAGTGCTTAAATAACAAAATATCATGGAATTTTCGTTTATATGAATTTAAAAAAATCATAATAAATAAATCACTAAGAACAAAATATAAAACCGTCATCTACGGGTATTTAACGTCTTCAACTTACCTAAATATGTTGCTTTTGAGGTCAATAAAACGTTAAAAAAAACTATATCAAGCACAGGAAGAAACACTGAATAGCAATCATTATTTCGACATGTTTAGCACCTTTGTGCCCCCTACACATGTATGTGTGAATAAAACAAAAAAAAAAACAAAAAAAAAATGTCTCGAAAAATTTTTGTGCAGATTCCATACATAGAAAGAAAAAAAAAAAAAAAAACGCCCAGTTAGAGTGCCAAAATAACTTGAGTACGAAAGGAAAAAAAAGTGTTTGACACATTCTTTGAAAGGCACGCCTAAAGAACACTAAATTAGTGCCAAAGCATTATTATTGATGCATATCCCTATGCATCAATATTAATAGGATGCATGACGTCATTGATGACCATTATCAAAGAAAGACGTATTGCCAACTAAATATCATATTGCATAAATTAGACAGGAAACGTTGTCAGATTTAAACCAATATTAAGGTAATAAAAAAAAATAATAAAAATAAAAAAAATAATAATAATAAAAAACATACAAATATTCAAAACATAACAGCTGTAATAATGTTTTTTTTTTTTTTTTTTTTTTTAATATTTGCCGGATTGGTTGGCTGAGTGGTTAGTGTATTCCCTGGTCTCTAGAACAGGGTTATCAACAATGTAAAAATAAATATAAAAAAATTACAAATATGCATATAATTGATAAAAATAAGGGGGGGAAATCCTTAGTCCACCCATGATACAAATAACCTTTCGTGGGTTGGGAACCACATAAAAAAAAAAAGTAATTCGACAAAAGCTTCTTTTCTTAATACCATGTATTTATAATTTACCTATAACAGTCTTACACGTCATGACATTTATTCCATCACAGTGACTAGACAGATTTTGCTGAAATTTAGAATTGTTCTAAAATTCGACGATATCGACTTTAGTTTAAATCAGACAGTAGTTGTTACAAAATGTAAGGGGAAAAAAAAACGATTTAAACTAAATAATAATAAAAATAAATAACAATCCACAATAAGAAACTAAAACGGACTCCTAGTTCCATTACTGTGATAACGGATAGCTTCACTGTACAAGAATGCTTGCATAGTGTGGCCTAATTGAACTACCATTATCCATGGTGTTGCATGTATTGTAATGGACTCCTGAGCATTGTTATAAAAGATCGATGTTCCTATAGAAAAATATAATCTTTTATATTTGAAAAAAAAATGTACAAATACACTATATTTAAACAGTTCTCAGTCGAAATCTAGAGTATATTTAATAGAGTCTAGTTAAGAAATAGTTAATAAAGTGAACAGTTAAAAATACGAACGGTTTAGAGTAGTTAAGAAAAAACCTAGGACTTGGATCTCGCACAGTTTCGTGGACAATTTAAATTATTACAAACAGTTACTGAAATTGCAGTACAAATTTTATAATTTAGATATCTTTTGCATTTTAACCATCTGCATTTGTCCGATGTGCTCGCCTCCCCCTCCAACCTTCCCCCTCACATCTGCGAGGGTGCTAAGTGCCAATGATTAACAATGAAGCCGTTTCAAGATTACACTAACCAGATGCGAGAGAAGCTTAACTCCCAATTTGTTCCTATCTCCGTCAGCTGCATACACACAGCCGACATCAAGGGGGATGAGAGAGATGATGAGGTCAAGAGCGGAAAACGAGATTTGTTGAACGCTGTTAAAAACCAATAAAGGGCACCACTCGGGGGCATCTGTCCCTCCAAACTTAAAATAGGTGGCGATCCATCTGCTTCGCCCGTTAAACGGTACTCAATTTACTTAACTGGAAACTCTCGAGAGGGAGGGCGTGTGTGCACGCGCTAAAAGAGGCACCCGATTTGCAATAAACCACAGTTTCCTAGGCTAAGAATCTTAAGCTACGGGGGCCAGATGTAAAGGGAGTCAAGGGCTCTTGAATTCCATATACACACTCAGACTCCTCCGGTAAAGCACAACCATCAAAAAAAAAAAAAAAAAAAAAAAGCCCTACCCCTCTCCCCTCATCGAAAATCCTCGGATAGGCCAGATGGCAAAGAACGAAGCAAGCTGTACAATAAGACACGACGACGCATGCGCAATCTAAAAACAAAAACACGTTTGGCACAATCGCTTGTCCCAAACAATGCATTATCTGCGTTAGATTCACTTACGTCATCTATGACGTCACTCGGAGGGATATTAAGGCCAGGAAAAAAAAATGGTTCGAGGATATATGTATCATTGCAATCTCATTAAAGGCGATTTTTCAATTATGTGTGGCCCGTTTTCAAAATATGTTTACCGAATGGATTCAGAAGCGCAAAGTCTTAACTAAGCCTGTTGATGTTATATTATCAACTCTCCCCGCCTTTGAACAGATAAGACAGTTTGACAGACAGTAACTAAGATAAATACTTGTAGGCAGAGAGAAAGAGAAAGTTGGAACCGTTCCAGAATCGAGACGCTGGTCAATGACCACACAGCCGGCGATAAAATAACAGAAAATGTTTTAACAAAATTGCCGAGCAAGTTTTGAAGCGTAGTGTGTTATTAAAAAATCAACTATGAAACTCAAGTTCCTCTTTCACAGATACGACACTTAATAACTTATTCATTAGGCATTCAGAAAGCGCCGTCTACCGGAACTGGCCGTAACAAAAGACTATCTTTAAAGAAATGTGGAAATGCATCATGTTGGTGCTCCAAACGAAGTAAAAAGAAAGCAATAATAACAACAGCGCCACCTAACGATATTTCGATGTTTACACTAATTATAGTTTAATTAACAAAGGATTTTTACGTCGATGTTTGCGTTCCTTGCGACTTAATTGACTTTCGTTTCAATTAACGTACTGTGCCCAGGCAATGATAACAACGCCATCTGGCGTTAGCCGTTTAAACCTGAATATTAATTGATGTTTTGCTAACCACGCAGTTGACACAAACTGTTAAAAGCGCCGCCTGACGATAATAATAATCTGAAGCTAAATATTATTTCGCAGTTCTTTTAATTTTTTTCAATAACGAATACGATACTATCAATCTAGTAGCGCCATCTGGTGAAAGCGAATTTAAAATAAACTTACTGTTGTAAACACTACATGGTGTTAGCCGCTTAAACTTCAATATTAATTGACGTTTTGCTAACCACGCAAACTGTTAAAATCGCCACCTGGTGACAATAATCTGAAGATAAATATTATTTCGCGGGGTTCTTTTAATTTTTTTTCAATGACTATGCGATACTGTCGATCTAATAGCGCCACCTGGTGAAAGCGGGGCGATCTAATAGCGCCATCTGGTGGAAAACGGCTAACGCCACCTGGCGTTAGCCGTTTGAACTTGAAAATTCTGAGTTTCAATGACCACACCGTTCTAACACGAAGTGTTAGAAACGCCACCTGGTGATAACTTGAACTAAATATCATTTCGTGGTTCTTTTTGTTCTTTTAATTTTTTTCTTTGGTAACGATATTTGCAAGGCATATGCTAATAGCGCCGTCTAGTGAACATGGTCTTAAAAATATTACCGTTATCAAGTGTTAACCGTGTCGCATGGTGCTAATTTTTATAACATAAGAACAATACGCATTTTATTATTATTTTTTCTATTGATTCAAGTCTGTTACTGCATAGAATGTAGAGTCTATTCTCTCCATGCTCTGCAGACGTATTTCAAATTACTGTATTTCCAAACTAACGCAGACATATAAGCCACTTAATCCACCCTTTGTGCATTTACCATTCTAGGTCATCAAATCATATCACGTGGGTGGCAGGCGATGACAGCCGTATAATTAATAGTCTTCCGAAAGCAAGCCGGGGCTACAGGTGGTATATATGACCTTGAACTTATCCGCGCGCATCTTTGAGATGACCGGGCACACTGATTATAGACACTACTATACATGGAGCCTTCCGGAGTGTCTCGTACACAATTTTTTAACTCCTCCCCCTCTGGTATCAGATGTGGGAACACGAGTGCAAGTGTTGAGGGGGGAGGGGGAAAACATACCATCTTATGAGGGCGGTTGCAATACAGGTTACGCGTCACATGAAAATCAGAGACGCCTCATAGGCGTTTGCACAGTATCAGATGATGGAGATTGGATCCACAAGAAAGTTCGTGACTCAGCGCGTGCGATAAAACACTACTACTTCCTCGGAAGGGTGTGGAACCCATGAGCACTCTTTGAGCAAATGAATGGGTTCGCTCAGTGAATAACCAGTTACACACCGAGGGGGTTTTCACTTATGAAAAGTGGCAAAAGGTCACAACAGTGCAATACCAGGTACACCCGTGATATATGACGGCTTAGAATTCAGCGTGTCATCATTATTACCGGAATGTCAACAAAACGGATGTTTATTGTAGTGATGTATGGGGTTTTTAATCCCAACAATGAGTCAGCACCGCTTGGTAAAACGCCTGTCAGGGAGGTACTAAGTTCCCCAAAATAGTGGCAACAGAGCTGGATTTTTTTTTTCTTTTTCTTTGTGGCAGTTTCTAAAAGGATGGTAATTAACAGACCAAGAAGGTTGAAACAAACTAAAAAAACAAAATCAAGTGGCGCCATCTGTCGTCTAAAATAGAAAATCTAACTTGTTCCCACCCCTATTAGTACAGAACTACATGGTAGTCGGCATCTTTTGTCCATCCCAGTTGGATATCAGGACTACGCACTGACAGATGCCCACCATCCAGACATGCGCATAATTGGTGGCCGATAGCGATTTATTTAGGGTGGAGTCATTGGTTCAATCATTGGGTTATCGAACGTGACATGACCTTCAACTATAATTACTTGCTTCTTGAAATCTAGTTTAGAGAAATCAGACGGGGAGGGGGAAGGCTCCTACGCTGTCTCAACTCGTCCTCCCCATTTCCAAATGGTACGATCCGTTTGTTTCACCTTCACCGCACTCAAGCAAATGCAACCGAGAGATGCTAATCCTTAAGCGAGTCTTACAGATTGAAGTGACACGTGCTCCCACGAAACCCAAGACCAGGGCCCCCACAAAGGAATGCAGGGCGTCAGATCCAATCCAACCCTATTATCTCACCTGATTGGTCTTGATGAGGGACCTCCATGCGTAGTACGACAGACACCGTTTGTCAGCCATACGAAAATTATTTGCACACTCTCCCATAGATGGCGGTAGTGTCCATAATTTATAGGTTCGTTAATAGCTCGAAGAAAATGTCACAAAAAAAAATCCAGACATCGTATGTCAATTGAAGACTGTACACAACGCGATAAGGGATTAGCAAAACCACACAGATAAATTCCCCACACGCCAAGCGTAATTACGATTCCGGGGGGGGGGGGTTTCATCATTCCCTTCTCTATCCCATATAATGAAGCCCGGTACGTGATTGAGACTTGAAGGCGAATGGTTGATTGTGACGTCATGAAACCACGCCCACTTCATGATTTCACCAAACCAGAGCTCGCTTTGGAAATACATAAAGAATTTGGTATTTTATTTTTGCGTATTAAATTAGATTTCAATTTTCATCACGCACGCGCGCACACACACACACTGTTCATTTACGACTTTTGCATAGACAAGAGAATGCTAAAAGCATAGCGAAACAGTTGATGGCAGCTGCTTTCAATAACTTTCATATTTTGCATCCAAAATACGAAACTATATTTCTATTTGAAAGTCAAATAATCCGTCCAAAATTGGCCCATCCCCCCCCCTCATCAAAAACCAGAACTTATATTAAAAACAATGAAAAGACTCGCAAGAAAATGCACTCACTGCAGAATCCCTTAAAACAAAGCCGTCCCACATTTCACCCCCCCCCCCCAAGGGAAAAAAAAAAAAACATCCAACGAAAGGAGTTTTAAGACGGGAAATATTTGCTTGTGCTTGCGTCCAAAACCACGCCAACAATCGCAGTGCGGAAACGACGCACGCCGCTTATACGGTCACAACACCCGAAAGCACCAAATGTGTAATCGTATGCAGCTGTTGTGTCGCTACAGGAACATGTCAACTGCGGGGGAATTCCGCAGAGTTTGTAATGACCGAGAGAAACATAAATATTATTTACGTTCGCTGGATTGGGAGTGCAGGTCTGAGAGAAATCACTCACCAAATTTTATTTCGACTGTCTCTACATCTATGACATCTCCGAAGTTCGCTAGGTTTTGCCATGGGAAAGTGAATTCTTCAAAAAAAAAAAAATAAATAAATAAAAATATCGGAAGTTTCTTATTAATGTGTGCTATCTTTGGATACTGGAATTACGAAGCCATGATGGTCCATTAGGCTTATTTTAGTATTTACATTACCACGTGACAAATGCTCGTTATTATCATAAGTGAAACTGACATGCTGGCTCGCGCAACAAAGTACGCGAATAAGAATACTAATTTCAGAGTTGAGATGCATTGTTGCGTCACCAGCACTTACAAACAACTGACTATAAACGTAAACCAGTTTTTGAGGCCATCGTTTGGTTATAATTACTATAATTAATGTAAATACTGAGGTTGCACGCGTAATTTCTACTACTTTGTTACGTGTTCTAAAGAACAGTCATAGAAATGGGGTATCTCTGTTCTAGCTTTTGTACGTATTATTCTCCCTCCCTTCCTCCCCTGGAGAGATCGATACAAATCTCCAGTCACGCTCACTCATACAAATCACACTTCGCTGCCGGATTTCGGCAAAAAATGACACTGAAGATGACGCATCAAAAAAAAAAAAAAAAAAAAAAAAAAAAAAAAAAAAAAAAAAAAGCATTAACGTCTGAAATGCCAATTCACATTCTCTATAGATTGACAAGGGGATAAAATTTGATACATCTCGCATTCGCGGGGGGGGGGGGAACAATCAGCGAAATATGCAAAGATCCATTCAATGAGATTGTTAAGTTTCTTAAGTCCCCCCCCAGCCCCACAGAAGGCCTTCAACAGACCACCCCATCCCCTTTTCAAATTTGCTGGATCGTTATCACCGAAAGTTCCATCAACTTGCAACCCCCCTGGGTTCCATTGTTCTTTGTGTGCTTGATTAGGGAAATAGTTCCCCCCACCGTAATCCTTCTGGTGTATCATTTGGCAGATAGGAGCACGCCATCAAGACGGTTTAATCTTGTAACTCGGTAATAGAAACATTAACATCCCCGGTCACTGGACTGGCGTAGAGAACGAAAAGATGAAATATACAAGATTAAACAAACTAAATCAACAAATGCTCCTGCAGTGTTGTAATTCCGGAAATAATTATCGATTAAGAACTCCTGGTAAAGCAAACTGCGCAGAAAAGGAGATGACTAAAGGCCTTGATAAACTTCCCGTCTGTAGCAACAGGAAGATAAACGTATTTCCATAAGACTTCAAATGCATCCTGGCGCCACCTGACGTCATTAACATGACGACTTATTTTTTTTTAATTTATTATTTTTTTTTCGGTCCAATCTCATCATTCAATATGCATTGTTTACAAATGTAAACAATTCCGAGCAGCAAAAAAAAAAAAAAAATCCGGAGACACCGGAGGAATCCCCACTACTTAGCAACGTCGTTAGATAATGATCACAAATGAGACTGATAAAGCCGCTAACAACCAACAAACAAGTCCGGTCAGCTTATTCCCCAATCAACAGAAGACACATGATGAGCGCACGAGAAAAGTTTTTGTCTCCGACCTCATCCTTATAGATTGGTGAGGCTGATTTAAACAAATGGTCAATGAATCCACAGAATTAGCGACGAAGCTTGTAACGGCTTCTTCCCGCTGTTTCTAGCGGTCAGGAAGTACTAAAGGTGTAATGAGAGAAGATACACGAAAAGGATCACACAAGGCAGGCTTAATCCATTGGTTTGTTGGCCTAAGCAACCTAAAAAAAAAAAATTTTTACTAATGCGTCAGTCTCCACCCACTTCCAAGAGCAAGGTTGTGCTGCCACGTGCTTAACTAAGATATTAGCTTCGATATGTGTGTGTGAAATAATAATAATAAACGCCTTTTTTTTTTTTTTTTTTTTTTGCACACGCACAATTGTTGATTACCGCGCTATTTGCAATTACATTTTACCCGGATATTAACAAAGACTTCTCTTTGTACTTTTTAATGAAAACTGCACACCAAACGAATCAGGTCACAAGGGAGAGATAATTATCCCCCTATTCCTACAGTCATTCCATCAACAACCAGCTGGCATAATAAAATGAACAAAGTAAGTTTTGAGGGGGGGGGGGGGGGAAACAGCGAAGAATAATCAAGAAAATACATAATTAGTTTTTTAATTATAACTGCATCTTAAAATTTATAAGCATAAGATCGCTTTTCGTGTTAACTGATTATTTTTTTTAATCTTTTACTAATGGAATTTATTTGTTGTAATCCATTTATAAAGGAACGTTATTAGAAAGAAAAATATACAAACAAGTGCTTGAAACATACAATATAAGAAAGAGAAATATACAAAAACCAGCTTTGAAAGATAAGATACAATAATGAAATATACAACAATAGCACGCTCTTTAAATATAAATAAATTACCGCAACAAAATGGAGAAAACAATGCATGCGTGTTTAACAATGAAACCGACTAAATATAAACAGACATTGACGCGTGCCAAGTTACACGTCACCAACAATCATTCGCAGACGTAATGAGATATTGCAGACGATCAGCAGTTATTTACGTGTTGAATTTTATACTTTAGACATTGTACTACAGAAATCTATAGTTGGCTATAGACAAACACGTCCTAGCCGGGTAGACAGCTTTATTTTCCTGTGCAACCAATTTACAAAGTTCACGTTTGTCCATTAAAGCTAATCAGATGAGGGTCAACCCCCCAGATAACCGAATAACTTGTTTTCTGCTACACTAAGCAATTACCGTAGACAATATAAGAATTATATCTGATATCATCATTATCCAACGTCACGCACGCCAAAAACAATGGACGACATTTCATTTGAAGCTCGGCTACCATTGTTCAGTGCCGTTAATTACAGACGTGTCATTTTCACCTCTCGTACACAAGCCAACAACGATAATCGCTCATTGTTTCGGAGGGGGGAGGGGGGGAGGAACGAGCAACAACCCTATAACGGTGATTTCGGCCCAATAAATACAAAACGAACCATTTCGAAGACTTTGATTGATCACTGCTTGTTCGTAACGCCGCGATTAGTATCATTTGCCAACTCGAGGGGTGGATTAAATGGCACACCATCTCCGCTGTAGGAATCGGAACAGGTGGGCGCATGCGCAGTGTGCGTGCCGAAGCAATACGAAACCTTAACACGAAAAGGGATAACCTTTAATAACATACGCTGTCGGCACAATACATACGAAATGAGCCACGAATCTGCTCTAGCAACAAACACGCGCTGCATCACTTGACTGCGTGGCACACCCACGTTTCCTTAACAGTACAAAATGAGAAAACGATAGTGTCAATATCATATTAGACACGCAACAACTCACGTCACTTTATCTGTCCATACAGATGGGACATCGCAATTTATGGATGGACGAATTTTAATGAAATTTAGACGCGTCCTTATGAAAAGGAATTCAAATAAAATTATATTTATTTATTTAATTTAAAGTAAAAGTTGCGCAAGCAACAGCATTTTATTTGTTTATTTTTAATTGTAACTAAATTCAAGAGGTTAACCGAAATTCATTTTAAACATTTCAATTCCATATCTGGGAATGACCATCGAGCATTAATTTCTTAGTGCAGGATGAGTAAAGGTAAAGAATAAAAAGCGAACAGTCGAGAAAAATAAAACGTAATTTATTCAATTAAATGTCCCCAATACGATTAAAGGATAATAAGGTTACTTCATATTAAAATTAATTCATTTAAAAATCTTGCTGCAATCCGCATCAAACTTCAGCTTTACCAATTTCTCCCCTTTCTGGAATTTGCATAGTTGTTACCATACAAGTATGAATATATGAATGTACTTTTCTCATACACTATTTTGGGGTTATAAGACAGTGGATGAAATGGAAATCAACATAGTCTCCATGGCAACCACTGACTAAAAAAAAAAAAACTTGTTAAATCAGACATGCTGCATTTAAATGTATATTACATTTATACACTTAATCGTTATTTAAGACATTGCATTTCTTGTTTTAATAATATTCAAATTACTAACCATATCTGACAGTGTGATTTTTTTTTTACCAAGCATGCCGTTAAAACTATACACTGCTGGATCAGAAAATTAAGAAACCGTCCGTATCTTCAGAGTACTTCCACGTTCACAGTAAACCATACGGAAACTAGGCAATTGCTTGTCAGTCACGTGTTTCTGTTGAGGAGACAGCATGGAAGTCCCCTCTAACTCCAAGCACAAAATAATTGTGGTTTGTTTCTTTATTTTATCTTTATGGCCTATGTAGCTCAGTGGAAGTGACGCTTGCATCCAATGCGCTAAGCCGCCCAAAGATAGACTTAAGTTCAAGTCTAGTCACTGACTGGAGAAACTTTTTCTAAGCATTTCTTCGATAGGTTCCCGAGTTAGTCGATCTCTGGCACGGGCAAGCGGGTTTTTCGTCCTGTAAACTCAATAAAATCGACCGTAGTACCCACATTATTTCAAACAGTAACATATCTTGTTAGGTACCAAGAGATGGCAGGACTTGTTTGCACTCTTCATCGGTGGCTACCTATAGTTAGTGATAGACATGGGCCAGCTATCTCTGATTGGCTACCGGTGGATAATGAACTGCCCACTCAGTCTCCAAAAGGTAGATAGGGTTAAAAGAACTAGCCTATCCCGTATAAAGGGAATAAAAGGCGTTAGCTGATTTTTTATTTATTTTTAAGCCTGTGTAGCTCAGTAGAAGTGGCGTTTGCACTCTACAGCGCTTGACCGCACGAAGAAAGGATATGATGGTTCAAATCTAGTCGCCGACTAGAGGATATTTTTCTAAGCCTTTTTTTCGACCGGTTCCCGAGTTACTCGATCTCTGGCATGAGCTAGCGGGTTTTTTCTCCTGGAAACTCGAGTTTTCGTCCCGTAAACTCAAGAAAATCGACCATCGAACCCACACTGTTTTCAGACATTAAAAAAATATTGTGTTAGGGTTAGGACCACGAGATGGCGGCACTAGCTTGCCGCCTTCTTCACTGCGTACCGATGAATCAGCGATAGCCTTGGGCCAGCTATCTCACTGATTGGCTACCAGTGAAGATTGAACTGCCCACTCAGTCTCCAAAAGTTAGATAGGGTAAACGACCCCGCCTACTCCCTATACGGGAACAAATAGGCGTTAGCTGATTTTTTTTTAATTAATTTATCTTTATTTTAAATTGTTCATTAATATATTTTATTTTTTATTAATTTTCAAACTGTGCGTGTTAAATTTTTTTTTCAATATTTTTAATTAAAATTTCCAATCGCTGTTTTTCTGGGGGGGAATAAATGACCCCCATTACCCTTCCCCTAACATGAGTCCTCCTTGAGGTTTTAAATATGGCCACCACACACGAAAAATATTACAATTTCCAATGAGCCACACGAGATATAAAAATTGATTTTTTTAGTAACGACGTACAGTTAATGCCTAATAAAAAGGATGCAGAAAAATTGGGAAAAAGTATCCTCCCCCCCATTTTTGGAGTCACACACACACACACACACACACACACACACACACACTTGTAAACGTCATGAGTTCCAAGAACAAAAAAAAAAAAAAATCAATTTTTATTAAATTTCAGGGAGGACGCAAACCCTGATTTCTTTTAAAATGGATTGAGCTTTGCATTATGGCTTTTTTAGGGGGGGGGGGGGGCAAAGAAGACAAAATATTCGACTGCAGCAAAATTAGGAATGCAGAAGCATTTCTTGGTTTGGTCCTCGGAATCCCGCGGAGTAATCAAAGAACGGGGTGTGTTTGGGAACATGCAAATGAGGGGCGACGTGATGCCAACGAAAACAACGGCCCCCATTCTTAAATTCTCGCGTTGATTTTCAAAGAGCCGTTGCACGTAAAGTGCCTGAGATTTCGCGCTTGTACCCGCCATTTACATTAACACCCGCGAGCCTCGCAAACGACCCAGTGGCAAGACTGTAATAATCCCATTTGTTTGTCTTCCGAGAGAAATTACTGCCGGAGCCAGGCTTGGGTGACCCAAAACAAATTAACGACGGCGGGTAAAGATTACAGTCTCGGTGCAGACACTAATGAAATCACGTGACTTATGGACTTATTCCCGTCTGGGTCGGTAACACGGGCGAGAGACGTCGTCATCTAGCGACAACAAGGTAAATATTACGCGAGCGATTTAATTGCAACCTACTCCCTCCCGCTCTTCTCTCCTCCACCCCCCCCCCCCCCCCCCTCCGATATAGGAGTCATTATAAACAAGGAACACGGCGACGGGCAGTCTATTATTGAAGGAAGTACACAAATACCTTCGCTTATGCAGTTTTTATTCCCGCACGACGAAAATTAAGTTCATTTTATACGAATTGTCGTCCACGTAGAAGTGAGAAATGTATTTTTTTAAAATAGCTTTAAAGGTGAAGAAACAGAAGAATTAATCTAAAAAAAAATAAAAATGACGAAATTAGCGTGAAAAATTACGAGATTGAAATAAACAAAGAAAAAACTGACATGCACATTTCTGCGTGTCAATTTGCCACAGCGCTAAACATTATAGAACGATATCAACAATTAAACCAAAAGCGCGCGCTGTGGACTAATTGTTGAAACGAAACAAACACGCTTCTGCTGAACTTGATGAAAGTGACAAGCCAGCACGTGTTGTGTTATTAAGCAAAAATGACATTTTTAAGATAACTGAAATCAATGCCAATCACGTAACGATAAAATGGGACAAATTTACAATAATTATTTTAATAGAACGAAAGCGCCCTCCCGTGCCAAGAGGTGTAATTAATGAGAAATTCCATTTGTTTCTTCAGTATTAAAAATAAAGATCTTTATCACATAACCTAAGCATAAAAATGGTCATCCCATTTTATTCCACAATAATTACAGTTCTTCAGTAGAAGCAAAAAAATGCTTAGAAAGGGCGTGTGAGGAACAAATTACGAGAAAAAATGACGTGGCGACCATATTTTCCCTGCGAAGTCTTAATGGAAGATGCCATCGTAGACTCCCCCATCCGTATTATCAATCTCGGTACGTCCTATGTTTGTAACCGCTCGCTCGGGTCAAGATAGTGTGGCTCATCTCTAGTCGTTAAGCCGAAAGGCTCCGTCAACCCCTCCCTTATCCCCCCCCCCATGGAAGAAGCGTTCCCGTCGTCTTTCAACTGTAAATAGCGATACGGTAACTTGATACCAAAAGGCTGGTGATTGGTGTTGCCGACCGCGGAATGCTACGGGCGACTAAGGCGGGGAGGGGGGGGGGGAAGAATGAGAGAGAGAGAGAGATGAGGGAGGGGGGGGGAAGAAAAATTGGGAATCTAAGCTATCAAGAGCTGAACTCGCTGCAATGATCTTTACCGACGATGGCCTACTTCGGACAGCGAGCGCCACCTGGCGGGCGCATTAGCGAACTAACGGAACAACAGTTTAAATTGACCCGAAATTGAAAAAAAAAAAAAAAAAAGACGCCAACAGTGTCCTTCTTTATTCTTTAATAGAGTCACGTAGCCGCTATCAAATGCCTTCAGTCCAATAGGAAAATCACGTGCAGAGGATGGCAAACTTATTTGGGAAAGAGGAAATGGAATCTAGCAAAATTTCATTGATCGAGTACACACTTCAGAACAATCATGCGATCATCTAAGAAAGTAGTACGTCTTCTCCACCTGCGGGCTTTTTTTTTTTTTATTCCCTCCCATCCCCACCCCAAGAACAACCCACCCGTCAGACTTGCTCCCAATAATCTCGAAGACAGGGGGTGTGGTCACAATTACGTCGTTATCAGTAGAGGAAGTGTTTTTGATGGGAACTGCAATTGTGGACGACCCCCCTTATTATCTGCCACCCACGGAAGCACCTGATCCCGGATACGGGCCAATGAGGAGTCCGTTATGCAACGTATGGTATGACATGAGAACACCCAAAAAATTAGTTGTTGTTTTTTTTCCTTTGAGAATATTAAACAAACCTCAAAACGCATGTAATTCACAAATAAACGTATCGATCTTCAATAGAGTCCGTCAAGTGTCGGACAAACGCTGGCGCCGTTTGGACTAGAGGGCTTTTCAATGGCAAACGATACAGTAGAAACATTAAGACATGAATCGATTGACGAAAGAGGTGCCCAAGAAGGGTCGCATTCCTTTTTAGAGGCCACTTCAAAAAAGAGTTGGATGCGTTTTAGCCCGTCTCCCTAGAGGGCAGCACTGGACTTCGCATGTCGTCGATTACAAAGATGGAATGCAACCAGGAAATCAAAATGACTTTTACATCTAACCTCTTCGAACAAAGGATTAAATCAACTTTTCAATCAGGATCGAAAAATCGCTCACCTTTCAGCAAATACTTCATCTCCTTCTCGGCGTGGCACGTGGTGAAAGACTTGACAATATCCAGAGCCGTCTGGTCGTAAGAATTGGGCTTGTTTACGTCAATCCCGCTCTGAAACGAAACAATAAATATTCGATCCCCTAAAGTAACACTTCTTTTTAATTGTTGAAATCACGTTTAAAACCAATCCATCTATAAACGGCTAGCACATATACATTCATAAAAAAACAAGAATATTTCAAAAATCATAATATTATGGAGAAGTAACATAAAATGCTATTGAGTACGCCATAATTAAGCAACAAGTTTGCATTATCTGCCATTGTATTAAGCAAATAACTATAAATACACATCGGGAAATCAAACTGTCGGTTGCATAATTGAAATACCAGGAATTGAAAGCACTTATGAGTAAAATATGAAGTCCGTCCAATAGATGATGACAGACATCGTTCGTGTGGCTTCCTTTCTTGCGGCCAAGACTGCGTTATGCAGAACAGCACAGACTCTATCTTACTGTTCCACGACTTTTCTTTTAGTGTGAGAAGATGTTTATGCAGTATTCTTGTTCAATGTAGGTGGTGCAAGATACTGTACGAAATACGAAAGGGTTATCAATAATCATATTTGTTGATTTGAATGACTAGTGGTGTTCGGAGCGGTTGTAGTTCTTGGTCAACCAGTCCACGCATCATAAACTTTCCCCTCCGCCCCCCCATACAGGGAAATAGCTTGCTCTGGCTAGGTCCGATGCCCAAAATGAACAAAGACCAATCACAGACGATATTAAGCCAAAGAAAGTTGCATAACAGCTCAACATCTTAAGATAGCGTACGCACAAGTTCGTGATCATCTTGTGGATGATCATCCTCATCTACTCTGCACTGAGTGACTTCGTCCTCCTATAGACCGTTAATGTCCGATGTTCAGAATGAGATAAAACACCATCTTGGGCAGCTGTGTGACGTGTCAAATGATGACGTAATGACTAACCCATTCCTGTGGCCATGCAAGCCCACAAAAGACATTATTCCTACCCTATTTTCGCATTAATCGTCACAATCTTGAAATTAAACCGATCGTTACATATTTAAGCAACGATACAATAACATTTTGTGCGCATCTTTTACACGGTCTTTATCCTATCAACCGCAATGACACTGTTTCAATAAATAAAATAAAAAAAAACAAGACTTTCTTCCTACACCGAATTATTTATATCATCAGCATCACTTTATGAAATTCTATGCCGAAGTTCAGTGGGAAGATTATGCATATCCATTAGGAAGTATAGTATCATTTTTTTTTCTTAATCAGTAATCTATATATTATTTTTCTTAATTATGTACTCACCGAAAGTTGTAAACCTGTAAATGGAATTAGTGATCTATCATATTGCATCTCTTAATTCTTTATTGTTGGTTTCAGGTAAATTTTATTTAAAGAAATTCTGAAAACTACAAGAACGTCTGTAATTAAACAAAGCTGAATACGATTGGAGTAATCGTTTATTGGAGCTCATGACGTCACTGTGATGAGTTTTAGTCACGTGTTTGCACATGCGCAGAAGTGACATAAGATTCTCTCGTCGGGGGAATCCGACATTTTCGACTAAACTGCAAAAGGAAAGGATGATGAGGGGAAGGGGGGGGGTTAACAATTGTGGCACGTGGGAGAGAGATGTCTTTTCCTTGCTCGATGCCCTTCATGCATCGCTACCTACTGGGATAGTCCCCGCTGTGCCGGCTTCTCGAGCACTTCCATCGAAATTAGGTCCGAGAAAGTCACTCAAGCAATCTTCACTTAATCTTGGCTCTGGTCTGCTTGCGACGGAAGGAACATGATGGAGTGCTACTGGTCCAAACAGCACGAAAAATCACTAATCCGTTAAATAGTTCAGGTTTTTTTCCCCGGTTTTCAACCTTCATCTGGCATACAGTACACGTCACACAAACGCAGCTTCTAAACACGCTTCATTTACCCACTTAATGGCTACGGCTAAAAAAATAGCAGTGGGTGATCACACGTTCCCACTCCCAGTAGACTTGAGGTTCATAAAGTTGAAGGAAAAAGACGTGATTTCTACGAGAAAAAAAAAGCAAACACACGATCAAAATAACAAAATTAATTGATCAACAAAAAGGCGATCGTACCGCCATCTATCGGACGTCTTGAACATTACTGTTTTCATAAAATGTAGTGCTAGCAACAGTATTTTTAATTTTTTTGGGGGGGGGGGGGGGGTAAAGGGGAGGAGAAAAGATAATACTATCTTTCGTTTGTCGAATCAAAAGACTTTTAAATTAAATTTCTCTTTTTTATTTTTTATTTTTTTTAAGTTGGAAATGTTCGTACGCGGAAGGTTGTCAGACGGTATTCGAAACGTCTGGACGATAGAATTTCTCCCAAAAGCCGTCTTTGCGACCCCCCCCCCCCAATAAAAGAGCGTATAATGAATACGTATTGCTCGTAGCACGCACAATTAAATAGCATGTTTCGACACAGCCAATTATAATTAGTTCTGCGCTAGTGGGGCGGGTAACGGCGATGTTCACCACAGAGCAAAAGGAGCGACACCGTGCCATAAATCATTGGGGCACATGTGCGGCCCCAAAGTAGAAATCTCTGGCGACACACACACACGAGCTAAACACCTTACTATAATCAGATCAACGTTAAAAGGGGGGGGGGGGAGAGGAGGGACGGATTGTAACTCAGCTAAGCCTAGAGCTTAATTGGCGATAAGTGACAGCAGCTACTTGTGCATTATTTCCACGTGACGTTAAATGTGTGGCGTTTCTGCAATGGCGCATGCTAGGCCTTTAATCAATGTTGACAGCAGACAATGCTTTATCAGGGAAAGGGCACAAAACTTACGCCGACCTAACAATACGTTTTCCCCCCCCCCCCCCTCCTCGCTATTGTGAAAGTTGGTTGTTGCAAGCGACATGCAAACACAGTAAAAGAAAATCATTGGTCGAAAATTTTTAAGTCGCATTTCATTCGCTAGAAGGTTTCCCATGGTAACGGAAGAACTCCAAAAAGGAGAAATGGACAATTCGTCGAGAGCCTCGTTTCTATAAACAATTCGTTGCTGCGAATGGAGCAAACAAAATGGTTACAACAATGAACAATCATTCGATTTCGACAGTTGCGCCCTCTCTTGGCTATTAAGAGAAACACGTGCACCATAATGTTGAAACCACGTGCTTATAGCAAAAATAATATGCGGTAAAAAAACTTTTTTTTTTATTAAGAAAATATTTGTTATTGAACTTTTTAAATGGGAAAAATTAGCGGTAGCCATATGTGACCTGAAATACTTAAAGCCCGTTTTTTGAAGTATTAAAAACAGTATAGAATCACTTATTCATTTTGTCCCTCCGTACACAATAATTCTACTCTGACTGGACAGATTTTAATGAAATTTGGAATCTTTGGATTTCTTGAGTAATCTTTTTTTTTTTCCCCGTTTAAATTGGATCATTTCTTTTGAAAAATGAATCGAAACCAGACTAAATGACAGCTTATAAATTATAATGTCGACAGTCAAGAAGACAAAACTGGCTTTGGATTTAATTGCTGACAGAATTGACAGAATATTAATGTAAAATACTTTTTTTCGGACTGTTAACCGATCCCATTTTTTTTATTTTAAAAAAGTCACTTTTTTTTTTAGTATGCCTCGATATAGTTGCAAGCCGGCGATGTGAAGTAAATACAGTTACAAGGAGAGTTAGCATAAAAGGGTACTAACTCTTCAAAACTGTAATTTTTAAATGTCTAATACAAAAAATTAGGTATTAATTTTACACAACCATTTAGTTTTAAATTTATAACCTTTTAAAATTATAAAAATAAATAATAAAAAATAAAATCACAAATTTTATTGAACGTTACCTAACTAACATGTAATTAGCATTTACAAAGAAAAAGGAATGAATTATAAAAAAAAATATGGACCAAAATTTTGTTCTTTCAAATAGGATATATTCTGTTCTCAAAAATACCTTAATAATAATAATAATAAATGATAAATAATAAAAATCCTACAATTTTGGTGCGCACAACGCGCTAAAATTCCATTTCGTTCTTAAAAAAGTTTCCGTATGTAACATAAAAAATGATATGGAAATAGTAAAAAAAGCATTTGTCGCTCTTAAAATGACTCCGGTTCTTTTTGCGTCCACCAGGTGGAGGACCTAACAGAGTCAGGTTCGCCACCTGGTGGACGCAAGAAGAACTTCCCACTGCTTTCATTGAAACAAGCAGTAAAACACATTAGCTAGATTACTTAATTTTCTTTTCTTACCTCAATGAGCATCCTAACCACATCCAACTTGCCGTGCATCGCTGCCTCATGCAACGCCGTACCCCTTAAAGTGGATCGATTAATGTCTATTCCTGATCTTAACAGCAACCTGAAATAATAGAAGTCTTAAATAACTTTCACCTTTCCCCATACATAATATTTAATGTGATTTGCTGTTTAAAAAATATTTCCATCATAAAGCCTTTTTATATGAAATAAATAAGTCTTAAGCAAAAGTAACTGAAAAGTAATGATGGCTTGTGCTGCCATCTGTGGCCAAAAATTATAAGCGCTATTGTTTTAAAAGATTATTCACTGGAGTATCAAAAAGGCACGTTGATTAAGAACTTAACTGATTCTCAATTGACTTGTGAACAAAGATAATATCAGAAAAATGACGATAGTCATTGAAAATTAATTGAAAATGTAGAAACTACTTTGAGAGAAATATTTTTTGGTGAAACAGAGAATAAACTCACTGCACGTCAAATTCGCGATGATTTAACTTTATTGCTGTTATTTAAATTTATATTATTTAATTATGTTTTTGTAATTTTTAAACGTCGATATTTTACATGATTTCACAATGCGGGCAATAATAGTTCGTATTACTGACACCAGATGGTGCATACAAGGCGAGAACCATTTGTAATTACCGAACAGAAAGCAAAATTTTAAGATAATATAAAAATAATTAAAATGAAATGCCGTAACCTTTATTTAAACTGTCAGAAGGAATAAAAATATTTTAATTACAGACGTGCACGATAACCTAATGTCAGTATCATTTTTCCCTTCGCCGACAATTTTACAGTAAATTGAAATCTACAGTTAAAAACTAGAAAATAAGAAAATTATTTTTAAAAATATATATTTTTTTTTTTTAAAAAAAATTTCTTATTAAGATTAATATATATTTTTTCATTTAGGATAAATATTCTGAAATGTTCGTGCGCAATTCAAAAACCAGATGGCAGCACTAACTACTACATGAATAGTTTCAATAAGCACAAGGATTTAACATATCAGTATTACCTGATGACATCCACATGCCCATTTCGAGCTGCCAAATGAAGGCAGGTAGTGCGATCATTGTCAGCAACATCCTGAGGATTTTCTTCCAGTAGAGGGCGACACCTATTGCTTTGTAAGATTAGCTCCACTACCTGAAAAGCAAAGACTGTACGTGAATTTCGAATTATCAAAATTTCTTACTAAAAAAAAAAAAAAAAAAATCACTTAAAAATAATTTCATTAGTACCATATTCTGTCGGTAGATTGCAGCACCAAACTTGTTTGAGCAGTCGGAATTGTATAAATAGACGTTTCATTTTTCTACGAACTTCCGATTTCATCGTAGTCTTTTGTGTCACTGATCAATGGCCCTGAATGCATTTGGTTTAAGCAGAAATCAAGACGTTTGACATATGAACGGTTGACAGGGAACACAAGCAAGGCTGAACGAATAAAGCACAGTAGGACGTAGATATATATATATATAAAAAATTCACATTCCACAACAGTGCTTAGAGAAGGAGGGGGGGGCGGGGGGATTCGTAACATCTAATATAAAAAGGGTAGTATCTCCCTGAACGTTAATTACACCTCCGGGAAAGATTTATATCCTCTAACAGAACCAGGTGCACGAAGAAGGCATTAAGTCTCAAACATGACCATCAATCAGACCCCTTGTGACATCTATGCTCAAATTATAAACGGCAATGTTTGCATAATAAACTCCCACTTCCTGCAGCAGCATAGAAACGAACAATTTGGTGACAAAAGACCATCGCCGTCAACAACAGTGGAATTTCTCTGCACAGCGCATGCGTCAATAGCTCTTTGTTAAAACGTATTGAAGGAATGTAAAAGATTTTGTCTCTCTTTAGCTGTAAATTCCCATTCGTTTCAATTTCCTTCCGGTTTTTATTAACTGCGCCTTTAATGTGTACTGGCCATAAAGGCAGTTTATCTTAATCTCCAACACTTCGCTAGATATCACCTGACTACCAAACAGATCGATGTTTAACAAAGGCTTAATGATAAATCTATTTCGATGCAATTAATTCACCCTCCCCCCCCCCCTTGTCAGCATCAATTACCCTACAAACAACGAAAATGTCAGAATACGAAACTAACGCTACAAGTTTTAGACCCCAAACGTGTACCAAGTTGCACTAATTAACACATTAATAGCAGAAGCTGAACACAAAAGTAGCTCCGAATGTTTTATGCAAGTAATTAACATGAACTTAATATACGTTTCGACAATCACTGGAACATTCTTATGCCTGTCAGTATTTAATATTAATCATTAGCATAAGATTCTAATACGTTTCCTGTATATGATCCACTTGTCATCGGGATTTAAGTCAGTATCATAAAAGCGTAAGGTGTCGAGTCCGGTAAGCAACATTATAAATGGCATAATGAGATTGAAAAGTATAGGTTAGTAGACTGCGACGGATCAGACTCTTGTCACTGAAAAAGAAACATTTAAAAAAAAATTAAATATAAAAAGAAACGTTTGGTTTGTAGCTTGACAGATTTTGGTGAAATTTGGAATTTCAAATTTCTTGATAAAAATTTGATAATAACGCAATTTTCCTTTTAATTTTACAAAACAAAATATCCTCTGGTTTTCCCTTTCAGTCGTTTTTTTTTTTTTTTTTTTGAAAAAAAAAATAATAATAATAAAACCTTCGTACGAGACCGGCTAACTCGCCTTTCGTCGAAAGAGACCAGCGATGGGAATCGAACCCAGTTCTTTCCGACCAACGGGCGTTTATACCGGCAGGGCTACGGAAGCTCTAACATAATATCAATAATGCTATTTAAGAATACGGATTTTTTTATGATTATCTCAAGTTATTTGCCTGTTTATAGATAATAATGTAACGCAAGATTAATGCGAATGAAATGGTAATAAATAAATAAATAAAAAACTTGCTTGAAGTCCCAAATTGACTTGGCCTTGTGCTGATATGTATCGGGAAAAAAATGGCTTTTTTTTTTTAAGCCGTTTTCTTGATTGGAAGAACATATGACCAAGAAACAAAAACTGATCTCTCTATCTTGTTGTGATTCAGATGCAAGTGTTTAAACTTCTCTATGTGATTAAAAAAAAAAAAAAAAAAAAAAAAAAACGTGAAAATACCGTGGCGCCATCTACCGACCAAGCAACGAACCACCGCTTCATTATAGAGGTGATAAACAAGGATGAATAGGGCCTCCTAGTCCTAAACAAGATTCAATACAGACTCGCCATTCTTGCTCTGCGCTCATTTTCACCTATAAGAGTTACGGAGGAAGTTTTTGGACATCTACACTTAACATATATATTGAAGCAGGTTAAAGCAATTATCCAAGCTGATCTGCGGATAGAGGAAGCATTCGCGATAACACAAATAACCTTGACCTTTTCTTCGAGCAATTCGCAGTCTTAATTTTTTTTTTTTTTTTGCCAAATTTCTGGTCCAAGAAATACAGCCAATAATATTCGTTCTATTGATTTGCTGTCGGGTCGAAGTCAACTTTATTAATGCTCCAATCAAGAATTCTCTGTTGTCAAGTTAATAACGAACGCATCACACGTTCTGTAATTCATTTTGAAAGCTCCTGCAAACCTCCCATGGTTTTGAGAGTTTATAAAACATCACTTGCAAGCGCTGAAATAAGATTGATGAGCTCACAGCTACATGCTGGTCACAAGAGCCATTTATTACAGTCTAGTTTACGCTTCCTGAAAAGGCACAGTTAGGTAATTATGATATAAATCAAATACTTTCATTACGATTCCTAATAACGTCACTAACTTTATCCAAAAAAAAAAAAAATTATCGTTGTAGCATCTCCCTAATTTATCTCCCGTACTTAGAGAATGTTGCCCGTGTTCGTCGCTAGATGGCGCCTCTCTCCGTTCAATCTTAGACGTAACCATAAGAGAAGGGAGTATGAGCACCACTGGCAAGGCAATGAATTAGAAAATGACATTACTGTTACCAAGCAACAAATCAGTTGAGATTCTAATTCTACTTTTCGCCTACCTGGTATCTTCCAAATTCGCAAGCAACATCAAAAGCCGTCTTGTGATCTTTGTTCCTAATGGCTGGATTGGCATGATAATGAAGGAGGTGCTTACTCTAGAGGAGGGGAAAAAAAATAGTCAACAACAACAACATTGTGTGGACAGAAATAAAGAAGCAAGGGAGGGCCTTATAAACACTTACCACTTCAAGATTCCCATGTTGACATGCTAAATGAAGAGGAGTTTCGCCTTTATTGGCAGTATCATTAACAGACGCGTTGTATTGCAACAACAGGGCCACAGGTTCTGGCTTCCCTTGCCAGGAGGCATAATGTAACGGACGCATACCTAAAAAAAAAAAAAAAGATAAAATTGACTAAGGAAACAAATATGGAATCTTAAATATAAATATCCGATCATTACACATATCACCGATAGATGGCGCTGAATCCAACCGCACATTCGGTAAAAAAAAAAAAAAATTAAACTGACCAACGAAACAAATATATCTAAACACAATTATCTGATCATCACATATATCACCGATAGATGGCGCTGAATGCAAACCATATTTGAAGTAACTGACTAAAATAAATAATAACAAAATTGACGAAGAAACAAATCTGGAATGTGAAATATAACTACCCAATCATTACGCATACTGCCGACAGATGACGCTGAATGTAATCATACTTTCGGTAACCAAAATAATAATAATAATAAAACTGACCAAGAAAACAAATATGGCATCTAAAATATAATTATACGATCATTACACATACCGCCGATAGATGGCGCTGAATACAAAAGCATTTCCGGTTTGCCGAGGTTTCAAAAAACAAAAATGGAATCTGGCCGCTTATCTTTATGATTACTTAACCGGTTTTCTAAGAGTCTGAGAGCTTGCCACGGTTTCGTGGCTTGGAGGGGGGGGATAAGAAATCTTCCCCTCTAAGCCACCCCTTTCCTCCGATCGTGTTAACAACCGCTTCCTAATTAGTTCTTGTTAGTGAGAGGAATTCAGGTCAGTGACTCGTCGATGTTCTGCCACCCTGATTGTGTCTTTCATTCAGGTCCCTAAATGAGAATATTAGCACATCAAGTAAACCTTCTTTGACACATCGGAAGTCACGAGGGGTTGAAATGCGAACACACGCGACGAGTGTGTTCGCATCGGGCCATAGAAGAATGATCTGGACCGAATTTTGGTTGGCACGTGTCCAGATGATGGACACGTGCCACCTTTGAATAAACCAATTCAAATGATTGGTTTATTCAAAGCTAAATCCCTATATGCCGTTCCCCACTAGTGCGTTTTCAAATCCAACATTTCTTGACCTCTAATAGCAAATGCTTGTTTGATTCGTCAACGTAAGAGTTTCTATGATTACATACGAACTCTGGATCCTGAATAACAGCGCACACAAGAACTACTAGAACATGCAAACGATCACAAATAGATTAGTGGATTGGACTAAACAGTTGCACAAAATGGACTCAATGTTAAAAATAATAATAATAAAATAAAGTAAATATTAAAAAAATTAACAAATCATTACAAAGAAAGGAAAATAAAAAAAAAACGCGACATGTAGCACCATCTATTGGTAAAACATGAAATTAAGTTCGCGAAGAGGGAAGAAAAACTCGTGTTTCCTGTAGATAAAATCCCTCCACTTCCGTGTGAGATCACGGAAGTGGAGGGATTTTATTGACAAAATTGACAAAGATTGACAAAGCTTCCTCACGTCATAGACGAGGGTCGAACCCGTGTATTTCCAACCAAAGGTCTCGTTTATACCAACTGAGCTAAGGAGACTAATTGTGTGATTACATGGAGAATTTAAAAATGAGTGGCACCATCTACTGGCAAACTAGGAAACTACAATTAATGTTTGGTTCATATATGAATACAAAAGTGTCAATCGCCATCTATAATTAACACGCGGAGAGCCATCATGCATTTTGGCTATTTAAATGAGGGAAGGTAGACAAATAAGTAAAAAAAAAAATAATAAAAAATCATAAATAACCAGGGGTTGTCCAGAATTAGTGGATGGTGGGGTTAAGTTTCTGTACAATTTCCGTTTCCCTGAATGGAACAAATAAGTTACCATTCTCATTCTATCTATTATACTCAAGACTTGGAAATAGAAGAAGCATTCTCGTAATCCAAGTCTTTTTTATCTTAAAAAAAAAAAAATCAAACGGCCAACATACAAGTAAACACGCAAGAGGGGATCAGTGGATAGTGAGGGGAGGAGGATTTCAGTGGGAGATTATAGAGTACGGCGTTGCTAAAATAGCAGCCTATCCCCGCGAACTACCATCAAGAGAAGCACATTCCTAAGTCCACTGAGACCATCTCTTTTAGTACCTCACTAGCATACTTTATACCTGGCATAGTACGTGTTAAAAGAGAACTTACTCGCAGGGTTATGACGCCATCTCGCGCGTTAAATTGCTACTAAAAAGTAGCCAACAAGCAAGGAGATAGGATGAAAACAGTGGCCATCCACTAAATTATACTTACCCCCCCCCCTTTTTTTTTACCGCCAAGTGCAGTCGTATGAAGTAAATTGCTTTCTACGACCATATATCAGGACAGTCGTACACCCCCTCCTCGACTGTAGGCGGGGTGGGGGGAAGGAGATACCAAAGAAATTTAAACGCCTTGTCTAGCGCCCACATCACAAGAAAATGTCCAATTTCACAGTTCTACAACGATCGATGGGCACACGCATAGAAAGAATCTACCAATCATACATTATTCAACTTTTATCCCTCCACTAACTCCCTCTCCACTCGTCTATAACACGTCGTAAAAGCTGCACTCCCCCCCGACAATCCCCCCCAGAAGTTAGTTGTTAGTATACAATCTATCACACTTTAGCAAGACTCACCTTTATTATCTTTGATATCCACCTGGGCACCACTATCGAGCAATATCTGCATAACAGGAACGCTGCACATGAGGGCAGCTTGATGAAGCCCGGATATGCTGAAAAAAAGACAAATTATTTTTTAAGGATTACGAACAAATGAATAACAGTCTCAAATCGACACAATAATATGAAGATGATACACAAAGATCTATTATAAATCTATTATAACAACATTTACTGTTTTAAATAGACTGCTCAATTGTTAGAAAACTACACTACAACTAATTTAATTGTTGGGAGGAAAAAACTACTCAGTTTGTTAAGAATCCGTTTAAATTATAAGAAAGCGAACTCTTTTCAACTAATCTCTATTCTCTAAATAAACTGGACTGTTAGAAATCGACTTTTTGATATTCAATTGTTAGAAATCTACAGTTTAATTCAATTGTTGGGAAGAAATTTACCATCAAAACAATTGTTAAAAATCTATTTCTGATACATTGTTAGCAATTAGCAATTCGCTTTAATTGTTGGAAAGAAATCCACAGTTTAGTTCAATTGTTGGGAAGAAATTTACCATCAAAACAATTGTTAAAAATCTATTTTTGATTCAATTGTTAGAAATTAGCAATTCGCTTTCATTGTTGGAAAGAAATCTACAACTTCATTCAATTGTTAATAATGTATTTCTTGAACTCAATTGTTAATCTACACTCCTACTCAACGGATCATAAAAATGCTCAACACTTATTAATATCGCTTTGCCAATGTTTTGCGCACGGATAAAATATAATCATTACACCTGGACAGATTTTGATGAAATTTCGTATGTACGATAATCATGTAACAATAATGTCATATTTCAATTCTGATTTAACTGAGAAACCTTTCTTTATCTGAATACAGGAAAGCACATTACTGTGTTATACAAAAAACAATGCTTGTGAAGCTATGGATACAGTCTCCATGGCAACAGTTAACTGTTGCCACGAAGATTGTTTACGAAATATGAAAACAGGAGATATTGGTAACCTGAATTACAATATTCAAAAGGTAGGCTACATCTGTAAAGTTGATTACGTTGCTGGGTTCCTATGACGTCATCAACATTAAATAGGTTGAGTTTGTATAAAATATGTATTATTCTTTGTATTTATTTATTTATTTATTTCGCAGTAGGGTTGTCGATGACTAATAAAATTTAAATATTTGAATATTAGTAGCCACGCTTCTGCTGGCGAATCTCGTTTACTTTTTCTTCTCCATATTTTTGAGATTTAACATGAAATAGTTAACTCAAAATTCAGCGATTTACAGTGCCATCTACTGGCAGCTTTGCTGCCAATGCGTAGAAATATATATTACACCATACGTACTAAATACCAACGTAATCTCGTGCAGAATAATTTCTATGGTGAAAAGAAAATCCACTCCTTTACTGGCTGTATTTTACAACCTATAATTTGGCAATGCTTCGAATCATAACTTCATTTAAATACTTGAAATAAATTAAACAAAACCAAAACTGAAATATCTCGATAAATTTCACTCAATCTCATAGTACCAAATTTCTGCAAAATCGGTCCATCTAGAATATAAACTCCATTCTACTGGTATAAAGAAAAAAAAAAAAAAAAAAAAAAAAAAAACCGTGACAGCTGCTTTATCATGCCTTATTTTAATAACCTACGTCATATATAAATGACACCGTCAATGGAGAACATAAAACAAAAAACTCCATAAAATCAACTTGATGGTACATCCCTTCCTTTGGTTGAACTCCACAAATAACACGTGCCGTCTCCTCCCATCGTCCCCTAGATGGTGATTCCGACATTCCACTTCATTTTGTTAGGTTTTTTCTTTCTTTTTTTAATATTCTATCTCGAGCGTCGTGAGTGCACCAGCGCTAAATTACTGAATAAAGCTATCTTTCAAACTTATCTTCGGCTTTATTAAGTAAGCCAAACGTTGTTGTGTTTATTATTATTGCGAATGACGGCGAAGATGAAAACAACCCCGCAGTTCAGTAAAAGAAAACCACAAAAAAAAAAAAAAAAAAAAAAAAAAAAAAACCGGTAATAACTCACCTTCTACGCCTATTTTCATTAAATCGCATTTGGGGGAACGTTATGAATGGGAAAAAAAAAAATTATTTTTGAACGTAAATTTTATGTTTTGCTTATCCAATAAAGAAACTTTTAGGGTTCAAAACAAAATCTTATATACACCCTCGCTTCAACCCATTTTTTATTAGAATAACATTAAAAGAGTATTTAATTTAGAACCGCGGTGGGGGGAAAACGTCAAATATGTAGTTTGAACGATCGTCCGCTAGGTGGCGCTTCGCGACGAACACTAGTTTACAAACTCTCGCATGTAATCGATTAACTAAATACAGTATGAGGTTGTTAAAATGCATGCTAACAATACAATAATGACCAACAGGGGTAACGTGGAGTAGAATTCCGTGTTTCGCTCTCTATGGTTCGAGTTAGAGGCGTATTCGTGCGTGCATTGTTGGAAATGTACAATCTGTTGTCACGCGAAACAAACCAACCTGTTTATATACACGCAAAGTAATCAACCAGCTCGAGTTTAGAACGCGTTTTAAACAAATAATAATTTCTTTATTGTTAGAAAAGCCTACTAGGATCACCATTGTTGTTTGCGCGTGCCTTGTTTGTTGTTCGCCAACAGAAATTCACTTGAACAATGAAAACCGACACGAATTCTTGAAATGTACAACTAGCACCTTACATTTCATATTTATTCATTTATGTTTTTATTTGTTTGTGCAAATTGTTAACTACTTTTCGCAAAGTACGTAAGATGCACCTGTGGCTCAGGAAAATAACACACACACACACACAAAAAAAAAAAGTCGTTTCTTTTCTTTCTCTGTTTTTCTTTCTGGGTGCGCTTTGGTAACATTATGATTGGACGTGAGTAGCGCTGCAGGCCCAAATCCCATGTGTCAGCGATAAAACCGGATAACTCTTGCTAAAGAAAAAAAAAAAAAGCATTTTTTAAATAAAAAAAAAAACACAAGCAACACTAAATACAAAACTGCTCGGATATGTTTTTTTTTTTTTTAAGACATCCGTCGTCCACTGATAGTAAGCCATCAGCCTCAAGATGAGTAGCTTTGTAACTTCCTGAAAGAAAGCCTAAAAAAAAAAAAAAAAGTAGGAAGAGATAAAATTGAGACGACACTGTCCAAGGACATCCGGAATAACAACTAAGTTGGATTATCAAAGCCGGTTTTAGAAGTCCAAGTTGATCACCTGCTTCCGGAATATAGTTTATCGCCGCTAGAGGGGGATAAAGTCGGGGTAGTTTATGTATTCGTTTATATATAAGCAAAGCTAAGAGTAGGGATTGGTATCATCACTTAGCGTCACTAATAGCGGGAAATGGGATTATTAGCCTTCATTAGCCTTACTGATGTAGGCAAAAATTCTTTTAATGATACAAAACTATAGTCTCCCCCCCCCCATGTCTTAAAACCAGTTTTTGAGGTACAATAAGCTAGATTTGTAATGCTACAACCAAAACTACATAAATAAATAAATCAAAATGAGCAGTACGTGAAACGTCCACCGTTGTCATGGCAACCGGGCCGATATTTCTCCTTTTTATCTTTTGTCCTAGAATAGGTTGAGTCCCCTCATGAATGGTGAAAGTTTGTCTGTAGGTAGGTCTGTGACTATCTTACCTGTGGTCAGCGTTGCTACTGCTATTTCCTCTATCTTTCTTTTTTTCTGTCTTCGTCGCTTTTGTTTTCTTGATATCAATTGCCATGTTTTTTTTTTTATAGGTTTCTTCTAATTTTATACGATAACGTCCATTAGGCTTAACATCTGCTAAGCCTAATGGGCGTTAATGCTAAATATTATTGCAGAATTATATTTGTTATAATGAAATAGAGACACCTGGAGATTTTTTTTAAACTAATTATGAAAAATGAATTATAAACTAATTATATATACCGCTGAAAAACCATATCACGTAAATGCCTTCCATTTTCCATGATACGTTTGTTATAAATCGAATTTACGCTTTTGTCCAATTAGCTTTGGCTTTCTTCCACGGCCAATATTTTCTTCAACAGTCAGCCAATATTTTATTTTTAAATCTTGACTTGACTTACTTCATTTCTGATTTTCACACTTTACCACGCAGGCTTAGTGAACGTTGTGTGAACTCCAACAGTTGGGTATTGTAATCTGAATTCTTCGAATACACCTGCTAGATCAGGTTACTAAATGACGTGTCAATTATCGCATTTCCAATAGCATACCTAGTCAAAACTCTCCCCTCCCACCCCAATTCTCGGCTGCAAACAGCATACTTTGATTGAAAGCTATGTCCTTGTACATACGTATGTTGAATGCGCATATTTCTAGTCTTGAAAGCCCAAGGTTAACGTGTGTGGAAGTCCATTTGACACCTGAGAAGTGGGTTAGTGGAGGGGGGGGGGGGCAGACAATCCATATTTTATTCGTAAAGGAACGTATGCGTACATTCCACGCACAACAGATCTGTATTTCAAGTATAATAAAAAAAAAAATAATAATAATAAATTCATTTCGATCCACTAGAGGGCGCAATTTCTCCAATTCCAGTAACTACGAGAAACCAAAATGAAATGTATATTTCATTTTTCTTTCTTGAATTATTGATATTGATGTGCCATCTAGTGTCAAAAAATGGCGCTTCTATTTAATACTTAAGCTATGGCTGGTTTTTTTTTTTTTTTTTTTTTTTTTTTTTTAATGTACCGATCGTTCGTTCAGCTTTAATAGGATTTCTACTCCAGGGTGTAGGACTCGGGTGGGAGCACTTTAGAAAACTTTCTTTAAGCACAGAATGGATTGGGGGGGGGGGAATCCAAAACCGCGATTGGAAGCGGCAAGTCTCATAGAAAAGTGTTTCATTAGCGATGACCCCGGAATGATTTGGGGAATACAAAGCAGAGAGAGAGAGAGGGGAGGGGGGGGGATTTGCAAAAATTTCCCCTGAATTATGCCGATCCCTGCTTGGGTATTAATGCAACTGGCAAATGGATGAGTGCGGAGCCAGTCGAGGTAATTTCGGAGGATGGTAAGAGAAGGGTAATGTTCTCCATGTGCACACTCGAGCGTGAAATAGATGACGGAGAGAAGTGCGTGCGCCCCTCGAGGAAAGAACTGCCTTCGTTCTTTGATTCTTCCCTTCCTCCCCCTATCCCCCCCATTTCCAAGACTCGCGCTGATACATGTGTTCAAGAGAAAATTAACTCAGAAAACCGGTGTGTGGAAAAACGTTTTATGACTCACTTGTATAAGCAATTAGTTCCTTTTAATTACCCCATTGTGGCGCGAGGGAAGGGAGGTGATGCGATTTATTTCCTCCTGCTACAGCGCCACCATTGGGGGAAAAAAAAGAAAGGCAGGAGGAAGTACGCTAAGCCACGTGGTGTAGCCATTTAATTTTAACATCCGTTGCTTAAAATAGAGCACTGCACTCCACCCCCCCCCCCATACCCTTTGCGTCATGACCTTTTCGCTAAACCACGTCACGTGACCATCCGTACGGTCAAAGAAGGTCATACGAGAGTCCCCGTGGAATTTAAAATGACGGTTTCTGTTTGTTGCCCATCAGCGTCATTTCAACTTGACCCCGCACACTATTATCTATCAAATAACCTTTACGTCGGAAGGGTCACCATCTCTTGAGAACGCCCATACGTTGTAATACTATTTTCGGTGCGTTCATTGGTACTTCCAGTTTCGCTCGATGGTCGTAGGTGGGGGGGGGGGAGCATTTGCTACGTTCAGAGAAAAGAAACTTGCTAGATGATGTTCGCTGCCACTTTTTCTTTGACCAGGTTGAATCTCAGCCAACTTAATGAGAATGATTCACAGCTTTTCTGTCTCTCTGCAGTAACCTGGACAAAATCACTGTGTGACTTACGAGAAGGTAAACAAATGAAGTTCAACAACCCAGCGATTCAACTGCAGATATCTTTAAGCCTAAAAGCCATTTTTCCCCATCTCGAATACCAAGTTGCATTACATTCGACCAGACAATGATGTATAATTGCGAATACAACTTTGAATCATTTTGATATAAGTTAAATCGACTGGAACTAACACAGACATTTTCTTTATGGACAGCAGAATTCCGATATTATATTAAATCCCTCCCAATGCAAAGCATCTTTTTTCCAATACAAAAATTATTATTATAAGTGTTTATGCATTTTGCGAAACACCTAAAACTATGCTCAAGTCATGCCAATAATGGAAATAACTGATCTATTTAAAATGACCATTTTTCTCTTTGTAACATTAAAATAAAATAAAAAAATGTCTTTCAATCAATCTTCATTGTTTGTAGCATACTCGTACACTAATGTGTCAACCAACATTTGTTTTATGTCATATCTTACATATTAAGAAAACAGCATAAAATTTACTAAACCAACTAGTTATCAATATATTTATATTGAAATATATATTGATGCCGATGTACGCCACCATCTGGAGTAAAATATATATATATAAAAAAAAAGTTTAACAAGTGTTTTTATAGCTCTGGTCCAGGAAAAGAAAAAAATATAGGTTGTTTAGTTTTAGTCAACGATTAGTAGAATCTTCTAGACATTTTTTCCCGTTCGGTCCTAGTCAGATGATTTTTGTCCCGTTAAGAAGGTTTTTTTTTTTTAATTTAATTCTCAAAAAAAAAAAGTCGAGTTTGTAACCCTTTTAGAACTCAAGCTTTTTTTCGTAAAATAATACTAGTTAGGATTGGGAACACAAAATGGTGCCATCTGCCTGTTTTATCATATCTCTGTATAAAAAATACTTAGGGGATATTTTAATGTGTTTTAATTAAACTCTGTAGTTCAGTCGATACTGACGAAGCCTTTTGGATGGGGTCGTTAAGAGACAATGTCACCAAAGGGCGTCTGTCGACCTGAGTTCGAAGCTAGGAAGCGAAGAACCTTTATGAGCGTTATTCAAATGAAGATGAGTTAGCCGGTCTCAACCCCCCCCCCCCCCCCCAATTTTATCCGGGATCGGAACCGGCATATGGCTGCGAGGTATTCATGGTTGTAATTCATGTGTGTTCACGGGGATGATTTGCCTATTCTGGGGGACGAAAAACCCGAGTTTCCGGGTGAGGAAAAAAAACCCTACCTCCGTATGAGACCGGTTAACTCACCTTTAGTGGAAAGAGACCAGATAAAGGTTCCTCACGTCACTGACGGGAATCGAACCCAGATCTTTCCGACCAAAGGGCTTCGTCTATACCGACTGAACCACGGAGATTCTAAGGAACGATACACTGGTCTCAGAGCCTTATCTTTCAACTTCAATTCAAAACAGCTAAATTTCATCACAATTTATCCAACGGCGAGTAAAAAATTTTCTCTTTTTTTGTTTTGTAAATAATCTGATAATTAAAATACCACTAGTTTTAAAGTCTGGTTCAGCGAACTCTGGATCTGGAGCCAAATTGGATATATTTTAATCTGTAATTATTTAGATGTATACTAACTAATAAATAAAGATTCATTCGGAATACGTATTGACGATTATCGCGATAGAGGAAAAGGTAAAACATTTGCTCCTAATAAAAGCAAACAAATAAAAATAGAAATGAGATGATAACCTCAATATAATCTGAAGCCAGAGATTAATTTATTATAATACAATGCCGTCAACAGAGAAAACAATACTTGCAATACGTAATAGGCTAATTTCGTGGTGGAAAAAATGCAAAAAAAAAAAAAAATAAATAATAATAAATAAATAAATAAATGATACTAATTCGCAGTCGTATAAGTCCGGATATGCACCACTTCAATCCTTCTACCCCTTGCCCTAGAGGGGGAAAACAGCGTATAAATAGAAAAGGTCAATCGCGACGCCACAAAAGCTGTCTGGAATCGTGAGGGTTATCAAGTCTGCTGTTACGATGTCACTTGGGGGGTAGGAGAGTTGGGGGGAAAGGAAACGACATGACATTCCACAGAGTAACCCTACCGACTCAATGCGAGTCGGTAGCCCCGTCGCACTGCCCCGACAACAATGGAAACGGGGGGATGGGAGGACCAAAGTCACCGGCGAGAAATGCGGAGCGTGCTTGATGAATTGGGCGCTCGTGCTCGACAACAGAGCGAGCCGTTTTCTCCCCAAGCGAATGCGATGACCATGAGGGAGATAATCATAAAGAGAGAAAAGAGATTAATCAGCGGCGGATGTTGCTACACTTGTAATTATCCGCACTAAGTGACCGCCTTTAAGTGTTTCGCATCGATCGCCACCGGCGGGAGTTCAACTGCGATCGTACACACGCACACACACACCAGAGAGTTTGCTTCATTAGCCGCCAAGTAGACGGCCCAAGAAAATCGGGGTTATGCGTGTTCGGGGAGGGCTTATTTCGAAAGCAGAGACACCCACACGGACTTCCTAATTTGGGCTCGCGCTTTGACACCATGCTCCGTACCGTGGACCGTATTATCCTCCCCCACGTGTCACCCATTTACCGGTTAAGCAGGGATCGAACCATTCGGAACGATTGATTGTGTTGGCTGTTCTCCGGCTAAATCTAATTGCGACATCGTTTTTCGCTGGTTAAGTCCGATTTACGGTGTTAGATCGATCAATTTTAGAGTAGTCCATTTACAGGACGACTGAAAGGATTCCAATCCACTTAGGAGATTGAGTACGCTTCTGAGCAGTCCGATTTACAGGGTCAAAGATTCTCAACCAGCGGTGCTGTGACACATTCTTGTGTCCACAAAATGATTGTTTAAATGGCAAATAAATAATTTCACCTCTTATTTATTTATTTTTTTTTATTCTTAATTCATAATTAAAATCGCTTTGTAGCGTAGTCGGCATGATGCGTTCTTTCGTAGGAAAAAAAAAAAAAAAAACCTGGATTTCAATTTCCCATCTAGGACAGCAATAACCCTTATAAGTGTTGTCGTTAGACCAGCAATTTCATTCCAGAAACACAGCATTTCAATTCTTTTAAACTGTGTAATGCTTGTAAATGTTAACATAGTGATAATTTTTAGATATTGAAATGGAGACTATTTTAAATCCATCCACGTTTTATAGTCAAATATTTAAGAAAACAAATAAGTAAAAATAAACTTTAAAGTTTCGAAATTTACCAGAAAGTTCATGAGAATAATCATCGGGTCAGAGTTGCTTTGACTTGCATTACTTTAAAGACACGAACTCTGCCAGGAGTTCGTGCCAAGATATTCGCCATCTATTAAACCTTTAAAAGCTGTCTTTTACATTTCGTTCTATAATTAGCTATAAAACATGGATGGATTTATAATAACCTCTCCATTTCATATCTACAATGCCAAATTGAAGCTTATTATATATATATATATTTTTTTTTTTTTGCTAGTGGCGTCATTCTGAAAATTGTACGTGATCGGAATCATCACAAAACAGAAGTCGTAGATATAGTCACAGACAGAAAGAATGCATACTGGATACAAACGATCATATCTGTATAAAATCTTTGTAGATTAGCAGGAATTCATATCAACATCTTGACGATCAAGTTTCCAAAATCGGTGTTCCAGACACCAGTGTAATTAGCATTTCCTGTTAATGCACAAACGAGACGATTTCTGAAAGCCTTACACTTTCACGAAGCATCCCAAATGGAAAAGACACTTATGTGTTTTCTCCCTACGCTGTCCGTAGTACAATGCCGGACTGCCTCTGCGTGTGCATATCCAATGTTGTGATACATATAAATCAGCCATTTTATTTTAAGCGTTTAAAAATGTTATCAATGGCGGTTTTATATGTTGCAAATCATAATATATGTCTGATTTTATAATCAAACTGCCACTTATGTAAGGTAGATGTGACGTATTGTTTCCATGGAGACTACAGATCCTGCTTACGTAATAATAGATCTTTTAGGACGTACAATAAAATAGTTTTGTTTAATCAGAACGCGTGAGACGACAGGATGGATGTTTCCATGACAATGAGTTTCTGCTTGCGTACAGCAGGTAGTAGAGTAGTCGACGCTGTTTTTATTGTTGACTGGAATGTATTATCAATCAACAAATATCTTGAAAAAACTTGTCTCTTGCTATAAATCAGTGTTCAACGCGACATTTATAGCAATTTTTTTTACATAACTCACATCATGAATGAATTATAATTTATAATTCTGATTCATGCTGTGATTAGAAGAATCCTGTTAAAATCCTGAAAGATTAATCTCTCTGTTTGCAAAACACAGAGAGAGATTAAGCACAGTATTTCCAAGGCATTATTTCTACAACCAATGTCTCTATTTGTATATAAACAGCTTTTTCGTTAAACAAAAAAAAGCAGTTCTCCAAAGAGCGGAAATATATCAGTAATCCAACATTGCATGTTTACTACGAATGCAGGTATGCACTCCTCCACCCCCTCCTCCCCTGGAATAAAGAAAGAAAAGGAAAATCTCGACTTTGCCCTTATCCCATTTGCTATGTCTGTTCACACGCGATATGACTCTACCCCTGCTATTAAACTTTCCCAGGTTATGTGACAAGGTGACACCAGAAGCGACGACGAGGGTAAAGTGCGGTATGCAGAGGTCAGCCAAGAAACGTAAACACTCGGCGAAGGCCACACGAGGAGAAAGAGAGACACACACACACACACAAACACACTACCTGAGAAGAGATAGAAAAGCTACACACACACACACACACAGAGATGTCAAGTGAGAGCAAGGAAGATTAAGTTGTCTTTCCCAGACAGACGCACGTGTGCGCATTCTTGGATCGCTTTTATCTGAGCAACGGAAAACGTTGCCACCACCCACAACGAAGCCCTTTGGTTGTCGGGACACCGATTTTCCTTCTGGCGGTATATTTGTCACTGTTAGTCGGCTGTGATCAACAACAGATTGCCGCTAATATTATTTATTACAGTACCAACCGTAGTAGTAATCACTCTGACCCATATCGATTCACAAGATCTCATGACAAGCCTCTTTTTTTTTTTTTCCGATTGAACAAAATTCAACTATCAATATAAAATCTCAGATTGTATATAATTCGTATGCATTTTAGGTTGATTTCGAAGGGTTACCATCACATATGGCCGAGCGGTCAGCGTATCCGCTCTCCAGCCAAAAGGATGCGAGTTCGAATCTCGCTGTGGGCATGGATGTTTGTGATTGTCTGTGGAAAAACTAGTGGTAGTGGTCGGTGGTAGATGGCGTTGGTGTAGATGTTGAACGTAGTAGTAATTGGTGGATTCAGTGGTGGAGATGGAAAGTTGTGGAGTAGGTGCCCTCCCTCAATGAGTCCTTGAACTCCCTGGAGGTGCTACGTAATAATAATAATAATAATAATAATAATAATTAGTAAAGTAATCGTAAACAATTCCTTATGATCCTAAGCCTAATAATAATAATTCAAGTAAAAAAGGAGAGAATTCTTAAGGCCAGTCTTCCAAGTGACTGCACACGATACATAATCGGCATCCCTATCCTTAGAAAAAAATCTTAAAAAAAATCCCTATCCTCTCTTTCAATCTATCTAACCCTATCCTCGGAACAGCTATGAAGACCTAAAGAACTATGACCTCTATCTTTTCAAGAAACATTGACATTTGTCCACACCGGGACTTATATGCTATGGGTTTCGAGCGCTCTAGTAGGCAGAGTTGATATTAAAAAATAAATAAAGAGCGCCAAAGACACATAAACTGTTACTCTATATAATAAAATAGTTCTGTTTGTTTGTTTGTTAAGCTGCATTTTTTTTTTTTACATGCTTGCCAAATATTTCTAAAAATTCGACAATACCCTTTAGTTGGAAAGCCCGCGGTTCGAAACCGGTTTAGGGCAACTGGAGGTTCTTTATAAGGGTGTTTGCAGCTGATGGTAAGTTAGCCGATCTTATACTGGTCGGCAGGGATTTTTCCCTGCCGACCAGTATAAGATCAAGCACAAACAGTAAACGTCTGTAACAATCCATATTGTTTTCCTAAAGAACTATGACCTCCATCTTTTCAAAAAAACGTTAACACTTGTCCATGAGAGATTTATATGCTAGGGATTTTGCGCCCTCTAGTGGACAGGGTTGATATTTAAAAAATTAAATAAATAATTCTATCATGAAATTTGAGTCAGGCTAATTAAGCACTCTGTAACTTCCGTGGTTGTCGTAGAAACAAATAAACCAAAAAAATTCTCTCTCTCTCTCTCTCTGGAGAACACACTTTAACAGGAAATCAAATCAACAGGAAGATACCTGCACACAACATCTCATTAATGTAAAGCCCTGGAGGAAAATATGATAAAAATACTCATCACCATGATAATATTTTAATTTATATGATAATGATGAGTCGGATTTATAAGATGTTCTTACGGGCTGTGATTTCAAATAGAGTTTAAAGTCTAACCGGAGGTTCTAAATATAGTTTTTGTGATTATACAATTTTAGAAGTTTTTGATTGCAAAAGAATATCTAACAAGAATGACAAAAAGAAAAAAAAAAAAAAAATCCGAAATAAATTTTGGAATGATTACAATTGACACAATTGAACCTATGGATAAAAAAAAAATCAACAATGTAGAACATCCTGTTCATTTCATTGTTGTGAAATTCTAATTGTTGCAAGCCTTTAGCTGATTGGTTAATTTTCTTCCTTGGTATTGTGTTCACCGTAGGACGTCAAAATAGCAAAACTGTCTTTTTTTTCTTCTTTTTTTTTAATCCGAACAACACACAAAAGATAGCTACCGATAGTAAAGATTTTCATTAATAATTTTTTCATTAATATTAATGATCCTAGCTTTTATCTAATTACTACGGTACACATTCGTTCCACTAGATGGCACTGGAGGCAATTGACACGCAACTTTCTAAAATGACACGTTTGGATCCCAAGGGGATATAATCACACACAAAGGAGGAGTATACGAAAACCGATCCTTATGTCATCGCGTCCATACACGCGTTTGACAAGCATTAAAAAAAAAAAAAAATAAATAAAAAAAGCTACGTTTGCATCTCCGGGTGTGCTGTTACCGGAAATGTGGCGATTGCTAGCTACTCTTTAATTAAACACCCCCAGGAGAGTAAAGCAATATGAAAGAAATAGCAGAGTTCACTGCTCCAGGCCACTTGATGCTCAAACATCGGTCCTCATACTTGATGTTGGGTCGCAGATGCCATGAATAATAAAGATGGTAATTAGGACCTCTCGGTGCTCTAGCAAACCCCTGAATTAACGTTTTAGCACAAAAGATAATTTTCTCCAGACTAAAAAAGAACAAACAATAATAATAAATGTAAAAAAAAAAGCTACAGGGATATATCTATTAATTATTCCAATCTATCTTTCGTGACGTTACATATCTGGCGGAAAAAAAACGAATAAAATATAAAACACCATTTTTAAAAGAACATAAGTTCACGATCTATTTTTTTTTTTTTTTTTTTTTTTTTTTTTTTTTTTTTTTTAATGGTTGGCTGGGTTGTCTTTCTTGAGAACTAATGGCTGCTTATAGTTCTTATGTTGTCTTTTTGTTATCGTAAGATGAATTATAGATGCTAGAATCTTAATGAAGCGTGGCTAACATATGTTTTTATTACCGCAGATTTTTTTTTTTATTTTCTTTTCCATTTCCAACATTAATGCACAGTTGCGCTTAAGTTAATGTTTAAAATGTTCTTCTAACTTTAATTTTTTTTTTAAAGTTTCACTAAAATTAAGAAAAAAAATAATTTTGGGCTTTTCTTTTGCATATATAACAGAAATGATCGTACTTTAACTAACTATATATAGTTAGTTATATATAAACTAAAAATTATAACAATCACGAAGTTAACAATTATACGAGCATTGTTGTCTTATTTTATTTACAACAATGTTAAGCAATATTTTAGTTGTGACTACTCTTAATTCATTTCTATTGTTAGCCGGCAATTTTCACGTGCGGCAATTTGTTAATGACGATGGACGTTTGGAACTCACAATAAACGCAGAATATTTGTGTACAGAAAATCTGTACACAAAATAAACAGATAAAAATTCCTCAGTTTTGCATGAATCTATTGAAGGTAAACATTTATTTGTAGTACGCTATCTGTTGTTTCGCCCCCCCCCCCAAACTCCTGGTCTCCTTGGCAAGAATTCAGTCAGTTCGTATAGTATGTTGAACAACTAGGATTATTATGCATCCCACACATCCGCGTAAACTGCAATAATATTTGTTTTCGACCTTACGAAAGTAAATTCTGTTTACAGAGTTTACTTTTCCTACTTATTCTGGAAAGTATAACATAAATATAAAAGAAAAAATTAACATGGAATTTTTAATATATATATATATATATATATATATATATATTAAAATTATTACGTAAATATTTTATAAATAAACTTATTAACAGGAAGGTTTCCTGGAATTTTATCGAAATTATTTCCTTGCGCTGATACCCAACCAACTGCGCAAGTGAATTTGCCTTTTTATTTTAAAGAATGTAAATAAAACGATTGCGTAAATAACAACCAGGAAAAGTGAATTATTTATAGGAAAATCGAGCTGTATAAAGATGGCAAAACACGTCTAATAGAAAACTTCTCAGTTTATTACATATGTATTAACTATTACACATATAATTAAGTCATGCAATTTTCCATAAAAATTATATATTTTCTTAATATTTCTCAATTATTTCACGGACGTCTAAGTTGATATTCTGCATCTATGTTTTTAAAGGATCAGCAGGATTCCTCTTGTGTTCACATGAATGAACTGATTTCTAATTCCTTCTTCTTCTCCGTTCGACGTATTAGGCCTACTGGCTTGTTACAGAGCTGACTTGAGCTCTTGAAAGTCGTACCCATCCCGAGGATAAGGTGACTAACCCTATGCCTCCCGGTATGTTCTATGGCTGTAGCTGCGTGTGTTCACTTGTCGGTTTGCCTGCTTGTGCAATGAAAAACCCCAGATAAACTGGGGATAAAACCTTGCTGTCCACACCCAAGGACGGCTAACTTGGCTATGGCTGAGGATAATCCTTAAGTTCCTCAAGTCACCGACGGGAATCGAGCCTAGGACACTCCTTCCCAAGACATGGTTGCGAAGCGCACAGCCACTAGGCTAACAGCGCGGACTCTTGTATTTCTCTTGTATTCATATGAATTGATTTCTAGTTCCTAGTTTAATTAATTTTTTTTTTCGTACGGTCCATTACATGGATAAGGTGGGGTCAACAATTTGTAAACAATATATCCTTGTAACTGCTATTCATTGTTATCGTAAATCCCTATTATAAAGTGAGTTCAAATAGTCAACTGCCCAAGCCCAATGATGTGAGCTCTAGTCAGTCACACACACAACGCAGTATTTTTAAACATTTATTATTATTATTATTGGAATTCCACCAGAACTAACTTCATCTAAGGGTGGCCTGAACCGACTGATACATTATATTTACCTATGACCTGAAAATATATTCTTGGTGGGTTTTATGTCTGGGAAAAAAATGACTGGAACCCCAGTAGTAAATCGCGTAACAAACCCACAGACACAATCCAGAACCTACTAACTCAGTGCTGAAAGAAAAAAATCGCACACGTGAATCGTATACTTAAGTATATAATCACTATAGCCAAATCGATATGCACGAAAATTCGCCATCCCACATCTAAAAGTAGTGTTAGTAGCCCATTTTCTCACATTTTTTTTTTTAAATATGTATATATAAACATAGCAATAATACAGAGATTCAACTGTGCTAAACTAGATAATTATGCTATATATGTATTTTAATTTATCTATTCCTCCAGACATAACGATTATTATTTTTTCAAGTTTATAATAAATTTATGAAGGCCATTCTACATCTATGATACCATTTGGACCAAATTATAAAACAATCTGACCCCTCGTATCAGCTTTACAATGTTGCGGGAGGAGCAGTGGCGGCTCGTGGCTTGAAATCGTGGGGATGCTGCAACTTTCGAAATATACATACACACTGTAAATAGTGTATACGTGTTTGGATAGAATATCAAAATTATGGTAAAACTTTTAAAAAATTAAACATGAAAAAATATTGTTTATTATCGATAAAATTATACAGTTTGGTATAATTCAAAATTACTTAAAAATAAAATCCATTATCATAACCCCAATAATGTTCTAAAATAAAATCTATAACAAATGTTATGTCTTTAATTGTAATGTCCAAATATTTAAACAGACGGAGTAAACACAATAAGCACTACTACTGGCGCAAACTACATATAAACAACAGTGGAACTGTGCGACGGACAGTGCCGCATTACGCTAATAGCTCGCATCTCAGAGCAAATACTAGCAATATGACACTGTGGTAAACACAGTGCTGCTAGCGTCCTTCGCCCTCCTAAGTGCTACAAGATGGATTTTTATTCTTTTTTATACGAAATAAGAGAATTGTATAGGATTGTTGATGATAAAATTAAATATTACAAGCAAATATAAATAAATTAATAAATATATTTATATATCGAGAAAAATTGGGGATGCTGCAGTTCCGTAGTGCCTATGCACGAGCCGCCCCTGGGAAGAAGGATTGTTTTTTTTTTTTTTTTTTAATCACAATCCCATCAAGAAAGGTTGGACACCTACAGGATAGGCTCATCTACTGGCAAATGTTTATTTGGTTTGTAACACGTCAAATTATTTACAATTTTGAAATATTCTAAGAGTTTATATTGCATTTCAAATTAACTACGGTTCACAAAAACTCCCGATTTTAAAACACAATTTTTTAATCTTAATTTTAAAATATCGTTTCTTCCACACCCCTTCTCTTAACACATTCGACTTGCATATATTTCTGTCTAAGTGTTACTGTTAGAACAAAGCTGAAAGGGAGAATTGTTCTTATCTGTCACCACATTAACATGTGGCTTCGATGCCTACTCGAGGGCATTGCCTTTGTGTATCTTGTTACGCGAAATGCATCACTCATGTATGGCTTCGCATTCTGATAGCGCCACACTGAAGGTGACATACTTTTCCGGCCATGAAGGATATCGATAACGTACGGAGTGATTCATTACGTCGGGGTCTTAGAGGTCGTGTCAAGCTGAAAATTGAATACATCTGGAAGTATTTAGCGATATCAACGACGACTAATCTCGCGTTGAAGGCTTCATTTCCGAAACAAAGTTAGAGACACGATTGAGCTAACGGCAGCGCGCACAATAAGGGAATCGATCACGTGACTCGTCAGTCGCATCTCGCGCCGTGCTTAATTCGTTAAACGAATAAAAAAAAATAAAAAAAAGCCGACAAAAGAAAGATGAACGCTAACAAAGGCTGTTCCTCACTTATTCAGATACGGTGATACAGAAAGTTCACGCGTGCTTATGTGTGGTAATGTAGAGGGCGTTAATGTCGCGACTGGTGTTGATCTTTTCGCAGTGTGGAGTGAGTTAATTTTCTTCTTTGTACACGACGAAGGTCATTTATCTTCGACAAATCCCCCCCCCTAATGAAAGCAACCCCTAAAACCAGCTGTCACCACTAATTTGTATCAGGAAACAACCCACCCGGCTATCGGAACTAGGAGACGGCCCACAATTAAGCCAGCGTTAGAGGATAACGGCCTCATCTAGCCCACTGATGTCTGTGTGTGTGTGTGTTGGAGTGAGTCTCTCTCTCGCTCCGTAGATTCCCTTACGTTTCCACCCCTCTATCCACCCAATAAGGGTAACATGTGGTAGACAATGGCTTCCCGCCCTTCCACCCAGTGACATATGCCATAATTACACGCACTGAAAGGGGGGGGGGGGCGGTGTTAGAGGAGAGAGCGTACGGAAGTCAAGCGGAGACCATCTGTGTTCATGATGAGATTTTGGGCCGCAGTTTGCCATCAAATACGCTAACGGCAGGTTTGTGGCCAAATTCATTTAGTGTTCGGGAGATGTGCGAATTTGGACTGTTTACAAATACAGCCGCGGGCCTGTATTCCTCCCTCCCAAACAGTCAACTGATACCGCATGTAATTGATGATCATCTCCCAATACACGTGCCTCAGTCAAGTGCTTGTAATTAGATATGTCCAAGAGCCGCACCGAACATCCCTCTGCCATCCTGATTATATCTTTGTTAAAAGTAGACCGGAAACGCAACTTAAAATGGTCTCCGATAAAAATAAATAAATTGAAATAACCAGAGCTCCTTCACGAAGCCTATCCAAGGCTCCATACGCTTTATCTGCTGTTCTTTGTATTATTGCCGTTCTAAGTTTCCCCTGCGAGTCCAGCATTCAAATCAACGTTGAAATGAACTGCACTGTTCGTGTTTTGAACGTCAGTATAGTACGCAATGTCTTTTATTTATTTATTTATTTATTATTGTTTTTTTTTTAATTGACGAAATCGTCGAATCTTCTTCCTTTGATTGTCTGCTTGAACGTGGAAACAAAAAAGATTTTATGGAATTTTGTTGTAGCAACGCCAGTATATTATGTCGGTTTAAGTTGGTGTGTTCTCTGGCTGGTTGGCCGGATTTTTGTATAAAAATTTGAGTTTCCAAAGCCCTCAGTTAAAGAGCTTTTATAAAGATAAAGGTTTCTTGTCATAAATGAGATTCGAACCTATATTTCCAACAGAAAGGCAAATATCATAGCAATTGTACTACGTAACAGAAAAGAAAATCTTAAGGTGTCCACAGTACCGAAAGTAAAAACAATGCAGAATAATCGTGGGTTTGCAATACGATATCTGCAAACACTTAGCAGAGTTAGTCAAGAGTTAGGTAAAAAAAAAAAAAAAAAAAAAAAAAAAAAAGCTAACTTATTTATTTATTCGAATGTTTATGGGTTATAGTTTCTTGGAAATACTGTTGATCGGAGCTTGTTCCAAAATACAACTATAAACATTCGACAAAATAAAATAACTTAGTTGTAACAAGTTTTAGTTTTAAGTTATGCAAATTCATATGAACAATGTCAGTGGAAAAACTATAAAAGGGATAGATACCGAGTAGTCTGCATGACTGAGAATGAAGCGAGTTCGTTAGAGAGATGTCATCATTCAATATGTCTATTGAATAATAACAACAAATATTGAATAAAACCGCGATTAACTGTCCTGACAATATTTAGAACAAATGCGTGTGTTTGTCTTCACGGTGGTCAAAGTTAATGCGCGTGATTTTTCCCACTGAAGAACACAAAACTAGCCATAGACTATATATAGTGAAACAGATAATATAGCTGCATAGAAAAGCAACATGGTGTTACCCATTATTACTGGGATAATCCTACGGGGGGGGGAGACAGCAAGAGTCTTCTTTCTTCTTTACATCATAACCAAAAATATATTTTAGTCTTGACTGTATTATTACTCACATGTACAGCAATTTTTATCCTCTAACACTCATTTATTGTCATTTCGATATCCAACAGTTTTATTTTTTCTTATTACTGTTATTACAGGAAGATTAACCTTCCTAAGTAAATGCATTAAGACGTCACTTCTTGAGATTCCTCTGACTCATCCACACATACACATCTTACTTGGTATCATATTTCGTGACAGTTATTACCTGAAGTATTATTGTTCAAAATGGCCATCTGCCACCGAAAGAAATCTAAAATTAAAAAAAAAAAAAAAAAATCAAAGAAATCTTTAAATACAAAAATGTATATTCCTAACTGTGTAAACAAGTTGACATGACTTATGCAATCCATTCCTGTTTGCCATTAACTTCAAAAGACTAGAAATCACCTTCTTGAAAGGCTTTAGTTTTATCAAGCGGCATTATAAAGCCTAGAGAAGGATTTACAGGTACAACATAAACTATGCCTCGCGTTTTTATTAGTCCATAAACAAGAAGGCAAAGTATACTCAACAAATGAAATACGTAACATCCCCATTTCGGGTTCTTTCTCCACAATTAAATAAAATTTATCACCAAACTCTTCATCATACTAATCATCTAACAATGGGAAACTGCCATGCTATGCTTATCGACGAAATTGCCTGCTAAAAGAAACACATATGTCAGCCAATAAAAGACTGCTTTGGATAATATGCGACGACATACACTAAGATGAAATAATAAATGGGCAACATACTCATATGTAATCCTTCTTATGCACACTGCTATATAAGGTAAACAGAGATACTGTTTGCCTTATATAGATCTTATGAATCACATCAGGTCTCTTCAACAAGACAATGCACCATTGCCATACTGCGTGTGCTATTGCAACACAGTTTAAGGAAAATGCCGTGGAAAAACTTGAATGGCCTCCACAGAGACAAAAACTCAATGTAACAGCTTTGGAACAAAGTTTCTTTGAAATATGACGCTGTCCCATTAACACAGTAAGTAATAATCAACGGAAATTAATGTAATAACAAGGTCCATAAAAATTAGAACGTAATGAGTGATGGATGAGGTTATTGTATTAGTTAGAAGCTCGTCCAGAATGGCCCGGATGGGATTATAAAAAAAAATAAATCTGTAAATGTTTATTTCAATCTTGAAAAGTACAATATCTTAGTGGCAAAATTAACAATTGATTTTGATTCCATTGTTATAGTTTTAAAACCTAACAATCGAATATGAATAATAATTGGCACGTGAAATAACGAGTGAAATAAACAATCACGAATGGGTTTCACTATTGCCTATTTTGAAAAATAAATTGTTAAACGATTTTTTTTCTCCAATAATAATAATAATAATTAATGATAAATATTCAAGGATATTTGTCTTACTTAAATTAGCTCTTAGAGGTTCAAATAACAGGAAAATGCAGACATGATCGATCATATTAAGGTTACTTTTCCAGTGATGGGCCTTCGTAAACACTGGACAACTCAGAATGTGTGAAACTTGAAGGTTAACACTAGTCGACTGTGAATAGTATGAAGCCGATCGATTTACTAGGGGGGGGGGGAATAGGAAGCGGGGGGTTGTAATAGAAAGGCTGGTCATGCTATTAGAAAGGTATGCATGCCGTTGCTAATTTACCGTTCAAACTCATCGGCCACACACACACACACACACACACACAGACGACGGCCAAGAGGGTTCCTATTATCAATTACAATTCTCCCTTCCATTCTCACCGAGCTATTCATATTTTCCAGAAGATCTACGAGCAACGCAGTATTGGCCACCGAATTCAATTTCATCGCTAACAGGATTCGTATCAATCCCGCTGAGGGAAAAGGAACTTCGGAGTCTGAAATCGGACTAGAATTGTACCAAGAGGTAATTAACATTAATCCACCAACACGGCAAAGTGAGGATTTACAACAATTACCGTTGCAGGGAGGGGGAGGGGAAAGAGAACGTAAATTACAAGCGTTCTCAATAGCGTCCATTAATTCTACTATTGACCAACGCGAGATAGCTCTCCACACCAACACCATTCCGCGCATTCCTCCCTTTATACTTCGCTATGGTGCACCACAGAGGCAGTAAATATGGCAGACGATGTGAGAAATTCCTCGGCTTGTCCCAGTGGAAGAGGCCGCTCATTAGATAGGCGAGAGAGGAGGGGTTTAAACAATCTTTTCGGTTACCATGACAACCGTGCTTCTGCGAAGAAGTAAATAAATGCAAACTACTCCCAGCATGCGCCGATGGTTCGCACATAAATCACCAAATAATGGGACGGGACGTCAGACAATCAAATTTGAATGCAATTAATTCGCGACACATCAAAAAAAGATTCGTTGTTCATACTATACTGAGAAGTTTTTTTTTTTTTTTTTCTTTTCTAGTCCGTCAGACTCGCGAAGAGAACGGGAAATTACCTCGTCGTACACACTATCCGACCACAAGTGCACCGGTGCAAATTGATGAGCGGCCTCAGCAACCTTCTCTTGTTAACACGCTGAGGTAACTCCACGGACATGGGGGGGAGCTAATTAGGGCGCATGACAGGACCACATTATAAACATTTTTTTTTTTTAATGTTTACACGCCGCTTTGAAAACAGTTAAGATAAACTTAGAGTCCGTTACGTCGCTCTCTAAAACCAACGAACGACCGCCCTCTCAATGGATTCCACACCAGCCCACAAGACACCAGTAAACTCTTAGCCGAACTCAGTAATCCAAAGAAAGCAGTCTGTCAACGTCTTCATCGGATTGTAAAGGTCAAGAACCCGCCGATAAGAGGTGATCTTGATTGGGTGAAATTGCGAAAGGGGTAGTCCGCTTTGAACTCGGTTTCAGAAGGGAATTAGGGAACTTCGCCACCAAGGTCATAAAATATTAAGGGTTTGTTTTGCCGAATATTTTTTTATTGTTAAGACATGCCTTATAAAGTCTTCAAGCTATTAGAAGCTCATTTAGAAGGTGGAGAGTTTTTCCCTTCCGGATACTCCCGTTTTTCATCCAGCAACACAGGCAAATCGGCCAGAGAACACGCGCATTTTTCAAACATAATGACACATTTGCCATAGAGCCTTAGTTGTTTCAGGTGTAAGTGCAAAACAGCGATACCAACAATTATGGCTTGTGGGATTCGAAAACACACTTTTTTTTTTTTTTTGGATAATTCTGGGTCATTTGAGGATGAGGATGGGCATGGATACGACTAGACATTCGTGAGATCTCTCTCTCTCTGCCTGTATTATTCTCTGATTTTCTCTTCTTTCATATTGTGCTTCTTCCCTGTTCGTTGTAACCCCTTTATTTCACTTAATCTCTCTCTCTCTCTCTCTCTCTCTCTCTCTATCTATCTATCTATCTATCGTCACCAAAAAGATGAACGCACATCATTTTCAACTAATTATTTTCTGCGGCAAGAAGACTGAAAAGAAAGACAAATGAATGACAGAGAAAGACACCTCTCAAAGCAGATTACTCCGATTCATTACGGTACTTATTTTCGTTTTAGACTACAAAAAATAAAAATTTAAAAAAAATAAATAAATAAAAATTACAAACCAAATCAAATGTTACGCATTAAATACGACTAATGAATTCCCAATCCGGTCTTGTGTAGCTTAGGGAATACTCAACTACACTTCCCACGGCGATCACCTAAATGGCCCCTGGAAAGCGATAGCTGCCTTGCATCAACGTTAATACAATCGCATTAATAGCAGCGAACAAAACGGTAATAAAGTGGACCACTGAATTTCCAACAATTAATTCGCACTCCCGCTAGCGAAGAACAGCAAATGATTTCTATAATGGTCTTTTCACGGAGCCGTGTTTTGCATCGCGAGGCAGTGAATTGATTGCATTGTTACTTGAGATTGTGTTAATCTTAGCCATTACTGTCATTCAAAGCCATTCGGAATTAAAGTTTCCGGGTGTCAGAAAGTAAATACGCGTGATATTTCATAGATAGGTCGCTTTTCCTGCACGTAAAACACAAAAGCAGCTATTTAATCGGCAACATTACGCCTAGCAATCATTATTTCGTATCGTCTGACTGCTCAGAGGAAGAAAAAAAAATTGTAATAATAACCATTTAAACAAAAAAAAAGAGCATTCGGTTAAATTTGCCAAGAATTAAAAAACAACAATTGTTCAGCACGCGCAACTGTTTTCAACTAGTATATTTCAGACTACAGCATTGTTTCCATTCTTGTGGATTCACGAGCTTTATTGATTCAAGCCTCGTGTGAAATATACAAGAGAAAAAAAAAATATATACATAAACTCTTATTTTGTGCCAATTACACGAATTGTTTCAACTATCACAAATTCTTTGGCCACATGTAAAATAGAAGCGAGCAAATGGAATATTCGGAGCATGCACTATAACAACGAATTGTCACATAACTCCGAGTCATTTGCCCGTAATCAAACTGCCAGGTCGTAAATGTTTCGCAGATCATCAGCAGTCCATTCCATTATTAAAGCACGCGATAAACAGCTTAGAGATTCCAAACCACTCTCTCCAGGAAGTTGGAAAAGGGCCTTCGAAAAGTATTAAAGAAGCCTCATTTACAACCAGCTTGCATCCTAATGGCCAATTATTCATTGCGCTACAAAATGGAATTTTTATACGAAGTTCCTGGGGAAGGTAAATAATGGCTGCGGGCACAGTCCAAAGATGAATGCGGATCGAAATAGAACTACTTTACTTATCATCTCGTGAAGTTGATAAGTATTTTCCTTTAGGGGAAAATATTTTATCAGAGAGGGGAGGAGAATTTTTAGAAAATCCCTTGATGAGATTATCTATTATACAAAGGGCATAGTTCGCTATATTATTTCATGTACAGTCTCCAAGAAACTCTGTTTACTTATCTGCAAGTCATCTACCAGGCCAGTAGACTTGACTAATTCGGTGGAGCGCCGTTGACTTTTGGTTGGTTACTATGGCAACCGTTTCTTTCGATGCCTGCAGTGTTTGATCTTTTTCCTTCCATTTTTGATTTTTTTTTTGTAGTGAAAATGCTTCCAGTTATGAAAACAAAATTTGTGGACATCGCCTTTAAGTGATAGAAATAATTCAAATGCCACGATAGTGGTATTTTGATAACAGCACGTGATACGTACTATACGCCTTGGTATCTGCAGTATCAATGTCTGGTAATAACAGATTAAAAATGCTCCACTTAAATCCACTGAGATATTATATTATACAGTCACTAGTGGAAAATATTAGACATTCTCCATGATAAGTGGAATCGAACAGAAAGGCGACTAACAATGTGTGGGGCAGGCGGTAGATGTTTGCGTTCAAGTGCGTTTGATAATGAGAAAAGATAGTGGGATAAGTTACTTTTAATGAGAGCGATCAGTCTGACAGTTTTTCTGCTAGGATAATAACTCGGATTTAACAAGAATAAAATGATAAATCAGAAAATATGAAGTCAACATCAGCACGTGACCGAAACAGCTCATCGATACGAAATGTGCATCAAGGATTGAGAGGAGCGTCGAGTCCAACAGACTTGCTGCAATCAGTCAAACGACGTACGGTACAACCAGAAAGGAACTAAATAAAAGGAAGGGTTTCTTTTATTTCTTTTATTTTATTTTTTTGATGTGATCGCAGTGTGAATCGGACGCTGTCCCGAAAGGGGGGGTAGAGGAAGTGGGAAAGTAAGAGCAGACAACTATTGAGGGTAGTACAGAGCTGTGGTAGTGGGCAAAGAAATATCAGGAAAAGATAACCGAGGATCAGGGAAAGGTCATATAATGCGATGCATTTCGGTTCCCTTATTTTATGCAGATATTAGCACAATATAATACACTACTATATACGATATAACACAATACGAAGTCGTAGCTCCATCATACTTGGTCACAAAAATACAAGTTGATAGTGTAGTAATGGTATGACACGTTTTTCAATGACACTCTTTAGACTCAATGATACCAACAGAGCAAGGATGAATAGGCTTCCTCTAATTAATCTTGGATGGATCCACCTTAACATCGTCTCAAACAAGTGCACCCATTCATGTGGATTATTTACTGTACATAATGGGGGACAGACTTCCAATAGGATAACTTGCCAAAGAAACATGTGTCAATCAGGAATATGATACTGGCTTTATAAATTTCCCAATGAGTCAGTGAAGCTCAATCTCTTCCTCCTCCTCCCCCACCCATCCCCCAAAGAATTACTCTGGGATGTGGTAGAACGAGATATTCGTGGGAAAAGACCTCCTCTAGCAAATCTAATGGATACGCAGGAATTCAACAAGATAGCCTAGGGTACGATACCTGGGGGGGAATTTCCGGAACTTCATGGTCGATGCCCGAGCGTATCAAGATTGGCGGTCGAACACTATTACGTAGATATTGCTAATAAACCACCCATCGTTGTATATCAAACGCTAAATAAAATCTGTGTATATAATTCACTGTTTTTTGTTTTTTTATAGGATTAAACAGCTATTCATCATCATACATGAGATGTGACACTGAGGGAAAAGGGGCGCTAAAAATCTGAAAAATAAATTTATTTAATTAACATATTTTAATAATTTGTTTATTATTAAAAGAATACTGACATTTATTACTCCGAAAGTTCATATAAGACCGAGGAAATTAGACTCTCCATTTAAAACTAGAAATATTCAAGCTACACCTTTTAGATATGAATATAAGCTAAGAATATTAGTTTTGAATGAAGTAATTTTTTTGAGGATCTAATCCGTTCATATCTTCAGATTAGATCAATGCAAGTTAAAATTAACGGTTCTACATCGTCCCAGCGCCATATCTTTGCTGGAGTGCCGCAGGGATCTCCACTGGCTCCATTGCTGTTTTCTGTATACATGTCAGACATCCCACACAATCCGATGACTTCCATTTTAGCACTGTATGCGGACGATACGGCAATACTAACCAGATCTCTCAAACCCCACTTCGTTACCAGAAAGCTTCAAGAAAATCTTCTAAAGCTGGAGGGTTGGTTCTCCAAGTGGAGATTGGAAGTCAACCCCCTGAAAACCTCAGCGGTTCTCTTCTCAAAAAGGCCAATGTCTCCTGCTGGAGATGTGTTACTATTCAATACTAAAATTCCCTGGCAGAAAGAAACAAATTACCTGGGTGTGATTCTCGACAAAAAGCTATCTTTCAACCAACATATCAAGTCTGCATGTGCAAAATCATCTAAAGCCATAGCTCAGATCTACCCGCTAATTAATAGAAATAGCAAACTCAGCAACAGAATCAAATTGCAGCTATACCAGATGACGATTCGTCCTATAATCACCTATGCCTCTCCAGCCTGGAGCCACACCTCTAATACTAACATTATTAAGATACAGCGAGTGCAGAACAAGTGCTTGAGAATGATTTTGAACGCCCCGTGGTATGTTAGAAACAGCCAACTCCACAGAGACACAAATATTCCCTATATTCTCTCTTATCTACAATCCTTAGCTTCCAAATTTTTTCTAAAGACGTCCACACATCCCAACGATTTGGTTCAACAAGCTGCAGCATACGAGCCAACGGACATATTAAAATATAGAAGACCAAAAACTATATTAGCCTCCTATAGCGATACATAATCTCCATGCCCATTCAGGGCGAGCAAACTGCTCGTAAATTTTACCCTCACTGTAACCACGACAGATAGCGGGGAATATGAAAAGCATTTTGCTTCACCCTTAAAGAATAAATGTCAATTGTCAATTTTTTTTTAGGCACTATCGCTAATGAAAGGGAAAGCTGATTGTCTGTGGCATATTCTTAACGATCTTATCACTTTTTTATTAATAAAGTACTGTTTTTAGGGGCCCATTTTGAAATGATTAAATATGGAGTAAAGAAACTGATGGGGTTCGCAACTGCTTTTTGACTTATGTATACGATCAACAAAAACCCAAGTTCCCAATTATTTCTAATTTTATTTAAATTAGGTTTTTATGTATGAGATAGTTTGAAAGTAGCACTTTTCGACTTGACGATTTAACGAACAAAAATCCCTGATGCCAAACACAAACAGCACTGACAGATTCGATATCATCGACGGTGCCAACTCTGACAATCCTACATTAGAATTTATTCAAACCGAGTTTTATGACACTTCGGACCTTATCTGCCTCGAATACAATCTTAGTATTTTTCAACTACAGAACGAGAGCAAATACTTGAACACTAACGCCGTCTGGTGGAAGATCTGACGTAACACTGTTGAAGCAATTTTCTAGTGCATCTCTGGACTGTTGTTATTTTGCTCCGCCCTCTTCTGCACAGAGCACCCTTACATCACGAGCGCGTTATCAAAACGCCCACGGAAAGACAGAATAGATTAGGTGTCCTTTCCCCCATCAACCTTCCTCCCCCTCCCACGCTTTCCATTCTCTACGCACTGCTATTACGGAGACAGATCTATTTAAAAACAGAAACACAGATGACAAATGACACTCCGAACGAACACGTCCCTTTCAGGTACCCCCCCCCCCGCATCATCCCTCTCCTTCCTTTTCCGTAGCTCCATCGCCAAGCTACCACAGGAGAGATCGGCAGTTGTATTTCATCAATAGTTCCTTTCCAACACAAACAACGCCGTCTCGCATTGTTCGGGATTCTTCCCCCGAGGACAAGAACCTCCTTCTAATCGGTGCAGCGAGGATTTATCTTCTGCAAATCACAAAAATAAATAACAGAGCCAATATTGCAGTTAACACAACGCATCATTTGGAACGGCCCATTATCCTTGCGTAAAACTTGACGAGAGAAAATTCAATCCCCCCCTCCCCCTTCCTTTTCGCTGCCTATTACAGCTGTGTTTACGGGGATTTCATTGAGTCACTGTGAAAACTGAGGCTGACATCATCTGCTTTAAGGCATTTAAGAGCGTCTTGTCTTGAGAAAATATGAAACGCATCAACGCAACTCACTGGAGAACTTCCAAGAATGTTGAAACACCGGCAGTAGCTCGGCTAGATTGATTTACTTCCGTTTTTCAGAACTGCTGTTGATTCGCCATAAAAAATTCTGAACGGTATGGAAATGATGGGTTTGGTTTACGGCCGCCAGATGGCGCATTCAAAAACTGGATTAGGATTATTACACATATCCCTATAAGGAACTATATTAGAATGAGACCTTGCATATAAAATACTGATCCGTTATATTTGGAGTATAATCGGCGGGCTCCGGGAAGAAACAAGAATATAAAGTATACTCCATAAACGGAATATACTTTTTTTTTTATGTTGATATGGGAAAGTCACGATTCCTTCTAAGTTACAAGACTTTTCAATCATCATTATGAATATAATTTAAATAAATGAATTCGATGAGCTGGTTAGACGAGCGGATACCTGCTCTCTGCCTAACTGGTTATGGTTCGAATTCCACCTTCGGAATCAATGTCATTAGGTGGCAGATAATTTTCATTGCCCAGTGTGTGAGACCACCACCCTGTTTATTGGAGGCTTGGAATGGCTCGAGAAAGTTCCATCTTTCGTCTCTACTGCAGGGTTTCCGAACTACCTTCAGCTTACACATGGTGATAATATACAATCGATTTCCAGAGTTCGTAGGTGAGATTCACATTTTAAAACGACAGCAATCTGTGAAGGTGTTCTTTGAAAATTTTGTGTGAATTAACTTTATATAACAAAAGATTAACATGATAACTTTTCAAAAAGCAATCTCTTGCGCAGCTATTCAATTAACTTAACAAGTACTGTCGAATAAACAAACTCCTTACCATGCTCATCATCATCATCATTTTATTCATGTATGAATATGGAAATATACACAGAAATATTCATATAACAACCCATGGACATAAAGTTTATTAAATTAAAATGAACCAAGTTATTCTGTAATGTGCCAACTGGTAAATGCCGGATAGTTCAAGAGCTCATCTTTTTCTTGGTCTTCCTCTGTGTCAAATAGAGGGGTGGATGTCTAAGTTGGTGTCCCAACCACCTCGGCGGACTGCTTAAGTGGGTTTGACCTGATACATAATCAAAAAAAAATCAGCTAACGTCTTTTTATTCCCGTATACGGGAGTAGGCGAGGCCATTTGGCCCTATCTAACTTTTGGAGACTGAGTGGGCAGTTCAATCTCCACTGGTGCCAATCAGAGATAAATGGCCCAAGGCTATCATTAGTTAAGCGGTACGCAGTGAAGAGAGACGGCTCAAATGTGCCGCCATCTCGTGGTCCCTAACCCTAACACAATATATTTAATGTTTGAAATAATGTGGGTTCTACGGTCGATTTTCTTGAGTTTATGGGACGAAAAACCCGAGTTTCCAGGAGGAAAAACCCGCTTGCCCGTGCCAGAGATCGACTAACTCGGGATCCGGTCGAAAAAAGGCTTAGAAAAATTTCCTCTAGTCGCCGACTAGACTCGAAACCAAGTCTTCCTTCATGCGGCCAAGCGCCGTGGTGTGCAAACGCCACATCCACTGAGCTACACAGACTTCTCTGATACATAATCAAGGGAAATAAAAATATATATATATCTTGCTCCTTCTAGCAACCTTATGAGGCAGTGGATATGTTCAACATACAAAAGTACAATAAATTTATCAATAGTCGCTAATTAAGACTTTTGGAAGCGAGATACTGTTGCCATGGCAACAATTTACACATCTATGCTATAAGCTTTTGCAATCGTACAACAATAAAGAGCTGGTTGTTTATAAATAGATCGTTACTTACAAACCATAAAGTAATACGATCAGCTGTGGTGTGCATATTATTACTCAGATCACATGAATTAAGCTTTGAATAGATAACAGACGTCAATGAGTGTATAAGAAACTCGATCTCCTTTACGCAATGAGTTGGCCAGCTTTACCTTCATCTATAGAGCTTTGAATATCTTCTTTTTCCTTCTCTAAGCGAAGGTATTCAAAATCACTACAAATGGTGTCGTTTTCCACCCTCTTGACAAATTTCTTGAGACATGAAAAATGCATTAGCATAAATGGATAGAGACGAGGAAACGTGTGGGTACTTCGGGGACTAAGAAAGTCAAGAGCTTTCCATCACTTGGTAAATATTGTACCTTTCTACTGTTTTTTTACAAGAAACGGCACACGATAGTTCGCCATCGTGGTCTCTACCAATAAGCCTACCAACGGTAGTCAACTGACCTTTCTCGATGACCTTTGATAATCGCTTAAAAAAAAAAAAAAACGATTTCGTTGAACACTTGATTTAACACTAATTAACTGATGGTCCCATGTCCAACACATTCCAGTTTTAAAAGGAACCAACGAAATAACCGATAAAAATAATTAAAAAGCTCGTCATGCACCTCCATTCGACCATGCAGCTGTAAAATTCGCCGGCGAAAATTTATGAAGTCATAAAAGGATGCACATCCTTGAGGCGGTGCAACTGAATGGCGACTGTTCCTTCTACATCCACTCTCGTCTTCCACCCCATTTTCCCCCTTCCTGAACTGAAAGTAATAAAAAATTAAATCTGACATTTTTAATAGCATTTTCCGGTGAATCGGTTTTGCTCTTGGTACTCCACGTTGTCAAGGTAACGGCTGGAAAAGCTCAGTTGGAATTATGCATCAGTGCAAGATGACGAAGAAAAAAAAAATTATCCATTTGTCCGTTTAATTAGCAATACGTTTAGTGTCCTGGGAGCGAGGTTATGTCGTTGGTCGATGACGAAATGCCTATAAATATTCTCCGAAGGGCGTACGGAGTACGGAAAGCCGAAGGGACAAGCAAAATCGCAAAACAAGCAGTAATTATGACTCTTGTCTATAGGACTAACAAAGAGACATGAAAAGGGATGTTCGAGGCAACATCCAAAAGGCACACCAGTTAATATCGGAGGTAAGACATTGCTGTAATAAAAGTGAACATTAAGGGATCTCTTTCCCCCCCCCACCACCACACACAAACTCCCCTACGTCGGTAGGTGAACTACGAGTCAACGACCAAGGAGAATGGAGCGGCCTTACTTATATTAACAGTAACGAGATTTTAGAGATGCGATCTCGTGGTGTTGCAGGATCGATAGGCACGTGTTGCAAGGGAAACGTTCCTGGCAGTGCGGGCGCAAGACTAACGATAGAAAGAGAAAGAGGATTAGATGATATAGAATATGCTAAAAAAAATTAAGACATTCCTTTGGAGAAACCCACCCCCCCCCAAAAAAAAAAAAAAAAAAATTATAGGCAGAAATACAATACGATTCTAAATGTTAAAGGTTAGTTCAAATGAAACTACGTTAGAATAGAAGCTGTGGTGGCTTAGAATCAATAAAATAGAAATTCAAACCGTTAGGGTTTCAAAATTAAAGCTGCTTGCGTTGGATGACTGTATAGAACCATGAAGCGATGATGGAACTCTCCGGATACCCCTTTTACCATCAAGTGATTCTGCAGAGAAGTTCGCTACACGGTCAGTAATACAACTAGAACTTGCAAAACGACTATAGCAGGGGGTCGCAAAGTAGCGGGCCGAATACGGCCCACTAAGGCTTCGTATCCGGCCCGCGACCTTAATGATTTCTTTTCTGAAAATCAATGTTTCCAACATCCTGCGGGGATTAAAACAGAAAAAAATTCGAACTTCTAAATGTTTTATGACAGCTTTAAACAACAGTAAAACTTATTACTATAATTCTTTGTACCATGTTTCTATCATCAAATGTTAGCAACACTGAATGGAAGTTACTTGTCACGCAGCCATTATTTAATACTGAAAATGTTGGCGAAGAATTACAAATGGCAGTAATTGAACTCCAGTGCAACACTGAACTAAAAAATAAATATAACGAAGTTGGCATCCAAATTTTTATAAATACTCGGCAGTAAATATCCCAAATATAAAATTTGTTGTGCAAAAATGTTGTCAATCTATGGAAGCACCTACGTATGTGAGCAAAGTTCCGCTCACGGATAAAAGATTCGAGATTAAATGCAATACTTCATATTGCAACACGAAACGAAAAAGCAGAATCAAATTAAAAAAAGGACTCGTAGATAAAAATCTTTATTTTTGTAAGTCAAAATTATGTACTTAAATAATTTACTTGAAGTATGAATAAAATGTAATTGAACTTATATTTTCTGAACTTGTTATATTTTTAAATTTTAAAAATAAAAATGGTTATAAATTTAAAATTTATAACCATTTTTAACTGTTTACGTAAGTCGTAAAGGCCCGTCAACAAAAGGGCTTTTGTTAGGGCCTTTCTTTTTTTTATTTTATGTTTTGTTTCACAGAATAATAGTGAATACGGTCAGCGTCTGATATACATCTAATTGGCTGGCCCTTTGCTGCGTTTGAGTTTGAGACCCCTGGACCCTAACCACTGGGCCTGGTTGGCTCAGTGGTTAGGGTGTCTGCTCTCCAACCAACAGGCTGCCGGTTTGAATCCTCCTCCTGCAGTGGGCATGGATGGATGTGATTCTTTTTAGGTAATTTTATCGCCCACCCTACTAGCTGGTTGCTTGAAAAAATCCATGTTTGGTCTCCAGACAGGTAAAAAACCGAATAAAAATTCATAAAAAGAGAAAAACTATAACAAGAAAAATGATAATTCTCTGTCAAGACGAAATATATACAATTAATACAAACAATAGTTTCATCAATAGCTGCTAATGAAAACTTTTAGCGCGAGCTTTCCGATGGCATGAGAACAGTCCTTAGGGTACTGATCGCAGAAATATACACAAGCAATAACAAAATAACCAGTCTGCTTATTTTGTTATTACTAAAAAGTCCATTGTTTCAGTCAAGCAATCAAAGGAAAAATTCTTGATACAAAAACAGTTTAAAAAAAAAAAAACACAATTGTTATAATTACGTTGAAGCGTCGAAAATTGCAGCTACTTTTTAACAAGTTAAACATCACGCAGAAATATTTATTATTATATTTAAAAAAAAAAGAAGTTAATCTTTAAGTTTATTACAGGGATCGTCTATCATCCCAAGCAAATCGCTATTTCCGACCAATGAGTGTGGATAAAGAACGTAAATTTACTGCTTAAGCCCACTCGACGAGCCACCACTTCCTTACGCCCTGTTTAAACCGGAAGGGGCAAGGCGACGGCTCCCATATCGACCCTCATTAGCGTCAAATACTTGGGCAGGAGACAAGCATGAGGTAACGGTTCGAGCAATTACCATAGACATAAATAATTCATGACGCGTCCTGATACGACCTAATGCCTCACGCGCAGTAGGTCACTCCCGGGTAGTCTCTTGATCCACACTCATTGTGCGAGTCGAGGACTGGGCATGCTCACTGAAAATCGTCTACTAATTGCTATAATAATAATGATTCACCCCCGATTACAAGGTATAAACCAGAATGATGGACAGAAAGTGTTAGGAACGCCAACTATGATACCACCTCGTATATATTCATTTGCATAATTAATTAAAGGTTACATGGTGATAAAAAGCAACCCCCCCCTCGAGATTCCAAGGTTTGAAACCTTTGAAAACAACAAAATGAAAGGCATTGTTAAGAACTACTTTATAAACCAATCACGGATGTTGGTGCTGCCCTCTGCAGGAAGTGCAACGCAGAATGAAAGATTTCGAGTAGTCAATTACCTGAATGATATCGACAGGACACGAACGATTTTTATGGTGACTTAAAACTTTTTTTTTTTTTTTTGTAGCATCTAAGAAGTTTTGTGAACGTTTCTTTCCACAGTAGGGATAGTTGCAGACGCTACAGGAGCCCACAAAGGCGGTCCCCGTTCTTATCACTTGTGACATCCAATTACTGGTGCACAAAGGGAAAAAATGGAGACTCCTTTTGTGCTGGGCATATTACTCCCGCGTCTCACTGGCCCCTACTCCGAACGGGAGATGCGGCAATTTAAAGACGGCTTTGTGAAGTTTCCCTTCATTCCTTACCCCCCAATTTTACCTTGGCGGGTAAGCGGACTGCACCAGTTAATTGTGCATGACAGCTGCTCTTCAAGCCATCTGCACCATAAAATCCAGCCCAGAGCTCCCAACTCACGGATATTGATAGTGGATATCTTTTTTTTTTTTGTCCCTGTCGATAGACAGGGGGCACGTGCCTTACAGCTTCACTGAAGGCAGGCAGTACGTTAAAAGCATGTGTTTCTGATAGTTCTGAGACGTACCTTTGCAAAGAACGGTCAACTGAGCACAATTCTGAGCACAAAATTTTGTTCATTTTTCAACACTGTTTAAGGGTTTTTTTTTTTTTTTCATATAACCTTTATTTCATTAGTCAAGTGAATGATTTTATAAAATGGTATGAAATAAATTCATTTTTATTAATTTATTTTATACGAAGGGTAAACTTCTTAAAGAGCTTCGCGTGAGAATAAAAAAATAGGATAGGGAAAGAATAGGACTCGATTCATACCTGAGCGCTCAGCACTGAAGATCTGATGTTGATATTGTTCCACAAGTTGGCAGACTCAACACAATATAACATGCTGAAAATAAAACAAGAAATGAATAGATAAATAAAATTTAAAATTACTTACCCATCGCTGTCTTGGGCATTCACATTGATGCGTTTTCCTGTTCCAAGCAATTCTGAAAGAAGTAAAAAAAACAGCATAAGAATGCTTAATTCCATCACAGTTAATAGATGAGTATGACATTTTTAGATGTATTGCAACTATGGGATTTTACGTTACTAAGGCAACTACATATCACGTGTAAAAATAATAATACTGCCATAAATACAACTAAATCGTCTTACTATTAGCTGTCAGAACCAGATTAGTAAATTAATTACAAAAACAGACTGTTGGCAGTTTTGTTCATTGTAGTAAGATCAATGTTTCCATTCTATTCACGTACAGTAATGCTGGATTTTCCATTCGAATTGGGATTAGGAAATCTTATATTAAACAATCAAATCCTTGATAATTACTGTTTGGGATCGATTTTTTATGAGGATGTAGATAGACGGACAAAGTGATCCTAATAGGTGACTGCGTATAGAAAAAAGTATCTAAAAACATACTTAAATTACGCAATCACTTTTTTTTTTTTTGTTTTAGAACAGCTTGATAATCCAAGATGTTCCCTTAGCTCGGCTATCATCTGCAAAAATAATAATAATAAAAAAATTGCGAGTGGAACTTAATAAAGATGCATTTGTATGGACACATGTGCTTCTTTAGTTGCCAGTATTTCTCCTTTGCCGATAATGAATCCTAATTAGCATAATTTACTGTTATTAACAAGGACACGCACACACTTGACATCCAATTCCCGATATAAAAAAAAAGTCTAGAGAGAGTATTAACCCCTACCTATCTCGGACTGGGTATAACAAGTAATCCATTATAACAAAAACTAATTAACGCAGCCTTTCCACTGTTAATCAGATTATTCATTTAAAAATACCTTTAGACGCCATCTAGCGAGACATTTTGGAGACAGCATTTTTTGTGATGAATTCATGTAAGTGAAAGTAGGAAATATAATCCTCACAAGATTTGAATAAATACCCTTAATTTAATTTTAAAAAGTTCATTATTCACCCCCCCCCCCCAATGCATCTTACATAAGCGAGCAGAGATGTTTTTGAAGAAGAAAGAGCGAAGAGTACAAAGTTGAACCTTTCTTAAAAATGAACCGAAGACCTTCTCTTCTTTCTCTCCTCCCACCCTCCGTTACTTCTCAATCCCATCCCTCAACCGTTCTTATTTCTCTTTTTCCCTGAGCAGACGTCTTCTTCCACACTGGTCTTACGAGATTAGTTGACGACAAATCAGCCCCGCGCCAAAAAAAAAAAAAAAAAAAAGCCCTCTTTTTTTTTTTTTTTATCCAGTGTTTTCCTGCACGAATCTTACCAATCAATAGTGACGCTGTAAATTCGCGCAGACGTCTCCTTTTATCGCTGACACACGTGCAATCAATGAAAGAACGGAGGGAGACAACACAGACCTGCGGTAGATGCCGGGAAAACTCTGAACAGTGGCTAATTATGGAGAAGTGCCACTAATCGATGACGCAATAATAGGTGTACAAGGACAGGGACAATGCAGACGCAGACAAGCTACTGTCCTTGCGATTCCTGTAAAACCAAGTCAATGGGGGAAACGCTGAAAGGGAATGAAAACCAGCACGAAAAATCCCGAGATATGCCATGCATCCACTATGAACTCCGATTAAATTGACCAAAAAAAGGACCAATTTTGTTTCCTTTATATTTAATTAACGCATCTCTTTATTATCGCAAGAAAAATCAATAATCCATTCTATTCCCCCTTTTCCGTTTTGCAAATACGGACTCTTTTTTTTTTTTTCCCACATAAATTCAAGCAAGAAACTACCACTAAGCTATACAGAGAAGCAAGCGAGAAGTGGCTTCCCTGCATAACACATAAGCTATGCTGAGAAGACTTCAGGCAGTCAAAGGGGAAACACGTTATCTTTTATGAAGTAATGCGGTATCAGACCGCTGCGGCGCTGCTTACCATACGTAGGCGTTTAGTAAACATGCAAATAGAATCTCATGTGGAGAATAGTAAGAACTTGCAGCTCCCTAGCTTTAGAAAAGATAAAGCTAAGAGAGAAAATGGACTACGAGATTGCAGGGGAGAATTGATATCCTGAAAAATATCGTCAGGAAAAACGACAAGAATTGCAATGTTTATGTAAGGATAGTCATGCCAGAGTGTTATTATTGTGGTAAACCATCTTTAAGAAATTATTCAGATACAGGAAGTGTTAATAAAAGTGATCGTTTGAATTCCAGATACCAGTAGAAGAAGCAAACAGTTCTGGAATCGCGTTTATATCTTAGGAATATGTAACGCGGGCGAAACATTCTATGCCATACAGCTCGTGCTAATGGTTTTAATTAGCAGCTATTGGATAAAGTTTTATCGGCTTTTATTGCATATTTTAATATGGAAATTGCGATAAACTTGGAATTTAGGAAGATAAGATGTTTCCCTTTAATACATGCAATCTATTGGAATTATCCAAGGCAAAATACACGAGGCCAATAAACAACGCGTACTGACTGTGTGTGTGTTCTCTACGTTGTTGGTTGTTTTGAAAGGAGATAAAATAGCTTTTTTTCTGAAAGGGAAATCTCTTCACTTCGAGATTGGATAACTCGGTTGTTTCACCCCCCCCCCTCCCTCCGGAGTGAAATAACCGCCCTGATTATTGGAGGCTCTGAAGTAGTTTGAAAATTTTCCATGTTTGGTATCAAAGACAGGATTTCTGAATTTTCTAAAATAATTTTTAAAAAAAATTAAAGCCCATGTAAAACTAACAAAAATAGAAAAAATCCTTAGCCCACCTACGGTACTAATATACTACAGCTTTACAACCTTTCGTAGGTGAGAGTCCATAAATAATTTCAAAAAAACTTCGTTTTTGAATTTTTAATTCTGATCATTCATTCACCTCTTATCTTTTGAGCGTTAACATACTTAATAAATTTACTTAAATACGAAAGTACTTAAACTTGACAGTAAATCATTACAGTCAACTCCATCACCAAAACTGCAAACACAGAATCTTATCCCTTAAGAAAAGAGCTATTAATAATAAAAAAAGGTGTACTTCATAAACTCACGAGATTGGAAATTTTGCTAATGAAAATACAATAATTTTTAAGAAATATATTTTTAATATGCAACTTTTTTTAGAAATAGCTAATTTAATTTTTTTGTCATTTTTTTTCAAAATCTTACAATCATTAATTGTGACGTCATTTTGCGCCACATAACTATAATACTTTTCATCTTCCCCGTTATCTGTAGAGGACAGTGTAAGGATAAGGTGTTATTGAGCTATTAAAGCTCTGATCATGACAGGAGGGTAATAACAGCAATAGCCGAGCCTCAATTAGAACTTCATTGGCTACAGCATTGCCATCCATTACCCTCTCAGGGTTACATCCATCCAACCTCCCCTTCTTTTGTTCTAAAAAGAATGGGCGATGGGCTGAGTCCTTGACTCTTTATCCCGTCATCTGAATGAAGAGAATCTGTGTGGATGGGGTATTATTGAGCTAAAAGCTCTAGTCATGGCTGGGTAACGGCATTAGCCGAGCCTCAGTTAAAACTTCATTGGCTACAGCATTGCCATCCGCTACCCTGGAAGTCCTAAAAGGGACTGGGTGATCTTCTAACTCTTCTTTTGTCCTGATCAGGACTGGCTTAAAGGGGCGAAGCAAAAATGCTTTTCATCTTCCCCATTTCTTCCCCATTATCTGTAGAGGACAGTGTAGAGATAAGGTGTTATTGAGCTATTAAAGCTCTGATCATGGCAAGAGGGTAAGAGCAATAGTCGAGCCTCTGTTAGAACATCATTGGCTACAGCATTGCTATCCATTACCCTCCATGGGTATTAATCACCGCATCTCACGGTCGATTCCCTCCTGAACCTCCCCTTCTTTTGTTTAATTACATACATATATTAATATTTATATAATAAATAATGGTGTATTTGCAAATCTTGTTAGAAAACTTATAAATCTGGGACTTTACATAGAATTTTTGAAAATTTTAATTTAAATATAATTTTCTTTAATATTCTATAACAGAATATATAATTATAATGCAACATTGCACACAGTATGATTTTAAACCTGTTCATTCTTAAACGTCGATTAGAGTGCCCTCTAACTGGCGTAACAGGAATTAGGCTGTTAACATTTCGATATCGAAAAATGGGGAATAGTCTCCCTAAACATAAATAAATAAATACATAAATAGAGAGTGTCTCCCTCTGGTGAGGTAATCGAGAAATCCTGTCAAGAAGCAGGCGTGTTGTTCCAGCTCCCAATACTCAACTCCGTCCGTAAGCGTGGAACGACGTCCTTTCCCAGCACACGAGATATTAGACGTAATTGCTGTGTGGGTGGATGTGCCCGTGCGTGGGGAAGAGAGGCGTAGTAGTTGCAAGTATGCGGGTTTCTTTGCCACCGCTGTCTGTGTTTGCTGATGTTGTGTGCCACACATCATTACAAGGAAAAGGTTCCAGAGAGAATAGATGGGGAAAGAAAAAAAAAAAAAAAAGAAAGAAAGTTTTTCCATCGCTTTACTGGAAACGAGATTATTGAATGCGTTTTTCATGATCCTGGCATTCTGCAGCTGCGCGAGAAAGAGGAAAAAAAAATCCTTTTGCTCGTTGGAGTGATCGTGGCTGTTGAGCTAGACTGGCTTTGCAAAAGAATAAAAGAAAAAAAAAAAAGAAACACAAACATTTACATTGTTGGAAAGATGTGCGCGTGCAACAAAGAAATGTACACCTCGTGGAACGCATATGACTAATAATTTCGTGATCTGATAGCACGTGGCATGAACAAAATATTTCATGGTGTATATTTGGTGTATATTTCATTCTAAAAAAAAAAAAAAAAAATTAAATCATTCATTGGCCAAATAAAGTATTTTCAAGCACTAAATTTATTGGCGTCTGCTTCACTTTGCACTTCATTGGTACATAAACAAGCCGTTGTCATTTTTTTAAACGTTTCATGCAAGATATACAGATATATACCAAAACTGGCAGTGCCCATAAGTAGCTGCACGTGTCACTTACATTCCCATAACTTACGGAACCGAACTGCTCAGTAACGCCTTAACCGCGTCGATCTGTCACGACTTTCTGACATCCACACTACAAACATCTTTGGCGATAACTTCGCTAGGCGACACCATTTTATCGCCCGACTTGCTTTATCTATTAATGACGTCACTCCGGGTGTGGACGTAAGGTGGGAAGTGACGTGGGGGGGGGAGCGCAACGAAAGAATAGCGTTTTCTCTTTAAGAAGTTGAAGTTCTTATCTCAACCCGTTTCCAGGGAGTCGCCAGTTATCCGACACCTTCAGGAAACCCTAGAAAAGATGCCGGGGAGAAGAAGCAATCACCACCCTTCAATCGGTGACTTGAGGGGAGGAGGAAAAGGACTTATCTCACATCCGTCACCAGATGGCGTACAAAAAGACGTTGGGTAAACTTTGACCTCAGTTTTCTCTGCCCTTATAGTGGATGTTGGCAAGCTGTCTTGATACGATATATGACGTTGATGGCGCCAACTATCAGCATGTTACAAGCCACGGAGTAATTCGTGGGGACAGATAGGAGTAGGAGAGATAAATGGACAGCCGGGATCATTAAAGAGTCAAAATATATACTGAAAACAACAAGATCATAAAACATTGTGGAATAATGAAACTGAAAAGATACTCTAATCAGTAAACCATCAAGAAATGTAATGTAACTGGTTACCATGGTAACAGCATGACGTTTCTAACAATGAGACGACATTGTTAAAAAGTCATTACGAGAAAAATATTGTAAATAGAACTTAGAATGTAGAGAAAACTTCCAGAAAATATTAGTTAAAACAAAAAACATATAGAAATGCAGGAAGATGGGGGGGGGATGACTATTATTTCGTGTGTTGAATTTCATTAAAATCTAGTTCCATTCCGCTATGCCATGTTTTCGATATTTAAAGTTTATTAAATGGAAAATTTGAATATGAAGACAATGTGTTAGTTCATAATGTGGTTTCAGTAAGAATTCTTTATATAAACATGAATCTCTGTCTTCAAATGGTTGTCTTAAGTGCATAGCTTCCTTCGATGATGCTACTGAAGAGAAAGTCAATTAGAATGTAACCATACATATTTGTTGGCTCATTATTTTAACAGCCACACTTCGTAGATAGGATCGCTTCACTAGTTTGTTCACCTTTGATGATTTACGCTTTGATTAATGTTGAGGAGAAAATAACCGGTTTGGGTTGAAGCAAACGCAATTGATGAAATGTCAGCCACGTGATTTGTTCATTCTATGGAGAGAGTGAAAAAAAAAAAAAAAATTGGAATAGGAAACTGAAGTGTGCTTAGTTTACAAAGCAATAAAGTATAGGATCCTAATAAACAAAAGAACCATTGTTCGATGCAATCGAGTCGAAATTTGACCTCTGACCCAGTAACAAATACGCCAACACTGACGGCTATTGTATGCAACCAAGCAGTTCATAAAGGCATTAAGTAGATGCAGACGATCATCCATTGGGTAATGGGTAGTGATTGCAGACGTTTTTTTTTTTTTTTTTTTTTTTTTTTTTTTTTTTTTTGGTCGGGTACTATATTCCTGTTGTTCGCATAGAGAAAAATCCCGAGAAAGTATTGTTCTCTCCACACACACCACTTGAGGTCACGTGATGGGATTATATAGTTTTATAAACGTGCTGCAGGTGGCAGCATGTCAGAACAAAGAAAGCCCAAAGGCTTGTTGTTAACAAGGTCAACAACGGTTGGGCGAGTCACGTAGAAATTAAAGGGTAACGTACCTAAACAAAGCAAATAAACTAAACAATAATAAAAAAAAAAAAAAAATCCCCCTGCTCAATTATCCGTAACGACAAGTCTATGTAACGACAGGTTGTCAAGCACGTACTACCGGTAGACACTTCTTTAAATCGATTCTCCGTGTGACGTGAAGGACAAAAACAAAACAAACAAAACAAAAACAAAAAAAAAGATTCAAAGTTAAACTGTTGTTTCACATTGAGTGTAAATCCAAGGTCTCGGGTTCAAAACCCTGCCCTATTGCTCCGGTCAACGGGATCTGGTCGTGATTTGGGCAGAAACGTAAAATGAGATAAAAATCTCACGAAAAAAAAAAAAAAAACATACGGTCGAACAATGTAACGCAACCGGCTACCATGGTGATAGCACAACGTTCTCAACAATGGGAAATCACGTTGTTAAAATAGCTACACAATACGTCACGAGCAATATTTATATCATTGTTGATGAGGAGTGCAAGCAAACTAATAAAACCGGTATTATTTAGGTCTAAAAAAGCGATTATTTACTTTGAACACAGATATAAACAAATACCATGATGCCATGCGGTTTTTACTGCTACTTAAAAAAAAAATGACATTATACAGATATGTTTCTCCTGTACAAATCAGTATGCAGTCCACGCATCCTTCAGGTCCTTTACCCCGAATAAAAATTAATGTTGCATACCACCAGAGGCAGAAAAGAAAAATGAATAGGCTTCCTGTACACTACAATTAACAACAGCGTTAATAAATATAGCCTAGTTTTTGCCTCCTCCATCAACGCATCACCCTCCAGGGACAACCTGTGACAAATGGATGCCGACACGAAACCTCGCGCGCACACACACACACACTATCCCTTCTGAAGACAGAAGCGATACTTCCTTGAACAGGAGGTTCATTTCCACGATAATAATTTGAGGTTTGATTACTCAGAATAACCTCGGATGTTTGGCGATACGACAGGTCAATTTCCCCAAGAGAATGTGGAATTTTAATGTCCAAACCAACAGATCGGAATCTGGTTGAGTAAGGATTCTAATGCGATTTGTCCATTGCAAAAATAGCCCGTCAGATGGAGCTAGGAGAAAACAATGCGTTTTTTTAAACAGCAGATGACTTAACTAAAGTGTAAAAACATTAAAAAGACTCCAGTGGTGCCGCCTACAGGACACTTCATGAACTAATAACGATGATGCCATGGCGTCCACCTTGCAGAAGATTTTCGAAACTAAAGTAAATAAAAGGAATATCGAAATAGGGTAATAACAACGCCATCTATTGATCATTTTCAATTTCATCGGACAGATCGAAACCCGAATATTTATGAACGTGTTAGTACCACCTTTTAACCGCCTTCATTTGGTGATAACTCTTCATCAAAATGGGTTTATTTATTAGTTTAATACGCACAATCCCGCACATTTGTATGCTAATCAGAGTACACCGTATTTCACACGGTATTTAAGCCGCACATTAATGTTTTTGTCGATCTCCGGACGAGGCTGTAATTTCCAACGTTACATTAACAAATTCTCGAGGACCCTTACAGCAGACGACGGGGAGGGAGGAAGTTGCTGATATACAACAGTAACAGCCCCGAAAGCGTGTGTATGAGTGCCTACAAAGATCTTCCTTCCCTCTCTCTCTCTCTCACTCACCATCCCCCTGCCGTGTCCATAATCTCTGCTGGGAGAGTTTTATTAAAGTTGCAACGATGTCAGGTTATTACCTGCTCTTCGTTTTCCTCTGAAGACCACGAGGTGAGCGCTCCTATCATAATGTAGATGAATGGTTGGTGGGGTAATTTCCTGTCACATTTCCGAAGGCATGCGGAGCGTGTTATCAGGTCTGGGGAGAAACGGGGAGGAGGGGGAAAGGATGCTAACGGAGACTACGACAGATTCGGCACTCCATACACTCGTGTGAGGGGGGGGGTGATAAACTCATGTGTGGGAATGTTTCACGTGCAATAGTTTCTACGAATGGTAGCAGAGACAAAGAGATAAGCTAGCATCTATTTCATTAGGAAAATAATCCTATAGTTCAAAATCGAGGACCGACACATATTTATGCAAGGATATCTAGTGCAGCAACATCTCCATCTGATTGGCTAGTTGGTGAAATAATATTTAATTTGAAAAGCAAAAAAATTAAGAGACCATCGTCCGAAAATTCGCCATTTTTTTTTTTTTAGGTTAAATCAATCTTCATGCTTCGGTAGCTTACAAAAACTCGTTCTTGTTCTCCATTGAATATTAAAAAATATGCAAATGATAGTGGTTTATTCATTAAAGGTCCATTTCGTAATACTATTCTTGCACAGATTTTAATCAACATTTAAAATACCAAATTAAAAAGAGTTTGGCTACAGTAGACTTCTTATATATTACGGATAGACGGACCAAATGAATCTAATAGGTGCTTACGTATTTGGCAAAAAACGACCTCTAATTAAAATTACTATTCGAAAACCACCTGTTTTTAAAGGAAGTGAAAAATGTGTTCAAATGCCATCTTATTTCTATGATCTAAGACAGGGTTGGCTACAACGTAGCTCGCGAGCTGCATGCGGCTCGCGTCACTTCACGCTCTACCAGGAAAATATAAACTCTACCAGGAAAATATTTACTTGTTTATTAGTAGAGGCCTTCCTTGTATCCATTTTCTTAGTAAGCTTCTTAAAATTATGTGTGTAATTAGTCAAAACAGTTCTTACAAGCTCGTTCAAATGTTCATCATTTAAAACAGATCTATATTTAGATTTAATAAATTGTAACTAACGTGTTGTGGCAGGCAGGCATAGCTTCTGATTCCCCTTCTCCCCACCACCCATCTCGCCATGTGCACACTCACTCCCGGACCATCGCATCGGTCGTTGCGGCTCTTCTAAGTCTTATCGGAATTATTTTGGCTCCAAAAGGACAAGTAGTTGGCCATCCCTGATCTAAGGTCTAAAAAGTAAAATTGTTTATTTGTAAATTAGTAATATTCATCCGTAAAGATGGCCATATTAGCGAATTATGTCAAAACTGTAAAGTTCAGCATATCACCACTAGGTAGCAGCACTATCACAGTCATGCATGTTGTTCGTGGGTACGCAGTTTCTACGTGACGGATCAACAAAAGAAAGACGAACGACAATGAACTTACAAAGAAAAGTAACAAAAACGCAAAAATGGTGATGCAGACAGAGTGGTAATACTTCGTAAGCAAATGAAGATGAATTTCACAGCCCGGTGTGAGACCACCGTCGCGCTTATTGGAGGCCTGAAGTGGAAAAAGTTCCATGTTTAGTCTCTAGAGCAGGGTTTCCGAACTATGTAAAATAAAAATAAAAAATGATAAAAATTAGGAAAAAAAATCCTCAGCTCACCAACGGTAAAAATGCACTATAGGTTTAGTAATAACCTTTCGTGGATGGTAGCCACATAAAAAAAAAAAAAAAAGGCTAAAATTAGGAACAACATCGCATATGCAGGTTACGTAAAGGTTTTGGAGATAAAATGTCAGATTTAGTGAAACTAATTGTCAATAAACTAGTGGAACGTGCTCAGTGATCCACTGCATAACCATCGCTTGTTGCAAATCTCAGAAAAAGTTACCATGGCAACGGTGAATATTTTGCGACCATTTTTATACAACAGAGTTTCCAGTTTATCTAAGAAAAGCTATCCAAATTTAAGTAAAACGGTATATGAAAATAATTATTGTGTGATAGGCAAGAATTTTTTTTAAAAAATGGACAAAAAAAAAGGCGTTGTGGTTGTATTCAGCTGCTTGTTTCTTCCTTACAAGTACCACCACTATAGTCAGCTATCTCAAGCAGTAGAAGCTACCATCGGTATGTGGGTAAGCGCGTAATCATCCTCCCCCCCCCGCCACTCAAACTTTGTTTCCATTTGTCCATAAACAGGCAACGAAGCAGCCGTTTCCTTGACAAGTCTACAACAGCATGAGATACTCGGTGGAAAACACTTGATAGCCAGCTGGTCGCCACTTGGCATGTGTTGCCATTGCCAAGAATGCACGTGCGTCCAACAACTACAACAACAGCACACACACACACACAAAAGGATGACGTGTCTTACGAGACAGACAAGACGGTGGCTTCTGAATTTAGTTGCAATCTAAACAAGCAAATAACAAGTCGACCTACGCCAGTGGCGCACTCAGGATTTAATCTTGGAGGGGGGCCGAGTACTCATGATTTAATCTTGGGGGGGGGGTGAGTTGAGTAGATGATTTGAGAATACACACTACGCATTGCATACGACCTATGACTGAGCATCTGCAGTGATCGCCAATACATGATACCCCTGATCGCTTGTCCGGCTCGGACAAACAAAGTATCGCCCGAGCACTTTTTCGTTCGCCTTGCGTTCACAACGGCCGTAATTCCAGAGAGCCAGAGGGTATTCCCACCTTATTTGACTTATACAAATAGAAGACACGACACAACATAAAATTTAAAAAAAAAAAAATTAATTAGGAGAAGATTTTTGGAAAATATTTTAGTCTTTTTTTTTCTTTTTCTTTGGGGGGGGGGGGAGGCAGGGCCCCTTGGCCCCCATCCTGGGTGCGCAATGACCTACAGTCAGCGCAGTTACTTGGCGGCGATGATGAAAATAAGCTTTCAACCCTTGTTCAAATACCCGGATGGTATTTTTTTTTTTTTCTCCCTTATGGTTAGTAAAATAACAACCATACCTCTAACAGAGTGGAGGAAAAATGGCTTCAAACGAATGCATAGCTGACAGATATAGCACATAAGTGACTGAGCTATGCGGTTTGGATTTTTTATTTATTTATTTATTCTTTATGTACAGGAGCTCCTCTCGCTGCGACTGATGCATTTTTAACTACGCTATTTGAACGCTATAATTAAATCAACGAATAATATATAAACAATCAACAATAACAAAAAAATGTTTGATTATTTTTCAGCACGTAACAATAGTCTCAACAGACAGTGAATCAAAATCCGTTTCCTTAGCAACCGTAACTATGTTTATCTGGTAATAAAAACGGAGTGATCAAAAAGTTTCGAAACCTTTATTTTTGTTTTCTCTCTAAGATAACAGAGTTCGCGTATTTTTCCATTTTGTAACTTTCCTTAAGACGATTTTTTTTTTAAAAAAATACAGGCTGTTAGATTTCAGAAAGATTGTAAAATATTCAACCCATAATCAGACTTTATAAAGTATAACTCCTAGATGAGAAACGATCTTAGCTGATTCTACTCTAGCTACATCTAGCGGAGGAGCTTTAAACTACTGAGCAATGACGTCACCTGGTGATCAGTCCGAAATCTTCGATTTCACCTCGTATATTTCAGACACTGGAAAAAAAAAAAAAAGGAAGTCTAGTTTGTGGAAGAAACACGACATCCAGTAACTGCTTAATTTTAATATCCATGGCCGTTAATGACTAAATGTCACGTAGATCATTTTAGAATACGTAACAAAGGAACAGCCATAACACGGAGTAGCTCTTGACGAATCCAAATACACAATGAAAAGATGAAGTTCACGTTTATAAATGGAAACTCTCCGATGGCAGCGCCTATCACTGATTATAATAACGGACACAAACATCCTCATGCTACTCGAATCGAACCCTCCGTTGTTATGCTAACAATTACCCGTCTTCTGCAAGTGATTTGCTGTCATGCATTTCACCATGGTTCTCTCCCAACAAATCCACAGTCCCGCAATAACATCACTCGCAGAACGTAATCATCAAAACATTGTAGCTATAAGTGGATTATGAACGAGAGCTTCTCATAAATATTTTACGCGACTTTTGTACTTGAACATACGAAATTGATGGTAGAGTTGAGATATTTGTCACGTACAATACAAACTCCATTTCCATGGAAACAGAACATTTAAGAGAGATATTCCAGTTGATACAATAAAATCCATCAACAGATCAATACTTATAGTTCTTATAAGAACTGGGCGATGGACTGAGTCCTTGACTCTTTATCCCGTCATCTGAATGAAGTAAATCTGTGTGGATGGAGTGTTATTGAGCTAAAAAGCTCTAGTCATGGCTGGGTAACGGCAATAGCCGAGCCTCAGTTAAAACTTCATTGGCTACAGCATTGCCATTTGTTACCCTGGAAGTCCTGAAAAGCCAACAGATCAATACAGCAATTTGTATTTCTTATAAAAGGAATTATTTGAAAAAATAAAAGGTGTTTGAACGATTCACGTGTTTTTTTTTTTAAATATTAACTGTAGAGATTAATTTAATTTGATATATTTATATCTATTTTAAAGAAATAAAATATTTTATAAATATATAATTTATAAAAATTATTAAGTAGACCAGATATTCCGTAAACGAACTATATGGTCATACTTTGCAGAATTGCAAATACAGGTCATGAAAAGACAACATGAAATGTGTTATGTTCCATTGAGTCGTGTCCGACTCCTGGTGATTCTATGAACATAGACCCCTCCATTCAGATCTTCCTCTGGACGTATCTTTCAGAATTTCCAGGCGCATTCCAGCTGCTTCTTAAACTCCATCCACCCATCTAATTCTTGGTCTTCCTCTTCTCCTGCTTCCATCAACTTTAGCAAGCATCATCATCTTCTCCAGGCTGTCATTTTCTCGCATAATATGTTCAAAGTATGTCAATTTTTGCTTGATGATCATAGCTTCAAGGGAGCAATATTTCTTTATTCTGTCCATCACTGATTAATTGGTTTGCTTTGCAGTCCATGGTATTCTTAGTAACCGTCTCCAAACCCATAATTCAATTCATCTATCTTCCTTCTTTCACTGTTTCTCAGGGTCCAACTTTCACATCCATACAGTACAGCACCACAGGGAATACCACTGCTTGCACGATTCTGATTTTTGTTGCGAGGCTAATATCTTTATCTTTAAAGATCTTGCTTAAATTTGTCATTGCTTTCTTTCCCGAGTAATAATCTTCTTCTAACTTCAATACAACACCCATCTTTATCAATTCGGGATCCTGGGAGCACAAAATTGAGAACTACTTCCATTTTCTCCCCATCTACTTGAAAATCATTAAGTTCACATAAGAAAGAAAGCTATGATTATGTCTTTTCACATATGAAATGTGAAAAGACATAATCATAGCTTTCTTTCTTATGTGAACTTAATGATTTTAATCATAGCTAAAAATGCATAGATTTTTGCTCTATTGGTCTTTATGCTGATCCATGTAATATTGTGTATTTTTTCTCCTTCTATTCATCTATCTATTTAATGTCTTCCTTCTATTTAGTATTTCAGTTAGTAAATTATTTTTACTTAAGTAAGACTGAAATCATTACTGATCGAAATACAAAATTTAAAAAAATATAAACTACAGTCGATATTTTAAAGATGTCTTTTTTGAAGTGCTTCTTTTCGCCAACATAAACATAAGAGCCTTATTTGAGAGACAATACACAAATGATGATGACGCGCTACACAAGCATAAGTAACCCTAACCACATGTCCGATATGTTAATTAGTTTGGACACCAAATCCTAAAAAAAGATTTAGTGGGCTACAAGTCAAAAATCCATTAAGAACTCTCCCCGTCCACAGTTCGTTTCCCCTAAGCACTGGGGCGATTTCAATGCACTCCGATCATTTTGGGCCATTAAAACACGTGTCTGCCAACCCTCTCCTAATGATACCTGCAATAATTACACATCCAGGCAGCAGCCTATCGAACACTGCACATGCGCGCTAATATTACCAGAAAACTGCCAGAAAGTGGGGGGGGGGGTGAATCTTACGCACACTCGGAGGAGAATGTCACCTTGGGGACCCTGTGCCGGCTTGCCGTTAGATGTCCTGCGGCTGCTTTAGAACGCTAAGATGAATCTCTAAGACGGCGAGAGGCAGGAGAGATGAATATTCGGCTGCGTTTTTATCTCTTTCACACCCCGTCCACAGATGGCGAATAACAAGCCTCCCTCTTCATTAATTTAGCGCTCCCAGGGCCGGTGCAGTTGTTAGCGCGCGCTGATTAACTACACGTTTGCATCTTACGCCTTTCAGAAGCTTTGCCTAAATACTGGCCTTGCGTTTTTTTAATGGACGCCTGACACTACGAATTAGCGAACAAAAACGGGCGAGAGGGGGGGGGGAACTAATCCCGTACTTGAGGGGGGGACTACATGCGCAGCTACAAAAACAAACCTAACAATGGCACGCTTTCCAAATGTAAATTCCTGCCCGTAAATACATCTTACATAAAAAGTAACCGTCCACTCAACTTTCTCGGCTTCTTTCAAGCATAAAAAAAAAAAATCCCCGGCACTACATGACGTCATCGGACGATTACTTCCGATCAGATTTTCCGTCGTTCTAGCGGATCCTAGATGTTTCATCCCCAAAATCCCCCCCCCCTTACTTCATCTAATCTCGATTTTGTAATAAAATCACACCCGAATGATTTTCTTATTTCCTGAATCCGGGTATTTCTTAATGCCATTTTTACCGACCCTGTTCCGCTTCTCCTTCAATACTCCGATAACCCACGACAGAACTTTGTTCGCAGAAATGCTGAATTGCCGAACTGTGAATGACGATACAGCACACTGTACGGTGGGTGACGTTGCAGGATTCAGACTTACGTGGGTGATACATGACAATTGAAAGCGATTGGGACAAATGCAAAGTGTGCGCCAGACCGAAGCCATTAAACCACTGCTTTTAGCTATGGGTCACATTGACGGAAATCAGCCAAAAAAAAAAAAAATCCGCTTTCTGCTTCACAAAATGGGGAGCTAATTGCCACTCTGCTCCGTATTTGCATCGACTAATATACCGTCAGCAGACTCACAAGGTGACCTTTCTTGAAGGTAAGGAGCAATTAGACCAATAGTGGATAGGATAATTATTTCGAAAGCCACTGATGGTATAGTAGGAACACATTTCCCTGCTAGCACTGTTATTATGACAATTATCAACCTACAAAAGCATTAGTTATTATATCAAGGACGTGGGAAAATAACCAACACTGTAATACGAACATCCTTGTTGCCCTACCAATCCGTAATCGAAACAATGGTACAGTTATCTGTTTTTCATTGTTGATTTAACAATGCATTTCACTGTTAAAGTTTAGAATTTACAACAATAACTATGGAAGATCAACTGCTACATTAACAATGGGAAGTTGGTTGCTAGGTAACTAAAAACTACTTAATGATGTTCTTTTTAAGCCATATTCGTAACAATGATACTTTTTCTTTTTTTCTTTTTTTTTTTGTTTACTACCATTCTCTGTTTCATATTTCAGACAATTCATGCAAATTGTACAGAAGATTTTCTTAGATTTTACGTTAAATGACTATGTTTAATGTCGTGGGCATTCTCTAGGCCCTATTAGCGACTGTCTTTCATGCAACACAACCACGTCAGACAAACAAGATTGGCAATTGGAGAACTCACTAGGAGAATGAACCTCACAGAAATGGGAAACCAATTACGTTCACTGTGGCCTGTGATGGGCATCCCTGGAGAGGTCTTTAATGAATACGCAAGGGTGCATTAAGCATATCCTGTGACGACACAACCACCGAATTCCTTAGACATAGTGACAGAAAAGATTTATAATGGGACCGATGCGATTGACTCAGATGACAAGAAAATCGCATAGGAAGACAGATGCGACCAATGCAAATAGCGCTAATGCGTCTTTGGCTAGAGAGAGAGAGGGGGGGGGGGAACATCATCTACACTCCTCCGCAAAAAAATTAGGCGTGGATAACTTCGTTGGTAAAAAAGTGTGTCAGTAGAAAATTTTCAATTTTGGTTCCATTGTGTTTAGCAGATGGTGAAGTTGTTATGCGCGTGCAGTACCTTCCTCCCCACGCAGGGGAGGGATATCTACACACACGCACGCAAAGTGCATACAAAGCAGGTGCGCTAATAACTACTAATGCCAGCGACCACGGCTGTGTTTCTCCCCTTTCTTTGTATAATAAACTACGGGGTGGAAAGAACTGGGGGGGGGGGGAGCCACCTGCCAACCCGCACTACAACAACGATACGTCACGATATGACCCCCTACCTCCATGACGGCTCAAGGATCTTCCTGCATACAATAAATGTGTGGAGCAGAAAGCTATAAAGGACAGGTCAGCATGACCGCCACCAGAGCTGTCGCAGTCGATTGCAAATAACAATGTCAAGTGCTCCGTGTGCCGCTGAATGTGCCCCTATTGTCATCCCCACATTGATAAAGAGTATGGCGGAGGTAGAATTCCTTTCACTTTAACGACAACTTTAATATATTTCATCGGCGAGCACTACATGCTTGTAGGGAGCAGACAGCTGGTCTATGAGAGCCGATTGGCTTCGTAGCACGCTTCTGTAGCGGCGGCAGCAAAATAATTAACAAGCGCTTTAGAGGAGAGAGGGAACACACAAACAGTGGTTAGAATATCCAGTTTTAATTGCCGAAACTTAAGTAACATGTAATTAAGACATTATAAATCGAGTTAAAAATTTAAGGAAACATCATTCTTAAGCTTAGAAAAGTAACGTGAAACAACCTGATAATTAGTATAAACAATTAACGCTAAAACTGTGCAACATTATGAATCTTTTAACCTGCACTTTCTCTAGTTTTAAAACCTCTAGAAAAGCGCTTTTAAACAATGCCAGTAAAATGAACGCAACAATGAGAAATTCACAGGAAAATAGCGTTAACAATTAACAGCAGACCGCGTGAGCGCCACTGGAGGCCATTTAATGTACATTTCTCGGTGCTTAAGTCAATAGACAACTCCGTTAGCTAGAAACGTGGAATTAAAAGTGACTAAATTTATAGTTAGGGCCACAAAAATGACATAAATGATTTATATCAGAACTGAAAGAGCCTATGTTGGGAATATGTGGCTGACACTTTGTGAAATGACGTCATAATTATTAAACAACGTTTCAAGATTTGTTTGACATATTTACCAGCTCTAGTGCTAACACTGCTCTGTTCTGGTTAAGTCAAAACCATTTGTGTCAACTCAGGAGAAAGCACAGTCCATTCTGAAATAAGCAGAGATGCATCATTTATTTATGGGCGAGTACGATGGATGGGCAAAGGAATAGGTTACTAGGAAATCTTACTGTTAAAGATCAAACCCAGAACTTTTTTTTCCTCAGTGTCCACTTCTGGCTTCCAACAATAAGCAGTTGCTGCTTATTGGACGGTGATGGTAGTGTGTGTGTGTGTGTGCGCGCGCGCAAAATAAACACACTAAAATGGCATCTTCCACTTTTATTAATACGTATTACATTCACTGATTTTAAAGGTGCGACAATAATCTAAGGACCGAAGGTCCGAGGAAGCCGTCCACAAGAAACATCTGTATTGTTTGGTTCCTTAAAGAATGCCATTTATGCTGTAAGCAGAAGAGTACTAAATGCCTATATTTGAGACAATAAGATTAAAAGTAATGCCGTTTCTGAAGAAAGTAAGAAACTAAAATAAGAATATCAATAACTTGGTTTTAGCTTTGCAAACGGAAGGTTTTGCTTTACCGATACGAAAGCGATCCCATCGGCATATAATAATGGTTGTATTTTAAAATTCTGGAGGGAAACAATGTGGTTCTTGGTTATTTCAGATAAACTATGACAACATCCAAGAAATAAACGTCGATTTGCAATCTTTCAAAAATTCAAGGTGTGAGAGAAGGAACTGAATCTTTACTCTTTTTAAAATCAACTGATAGCATTTTTTATTATTACGTGATACCTCCAAGGAGTTCAAAGACTCATCGAGGGAGGGCACCTACTCTACAGCCTCCTGCCTCCACCCTCAGTCCACCAACTACAGCGAACCGCAACTACACCAACGCGATCTACTGCCAACTAGTACCACTAGTATTTTCACAGACAATCACAAACTTCCATGCCCTCGGCGGGATTCGAACTCATAGTCTTTTGGCTGGAGAGCAGATACGCTTACTCAGCCAACCAGGCCGTCCACATAGACACTGGAAAATGTACACTCTACCAGAATATATCCTCGATTAATAATTAAGTGTTGGAGATAGCTACCATTACAAACTTGGTATAAAATTCCTTTTATTTATGATTAAGTGTTAGCCACCAGAGTCATTTGAATAGCAATCTTGTATAATGACGTCACCATCAGCATGACAATAAGAGCTGTTTGGGAGTTAGTTTTGTCTCATTTTGTCACTAAAAATGATCCAACTGAAACCAAAATAGAAATGATTCCATAACTTTCAGTAAAAAAAAAAAAAACTGTTTAGTCAAACTGGAATTGTTATATGTACGGGAAAAAAAAAAATTGACGAAACAACTAATGGGTGCTTATACATCTCGCAAAACGTGTCGATAAATGAAAACATTAGCGAAGCTAGTAAAATATAAAATTTAAATAAACCAAATTATTATAGTATGACAATATCCAAGAATGATGATGAGATTAAAAAGATGGCTGAAATCCGGTGAAGTAGAATAGTTCAAGAGAGAACTGAATATAGGATGGTTGGGGGGGAAGCCTTGGTACAGCAGTGAATAAAAATGGCTGCTGATGATGATCGCAATACAGTGTGTTTCAAAAATAATGACCCGATTTCAAATAATTATATTTAACTAGACGCCATCTTCTTATTAACTAAGCGTAGCGGCTAGTTGGGCACTAGTAGTGGCATCTAGCAGTCGTCATATCAAACTCTGGGCCAAGGCCTTTCACATGGTACAAGTCGCATTCATTTGTAGTTCGTGGTTGCAGAGATATACAGTTTTTAAATCGGAAATTCTTTTTGAAACACCCTGTATAATTACTTCCCATTATTTTACTGAACTATAACAGTTCTATATTTCCAATAATAACAGAACACTAAAAGTATTTACAATGTTTTTCGAATACTTTCACGATACTTCAGTTATTTTTAATTTTACGGCTACTTCGAGTATCATTAGTTAAAGAGTTTTAAAAGTATCTGAAGTTTTCGCATACTTTTTGTAATTCATATACTTTTTTTTAAAAAAAAAGTAATGTATAAGAATGCACAAAATTATACACTGATTACATTTACTTTGTTTACATGTAGTGCTTGACATTAATTACTGATAAAATCCAAAATTATTGCACTGAAAGATGTCTTTCTTAAACCGTATTCACACAAAATAAAAGGATATGATACCAGAGTTTATACGAGCTTCCGTAACTCAGTCGGTATAGACGAAGACCGTTGGTCGGAAAGACCTCGGTTCGATTCCGTCCAAGATATGAGGAACCTCTTTCGACTAAAGGTGAGTTAGCCGGTCTCATAATACGAAGGCAGAGGATTTTTTTCTACTGGAAACTTGGGTTTTTCGTGCCTTAGGGTAATAGATGGTAACTGCCTTATCCTCGTATTACGGTTGAGAGGTCCAAGGATACTTGGAAGGCCGTGGGTGCTTTAGTGCCTGTTAGAGCCACTGATGGATCGATACCATAGTTTATACCGAAAAACTGAAGTCTTTTTTACGTTTTGTCTTGGTATTTCAGAAAGAAATGGCATTTTAAAGGTTAAAATGACTTTAACACGTAACTTAGTTTCATCCTGATATCACGATCTATATCATACGCATTTTTCTCTCCGGGTACTCCGGTTAAAAACTTTCCAGAAAATCAGAATAGATGCAAATACCTAAATAGGATCTCTACGGACTACAAACAAGTAGTATAATAATTTTAATATTACTTTATTATATTTTTTGTAACAAATAAAAATATTTATTATTATAATACTATTACTCATCATCTTTTAAATGTATTCCGTATTGATCTCGGCAATCTAATGGGAAATTTGGTATTTTACCTTTTATTCCTGTCTTCAAATTCAATTATCTTGATTTTAACCTCATTATCTGTGTGTGTGTGTGTGTGTGTGTGTGTGTGTGTGTGTGTGTGTGTGTGTGTGTGTGTGTGTGTGTGTGTGTGTGTGTGTGTGTGTGTGTGTGTGTGTGTTTCACTAAATAAGATGCAAGCAACATTACAGTAATTATGTGGTATTCCTATTATCGCTCAGTGAATACGCCCCACTGATGCTGGGCAAATGTCCAAGACCTCTGATAGTGCGTTATTAATTATTTTATCTGTCACTTATTACTTGATGCTACTGTAACAGAGCCAGCAGCTAAGTCCAACATTTATCATTTCATCGGGAAAGTCAATGCTTATCCTCAACTATCAATTCACTTTGTAGATGGACATAAACCAAGCAGACAAGCAATTCATAATTTATTAAAAAAAAAAAAAAAAACGATCGTTGAATTCAACTAATAAGAACTTGATAAAATTATATGTTATCGAGAAACACATCCCACAGTATTAAATATCCATTTACGGGATTTTCTGTTCGCAGACAAACCCACGAAAGGTTTTAAACATAAAATACATCAGTACTGTGGGCGGACAGAATTTTATTTTATTTATTTATTTGTTTTGTATTTTTTTATTTATTATTTTGTGTAGTTCGAAAATCCTGTTCTGGAGACAGAAAAAAAAACTTTTCAAGACACTTCAGGGTGTTTAATAAACGGGGCAGTAGTCCCACACCTGGCGATGAAATTCATCTCCCACTTAAAAAGTGTCCGCGATATTGACAGATTATGATTTATCGTGTTTTTTTTTGTTGTAAGCATTGCCTCTAGTTATCTGATAACTAAATAACTGCATGAAATGTTCTGAATAATTTCCAATAAGGTCGTTATTATTCATTATCTACCTAACATGGATGTATTTCAACTATAATGAGGTCCGTCACTTGGACCATCCTACTTCCATTTATTCTCCTATCGCTCTGCCTCTTGTTTCACTCCTGTACATTTTCGTACACAAGTTTATCTGTATTCCGTATCTTTCCAGAAGTCTGAGTAGTTCTTTTTTGCTCAACCTCATCCTTTTTCCAGATATAATCTTCTAAAACTTCTTTCTTTCTTTTTTTTTTTATCTTTCTTCTTAATTTCATATTATCACACAAAACTTTGAAAAATCATGTGTAACCAAAGAGCCACTACTCATCATGGTTACATTAGCCATAAAGTTACAGACAGCTATGTAATACATCATCATGCTACTATACACAGACAAAATTTGCGTGCAACATACAAAGTTAATTTGGTTTCGAAATAAAATAAAGTACAAAAAAGTAGTAAAACAGCTTATTTCAATGTTACGCATAAGACCAAATCTTTCAACACAATATACTCGAAACCTTTACCTTAACTTTAATAATTCATATAATTATTTAAGAACAGACTTTCCTCATTTCGGTAAACATTCTTTGATTACATTCCTGTAATTGTTTGGGTTGGTTTTCATTTCTTATTGATAGAGATATAAGAATATTTTTGGAGCTAAATAAATATTGTGTAGTGCTGTATGATATATAAATACATGGTCTGAAAGGTTCTCGGCCTCGACCATAGATGGCAACACTATCGGCAAGATTTTTTTTTTCTAAAGTGTCATCTGTCATAAGCATCCATATGAAATTGCAAGCCATTCTACCAAGTACAGTCGTTTGTTTTATACAGCTGTCTGAAGCAAAAGTGTTGTCTGTACCCTAGAAATGGATAAATTGAGTAACGTTCGGTTGTAAAATTCTTTGTAAAAGAAGATTTAACGCCAAAAGAAATTCGAGTTCATAAAAGTGTTTTCGACAATTAAGAAATGGGCTATCGAGTTTAAACGTGGCCGTACCGGCCTTGAAGATAATCCAAAAAGTGTAAAGGACATCCAAAAAGTGTAACAGCACCAGAAATCATTGATCAAGTGCACGATATGGTATTGGATGACCGGCGAGTCAAAGTGCGTGAAATTGCTAAGACTATAGGCATTTCAAAAGAACTTGTAGGATATGTTTGGATGAAGAATTGCAAATGAAAAAGCTTTGCGTAAGATTGGTGCCGCGCAGATCAAAAACGCACTCGCATGAAAATCTCTGAACAGTGCTTGGAGCGTTTTAACAAGAATAAAATTGATTTTGTGCGTCGATTTATTACTACGATCCAAACAGCAGTCAAAACAGTGGACAGAAGCAGTTGTTCCGCACCAAAGAAGACAAAGTCGGTTCCATCAGCAGGAAAAGTCATGGCATCGGTGTTTTGGAATGATAAAGGCATTTTGTTTATTAATTATCTTGAAAAAGGCAAAACAATAACCGGGGAATATTATTTCGATCTTTTAACCAGACTAGACGAAACAATTCATGAGAAAAGACTCGGTTTGCAGAAGAAAAAAATCATCTTTCATCAGGACAATGCACCTGCCCACAAAGGTGTTTTCGCAATGGGAAAATTAAGGGATCTGCACTACGAATTGTTGGAACATCCACCCTACTGCCCAGATTTGACTCCCTCTGACTTCCATCTCTTCCCAAAACTAAAACCCTTCCTCGCTGGTCAGCGTTTTTCTTCGAATCAAGGTGATTGCAGCTGTAGAGGAGTATTTTGCAAATCTTACTGAGACCCACTACAGGGACGGTAGAATGGCTCTAGATCATCGCTGGAATAAATGTATTATTCTCAAGGGAGATTATGTTGAAAATTAAACATAATTTTGAAATTACAAATTCGTTTCTTCATTGTTAGGCCGAGAACTTTTTAGACTACCCTCGTATTTCTAGTATAAAACTCTATACTAATAAAACTTTGCAAAGCTCTGTTGCTATGATCTGTTGTGCTACAAGTTTCTGCTGATAAGTTTTTTTTTTTTTTTTTTTTTTTTGCGAGCAGCAGGTTACCAGAATAAACAGCTAGACAGGTCGGATAATAACAACGTTTTTAGCATATATGAATTAATTAACAAAAACCTACGTCTGGAATGTTCAATCATTCCTGTCTTTTCTTTATCGTTCCATCGGTTAGGAATCATCATAGTAGATGAAGTTGAGGAAACACAAAGAAGAATTTGAAAGAGGAAACACGAAACAATAATTAAAAGAAAACGAAATAAGGCGACACGCTACCGCCTATGGCGACAATAAATATATCACGCAAAGCTAATTAGAATGCTGTTAAAGTGATCTCACAGCACATTCCGTGAGAGAGAGAGAGGACAAAAATGTAATAGCGCAAATAAGTGACGAAACGTAATTGCCGGTTCAATGAATTTATTGCCAAGCAGGTGAGGTCACGCAAAGCTGGAAAGTCAAGAAGGAAAGTATTCGAAATTAAGAATGCTATTCAGAACGCTAGTCAATCACAATTAATTTAATAATATTTCCTTTCTACGTGCAGTAAGCACCGCTTAATTTTTTTCCATTTTTTTAAATTCATGTACCTGATGAAGGTTAGAAGTTCGCCCACTTCCTAATAACGTCCAACTACATCAAAGCGGTGGAAACTGGGAAAAAAAAAAAAAAAAAGAAGTATTTTTGTATTTCACTTCGTAATTGGCAAGATACGAAATTGTATTATTCGTCCAAGTCATTCGACGGCTAACTTCAGAAAAATCAAGACAACTTGAAATCCGATCAAATTTCCAACTTATGTAACTCAAAACAGGCGCTCGTGGCAATAACGGAATCCCATTAAGAACCTCTGAAGATGTTGGCTGCCATCTCGCTAAAGAAATGTATAATCTCTACAAAACACACGGTTTTTTTTTTTTTCTTACGAGCAAAGAAAGGAAAAAATACAAAGGCCACAAGTCACATTGGGATGCGCAGAGCATCTTGCACGTATTTGAAGTGGACCCCAATGAAAGCAGGTTTTTTTTTTTTTTTTTTTTTGGTCCATCTATCTGTTTCTCGTTCTTTCTTCTTGTGCCTTTTCTACTCAGAACAACCATACAAAGGCCAACAGCACCAGTAAGTCTCTAGAGGCTTGCCCTGAGGCACGAAGCGATCTCTAGTAATTGAGACAAAAGAAAAAGATCGCGTTACTCCATCTCCCCCCCCCCACAAGATGTAGGTTAGATGAGCCTCCAGCACTACCTGTGTGGACTGAAAAGATCGAGGTGTTTTTTCCGCTTCGAATCGATTTGTTTTTCAATTTGAACTGTAACGGACCAAAGTTTGCGCGACTCACAATACAAAATTCTTAAGAAGCTACTTTTAAGGAATCCTTCGCTCCATCTTCGTATTTGTTTACCATGTATCCTCTCTTATCGGATAATAGCAAAACCCCTTACATATACAAACATCCGACACAGAGGGAGAAAAATAGAAAAACACTGCTTAGTTGACAAAAACATTTCAATTTCAAAGAAATTCTTTATTTGATACTGTATATATATCATTAAATATATCATTAAATTCTTCGAAAGTTTGGTTACGGCAGATGTTGAAAACTAATAAAAATTTTACACATATTCCTAAATAAAAAATTTTATAAATCTTTGTTGAATGTTCGAGTAGAAATCGACACCAGTTATAATTTATGGCAGTAGGATTATGCAGAATAATCAACAACAATTGTTGTTGATAATTCAATTGTACAATAATGATATAAAAGACTTAAAGGTGTACGACGTATTTTTTGAATTTTGAAAATATTTTAAAGTATTAAGGATGTTAATTGTAAATTTAAAAGTAAAATATAAGTTACATTGTTATTTTTAAGAGAAATAAATTAAATTACAGGAGTAAACTGCTTTAAACGGTGTAAAATCAGTATGCATGACGTCACTCCAGTGCATATCGTTCATTTATTAATTATTACCAGAAATATCAGAGAATAAGTGTTCATAAAGCGTTTCTTGGCAACCAAAAAATATGTGTTACGTCTGGCCTGATTTTAGATGTCGTAAATACGAGAAAAAAAAATTATATTTTTGCCCATTTTAAGATAGTTTCTAATTTCATCAGGACGTGCACCGCAACAACACTCAGATTTCCTTGCAATAATTTTCAAAATTCCAACTCAGTCAAAAACAATTTATTTCTCCTCAATCGGTTACATATTACAAAGCAGCATTCGTAACCAAAATCCGATTACATACTCGGAAAAACGTAGTAATCCACTCAAAATCCGATTACGTGCTATTGCAGAAACATAATCTTCGATTCTATCAGTGTTCTCGCTATTACTTGCTAGAAGAACAAAAAGAAAAAGAAAAAAAAAACATGCCGTTAAAGCTCTTAGCAATAATAGGATTTACAAATATTACCTAACTTGGATCATCCTTATTTAAGACTGCTGCAGAATAAACTTACAGATGCAGAAAGTCCCTAGAAATTCCCAAAATACATATGTAAAAAGAAAGAAATAGAATAATCACACTGGCGATTATAAAATACGTACGGAGAACTTTGAGCTAAGAAATGCAATAAGACGGAAATAAAAGTACAAAGAAAAATATCCGATACGTCCATCTATAACTATGATTACAGAGGAGAAACGAACCATTTAAAATAGCATAAATTAACCACGGTTACATCTAAAGCAAGCCAACAATGGGAACAAAATTCACATGACCCAGCTTGCATTGTTGAGCTACAAAGTGTTACAGCTATCTCACCAAGTCATTTTATTACGTCACAAAGAGTTTTAGGACGTTTGTAGGGTAGCCAATATTCCAACATGTTAAGCAAAGTGGGTTGTAAATACGGGCCATGAACCTAAATGCGGTAGTTTTTTTTTTTTTTTTTTCCTGATTCCTTTCAAAGAACCTGTTTCGACCACACCTTAAAAGAGAGCAGTTAAAAATAACAAGGACAGGGAGATTCACAGATCACGTTTGCGAACAGCGTACTCATCCAAATTTGATGATGACCCTCAGGGCAAGAGTGTCACACAGATGACAGATTTCTCACCGTGAAGTTGAAGCCTTGGTATTCAGGGAACGGAAGAGCAAGCAATAACATGAATGAAAGACGACAAAAGACTTAAAAATGAAAGAGGTTTTTTTTTTTTTGTTTGTTTGTTTTTCAGTGGATGGGATAAGGGATTTTTTCATTTTTTAAATTAATTTTATATATGCTTTGCATTTTTATTTATTTTTATTTGTATTTTTTATTTACTTTAATCTTTTTTCAAGCCACTTCAGGAGTCCATTAAAGCAGCCAAACTGTGAGCCGCGGTCCCCTGGGGGGGTAGGTTTTGTTGAGGGGGGGGTGAAATAATGAAAACAAATTGAAAATGTTTTAAGATTAAGTAGATTTTTTTTTATCTTAAAAGAAACGTATTTAATTTTTATTATTTATTTTTCTTTTTTGTTATTTTTTATATTTTAATGGGGGGAAAATCACACATTGGTGCGGGTTCACAAATTTTGCTTCCTGTGTATTTCGGCGCTTAATGAATATTAGTAAATATATGCTTATTCATATTATTATTATTATTATTACGGGCGACTCCAGGGAGTCCTTAGACTCATCGAGGGAGGCCCTAAACATCATGTCCATACAACTATACGACATTCTCACAATATCTATCATACCTTGCCTTGAACTCACTCACCGTCCTTGCACCCACAACTCTGGCAGCTTATTCCACTCATTTACCACTCTAAAAGTAAAGACCCCCCCCCCCCCCTGCTAACCACACTCTTGCCCAGCTTCCATAGGTGTCCCCTAGTTCTCCCACCACCAGTCCTGATCTCAAAAATATCCTCTGAATTAATCCTATAGAATCCTTTAACAATTTGAATGTCTCAATCATATCTCCCCTTTTCTGCCAATCAACTAATTTCTGCAACCCACAAATCTTTCATATGGTTCCATAGATCTGCTATCATCTTAGTCACTCGCCTCTGGATCCTCTCCACCTACTCTCCTTCATTTCAAAGCAGAAATCTAAGAATTGCAGTTTCAAATATTTCACCTGATGCTACTTTTTGTGTAGCAGTATTGAAACACATCCCTCACATTAAATTGTTATTAAACTTCTTTTTATGTCTTTAATTCTTTCTTTATTACTTATTTTATGTTTCATGTGCTTGTACTGCAAATGTACAATAACAATATCAATCTATCTATATAAAAATATGAGATAATGTGCCATGTCAAATGTGTATGTAAGCTGTTAAAAATGTAATATTTGCATTTGATTTTTGCAATATTCGCTGTGTGTGTTTTGTATTGAACATAAATACAATAAATATTATAATAATATATATCTATATTACGATTTTTTTCGAGCGGGGGGCGGTGAAATATTTTTAATGTTTCCAAAGGGGGCTCTGACATCCAGAAGTTTGGGAAGCACTGCACTAAAGAGAGGGGTGTCGTCGCATCTGACGGTGAAGTTCATCTCTTAGTCAAGTTCTACACTTAGTCAAGTAGGCCGGCGATGTTTTTTAAGTATTAAACAATGCTGTTATTTCAACGACGGTTGTATCCTCCGGAAAAAACGTACTGATAAAAAAATAAATAAATAAAAATAAAATTCAAGAAAGAGAAACACTTCTATTGTGTCCAGATGCACGAATAAATTCAAGATGCAATAATAAATATCGCATTATGCAAAACACTGTACCATATTTATTTTTCTTTTCTTTTTACCAGTAATATATTGTAATTCTGAAAGCCACATGCACACCTACTCAGCCAACCTTTTGCCCAGTTTAATGCGGCAAACATTAACAGCTACGTTCACATATTCAAGAACCAGCAGTTATACGAAGCAACGCAAATGATATTAGTTTTTTGCATATGCTAGTGTGAAAACCATCTGTGATTCCATCTTTGTTAATTTAGTCAGTATCGTGGGGGGGGGGGGAGGACTTATATACACACACGTACCTCAACAGTCAGTTTACTTGCCTTTGGGAGCGCGTATATATACACACACACAAACACACACACATCAATAATTGGTTAGTCTTCCTTTAGGGACGTGTGAGCCTTCCTACCCTGATAACACTTTTTAGGCATACTCTTGACCAGTTTAGAATAATACGAGTCGAGTATTTGGGGTCGTCCTTCCGTCAATATAACCACTGTCTATGTGTACCATTGTTAGACACACTTGGATTTGAAGGCGACGTTCTAGTTTGTTCCTAAGGTATGCTACCAAGCTGAGAATGAACACTGTGTAAGATTGTCGAAGTCTTTTCACATTCTTTCCCTTGAACCATATTTGCAATAGCAACCACAGCACGATATGGTCACTGTCTTGTTTGGAAGAGACGTGGGTCTGTTTCGCAAAACTACCACAGTATCTAAAGCATTATATTATTCACGAGTGCTGCATATCTCTTGGCATTATCCTTCCAAGCACTGCAACCAAAGGTCGGAGTTCCCACAAGAAGAAATGATTTAGGAACATTACACCATCATCACCAACACACTTTTCAGTTCGAATGATGACCTAGGGCGTTTCCAACGCTTTCATTCGCCCGGAAAAAGATACAATTTGATTCACCGTTCCACATCACAAACTTTCAACGTTCCGTGGACCAATCACAATGTTCTTTATACCAGTGTAGTCTGCGGTGTTGATTTCCATAGTTGTTGTTTAGCTAGTAGGTAGCTACACTTCCGCAGAAAACAGACAATTTTTCACGAATTATCCCACTACCATCTGGATCTCTTCACCGTATAATCTGACCTTCCATGACCTTTGATCTCTTGGAAGAAAAACTGATAATATTGCTTACAGTTAATTTTGGGTGGTGCCGACTCTTACCAATACCACGAACTGACAGACGACGTGGCATCCTATGATTACATCTTCTTCGAAGTGGGTGAGTTCCCTACTTACCAGTGACAGATATAGTCTGTGTGCGGGGAGGGGGGGGATATCTATTAACCATATCTAATAATATAAGGCCATGTGTGATAGAAAACTGCACACCGGTCTGTTTCACTCTAAAACAGGTGATGTCTCAATATTTATTTCCACGTAGTGTATATCGGTTTATGCTACTGGTAGCAATTCTTCCCTCCTCCTGCTTTCACGTATATTATTACGTATCACGTAACAGCCCTCGTGGCCTATTACGATTCGAAACCGCGACCGCCTCGAGCATAAGGTGGTAAGCCCTATGCCTTCCGGTGTGTGTCCATTATCTGTAGATGCGTGTGTTCACGAGGCTGATTTTCCTGTTCTGGGGAAGAACGAAAAACTCCCTACCCCCGTATGAGACCGGCTAACTCACCTTTAGTCGAAAGAGACCACATAAAGTGTATTCACGTCATGGAAGAGAATCGAACCCAGGTCTTTCCGACCAAAGGACTTCGTCTATACCGACTGAGGTACGCAAGTTTTAGCAATTCTTCACACAAATATAAAAATATCTAATACAGCTATTCAATAAATATTACAATAATTTATACAATATCACACATATCAGACCATAACCCTTAATTGCGTAGCGACTTCGTCAAAGTAAAATATGCAATTATAGGGGAAAAAAAAAAAAATTTCTAAGATCAGGGCAGAACGTTGCAATGACACCAATGATGCATGTGTTGCAGTATGAATATCTTCCATATGCATGTCCCTAGCAATCGCTTTATAATAATATATTAATAATTTTATAATTTAAATATAGTTGATTTTAAATTTCTTTCATATCTTTTCGCTTCTTGAAGAAACCAGCAAACAAAAACTCAAATTTAGTAACTAACTACAGTATTAGCTTTTGCGACTGCCACATTTCTTTGCTATTTCATTATACGATAGCTAAATGGTCCAAGCTCTTGAAAAATGTCTCAAGTATGTTTGCAGTTATGAGTTCAGTGTGGTTAATTCAAGAAGACACAACTAACAGTATGCTGTGATACCTACAGCACGATATACCGTATTACGATACATGTACAGTATTTATGGCTGTGTGGAAAACATGATCAAGAAACAGCAAACTGAAAAATGTTAAAAAATTCTCTGAAAAAAAAATAGCAGCTTTCGTATGCTTAAAAAAAAAAATTATATTTGAAGAAGCACTAATCACTTACAAACCAGACAAATTCATAATAGAAACATTAATAGTTCGGGCGTTATGCAATTAAATACTACAATCCGTATATAACATAACATGATATTATATGATAAAATATACTATCTCTAAATACCTACACTTAATCTCAAGTGAACAAGAGGAATTTTGTTACCTTTACGCCACATTATCTTCCTCCTCTTTTTTTTTAATATATACGAAATTTAGCTTAAAAATATGTACTTTCTGCACTCAAAAATAAAAATGGTGTCCCATTAAATTCTAATTAAGCTCCCGATTTTTGAAGAGTTATATGATTGTTTTTATTGAGTCGTACAGTATATTATCGTTTACAAGAAATTGTATTCAAATTTTTGGATAGTAATTTTCTTAAATTGCGAGTTAGCATCTCAAATAACAAAAGGAGAGGGGGAAAAAGTTAGAGACCAATTGCACTAATATTTTTTGTTACACGTTTTCATAGTTTGGATATCCAGTTTTTCTGTTTTCTTTTTCTTTTTTTTTTCATGACAATTCCAGATTGTAAACGATTGTAAACTTACTGTACTCAGATGCATCGCATGTCTAAAAGTTTATTAACGCGAAAGCTCTGCTGTAAAGACCAAGCATTATACTTTTTTTTTTACGTCAGGTCTAGCTATCTATCGACAGATCAAGCCAATTTAAGCAAGACTGAAAAACTGTACATATCGAATCAATGCACGAAACTTTGTAAAACCCATAACATATAAGTGCCGTGTGTAGTTAAGTGATGGATGTACATCAATTTGTTGAAGGATTTCAGCTTTTGAAACTGAACTGGGTGTCGACCAATAGCTAATTATATTGCTATACGAGTACAGGAATTTGGAGTAACAATGATGGCTAGTTCAGAACAGTTCCCATTAAAATACGTATAGAAGGGACATAAGATAGAAATGCCTAAATGTCTGAGAGAAGGAATCATCAATTAATAGAGATATCCTCAATCTGGATAGCGTCAAGCATTTTTACAGAAGTTCTGGGCGCAAAGCGTAAGCAGTAGTGCAAGGTGACAGGTTTTCCAGTGACAGGTTGGACGAAATTGATATTTTGGGCGAATTTTTTATGTTTGGTTGGATTTTATCATCATGATCACGTTCCTATCTTGTATTAGGCCTCGGGGCATGTTACGGTCTCATTCCATCTTTTATATTGTCTTCCAGCTGATCTCTTCCCCACGGGTTTGTATTCAAGGATTTGTTTGGTGATTGATTCTTCTATTGTCCATTCTTCCAACGTGCTGTTTCCATTTCCATCTACAGCTGTGGATATTTTCTATTATTGGTTGTTCATTCATTACTTCAGTGATTTCTTTATTTCTTTTATAATCTAAATAGGTGTATTCCTGCGGTTCTCCTCATAAAGCTCAATTTCTGCTGCATCTCCTTTTCTGATTGTCCATGCCTCACTTCCATAAGTCAGCACTGGTTTTTCTAATGTTTTATAAGCTCTAATCCGAGTATGTTTTTCTACCTTCAAGGGTTTAAAAACTTGATTTATAAGATTTAAAGCTCTATTGAAATTTGATCGGAGAAAGCGTATGATAGAGTGCCAAGGCAAGAAGTCTGGAGGTGTCTGAGGGAGAAGAAGGTACCGGGGAAATGTGTCAGACTGGTGCAGATGTACAGAAATGTGAAGACAAGAGTTCGGACCTGCCTGGGAGAGACAGAAAGTTTTCCAGTGACAGTTGGATTGCATTAAGGGTCAGCATTAGGTCCGTTCCTGTTGAATATTGTGATGGAGGTGGTGCCTTGGACTATGTTGTATGCAGATGACATCGTGCTGTGTGCAGAATCATGAGAAGAAGTGGCAGCTAAACTGGAAAGTTGGAGGAAAGTACTGGAAGAGAGAGAGAGAGGTGTGAGACTGAGCAGAAGTAAGACAGAGTACATGTGTTGCAAAGTGGATGGCAGCCAGGCGACAGATCTGGAGCTGGACGGAAATGTCATCATTAAGGTCAGTGACTTTAGATACTTAGGGTCAACAATGAAAGAGGGTGGTGAGGCTGAGAAGGTAGTGCGATGCAGGATATAAGCAGGATGGAGGAACTGGAGAGAGATCGATGGAGTGCTATGTGATAAGAAGGTGCCGATCAATCTAAAAGGCAATATCTACAGGACAGTAGTGAGACCAACTATTAAGTATGCTATGGAAACTGTGGCCCTGAGGAAAAATAACATCAGCAGGATGGAGGTAACGGAGAATGCTTAGGTGGATGTGCAGTGTGACCAGAAAGGATCGTCTGATCAATGACTATGTAAGGGGAACGGTGAAAGTTACGAACTTAGGAGCAAAGATACAGGAGACAAGGTTGAGATGGTTTGGTCATGTGATGAAGAGGGGGGAAGAGTATGTGGGGAGAAAGATCATGCAGATGGATGTGCAGAGGAGAAGCGGAGAGGTGGCCAAAGAAGAGATGGAGGGAGATGGTGGAGGAGGACTTGAGGATGAAGAACTTGAATGTGGCTACAGCCCAAGACAGGAGGTTGTGGAGGAGATTCACTACAAACAGCGACCCTACTTAAGTGGGACTAGCTGCAGAAGAAGAAAATGAAGAAAGCTCTATTGAAATTTATAATTTTTTCATTTCTAGGTCTTTTTCTTCTCTGTAGGTTACGTGATATAAAAGGTATTTGAAAGAGTTGACTTGTTCAATAACAGTGTTGTCTAAAGAGATTTGATTTCTTATTGGTTCTCTTCCCTTCAAGGCAAGTATCTTTGTCTTCTCTTCTGAAATTTTCATATTTTTTTTTTTTTTACTATTAGTTTAAGATGAGTACTGCAGTACTAGAGTACTGCAGGTCAGTTTCAGAAGTTGCAAGTATAAACTGATCATCTGCAAAACAGTATTGTGTCTATATCAGTGTGTTTGCTAATTGGGATGTACTGTGAGTCTCCAATGTCTTGCTATAGAATTCATGTGGATTATGAAGAGAATGGATGACAGCTACAGCCTTGCCTTATTCCCCTGTTTATAAGTTCCCAGTCAGAGATTCTTCTATTAACTTTTACTGCAATCATGTTGTCTGTATATGTATCGTAGATCGCTTTAATTAGGTGATAAGGAACTCTATCAATTATTGCGGTTAACTCTGTCAAATGTCCTTAGAATAATCAATAAACGCAATATGGGTTTCCACGTTATATTCTTTATGCCTTTCCAATAGAATTTTAAGGTAGAGTATCCATCTGCAAAAGAGCGGCCTCTCCTGAAACCATTCTACTCTTCTCCTATCTCTTCATAGAATTGGGACAGTCTGTTTTTCAGAATTTTACTATAGATTTTATATGCAGAGTTTAGGAGACTAATTCCTCTATAATTTTCACACTTATTAATATCGCCCTTCTTGTGTACAGGAATAACTATTGCATTTTGCCAGTCTTTTGGTGATGGTTCACCATTCCACATTTCCTTTATTAGTTTAAGGAAACGAATTTTGAGGTTTGGGCCTGCATATTTGATTAATTCAGTATTTATCTCATCTTCACCTAGTGTTTTATGGTTTTCACAACTTTTAGAATAGTTTCTAACTTGTCTATTGATATAGGATCCAAGAGTGCCTCATTATCGAAGTTTATTGCTTCAAAATCTTTATTGTGAGTCCGAAGGTTTTTATAATAGCTTAGCTAGGTATTCTGATCGATGGGTGAAAATAAGTGCGTTTTATCTTAGATCGCAATTTAAATTATTTAATATTTTAAAAGTTTTGGACTGTTGGCGTGTAATATCTGTTTCACGTTCAGAGACAAAGTTGTCCCGGGTTGGATTTTAATTGTTTTTAAATATTTTTGGGAAGCGTTTTATTTTAGGTATGCATTTTATTTATTTATTTTTATGATTATTTTATTTTGCATCTATATCTATAGTTGGCAGCTTAACACTGCATAGCAGATATGTATATAGGTCGTACAAAATTAGATGAGTGGGTCAAATGCGACCCCGCACATTTAAAGCCCACTTTTTTAAAATTTGTAAAACTGCAAATTATAATTTTTCCCTTAAAATGCTAGATATTACATAGGGTTGGAGAGAATTAGTTGACGAGATTCTTGATCGTTTACTGAAGTCTCATAAAAACGCTTGTGCACAAAGAACTGCTCTGATGCATTTCATATGAATCCACAACAAACAACCCGACACACACACACCACCTATGTTACCATTTCATTGCGATCGGCTAACCCCACCCTCATGTAATGACCTACCCGACACCACCCTACAGTTTACCGAGACAAGTAATTTTACGCCTGTTTTCAGTGAGACACGCCTGTAATGGGAGGTATCTAACTACTCATTGTTGCTTCTCTCCCCATCATCCCCCCTCTTTCTAACTCCTATGCTGTCATGTCACATCCCCATCTATCTTAATGGATCAGTTCATGCAAGTGAGCATCGTGACAAAAAAAAAAAAAAATGAAAGCCGTCAGCGCCCTGAATCTAAACCATAAATGACCTCTGATGAAAATGGAAGCCAAATGGTATTTAATATAAGCAAAATTAGGGACATAGAAGAGAGAGAGAGAGAGATTACGGGTTAAATCCCTTAACACAACTCTATTAAATACTAGCGATCTATCCCTCACAAGCGGAAAAGGATCAAAGAAAAGTCAACATCCTAGCTAATTAATGGAACTAGGCTGGTGGAAAAAAAAATGTTTTTTTAAGTTATTTCAGTACATCCCTTCTAATAACATGAAAGATTAAACAATTCGATAGTGGCGCCATCTGTTCAAACTCTTCTGATGTAATCAACTCCCCCTTTTTTTTTTTTTTTTTTTTTTTTTGGCTTCGTTGAGGTTCAATAACAAAAAAATAAATAAATAAAATAATCCCTTTCCTGTAGAAAATTTGCCTTCGCATTCTCTCCCTGGTCCGTGCAAAAGTGGAGAAAAATTTGGCGGCGTACTTCGGTTTAGAACGCTAAGTGTCTTCAAGCTGGTGCAGCTGTTTTATTAAAATCCTTCCCCCCCCTGCCCCTCCAAGTCCCTTTAGCGTACCTACCCCGTATCTTACATTAGTGCCACTGCTAATCATGACAAACGACAAGCAGACAGAAGATACCGAGGCCAGACAGCGCGTTTTCTCTCTCTCTCTCTCTCTCTCTCTCTCTTCAGAACCGCGAACACATTTGACGGGAGTTGCCCGTTTGCTCGATGTTTAAATGCACGTGCCAGTTCCGTCTTCCACCTCCCCGACTCCTTACATACATCTGGTATTTTCAAGTTACTGAATATGCATTTATTTTTGTTTCAGCCAATACTAAGCCGCTCTCTTTTATTCTGGGAAGAACAAATGCCTTTTCTATGGTTGGTATAGCAACGGCATGGAATTCGCAAAAAAAAAAAGTCGATGACGGAGGTTGCGAATGAAGAAATGCAAATCTGTTTACACAATTACCTAGACCAATTAGTATAACAATTTGGCGTAAAAGTAGCTATAATATAACAACACGTTTTTCTTACACAAAATGACACTAGGTTGCTTGTGAACAACAATATCCCAGCGTATGAATTCATTCCACTATGAGCAATCGATTGTGACGTCAGTGGCACGCGCCAAAGCGCATAGGTATTCATGCTAACAATGATGTCATTGTTTACGAAAAATATGGTAGTCATTTATGAATCAGTGACAATTTCCCGATGACGTCACAATGCCATTAATAAAAAATGAAAAAAAATTACTGTCTATTTCAATTGTGTGTTCAGGAATTTAACTGATTGCAACTGATTCACTCTTACATTTCTTTTAATGCAAAGATAAAGAAAAAAAGTTAAAAGTTACTGAAATTAACGTTAAAAAAAAAATTCGACTCTTTCCACGCTCTATTTGATACACAACTTCACTGTTCGGCTCGTTTGGTACAATCTCTTCCAATTTCGTCCATAAAATACCAGCCAAAAAAGGGGAGAAAAAAAACTTTCTGAAATCCCGCATCTTTTTTCCCCCCTCCTTATTTGAATGACCTGCTACTTAAGAAAAACCATTTCAGCTTCGGTGAAAGTAATAAGAAACAAGATAAACAGGCGCAAGCTAGGGATCTTGGATACTCTCGATGTTAAGCCATCTAGCGCCCTCTAAGAAATACGTAATTTAGAAGCAGTGTCGCTGCCTGCAAATGTGCTCATCTCTCTCCATCTAAACATGTTTCGCGTGTGACGCAGAATAATGTCCACTTTCTAGTTATATCTCTTTCTTCGGCAGTGTTTTTTTCGTTGAGAACCCATCTGTAGTTGTGTTAGCAGTAAAACATGGCGTCTATCTGGTGTTTACTTATGAAAAATGAACACTACAATGGGTAACAACTCCAAGGCACTTCTCCATGGGATCGTACAATAATACCAGAGTGTATTGTAAGTTCAGAACACAGCACGTTGATCTAACACACTGCTATGAAGAGCGAAGATAGCAATCTATTATAGTATGTGTGGTTTTATTACCATTTTTAGGTTGAAACAAAAGCTAAGTGGGGAGTTTGTCACCATACCGTTAGAAATACACCATCGACGGCTACCCCAAGAGAATACAATTTATAAGCTACATCATCATCGTTCGTTGGACTAGGCTTTCGTGGAACAGAGTGATTATTTCCACGATCGTCCACATATATTTTCACTGGAACAAGCTGAACAACTACCCATAAACAACTGAAACCGTACTATCAATTCCTTTAAACTGCTGGTAGTTCGAAGCGGTTTTTCTTTTGTTTATTTCTTGTTGGTAAAAAACCATCCTAACAACACGAGAATTCATTGATAAACATTACTGAGTATAGAAATTTCAAAACTCCTTTAATACTGGATCAAAAATTATAAAAAACAAAACAGGATAATCCCAATGCAATCCCATAATTTATTCCGAATATAAACAACAGTGGGCTAACGGTGAAGGCACCGATTTTGGCTTTTGATAAATCTGTATTATACAAAAATAAAAATAATAAAGGCACTTCTAAATAAAATTTTCATGATCTACGAGATTTGAACCCGGATCTTTCGATTATTCCGGATACTATGGAAGAGCGCGTAAGAACAAGGGAAACCGGAGTGATGTATCGTAAGGTAAAAATATTTTTCATTACGTTTTTAGTTATATCTTTTATCGAAAATTTCGTAAAACTTTCTCAAAGTACAAATGCGACTATTTATCTTTAATTTCTTAGGGCTGGAAATAAATAAATACTGTAGACAAGATAGATCTTACTGTCTTTATCTATAGAACAGTCTGACGTGTTCTGAAACTTCACTAAAATCCTTGTCCAATCTTTGTGCATTCCAACTTTTCAATACCACATCCAACCGACTTTATTCAATCCTCATGCTGACATTGTCTTTGTACTACACACTACACAATCGAATTTTCAAAACACATCACTGAAATCACATGCTGACTTTTACCCTATTGTGCACCACTTCAAATTGATGTGCAGATACAGCTGTTAGAAATCCCAGACTTCCATAACTCAAGTCCTTCAAACATTCTAGTCTGGTATCAACATGAATATCATTCCTCGGACAATGGGTTTTCTGCATTAGCCCTTATGATTTAAGTGTAGACCCACACTTTACTGTGAAAAGTGTGGGTCTACACGCGACAAAACGAAATCCGACGGAGTAGTGGTTACTCCTTATTCCCATAATTTGAGGGACGAAAAACTTCAATTTCCGGGAGATAAACCTGATAAAGGTTGCTCATGTCATATACGGGATTCGAACCCGGGTCTTTCCAACTCGTCTGAGCTACGGAGTCTCCATCTGCAGCATTAACAACGATCCAAATTCTACTCTCCTAACAGTGTACAGGATACTGCAAGCAAATCTACAAGAGAGATAGCTGTTAACTGACGCTTGGGATTTCTCAACAGGCGCTTTTAGTAGCAGATGATTTTTATCACTGGATGTGACTTATGATCCGACTGTAGCGGTTATTATTTGACCCTTAAATTCCTATTTTACCTATCACAGTAGAATTAACATTAAATAAAAGAAAAAGTACCACCGATATTTCATGTTGACTTTTTCTGTAATCACCACTGCCGTTATCCACTATTTATTATTTTTTTTTTGGGGGGGGGGGGTAGTGTGATTATTTCAAAGATTAAATCTGATCATCTTAAGAAACATAAAAAGTTCTAAAATAATCTATAGATTCTTTCTCCTCATATTTGCCCATTATTAAATCTCTAATCTGTGATTTTTTTTTTAAATGCACACAGCGATTTGGAATCTCCTAAACATTACAGTGTGTTCCATCATCACGACATTAAACAAACGTCAAAAATGTACTTAATATTTAACAAAAACTAATTTCATTTTGAGTCGATTCGATTTCAATTAATTTCTCATGCATTGGGTTAACATTTCATTTTCGGCTTAAAGTGTCATCGAAAAGGATTACACCCAAGAGAAAACTCGAAACGCATCTTACTCACCTCGCTCGTGCTTCTCTCAATTATTACGAAATTAAATTATTATATTCGTCAGCGCACCTGATACGCGGCCAAATGACTTGGAATGAGTAGTCCTCGCGCGTTTAAACATCACGTGTGACATGCCAGGGCGAAGCTTCTGTGCCAGCCTCTTTAATAAATGTTCTCGGTGACTCACAAAACTATAAACTGGCACTCTGCATTATGTAAATTTCCCTAGGGTCTTTCGTGTTAACAGGGGGCTTCCTTTCCCCACGCCCTGGACACCGACACTCCTAACCCATTCCCCCAGACAATACACACTGGATTAATGAGACTTTTGTTCGTTACTGAATAAGAAGACACGAGTTAGCCAACCCTATAATTAGGTAATGTCAGACCATGTTGCTCACCTCCTCACCTGGGTTTACTAACCATCAACTCTCTAATTAGAAGGCTTTTTTTTTTTAATTTATGCCTTTTTTTATAGGTAGACTGCATTTCAGGGATCGGAGTGCAAAAAGTTATGAAAATTAATGTTGTAGATATATTTTTGTGCGGAGAATAAGTTAAAATAGAAATGCGATGCAGCGATCATAAAAATTCTACATGTTTATGGATTCGACTTTTTATGTAGGATTATATACAAAACCATTCCCATGTTCAGAGAACTTGCCACTAGATGGCACTACTGGACAAACATAAATTACTAATTTTGAATATAATATTAATTATTAATTAATTTAGTCATTTCTTTTTTACCGGAAGATTAATGAACAACTAAATAAGCAATCAGCGAATCGGACCGCACTTCTAACCCCAAACAAATAACAGCATTAACACATTAACATTTCTGGCTAGATGGGTGAAGCAAAATGGCTTTTCATATTCCCCTTTGTCTTGTAATGGAAGAACTTTGAATGGAGTGTTTGTGAGCTATAAGCTCGCCCAATGAGGGCAGTGAATTTAGCTGTGTTCAGCTGAACTTAAGATATATTTTGGCCTTTTATATTTGTAGCTTTCCGCTTCATTATATTCCGAAGCTTCCTTGATTAACGGGTTTGGATGATTACTTGTCTTGGTAAAGAACTTCTCAGCTAGATTTAGGAGAAGGAAAGAGATATAAGGGATATTGCCTTCTCTATGGATCTGGGAGTTTCTTATAAACCAAGGGGCATCCAGAATCATCCTCAGGCACTTATTCTGTAATCTCTGAAGTTTTAGAATGTTTGAATTAGCGGTGTGGCTCCACGCTGGGGATGCGTAAGTGATGACCGGTCGAATTACCATCTTGTAAATTGTTAATTTTGTTTGCGTGTCCAGTTTACTTTGTCTGTTGATCATAGGGTAGAGCTGTGTTGAGACTTTGGATGTCTTTGGGGTAATGTAACTAATATGTTTGCTGAATAGGAGTTTACTATCAAGAATCACTCCAAGATATTTAATTTCAGTCTGCCATGGAATCTTTACTCCCAATAAATAAATATCCTCCATGGTATGGATTTTCTTTCTAGTAAACAATATAGCTGAGCTTTCTTGGGGGTTAACTTCGATCCTCCAGTCTACCATCCACTTTTCTAAAATGTGTATGCTGGTTTGGAGTCTTTTAGTTGCCAGTTTTGGACTCAGTGATCTTGCCATCAGTGCAGTATCATCTGCATATAATACGGTGAATGTTGTTCTTGGGTTCAGAGGGATGTCTGCTACATAGATTGAAAACAGGAGAGGTGCCAGAAGAGATCCTTGAGGTATGCCTGCCGAGATCCTGCATCTGGTCGAAACCGTTTCGCCGACCCTGACCTGCATATATCTGTCTTTCAGGTAAGAATGTATTATTTTTATTAACTTGACTGGCAAGTTAAATTTTATCAGTTTGTAGAGAAAGCCTTGATGCCATACTTTGTCAAACGCCTTCTCTGCGTCGATGAAGATGGCAGCTGTATTAAGTTTCCTGTTAAATCCTTTAGTAATGATTTCTACCAGTCGGTGCACTTGTTGAGCTGTACTATGGGCCTTACGGAAGCCGAACTGTTCATTAGGCAAAATTCCTAACTTATCTGTTTCTACTTGGAATCTTGAGAGGATCACTTTCTCTGTCACCTTTCCGCGGCTGGACACCAGGCTTATGGGTCTGTAGCTTTCAGGAAGGTAAGGATTTTTTCCTGTCTTCTTCAATGACATGATAGTGGCTGTTTTCCATGTAGTAGAGAAATGCTGGAATCTAAAGATGGTATTTGTAATGTTGACGAGATGGACTACGGCCTTTTTTGGAAGTAGTTTTACTATTCTGTTAGTTATGCCATCCGGTCCTGAAGCTTTTTTACTGTTTAGATGGGAGATGATATTTATCATTTCTGCCATTTTTGTAGAAGTGATATGTTCGGAGTTAACAGTGTTCTGTCTTAAGGTTGTCCTAACATGACAATGAATCTTGTACATAAGGTTGATATTTAGATTTGTATAAGATGGATTGCACTGAGATTCTAGGTTATCTACTAGTGCTTCGGCTTTCTCTTCATCTTTGTGAACTGTCCGTTTCTTGGTTTGTAAAGGGGTTATGAGTTGTTTTTTGGTGGGGATTGCTCTTAAGAATTTCCATACAGAATGATCTTCAGTATTGATGTTAGCCAATTTGGTTTCCCATTGATAGTTTCTGTGTTTTTGAAGAGCTTTCCGGACTTTCCTGTTTAGATTGCTCAATACTGTTTTATCATGTGGGACTCTGGTATTGTGGTATCTCTTTCTGGCTCTATTTTTTGCTCTGATTAGCTCCATTATTTCTTCAGGGATACGGTTGGTTGGGTGGAAGACAGTGGATTGTCTTACTGATTCTATTGCTTTCTGAATTTGTATGGTTAAGTTATTTACTGCTGTGTCAATCTCTTCCTTTTTACTGATATTGGGCACCGGACCAATATGATCGGGAAGAACCTTGGCTAACTTGTCCCATGGTATGAATGTGTGCAGAGGAGAAAACTGATCTGATGAACCTAGATTAAGCACTATGGGACTGTGCTCAGAAGATAATTCGTTGACTGATTCCAATTTGAATTGGAATCTTAAATTTTTAAAGATGACAATGTCTAGTACATCCGAGCTACCTGAAGGGCTGAAGTGGGTGAGCTCGGTAGGGCCGGCCACAACAACAGAGTTGAGCATTGAAAGTTGAAAAGTGTGTGACCTTTGGTGTTAGTTGATGAGCTGTACCAAGCTGTGTGTTTTAAGTTGAGATCTCCTACTATTATTATGGAGTCATTTGGACCAAGTATGGAGTCCAGATCTGTTGTCAGCAGAGGAATGCTCGGAAGGTTATAAGCAGCATAGATCTTGACACTCCCAGCATTGCAGGTATGTACCTCCACACCGGTCACCTCCAGGTTTACTGGTTGAGGCTTGTCTATTGTATTATGATTCAAATAACTCTTAATGTATATGACTGTGCCTCCACCTCTTGTGCCAATTTTGTCGTTTCTGTACATAGTGTATCCACGGATTTTGGGGTTATTAGCTGGTCTTAGGTGTGTTTCACCAATCAAGATGATATCAGCACTGAGACGAGTTGCAAATTCTTGAATTTCCAAAACCTTGTTCATCAATCCATTTGCATTCCATGCGACTACCGTAAGAGCTTTTGGTATGAATTTATTACTCATGACAGATGCTGTTATAATGTTTTGAGTGCCTTGCAGGAATCTCTTTCTGAAAGATGTTGAGGAGCATGCTGAATTCCTGCAGCATGGTAGTAAGTGAGGCTGTTAAAACGGATGTTATGTTGGAGCTTTCTAGCTCGAGAGATGTAGGAGGTATAGTTCTTGCAGCCTCAGCATATGTTTTGGTCATAGTTGCGCCTTCCTGTGAGGTTGAAGGCGAGGTGTTTCGGACTGGAGGACGATCTCTTTGGTTCCTTAAAACATTGTTACGTAAAGGAGCAAAAATCAATCACCGCATCTCACGGTCGATTGTTCTGAGTTTGTCATCCTTATAAGGACTGGCTTAAAGGGGCGAAGCAAGATTGCTTTTCATATTCCCCGTTGTCTGTAGAGGACAGTGTAAGGATAAGGTGTTATTGAGCTAGAAAGCTCTGATCACGGCAAGAGGGTAACAGCAAATGCCGAGCCTCAGTAAGAACTTCACTGGCTACGGCATTGCCATCCATTACCCTCCCTGGGTATCGTACGACATGCATTAGCTACATTAGCACCAAACTAATGCATTCTTAACCCGGCAACCACACGGGGTTGAGTTTGTCATAATATGATTATATATTTATATAATATTATCATATGTAATATTTAAAGGTTTACGCTATATTTTTAAAATTTCAGAAAAAAAATTTTAAATTATTTCAAATGTTAAATAACAAATTGCAACTTAAATATAAGTTACAACATAATTTCATAAAAAATAGATATAAATTACATTTGATGAAACACATTTTAAATCGATATGGAGAGATATACAACTTTCAATTTCGGAAAGAAAATGGAAAGAATTCGCATATTCAACAAATGCCTCCAGTTATGTAAAATAATATAACTCGTAGCACGGTTGCCACAATCTATAAATGCTATCGCTTTTAAAGACCGGTTTTAATGATAATAATAATAAATAGGCACCTATTTATAGCATCTGTCATAACAAACCATAAATATATTATTTAATAAATAAATTATTTTAATAAATAGTAATATATTATTTTTCAAAATTGTGTTATTAACTGTCTTGTTATTTGTCCCTACAATTCAACTGGATTTTTGGTGGCTTGATAACACCAAAGCACTGCCAACGTCTAGTTCTCCGTAGCTCTTGTCACAACAGCCATTATAGTTTGATCAAATTGTTTGTGAAGCACGTCAAGGGGAAGGAAACGCGGTTGTCATGGCAACTCATCCTCGTGTTGGGAATGAAACGTTATGAGTGGACTGTTTTCGGCATACTTCGAAAGAGACTAGCCCAACAATAGTCACATGCGGACCTCACGTGACTTAGTCTATTATAATATCAACAAATACGACCATGTACTGGTAACACAAGAAAGAGAGACAGAGAAGGCTGAACATAAAAAATAAAAATAAAAAAGATTTTCAAGTAGCATGCCTTTCCATACTTGGGTGAACGACCTAGAGACACGACCTGGTAAAAAAAAATAAATAAATAAATAAATAATAAAAATAAAAAAGAAGAAATCCCGCTACAGAATCTTCTACGGAGATTTCCGCATAAAGCAGAACAGAATACGCATCTTTCGTTGCAAGAGAGAAGCTGTATGACGGGAGAGAAAGAGCCATTAAGATGCTATCGGCACGAGAGAACAGAACACCCTGTTGATCAGTGGCAGTGATAAGAATTTTATTGGTAGCTGTGATCGTCTGCACGACGCACTAGTAATACAAGAAAGAAAATAAAACCCTAAAAGAGAAGCTCTACGCTTTGGGTAGTTCCGATGATGGCCCCTTATTGCATGCGGTGATAAATGGCGAAGATACGAAATGCAGAAATAACAGCAAGAGGGGAGGAGCATCAATTGTTGGAAGCACTTACTGAATTGTGTCTCTCCGCCCAGGAAGACAATTTCCAATTAATACATAGCTTTTCAAACCTGAATTATATTAATGAGAAGACTGTAACGCCCTCTGTCGACATAAATTTCTCAAGAAAAGCTCTTTCGTATTTTTTTTTTTAAAAGATTCATATTTTTTATAGCAGTTTCACCCAAGGTTGATGTGGAAGAACTGACAGTTGAGGGTTAGTTTATAAACACGTGATGTTTTTTTTTTGCAGATCATCCTGTCACGTATAATGTAATGGAAAATGTCATATGTGGACGGGCCCTTACAAGAGTGCATTACTGCGCAATAGCAATCTAGAATTAAACCCTCCTTCCCATTTCTTTTGCTCATATAAGGGTTCATCCTTAAATTACGACCAACTCTTGAGGTAGGTGTATCGAAAAGGTCTCCTTTGTCATAAAAAAAATCAAAGAACTTTCTTAGCATTTTTAAATGTTTCAAATTAATGACGTACCACCTTAACTTACATTTCAAAACCTTAAAAATCACTCTAAATTTCCCCGAAACTATTCAATACTAACAGAATCAAAATATACCACTGTGAATGTTATTATATAAACATCAAAGTTACAAACTTATAAATAAACGCATATCGAAAATTTTTTATGCTAAAAAACTTTATTTTATACCTTTTTTTTCATGAATTTGTGAGAGAAGTAGGCCTAATATCCTGGGAGAGGGTTGAATTAGCATTATTTAAGAATTATCTGTAGTTAGTCAGCATACCACCATCACTTTCTACATTCGGAAAGAGAACTGCAACTGATGAGCCTCGATTTGACGAAACTCCATTTAAAAAACTGACGTCTTATTTGAACAAACATACAAAAATGACCTTGAAGATGTATTGATCTCGAGACAGCTATAAATCAGTCTTAGAGAATTGTTTTCTTCTTTAAAGTTAAATATAATAAGTATGATTTCTCTCGTTATGCTACATATTTCTTTTCTTTTTTTCTTTTCTTTTGTGACATCAGATTCGACCAACCACACAATCCATCCTCCAATATTTCAATAATAACAAGAGCAGCAGTAGACAGTAGTTTCTGTCAGCCAAGATATCTAAAGTGAATGATAACCCCGGTAGCTACCGTGAGTCTTAACTATCTGAAAACAAGTAGGGCACAGTGTTCGGAAGCCATTGACAAGTGTAAGGTATATTCGGACTTCGTTATCGATTGCTCTCCAACCGTCAAAGTAAACTACACTGGATGGCGACAGTGGATGTCGAATGAATGTGTGTCAGTACTCGAGAAAACAGTCCACACCATGGACTGTCAGAGAAAAAGAAGAGAAGAGATTACAATCCTTGATGAGAGTCTTAAAGTATCCGTAGAGTACTTCAGCGTATCATTGAAACCTTTCGATATTAAATCGAAAAGGGAAAAAAAATGGAGAATTCATCCTTACAAATAGAACGTAAATTTAATAGTGAAGTGTTTATAGATTCAATTCAATCAAGTAAAAGGGAATTTTGGAGGAAAAAAAAACTTGAAATTTAGAATAAGAACCTTTCCTCGTACCTGGATGTGATCCTTGAATTTTTTTAAATTTTTTTAAATTTATTTATATATATATATATATTGGTCTGAGAAGCTAAGAGTACTTCCTTTTCTTAGAAATCAATACTTTGTCCCACTCGTTCAAATTCAACAACTAATATCATTTGAATCAAGTATGTTATACTTGACAAATTATATTTTTGTTGTAATCCTTACCTAAGTATAAGCAAGGTTTGCGCATGAAGTAGCTTCTCGACTAGTACTTGTAGACAGAGACTGTTGACTTCACATTAATTGGCTTAATATTCGGTAATACTAAGCGCACTTCCTTCCGGGCGTGTATTGTGTTACATATTATGGGAACGGACACTACCTAAACCAATTTCGACCTTTAGATAGGTCTCATCAGTGGAAGCTAGACCCTAGGTCTGGATTTAATCATAACATAACGTCTAAAATAAAATAGCATACGCTTGGGTAAGGGTTAAGGCCAAGAATATAATTTCTTGTCAAATATAACATACTTATAACCTGGTAGACTTTTCACTCGAAGGTGGTGGGAGAACTAAAAATGCATTTGAAACTATTATTAAGGTAAATCATGAATTTTAAAAAGGAAATATTGTTCAGAAAACAAAAAGGAATAAACATCAAGGAAAATAGGATTATGGAATTTCGGTTATCTAAAACTTATAAAAATCTGCATTTCAGCGAAATATTTTGCTACCTTTACTAATGTTTGCTACTTAAATTTGGTATTAATTTTTAGATGCTTTAACTCAGACGGGTTTTTTTTTTTAACCTTAAGTGAAGGAAAGGAAGATTTAGCCATTACAGTTACAACAATAATTATAAACCGATCACGTTTACAGCGGTACATCACTGACGACTGCAGGTGCTGTTGATTACAAACGAGAGCGTGTTAAAATGATCAGAAACCAATTTCGCATTTCTAGTACCGTAAATTCGACCATTTGAAGTGGAATTTCAAGAAGAGAAGGCTAAACTAATTTCACTCTTCTACAGCGCCCTCTTTCAAACGTTAATCACGTCTGCGAACTGTTATTAAACACACATTAAACATAGTTAATGACTGTACTTAAGAGTACTAAAAAAAAGCTAAAAAATTAATTTGCCGGATGACCTGTTTAGAGGAAAAAGAAAACTATTCAAAGATTTATCTTGAAAGAGAGCAGACGTGCCGGTAATCTAGAATCATGACAAGACGTACAATTTTAGCCCGATTTCGGAGACAACAAGTAAATTGAGATAGACAGATATATTCCCATATTTTCGATTAAGAAAGTGTTAAAATAGAAAGGGAAATAAAACAAAAAAAAAAAAAAAAGAGGGAGTGCTTTGCAAAATTATCAACTCCTTACCGAAGAATGAACCTTCTCTGATGATCCTCCGAATATAATAGCGAGGAAGCATCCGGAATTTTTGACGAATGCGACACTACAAAGAAAATCACTCCGAAGTGTGTCCACAGCATCTCATTACATGCAAATCCCGCCAAGCAATCGAAGTGAGTGTACATTCGGAATTCAATTTAAAATCTTATTCTCCAACCGGATAAAGAAAGTCAATCTGAAATAGCTGCGAAAAAAAAAAAAAAAAGGTTTCTTACAGCGACAACAGACCGTACTGTTATTTCATCGTCCCTGCGGAGTACGACTTAATCATTTCAAGGGGCTGCACACCATTAAGGTCCAAAATCACTTAAACCACTGCTGCGATGGATTGATTCTAAACATTCGCCGCTAGTGACTTCATTACAAGAAACGGGACTGATTTCCGAGGATCTACCAGTTTCATTTTCTTCTCGTCTTTTTCCTTCTCTCCCTCCCGTTTGAGCTATTGGGGGGGGGTCAGTTTCGAACACAGTTTACCACAAGCAGTTAAACTTTGTTGGGGGTTGCCAATGACAGGTGAACTGAAGAAAGAAATTAGCTCCGTTCCCATCAACCCGAGGTCGCATCTGTAATACGATTGCTAGGCCTAACGCACGAAGAGATTTATTAATGGATTCCCCCCCCCCCTTTATTAAGAGGTTTGTCGAGCTTAGAAGCATACAGAAAAATAAAAAATGAAAGAAACTAAAAACCCATTCATGCAATTGATTATTCTGGTTATTCCGTGATTTTAGGTGGGGATACTTCGGATTATGCGATAAGTTTAAAATAGGATGCTTTTCGCTGGTTTTCCGGTTCAGTGAGAGGTCATTCACCTGCAAACAGAGCCTGGCGCATGCAGAGGAGCCAAGTGTGAATAAATTAAATCGCTCTGATTGTCTCAGCCTGCTGAGTTCTCATGTGTGAGTGTGGCTATCATGATTTCAGTGTGTCACGGGGCTTGACTTTGACTGAGAAAACAACCCTTCCATTCTTCCTTCAAACAAGAGTGTACTTGATGCACTCTACTGAACAGAGCTCTCCTCATCAATGGTAAAATGTGAAGTTACCCATCTGTCACCACTTTGTCATTTTCAGCCTTATATCAATTGCTTGTACTAAATGTAGAAGCAATATGGAGATAGATAGTAGAGACAACATGGAGATAGTCGACAAAGTCCTGACCATCGTAGTACAACTGCCATCTCCAGATGTTCATCTGAACCAAATTTAGTATTTCTTAATCTAGAACACAAATAAGACCCACAATTCAGCTACAAAGTCAGTAATCCACACTGTCCTTAATACAATTCACAAATCCTTCATAAAGATTTTAAAGCATCCTTAAGAGAGCCGCCAAATCCTTAATGCGATATTCGATAATCATTATTCAAATTATTTACAATCCTTCATATGATCCTTATCAAAATTTTAATACGATCTGCATTAGAATCCGAATTTTTAATACGATCCTTATAATAAGAAATCTTTAATCTGTGTTTGTAATCTGTTATAATCTTTACAAAATCAGTGTGTTCCACAAATACTTAATATATATTTTTTTTTAAAAAATCCTTAATATAATTTACAAATCTTTAATCAAAACTCGGTAATGTAATCCTCAAATCCTTACTCAGGTTATTAATCTAATCTACAAATCAGTAACATGGATTTTAAAAAATTCTCAATGTTATCTAGCACACCTTGAACATGTAATTTCAAAATACATTATTGCAATTCGTGAATTCTTAATACGATCCTTATTATAATCGCAAATTAGATCCTTAAAAAGTTTCTCCCATTTTTGCGAACGGGTTTGTACCTCTCCAGGAAACTTCCGCTTTCTTTCAATAGGAGTTCATTATTTTTGCTGATGCAGCAGCTTTCAAGAATACGGCATGTACTTGAAGCCGCACGTGGCTTACGGAGAGAGAGAGAGAGAGTGCATCGCTTCTCCCCCCATGAATTTCTAGTGGTGAGCACGTGGCTTGATAACCAGCTATAAAAACATCGCGAACTGTTCAAGTTTGGAAAGGTCGATAACATGTTACAGAGAACATTCCTTACTAGTCCTAGCCCTATCTCACCCCACCCCCAATACATGCATAACACGTTACAGCATGCATCCCTTGCCTCCCCCCCCCACCCTCATCTCCTCCACTCGCACTTAAGTTTCGGCGGACAGACATTTTTAAGTGGCTTACTAGAGATTTTCAACTCTCCGAAGGATATTACGAGAAAAAAGATTTTTATTCTCCATCTTTCTTCAAATTCGGAGCCCCCCTTATCTTCTCCCGGTACGTTGTGAAGGGATGAGTTATAAATAAATAAAAAAAAAAACAGACATAAGGGTCATAAGACCGTAAACCCAGATCGTCTATTGTCATAACCAGAAAGAAGCCAGTTTTCTGTCAGCTACCCGAACAAAATAAGTGTCTGCAAATCCTAAATAGCTAAACTTTTGGGATGAAAGAGATTGATAGATGAGTTTATTTATGAGTCCATCCCTTCCCCAAGGCATGCAGTAAAGTGGTATTAATGGCCTACTTTCACATGTGGGTGACATTAGTGAATTTCAGAACTAATCTTTCTGGGAGTTCAGTTAGGACTAACCTTACGTTGTGTCATTATTTGGAAAACATTTGTAATTTAAAACACAGAAGATAAATTGTTCATCAAATCCAGAGCTTAACAAAATACTAAAAAATATTTCAAGTATCCGAGACTGTCCAGCCCTATAAAAAAAATAAAAATACGAATCAAAGGAAAAGAAAAGAAATTAAAAAAAAAAAAAATGAAGCAAAAAAAAGTTTCCATTTCAGTTTGCAAGAAAGGAGAGCCCTCTAGCGGTAGTAGCATTCAATCAATTGCATCTATAAGCGCTGCTGTTTAACACTACGAACGGGCTAAAAAAAAAAAAATACAATTGCAAAAGATGTTATCTTAAGATCAATGAAGACTATATATTGACTTTCCTCGGTTGATAGTAAGGTACAATTTTGAGTAAGATGTCCAGCGTTGAATTCAGAGAAACACACAATAACTGTCCGATAAAATCAGCTGGGCGGTAAATGAAAACCTGCTGCGTGCCAGAGATAGATGGAGATTGATTGGAAGGCGACAAGAGAGACGGAAAATGAGATGGATTATAGACAGAAGAATTCCCATATGATAAACTAAACTAAGGCATTGGAAAGATAGAATATAGAAAACTAACAAGTCTGCAAAACATGCATAGAGAAGCAAAGAAAAAATAGCGAGGGAACAAGAAGAATACTCAAATATTACAGAAAAGCGATGGATGAGAAAGATGATATGATAAATACGTTCGCATCCTCCACTTGACATGCACGTGGTCTGTAAGAATCCTCTGGGGCAACATATACGGCAGAGAAGCACGGATGTGTAACTCGCTACGTGGTGTGTTTGGGCATCCCTTCTAACAGGTGCATTCCGATAAGTTTTGCTACCCAATCCACGCCACCCTTTAGGGTCCCACGGCGAAAGGTGAAATTTCATCAATCAGACAAAAGCAATAGACGCTGTCACGTGGAGCATGACCAACGTGAGCCACATCGCGAACGCGAATTGTACTCCGAAGACTCCATCGGTTCTCATGTAAGTTTCATAGCCCTCTCGGTGGCGAATCACCGGAAGAAACCTTAGAAAAAGACTTCCGCTGTGGTCCGGAAACATCTCGAATACATTTATTTTCGTCCTCAGAACACCGTTTTTCTTGTCGTTGCTAAGGTGATAAGTATCGCGAAGAATTGTGGGAGAGCACCACGTATGGATAGAAACCATGTTATAATTTAAGAATCATCTCATCCTCTCGGATGCTGATGTGCAAGTCTTCCTCTATTGCTTCGTTCTTCTTTTAAAAATATTATCTATTCTTAGAAGAAGAAATGGCGGATACTGAAAATATGTGCTGTGTCGAATGAATACAGATTCCTATGGAAACAAGCTACAATCTCTATCTCCAGTGCATACATTAGGTCCCTGATTATTATTCCACTTGTCATAATAACTTTTTTTTTTTTTACCTAGGAGGGGGAAGATTTCGTAAATCTAGAATATTTAGATTCACTTGCTTCTAACATACGTATATATTTAAAACCATGAGAGAGCCACCCGCTGAGTGTTCTGTTTTCAAAAATGACTGTGGCATTTACAACTTGATATAAACAAGATAGCACACATAGAAGTGAAGAGATGATGGTGACGTCAGTACCATAACTGAATTACAAGCAAAAATTCATGAGATCATCGCGAGAATGCATTCAACAATGTATTTGTTATCTATTGTGTGTATGTATGTAGTAGTGGGATGCAGTTTTGATATCACAGCACACTTTGCCATTATATATATATATATATATATATATATTACGCTTGTCAATACGAACTTCATCCATGCAAATCTGATAATTACAACGTACACGCAGATATTCAAACAACCTCTAATCAACTGACATTAATCGTATATAATCTGTAATTAGTTCCAAACCTCAACAACCATAATTCGCAATCAAGCCATAATTTAAAGCATAAATTTCAAATCAGCATATAAATATCGTTTCCTTATTGATTTAAACAGAACACATCTTACGTTCTAATGATGTGCAAAAAAGCAACACTTCTTAAGTAAAAGAAAGAGAAAAGATGGAGATCTTAATAGAAGCTTTTTCAGTCTTTTTTTTTTTTTTTATCTTCCACCTACAAACACATTACTACAATCTCAAAAACTTTACTTTCAATATTTTAATACGCAACCAAACTCTTCGCCTATGTACAGTTCATTTAGGGAGATCTGTTTCAGGATGGACCAACTCTCACTAAATTTTGGAAAATATGCGGAATATAAGAGCAATAGCTCATCCGGGTTACAAAACCGATGACGTTATAAACAGCTATGTAATACGCCATCGTCATCATTATATATAAATCTATACAGAGAAGACAAGTAACATCTTACTATAAATAGAAAAAAAACCTGCTTTATACAAAGGTAATTTGTTTTTCAAAGAAAATAAAACAAAGCATTATTTAAATCTGACATATAAAACCAGATCCTTGAACACACGTTACCCTAAATCTTAGACAATTATTTCTGAACAGACATTCCTGATTTCTGTAGAGAAATAAATATTCTTTTATTATAGTATCTTATATTTGTTTGGGATAGTTTCATATCTTATTAATAAACACAAGGAATAGAATATTATGCTTCTATATTTTATCTGTACTGTATACCCGATAATAAGATAAAAAATCATATTTAAACATATTTTGCTGCTACAAGCGGGCCTAGTTTAACTAAAAGTGAGATGGCTCCGAAATTATAGTAAAGATCCTAAATGCAAATAAAAAAGAAATCATTCGATTTAGATCAAAATGAAGACTGATATTATAAAATATTGCAATCTGCCCGGCAGGAACTACAGTAATCAGATAACACAAACACACAATCATTACTCGGACCACTACAGGATATTGCTCTATGAAGAAGCAGCTCTCTCTCTCTCTCTCTCATTGTCAACTGTTATTTTTTCTTTGATGCTTTTGAAAATCATGAATTCGCAATAAGATCACTTATAATATTCAGATGTATATTTTAAAAATATATAAATTCATACAGCCACTTCGCTTTGTGTGCACTGTTTTAAAATTTAAATTTAATTACTGAAAGTGGAAGAATAATAAGAATGTATTATAGATTATTAAAATAGTCCAAAGACCAGTCAACCTTCGACACAGAATATCCGCATAGAATAACCTTTAGCCTTTCGAAATAAACAACTGTATGAAAATCGGAAAGTTCAATGTTTTTATTTATTTACTTACTTATTTTTATTTTTTGGTAAATAAAATTCTAGATCCTGCTCACCAATGATTGGAATGACCTATCAAGCCTCAAAAATCGCTTATTTTTATCAATGGAAAAATGCCATGATAGCTGTTAAGAGTAAGTCGCTTTTAAAAAGCAGAATCCTGGTTTCTTAAATATACAGTTGCGCTGATTAAATAAAGGGAACATATTATTTTTTTAACGCCAAATTAACAATCCGCATTCAAATAACTATGAGAAAAAAAATCAGAATTTTTGTTCCGTTTAAAAACAAAAGTAACTCTCAATAACTTGATAGATGGTGATGAAAATCATTACCACCAGGGGGAGTAACTGAGATACTTCTTGTTTTGCATATGAGAGCCTTGAAACCATCGGTCTCTATACTATACACTCGCTGCCGGAGACACTCTCTATACACTCGCTGCCGGAGACATAACAGCCATCCTGATGAGGCTTGATTGCTCGAAAGAATGCCATGACCACACTCTAAAGTAGAGACCACAATAGTTAACTGCATCACATGTTTACAACCTTCCTTGGAGAGTATCGCCATTTAAAAAAATAATAATAATTAGAAGACCAGACTTCAGATGGATGGGATTTTTAAAGTTACAAGCAGTAGCATTGGCCAAAACTAAGCCTTTCGGAGTTTTTTGTAAAACAGTCTCCACTGATAATTATTAGCGCTCTTGAACATAACACGTAAACATATTACTAAAGTATAGAGCAGCGAAGCATCAATTTGGCATAGGTAAGATATTAAAATGGAGGATATTGTATGGATCCAACCTTATTTTAAAACCAAATATAAAAATAAAAATAAAAAAATAGGTAGCACAAACAAAAGCGACTAAATGTCGAAGGTTATATTCTCATAAGCTCGCTGGTAAATTGACGTTTATTAAATTTGTTCCTATAAAATATAACTGGATCCATAATTTCCATTTTAATATATAAATATACGTGATATACATACGAACAACAACTAAAAGTGGTATTGCAGTTTGGGTCGATGCTGGAGTAGGTAAGTAGCGTCCACAATCCTTCATAATTCAAAAACTGGAATTCTTTGTTAATTAAAAGGAATGAGACCGATGGTTTCAAGACTTTCCCATACGAAACAAAAATCAAGCCACCTAATTGAGGAAGAACCGGATGACCTAATTAACTAAGTGAAAATGTATTCATCTGGTGACGCAATCCAATATCACGTCATTATACTAATTCCAATCTCTCCACAAAAGGGATGCGAGTCACTACAAAACCCATATGAAAATCAATTCACCAAAATACGGTAGAGCCGTACGCAATCATATCCACATGCGATTGGAGCAGTGCAAGTACCAAAAGGCTTAACGATTTGCTACGTATTAAGTCAAGCGACGCGATAGCACATTTCGTGACCACCCTGCTGAACGTAGCTACAACGTTTATTAGTGTCCAATAAAACGGTAGAGCTTCCTATCTGTTGAAACGACTATCGAAGAACACATTCCTTACCTACCTGGCCACGCTAAATATCGATTAGACGTTCCTGGGTTAGCTGCCATTTCTAGCAATAAAAAAGGAATCTGGTCAAGTTCCTCTGTGAAAGGCAACCTTTCGGCTGTGCACTCGTCTACCGTCATAACATAGCGAAACTACTTTTTGGCAGCGGTTTATTACCGGACCAGCAACGCATGGCCATTCGCTGATAGAGCATGGAACCTCCAGCTGACATTTTTATATGGTTTCGTATAAAATATTAGAGGTCGGAACAGACAGACAGCCGTCTATTTATATGGACTGTCTGCCCCTTGATAACGGAGAACCAATGTTAAGTGTTGGAATAACACAATCTTCCGATTGGATTTGAAATTAAATTCAAGTTCTTTCTTTAAACCAACGTGTAGCACTTTTGACGGGAAATAGAAAGAAAGAAAAAAAAAAGTATAAAAGTCATAAATCATAAAGAAACTGCCAGCGATGTTAAATGTCATATCAAGGCAGTGAATACGCAGGACTTTTCTAAGCTAGAGATCAATGGGGTTTTAAACTTTAAATTAACTTTGCTTTACTATTATCGATCAATATGTCATGAACTAAAATCTAAAATTCAATATCATGACAAAATTCGCCGAATAATTGATATAAAGTGGGTAGTGATATTTCTGCGCAGAGGTATACAACATCGTTAGAAGAAGGTTCGATATCCCATTATGTCTCCTTTACACTCCAGTCTGATTATATTTATGGATTAAAAGGATTTGAAATAAATGTTGCAATTTTTGCAGAAAAATAAAATAAAATAAAAAGGCAGCAATTTTAAACTTTGACAGCGCCGGCACCATCCCATCAAACAAGAAGGTCAAGTATACTTCATAAATGAAATACATCGAGTTTTCAAAAGCGTTATTATATGACAGCCTATAAATAAGCTTGTCTACATGAGGCAAGATTTTGCAAGCACTCCCTTCAAATTCCTGAACAGATTAAACTTCGGAGATCAAATGTAGCCTTTTTCAAACCACTTCGTACCTCCAGTAAGCAGAATGGTAGTTTCACATTGGATGACAAAAATCATTTGCCATCTAAAGTTACTATTTAAAGACTTTCACAAATATCCATTGAAATTTGAATTCGCAGCCTTGGTTGCTAAATGGAAATACATTATTTACTCGGCCATACCAGCAAGAACTTGCAGACTATAAGAGAGTATAAAGAATATAAGGCAGTCTTCTTAAGATAAGTAATAAATTTTAAAAAAATCTGAAAAATATTTTGACAGAAGAAACTGCGTGTCGGATTTTTAGGCCATTCTACTACCGTTAGGTAACTTATGTGAGACAGGAAACACTGCAAAAACATAACTTATGCATTGCCAAATGTAACAAAATAAATCGTATTACGAAACAGGTGCCAAACAAGAACGCTAAATTACTTTTCCTGTTTAGGGTTACGGAAAACGTGCAAAGTCACGAAGTCTGTAGAAAGATATGAACACAGAATAAGATGTTGCTTATGAATATAGTAAATTACTTAGTACGCTAATCATAGCGTATCAAATGGCACATTTTGTGGGCGTTTTCCTATCCATTAAGTGATGAGTAACTTAGTATTTGATGAAAGAACCTCAAAGAAAACGTAAATATTATCTATTTGAATGCAATCTTTACTAGCCCTCAATATTGCCAACTCGAGTCACAATTTCCTACGTTTTGTTTATTATCGTTTTTATTTTATTATTTTTACATCATTGGTCACCCAAAAGAATACAGAATGAACAGTTAATATCGCACCAAGCACATTAGTATAGCTACAATCAGGTCTGTCAATTGTTTGTAAGCAAAGTATGTGAGCACTGTCCATTAAGCCTAAATTTACAGTGACCTGTTATACTGGGGCACAGCTTTTGTTACCTAATACGTCTACAACTGAGGTAAAATCTAGGTCAAGTGTTCGGTAGTTTGAGTCAGATTATACCAACGGGGGAGGCATGGAAGTTACTTCATTAGCGCGAGTATTTGTTTATTTTAAGGAAGGATAAGGATCGCAAAATTAATCTGCATAAGGAGTGAATAGAATTATGAGATAATGATGTTTGCTGTTCGACGCAAAATTTGCCTCTGGCAGAAGGGAGGGAAAAGTTATCATCGCTTGTATCTACACAACAGGACACGAGGCAGTCAAAAGCAGGAGAGTTTAAGAGATCGTCGATTAAGTGATATTTACGTACGGAAAAGTTCAGTTAATGAGAATACAGACTGTTGTTTGTTTGTTTTTTTAAACAGGTTACATCTCCCACAACTTTCGGGGAAAAAAAATTGTGGGGCTTGTAGTACTTCCAACGTCGTCAGAGTGATGTCTAATTTTCAGGAAAAGGCGTTACTGTTTAAACGCCACTTACATTTATATATGTGAGTAATAACATATCTATTCTGAAAACTCAAGCAGATAAAGTTCGACAACATGCTAAAAATACAACTCCTTATCGGATGTTCTTATGACTCAATCTGTTTTGCTACCAAGCGGGCGACTAAGCATTGCAAGAAGTCCAAATAGGAAACTTTGGGAGGGGGGGGCTGTTTCTACGATTAATTATTGTATTAAAACTATAATAATACTTTATTTATTATTTAATTAATTTAAATAAATATTTTAATTGCCAGCACACGGAATTGGATTGCTATAGAGCGGCCTCTGGTATGAAAATTGTATAAATTAAGTATGACAAACAGTTTAATATGATTTTAGTAAGCATATTATTGCTTTTTTAATTCTTTTAGGCAAAAAGATACTTTGAGGTTTAGTTACGAATCGGATGGCAACTGAATTCTACTACAAGGAGTCACTACAATAAGTGCTAATTAGTTTTATATTTAAGAATCGAAACAATATCTTTAAAAATGAAGAATTATAAGGTGTTCTAAAGTGCTTGGAAAAGTAATCCTTAGAAAAAAATTCTTTAGTTGTTATTTGTGCTGTACAAGGCAAATACACTGTGTGTTTCAACTACGTGTGTTATCTGGTTGGTTTGTGTTTTTTGAAAGGAGAAAAAATTCGGCCACTTCGATTTAAAATTGGCTTATTCACCTTTAGTTTAAAAGCTTTGTGTCCTAGACTAGATCCGAAACCATTTGAACTCGTCTTTTCTATGGCACGAGTGCAAATGTTTTCATGTAGGATTTCAGCTTCTACGTCTCTGGCGATGATATCTTACTAGAAAGTCTTGGGATCGAATCCTGTCTACACTGAGAAGAGCTTGAAAGTGAGAGGTAACTGGGTATGGATGTTTGTGAATGCCTTTAGGTAAGAAATGAAAATTCAGCACCAGATGTAACTCTACCTCCCTGCTTACTGGAGGCCTGAAGTGGCCCATGTTTAGTCTCTATAGAGGAGCAGAATTTCCAGATTATGTAAAAAATAAATAAAAGTTTATAAGCATAAAAAAATCCTTAGCTCACCCGCGTATTTATGTACTATAGATTTATAACCTTTCGTGAGTGGGAGTTTACATAAAAAAAAAAAAAAAAAATTGCATCAACTCTCCTACCTCAATTAAGGTTGTTTCTTTTCTATTTTGTTCCTTTTTCTCCCATTTATCACGATAATTCTACGCACGTAACGTGTCTCGTTATAATCACTTGTCTAGACTTGTTTTTTAATGGTGTCTTCAACTGGTTTGGGAAGACTGCTTATGATTTAAAATATCATATGTTTTTGGCAATTTATTGCAGAGTAGACAGATGCTTATTCGTGTCAACAGAATTTCAAATAATGCTATGTAATAGGAAAACAAAAACAGTTCACGTCTTCACAATAAATATCTAGTCGTAAGTGCCTTTTATATGACACATCCTAATTACAAAATGTGGGCAACTAGGGAATTTTTTAATTCCTTAGAAAATGTTTTTATTTTCTATTATTCTTTAGTCGTTTTATTATAAGACTAAAGAATAATAGATGTGAAAAACCCTTGCTTTATTAATATTAGTAACCTGAAAAAAATAAAAATAAATAAATATATAAATAAATAAATAATATATATATATATATATATATATATATATATATATATATATATATATATATATATATATATATATACACATATATATATACACACACACACGCACAGATACACAGAATGTCTCGTAACGGCTAAGCGTGATCAACTGACTCTAAATCTTCAGGTGAACTCCAAGAAAGTGAGTGTATTTGTCAAATATTTAGGAAGTGGCATATCTTATTAGTTATAAAAAAATACGTCATTGTTTATCCGATTTAAAGGGAGTCCATTACAGGTGTTGACACAAAGGTCACTTGTAGCTAAACACACTGGGTGCAGATCACTCAGCGAGCCCTTGACCATCTATAAACATTAGTGTGAATTCCTAAATACAGTATAAACCGAAGTCCAAAAGTAATGAAATATTTACACTTTTTATCTACTATAAACAAAAGCCTAAAGTCGCAGTTTTCGAAAAACTATTTTAAAAAGTTTTAATGTGATGTCGTGCATATTGTTTATATTATAAATTATTTTTTTCTTAATAATAATAATGCAACTTATATTTACTTACAATTTATTAATCGATGTTTAAATAGTTTAAAATACTTTCTAAAATTCTAGAAACATAGCGAACATCTTTAAATATTCAGTATCATAAAAAACTAAGTATGTTTGCTCGATGTTAACTAAAAAAAAAAAAAAAAGGAAGACGGAGATCGACCGTGAGGTGCGGTGATTAATACCCTTGGAGGGTAATGGATGGCAATGCTGTAGCCAATGAAGTTCTAACTGAGGCTCGGCTATTGCTGTTACTCTCTTACCATGATCAGAGCTTTAATAGCTCAATAACACCTTATCCCTGTCCTCTACAGATAACGGGGAAGATGAAAAGCATTCTTGCTTCGCCCCTTTAAGCCAGTCCTTATAAGGACTATATAAGAACTGAAAACTAATGCTTTGCTTTTTTTTTTCTTTTTCTTTTTTGGCATCTTTACGATTATTATATGAGGAGATGACACCAAAAATGAATACAATCGTGGATTTTTCTGAAATTCTAAAAACATAGAAAACCTTTAAAAAATTCCATATCATAATATAATGTATAGTATTAAACCTACGCTTGGTTAACACATAAGGAACCAATCTTTTTTGTTTTCTTCTTCGCATCTTACATTAGCGATACTAAAAGAGAAAGGAAGCAAGACCAAGAAAGAAAACCAAACACAAAAACGAATACAATAACTGATTATACCGAACAGTAATAATAAAACAGTCAATAGACGCATTAACCGGGTGGTGTACTTCCGGCTCGTTTTACAGTAGACACCCTTTGTTCGCCTCGTGACGACCTTTAGCCTCCGCGTAGCACAAAAGAGGCCCCAAACGGGCTGCCCTAGTGAAGAGAATAATCCCCTCTACCTAAAGAGCCCCCACCACTTCCTAAAATAACATTCTGACGTCGGTTGGTCTCAGCTGCCTGAAATGAGTTGCTTCACAAGAGGCAACAGATTAATAATAAAAAAAAAAAAAAGTGGGGGGGGGAAGAAGAAGAAGGAAAGATGTTATTAAGAGACGCCCTATTTCGCTGGATATCGTCAAACACAATATATCAACTTCTACATGCACCGGTGAGCTAACACTTCGGGTTATATTGGACTGCGTGCCTCATAACAGCCAAAAATTGTCGGCACACACAAGTAGCATCCACCAAAAAAATATAATAGGAAAGGAGAATGGAACACAAAGCTCGCATGCAATTTTCTGTCACCCCCAGACCTAACATCTTATTATTTATACAGACCTTTGAATCTCGGGGATGGCATTTATCAAAGTCCTGTCACCTTCTTGTCGAGATTTGACGTTGTTATTTGGACTTTAGTTATTTGTGGAATGTTGAAATATCAGAACTAATGAAGGGGGAGGGGGGTAGACTGCAAGCAAATAACTGGAAGCTTTGGACAACCATTGTGAGTATAATTATCTCCATACCGCACAATAAAGTGAACGTAGATTATTTAAATAAAATACCGTTTCTGAGGCTGGAATTACTAGCAAAACTTGGAATATCTGGAGACTAGAATTTGATGTATGAAATGTTGATCGTACTGTAGCGTTAATAACAATATTGGGGTTTTGTGTAATAGAGGGAGGTTTATATATTATGCCACAAAAGTTGGCGTATTCTATACAGAAAGTAAAGTTACAAAATAAAATATATTCTTTTTTAAAACATACACAGCAATGTGAGGTTTTACAGCTCTGTCACAAGTACCGAATGGTACTACAAATAGCACAGTGTAAGGAGACAATGTCAGGTTCAACCAATTATCAATCAAGTCTCAGCAAATGAGTTTTTGACTGTAAAAAGCATTCCATTCAATGCCATCCATCAGTGTATGCAAGGTAATTATGGGGATACATATGCCTGTACCAATACGATAATAAGCGATCAAAAACAAGCAGCGATTACTGAGACTCTCCCAATGATTTCAATGTCATGAGGTATCATCATACAGTCCAAAGTGAACGTCTGTTCACAGAAATGAAGGAACATTTGAGATGATGAGTATGTCAAAAACAGGTGGGAGAGGATGTGGAGTTCTTCACCCGTTTCTATTGTTAACTTGAGAAATGCTTGCGTAAAATTGTTCAATGGAAGTTCAGATATAAGAATAATAACACATTTTGGAGAATAAATTCGATTGTGAACCCCAGTCGGTTGCGACGATGTCATTTGATCGGAAAGATCTGGTTTCGAATCCCATCTAGGCAGTGAAGAACCTTTATCGGGGCTTTTCAACTGAAAGTGAGTTCACCGGTCTCATACGGAGGTGGAAGGGGAGTTTTGTTCTGGAAAGTCATGGGGAGGATTCATTCCTCAAAACAGACAAACTTGTCAGAAGAACACACGCAGTCACAATACACTATGCAGATAGGATTTACGGCCCTATTAAAGCATTAAGTTTCACACAAACCACGTGGCCGTGACAAGCCGCTGAGCGTAACACGTAAGGAAAAATGGGAAATAGGAAGTTGGACAGATAAAAATTAGCGTCCAGACGACTTTAATATCATCAATGTGTTGTTTCTCTCTATTACTAGTTTGTCTGTTTTGTAAAAGCAAAAACGCCAACATTTATAAAAGATAAGTTGACATCGTCAGCCCGAGCCTGCCCAACTCAGCCTTACCCGAAAAAGAAAAATGCATTCAGTAAATCTACTTCTTTATCTCTTTTTATTGATTTTGTTTGCGCATCATTCGTTTCAACTCTCAAAAATGTGCTTCCCTTTCTATATTCAATCGAGTCCAATTCCCCTCTGATCTTTCGTTTTGTTTGCTGCTGTTTCCGCAAACCTCAATCTTTCATTTATTCTTCTGCGGTTCAACAACTTTCGCATTTTTTTCATTTGCTCGAAACTTTCGAGAACTCGTCTTTCAAGCATCGAAGACGTCTTTCTTATTTCAGCTTGTTCTTCCGTTTCATTCGACAAATCTGCCTCTTTCTATCAGTCTCCGACGGTCTGTTTCTCCTTGTCGCTCACGCTGACAGTCGTTCCTCCTGTACTGAACGTTCTAAAGCTTTCCTATTAGCCTCTTGTTCTTCTTCATGGCTGAGTTTTTGTTGTCTTTCTTTCGCTAACCGTCAGCTACGTGTGTAGTTCATTCACGTACGACACTTTTAGATCGAATCATGTTTCTATTAAAAAGTAATTTTTTTTCTTTAATTTTTACAGTAACGAAGAAATTAATACGAACACTCACATTTTGAAGAAAACTTTTAATTTCGCAAGAAAATGAGTAAAATAAAATTAAACTCCAACTTTGCCTAATAATTTATGTGCTCCTCTGTTCCTAATAGGTTCATTAATTCGCTTAGACATGGACTTGACCAACGCAGAACATATTTTTCTTATTTCTGCATCTAAAAACCCATACTTTCATAATGGACTGTAAGTTGTCCTTTGTATCACAATTTAATTTTCCAAGTCTCTTTTTTTTTCACCATGGCTACAAATTTTCTATTGAGTTAATGTGGAGAGTTACCTGGCCACTGAAGCAATTGAATATTGTGATTTTTGAGGAACTCTTTCACTTTTTTTTTTCTTTGAAGTGTGGCATGGAGCGAGATCCTGTTGGCAGATGGTTCTTTGGCTTTCTGGATCTGTGAGACCACTCTTTTCTGCAATATGTTCATGTATTGGTCATTTTTCATCATACCGTCAACATGCACAAGTAATCCTGGACCGTCATGAGTAAGATAATCCCAGAACATCTTTTAGCTGAGTGTTTAGGAGGTTGTTGAAAGTGGACAGGAGAAGTCTTCTCAACCGCTGATTTGCAAACATAGGGTACTCGCTCTCGTTGGACAAATAAAAGGCTCTCATCTGAGAATATGACCTTCTTCCACTTCTCAACAGTCCAATCTTTGTACACTTTGGCCCACTGGAGCTTCTTTTTCTGCATCGCCTTCGTGAATAGTCGTTTCTTTTTGGTCTGTGGGCAGTCCGCTCTGTTTTCAGCAATCTTTGACGGACTGTCCTGTAAGAAACATTAATCCCACTATAAATTATATATTTAGTTTAATCCTTTATTCAAGTGTAAGCAAACAAAGTTTGCGCCTGAAGTATTTTCAGGACTAATGCAACTCGTGGCAAGGTGAACTGACTTCACATCACTTGCCTTAGTATCCCATAATGCAAAGCACGTCTCCTTGCGAAGGGATCACTACTCAGATCGGTTTCGACCTTTATTCAGGTCTCTTCATTGGGATCCAGACCCAGAGGTGATTCCAAGGTTGAAGCAATGCAGAACTCATATTTCCATATACATTAATCTCACTAGCTATTGAGTCTCTATTTAAGTCTACAGCAGATAATCTCGGATTCATTTTGCTTTACCTAACTAGTAAACGATCATGAGTGAGTGTAGTTTCCCTTTTTCGTCCACATTTTCCTTTTCTGTCAGGAGAAAAGGTACCTGTCTCCCTAAACTCCTTTATATTCGCATTGACAGGACCCAAACAAATTAACACCACACTCATTGGCAATTTGTCTTTGATTCATGGATGTGTGCTGAGAAAGAGTGCATATTTTTGAACGCTTTCTGGGAGATGGATCCATTTTACAGCTACACAAAATGGAAACATTACGAATGTCAACTTGTTTACACTATTAAAAACGCACATCACTATTAGTAAACATCGTAGAGACAGTTAAAACACGCATGCACTCAACCAAACTAGTGAACTAAAACCAACATTATTGTGAACTAAAAAAACAAAAAAAACTTATCGAAAATTCAGCTTGTTCGGATTAATTTCTTTACCTACTGTACGTTTCAGTAATTTTTACCTCTACGATTAATTCAAAGAATGAAATCACTAACTTCAATTTCAGATAACAATTAAAAACCATTGTTATATGAGTTGCTGCGAACAACCATTGTTGTCAGTGCAAAAACAAAACATGATTTAATGTTTAAAATTGTTCCGAGTTGAAATTAAGGGGGGGGGGGAAGAAAAGAAAATTTCAAACATTAAATAAAATCTAATGTTTGAAAAGCAATGCGTAACAACAAAATTAATAATAATAATAATCATTCCCGAATT